>NW_028238483.1:34796160-36126736 GCF_041429995.1 Eschscholzia californica | reverse complement strand
CTCTACCAACTAACTCCAACCTCACCCATAACACACTCAATAACCACTCTCTCAACTTATTTCTCACCCAATACTTATCATTCACCAAATCTCATTCAATTCAAACCCCCCCACATCCCCACCCAATTCACACACCAACCCAATCAACCCCACCCTCATCCCAACTATATTAAAATAAATCACCTCATTCTTCTAAACACAACCATCCCCAACAAATCCATCCAACTCTTCAACACCCTAACCCCTAATCACATTTACACCAAAATTACACAAAATACACTAATCCACCACCTTAAAACCCCCAATTCCTTCAAACTACAACCCTATTTCTAAACCCCCCACCCTTTTCCAACATTTCTTACATCATATCCTACAATTTATTTTCCACTCCTCTTTTCCTCACATTTAATAAACCACAAACCCACACAAAATTAAATACCTAAACACTCATTCTAAAATCTCCCACCCCACACCCACCCATCACTACACCATACAAAAATCTCACACTACCCCCTATTCCACTCCTATTTTCTCATACATTAAACAACAAAAAAACTAAAAAAAACAAAACCCATATCTCCTAATCATTCTCATCCCACCAACAAAACAATAAAAATCCTTCATTAACAACCCCTCAACTTCTCTTCCCCCCATCCATATTCCACTCACTCTTCCTATTAATATTCATAACCTCCTACCCAATCAACTTCCTACATCATCAACACCCCTTATTCAAACAACTACCCTCTAAACACCAATCAAACAACACAACAAAACACTCCACACAAATTATACAAACATACTACCAATAACCCCACAACAAAAAACAAATCTCACCCAACTCTCCTACAATCCAATTCCTACACACCCCTCACTCATAACCATCCTCAAACATACATACTCATCCATACTCTCCAATACAACCACAACACACTCAACTAAATAATATATACAAACATTATCACAAACATAGAATTAATACCAATAAAAAACTCCATATAAATACCTAAACAGTTATGTACTATTATGGATACATAAATCTAGGACCAATGACAAGATCCATCTGTGAATGTCTACACTGTTTAATTTAAAATAGTAAGCTACCGGTAACAGAGGAAATTCGTTGTTCTTGCCTCCAAGTCTCGATTAGTGATGATATTAGGGTTCCTCACTCCTGCTCTTTTATGGTAAACCTAACACATGACAATGTAATCGACAAGATGACCCAAAATCAGCTGACGACCGACTCCGATCTGAGAATGTCATTTAGAACATGAGTCGTGCTTGAATATTTAGGAATGTCCATTGGACTGAGTAATCCAGCTAACAATAATCGACCATGAATAATATGAAGACGTCTTCTCTCTTTCTTCTTCTTCCCTAGTTTTTGCTGCAACTGCCGCAGCAACTCACCTGACCCACCACAACAACATCAACAAGAAGGTATTCTGAAGCTACCAACAACCTGGTGGTGCTGCCGAAACTCCCAAAGGCCTCGGTCCCCTCCTCCTCCTCCGCCTCGTCCAAACCACACCAACAACAATCCCACTGATGTTTTACGTTTGATGGATAGTTTGCAATTTCCTGTACCGGTTGATACTTATGCTTCTCTTCTCAGAGAATGCGCCCTTTCTAGGGATGCAGCTGCTGCTGCCGACGTTCACTCTCATATTCAACGTGCTGCTCTCGTCGTCGACGACGGTCCATGGTTTACTCTTATCAAACCGCCTCCTTCATGCTTATACTCTTGTGGTCGTCTAGATGAGGCACGTGAACTGTTCGATAAAATGACAATTAGAGATTCTATCTCTTGGTTGACTATCATTGCTGCCATTTTCACCATAATGACCCACAACAAGCACTCATTCTCTTCAACCAAATGAAACTTCAATTGCATCAACCAGAGATGCAGAAACTATTCTCATTGGAGTCGAGAGCATGTAAGGTGATCATGTCCTCACTTGTCAAGGCCTGCATCCTCACCAAAGACTTCTTTCTTGGACAGCAACTTCATGGATTACTACTTAAGTTTGGAGGAGATGCTGAAAATTTGTTTTTGTGCAGCTTGTTCATTGGTTTCTATGCCAAATTTAGATGCTTAGAGAGTGCAAGACGCGTCTTCGATCAGGCTCTTTGTCGTTCTCGTCCTGATACTGTCGTATGGACAGCCATGATGTCTGGGTATTCTAAAGAAAGTTGTTTTGAGGAAGTCATAGAGCTCTTTAAGAAAATGGGAAGAGCAAATACAAAAAAGAACAACTATACCATATCAACTGTTCTCCGAGCTTGTGGAAGGATACATGGTGATGATGATTATAATCCGAATGGGGGGAGATGGTGCGGGAGGCAGGTGCATGGCAACGCCATCAAACTCGGGGTGGTGGAATCGGATGTATTTGTACAGAGTAGTTTGGTGGACATGTATGGGAAATGTGGTCTACTTGAAGATGCAAGAATGGCGTTCGAGATGATAGACAACAACATAAGAAATGATGTATGTTGGAATGCAATGCTAGACGGTTATACCCGGCATGGGTTGTATAGTGAAGCCATTAAGCTTCTCTATTCAATGAAGGCTCAGGGCATTCAACCTAAGGATTCTATGCTTGATCGCCTTAGGATGGCTTTCGATGCCAGTTGATTCTGTAATCTCTTATAGTATGCCATGTCTTCCTATTTTTCTTTTGCCTGGGAGTAACCCACCCATAAATTGTGTCATTTTAACAAGAAATTACATCATAAACACTTGAAAATTAAGATATATATATGTCCATATGGCACTAAAAATACTAGTATATAGTTAAAAGCATGTTTCCGCCCTAAATATAACTTTTGAAGAATGTACTCGCTGCCAGCTACTTTGAACATAAAGTACCAGACTAAACTGAAAACAGTGTACCTACATGTACATGCTCCAAACAATGGGAATCTCAAAAGAATTTCATTCTCTAATGGTCTCTCTGATTATCCCTCAGATGAAGATACCAAATTGAAGTGAGATGAATCTGACATCTGAGAATCCAATGACGGCACTCGTGGAAGGTGGGTAGGCTTCTCCAAGCTAGAATTTTTCCCAAACTGTAAAGCGCCCAATTATATGCTTTTCATCAAGTTCATGGTTGATTCAATTTCATTACCTGGTACCAGATTCATTTGCTGCTGCAGGAACTTTAGGGTAGTCAGTCAAATCCATGTCTATAAGTGAGAGATCATATGGTAAAGAATTTGAGGTGTCCATTAGGAGGGATGATTTCATTGCCTCGGGATTCACGGAATCTTGCGCTGAGCCGGTGGAATTATGGGGACTGCTGGTTCCAGAAGAGGACAGGCTAGAGTCGTCAAGCTTGTTCCCCAATATGTGCTTGTTCCTTCTGACAGTGTCCATCTCCTGCCCAATTGGCACAAAAGTTCGCGAACGATACTTCCTTGCTCCCTCGTCACCCTCGCTATGGTTGTAAAGTACGTAATCGTGATAAGTAGGGGCGAACTGTGAAAAAAGAAAAAGCATTATTATAGCAAACCCTCATTAGTGATAAGCAGATGATTCCAAGAGCCAAAAAAATATAGTATTGGCGGACCAACTGACCTGGTGAACCGTGTCATGATAGAAGTCATTGAATTTCAAGGCATGTCCTAGGCTTCCTGTAAAACCTCTAGAAGCACCAACATTTGCCCCTGCATACTCTTTGTATGGAAATGCATAAAAATGACCAACAGCTGCAATAAGCATCTCCACGCATATTATAAGATTTTGTAATTCAGCAGCCACTTCGGCACTCTTTATGTATCCAGATTTGGCAGCAAGAAAAACCAAAACACCCTGAAAGATAAGAAAAACTTGAGAACAGATAGAACGGTTTACAATGGTTTTTCTATTTTCTGTTGAATCAATGAAGCACTACTGGACAGTTGTATCTTAAATTATAAATCCTATTTAACAGAAGAAAACAAACAATTATGACCAGGGGAATAGTAAAACTATATAATCCTTCTTATCATGCGTCGATCTCACACTTAAAACTTCAACAATCTTATTTCTTTGTGTAAGTAGCTACTCTAGATTAGTATTATATATAATGAATATGGCATCAAGAGAGAAACAATAGTTACCTGCCAGTATGTAAGAAACACAACAGATTTGATCATAACGAACTTTGGGACCGGATTGAATGGTCGAAGCAAATCTCTACATGCTACATAGAACAAGGCCAAAGCATAGAGTGCCGTTGTATATGATATTGTATAGATGATAGTGACATATAAATATGCTTGTTTTGGATTAAAACTTCCATCTTCGTACTTTCCTTTTGCATAGAGCACGAATGTAAGTGCAACTAAGATGGGTTTCAAGACCACAAACTGCAAACAACCTTGCTTGCATCTACGAATAAAACGCCTGCACATGTTAAGAGGTTTGATATTACGTAGCCATAAAAGAAAAAGAGTATGAATAAGAAATATCCTCCCAGTTGATAAAAAAGGCTGATGGGAAATGGATAAGTAATCAGCGAGTTCGACCAAACAGATATAACAAACAACTAGACAAAAAATTATTAGAGGATGCTCTCACCCATCCAAAGACATAGGAGGGAAGCAACAAGTCATCAGGCAAACTGATGGTTTCAGAGTCCGGCCACTTAAACTTAACACAACAGCTCCTGGGCCACCAACCCAAGCCAAACACAACGACAGGAAATTATAGATGACCCAAGCCTCGTACCTGAAACAGCCAAAAGGACATCAAAATTCACAAGAAACCCCAGTGCAACTGCGTCACAAATCTCACATTATCTTAGTGACTACTGATTTAGAAGAAAAGAATGCCACTGGTCGTTTAAACACATTTTTTTACACAAAAAGAGCAACAGTCTATTATCACAAAGCATGAAGCTCTAAAATTGAAAGGTGAACAAAGATTCCACATAACATCACTATTACTGCATAAAAGTATTTTTGTATGGTCACTTAGAAAAAATCTAATATGGCATCAGGTTACTGAGTCAAAAGGATGTGTCTGTCAACAAGGTTTGCATATTAAAGGCGGTTTAGTTTCCCCTTTTATTTGGTGTAAGTAACTAACGTCTAGTAACGAATGATGACGAGTGATCCAAAAGGACCAACACGAGTGTTAATCCTTTTGAAGATTTCACACAAGATGCAGAATGAGTACATGTGAACGAGTAAAAAGAGCTTGCAAGAATACTGGACTTATCATCTTTTTCTGAGAAAAACCCGATGATGTAACTAAATCCAGGATAAATAAAGCTTATTCCCATAGTAATACTTGCGATTCACCTTAAGAAGGAAAAAAAAGCTTCAACGACCATGAGCAACAAGCCAACAAGAAAATAAAACATGGAGCAGTAGAAATACGGTCTTCCCCTTTAGACAGGACAACTTAAAATAAAAGCAACAAAATGTAATTTTATAAAGAGCCATAAGCTAAAACGTTTACAGCATATTCACCGTCCATATTGTATTACCAGGGTCCAGTGAAAAAACTAATTCCTTATCACTTTAATGATTTAATCTTAATGCTGCAATCTACATATAACTTTACTTCGTTCGCTAATTAATTCACACATAAATTAATTAGCAAGACAGTGTTTCAGTAGGTTGAATTTCTTCTTAATAGGCAGCCAGAGACATCAAGAACAGATATGTAACTTTAAGACATTCACAAGTATTTGAAGATTTCAAGATTAAATTAGATAAATATACATACACTTCTCGGATAGAATTAAAATAGATTGAGCTCCCATTTAACACAAGAGACAGAAAAGACATCAGAGCATGAACCTGTCAAGAAGAAGAAAAACACATTAGGCAAGAATAAAATAAACGAAAAACCGTACCCGATTTTCTGTAACTGCAAAGGTGTGAAATTCATGCCTTAATATGTATTTGCGACATTTTATCCGCATGTGGACAAGTAAAAGACTTCAAAGAGAAACTACAATTTAAACTACAACAATGAACCTTCATCTACTCGAAAGATTACCCATGGATTGGATAAGAAAATGTTGAAAGTAGTTTCTCATCCACAATAAGGTCCTACTAATATCACCACAAGAGCTTCTCACTATCCAATGAAAGAAGGACTAACCATTATGAAGAAAATGAGGGGGAGGAGTAGGAACTAGGAAGAGCACAGGCGTGATCTGATTACTCAATCTGACTCGATAATTGAAATCCTATTGGATAATATTTTTACCTACACCTTTTATCCTCTCTAGGAGAGAAGATTTACATGAATCTCAAAATATTTGAACACTACCTAAGAATTTGGAATTCTGCAGACTGTTGATAGTTCATATAATATGCCAAACTAGGGAGCAAGGGATGTAATACGATCCAATGTTTTAAAAAGCGGTCGAGGCGTACACATCAAGGTGCGCTTCGCCTCGATGCGGACACACTTCGAGTCGATGTGTACGCTTTCTGAGTTGATGCATTACATTCATTTTTTTTTTGGAAAATAATAACTTCATTCATAAGCACAAGGCCGATAAAGTCAAATACAAGAATTTATAAAAAGACTAAAGCGTCAAACAGATAAAACATGGGGGTCGAACTCAGAGGCCGCCAGATTGTGAGCAAGTGTGTTAGCTGTTCTATTGACGCTTGAGATTGAGGAATTGGGGTTAATTGCCAGCTGCCATGCTGCCTCTAAAATTAGGGTTTTAATACGCCATGGGGCACTTTCACCACCACTGGATATTGCATCGATTATCACCGAGCAATCACCCTCATATCTAATGTTAACCAACCCTAAACCGATACCCATCTGAAGAGCAAGTAAACATGCTTTCGCCTCACTCTCCATCACCGATTGGTTTGAGATGTTGGACAACATGGCTTTATATTTTGTTTTTTCGTTTAGTTTACTTGAAATGGAACGGCAGAATCTAAACATAAATGGGTAGATAAGTTTAACTTGAAATGGAGTTCACAATTACATCTCACTAATTTGCTCTACATGTACGGTGTGCTATCAAAGAAGTTGGGATAGTACAGTACAAGACCAAGTTAACTGAAAATTGCAGAAGGAATGCTTTTGAGCTGATTCTTATAACTTCCCAATATATGACTCTGAATAGACAGTATCGTTAAAGTGAAAGGGATTTGTATTGCATAAACTAATCTAAACCCTAAAATTGTTTAAATAAACAGTGATAGAAGAAGATACTTACAGGGACCATGAAGACAATTCGAACAATGTAACGCTGATAAGTAGGTTCTGTGTAATTCAATAGATGTCTATAGATATGAAACAAGGCCAAAGCGATCGCTCCAACCGTACAAGGGAAAGCAATTAGGATAAAGTATATCGGTGCCATTTCTCTCTTCCTCGGTGGAAGACAACACCAATCTCTTCCTGAAAACCAACCCACAGTTCAAAAAAAAAGGAAAACTCTAGGGGGTTTTTCGAATTGAAACAAGAAGAAATGAAGAGAGTAAGAAATCTAACCAACCAATCTATCCTTCTTCCTCTTTCACTGTTCCGATGAGGAAGTCATCCGTGAAAAGCCCTAAAAAGAGAACAACTTGTACAACCCCCAATTTGGTTATTCAGAAATGGGTTCCTTCTTTCCGATCTATTCTTCTGCTCGGAAGAGACTAATGACGAACAAGAGAGAGAAAGAGAGAGGGAGAGAGAGAGAGAGAGAGAGAGAGAGAGAGAGAGAGAGAGAGAGAGAGAGAGAGATTAATCTATTGATCGCTGCGCTGGATCTTCATCTCTTTTTTTTAAAGCTAAAGAGGTTGGCGGCTTCGACTCCCCCTTCTGGCTGTACAATTTAGGGTTATTTTAACTCTGGCCCCCTAATTTGTGAGCAACTCACAAATCTGGCCACCATGTGTGTGGAAGTCAAATTTAGCCCCCAAGACATCGTTTGAGTCACTGACATTTTTAACCTTATGAGACCTATTTTCTTCTCCTTTTTGCTCTTCCGGGAAAGTCTTGCACGCAAGATGAGATTCGATGGAATGGTGATATTGATAACAATTTCGTACTTCATTTAGTACATCTGAATCATTCTTTTCTCTTTTCAACCAAAAAGACGTTCGGGAAGCAGATGTTCATCTCTTCTCCACTCCATACATCTATGTTGTTACATCTGGAAGAAATGGAACCTTAGTTTCTTTTGTTACTCATTTCAGTATTGCCCGAAATCGAAGTTCATAGGGTATATTTAGGATTGTGTGGTATAGTGATTTTGTTGTTGTTGTTGTTAGGGTTTTTAGATACTTGTGTATTCCACTAAAAGAATGTCAGTGAACGTGTTCAATATGGTCTAGTGTTGAATGATGCAAGTCCTTTATAGTACATGGAGGGAGATGTATTCATTACCGCAGACGTTCCTATTCCTCTTGCAAAAAAATGAGAACTATGTTAGTATGTTGGATCACATTGGTAACTTAGGGATAAAAGACCGAAATTGCTATTGCTCTTTGGATTATTCTCGACAGCAAGAACCATGTTGGTAGAATATTATAGATGAGAGACAAGCCCTTGGCCTCAGCGGCTAGCCTTCCATTATTGAGCAAGGGAGATTTTATAGGGCCCCCTCATTTTTGTTAAAAGGCCTCCCTTCAGTGATAATTTAGCAAGTAAAATGGTTCATGGGGAGGCCTTTTAACAAAATTGGGGAGGCCTTATAAAACTTCCCATTGAGCAATTATAGTTTTTTTTTTCAAGTCTATTGAGCAATTATAGATGATACCATGGGTTCTTTCTTAATGAGACCACGAAAACAAGCCATATGAGCAATTATAGTTAACACCATAGTTTCTTTCTTAATGAGACTACACGAAAACAACAGAGACTGATCAAGCCCGATGATTTTTGAATGTGGCAAAATTGGGATTCTTTTTCTTCGTGGATGTTATTTAATATTTTATGATTTTTCTTGAAGAACGGTTTGTTGTCTTTTTTATTATTTTTGTGGCCTCTTTTATGTTATTTGATAATTTGAAACTTTGTTAAGACTCATTTACAATCGTATCGAATTATTCATGTCTTCTGTTTTGTTTAATTCTTCCTTTAACACGTATAACAACGAACAAAAAGCAGGTTCCTATTAGGAAAACAGAAACAACATTTCAACTTTGGCCCCTAACTTCACAGAAAATTTTATTACATTCTTATTGATGAAGTCCTTGTGAAAGTCATCGTACAAAACTTGGACCTATCTCAAGCAACACAAGAAAATAACTTCTACTATAATTTCGATAGGTTAATGATGTTTCGATATGCAACCTGAGAAAATCACAAAGAATTTATCATCTTCTTCATTTCGGCAGACCTCCTTGCATCAGCTTCTTCAATCGCTCTCTCAGTAAGCACATGCTTGATTCGACACATTGACTTCCTTACCTGGTTCCAGATAAGAACACATACGCAAATAACATAAGGCAAAACAAAATTTTAGAAAAGAAAAATTTTGCACGTGAAAGTTGTCACTCGGATCAAGCCTAGTTTTATATTAAAAAAAAAATCTGTGAATTAGCCAGCGACGACGATCCATGGAAAAAAGAAGAAGATAGTTCACTAAGACAATAAGGGTTGTACTAAGCATAGTATGATAGTAGCATATGAAGGATAACACAATCAGTCTGTCAGGTCTCTCAAATTTGTAATCTTAACTAATAACTAGCTTGTAGGATGTTAGAATGCGCCATAAACGGTTGGTTTTAAAAGAATAAAGATCCAGCTTTACAGTTTGATGAATATTTGATTCTATACCATTTTTCGCAGGAATGGGTGAACCATCTATTTTCCTGTCAGGATTTAATGCAAAACAAGTTTGAAGATAAACTTGGAATCATGACGATGTGCTATAAAAGCACACAAGTATAGAGATGAACTCAAGATATCTAGTCGAGAGTCGAGTGCTCTAGGAAGTCCCAGACACCTCATATGAGTCATAAAAGAGTAAACTAGATCGTGAAACACCATAAAATGTCTCCTAAAGTTCCAAACTATTTCGAGAACTTTGGGACTTCACCAAGCAGAACTAACATTACTTTATTTATGGTTCTACCAGCATACTGTATGCTAGTGTAAAACAAGTTTGTCTATAAGTGCTAAACTAAGTATTGAAATCTGAAGCATTATCTTTGGGAGGGCTGTGGAATAAGTTTTTGGGTCCGGTGGCATGGCCAAGTCTCTTTTCCTTTTCTTTGAAAAGAAACTCATGCATTACCACTAAAAAGTTCTACATAAATAATATATGATATATAAAAATAAAGGGAGGAAGATAAAATAAAAAGAGGGCGAACTCAGAACCGAAATCATCGAACTTGGTCAGGGATCGAAGCCCAACTACTTAACACTGTGATATAAGCTTGGACAAATATTTCAAGAATCACGCATCTTAAGACACCAATTGATAATGAAAGGCGACAGGATCACATTTAATGTTATTAAAACATAAACTTTATCATTAATATCTTATTGGGCCTACAGGAAAGGATGGGCATTTGGTTTCATACTTTCATGTAGACACTTTATCAGCAATCAAGCGTCTGCCATGCTAGATTGAGCTTCTTCATCAACGACATGCTTCCACAAAGTAAGAACTAATACACTTAGAACATAACAAAATAGCCCTTCTTTTAAGTGAATATAGATGGTGAAACCAAAATATAACCTTCAAATTCATCTATTTACCCAGAGAATATAGATGGTGAAACCAAAATATAACCTTCAACGACATGCAAGAGCTAATGTATATCATAAATCATTAAGCCTTCTGATTTTACCAAATGATATAAAAAGACAATACACAATGAGAGTATAAGACTGCTCGATAACGAGTGATAGCACCGAAGAGAAAATGCAATACGATAGAGCAAGTGACATCGAAGGGAATAAACAATACCTTGGGGATACGCTCTGGGTTAGGAAATCGAAGGTTCTGTGCATTGAGCATTTGGCGTTGTGTCATAAGCATGTTTTTTTCCTTTAATAGCACATACCATAGCTTTTGAAGATCATCCCAAGATTTAAGGCGCAACTCAGAAGCCTTCCAACTTCGACCTGAAGATAATAGAAATTCAACATAGTGCTGATTAGTGTATGATATTGTACGAGTAGTAAAATCTAGAAAGCAACCTAACATGGATACTCCTATTAAGCATTTGTATATGTGTTGATTACCGGGCTACTTGTAAAGACACTCAGAGAACCACAAGATTGATACAAAGGTGAAAAATAAATAACATAATAATTTGTATGCTAAAATAAATGACCTGATTTTATATATCCGTATGCTGGCCTTTTTCCAGTCATTGTGTCTGGTACCTCTTCTTACGGATATCGGATAGTAATACTGGTACACATAACGAGTTAACGACGTCCGTGTTACATAGGTAGAAAGAGATTACTTTAGTTTTCTACCATAGGACAGACTTCTAAGGTCATGGGACTAATCCAAGTATGTGATGACACAAGCTGGGCACATAAAGGTGCACAAGCATCAAAACATATTCCAAGCATATATCAACATACTAGAAGATGAACAGTTCGAATATTTTTCTATTTCCCTACTATGATTACCTAAATCAGCAAAACCAACTACGACAGCTCCATCAATCAGACTTATGAGAATTCAAATATTACGTGATTGTTAACATCTGTTTTCTTTAGGAAAGTAGGAAACTCCTCAATATTCGACCACATCTCGAAAGTTTTACTCTCTTTATATTCATTGTTAGAATTGAGACCGTTAACTCTACTGCTCCTGGTACTTGATACCTAAAAAACATAAGACTTCATAATATGTCGCAGGTAAGTTAATATCATCCCCATGACCAAAGGACCAACTCCTTGTTCATGTAAAAGGGTTTTGCTCCATTCTTCAACATCAATTTTCACGTATTTAATTCCATGTCGTGTAACACAATAAAGGGTTTATATAGATTCAGGAACGCGAAAGTAGAACCACATTGCAAAATCAACGGAAGCACTCCATAAATCACAGTGAGAAAAGTTTAACGAACTTCTTCAACCGAGTCATAACCAAAATGTGCAAAAGACAGCTAATGAAGTGAAGTTTATATACTCTTTCTATATAATTTTGAGAGAAAAACAAAATTCAAAAACGGAGTGACGGTTTACCATAAACAACAGGTTTTTCCTCATCTTGACTTCGTTCCGCCTCAAAGAATTCCTCCAAAGGGTTATGACTAGTTCGAAATGAAGTAGCTGCAGCTGCAGCAGAAGGTGATGCTTCCGATCGGGCAGCTGCAAAAAGAGTCCTCCCAAATATCCTTGTCAAGAACATTGCAAAGAACGGATCCCTTCTTCTACTATCCTTCCAGGTATCTATACAAAAGAAATATCAACCCAAAAAATGAACCTACTTTATAATGATGAACAATAACCTAGAGCCTAAGGTTTTAAAAATCGGAATGAGGACTAGTCGGCCAACTGGGGACTAACTACTAGGGGTGATTAAACCGAATGAGTAGAAATTAATGAACTCAATTTTCCATTTGAAACTTTATTTTACACATTATGAATCATACATTCAGAGAAATAAGAAGAGAGTCAGATACAGTTTGATTTGAAGGAACAAATTCAGAGAAAAGAATGAATAAATCGAGAAGGTGCATTGAAGGAGAAGAAAAGAGAAAGAAGAAGAGGAAATCAGAAGAGAGATGAAAAAACAGGCAAATATTTGTAAAATTAAAACCCTAGCTGAGGCCTGAGAAAGGAGAGTGGAATCGAGTTAGAAGGAAGGGGTTCAAGTGAAGAGACTAACCTGTTTTGTTGCTGGCGAAATCGTAGATGAAAACAAGTGAAGAAGAAGAAGCTGCCAAAGAGAAGTGACCATCACTTCTGACTGGAATTTGAGTGCTTCTTGGCTGGGAAAGTGAGAGAACACTGAACAGTGGCCCAAAGTCAAGTTCTAAATGACCACCGACGGCCAAGATGAAAAGGAATCCGGCCGGACGGGTGGGGTGGGGGTGGGATTTTGGCCCGTGGCCCGGTACCCGTCCACATCCGCCCGCGTCCGAAGGGTCCGTGGACACCCGGTGACCGAGCCTGAGTCCGTCCGTTTAGGTTGTCCATTTACCCGTATGTAATACCCGCTCATAATAAATATGAATCATTTAATGTTTAGAGTAAGAGTGTAGAGTTAGATTATATTAAGGCTATGACTTATAACTCTCAGAATCAAAAGTAGCCCGACCTTTTCTTTTCTATTCGACTCTCTTGTGCTCACATCTCTCCCCACTCTCAACGGCGAAACTCTAATCCTCAATCATAATTCATAATCGATGCTTCCCTCTCTTTTGATATTTTTCTAAGAAGCTTCTTTCTGATTGACGATTTTGTGTCTCCGTATATTTAATTTTGTAGTTATTGTTCACTAGTTAATGATCTCGGGGGCTTCTTCTTCTTTTGGCAAATTACGATGTATACCCGGTACCCAACCGACTGGTGTCCGGCTAAAAGGAAAAACAGACACGGACAAACATTTTTTTCAAAGAAAACTCGAAACGTCCGTTTGTTTTATCCGGTTGTCCGAATGGACAAGTTTGAATTGTGGTTGTTCCACCCGGACCTGATGGGTAGTCGTCCGTGAACCGCCCCGTCCGAACCGATTCCCACCCCTAAGGTGGGGATAGGTGGCCCATTGGCAAAATGGGAGTTGGGCCGCAAGAAATTGAACTAGGAGATGATAGATAGAGGAAGAATTTAGGTCAACATTTGGTTGCCCCAAGCGGTCGATGGTGTTAACATAAAATCAAAACACCCCTAGAGGTCTCATGTTCAATTCTCAAAAGAGGTGGGATTCATGATTTATTGAATTTGAATTATTAAAGGTATATATAAATTAGTTTAGTTGGACTCTAGGCCCAGGCCATAGTTCAGTAGGGTTTAAGTATGTTTTATAAATGTTTACATTAGACAATTATCCTTATCCCATCCTATTCATTATTTAAGCTTTATATATAATGAATCATGAGTGAATCATGAGTACAACCTTTACAAGTTTTCAAGTATTCCTACCCTGTCTTGTTAAACAACAAAAAAAAGTAATAGTAGACCAAGTATGATAAAATGGTTGAAAACTTAGAGGCTTAGTGGTGGTACCTACCCTATCAAAAGTATTCACCCTTGACTAACTATTTGCACACTTTCTTTTTTGTTGACATTAATATGTCGGAGTCTAATTCATTAATTTTTTTTTTTTTTGTTAGAAAGCAAAATTAAAACATGAATAGCACACATTAAGTGAATTGTTACATGTTTTTATAGATACAATCTTCTGAGCAGGTAGGAGTGACATCCCCATAGGATTATACGTGGAGAGAGAGAGAGAGTAGTTTAAAGTCTTAAATAATCACATACCAATGCACAAGTCATGGACGGCATCATGGCAATAGATGTGCCACGAGGTTACTCACGTGGGAAAATGAGTACAAAAATGGGAACTCCCATCTTCATTATTTCTGCTGTGTTAAATATTACTAGTAGTATATTAATTTGAGGGTACGTACACACCTTTTGACTCGACCGACTAGCATTTTCAACACCCTCTCCTCTCCTCCTTCCTAGATACCTCCTCCCCTTCTTCTTTTCATACACACTTACTACTTACTCAATCTCTCTCTCTCTCTCTCTCTCTCTCTCTCTCTCTCTCTTATATATATATATATATACATTCATGGATTATCTTCCTTAGATAAAGGATCTTACTTATTCTCTCTCTCTCCTCTTTCCCTTCTCTCTCTCTATCTCTCTAGTCTAGCTAGATCTCTATCTATATCTATCTATCTCTAGCTTATGGCAAACAAAGATGGTGAATATGGTGGTGGGACAACAATGATATTCCAACCAACAGATCAAATGGTGATGATGGGATTTATCTCTAGAAGTAATAGCAGCAGCAGCAGCAGCAGTTACTATAATAACTACAACAACCAGCAATATAGTTATGTAGAGAAGAGACAGTTGTTTCTAAGGAGCTACCAGTTTAATAGGAAAAGAAGTTTGATGGAGAGAATGAAGAGATCACTCCTCCGAATGAAACGACTCTTATACGGAGGCTTCAGAGTTCGGACCTCGTGGAAGAAGCTACGTCGGTTCACATGGTCCACCCTCACCAGGTATCGTCGGACTAATACTAATACTAGTAGTAAACGGTTTCATCGTCTAAGTACTAGTACTACATCTGCTGCTCTTGCTTGTTGGTCAACTACTTCTTCATGTATATGTTAGTAATTCATAGATAATTTGATATAAGTTCTTGATTCAATTCTTTCATTTTTAATTCCTCCCTACCTCCTTCTTTGTAACTTAATTACTTCTGATCTATATCTCAAGTTGTTAGTCAAATTGATGATTTTGTTCAATCCCGAAAATATATATTGCAAGTTCTTACTAGCTATTCATCTCTTATTTTCCGACCAGCTAGTTTTACATCCATAAGAAAGAAAGAAATAAATTTTCTCAGTAGCAAAAATGTTATTTGACCAGAAAAGTGGAGGCAACCACAAGGCGAATGTTGATGTGGTCAGCTCAGTTTTAGGCCAAATAACATTTGTCTTTTTCACAAAATTCAAAACTACAATTACTTTGAATTTGACTAGAAATTTTAACAGCATAAGATAGGAGTATCCGTTTATGATCTTAAGTTATTAAAATTTTAACAGACCGTTGATAAAAATATATAATTAAAAAGATGTCAATTAGATACTACTGAATCAAAAATGTATGAAAACAATTGGAAAAGAAAGGGTTTCTCTTGGTGGGTGAGGAGGTAGCCATGTGTGTGTTTAGTTTAGAGAGTTTTGGGGAAACTAGATCAATTTAATGTAACCATTGACTTTTGCAATTTTGGTGGGAAAGTCACGTTCTTTGTTTAGAATATGTAGTAGTAGATAGGAAGTAAATAACAATTACCTGGCTTGTTGGGTGAGAAAAGTCAATAGTTTGATTCATACTATTTGGAGGACTTCATAATGAATTGCTTGGTATTTAGGGGGTATAATTAATTGCTTTTGTTGAAGACTAAGGTGGTGTTTGTTTTTTAATATTTTCTGATCTGAAATCTGAATTGGAATCCAATTCAGATTTCAGATGTTTGTTTTTGGATTTAAGAAAATCTGAAAAATTTGCTGAATTAGATAATTGTCTGAATTGACTGAAAAAGAGTCCACTTATTTCAGACTTCAAAACAAGTCTGAAATAAAATGCCAACTTCTGAAATGAGTGAAATGACTCTTGTGCCCCTGTATTAGAAAAAAAAATCTCCCAGATTTCTACCACCACCAACAGGACACCACCGCCACCAACAACAAACCGCCACCACCAACAGAACACCACCAACAACAAACCGCCACATTGTCATCATGAATGCCAAAACCTTAAACCTCTCTTCTCACTTCCGTTTCCAAAACCCTAATAACAACATTAACAGTCCACAATCCTTTCTTCCTCATGTAATCATTACTTCTCGTGTTCCTCCTTCATTGTCACCAACAACAAACCGCCACCAACAACAAACCGCCACCAACAACAAACCGCTACCTTCTCGAGCTTATGAAAGTCCGATGATGAAAGTTGTACGGACAATATAAACTCTTCCGTTCGTTTAATGTAGTTCTAAGAAGCAACTTCAAACATCAAATCCTTCGTTGAAAGTAGTTGAGGTGTTACTAATCTCTCTTTACCTACTACAATTTCTAGGGTTTTAGGTTTAGGTTTTACTTTTGAGCTGCTATTGGAGAGAGAGGGAGCAGTAAAGAGAGAGAACAACCATTGGGAATGAGAGATAGTAACAGCCATTAGAGAGAGCTAAAAGGTAAACAAGAAATTTTAGGTTTTAGGTTTTTTTTTTTGGGCTGCCGTTGGAGAGAGAGGGAGCAGTAAAGAGAGAGAAGGTGAAATAGAAAGGAATTAGGGTTAGGTTTAAGTCTAGGGGTTGTTTGGCAAAAACATATGATAAGGGTATATATGTCAAAAATGCTATTCAGACCTAATTATTCAGATTTAGAAAACAAACATACTAACTTACAAAATATTCAACCCAATTCAGATTCAGCCAATTCAGTTAAGCCAATTCAGATTCAGCCAATTCAGATTCAGACATTAAAAAAAAAACAAACAGCACCTAAATAGTTTGATTCAAAGCTCTTTGGACTTGGAGTTGGAAGGAAGCGTGCGGTACCAATGTACCTATAATGATGATGAGTTGGTCATAGTCCTCCGTCACTCCAACGTAGACGCCATTGTGGTTGCTGTTGGAAACGCCATCAAATCCACCTCCTCATTTGGGGAGGATCACCATAATGGACTAATAACTTTGTCGACAACTCTTGGACATGGCTTTATCTACATCACAATTTTAGGCAACTATTTGACCAAATAAAATGTTTTTTTTTTCAAAATAAGTGGACAGTTTCTTTCTCCCCATTTGTTTCTCCCACTATCCTTCTTTCTCCACGTCGGTAAGAGTTGTCGACAAATTGTTATTGTCACGGATTATTAGTATTTTTTTCAAGTCTTTATCTATCCTCTTTTTTCTTTTCTCCTTTGATCATCACTTTTCTCTCTCTCTCTCTCTCTGTATTTGTTCGGGCAAAAGAGACAACTTCTTTGCCGAAACTCTTATTCCGGTTTTCACAAAATTTTCAAAACCAAATTTCTGGTTTGAGAGTTTTTCTCGAATCCAATTGGAGTTCCCGCAAAGGAGACCCTCTTATTCGCCAGAACAAAGAGGGAGAAGTGGAAAGCGAGGAGGCAAAAGAGAGAGAGGAGGAGGAAGAAGAAAGAGAGGTGAGAGAAATGGCGGTGGTGGTCGGAGATGGGGAAGAAGAAGTTTTGTTTTTTTTTTGATGAAGAAGAAGAAGTTTTGTTGCTCTATAAAATTTATAATATCTACAAATTTTTTAAAACTTTTCTATCCTGAAAATTTTCTTGTGTTTCTTGATGTGGCAGCCAAAATTTAATTACCAAGTGATCAAGTTAATTGTTCAACAAAAAAAAAAAAAAGGTGATCAAGTTAATATCCCTCGTCTTCATCAAAAAAAAAAGTTAATATCCCTCCCTTTCAATAAAAAAAGAAAAAGTTAATATCTCTCCTCACTACCACGCTAGTGTGCGACTCTTGCGTATACACCTTTTTTTTTTTTTTTTTTTTTTGAAGATAACCTTACTAAACATAGAGTTTACAATTAGTACCAATTCCTACTAAAGCATAGATGGACCAAAAGTAAACAATTTTAACAACTGAAGGACTAAATACTTAATTGTGATAAACACGCGCTGCCAGCTCATGAGCTTCTGAGTTCTGGATCCGGTTGCAATGGGTAATCTCTATCCGGTTCAATTGAACCCGTACTCTTAGCCGTCTGATTTGGTTCTCTAATCTCCATGGGACAACTGGGTCAGTGGCTGAGATTAGTTCATGCAAAACCCTAGAATCCGTCTCCAGCATATAAAAAGGCAGCCGCAGCTCCTCTGCTAGGGTTACTCCCAAATCCAAAGCTTCAATCTCACTCTGTAATGGAGAACCCGATGTTATGCTCTTGGCTTTCGATCCTATCAAGTTTCCTTCGGAATCCTTTGCCACTGCCGCACATGAAGATCTTATTTCTTTAAAGGATCCATCGCAATTTATTTTGATGAAGCCCGGCGGGGGTGGACACCATTGATTAGCCTGTAACAGATCATAGTTATTGTTAGTTGAAACTAATTCAGGAACATACCTCAGTTCTTGTTCAACCGACCACCAACATCGATGAAGATCCAACTTTTTCCCCTGGAAATATGCTTCATTTCTTGCTTTCCACCAAAACCATAGCAGGTACGAGTAAGTATACCATTTCCTATTACCCTGCTCCTTTTGTGAAAGAATTTTTGACAAACATTTGATTGGATCTGTTTTTACATGTTGGAGATCTTCTAATCCTGCTCTCGAAATAAGGTTTCGGTAAAGGGGACAAGTACCGAAAAGGTGGTAAGTGGTCTCTTCCTCTCTCGAATCGCATAATCTGCATAGTTCTGATTTTTCTGGTAGTCTTTTATGAATATTGCTTAATGTTGCCAAACCTTCATTAATTAGCTTCCAAATGAACATCTGAATTTTTGGTTGCATGTGTTTTTGTTTCCAAAACTCCTTCCATGGAAATTCATATGCTTCTTGTGATCGAGCCGGTAGATTTTTAATTTCTGCATAGAATGACTTAGCCGAAAATCTCCCCGACTCCTTCGGTTTCCATATTAGAACATCTTCTGTATTAACTGGGTTGATGCTGGTATTGATTATTGCTTGTGCATCTGTTTCATCGAACCAATTCTTAATATTGTCAATATTCCATGCTTGTTCTCCCTGTATCATTAAATCAGATACTAGACAAATGTGATCAGGTAATTTATTGAAATTGGTTAGTTTATGTCCTGGAATATCTAGCAACCAAGGGTCTGTTCTGATCTTAACATGAGAACCACTACCAATGTTCCAAATAATGTTATGCTTAATATAATCTTTGGTATGACACATTGCCTGCCAGAATGGAGAGGTACCTTGAGGTGTCTTATAAGACCAAAAGTCACCGTTTCTAAGGTATTTGGAGGTCAAAAGCATTACCCAGACCTCATTTGGTTTAGTTAGGAATTTCCATGTCAAATTGGCTATGAGGGATAAATTCACTTCCTGGATTGATCTGATACCTAACCCTCCTTTATGTTTAGGTGAAGCAATAATATCCCAGTTAATAAAATGTAGTTTTTTAGCATTAGTATTATGCCCCCACCAGAAACTGCGTTCAATTTTCTCTAGTTGTTGAACAACCTGTTTAGGTATAAGTTGAAAACTGCATGTATATGTACAAAAGGAGGCTAGGATGGACTTTATAAGTACAGTCCTTCCTGCTTGAGTAGTAAATTTGTGTTTCCAACCTGCTAGAGTGTTATTAAACTTATCAATGAGCCAAGTATAACTTTGGATTCTGTTGTCTTTTTTAAGTACAAGAGCTCCCAAATATTTCTCCATATCAGACATGAGGGGAGCTTGAAGCCTGTTGACAAAGGACTCCTTGGTTGTTGAAGGCACTCCTTTGCTAAAATATATAGAAGACTTTGTGAAATTTACCTGTTGTCCCGAAAAGGAGGAGTATTGTTCCATTATTTGGACAACCGCTTCAAGATTCTGTAAATTTGCTTTACCAAAAATTATAAGGTCATCAGCAAAAAGGAGATGTGTAATAGAGGGGGCTGTTGGATTGACCTTATAACCTGTAAATGTACCTTTATCCTGATAATAATTAATGAGGAGAGAGAGAGACTGAGAGCATAGTATAAACAGATAGGGCGACAGAGGACAGCCCTGTCTGAGGCCTCTGGAGGCCGAAAAATCTCCCACCACACTCCCATTAATTTGTATGTTGAATCTTGACGTGGAAACACAACACATGATTAAATCAAGCATGAGGCCTGACAGGCCTATAGCTTTTAAGACTCTATGTAGAAACTCCCAACTGACTCTGTCGTAGGCTTTGACCATGTCCATCTTTAGAGAGAAATTGCCTTTTTTGGCTTTAGATGTATTCATGGAATGTAGGAGCTCTTTAGTGATCACTATATTATCTATTATTTGCCTATTTGGAACGAAAGCATTTTGATTCCAAACTATGCATTCTTCTAAAAAAGGTCGAAGTCGATTGGCTAATATTTTGGTGATGAATTTGTAGACCGAATTGCAAAGGGAAATCGGTCTGAACTCCGAGGCAGTACTCGGATTCCTGATCTTAGGAATTAAGGCAATGGTTGTGTTGTTTAATTGAGGTTTTATTTTACCTGTCGAGAATGCATGCTGGATATATTGAATAAGGTCCCGTCCGATTACCTCCCAATTATGTTGAAAGAAGAAGCTTGGCAATCCATCTGGTCCCGGACTCTTCATAGACCCCATTTCCAGCACAACCTCCTTAATTTCCTCTTCTGACGGAATCCTCGAGATATCTGCCAGTTGTTCAACCGAAAAGACCCTGTATGCATTCATGACCTCCACAGGAGGCTCATTGATTTGGTCCCTAGAAAACAAATTCTGAAAAAAGGAAATAAATTCGTTAGCAATCGCTTCTTTATTATTAGAAACTCTACCATTGCTAAGTTTTAATTCATGAATTTTATTTTTTTGTTTTCTGGTCGACATAGCAACATGAAAAGCTCTGGTATTGCGATCGCCGTTATGCACCCATTTAGATCTCGATCTTTGTTCTGCTCTTGTTTTTTGGAGATCCTCTAAGTATACAATTTCCTCTTGAATATTACTTTCCGTATGTAATATCTCGTCGGTTGGATCCAAAGTCTGAATTTGCAGAAGTCTCGTCCTAAGAATATCGAGTCTGTTTTTAATCACCCCAAAAGCTCTCCTGCTCCATTTCTTGATAGAAGTTTTGACAGTTTGCAATTTGTCGAGAAAAGGACCTGAAGCCTTATTCCAATTTTCCTGAAAAAGAGGACGATATTGATCATGTTTAGTCCAAAATACTTCAAATTTAGAGATGGTATGTAAAGCATGACCCTCAACTGAAAGTTTTAGTAGAATAGGCGAATGATCGCTATTATAACGGGGAAGATGGAAAACTCCAGCTTCAGGAAAACATGTCAACCAGTTGGCATCACAAAGGACTCTATCAAGTCTTTCTTTAGTAAGATGATGCCTAGCCTTATTGTTGGTCCAGGTATAAGCCGGCCCATTAAACCCCAAATCCAGAAGATTAGCGTTACTAATAAACTGTTGGAATTGATGTAAAAAAGGAATATTAGGACTTCCTCCAAATTTTTCTCTATGATCTGAAAGGGCATTTAAGTCTCCAAGGCAGCAATAAGGGTTAGTAAGGGCCTGGATTCTAATGAGTAAATTGTTCCAAAAGGTGGGTCTGTCCTGAGAATTAGGAGGGCCATAAATACAGAGCAAATCCCAGGTATTAGATCCCGGAATAATAACAGAGGCATGAATAAGATTACAAGAGGAATAAATTATATCTATTTTAATATTATCAGACCAATACAATAAAAGTCCACCACTACGACCAGTAGAAGGGACAACATGAAAATTTAAAAGATTAAAATTACGAAAACAGGGGAGAGGAATATATTGAGTAATTTTGGTTTCCGATAGAAAAACCACCGATGGTTTCACCGCTCCCAGGAACTGATTTAGAGTTACTCTTGTCGGGGAGTTCCCAAGCCCCCGACAATTCCATGCAAGTAGATTCACTTTGTAGTCGGCATTAAGGTTGCCGATAACCTTTCATCTTTTTTCTCCTGTGACTGGATCCTGCTAGTTCGTTTAAAATGCTTGGTTGCTCTAACATCCTCGATGGTCATGTCTACATCAACATAACTAGAATTGCTGGTTGAAGCATCCTTTGTTAAGACCTGTTTAAACAAAGAGTTATTATGAACCTCCATCGGGACTGTGGCCTTTGGGACTCCTCTCTTTCTTGTCCTACAAAGGTTAGACAAAAGTTCACCAAAATTAGTTTTGATCGTGTAATCGAACTCCGGACCCTGATCATCCTGATCTATTAATGAATTCGTGGGTTGGTGTTGTTCCGAATGTAGACCGGGACCATAAGATTCTGCTTCCCTTATTCGATTTCGAGGTCCAATCGGAACCTTGAAATCATCACTATATTCCGGCTTCATTGCCTTGATGACCTTGATGCGGAGATCTTCCGAAAGATCTTGTTTCAATAGATCATTGAAGGCTAGAATTGTAGAACAGAACCTCATAGTATGACCTGTTATACCACAAAATATACAAAACCTAGGTAATTTTTCAATTTTTAAGGAGATGGCAATAATTTTAGAGTTAGAAAGTTTAAGATACACAATTTGTTGGAGAGGTTTGAGGATATTAAGTTCAATCTTGACCCTTCCGAACAAACTCCATTTGGATGCCTCCTCTACTGTAGTGGGAATAAACTTTCCAATTGAACCCGCTAGTCGGTTGACCACCGTACTATTAAGGTGACTTGGAGGGATACCATGCATTTGAACCCAAAACCACGCCGATTCAAATACATGATCTGCAGGCATGATCTCCAGTGAACATTGTTGTAAAATGATTAATTCATCTTGTATAACCCATGGTGCACTTTCTAAGGCCAAATCTAATTCTGTAGCCGTAGCAAACTTTATAAGGAAGACATTGTCTTTGATTTCAATAAGGTTGAATTTGTTCGGCCCATGAATCACTCTAGATAACCGTGAGATTGCCTGATTAATGTCGACTTTCTTAGAACTCTGGAACCACAAGACCCCGTTCTTCATAATATCCACATCCCATGGAATGAGATCATGACCATCAACAGTGATTTGCACCCTTTCGTTAGTAGTAAGTGCAGCAAATTGCTGTAAAAATTGGTTGCTTGGTTCAGCCATGAAAACGATTGAATAAACACTAAATACGAAATCAGAAATAGACTAAATATCAACTAATAACTCCTTGAGAGTGACAAGATTGGAATTCCAGAGAATAAACCCTGAATTCGTGAAATAATAAGTTATAAAGTGGCTGCTAACCACCCATAACCGCCACAAAAAGTAAAAAAGTGACAATAACCGCAGTCTATAACTGCTATCACCGCTGGAATTGGTGGCCGGAAATACAAGACCCTATTGCTCCGCTCGACTCCTTCTCTCTCTAGATCTTGCGTATACACCTTAAGAGCATCTTCAACGCAACATTTCTTAAAAATTTCAACTGTCACAAATAATTTTTGAGATTGGTGAAAAATAATCTCTCTCATGCAAAACTCAATTTGGATATATAAGATTTGACAGTAGTTCTTTATTCTTTTTGATAAATTTTTAACAGTGGTTAAACAAAGATATCCAGCAAATTGGGGTGTCTTTAGAATATCTCTTGGGCTTTTAGTCGTGGGGAAGTAATATGGGCACAAATGTTTGCAGCCCACACAAATCACACTTAACTTTGATCAATTGACTACAGAGTAAGCAATTGTTAAACCCACGGATAGAAACTCTATCTTCTCTTTGCAACTTCTTCACTAGCCACCACCACCTTGGACACCATCTCTCTCCACATTCTTCCCTCTGTCAACTCCCTCCATCTCTGTTCACCTTTTCCTCTATCATCATCAAGACCATCACCACTATCATGATTGTCTCGTCTTCTTTCTCCTTTGACGGGGTACATGATTGTGTAGTTGGGAAGAAACTTTTTTTCATCGAGGTATATAACTTTCACTCTCGGTCGAAATTTTAGATCCCTTCCTGTCAACAGATGATAAATATTTAGATCATAATAATTAACTTACGAAGTTGTGGACTAATGTCAACATTTGGTAGCCCAAATGGTCGATAATGTTGATATAACTCCAACAACCCTGAAGGTCCCATGTTCGATTCCGAATAGAATTTGATTTTATGATTTATTGAACTGGGGCTATTATGGTAGTCCAAAATCTTAGGCGGTTATCGTACTTATCACATTTTCATTTTGTATGGATGTCATCTAATGACTCACCTTTAATGTTTGAATGAATTTTTCATCTATAATTTTCTTTAAATTACTTTTATAGGGAAGCCTACATGAGAATCAAGTAGTAACCAACTAATTAATTAATCGTCTTCCATCATTGGTTTTGACCTGTCCCACAATAATAAAATCTCCCCCTGATCTGATTATGCAATGAGGTATTGAGGTGAACCGTAAACAATATAATAAGAATTTTGGACATTAATTAATATTTACATAAACGGCGGATTAAAAAGTATGAGACAAATTATACAAATAAACAAATGAAGAAAAAATGCAATATGATATTGGGTACCTTGGGATTGAGTGTGGTGTTAGTTGCAACCCACAAGAGAGAAGAAATGAGTTTAGAAATACATTCCCTTGATCACATCAAACAAATCATTGGCACAGATTACTACAAATCCAACCTAACTAATAACCTAAGGAAGAAGGTAACATGGGACAGAATTTCCGATTCATTCCTACCTTCTATACCTACTTCATTTGTAAAAGTAACCCACCCAGACCTAGTCACCCATACAGCCCTACTTATCAAGAATTGAATAATTTTATTGTTTCAATAAACTCACACTAGCTATGTCAATAATTATACTACAGATTATTGTTTTAATTATTCTTAAAGAGTTTCAAATCTTTGAAAACAATAAATAAAAGTTACTATAAAGAAATATGTATCAAAAGATCTTGTTACATAAGTGTAACGTCTCAAGTTCTAGCCGTTATTGAAATTGTCCTTGTTTTCGACCTTCAGGTTCAACCCGACGATTGTGGGATTTTGTTCTTGGCATCTAATAAGTTCGAGAACAAATCTATAACCGACAGTCCAAATGTTATCACAACTAATGTGGACTATCATAGTTAAAGAATCTAATCTATAAGTATGTATTTAGCTTAATAAGTGTCCGAGTCTCAAGGTGTGAAACAAACCTTTACACCACGTTAGGTGGTGACTTGGTGCAGACATAATCGAAGAGTGGTAGGGTTCACAATGTCGTTGCGAGGTAGGCTCGTATGTCTTCTTTAATGTCAAACCCTTTTTAAGTGGACTTGTGAAGCCTTCATTTGAAACCTAATCTCTTGCTCGTTATAGTTGGGTCTGAACGTCAAAAACAAGACAACATAACAAAGTAGGAAGGCTTAGAGATCATAATACATACTGTCGTAATTTTATTGTACGAAAATTAATTTTTCTTTTTGTCAATATCTAGTGGTGACCATGTGATTGAATGGGTCCTTTTTGAATCTCTCTATAATCTCAATAACACTACTATTTTTAATTTTTGTTGAACTCTCAATAACACTACTAAGTAGTAACTGGATGATGACCCACTAAGTAAATAATACATGTAGATAGATGGGTAGTGTTGATATTATAATGCAAAAATGGCATATAATACATAAAGAGACTGTTGGGCCATGTGTTGAAAGGAATCCACAAGTAAGCAATCTTTGTCATTTTCCTTCCCTCTGCCAGCCTCCTTTTCTCATGCTTCAATTCATTTCCTCACATTTTTCCATGTGCTCCTGTTCTCCTTCTCTCTACTCTCTCTACCATGGTACTTGTATACATTCTAGCTACTGCATATATACTAGCTAGCTAGCTACTCTATCCCACTCACTTATAAATACCAACTTATAAGCTTATTAGAACACCAAAATAAATCCATTACAAATAGATTCATTAATCTTATTGAGATCCAATTGAAATTAAGATATGGGTTTGCACGATATGTTTGTGGGAGGAGGCCGTCCGCTACGATATGAGAAGCTAATCTACAATGAAGCTGATGATAACAACAACATGAAGAACAACATGAAGAAGAATGTTTTAACAATGTCAACAAGGAGGACCTCTAGAAAGAGATGGGTGAGGATGAGGAGGAATGGATCAAGAGTAGTAGTAATGAGGGTATCTCCAAGTGTGAGGAGAAGATGGAGATTGAAGTACTTGAGGCAGTTTGGGTATTTGTCATTGATAGCTAGGAGGGTGATCTCCAAAATCTATGCACAAATTGTGAAAAACATAAACAATAATATGGAAAATATTGGGAGTTATCCATCTATTCTATTGGCTTCATCCCAATGGGGGCTCCCTGTTCTCTCCCACTCTTCTTCATCTTCTCATGTATTTTTCTAGCTTAGTCACTCAACTTTACCACAAAATTATGAAGCTTGTTTTAGTTGGGTGATCATGTAAGTTTCTCAAATTGGAGAAACTAAAGTTCGAAACTTTATACCACAAAATTTGTGATAAGACTTGTTCAATCGGTATATTTTGACCCCTTCTTTCTATATCTTCTTCATTTGTCTACATTTTCGATTATGATTTGGTCTCCTGTCAAATCAACTAATACATGATTGGGAGACCCATTCCTTTTTTTTTTTGATGAAGGAGGAGACCCATTCCTTGGTTTTTATATATGGGTGTTTAATATGACTAATATGTGGGGTTAGGTTGGGGATAATAATAGGGTTAAGTTCTATATGGCCCTCAAATGTAACTAAATTGTCTTTTTGACCCTCTATTTGACCAGTACACTGTTTAGCTTGTTAATAGTTTTGTAAACAAAAGAGTCAATTTGGATTTATCCTTGTGTTAGGGTACAACCCGTGCTTTTGGATCATCGAATTTGTTGATGCATTATCTAAACGAACATTATCCATTTGCAATTTTTACAAAGAAAACCATATAACAAAGATGAAAAGAAAATCGAACTCCCTACTGGATTCCAAAATCCGATGAAGAATTAAGATGAAACTAACAATTGAAAGAGAAAAAAGTTGTGACAGAATGGGTAGTTTGAAATTTTCTTGAATTGAATAAGAGAGTGGGAGCAACTATAATACTTTCAATTCGGGTTAGTTAAAGGTCGGCCAACATACAAAGAAAACCTTTGCATGGTTGAGATTTATAAATGGTGCTTATGACGTGACCCAAAACCAATCTATTTTGTTATATATCTTTTACAATCTAGATCTTTCTTCCCTTCTTTCTATACTTGTAAGTTGTAATTCATTTTTTTTTCTTCTTTCTCTCTCCTATTTTCTTTTTCATTGAAGACCTCCATCAACGGAGATCCTTTCATCCTTTAAAGAAAGAAAAACAAAAGTTTTGGCAAATAATGGGTGGGATATATCTAATAGGGAGAGCATCCCGAGCTTGGGGTTATAGGTACAAAGCTCAAGACTAGCCGAGGTCTTTTGGGTGGACTCGTGGAGCCTTTGTCAGTTGTCACGAACAAATCATCTACCAGTTGGAGGGCCAAATAGTAGTATTGGTAATATTAGAGGGCCAAATAGGAATTAAGATAACAATAATATGTAATAAACAAGAATACTTAACGCTGGAAAGATCAAGTAGTAGTCCACCTGCTCAACTAACGCGCTAACTAGTATTTGATTGCTTCCTCATTGATCTTGTCTATCTCTCACCTCGCCCATTGTTTAGATCTTCCCTTCTATTCTCTTCTCACCTCTCCTCTGACTCTACATATATATAGGGGATATATAAATTGAAATTATGTAATCGAAGTACTCTCGATCAAGATTGAGCTCCGAGTTGAGCTCTGTTTAGCCTCTCTGCCTTTGAGATGACTCCGAGTGGTCGTAGTAGTCATGCAAGATGCGATAGATCATTAACGACAAATATGACGATGAAGAGGAAAAAAGGGTATCACATTTCGTCCTACTACTCTAAGTTGTATAGCTGGGCGGTTTTTAATTGCACTAGGAAGAGTAGTACTAGTCTAAGAACCGATTCTCTAAGGGAGTTAGGGGATATACACAAGAATAAGCTCCCTACAATCGATGAAGATGAATACGAAGATGATATTGATCGGGTGGATGGGATTTGTTTGGGCATGGACGAAAATCATAATCATGTGGTTGTAAATAGACGTAACAAAGGCAGGAATATAATCAATGGGATGAGCAAAGCAACAAGTGAGGTGATTGATTACCCAAATACTAATAATACGAAAGGTAGACCATCAAAATCCAACAGCTTTGCCGATTTCTATGTTCAATTTGTTGTTAGGTTTTCATCCAGAGTTAGGTTTATGTAAGCAAGTTAAACGAAAGTTGTTCTTTTGAATTATCTTCTTTTTGTACGCTTTCATCGTCCTCATATGTATGTTGGTTTGTATGTAACATTGGTGGATTAGAATTGCAGAGGGAATAACATTAATCTTATACATCAAATACAAGCGGCGTGGCTAAGAATTTGGAGGTAGATTGAGACGGATCGAGAGAGAGGGGATTGTCTGCATCCTAAAAGTTAGAGACATTTAGCACGAACGGATGTATGTATGTGTATGGAGGTGGTGTGAATAGATGCAAGTAGAGTCTAATGAAGTTCATTTGATTTTAACAATGTACATAGGACTTAATTTTTTGCTCCTACACAAGTTAATCATGTTAATTAGATATTTTGAAAATCAACTACCGATCAGGTTAACTCAAGAGCTCGACAATAAAAACACAACAAATGCAGAACTAAGCCATCAGATGAGTGAAGTCGACTTAAGACCTCAAAAATGTTTGCAGCTAATAACGGTTGAAACATAATGACGAAAGTAGGCGCCTTATGGAGAGGGACCATGTGGGTGCTCGTGGCTCACGCCCAAAACTACATTTTACCCTCAACAGGGTCTAGGAGGTCCAAAGCGGATTACCAAACTGGCGAGCCTTTTGACTAAAAGAAAATTTTAAAATTTCAAAACTATTATTGTAGAATCATCTAACCTTTCCAACAAAAAAGGGAGAACATAAACAAATGGCTCATTCAATCTGACAATTCTTTTTCTCTTATAGGGACAAAAAGTAATAGCAAGCAGGGTAAAGTTGGTAATGAAAGTAGAGGGTAATTAATGACAAACTAAGAAGTGGGTGGAAAATTTATTTGGGGTGCTGTTTTGAAAGATAGTCATCTTTAAGGTGTCATTTGAGGACTTGAGCATCTTTAGGGGCCAAATTAGAATTTACCCTACAGAAAAGAACACCTCACCTGTCTTGAATGATATTCCTACGTGTTACATATGAAATAGGTAATTGTTTTTTAATAACGAAGTGGGAAACCTCAAATGACTCGCTATAAAAGGGAAAAATAACATCGTCTATGTCAATATATGATGTGGCAATCTTAAAGGCAAGTATTGTGTCGTAATCAAAGACTTGACAGTATATGCTTTGAAGATGATCTAGGATGATGGGTGAAACGAGTCGTGAGTATGACAGCATCTCTTGTGTGGCTCTAAACCACCAACTAGTAGGGTTTAGTGAGAATGAGTCATGAGATGGTGTGTTGCTGGGTGCTCAATTTGGGCGAGCTGATAGGGAGCGGCTAATAGCACCCGTTCAAAGTGTTGTAGGCCCCGAATTACACATAAGACCTCTCATAATTTGTGAGTAATCCGGGGGCCTACAACATTTTGAACAGGTGCTATTAGCCCCTCCCCCAGCCAATATACCCAATTGATTGTAATTATGGTAGAGAGAGAGAGAGAAGAAAAAGGACCAGACAAAGTCTCCCCCACAAGTTGGAACCGAGGACGAGTTTGATCCTAAAACACTCGTAAAGCCTAAACTCATTATTCACCAAATAACAATAGCCCAACTCGAATCCCCCCCTTTTTCCCCAAATATATCTCTACTTTCTCTCTCTCTAACCCTAAGAAAATCTGCAGCCCTCTTTTTCCCTTCTCTCTCTATTTTATCTATTTTATTCAGTCAGTCTCCTGCCTCACTTCTCCTCTCTCTCTCATCTATATCTATTTTTATTGGGTAGTCTTGTTTTTTTATGTTTTTATGTGGTGTTTGTGGTGGTGGTGATTCAATGTCTGCAAAAGAAAGATCCGAACAAAGGGGTGATGAATTTTTACAAAAAAGAGATGATGATGATGATGAACCCATAAAAAGAAGAAGAAGAAGAAATCAGCAGATCAGAAAGAAGGCTAAGCAATTTCTTCTCTCCCCATTCACAAACAAGGTCAATAGAATCCCCAACAACAACAACAACCAGACGAGCACTCTTCCTAGTACATCTTCTTCTTCTTCATCATCTTCTTCTGATCCCATAAAGACAAATCATCATCGATCTTCTCCTCCTGGTAAGAGTATTAATTGTGGTTCCCATTTGTTTTATTTGAGAAAATCAAAACTCAATTTGGGTTCATCTTCAGAAGACACTCTTACAAGTGATCCTAATAGTCCTTCCTTCTCTTATAATCTCTGTAAATCACTCATTGAGAAAAACGATTTCTTCTCTAAAGAATGCAATGTCCATTTCCCTAATTCTTCCCCACCCATTCACCCACTCAATCCCTTTGATTGATTCTAATTTCTATGTACCCCATTTTTTTCTTTTTCTAAAGTGTCTTGAGTTTGGGTACCAGATATTATTGTCAGAGACTATCTGTACACAGGGTAAATATATATTATAGATACATGTATTGAATTTAAAGCTATATTGAGTTGTTTTATTGAAAATCAGAACATGGGTCTCTTTCATTCTCTGCTCTTTTTTTTGTCAATAATCTTTAGTTTCTCCAATTGTATTGAATTTTGCCTATTATTTGCTCTTAATAATCTCTTCCATACAAGTTTGGGAATGAAATATACTTCAAATTTTCTTTCTTTTCTTTTTTGGGACTGGCATTGGTGATTGTGGTCATAGATGAGTAGTGATGAATTCGCCGGATGAAACAAATAAGTGAAGTGATTATGTCGTCGAGTATAATGGGACTACAAATAAGTGAAGTGACTATGTTTTCGAGTATAATGGGATTACAATTTTAATGTTGTTTTTACAAAAGAATGAATCACACTGACAAATAAAGGCATCAACCTACCAGGGTTCTGTTTGAATTCTGGCAAGTATTGGAAGAAGATTGAAATCATCATCTCTCTCTCTCTCTCCCTAGTAGACAGTCAGAGAGTGAACCATATCCATGTAACCATGTTGGCAACCACCAGAAAAAACCCAGACCTGAATAATAAACCAATTTCTTAATCATTCAAACTTATCTTCTAATTAGGTAACTCCTAATTCTTTCAATTGTGACAATGGTTTCATCTCATTTGGCAAAGATACCAATGATCTTTTTACACTATTTTATTTACAAAGATGAAAGGGTTTGAACACTCTTTACACTACTACTTGTCTACTATTAGAAAAAATCTTTAGGTTTGATTAAGCACCAGAAATAATCATGAAATACTGATAACAATCTGCTTCTGTCTTTCTTGGGGTAACTTGTCCATTTCAAAACTAGAGCCGTTACCTGCTGTTTCGACTTCTCCTCCATTGGTGTCTCTCGTTTTAAGCTCTTTTAAAGCTCTCCTGGCATAAACGGTGAAAGCAACTGTCGTTAGAACTGCAACGATGAGGGATATGATGTTGTACACAATCTCCACTGTTGTAAGGTGATGCTTCCCATACTGCACTTCCGCAAATGTCCGTATCAATCGCCCACTGCAATCCACGATAAATTTGAGAGATCAATATCTAAAAAATACTGTGAAGTCTCATATATGAGTTATGACCTGTGCCAGGGGAGGAAAGAAAAGAAATAAGAACCAAAATCACCTATAAATGTAAATGAATGCTTCAGGAATCATTCCAGCAATTGACCCACATATGTACGGCCAGAATCTCATATTTGTTACCACTATAGCGTAATTGAAGATTGTGTACGGAAACGGGGAGACCCTGAAAATAGCAACCACCCGAAACTGTTGCAACCAGCTTCCTTCCCCAGCTAGCCTAATTAGAGCCGCATTTTGGGGCCATTTCTTCAGCCATTGCTACAGAATAAGTAAAATGAAAACTAAGCGATGGAGATAAGGAAGAAAAGATAATCATTCATTGGACATTCAGATAGTAACTGAAAAAGTATAGAGCATCTTACATGGATACGGTCACGGAAAAGTAACCCAATCAAGAAAGGTAAAATCATCCCGATAGTTGTTCCGACCATGATTATTATAAACCCAAGTCCATAACCGAAAATCATTCCTGCCAGCCACATGGAGGGCCCTGAGGGGATTAAGATGACAGGGAAAAATGCTAGAGAGGCAACAAGCACAAGGGCAAGGACTGGTCGTCCAAAGGCAGTGGCTTCCCATTTCATGATCGGAAAGAGAATCTGCAACACAAGGCAAAAAGTAAATCTCGAAACCAGAATCAGTAGTATTAAGGTTTTGAAACGAAGTATGAGGATACAATTACATAAAGTTGTCTTTATAGTTATCCTACTAGCATAGTGAGTTTAACAATACAATCGAAACCATCTTTGGGTTCGACGTGTCAAAGTTCTAACTCATTACTCATATGATGAATTGAGGACCCTGATATCAATGCTTGGGGATGTTGTTCACAAGACAAAGATATTCGCGCACGATTAATTAGAAGAATTAAACAACCTTAGTCCAATTTACAAGTATACAGCATGCCCAGAGATTGAAAAGACATCATAGGCATACACTTTCAATACGATACACATGTATTTAGGTAGATGAGGTTCTCTTTGACCCATAAAGTACAGTGACTCCACTGAACTCTTGATCAGTGGTCCACCCTTTGGATATGTCATACTCCAACTATCTAGTGGTACCCAATATCTAACTTATAATTCTTATGTGCAGCTTTATTCATGTTATATGTCCAGTGGAACAAGTAGATAGCATAATTATGTTCCTCTACAGGGATTATGATTTTTCAGGCTAAGTCTCTGTTTCAAATTGAACACTATAAAAGTAATGAAGTTGTGAAATACACGCCATGCAATCAGTGCATACCAAGGCATGACTTTCACATGCCTCCGATCCCAATAGATAAAATGGAACAATAATAGCGGCCAGCAAGTACCCAACAGAATGGAAAAGACTAAACAACAGTAAAGCTAGAAATAATACCTTCTTAAGTAGAAATGGCACTCCCCATTTCAAAGAAACTATGAGCAATATGATGAAAAGAATTGAGTACAATAAAACTTTGATCCACCAGATGTGAGATCTAACTCTTGGTTCTTCTTGAAGTTGTGCCTGATCGACTTCAGCTATTCTCGGGCCATTTGACACAACCAAGCTAGCATATTCACTGTCCTCCCTCATACTCTCAGTAGAGTTTCCACTGTGCTCTCCTACCTCATTTTGGGATGAACTCAACATCCTATTTAGATCCTAAATAATCTAAAAAGACATTATATAAGTACAAACAATGCCGAAAAATCAATTAAAGATGTAGCTTTCCTAGTTCAACAACAAATATGTACGCATTAGATATGTTCAACAGTGAAAGAATACGGAGAAACATCGTCAATCGCCTAAGGTCACTTCAGTTCAGTTTGAATACGTATATGATAAAACACACCACACAAACACCATATATGCTTATAAATTTTTTTTTTAAGCCATATGCTTATAAATGAAACATTACAAATATCAAAATCATACAAGTCTGAGAGCAACCAAGAAGGTAGTCTATGAAGGAAGATATACAATTTAACGAATTACTCATTCAGGGTTCACAACCTTACCATGAATAATGGAAACCCCTAAATTAAATTAAACCTAACTCGATAGAGTTCCCTGTACTACTAGAGAACTGAATTACGTACAACAAGGACATAATAATCTTTTCTAACGCCTAATCTTCAGAATGAAGTTAGTCAATAAGAACACAGAATAAAAGAAGAATTCAACATTTTAGTTTCTGGTCTCTTTTGTATAGAATATTAGGACTTTTTACGCTTCTGGTCCCAATAAAAAACACAGAGGCAGATGATCAAACCCACTAGCTAACCAAGATTGATTAGTTGAATGCATCCCCTAACAAATCAAATTACAACCTAAAAGAAAGTATAGGGATTCAAACTAGCCTAGAGATACTCAAACAATTAAAAACCCTTAAACAGTGGTGGTGGAAAAAGAAAGAGAACCCAAATTCGAACAGAAAATTCATCCCCCTTTTTTAAAACAATTCCTTCAAACACAAGAAGGATCACAGAACCTCACACATATAATAATCTTATGACTATGAGAGGCTAATAAAGGAATAAAATTCTGATGCCCTAAAAAACTGACCAGTTCAACAAATTGTAACATTCCAAGAATAATCTATAAGCAGATTAAAATAATCAAAACAAAAAAGGGGGATTTGATATACAAATTAAGAAGGACGGTCCCGGAATCCCGGAAGCAAGTAAACAGAAGATAGCAAACGAGCAAGTACTGAGTCAGTCAGTAGCCATAATCAATGAAACAAAATTAACAAGTTAAACAAATATAGATAATTTAGGAAAGCAGATAGATATATAGAGAGAGAAACTAGTAGATTGAATAAAATAAAGGGAAACTATACCTCTGTGAAGATGAAGAAGCTGGCCGTCCGTCGAGAATCGTCGTCGTTGCCGGAGGAGAGAGAGAAAGAAAGAGAGAAATTTTGGGGAGGAAAAAGGGGGATGGCGGAAGGGTGGTTGTTGGTTTCAGGTTTGTGAAAACAAAATTGGTAAAAAATAAATAAAAATAAAGTGGATGATGATGAAGAAGGAGAAGGAAGGGGAAGAGAGGGAGGGGGGTTTGGGGTATTTGACAAGCGACTTCAATGGGCTCTATTTACTACTTTCCCACTCTTCTTTACTACTACTAATATCATTTTCTTCTTCTTCTAGATGCTTTTACTTTCTTTGGTAAAGCCCACCACATCTCTATTGCTTTCCTATTTATGTTTACATCCTCTCTTAATGTCTCCTATTAAATTGTTATATTGTTGTAGTTGGGTTTGATTTATTATTGAATCTAGTTCTAATATGTAAGGCAGATCTTGAATTTTTTTTAGGCCCACCAGTAAGATCTAAAAATTTGGTCCCCTTTCGTATCACAAGAATTTGTTTTGTGTACGGGGAACTATCTACGTTCTTTTTTTTTTGTATAAAGAACTATCTACGTTCTCATTATACCTAATGTGCGGCTAAATATGAAACATGTATTTATAATTATGAGGTCTGACTCAAACCACCTGATTAAGTTACTATCAAGCGTGGAAAGAGCTCAATTCAACTCTTCATGGAACCTCCACTTCAGTGGACAATGGCTTAGCTCAATGGAATCAAGTTGAGCCCAAATTACTAACTCGATCATTAGGATTTTTTTCCTTTTTAAACAGAAATAGAAAAGTCAAAACTCGCAAAACGAAAGAACTAATAATTGATGATCTTCTGAGAAGATGAATGAAAAGAACAAACTTCAAAGCTCGTATAGTAGTTCTTCTAAAAAAAAATCCTCAAAAGAAACTATGTTACTCTCAAAATTGTTTAGTAGCACTACTCATGATGTCTCAAGTTAAGTGGCTAATTTTAGGTTCACGATCATATTCACAAAATAATCAAATATCCTTGGTTTAGGCTCAAATTTCAGCCGTTGGGCTCTACCAACTAAACTAAAGTAAACTAATAGTTGGTTTGGTAAAATTTTATAAGCATCCCAATAATCAGGGCCCTTACTCTTCTCTACATAATCCTCTTGTCGAAGACCCTTAACCTTGGGGACTTAAGTGAGGTTTTGCTCGCTTCGTCCCCAAGTCAGCCGATTGATACCCAATTTCCAGTTCAATAAAATGAGAATCAGGCTCACAAACTTGGTGTTAGTAGCACCAAAGGCCCAAACTTAATAAAAAAAAAAAATAGACTTTGAGTTACTGTTTTTTTCTAATGAAAAAACAAAAAAATGAGTAATGTGGTTATTGCTTAGTAGAGGTGCAGATATATATATATTCATGGAACTTAGTTTGTGTTGCAGGAAAAGTGACATGTTCCTACACATTTTTTTTTATTTGCAATAATAAATCAGTATTTCAAAACCACATGAACTTATTACCTATTTTTTTTATTGAATTTGAGCCTTAAATCTGTTATATTTTTTATTTTATTTTGAGCCTATGGCCGACGGACCCTCAATTAATTGGTATTCTTATGGTCTAATAGCCACGTCTTGTTTTTTTGTTTGCATCAACTAGATATTTTGGTGTATGATAGAGTAGACTCTTCAATCCAAAATACTTGTGATGTTGTAAGCGTGCTAGTTAAATATTCCGCCCTAACCAATTCAAAAAAATATTCCGCCCTAACCATTTCATAACTCTCCCAGGCTTAGCTCAACTTTTTTTTACATTCTCAACACCCAAATAAATGTTTTTTTTAGGAACCTCTGGTTGAAAGCTCTAGTTCCTCGAAATTTGTACTTCTCTTTATTGCACTTACCTAATATATTTTGCAAGCACATATAATCTTTCTCTGTCAAGGAATTATGTAATTAGTCTAACTGAGAGTTGATAGCTTCCGAGACTGTTGATGAATAAGGCCATCTGTGGACGGGGTCGCACCCAATATAACTTCGTACCCATCCCCAAAACTATCCATCCCTTGGGCCATCACCTGCCAGAATAGCCCACCAGCATATGGGCCTCCACCCCTTGCGTTCTCGTAGATGGCATTGTATATTTTCGCAAAGTAAGCGTCTCTTTGGGCCACATTGTACTCGGATGCTCTCGAAGACTTGCCAAATTCAGCGATCAAGAGTGGTTTCTGGAGGACAGAATTTGAGTCTTGGATGTGGGCTTCTACCCATTGATCCACGAAAGCAGACTGGGCCTCCTCAGATGAACCCAACAACCACTGGTCTGGGTAGAGGTGAATTGTGGTAAAATCAATTCCAGGGACTTGATTGTTGGATATGAAGTCTGTTCCAAATAGGTAGTTCCCAGGGTTCTTTTGCCTCTTCATTTCTCCATAGAATCCTTCTAGTCCCACTTCAAGGAGATGGTTAGAGTCAATGGACTTGATATGGGAAGCCATCTCTGATATCCAATCCTGAAGGATACGGCCGGAGAAGTCGGACTGGCACCTAGGCTCGTTCATGAGTTCCCATGCCAAAATGGTCGGATCGTCTTTGTATGCCACTCCTATAATCGAGTTAATTCTCGTAAGCACCGTCTGCATAACCAGTCAAAATAACCTAATTAGAAGGTTGTTGCAAAGTCATTCATGAAACTAAGAAATATATAGGTGGTACTAGTATATACCTTGGCATGGTTCTTGTAGTAGCCTTTAACAACAGAGTTGGTATAAAAATCATCATCCGAGGTCAAGTATTGTCCACCAATATCTCTAGCCCACTGAACGTATTGTTTCCTACCGCCCATATTCTCGTAGTTGTTTACTAAGCTCAGTATCAAATATATCCCATTCCTTCTCGCTTCAGATATCACAAAATCCAATCCCTGCATATCCATCATAAAATAAATTCATACCAGTATTCAATTTCAATTCAGTACGCACACAACAAAGACATGTGTGAACATGATCTCATACGCCCCCTTATCATGTGTGGCTTTCTTTTGAGCCTAGGACGTGTCTGTTTTAGAACAACCTGTCGGTCTAGTTCCAGGACCTAGTAAAGTTTGTGAATATCCATCTCCAAATCAATTGACACATAAAGGAAATGACCTAGGTACCACATTCAGTTGATTTCGGCCTTGACTTATCGACATGTGTATCATTGTTGTTCTTGGTTGTAATTGTATCCTCTGTCAATGTGGGACTAATCATGTATATATATACATATATAGTATGGTGAGATGCAATATGCGTATTTGTCTAGGTACCTTGAACATATCCTCATTATAAGAACCAGGGGAAGACTGTAAAGGCCTGTAACCGCCGTCACTGAAAGCCATAGTTCGGACAACATTCATGCCGGACTTGGAAGCTTGGTGGAGAGTAGTGGTGACTTTGTCTCTTTGTGATGGATCTGATGCCATGTACATTAACCAGTATGAGTTGAAACCATTAAAGTACAATGGCTTCCCACCATTCCCCTCTGCTACGAAATATGTCCCCTTTGTCCTTACGAAACTGCCATTGCCAGCACGATAAGCTGACTCTTGCTGCTGGTGGCACTCTCCCTGTTGTGGGAATGACAGTACCAATACTAGCAGAGATAAGCACAATATTAGAGAGCTTCTGTAAAACAACCATCTCATTGTCACCATCTCTGAATGAATGAATGTAGTATTCGACGCGTCTTAGACTAATAGCTCAGAGAGATAGAATGTTTATATAGAAAGAGAGAAAGATGGTGTTTATATTTGGCAAGAATAAATGAAGATTACCAAATATATTGTCCTCCAGAATATTTAGGATAGTTTTGTATCTGTAATTATTATTTTCAATCTTTGTAATTAAAGTTACCGTTTTCTATATTTCCAATTATATCAATTTCTCGCATTTTAAAGTCTATAAATACTTGTACATCTTATCAATGAAATTTTATCTTCGTTTTTCGAATATTATATAACGCGAAAATTACATAACGCGACTACCTCGTCTCCTTGATAAGATGTTTTTCATAAGATTCCGGACTTCACCCCTGATTTATATAGAAATTCTGTTTCGTTGAGAAAGGGAAATTGTTTGGTAAAAAAGCCAAGGAGAAAATAGTGGGCATTGATAAGGGTGATGGTTTCAGTTGTGATTACATCCAAAACCGATTGAGACTTCCATGTTTCATACACTAGAAGGGCAAAATTTGTTCAAAAGTCCTAAAAGTAAAGAAACAGATTATCTATTACTAGTATTTGGGTAGAGGTGTCACATATTGCGTCATTCGGGTGTTTGTTGAAACAAAAATATTCTAGTAAAGGTTTGTACATATGTTTACAACCGTATTTTGCATGAATTTGTAGACAACTCTTGATTAAGAGTGGTTACGGAATTAGTTTCCATCTTTTAAGTCTTAGGTTTGAAACACATATTGTATGGAGTTTGTAGGATGATTTTAGGATTAATTAGTCTTTTTCTTGGTTGGAGGTTGGAGAGAACAATTCATCCCATGGTTGTTTTATGATATCCAAATTTGAAACTATACAAACACCCCATTAGTTTTCTTGTTGAAAAGAGGATTCTTCAATTACGCCATAAAACGTCAAGACTAGGTCTGACATACCATAACTACGTACTGTCACATCACCCGTAGTGACCAAACACAATGCGCAACTGGATATCCTAATACAAAAATGCTAAATGGCCCAAAAATCGGGGTCTGACCATAGGCCAAAGAGTGATGTAGTCGACTCAATTGGTCAGGCCAGGGAGGAGAGAAAAATTGTTTGACTAATTGGAGACGACCACATCACCATTCGGTATGTGGTCAGCCCCTATTTTGGGGGCGTTTAGAATTTCTCATCTTGATACTCCCTAACAACCCTTGAACTAGTGCACTTTTGTTGAAGATATTTCATCTTAATTCACAGTTGGACTTGCCCCCATCAACCTTAAAAAAACCATGACACTTAATACTGACTATGTTATCAAAATAATGCTAGTAAGTGGTTTTTCTTTTTTCCAATTGTTCGATTAATATAGAATTGTCGAGGAAGAAAGTTGGAATTATCTGCAATGGAAACACCTTTTAACCAATACTGACATGTAAATTCGATTTGGCAGTTATCTCAACTAATGCATGAAGTAATTTATATTAGCTATTCTCCACCCGAATTAAAACAAATAAAAAAATAATAAAACAAGTAGTCCTATACTCCTATATGATATCTTTATTCGAAAATCCTAATTAAAGTAAAGAAGTAGCTAAATGTTTTATCAAGGAAGCAAATAAAAAAAATAAGTATCTGTCTAACTGAGAGATGATAGCTTTCGCGATTGTTGAAGAATAAGAGCATCCGTGGACGGGGACTCACTCATTATAACTTCATACCCATCCCTGAAGCCATCCATTCCTTGGGCCATTACTTGCCAAAACAGCCCACCAGCACATGGGCCTCCATTCCTTGCAGACCCAGATATAATGTCGTACATTTTCCCAAAGTAGGAGTCTCTTTGGGCTACGTTATACCCAGATGGTCTTGAAGACTTGCCAAACTCAGTGATCAAGATTGGCTTCTGGAGGACCGAGTTAGAATCTTCAATATGGGCTTCTACCCATTGATCTACAAAAGCAGATTGGGCCTCCTCTGATGAACTGGGCAGCCACTGGTCTGGGTAAAGGTGAATGGTGGTAAAATCAATTCCAGGGACCTGGTTGTTAGAGATGAAGTCTGTCCCCACTTGGTAACCAGGGTTCTTTTGCTTATTTGATTCTCCATAAAATCCTTCAAGTCCTACTTCAAGTAGATGGTTACTGTCTATGGACTTGACATGGGCAGCCATCTCTGATATCCAGTCTTGGAGGATCTGGCCCGAGAGGTCAGATTGACAACGAGGTTCGTTCACGAGTTCCCATGCGAAAATGGTTGGATCATCTTTATATGCCACTCCTGTAAATGAGTTGACTCTCGTAAGCACTACCTGCATTATCAGTCAATATAACTTAATGTCAGTAATTATACATACACTTCTGATAAAAAAAAAAAACTATTGGTACCACAAAATAACAAGAACCACGCGTGATATAAGAGCTTTTTTTCTTTCTTACGAAGGACACGATTTTTGAAGTAGTTTTGTTATTTGTTTTTTTTAAGTTTTAAACTTTTTGGTAATAACAAAGGTGATACTATTAAAATTTATCAAATAACTGCTGTAATTTTGTTACGATCAATAAAATTATTCACATCTGATATACCTGAGCATGGTTCTTGTAGTAGCCTTTAACAACGGAATTAGTATAAAAATCATCATCGGAGTTCAAGGATTGTCCACCAATGTCTCTAGCCCACTGAACGTATTGTTTCCTCCCACCAAAACTCTCATAGTTGTTTACTAAGCTCAATATCAAATATATCCCATTTCTTCTCGCTTCCGATATCACAAAATCCAAACCCTGCATATCCACAGTGAAAACAAAGCATGCATTGCCTTATCAGTGCTATTCATAATCAATATGTATATTTGTATGTATATAGTAAGATATGTATATGTACCTTGAACATGTCCTCATTATAAGAGCCAGGGGAAGACTGTAAAGGCTTGTCACTACCATCACTAAAAGCCCAAGTTCTAACAAGATTCATGCCAGACTTTGAAGCTTGTTGGAGAGTGGTGGTGACCTTATCTCTCTGTGAGGGATCAGATGCCATATACATCAACCAATATGAGTTGAACCCATTAAAGTACAATGGCCTCCCACCATTCCCCTCTGCTACAAAATGTGTTCCCCTTGTCTTAATGAAACTCAGTCGGCCTGGACGATAAGCCGACTGGCAGTTTCCCTGTTGTGGGTATAATAATACCACTACTAACAATGATAAAATTAACAGTACTAGAAAGTTATTGTAAAATAGCTTTCTCATGGTCATAGCCACCAATATCTTTGAATGGATAATTTGTGTGTGTGTGTGTTGAGATGAGAAGTTGTGATGGTTTTAAGTTGTAGCTTCTAATGGTTGGTATATATAGGGAAGGGGTGGGGGATAGGGTTGAAAGGTGGTAATTGTAGAGATAATTAATGAGAGCAGTTTATCATTGTTTGAGTCTGACTAGAGCACATTAGTATTCATTTAAGGGTTATATTTCAAATAGTATTTGATTTATTAGTCTTATTTTATGTCTTACTCAAACGTGCTTAAAATCAGCTGAGTCAAACATGCCAAGCCAACCAAGTATACAAGTTATGAAATCTAACATTCTAACTTGGTAATCAGACATAAAATCAGCTAATTCATAGTATATGAATGAGTCAAATTAACCTGCCCAATTAAATTCTTGAATCAAATGTCAAATACTTTTACTTTTACTTTTACTTTTACTTTCTTTGGTAAAGCCCACCATATATACACCTCTCTTCTTTCCTATTTAGTCATTTTGTTACATAGTTGTTGGGTTTTGATACCTAGGGTACTAGGATGGTTCTTGAAATTTTTGAGGCCAGGAGCCAGACCTGAAAATTTGGTCCCCCTTCATTGAATCATTTCACAAGAATTTATTTTGTGTATTCGGAGTCCTTTACGTCCTGACTGAGTTAGTCAGAGAATGGCTCGGGTTCGGGAAGAGCTCAAGTTAACTCTTAGCCGAATCTTCAATACAATGGCTTAGCTTGACCGAACCAAGTCGAGACCAAGCTACTGAATTGATCAGTAGCTTGGTAGGATTTTTTTTTTCCTCTCGAATAGAAAACGAAAATTTAAAACTTGTACGACGAAAGGACTGGTAAGTCATAATTCTCTGAGAAGATAAATAAAGAGAACATGATTTTGGGTTCATAGTAGTGGTACTTCAAAAAAAAAATTTCCTAAAAAAAATTGTATCAACATTCAATAATTTGAACTTTCGCAATTGTATTTAATTATAAGATAATCAACTAAAATATAAAATATTAAACGTATCATAGATGCGTATTGAACGATTAGCATCTCTCACACTTGAGTTGTTTGGACTCTCTAACTTGCATTCTACCTCATGGGTGGTTTGGTAAATTTTTATAAAGATGCGAAAAAATCGAGGGACCTTATTCTTCTCTACAAAATCCTCTTGTCGGTTGACACTAGGTCCGAATTGAGGTTTTGCTTGCTTGGTCTCCAGACCTGGCCCTGCTGATACCATGTCCAATTTGTGAACTTTTAACTCAAATTAGTTGGTAATTAAACGGGATGACCTAATTGCCACGATCTTTTTAAGGTTAGTTAGATATTTTGGTTCATTATAGACTCTTTAATCTAAAATATTTACGACATTATAAACGTGCTAGTTAAATATTTTTCTTTTCTCTTTTTAAGTTTTTCTATGCCCTAACCATATCGTAATTCTTCCATTCTCATCTCAAGTTTTTCCATTCTCAACACTTCACTAATTTAGGATCATAAGAGAGAAGGGTAATATACTTGTAACCTCAAGTTGAGTTATATCAACTAGTGTGTGTCAGTTGTAAAAGCTCTAGTTCCTCAAAAGTTGTACTTCTCTTTATTGCACTTACCCAATATATTTTGCAAGCACATATAATTTATAAGCTTTCTCTATTAAGGAAGAATGTAACTAGTCTAGCTGAGAGTTGATAGCTTCCGAGACTGTTGATGAATAAGTTCATCTGTGGACGGGGTCGCCCCGAGGATAACTTCGTACCCATCCCCAAAACTATCCATCCCTTGGGCCATTACCTGCCAGAATAGCCCACCAGCATATGGGCCTCCACCCCTTGCGTTCTCGTAGATGGCATTGTATATTTTCGCAAAGTAAGCGTCTCTTTGGGCCACATTGTACCCGGATGCTCTTGAAGACTTGCCAAATTCAGCGATCAAGAGCGGTTTCTGGAGGACTGAATCCGAGTCTTGGATGTGGTCTTCTACCCATTGATCCACGAAAGCAGACTGGGCCTCCTCAGATGAGCCCAACAACCACTGGTCTGAGTAGAGGTGAATTGTGGTAAAATCTATTCCAGGGACTTGATTGTTGGATATGAAGTCTGTTCCAAATGTGTAATTCCTGGGGTTCTTTTGCTTATTCATTTCTCCATAGAATCCTTCGAGTCCCACTTCACGTAGATGGTTCGAGTCAATGGACTTGATATGGGCAGCCATCTCTGATATCCAATCTTGAAGGATACGGCCTGAGAGGTCGGACTGGCACCTAGGTTCGTTCATGAGTTCCCATGCCAAAATGGTCGGATCGTCTTTATATGCCACTCCTGTAATCGTGTTAATTCTAGTAAGAACCGTCTGCATTATCAGTCAATAATATAACCTAATTAGGAGGTTGTTGCAAAGTCATTCATGAAACTAAGAAATATATAGGCGGTACTAGTATATACCTTGGCATGGTTCTTGTAGTAGCCTTTAACAACAGAGTTGGTATAAAAATCGTCATCGGAGTTCAAGTATTGTCCACCAATGTCTCTAGCCCACTGAACATATTGTTTCCGCCCGCCCATATCCTCGTAGTTGTTTACTAAGCTCAGTATCAAATATATCCGATTCCTTCTCGCTTCAGATATCACAAAATCCAATCCCTGCATATCCATTATCAAATAAATTAATACCAGTCTTCAATTTCAATTCAGTAGGCACACAAAAACATGAGTGCTACGATCTCATACGCTCCATTCACATGGCTCTTTTAGAGTGACATATAACATATCTGAGCCGTATAACGTGTCGATCTAGTTCTGATACCTAGTCTAGTTTGTGAATGTCCAACTATTGGCACTTAAAAGAAATGACCTAGTACTAAAATTCAGTTGATTTCAGCCTTGACTTTTCGGCCTGTTTATCATTGTCGTTATTGGTTATAAGAATACCCTTTGTCCATGTGGGACTATTGACATATATAATATATTGTATGGTGAGATTATATATGTATATATCTAGTTACCTTGAACATATCCTCATTATAAGAACCAGGGGAAGACTGTAAAGGCTTGTAACCACCGTCACTAAAAGCCCAAGTTCTAACAAGATTCATGCCAGACTTTGAAGCTTGTTGGAGAGTGGTAGTGACTTTGTCTCTCTGTGATGGATCTGATGCCATGTAGATTAACCAGTATGAGTTGAAACCATTAAAGTACAATGGCTTCCCACCATTCCCCTCTGCTACGAAATGTGTCCCCTTTGTCCTTACGAAGCTGTCATGACCAGCACGATAAGCTGACTCTTGCTGCTGGTGGCACTCTCCCTGTTGTGGGTATAATGATAGTACCAATACTAGCAGAGATAAGCACAATACTAGAGAGCTTCTGTAAAACAACCATCTCATTGTCACCATCTTTGAATGAATGATTCAATGTAGTATTTTAGACTAATAGCTCAGAGAGATAGAATGTTTATATAGAAAGAGAGAAAGATGGTGTTTATATTTGGCAAGAATAAATTAAGATTGCCAAATATATTGTCCTCCAGAATATTTAGGATAGTTTTGTATCTGTAATTATTATTTTCAATCTTTGTAATTAAAGTTACCGTTTTCTATATTTCCAATTATATCAATTTCTCGCATTTTAAAGTCTATAAATACTTGTACATCTTATCAATGAAATTTTATCTTCGTTTTTCGAATATTATTGTGTTAGGGTTATTATTTTAACACATATGACTGCATGTCCAAAAAGACAGGCATCCGACATTGGAATTCCTACCGGACTTCACCCAACAATTGCACTCCCGAAAATTGCATAATGCGACTACCTCGACTCCTTGATAAAATGTTTTACATAAGATTCCAGACTTCACCCCTGATTTTTATAGAAATTCTGTTTCATTGAGAAAGGGGAATTGTTTGAGAAAAAACCAAAGAGAAAATAGTGGGCATTGATAAGGGTGATGGCTTCAGTTGTGATTACATCCAAAACCGATTGAGACTCCCACATTTCATACCCTAGAAGGGGAAAATTTGTTCAAAATTCCTAAAAGTAAAGAAACAGATTATCTATTACTAGTATTTGGGTAGAGGAGTCACATATTGCGTCATTCGGGTGTTTGTTGAAACAAAAATATTCTAGTAGAGGTTTGTACATCTGTTTACAACCCTATTTTGCATGAATTTGCAGAGAACTCTTGATTTGTAGTGGTTACGAAGCTGGTTTCCATCTTCTAAGTCTTAGGTTCGAAACACATATGGTATGGAGTTTGTAGGATGATTTTAGGATTAACAAGTCTTTTTTTTGGTTCGAGGTTGGTGAGAACAATTCATATCATGGTTTTTTTTTTTTATACCCAAATTTGCAACTATACAAACACCCCATTAGTTCTTTTTTCTTTTGTCGAAAAAACACCCCATTAGTTCTCTTGTTGGAAAGTGGATACTTCAATTACGCCTGAAAACGTCAAAGACTGGGTCCCATAGATCATAACTATATAGTGTCACATCAACTACCCTAATCGAACACAATGCACTATTAGATATCCTGATACAAAATGTTCTGATATGGCTGTCTCCAATTGGTCAGGCCACAGAGAGAAAATAATGTTCTGACTAATTGGAGTTGACCACATAACCATTAGGTCTGTGGTCATCCCCTGTTTTCGAGTCATTTAACATTTCTCATCCTAATACTCCCTAACAACCCTTGAACTAGTGCGCTTTTGTTGATATCAGTTCTTTAAATTAGGATTTTTGTAACTTACCTCCGACAGAAAGAGCCAATTGAAGATATTTCATTTTAATTCATAGTTGGACTTCCCCCCATCAAACGTCAAAATCCATGACATTTAAAACGGTCTATTCTATCAAAATACCGCTAGTAATTTTTTTTTTTTTTCCAATTGTGCGATTAATATTTGTTAATCTAAACCGAATTAAAACAAATGTAAAGATGAATAAAACAGTAATTCTATATAATATTTTTATTTCGAAAATCCTAATTAAAGTAAATAAGTAAGTAGCTATTGTTTATTAAGGAAGCAAGGAAAAAAACAAGTATTCGTCTAGCTAAGAGATGATAGCTTTCGAGATTGTTGAAGAATAAGGGCATCTGTTGATGGGGCCTCATCCATTATAACTTCATATCCATCCCTGAAGCCATCCATTCCTTGGGCCATTACTTGCCAAAACAGACCACCAGCACATGGGCCTCCACTCCTTGCAGACCCGAAAATAGCGTCATACATTTTCCCAAAGTAGGCATCTCTTTGGCCCACGTTGTACCCGGATACTCTTGAAGACTTGCCAAACTCAGTGATCAAGATTGGCTTCTGGAGGACCGAGTTAGAATCTTCAATATGGGCTTCTACCCATTGATCTACAAAAGCAGATTGAGCCTCCTCTGATGAACTGGGCAGCCACTGGTCTGGGTAAAGGTGAATGGTGGTAAAATCTATTCCAGGGATCTGGTTGTTAGAGATGAAGTCTGTCCCTACTTGGTAACCAGGGTTCTTTTGCTTATTTGATTCTCCATAAAATCCTTCTAGTCCTACTTCAAGTAGATGGTTACTATCTATGGACTTGACATGGGCAGCCATCTCTGACACCCAGTCTTGGAGGACGCGGCCCGAGAGGTCGGATTGACAACGAGGTTCGTTCATGAGTTCCCATGCGAAAATGGTTGGATCATCTTTGTATGCCACTCCTGTAAATGAGTTTACTCTCGTAAGCACTGCCTGCATTATCGGTCAATGTAACTTAATGTTAGTAATTATACGCTTCTGATATATAAAAAAAATTATTGGTACAACAGAATAACAAGAGCCATGCATAACACAAGAGTTCTTTTTTTTCCGATGGCCATGATTTTTCAAGTAGTTTTGTTATTTGATTTTCAAGTTTTGAACTTTTGGCTAATAATAAGGGTCATACTATTAGAATTTATTAAATAACTGTTGTAAATATGTTGTTAATTATAAAATTATTCGTTGTTGATATACCTGAGCATGGTTCTTGTAGTAGTTTTTAACAACAGAGTTAGTATAAAAATCATCATCGGAGTTCAAGGATTGTCCACCAATGTCTCTAGCCCACTGAACGTATTGTTTCCTCCCACCAAAATTCTCGTAGTTGTTTACTAAGCTTAATATCAAATATATCCCATTTCTTCTCGCTTCCGATATCACAAAATCCAAACCCTGCATATCCACAATCGAAATAATGCATGCATCGCATGCATCCCTTATATGATCAGTACTACTCAAAATCAATCTCAATTATATATATAGAGTAAGATATGTATATATGTACCTTGAACATGTCCTCATTATAAGAGCCAGGGGAAGACTGTAAAGGCTTGTCACTACCATCACTAAAAGCCCAAGTTCTAACAAGATTCATGCCAGACTTTGAAGCTTGTTGGAGTGTGGTGGTGACCTTTTCTCTCTGTGAGGGATCAGATGCCATATACATCAACCAATATGAGTTGAACCCATTAAAGTACAATGGCCTCCCACCATTCCCCTCTGCTACAAAATGTGTTCCCCTTGTCCTAATGAAACTCAGTCGGCCTGGACAATAAGCCGACTGGCAATTTCCCTGTTGTGGGTATAATAATACCACTACTAACAGTGATAAAATTAACAATACAAAGTTATTCATACCCATCTTTGAATGGACTAATGCACTCTACTTGTGTAGATCTAGCCAGTGAGAAGTTTTAGATGGATAAAGATAGAGAGATAGATAGTGTGTGTGTGTGTGTTTTGAAATGTTGAGTTGTGATGGTTTCAATAAGGTGTAGCTTGTAATGGTTTATATAGAGGGAAAGGTGGTAATTATAGAGATAATGACCACCGAATTATTGTTAGTAGATCTGTCAGAGACATGAGATAGATTAAGGTGATAGGGTTTCTGTTTCCTTTGAGATGAGTGGAAGAAGGTGGGGAGAAATGAATGAATGCATGTTAAAGGGATGATGATGATGTAATTGTTGGGAAAAGAAGGAATAGTAAGGAGATGAATTTATGGAGTGGATCATGAGGGTTGTTTGGTCAGTTGTTAATTATTACCATTCATCCCGGATTTCTGCCCCTGCCCCACCCTCTCAGACTTGAAATGATTATTCATATACTATGAAGCTATAATGTCTGGTTACCAAATTTTTTTTTAGAAGATGGAGCCGTTTTTGATTGTTTGAGTCTGACTAGAACATATTAGTCATTTAAAGTTATTTCAGATATTTGATTTTTAATTTAATCTTATTTTATGTCTTACTCAAACGTGCTTAAAATCGACCCAGTCAAACATGTCAAGCCAGACAAGTATAGAAGTAACGAACTCTAAGATTCTAACTTGACGCAATTAAGTTCTTGAATCAAATGTCAAATATCACTCTACCTAAGTGAATGATATATCTAAAATACATGACATTATAGTTGTAGGTTTGTTAGCTCTGTTGAAAATCAATAACAATAATCATAGAGAAGAAGGAAGAGGAGAAACATTGTGGAGGCTATGAATCTCATTCTTGTTAAACTAGGGTTACAACTTAACAAATATATACTAATGATAAAAGACTAAAAGGCCCTTAAAAGGGCAAATTACTAAACAACTCCTAACTATTACATATATTATTCTAACACCCTCCCTCAAACTCACGATGCGATTTTGAAAAGTATCGAGAGTTTGCTAACTAAACAACGAAAGAGTGGAACCGAGTGTGACTTGGTGAACAAGTCACTGCTAAACCAAATACTGCAAATTACTACAAAATCGCTAAACCAAAATCCAATACTTGCAACCAAAATCGAAAATCCAATATTGCCCACCAAAATCCAATATCCGATACTACCAACCAAAATCCAAAATCCGATGTTGCCAACCAAAATCCAATATCCAATACTGCAAACCAAAATCCAATACTGCTAAACTGCAAAAGGAGAAGAAGAGGAAGAAGATGCAAATACAATATTACCCAAAAGAGGAGGAATAAGATCCAAATGCAATATTTCTCAAAGAGGAGGAGAAGATGCAAATGCAATATTGCCCAAACGAGGAGGAAGAAGATTCAAATGCAATATTGCCCAAAGAGGAGAAGAAGATGCAAATGCAATATTGCCCAAAAGAGGAGGAAGAAGATTCAAATGCAATATTGTCCAAAGGAGGAGGAAGAAGATGCAAATGCAATATTGCCAACATTCAAATGCAATACTGCCCACCATCCAAATGCAATACTGCCAACATTCAAATGCAGTACTGCTCAAAATTCAAATGTCATACTACTCAGAATCCAAATGCAATACTGCCAATATTCAAATGCAAATCAAAACCGCCAACACATTCACTACCAATAAGATCAATGACAAATCCAAAAACCACTTTCAAATTTCTAACACCACCTCCTCCAAGTTCCAAAACCACCTTATCGAAAAACCACTTAAATCAAATCTCAGCCAAAACTACCATTCAATACCTCCTAAACCATTCAATTTTAATACCGCCAACAATTTTAAACCGCCGAAGCCACTAATATTACCGTTCCACCTTCTTTTACATTCAAAAATCCCATGAAGACACGAAACTAAGCAAACCAACCACCTTTTTTTTTTACACCAAAGATCAAAACAATACCAAACAAACTAGCTAAAGAAATACGAAGAAGAAGTGGGAAGTAACAATACCAGATCTGCAATGAAAAAATTAATTTCCTGCGGAAGCCAAACGGTCCAATGAAGAAAATGATTTTCCAGCTAGCACTCCAACCAAACAACCCCATGTCCAAATACCACCCTTGTTCAAACACTGGCTCTTCCCAAAACCAGATTTACCAAACCACCCTTAAAATACAAGTCTCTTAAACCAACCTTCAAATACCAATTCTTCAAAACAACCCGAGAAAATCCAAAATAACCCACAAATCCAACCACTATAAACCACCTTCTTCTAAACTGCCAACAAATCGCAAACCGCCTAAACAGCTAAACTGCCTAAATAAACAAATACGGCCAATAAATTTGAATACCTTGTTTTAGCCAAACTAAAACCACCCAACCAAATCAGCCATCTTCTTTCAAAATCCAAAACAACCCAGGTATACCACTTCCCCCTAAATCTTCCAATCCAAAAACGCCATTCGCCAACCTTTTTTTTTTTTTAACCCAAAAATCAGCCAAATCCAATCTAACAACTTTCTCCAATCTATCAAAAAAACCACCTTCTTGTACTTACCTCCTTAAACCACCCAACCTTCAATACCAAACTAAATCAAAACTACTACTCATTTCCAAACTTTGCAAACTACCCTTTCCAAAAACCACCAAACCAACTTTCATTCCAGCTCTCAAATTGCCTTCACCATTTTCTAAAACAGCCAACAAATCAAATTTTCAAGCTACCAACAAATCCAATTCTCGGAAACTACCAAAACAGGACCCGTATTCTCCAACAACCAACTCCAGACCAGTGCTTCCAAAACAACCCACAAAGTCCTCAAACCGCCTATTTCAAAACCGCCCAAGGAAATCCCCCTTTCAAAACCGCCTCTTCCAAAGACGCCCAAAATTCTTTGCTAAACTACCCACCGAGCCAAACAACCTTTCAGACACTAAAACAGAAACAACTCCTCCAAACCAGACTACCATAAAACCCTCTTGGTTTCTTTGTCTTTGATGAGCCAAAATAAAACCACCTTATCTTAAATCCAAAACCACATATACCAAACCTCTTTTTAAATCTTCAAAAGGCTCTGATACCATGTTGAAAATCAATAACAATAATCATAGAGAAGAAGGAAGAGGAGAAACATTGTGGAGGCTATGAATCTCATTCTTATTAAACTAGGGTTACAACTTAACAAATATATACTAATGATAAAAGACTAAAAGGCCCTTAAAAGGGCAAATTACTAAACAACCCCTAACTATTACATATATTATTCTAACAAGCTCAATGGATGTGATCGTGTTTTATTCCTGTCTTAAAACGGGACACTTGTAACAAAAACATTTTAACCTTATGCGAGCCGATCAATAAATATAGTACTTTAGCTAAAGTAGTATTTGGTGTTTGTTTGATTTGGATTTGATATTTGACTCGTAATCTGAATTGTCTCACTCGAATTTTGAATTATTTATTTTGTTTGATGTAAGATGCTGATTCGTGTGAATTTGTTTAACTAAAATATATTTTAAATCTATTTGATTCAAAAGATTCATCCCTTAGACTTAAAATTTGACAAAATAAAATTACCACTTGAATAAATGTTGACATATACACTTCTAGAGAATGCTCGAAAAACAAGTTGATTGGATGAGTTGGATCCGATCTGACACGATCCACCGCCAAATCTAGTGGCAAGTAGTGAAATTTGAGGTTCGATAGTTGGCGTTCGGTCATCTGAGTGTTTGTTGGAAAAAGATGCTTCAGTTATGGCCTGAACACGTCATTCTTAACCAACTTCCATGTGGGTCCCTACATCATAACTACAGATTCATAACTAAACACCTGATTGGGTAATTCGTAACAAACCCTAAATTCATGCACTTTAATCTTTTCTACCTTTACGTTACGAATTAGTTTTTTATTTCTTTGAAGTAAAAAAGAAGGCCAAGACAAGTGTTTGAATCTCTTAAATCCTTTCATTTCTCACTATATGTACAAAAAAAATATATATATATGAAATAACAAAATTAGAGACTTGGTCATGTCTCTCATGACTATTATACTAGAATAGTAGCCGTAATAAACGAGTTCTAACTTCTACATTCGAGAAGTCTGTGTAGGAGAGGCAATGCGTGAACCTTGAGTCAGCTACTTTGATGTGTAATTATACATCTCATTATAAAATTCACTTTAGTTGAGTGGTTATATGTACATATATCCCTCTAGAAATATCAAAGTTCGAAAACTGAAGTTGTAAAAAAAAAAGTCATAGATTTCAGTACTATAACAATTTTTTGCTATATGGTTTGGCTCGTTGAGTTTTTTTTTTTTGAGTTTGTTTTCTTGTATTAGTACATGCAAATAGACTTCTTACTATGTCTTCAACAGTAAACATTTTATTGTCTACTATTCTTTGGTGTAACGGTTGGACACCCCTCTTAAGTCTATGAAATTGTGGGATCGTAGTCGAATTCTCAAAAAATAATAAACAGTAAACATTTTATTGTTACAAAAAAAAAAGAGTGAGAAATGAAGTAGTTTCTAAACTATCATAAACATGTGAAAGTGATTCAAGGTTTTGGGGGTGTATGGCATCATCCTAACTGCCATGAAATGTGATCACTTAAACCCTTTTAACTTGTCTCCCCCATTTTCATGTTCTATTAATTATTCAAAACCCACCCACATTTTCATACCCCCCCTTACCTCTCGTATAGTTATGACTGGTAGCATCAGTCTACAAGTACACCAAAACCAACATTCTCATTTTCGATTTTGTTCAGGTGGATCGAAAGTGACTTCGCTTATTTATATTAATGAAAAACAAAAAGCGCTTGTTAAAGATAAATTTAAACCAGCAACCAAGTGTTGACAATTTAGTCTTGGTCTTTAGAGATAGATCTAATATTCTTTTGTCAAATGAACTACTAAGATCTATGTGAAGTATACAAATTACAAATGTTTTCTTGCGATCTTCATCTGTAAAGACTAAATTGTTATGCGATTCGAACTAGAAAAAGAACGAAATGAGTTAAAGTAAGGCTTCATGCATGAAGCAGAGACTTAATAATGTTTGATCTTCAATTTGTGACACAACAAGAAAACTAGGCTTCCCTATTTGTCCATTGTTCTAATTTAGCCTTCAAGACCATAATTATATTAGTCAAATTTAACGTTTTATAATTTCTTTTCACTTTTCACTTTTCACTTTTTACCTTTATTTTTTAAGGGGTTTTTCTCCCTGTCCAATTATTCTTTTAGTCGCTAGAGAAATGTTGGAATGGGTCACTAGCAATGACGGGTCATTTTTTTTTCTAGTCTTCAGCATTTTAAGTATTGTCGTAATTTTCTACTGGTTGCAAGAAAAATATTTCAAGAAGCATAAATATTTAAACGGAACTGTGGTTTCACACTAAAAAAAAACTTTCATGTAGCATTTTAAGTTGGAAGGATACAATATAATTTCGAACTCCATATGTCTCCGTCTAAGAACCTTCACATAACATTTGAAAACAATTTAGCAACATATGATGAGCAATTGAACATCTTAAACCTTACTCTTCTCCTCCTCCTCCTCTAGAGTTTGGCTTTCAAGACTGAACCAAGCACTTCAATCCTCTTTATCGAATTCCTTGGTTGAACTTGGGAAGTAGGAAATGATTTTATTTCATCTCTAAGAAATCATTTCCAATATACCAATTCCACATACCCTCAGCAAAATAATGTACTTGGGTTGATGAGGTATCTTCGCAACCAATACTAATATTGTTCTGCACTAATCTCTCCAAACCCTTCTTCTCATCAGATTGTATGACAAGCACCTTCACTTTCAGACTCATGTATCTGTCTGGACGACTATCTTCGAGTGGAACAAAGCTGACTTTAACAGAAGCATCATCCACAAAGAAAGTAAATTGATCTCCAGCCTCCCCTCCCGTTTCTACATTAGTACCATCTGTAATTTGGGCTAGTCCTTCTGCGTGATGATTCCCTCCGGACAATATGAACTCATAGACGGCCGTGACAGATACTCCTGTGGAGATTAAGAGCGGAAAGAAGAACTTCAAAACCTCCAAAACCAACGCACACCTCATAACAACCACAACACCAAGGACTACACTTAAGAACAGGGATACGACTATTGCCCTGTTCCGTAGACTTTCCCACGGATGGCAGCAACCTTCAGGCAGCATTCGATGGCTTTGGGATGAAGAAGATTGGTAGGCATGGCTTATTTCAATTCAAGAAATGGGCACATAAAATCTTTAAGTAAGAATTTTGATAGGGAATTTATGCTGCAAAGTTTATCTTAAAGCATAAAATGCAGATGCTTTTTTATTATGAAATAGTGGTGACTGAGTTGTGACCTGGAGAACATTGTTCTTTTCTTTTTCTTTTGCCCTAGCTTTTTAGGGGTTGTGAGAAGATGGATATTTAATGAGTTAATACTTTGGGAGGAGGCAAAGATAGGAGAAGCAGCAGAGATTCTCCAATTTCCTTCATACTTAAGCCTCTATTCCTTTTTCATATCAAAAGAAAAAAAAAAAAAGATAACATTTGTCAAAGAAAGAGAAAAATAAGGTATCATCTACTTCTTAAATAAAGATTAAATAGGGTGAAAACTCAACTTCTCATAAATTGAAATACAACTACAAAAATCAAGCTAACTGTCACATTTGATGCAAAATATTGTCCCTCGCATGAGTTCTTCATCCCGTGTAGAGCTTAATTCTACTGACTCTTCTTGATCTAAGAAGGCGAATAGCAAGAACCATTCGAAAGAGTAAACATATTTCATATGCCCAACCTTGAGTATCTGACTCATCTTCATGCAAAGTTGGGAATCAAAATCTCATGATGGAAAAAATGCAACCTCTCCTGCCAAATAACGACACAGATGCTCTCTAGCATGTAAACCTTGCAATTAGAATCATAGGTCATGAACTCAACCTATGATCTCGGGCCTTAGTGACCGAACCTGTGCTAGGTGTCAGCTATCTACGCATGCCACGATTTCGTTCTCGTCTACGAAAGCGCTCAAGCATGAATTCATCTGTTGCAGCTTGCCTGCGACCTGCTGGCTCTATATCATTAGATGTGTCTGTAGGTTTGGCAACTGCATCGTTATCCTGTGTCTTTTTTTCCTTGTATAGCTCAGGATGATCTGAAGAATATTACAGTTATTTTAAAACGATGACGAATGAGGGAATACAAATTAGGAATTAACGTTCACATAATGAAATACAAGATCCCACAGGAGGCAATGATAAGCACCTCTACGAAGCTTTTCTGCGTAATCCTTGCCGCGTTGAAAATAGTCTGCACTGTAACTTGAGGGCATACTCAACTCTGTTTTTGTCCGGCCGGCAAGCCTTTTTTCCTGCAGAAGCTTTTTGGCAGCCTCTGTCTCTTCAATATTCCTTAACTTGTATCTGCCACATATACAAAGCATGAAGCAAATAATTAGTCATCTAAGGAGATCTAAGAAACCTGCATGATAATCATGCAGATGATACATGTGCTACTCAACACTATCCACCTACTGAGTAGCACATTTGAGATCTATCATCTCGTTTTTTTAGTACTTCAGTCTTTAAGTGTGACAAATATCAAATCTTAAGCCTAAGTTTGTCTGAAATTATAGGACTACCAGTTTAGCGCAAGATATTTCGTTAGATCTACCACCTGCCAATCAGAGAAGACCTTGCTAGATTTTCAAATCTTATTGAGATAGAGGAGGATGGGAAGAATATATACAAGCTTGGCTCGTGATCTATGTAATTACAACCTCTAAAAGTAGTTCACCAAGTTTAGTTAGGGAAGGACGAAGGACAGTTTGCAGTCTCTTTCCCTTTGTTGTTTTTAAGTTTTTTAAATAAGCTGGTGCAAGAAAAGTGATGACATTGAGAGAACCAAGGATGAGGGAGATGGAACCCCAAGGAGGAAGTTGGACGCTGAAGTCCTTTTATTGGGCAGAGACTGAAGAGGTATTCCAAGGTAAGTGGAAGGGGCACATACTGCACAGCCAGCACATCATATGCCAAACTTTATTAGGTCAGCCTGCTTAACCAATCCCACCCCCACTTCCATTCAAGCATATGTGCGACTAGTAATAATGATTTTTCTTTTCAAGTTTTATGGAGGTGGAATTTTTTGTCTGACCTCTTTAAGTGAATCTATTGTATATGCATCACAGCAAATATATATAATGTCTAGGAAAAGAGCTCAAACCGCCTAACAATCTAAACTAGCACACCAAAGAGGAATACTTCTAACGCCTCGACGAAGAACATGAAATCTAATAGAACACCTGTGCCACGTAACTGAAAGATCTTTGGTCCACTCACTTCTACAACGACTGTGAGTCTGACTTCATGGTTGTCAAATAAAACGGTAACACAGTGAAAACTGAGGAGCTGTATGATCTTTGTAACCTGTAGCGGCATATTTCTAATTTTGCCGACTAAAATGGGTATACGGTTCAACCCCGCGGATTTGCCAGATCTCTATTTGAAATTTCTCATTTCTGAGCAAGGTATAATTAGATAAAATAATTTTTGCATCAGATAGATTGAATTGGTAGAGAGGGAAAGAGTCGTGCATGACTAAAAATGACATAACAGAAACCAACATACTCGATAGGGAGCTGAACTTCAGCTATGCCAGTAGTCCACTGAGTAGAGCTCTCTTCTGAGTTCTTCTTCTTCACCTACAAGGGAAGAAGTACAAAGTTCAGTCTTGCATTATATTTCTCTTCATCATAAGGTTGACATCATGAAAAAGCAAAAACTAGTAAAGTGAATGAGGAGACTGGTCTTCCTAAGTATCAATTATCATAAACAAATTTGGGAATTTTAAGTGAACAATGAAAAACAGCTCACTCCACCATGCAGTAGAAGGGACAATCTCAAAAAATAAATGTGAGAACATGAAAGTGGGTACGTGTACCATTTGTCCCAAGAACAAAGTTCATCGAGTTATACGGGAGATATGTAAGATTTTTTTTTTCTTCCATTTAATTTGTTAGCTCAACTGAATCTTTACTTGATCTCAACCAAGTAATTGTAATTCAAATTTTTACATTACCTAGTGAAGCAAGCTGAACACGAGATATCAAGATGCAAATTTTTATCCTTTTCCATTTAGAACTTTTATATCTTCTTCCAGTACCTTTTCTCAATTACGACATGAACAACATAAACATTACATAAAAGAAAAGACCAAAAAGGATAAGCACAAACATTAGAGGTCTAACCCTACATCTCCTAGATACCTCAATGTCCCACTTGAAGTGAGGATATTCCAATATTATGATAAGATGGAAAATTAGATAGAGATAATCAGGGTTAGCATGGTTATAAGTTAGTAGAACTAGATGGTGATCAATGGATTGCTTCTTTGTTTTTTTTATCTCATTCTGAAAAAACACATACGAGAAAAAATAAAATCAAGAAAAAATCCAAATGAAATTGCATAGCAGAGCCCTCAATAAAGCACATATCACATTGAAACATCAGCAACTCACTTTGAGATGCTCAGGAATGACATACAATTCATCCTCCGCACGCTTTAAATCGTTCTCGATCTGAGTGGCAGAATCAATCTGTTTCCCCCTTTTCTTTGCCAACTCTTGTTCAACATACTTTATCCTGTAGAACACAATATAATTAGAAGATGGTCACTATTGGCATAAATTAAAGATAAGACTACAAGTCTACAACAGGACAATGAAGCAAGGTGAAGAAAACATTAGCATCAGTAGGTTCTTTTTTGCCATTTCTAGACGTCTTAGTTACCATGCTTTTCGGATTTCGTCAATTACTTAATTTATGATCCTAAGAGTACATACATATTTATTTTTCCTGTGTCTCCTGTTAAGATTATGGTTAGAAAATTCTTGCAAGAACATATTATTATTATTCCATAAGACGACCAGAAAATTTTAGGGTGGAGGTAAGGGTGTGGGGTCGGGGGAGGGGTTGGAAATTTTACATGTTGGGATCTTCAACCATTACAGCAGTTTCTTGAGCGAAGGTGTCCTGCAAGACCAACTCTTCCTTCTCTCCTTCAGCGTCGTTCTTTTCGCTCTGTTTTGGAGCAACGCTGGCTGTCTGCCGGACTGGTGCTGCAGGGATCCCTGATCTCCTTTCCCTCTGCTTCTGAAGGAATTTCACCTCTTCCAACGCCAATCTGAAAAATACAATTAAAGAAGGAGCTGATTGATCATAAAAAAACAAAAGCGCTTTACTCTCCTAGTGGATTTTTTTTACGAAGGGGCAATATTTCCAGAAACAATCAAACACCACATTTACGATTGAATTCCTTTTGTTGGGAGAAGAAATTCAAGCTAAAGAAACATTAGATTTTTGTTCATCGAGAAGTAACGACAAAGGCATAAACCTTATCAGTTTCATCCAAGTACCTAGGGAAAGAGAAAGAGATTCTAGGTTACAAGGAGCAGATTGCAGTGCCAATTTGAGAAACTTAAAAGTATAAGCAACTGATTTTTCAAAGGAATGCAAAATAAATGGTATGTAATACCTCATTTCTTCCTCATCTTCAGACTCTTTCTTTTTATCGTCTTCTTCTCCTTCTTGTCGGAGAGGTCTTTTCCGGAAGTTCTTTGGAGGCATTTGATTCTTGATCCCTGCAAAATCAAACTCCACTCCTCCTCCCTTAGATCCCTTTTGCTTGCGTTTCTTTAGGCCATGGAAAGATCATAATCAGGAAACAATAATTAAAGTTTGAAACACATTCCAAAACTCCGGTGTATATCAGTTTTAAGAACGTCTAGTATTTGACATAATTTAGTAATTAGTTCGCATAATTGTTCACATTTTAGTATATAGTAGTGGGTACATGAAATAGTCCCACAGTGTCCAAAGCCTAGGCTAACTGAGCGTGCTCAAGCTTATTAAGTGTCAAGGCCTTTTGGGGGGTCGTAGAGCCTTCGCACAAACAAAACCCCATACCCATTGAGCTAGGGTCTGAGTTTCAAAAACTGGGAAGATATTACTCAATTAACCTATCTGTAACAACTTCAATTCACTCTACATAATCTGGACTAAATTATCTAAACCCATATCCATCAATAGTACTATTACATCAACCTAATTAAACTGATGAGCAAGATGTTCTCCAAAACACTAATGAAATTTCTTCAAATGGAACGCCTTTCTAATATTTTCTGCTGAATATTAACTCTAAACATAATAAATTTAACAATTAGGATGATGGGTAGATTGATTAGCGATTACAGATACTAAGATTGATACCCTTTTAGAACCATCAGGGTTCAGGCTACTAAACCCTAGATTGGTATGCCAGTGAAGAGAGAGATAGAGAGAAAGTACCTCTAGTTAGAGAAAAAAGTGGACTCGTCTCTTCGACCAGCAACTTTGGAGGATTTGATTCTTCACTTGTGTGGTTTATTTTGGGGGTTTTTAGCCTTGATTTAAACTTCTAATTCAAAATAGGGAGATTTAGTATTACATCCCTAATATCTTAAGGAAGGTAATATATACCCCTAAATTAAAATAAAGTACAAAAAGGTCCAAAACTAAAACCTAAAAAAAGCCCTAGCTGTTTTACCTCATCAAAATCTAGTTTCTACCTTCCGTCGTCATCCATAGCCAAAGTCTCTCTACATCAATCTCTTCATTGTCAAAGGAATTCAGCAGATAACCCAGGTACATTCTTCATCTTCTTCTTCGATTCTCTTTCAATCTTATACAGTTCATATGATTCTTGAGCATCACATGAAACCTAGAAAATGTTGGGGGAAGTTTCCATGAAAAACGAGCTAATTTCACCACAGATTCATGTTCTTCTGACCTTGGATTAATGGAACCCATTGTTCTGTGACTGGTTGGTGAAGAAAGGAGAAACCTTTCCTATTCTTCATCCATTACCAGAGTAAATTTCTAAAAAAAATTCATAAAAATAGCAACTTTATCTTTTAGAGTTTTATTTTAGCCTTTTAGGGTTTCAACCACAGTGACTCCTTATCACCTTCACCTCCTCCTCATCGTCTCTATAAGTTTGAGTTGATTTGTTTGATTCAACTGCAGATTTTTTTATCCTTCTGTATCAATCTGGTAAGGTCTTCTCCTCGGTTCAACTTCAAATCCAGTTGATTGTCCTTTTGAATCGAAATCAACTCTTTGTTCTATATTCTCCACTTCACTCCCAAAAGCCTGAATCACATATAAAAACAGATAATAGTTAGGCAAAGTGACTTTTTTTTTTCTTTTTGAGCTAAATTACAAATATACAATATGTTGATTAATGTCTCAAAACCTTGAATTGAGTTTGTGAATGGGAGGATTTTGAGTTTATAATATGTTTATGATTCTATGAATGCTCGATTTGATTAAATACATATTGTCTGAGTAAATGTGGTAGATCCCAATTTAATCACCCCTACTTGCTTCCAATTTCTGAAGCATAAATAATAATATAGTTTTATTGTTTTCTTCAGCAAGTGATTTGATTTTTTGAACCTTACTAGGGTAAGGAGAGAGGTACAGACATGGGCGAGGAGCAGATAAAGTTATTCTTTGCTGCCGATAGTCCTCCAATATCAGTCATTGCTGCTGCGAAGATCTCTGGCACTACAGTGTTAACTGATTCAAGTCTTTCTTCTGGATCGCTTCCCTACCTTCACTTCTCCTCTTCCGGGTAAAGTATATAATGAAATATATATCTGATTGGAGATTATCTATAATGTCATTGGTAGATAATTCGCCTGATATTCTCTATCTTTCTTGTTGCTTCAAGCTTTACTCGAAGCTTTGGTAGTAGATGACTATGAAAATCTTGTATTAGAAATTATATTAACAAATTTAAGGAATATTTTGTTTATATTTAGTGCTTAAAAATCTTGAATTCTGAACTAATGAACGGTTCTGATCTTTATCTGTCTTCCAGATCTAAATTGCAGGGAGTTAATGTAATACTACGATATCTTGGTCGGGTAGCATCAGTACCCAGTTTTTATGGACAGAATGCATTGGAATCTGGACAGGTACTATAATATTCAAACGTTTCTCGTTTGATTTTCAGAATCTATTTTCTTCTTTTGTTTCCCTTCATGTTTGTAGTCCTTTTCCACAGATTGATGAGTGGCTAGAATACAGCTCTGTCTTCTCACAAGGCTCGGAATTTGAGAATGCATGCAAATATGTAGATACTTATTTATCATCGAGGACTCTCTTGGTTGGACACAGTTTGTCTCTTGCAGACGTAGCAATCTGGTCAGGTCTTGCAGGTAAATAATTTTTTGCAGGGTTGATGAATCTGGCGGCACTTTTATCTTGGCTCTTAAATTAATTCTGCTTATTATGCACAAAAAAGTTTAAAAAGTGGTTGAGATAAATATTGTGGTCTCTAAGACACTTTCATGATCCAGTAGATCGTACCTTGAAGATTTCCTGCACTCCCAAATATTTAGAAGTTTTTTTGATGATATCCATGATTTTACCCTACTTGCTGGACTATATATTTATTTTATTACATGAGGAAGATTTGTATTGCTCAGTGTATATTTTGCTGTGTAGTATGCACCAAAGAACTACTATACTTTATCCTTCCCAGCTAGACGTTAATAACCTTGGTTGTTCTTAGTTTTTTGTGTGTAATTTATCTTTTACTTTTTGTTAATTTTTGTTGCTTTTTGCTCACAGGCAGTGGACAAAGATGGGAAAGTCTGAGGAAGTCAAAGAAGTACGCAAATCTAGTCCGTTGGTTTAATTCAATTACGGAGGAATATAATACATTGTTAGGCGATGTCATAACAACCTATGTTGGTAAAAGAGGGGTTGGAAAACCGGTTGTGGTCAAAGAGAAGGAGAAGAAAGGAACATCTGTGACTGTAGAAAGCAACGAGAAGGGGAAAGCTGCCATCCGTGCCACTTTCGAAGTAGACCTTCCTGGTGCGAAAGCTGGAGAGGTTTGCTTGCGTTTTGCCCCAGAACCCAGTGGGTATCTTCATATTGGACACTCAAAAGCTGCACTCCTGAATCAGTATTTTGCTCAAAGATACAATGGCCGGCTAATAATTCGCTTTGATGATACAAATCCCGCCAAGGAAAGCAACGAGTTTGTGGATAATCTACTGATAGATATTAGGACACTTGGTATCACATGGGATGCTGTTACATACACTTCAGATTACTTCCCGCAGCTGATGGAAATGGCCGAAAAATTGATAATTCAAGGGAAAGCATATGTTGATGACACTCCACGGGAGGAGATGCAGAAAGAAAGGATGGATGGTATTGAATCAAAATCTAGGAGCAATACCCCTGAGAAGAATATGGAATTATGGAAGGAGATGATTAAAGGGTCAGAAAGCGGTTTGGTGTGCTGCCTCCGTGGTAAGTTGGATATGCAGGACCCAAACAAGTCACTTCGAGATCCGGTGTATTACCGTTGTAATCCAGTCCCTCATCATCGTATTGGGTCCAAGTATAAAATTTACCCAACATATGATTTTGCTTGTCCATTTGTTGATGCAACAGAAGGTATAACACATGCCCTCCGATCTAGTGAATACCATGATCGCAATGCACAGTATTACAGAATCCTTGGGGACATGGGACTAAGAAAGGTCCAGATTTATGAATTCAGTCGATTGAATATGGTGTATACACTTCTTAGCAAGCGTAAACTTCTTTGGTTTGTTCAACAAAATTTGGTTGATGGTTGGGATGATCCTCGTTTTCCAACTGTGCAAGGAATTGTTCGTAGAGGCCTGAAAATCGAGTCATTGATACAATTCATTCTTGAGCAGGTAAGATATTTTATATCTAACATCCTAACTTCATTGTCGTCGTTAAGTATATATATATATATATATATATGGTATGCTTTAATAGGTCCACCTTGAAGTTCTTCATTAGGAAAATGGTTTGTGTGTCAAATCCCCGCTTATATGAAGAACATGATAGTTCTTTTAAATAGCCGCATGGTGCACCATGTACCCATTGTACCCATTCTTAAATAGCCGCATGGTGCACCATGTACCCATTGTCAATCTTCGCTTGGATTAGGAGAATAGATAAATTTAAGAATGTATCTTATCTTGATGTTGTTATGCAATGGGATACATGGATGATGTGAGACATTGTCCATAGTATCCCACCCATCTGTATATAGTTTCTTTTTTTTTTTAATATATTCATTCTAATTTTCAAAAAAAAAACCATGTACCCATTGTACAACTTCATTATTTCTTAAATAGATATCTCCCTTGGCACGTCTTTCACTTGAGCAAACACTTATAATATAGCTAGCTCTTTGTAGGCTTTGTGTAAGTTTACTACTTCTGACAGTTACAAGACTCCATCTTTGGTTTTCTTCTAATTTGCGACACCCACTTTGTACACTTAACCTTATAACGTGCTCGAGCTTATCATTTGTTTCATCTTCATTTTGTGTGGGTACACTAGGGAGCCTCGAAAAATCTCAATCTCATGGAGTGGGACAAGCTATGGACCATTAATAAGAAGATAATCGACCCAGTTTGCCCCAGGCATACTGCTGTCCTTCAAGAAAGGCGTGTGATACTAACCCTGGTTGACGGTCCAGAGAAGCCATTTGTGCGCATCATACCAAGGCATAAGAAGTTTGAAGGTGCTGGAAATAAAGCTACCACATATGCTAAAAGAATATGGTTAGATCATGCCGATGCATCATCTATCTCAGTAGGTGAGGAAATAACATTGATGGATTGGGGTAATGCAATAATAAAAGAGATAGGAAAAGACCAAGATGGAGTTGTTACAGAGATGACTGGAGTTCTGCACCTTGAAGGCTCTGTTAAGACCACAAAACTGAAGCTTACATGGCTAGCGGAAACTGATGAATTGGTTAATCTCTCATTGGTCGAATTGGACTATCTTATCACGAAGAAGAAGGTATATATATTATTATATTCTCTGTCTTTTGTACTATATGAAATTAAATGTCGTGCTAAATGCTTAGCCGATGTACCTGGTGTAAATGCAGCTGGAAGAAGGAGAAGATTTTCAAGATGTGCTTAATCCTTGTACGAAGAAGGAGACGTTGGCACTTGGTGATTCCAATATGCGTAATTTAAAACATGGGGAGATATTGCAACTGGAGAGGAAAGGATACTTCAGATGTGATGCCCCGTTTATTAGACCTTCGAAGCCTATAGTTCTGATTGCAATTCCAGATGGAAGACAACAGACTTCGACGAAGTAACTCTAAATTATGCGCAGACGAGTGTCTGTTCTTTAGAATGTTCATGTTGAAACTAATTGTGTTCCAGTGGCAATGTTTTTGCTTTATCTTCGCAGGTAAATTGATTCGAGCAAGATTCGAATCAACGTTTGTAACCTGTGGAAGATGTGGTGTGTTTAGGTTGAAAGGTTATATTTATTTAGATGAAACGAATTGATGCAGTTTTACTATGTTTTGATGAATTTTTGCACTTAGAGTCCAATGTTGTCTTTTACAATTAATTGAGAGAACTGCTATTTGGATAAATTGTTTGTTTGACAAGGTGGAGAAGCTTTTGTTGCATTCCTTTTACTGTTGAAACATAAAATTTAACATGTCTTCAAAGTTATATGAGCACGATGAGGAAGTTCGCCTGATGTGGCTGCCCACCTCTAACAAATTTGAACATATGTAGGGTATTTAGGTTCATTAGTCTATCACCCTATTGTACAGTTGAAGCGTAAGTAAATTTTGATTCACCATTTTGTTTACTGAATGGTGTAGCTTTGATTAGAGTATCAACTGAGTCAAGTGAGTCGGGCCGTACGCTTTCAAAATGTGAAAGGAGGATATCTTTTAAAGATAAGCGACCTGTCAATGCTCGGGTTTTCGAAAAGAAAATGTTCAAGTTACTGTCAATGCTCAGGTTTTCCGAAAAGAAAATGTTCAAGTTCATGAAAAAGAACACAAAGATTTAATCACCAACTACTTTTTACTTCTTTCAAATTGTTCTTCCTTTTGTTATGTTTTGATCACTTCTCCGAACCAGAATAACACATTAGAACTCATCCTGTAGCAAATCTTTCGATCCTTCTGCGCCTTAGTTCTTCCAAGGTAAGGTCACGAGACCTATTTGAGATATTAATAGACGATGATAACCCAATACCATTCCCTCTTCCTGTTCCACACATCTCACACACACTCATCCACTCTGAATTATCGTATGTACATGTTCCACATCTCCATCCACTACCACTAGGATAACTCCTTCCCGTCCCTGGTCTGTTCCCACCGACCCTCCCCCTACCAGAAATACGTCTTCGCCTTGACCTGATCCAGTCACGGACAAACTTCACTGGCCAGCTTAATACACCAGTAGCACCCCTGATGAGAGTGGTTAACGGGTCTGGACCTCGATATGAACCTTTCAACCGAACATAGAGAAGCCCGGCAAGTATTCCACCAAGGTGACCCAAGAACGAAACCTGGGGCACAAACATCTGGATTAGGACTAGCTCTGCCCATGCTGCATACCGTGCAGGAACAATAAGTCCGTGCACAGATGTGTAGTTGTCTGATTGGGAATTTAGTACAACTTTCATGGCAAAGAGAACTCCAGAGAACCCGACGGAGTACTCGTTGTAGAAAGAACGTTCGTAATCAAAGAACAGGAGAAGTGATTTAGAAAGAAGTAAAGTGATTCCTTGGGACATTGCAACAAGTGCAGCAATCATCGATGCAAACTCGGCACTTCCCATTGAAGTCTCCAACTGGATTCCCTTCCAGAGGAGTGACATCATATTGAAGACAAGATGCGATTCACCCATGTGGTAGAACGCTGACAAGACGAAGCGCTTAAGGTCCCTGTGCTGCTCAAGACCAAAAAGCAAAGAAATATAATTACTTAGAATAGGAAAATGCAAAAAATAAAAAATAAAATAAAAAGAAATGCATGGAATTATTGATTTTCGTTAGTTTGCTTCTTCCTAATATAGAGCAATACTTGCAACTACCGAATGATTCAATACAAGCAGTTGCCCAAACTGCATATTTTACTTTTTTAGTGATGTTATTGCGTTCAAACAGATTACCATCATCAAACACCATCGCGGGATACATACCAATGTCACCAATTACTCTAAACCACCACCTTAGTGCACCGCGTCTTCGTATTGTTTTTAGGTGGATTTGGTATAAGGCACTAGTTTAGTAGTTTACTACAAGATTTTTTAGTTAACTAGTTAAAATTTCGAGTTCTATAACAATAGAATGTCTCTGTGTAGTAGGAGTATTATATATAGATCCTAGAGAGTATATATTATATATGGAAAATGGCCTTTAAGGGTCTTTATATGGCCTCTTACGGGTCTAAATGGTGTGCTTATGGTAGTTAATGTGCTTATTCAATTCATGTTATATCTTCATGTCGTATCATCATGATGTATCATACATGTAATGAATGTTATGACTCTTGGAGTTCTTCAGTCCAAAACTTAAGGCCACCGAAAATAAGAGGTATAATACCCCTTTGCCTATCCGAGGATACTCAAATGGTAGCATATACCGTGCCGAAGCTATATACCAGAGAGACCAGGGTTCAGGTAACATTGATACAGACAATGTAGCCAGAATGAATAATCACCCCCACAATTAACACTTGGAAGCTAGTTTGTAATTTGGGATTATCAGTGTATCAACTATAGGACCAAGTATGAGGTTGATTATTCAAATAAACAGACAATACATCAAACTAGCTAGGGTTATAAGAAACTTAAACACATTTGATATCATAAATCAAAACCACTATTTCAAAAATACCAAAAAGAAAGAAAAACCCCAAGTTAGTTTATTGAAGAATAGAGATATATATATATATATACCTTAAGGATGAGATGGGGATTGAACCAGACTTCATCAATTGTGGGAAGAAGTTTATTAAGGATACCAGGTCTGAGATAGATGAGGGTATTTGCAACTAGTAGGGCAGCTGTTACAGGAGGCTTCCTCTCTGATCTGTAATACTCGTTCACCGTGTGTAGCGCCAATAGTGGTATCATCCCTCTCGATATTCTTCTTCCACCTACTCCATCCATTATCCTCTCTCTCTCTCTCTCTCTAGGAATTTCAGACTCTCTCTCTCTCTAGTCTCTAGGAATTTCAGACTCTCTCTCTCTCTCAATGGGAATTTCAGACTCTCTCTCTCTAGTCTCTAGGAATTTCAGACTCTTCTATCTTTCTCTCTGAGAATTTCAGATTGAAGGAGTAGTTTCGGAACCTGACTATTTATTTTCCTCTCTAATGACGAAAATGACCCTTAAAAAATTTAATTGGATTCACAGCGATTTTATTGTTCATTCCGCGATTGAGGGCAGATTGGTCAATGTAATCTATAATAGAGTTCTATTAGGCCTCCTTGGAGTTTTGGTGGATTTGATGAATATATGCTTCCTTTCACAACAAGAAAACTAGAAAAGGGTAGAGGCATCTAGTACTTTCTTCTTCTTCTCGCCGGATTCCATGGTTAATATGGTGCTTGTAAAAGCGTCCCGTCATTTTAGTCTCCCCTCAAGTGGTAGTTTCCTAGGTCAAGCCCCCACCAAATGCTCTGGAACTGCCCCAATCTATGGAGGCCGCAAGGCGCACCTATAGACTCACGTACGGTTATAAGATTCCAAGTATCATGTGTCGACGTCTACTTTCCCTTTAAAAAAAAGCCCAATTTGGACGCAATTTTTATTTTTTTGTTTTGTTGAAATTCTTGAGATTATATTCTCTCTGTTTGTTGGAAACCATTATACGACTTAAAAGAGAGGTAAACTATAGTATTGGCTAAACAATAATATTTTATTCGGCCTTAAACAAGATAAACAGAAAGTTGTTAGTATAAGGCGAGAATGAATTTCGTTTCTTCAAGACATTTTACACCTCTGTACAATACCAACTATTGGATATTCTCCCAGGATTTTCAGCGACTTCTCTTCAGAGTTGTGATTGGCATTTTACAGTTTATAAAGCGTACGAACTCTCGGGAGCAATATGACTTTTTTTTTTGTTTCTGACTTAATATTCTAGACTAACTGGAATGCTCCGGACCTGACTTTAGAAAGCTCTAGGACTTTATAGGTGGTGAAGGGGCATCTTATGGATGCATCCGGTCTAGCATATGTGATGTGGATCATCACATCCAATGGTCAGCGAGCGCCACATGGTGACTCGTGATCGAGTCAACCCATTGGTTGATGCATGACACTTCACCGCTCCGATAGTCTGATCTACCAAGAGGACTGATCCAAATCTACAAACACAATAAGGCTCCTCACAACACTGCAAAGTGCGTTGTAAACACTCATCCGCCCACGCGGCCCACAAGCACATGCATACCTTACACTCTTATCCCCTATCTTGACAATAGGTGAGGGATTTAATATAAGGGAAAACATTTCCTTCTATTTAGAAGATGTGATAACTATAGTTTGAACTTGTACCAATTTGGACTACATTTATGAAAATGAAATAACCTGCTTAAGATTTTCTTTGATACAGTATTATACTTTGTTCCAAAATAATAAAAAACCAAATGGTCTTTACCAAATATTTGGAGTATGAGATATAACTTCAATTATCTATTATCAATCCCATAACTGTGGTGAATTAGAGTGGAGACAAAAGAAAAATGTAGCCCCACGAAATCATGGGTCATGATTTGCTCCGAGTACCAAGTCTTTCCTTTCTAAGCAAAATATTAATAATTCATAGTACTACTATAATTAACAATAAGTTATGATTTATCAATCATGGAGTAAATATAGAGTAGTATACTAATTATTCCTTGAAATTGAAAAGTCAAACTCACACCCTTCTTAATTATCTTCCACTTTACCAAATTAAATAATCCAAATCCATCCCAAGATACATCTAACACATTAACATATAAAGAACTCCGGCTAATCGGAATCTCACAACTCCGACCAACCATATATATATATAGAGAGAGAGAGAGAGAGATCTGAGAAATGGGTAGATGAATGTTAAATAATATATAGTAAATGGGTAGAGGCTCTAAATTCTACTTTTTAGGAACAAATCTTGATTTGATCTTCTGAACCTCTTTAGTACCAACTTGAAAAGCTTTAGTCAAAACATTATCAGGAACAGGAGGATTAGCACCAAAAAGAGTAGCAGCTAATGATTGAGTACCAGGCAATTGACTATTAAAAGCAGATAAAACTGAAGCAGCTTCATCTCCATTATTCTTCTGAAAATGAACTAATGCTTTAGGAAACACAAAGACTTCACCTTTCTTGATTGTTTTAGAAATCAAAACATTAGAAGTAGTAATAAATCCAACATCAAGTTGTCCTTCAAGAACAAATACAATTTCAGTAGCTCTTGGGTGAGTGTGAGGTGGGTTTAATCCACCTGGTGCGTAATCGATTCTAGCTAATGAAACCCCAAGAGTATTAAGACCTGGGATTTTCTCAACGTTTGCCCCTGTTACTAATGATCCAACTGAATTGTTTACTGTTCCTGGTTTAGATAGACCATCAAAGAAGAAATCTGTTGATGTTATGTTTGATGCTTGTTTGCATACGAATCCGTTTACCTTTATCCCTGTGAATAATAAAGTTGATAGTTTGAGTGATTTGTAGATGAGAAATTAGGGTTTTAGTGAGAGAAATTGAAAATGAAGAATAGGTAGTATTTTGTTTACCTGAAGAGCGATCAGCAACACATAAGTCTTGGAGTGCATCTGGATCTGATGCGGTTGTGGTGCCAATCACGAAAAGGAGGAGGATGGTCAGAGTAGCAGCCGCCATTGTTGAATTGTAGAGAGAGATGTAGGAAGAGAGTTGTGTTTGTGAGTACAGAAAGGTTTGAATTTTATAGTGTATTATTAAAGAAAGGAAGAGGGGAATGAAGTGAAATGTGGATGAGAGTGGTTGAGGAAAAGAAAGAAAATGGGGATGTGAGACAGAGCATAGAGTCTTCTTGGGTTCAAAGTCATCAACATTTGAAAGCTACTCACTCTCTCTTTCCTTTATTTCTTTGAATTTTATCAATGCCAATATTTTCCACACTGCTACTTTTTTTTTGTTGCCAATTCCACACTGCTACTTGACCCGAATTTCTGTCAACGAAAAAAAACTTGACCCGAATTTTTCATCTGCTCTATTGTTGATGTAAGATACTCGTCTTCGAATCTGGACATGATATGTTATACTTCGACAAATATCTCGGGCCGAGAAAAAATTTCTTACTAAACACTAGTGTTATTTTTGGATGAGCAAAAACTTCTAAAATAACCCCTAGGTCACTATTCCGTTTATTTTCAACCACAAGAGTTGGTTGAAAATAAGTGTTAAATGTGATGATTTCATAACAAGATTCCAAAAGTAAAGGGCATTTCGTTTTAATGTATTAGCAAAGGCACCCACAAAGATATACTATCACCGCTTATATGGTAAATAGACGGAATAGTGACCTAGGGGTTATTTTAGAAGTTAATCATATTTATGGGATTATTTTGGTGGGTTGGTCTATCTTTAGGGAGCGAATATAGAATTACCCATTGAGATGTCTGTCAAGGCAAGAATGAAATGGAACACTTTTTTTTTGGTTAAAATAATGAAATGGGACACTTATCAGCTACCAGACATACCATCATTTTTGTTCCATATGTTACTTCACTGTCCCAAAGTTGCCCAATACGTTCAATAAGGAGTTGAATGCCCTATTTCTTTAGTATAAGTTCTGAAATGATCATTTAACTATCAAATTCAAAGCACAAATTATATAGAGGTTTTTGGCTAATAATCTTTGATACTTCACCCCTTGGGTCTATTACAGATTATATTACTTATTATTAAACTTAAATATCACATTAACTTTCAAAGCACAAACCTTTTTTTCTTTTAGAAAACATTTGTCAAAATCGTTCCTTTTGTTGTTGAAATTATGTCAAACAAATCAAATTTCGCAAAAATAAGTAAACAAACTTCGTAATTTTTCATTAAGGTTGTTCAAAACGTATAGATACCAAATTGCACCCAACAACTATAGACTTTACCTGTAATTTCAATTCTATAGGACCACCAAGAGACGTTAAAATAAAATGATATTGCCCTCCCAAATTCAGACCCATAGAATCAGAGCAAACCGTCAACTCTAAAAACCAAACCAAAACCAAATTCACAACAACAAATACACCAAGTATTGGATGCAGTCAGAGCAGTACGTTTCTTCGACATTCCACTCTCTTTACAGACCCACCGAAAAAGACTGGAATTATAACTTTGTCGACCACAGGCTCACTTTCTAACCCCCACCGATTAACAACGACAGCCCTCAAATAAATCAATTATCAGCAACCAGAGAGACGCCTAATCCCATCAAATCAGCTGCTGCTTCTTCATCGTCGAGTTTGTAACAACTGAAGTGGTTGACCTTGAACTTCCATTCTCCCTTTAATGGATCGTACGACACAAACTCAGCACCTTGGTCTCTTGCTTTTTTCATTAACATCTCCTTGTACTTCTCAATCTTCGGCCCCTCTGTGTATTGTGTTCCTGTTTTCTTGTCAAAGCACTTGATGTTCAGGAGAGTCACCTCTGCCGGCTTGTTAAGCCCTTGCCCTACTGGCGGCTTCTTCCCCTCGTCCATGTACACAATTACTTCTCTGTTGTTGAACTGCACAAGACCCTCGAGATCAAGTCTCCTAACATCTGTCTCTCCCATGAACTTAATGCTACCAAACCCATGTCTTCCGACAACAAAGTCTTTCACACGGCGGCAGAACCCTGGCTCTGCCCTCTCCTTAGCTGCCAGTTCTTGAACTCGAGGCTCAGTGTAGTAATCGGAGTGCCTCAGTTTAGGCATCAGAGCCTCAATGTCAGCGCCGTGTTCGTATACAATGGCTGCCTCACCAGCTCTGTGCCCAGTCAGTGTAATGTAGGAGTCTCCCTTTTGAGCAGAATGATCTTCGTGGATCCCATTAGCTTTCTGGTTATGTTTGGTAGGTCCAACCCGCTCCTTATCGTTGCCATTTTCAGCTGGATTATTCTCTGCATTTAAGATAAGAATAAGATGCACAAAGGAGAGGAATTAGGAAAGATTGATGACAAAAGAAATACAAATAGATGCAGCAAAATACATGGATTTGCAAGTGTCCAAAGCCCCTCCATTTCTACATCCCCATGAGAGGAAAACATAAACAAGATGGCAAATGGGATGGTAGATATCAGATACATCATACATCTATATATGGATCTAGATTGATCAATTATGCTTCACATCATCCAAAAGAAGCCACACATCATTCCAACTGTGGACGCCCTGAAACGAAGAGGTTTCCAAATCCCAAACAGGTGCATCCTATGCGAGGAGGAAACGCTTGATCACCTCTTCCTCCATTGTAAGGTGGCATTAAACATTTGGAACTTTTTTGCCAACTCCTCATCTACTCAGTGGTGTTTCCCCAACTCAGTGAACCACATGATTATCCAATGCGATGGCCTATGCAAGAGGAAGAACAGGAAAGAGGTGTGGCAGCTGGTTCCAGCATCCATCATTTGGAACATTTGGGGCGCCAGGAACAATAAAATCTTCAAGGAAAAGAACCTCAACACGACTATAGATGTAGAAGATATTAAAGGAACCATATACTCTTGGATTAGGAAAATAGATAAATACGAAATTGTATCTTTCCTAGAGGTAGCTGTCAACTGGGAGACTTGGATGTCGTGAGACGTGTACCAAGTTCTCCCCCAATCCCTTGTACATAGTTTTTTTCCTTTAATATATTCATTCAAAGTTCAAAAATAAAAGGAACTGGAAATATTATCGTATATGCAACTGTAATGTTGTATACTTAATATGTAAAACTGATTTGTATTATCTGCACAAAATAATTGGAACACCATAATGCTGACATCTCACTTTAAACTTTCAACAACAAATGGTATGTTGTCCTAAGAAATTTGATTAAGAATTGTATCGATGTATATATGCATTAATTTTTTAAATTCCTAAACATCACTAGATTGTCAATACGTTTTTCTTTGCATATAGGAGTATTAATTGAACATTGGAACGGAATGGTTTTAATACTGTTTCTGATAGAGGAAGTTAGTAACACTTGCCAATGACATTCAGCAAAATCATATTGCTCACTTCCAATACGAAGTATACTTCCCTCTTCCACAATCTTTTTTTTAACTTTGAATTAAGCCCTTACAGATAGATCATAAATCGGGGTTGGAGGTTTCTGATGAATAAAAATAAGTGCATGGACTTACTATCTTTCTGCTGATCATTAGAGCCATTTAAACCAGGGCCTATCTCCTTTCCAGAGATCTTACCTGAATCAGAAACCACCAGGTCAGTATATAGACAAACAGATAAAACACATTTGCCTACCCAAGACAATGAAGAAACCTATTTATGCATGACAATGATGCCATACGAGTCACAAAACAATAGCACTACGGCACTACCAAAGATACAGAGACAACTCCCAAGATAACTGCTTCAGTACATTGAGAGCAATCTTGTATAGGCAAATTATCAGCATCAGTCCATCCATGATTGAAGTTAAGAATGTGTCTTAATTGCCACATTGCCAGCCAGAGAAGAGCTTACCATTTTCATGCACAGAGGTATTAGTGTCTCTTGGGAGAACAGATTTCTCGACAACAGACCTTGAGGCCCACTGTTCTGTGGGGCGTATAACCAAGGCTCTTGGATTCTCTCTTGGAATAAAAAGAGCATCAGCTTTTGGTGTACTAGCTGCTTCTTCATCATCACTAAAAAATGGCACCTGCAACACAATTAAAAAGCAACGGTCAGCTTAAAACTAAGGAAAGAACAATAATTCAAAAAAATTAAGCGGGATCCTGTCGAAGGATTAAAATCACACTCATGCGACAAGAGGGGATAGAGACCCATTCTTACCCTGGAACCGTCCTTTTTAGGATGGTACTTCCTTGCCGGTAACCTAATCCTTCTCTGAGATAGGTGTCTAGAAGTCAACAAGGAGGAAACTCTGACAGGAGCAGGCTTGTCGGCGACCTGTAAAGAATAAGACCAACAGAAGCTCAAATAAAACCTCTTCACGAAACAAGTACTTCTATCTTACACATAGAAGGCAACAGAAAATGAAATACATTAGTAAAACTTACAGGCATGTTAGAAATTCCATACTGAATAGAAGGACTGGATCCCGCACGAGCAATAGAAATTTGAGGCATTGCAGGAAGAGTCCCAAAAGGATTTGTAGCAACAGGTGCCGGCTGCACTGCCACGGCACCACTCTGATTAGCAGTCCTGTTCATATATCGAATAGTTAAACATTACCAGTATACCCAATGAAATTACAAAGAAATAACGAACAAAGTTTCTGCCTCTCTTCTTGCAAAAAACGCTGTTAGCCAATGGTATGATTTACAATTACTAGAAACAGTACCAAGGGTAAAAGAAGGTACTTTCTGATCAATTACCTAAAAGAAAATCATAAGAGGTTTTGGGAACAACACTCTATATGGGAACCACACTTGGTGTACGCTACGATCTTCGAAGACAGAATTCTCAAATCTCTTTCCACTGGCTAACAACAAAGATGTCTCAGTTCTTGGTTGCTATCATAGATGGGAGGACAGTATCAATTTAAGAGGTAAGCTTTAGGCATAACCTAATGACTAGGAAATAGATATTTTTGTGAATTTCTTGCAGGTTCTAGGAGAAGCTTCTTTGGAGCAGGAAGAGGATGGAAGGGTGTGGACCGACACAGACGACAATAGTTTTTCAATAAAATCTTGCTAGTTATCTTTATCCAGCAATCAAAGAGGGCCCAGGGAGGCAAGCAATGTGATTTAAGGTAACAAGATTCTAGCAAGGATCAAATTCTTGGAGCGGGACTTCAAAAAATCCAACTATTGACAACCTAAGCAAGCGAGAATCAACGACAGTGATTAAATGCATCTTGTGCAAACAAGACTTGGAGTCAGTCCACCATCTCATACGGCATTCCTCAATCTCATCAGAAGTGTGTGGCTACTATTTATCCTCTTTCAAGACCTCCTGGACTATCACACGCTCGGTCAAATATTTGGTACCACAACGGTGTCACGTGATGGCCACAGGAAAGAAAAGAGCACTGGAGATGTTTACTTCACACAATTTTCTGGGCAATTTGGCCAACAAAGAGTAAATCTACCGTCAAGACAAAGAGACCATCGGTAAACAATATCAATCATCTGATACAGTGACGAGCTTCACAAACTATTGGGCCATTTATACATACATGCAGATTAGCTACAAGGTGCCGTTCATCATGGCATAGCTACAGAAAATGCTTGTAAAAAACAAAAAATTGTATTCACTCACAGTTTCAAACAAATGTATAACTTTTGTGCACAGGTATTCTTCTAATCGATAATACTTACTATATAACTAAAAAGAGGAAGCACAAACAATGAAACATTTAACAAGTCAAATATTCAAGAAAAAGAAAAAAAAAAGTGTCAGACTACGTGCTGGCCGCCAATAGCAACCAATCCACTTTCAACGCCATATAGCGTATTTCAACTAGTCAAATAATTTCAGAAAGGGTGGAAAGTCATAATGCAAAAGCACATAAATGGTACATACGACTGTCCAAATGCACCCTGACCAAAAAGACTTGATCCGCCAAACCCGCCTGTAGGTGCTGAAATTGCACAAGAACAGAACTGTCAGTAACGTAAATAGCAACATGGGAAGCTAAAGATCAGAATGAAGGACAAAAACAAATAATCATGGGAAGGTAAAGATCAGAATTAAGATACCTGGTGTCTGTTGTGTCTGACCAAAGTTACCGAATAAAGAACCCCCTGTTTGAGTAGGTTGTGTTGACTGAAAAGACGTTGAAAGAGAAATTATCAAAACCAAATATAAAGAACATGTAACCTATCTTTTAAAGGAAAATTGCGTAAGCAAAATAAACAGTGCTCCAGCACCCGTGAGGAGCAAAGACAGATTATCTCGAACTTGGCACCTAACACAAAATGCTACCAAGATAATCTTCAAAAACACACAAGCAGATGTTGAATCAACAATCCTGAACACCCAAATGTTGTTTACCACGACAGAAGACCATTTTTTTTAGCAATGGATTACGCATTTACGCTTTCCTAGTATTTTATTTCACGGGAGGCGTTTATTCATACATTGTAATTTTGGTTATGTCTTGGCAGATTTAGACCGCCCACTGCAGGTTTGCATTTTAAAGAACCTGAAGTAAGTTGTACACTTCATTCTTCTTCTTTACTTCAATCATATAACTCAAAAAAGAAAAACTTCAACTGCTAATAATAAAGTAAATTTCTCATTAGGACTGCAAATATGCCATGATACCTTAGATTTCATCTTAGCTTACAACATAAAAGTCAACTATAAAAACTAAGAAAAATGTAATGGACAGATGCAATCAGAAGAGAGCTTACAGTTGTTTGACCAAATATTGAATTGTTGGCGGCTGGCGTTGAATTGAACAAGTTACCACCAAAATTAGTTGAAGGTGTACTGAACAAGTTGGACTGAGTAAAGGAAGGAGTGGCGTTCTGTCCAAAGGGCGAAGTAGTCTGTCCAAAACCACCTGTGCTATTCTGTTGCGTAAGTGTAGATGTTGTCTGGAACAAACCAGCTGTCTGGGTGTTACCACCAAAAGTTGAAGTCGTCCCAGAAGCTGAAGAAGTGCCAAAAGGCGAGGGTGAGGACTGAAATGCTGATGATGTGTTGGGTGCACCGAAAATAGATGTAGAAGTGCTAGTCCCTCCAAAAGGATTGGCGGCTGCACCAAAGGGCGCGGGTGATGGATTAGTTGTTCCAAAAGGATTTGCTGCTGATGACGCACCAAATGGGGATGAGGAAAAACTAGAAGTGGATGAAGGATTATTGAAGGCTGGTGTTTTTGCAGCAAATGGGTTGGACGCAGTGGTACTTGAAAAGGGATTAGGGGATGATTGATTAAATGAAGTACCAAAAGGGTTTGATGGAGCAGAAGTTCCTATGCCACTCCCTGCAGCAGCAGATTGACCAGCAGGATTTGGCCCACCTACATTTTCAAATCAAACATTAAGAACAAAATAACTGCTGACACGTCAATGAAGTAACATATATCAACAACAAGAAAGAAATCCTCGATTTATTTGAATACTCAAGCATACTTACCCTTATCTCCCAACTGGTAATCTTCCCACCTTAACTCTTCATGGCTTTTATCTTTGTACACCGGCATAGCCGATATGGATTCAAGCTTCCCAGCAGCTTGAGTACCAGTAGCCCCATCTTGCTCAGCCGTAGGAGTGTAAGCCGCTACTCTGCTTCCCCCACGTTGTTGGCCACCAAAAGATGACTGCCCAAAAGTGGTGGTTCCAAATGTCGGTGTTGTAGTCTGGGAACCTGCAGAACAAACAAATAATAGGAAGACGAGTCAACATGCATTGCTTGAACTTATAGAAGGGAAATCAAAATTCAATAGTCAAAATTATATCAGATGTCTAATATAACATCTTTCAAATTTACTAGTTGATAGACTACCAGAGCACAGAAGGAGAAGATAACTTACCAAATGCAGAACTTTGGGCTCCAAAGGGAGATGGTGATGGGGTTGAACCAAAAGGGCTACTACCAAATACAGAAGTTGATTGGCCAAATGCTGGGCTTGAGCCAAAGCTAAATGATGGGGTAGTCGGTGCACCAAAAGCAGGAGTTGCAGAAGATCCAAAAGCAGGAGTGCTTGAAGTTCCGAACGCAGAAGTGCTTGAAGCACCAAAAGCAGGATTGCTGGAAGCCCCAAATGTGCCCCCAGATCCAAATGCCGGTGCACTCGATACACCAAAAGCTGAGCCCGTGCTACCAAATGCTGGAGTTGTTGTAGACCCAAAAGCTGGGGTACTTGCAGCACCAAAGGCCGGAGTGGTGGTAGCACCAAAAGCCGGAGAACTTGTTGCTCCAAAAGCAGGACTGCTACTAGCACCAAACGCAGGTTGACTAGCACCACCAAAAGGTGTTGACGAACCAAATAGATTGCTTCCAAATGCTGCTTGTGTTTGTGGTTGTTGAAATGTGCTCCCAAACGGACTTGATTGACTAGGAGTAGACCCGAATCCTCCAAAAGCAGGCTTCTGCTGCCCAAAGAGAGAAGATCCTATTAAAGAGCAAAAGAAAAAAAAAATCAACTGTCAAAAACCTCTCAAGAACCCATCAACGAATCAACTATCTGCATGGATTAAGAAAAAAGTAGACAACAAGAAGCAGGGTTAGTAGTCCCCATTAGAGAGAAAATATATGAATATATAAAGTTACTGGGTAACTAACATTTTCTTCCCAAAATTGTAATTTCCAAATTCTTTACCCTTCAGAAAAAGAAATAATATCTTAATCATTTTCAGAGTGAAACTGAACATTATCAGAGCTGGGAAGTATAGTGTGACACATAAAACCCTCAGGACCTCATAGTGACCAACTTGTTTGGTGCAGTATCTACTGCTCTAAGAAATGTGTTTCCAACTCAAACTCACCCGCCTATATATATAGGTATATATACATAAATAAGGAAATGTTCAAATGACATGGTCTCGACCCAGTACCCACATGTCAAACTAAAATCAGTGAGAACATCATGAATTGCACAACTTGGTCTCTTTCATGTTGGACATTGTTATCGATGGAAACTGTAGCATCGGATATAACCACATAATATCAGTGTGTTAAAGTAATCAACCAAGGATATCACACAAGAAGTGCAATATTTTATCTAACATTTCTAGTTTTGAGTTTTGCCACATACTTGGAAGAGTGAAGCAATTTATATTGGGGCTAAAGAAGGTGCACCAGAACATAAGACCAGATAGTAAAGTGGTTCAAAAGATGGGGACAATTATAAGGAAAATACTAACAAAATCTTTGAGACAAAGAACATACCACCAAATGAGGATGAGCCACTGCCAAAAGCTGGAGTCGACGCACCGAATGCAGGAGTTGAACTTCCGAAAGCTGGTGACGAGGATGAGCCAAATGTTGGAGTAGATGCTTGAGGTGCTCCAAATACACCAGTTGATGTGCCACCGAAAATGGAACCCCCTGATTGAGAACCAAAGGGGTTCGGACTCCCGAACGGTTTGGGTGCAAAAGGATTGTTAGTAGGATTGTTGGTCTGCCCAAAGACTGACTGCGACCCAAACGGGCTATTTGACGACTGCCCAAAAGCTGTTATATCACAACAAAAACTTCTTCTGGTCAGTAAGAACAAAACATAGGTATACTTCATCGGCAATGAAAGGAGACATTTTCTTTGTGTGATTCAATTCAACACATAACAACTATTAAACCCTGGGGGTTGAAAACTAATAATTTGCTAAACTAAACCTAGATTACAAACGAAGACCCTCAAACCTAGGTTATTAAAAAGAACACAACCTAATGTACAGAAATTACGCTGTGAATCAGCACAAAACAGATAGGATAAAGAGAGAAGATCTTAAAAATCCAAGCGAAGAGATCTTTTTTCATTCCATGAATCACAAGTGATTATTCTTAAAGAATAATAATAATTGAAAAGTAACAAAACCATAAGAAACTGAATCCCTAAAGAATAATCAAATCAAAAGAAGATTCAGCAGAAAAAGAAAATCGAATCAGAAAATGAAATCAAGAAGAAGTAGGTTGGGGGATAGATAGAGATAACTTACGACTAGTTGAACCGAACATCGTTTCGATTCGTCAAACAAGAAGGCCCTCCTCCGAAAGAGATTCTTGAATCCACAGAGTGGAGGATATTATTAGAGAGAGATAGAGAGAGAGGGGAAGGGGAAGTACGAAGCCTAGAGAGAGAAAGAGGGGAGCTGGGAAGAGAGAGAGGAGTCAGTATGTTATAAATACCAAGGAAGGGTTTGGGTTGGGGGCGGTGTTTCTCTAAACACGATTGGCTTACATCCAACGCTACGCTGAACAGACCCTAACGCTACCTTCCTTCAAAATCATGGACTCATGGCAGACAATATTGTATTTGAGTTATTTCTTTTTGGGTTATTTCCCAAATGGCCCCTAACTTTGTGACTAGCTTCCTGTCTGACCCCCTACTTTAGCAATAATTTTCGTATGACCCATTTTTTCTGTTATCTTTAACTTTCAGTTTTTTTTTTTTTTTTTTTTTTTTGAACAGGTGATTCCATTAATCATAATATTCATTACAACAAGTAACGATTGAATTAACATCACTAATTAATTAAAGAGAACCCGGGACTAGGATTCCATATGCCAATTCATGAGGGGCATTATTGGCATTTCGCGTACAATAATTGAAAGTGACCCGGTACTCTCTAGCTTTTGCCAGAATAAGTTCCACTTCATGTTTCATCCTCCAAGGTATTGTGGGTGAGACTTCAGTTAAGAGGGTAATCATAACCCTAGAATCCCCTTCGATCTCAGCTTCAAATAATAGTAATTCCTCCACCATTTGTAACCCTAATCCGAATGCTTTCATCTCGCTGTGAAGCGCCGAAATGGGAGGAAATCTTACTGCACTTGTTCTCAATGTTACCCCATTCGAATCTCTTACCATAGCCGCTGCCGAAGCTCCTTCAGATCTAAAAGCTCCATCTACATTCACTTTGAAGCCACCAAACAATGGTGGGATCCAGGTTTGAATATGTTGATAAGCTTCATTTTGAGCCGGAATCATAAGGTTAGGGTTTCGATTTAACTCTATCTTCATCAGCAACCAAACCCTCTCTAACTCGATGCTTTTGTCCCTAAAATGCAACTCATTTCGATGCTTCCACCAGATCCAAAGCAGATAAGTAAATTTGTACCATACCTCATTTGCTTCATTACCTTTATTTAGTATATCCTGTAGATTTATAATGGGATCTAACCCTAGCTGTAACAGATCTACATCATTAGTAATACTAATAAGGTTAATAAAAGTAGGGCAAGTACCAAATAAGTGAGTTATATTTTCTACTTCTTGGATATTACATAGCTTGCAATAAGGATTAATATGATGCATTCTTCTGTTGATATTGTCCAAAGTAGCCACTCCATTATGAATGAGTTTCCAGATAAATTCTTGAATTTTAGGATCCATATTCTTTTTGTTCCATAGCTTTTTCCATGGAAAATTCCTTAAGGTATCTGGTAAAACAGGAGGAGAAGTAATTAATGAATAATAAGACTTAGTAGAGAACTTACCTTGTTTGGTTGGACACCACATGAGTCTATCTATTTCATTTATGATAGGGATGTATATACTGTTGATTGCATTAATACTATCTTGATCAAAATATTCACTAAGTATTGCTTGATTCCACTTATTTGTTCCTGATATTAGTAAATCCGAGACTATATTAATATAATTTAGAAGAGTTTTGATCAGTTGAGGTCTTTTATGTGGCATATCCAATAACCAGGGATCTTTGTCAACCTTCACCTCCTTTCCATTACCTATTTGCCAACAACAATTTGCTTTTAATACCTCTCTGATATGTAACATGGATTTCCAGAAGTGGGAGTTGGAGTTTTTGATTGGTACATCCCAGAAATTATCAGTAGTAAGGTATTTGGCTTTTAATGTTTGAACCCACATTGCATCTTTATTTGTTAGAATTCTCCATGCCATCTTAGCTAACATCGATTCATTGACCTCTGCTAATTTCCTAATACCTAGCCCACCAAATTTTTTTGGAGAAGTTAAGATGTCCCACCTAATGAAATGTAATTTGTGATTTTCCACATCATGTCCCCACCAAAAACATCTTTCTTCCCTCTCTAGGTTATTGATAGTTGTTTTTGGAATGCGATGATAACTAAAAGCATAAGTACAGTATGAACTTAGGACAGATTTAATAAGAACTGTCCTTCCTGCTTGTGAAATTAGACCTTGCTTCCATCCTGCCAATGTTTTCTTGAACTTTTCTGTTAACCAAGAGTAATTTTCAACTCTCTCTCCTCCATCTTATTTTCTCTCTCTGCCAACTCAACTATCACGCCACATCATCATTTTCTCCGGCAGGGGTCGTCGGCCGACCAAATTTCGGACAGACGACATTCAAACCTAAAAAAAAAAAACAATTTAGGCTGCCCCTTTAGAAAAAAATTATGGTGGGAAACAAAATTTGGGATTAGCCACGACCTTTAAAAAAATCAGGTACTTCTCTTTCTATATCTAAATTTTTTCGTTCTCTCTCTCTCTGAGTTGGCGCGGGTTTTTCCCCTTCCCTGACAACGGAGAGGGTCCAAAACCCCTCAATACCGACGAAGGTTTTCTGTTAAAACCCTTTGTCAACCACGAAAGATTTCTGACCGAGAAATCCTTCAAAAACGGTCTTCCCGTTGAAGGGGAATAACCCCAGTTGACGACAACTCTTTAGCATTGACTGCAGTTAAGTTTCAGAAGGAAGATGGAGATGGAAAAGAGATGAAGATCGAGAGTGAGAGGAACACGAACACAAGAAATTTTTTTTTTGAAAGGACGCTGTGATGATAGTTTTTCTTGGTCATAAGGTGTGGATTGGGTTAAACACTTCACAGTGACGAGCTTCACAAACTCTTGGGGCATTTATACATACATCGCAGATTAGCTACAAGGTGCCGTTCATCATGGCATAGCTACAGAGAATGCTTGTAAAAAACAAAAAATTGTATTCACTCAATGTTTCAAACAAAAATAGTATCAGGTATTCCGACTTTAACTGTACTTCTAAACAATGTAACTTTCTATACAGCTAAAAGGAGGAAGCAAAAACAATGAAAATTTTATTAAATCAAATATTCAAGAAAATGAAAAAGAAAAAAAGAGTCAGACTACGTGCTGGCCACCAATAGCAACCAATCCACTTTGAACGGCATAGCGCATTTCAACTAGTCAAATAATTTCCGAAGGTTGGAAAGCAAATGGCGAAAGCAAAGAAATGGTAGACACGACTGTCCAAATGCACCCAAACCAAAAAGACTTGATCCGCCCGCAAAACCGCCTGTAGGTGCTGAAATTGCACGAGAACAGAACTGTCAGTAACGTAAATAGCAACATGGGATGGTAAAGATGAGAATGAAGGACTAAAAAAATAAGCTTGAATAATGTCAACATACAACAAGTGGAATATTAACTACAATTAAGATACCTGGTGTCTGTTGTGTCTGACCAAAGTTACCGCATAAAGAATCCCCTGTTTGAGCAGGTTGTGTTGACTGAAAAGGCGTAGAAAGAGAAATTATCAAAACCAAATATAAGGAACATGCAACCTATCTTTTCAAAGGAAAATTGCGTAAGTAAAAAAATAGTGCTCCAGCACCCGTGAGGAGCAAAGACAGATTATCTCGAACTTGGCACCTAACACAAAATGCTACCAAGACAATCTTCAAAAACACACAAGCAGATGTTGAATCAGCAATCTAAACACCCAAATGTTGTTTACCATGACAAAAGACCATCTTTTTGAGCAACGGATTACGCATTTACGCTTTCATAGTATTTTATTTCACGGGAGGCGTTTATTTGTACATCGTAATTTTTTATGTCTTGGCAGATTTAGACCGCCCACTTTAGGTTTGCATTTTAAAGAACCTAAAGTAGTTTGTACAGTTCATTTTTCTTCTTTGGTTTAATCATATAACTCAAAAAAGAAAATTTTCAACTGCTAACAAAGTAACAATAACTAAATTTCTCATTGGGACTGCAAATACCCCATGATACCTTAGATTTCATCTTAGCTTACAACATAAAAGTCACTATAAGAACTAAGAAAAATGTAATGAACAGATGCAATCAGAAGAGAGCTTACAGTTGTTTGACCAAATACTGATGGAGCAGAAGCTCCTACGCCACTCCCTGCAGCTGCAGATTGACCAGCAGGATTTGGCACACCTACATTTTCAAATCAAACATTAAGAACAAAATAACTGCTGACACGTCAATGAAGTAACATATATGAACAACAAGTAAGAAATCCTCGATTTATTTGAATACTCAAGCATACTTACCCTTATCTCCCAACTGGTAATCTTCCCACCTTAACTCTTCATGGCTTTTATTTTTGTACACTGGCATAGCCGATATGGATTCAAGCTTCCCAGCAGCTTGAGTACCACAACCCCAATATTGCTCAGCCGTAGGAGTGTAAGCCGTTACGCTGCTTCCCCCACGTTGTTGTCCACCAAAAGATGACTGCCCCTTATCTCCAAACTGGTGATCTTCCCACCTTAACTCTTCATGGCTTTTATTTTTGTACACTGGCATAGCCGATATGGATTCAAGCTTCCCAGCAGCTTGAGTACCACAACCCCAATATTGCTCCGCCGTAGGAGTGTAAGTCGCTACTCTGCTTCCCCCACATTGTTGTCCACCAAAAGATGACTTCCCCTTGTCTCCAAACTGGTAATTTTCCCACCTTAACTCTTCATGGCTTTTATTTTTGCACACTGGCATAGCCGATATGGGCTTCCCAGCAGCTTGACTACCACAAGCCCCATATTGCTCAGCCGTAGGAGTGTAAGTTGCTACTCTGCTTCCCCCACGTTGTTGTCCACCAGAAGATGACTGCCCCTTATCTCCAAACTGGTAATCTTCCCACCTTAACTCTTCATGGGTTTTATCTTTGTACACTGGCATAGCCGAAATGGATTCAAGCTTCCCAGCAGCTTGAGTACCACAACAACTGTAAGCCGCTACTCTGATTCCCCCACGTTGTTGTCCACCAAAAGATGACTGCCCAAAAGTGGTGGTTCCATATGTAGGTGTTGTAGTCTGGGAACCTGCAGAACAAACAAATAATAGGAAGACGAGTCAACATGCATTGCTTGAATTTATAGAAGGGAAATCAAAATTCAATAGTCAAAAGTATATCAGGTGTCTGTTTTAACGTCCTTCAAATTTACTAGTTGATAGACTACTAGAGCACAGAAGGAGAAGATAACTTACCAATTGCAGAACTTTGGGCTCCAAAGGGAGATGGTGATGGGGTTGAACCAATACCAATTACAGAAGTTGATTGGCCAATTGCTGGGCTCGAGCCAAAGCTAAATGATGATGAGGATGAGCCAAATGTTGGAGTAGGTGCTTGAGGTGCTCCAAATAGACCATTCGACGTGCCGCCTAAAATGGAATCCCCTGATTGAGAACCAGAGGGGTTTGGACTCCCGAACGGTATGGGTGCAAAAGGATTGTTACTAGCACTGTTGATCTGTGCAAAGACTGACGACTTAGATGGGCTATTTGACGACTGCCCAAAATCTGTTATATCACAACACAAAAACTTCATCTGGTCAGTAAGAACAAAACAGAGGTATACTTCATCAGCAATAAACAGAGACATTTTCTTTGTGTGATTCAATTCAACATAATAAGAAGAACAAAACCTAATAATTTGCTAAAATAAACCTAGATTACACATGAAGACCCTCAAACTAGAAAAGAAAAAGGTAACCAAAGAAGAACAAAACCTAATGTATACAAACTACGCTATGTATCCAAGCAAGGAGATCTTCAACATATGATATTTCTTAAAGAACAATAATAATTGAAAAGTAACAAAACCATAAGAAACTGAATCCCAAAAGACTAATCAAATCAAAGAAGATTCAGCAGAAAATCGAATCAGAAAATGAAATCAAGAAAGAAGTAGTTTGGGGGTGGGGATTGAGATAACTTACGACTAGTTGAACCGGACATTGTTTCGATTCGTCAAACAAGAAGACCCTCCTCCGAAAGAGATTCTTGAAATCTACAGAGTGGAGGAAGGGGGAGTACGAAGCCTAGAGAGAGAAAGAGAGGAGCTGTGAGGAGAGAGAGAGAGAGTGGAGTGAGTACGTTATAAATAGGCGCCAAGGAAGGGTTGGGGGCGGTGTTTCAATTGGCTTACATCCAAAGCTACCTTCCTTCAAAATCATACGCAATATTTTCTTAACAAAAAAAAAAAAAAATTCATACGCAATATTGTAATAATTTTGGAATTAAATTTAGGCTGCCCCTTTTGAAAAAAATTATGGTGGGAAAAAAATTTTGGGTTGTCCACTGAGATACGGATACCTTTCCTCTTTCTATATCTAAATTTTTTTCTTCACTTCTTTCTCTCTCTCTAGGAGTTTTCGTCGACTGGGGTTCTTCCAAGACGATGACAAAAGGTTCAAAACCCTTCGATATGGACGACGGTTTTCTATGAAAAACTTTGTCACAACAAAAGGTTTTTGGCCATGAAATCCTTCATCAGGTCAAAGGGTGTCTACGCTTTCTTTCCCTCTTTCTATAGTGGAGATAGTCGCACGTAATGACAAATCACAGCCATATTATTAAATGCTTGTGGTAAGAATGAGTTTGGTTATGGTCACGAAACGTTTTGTAAAACGTATACAAAATGTTTTGTAGCCACGAAATGGTCATGGTCACAAAATTCTCGAGGAGGGTCTCACGAGAAACGCTCCTCGATGTCAGGTTCGGACGAAGGGAACACTTCCATTTGTTGGAACAATGTCCGTTTGAGAGAGGGAGAGGAACAATGAGAGTTCGATTAGGAAACAATAAGAGATTGAGAGAGAAACAATGGGGACGAGAGACATAGATAGCGAGAGTAATAGTGATAGATGGTAAGAGAGACAATGAGGAATCAAGCGAGAGAGAAAGACTAAGAGAAGAAGAGGGAAAGAATAAGAGAAGAGATGGTGAGAGACAGTGGGAGAGAGCTATGGGAGAAATAGATAGAGAGAGAGAGAGGAAGAGAGAAGATGACGATTGGGGGTAATGTTTGATCAAGTCAATTTTTGGACTAGAAAAAAAAAGTATTCCCCTGATTTATTGACTAAATTTTTATTTCCCATAATACTTTTTTTATTCCCCAAAGCCGCAGCAAATCAGTCCTACCCAGTCGTATCTGTCTCTTGCTTTTGCATTGAAATGACGGGGTTTATGCAAAAAAAGACTTTGGTTTTCTTCCCGTACTTCCTTGAGGAGTTGCTTGCTTCCAGTACTGCTGCGTAAGTTACTCTCTTCAAGCTGGTCTTGTTAAAAGCTCATTTACTAAAGCCAATCGCTCCTATCTGGACTCAGTCTATACTAGCATCTCTCTTTAGCAATGAAGCTAGTTCAAGATAGAAAAGATGGAAAAAATGCTTTGCCTAATGGCAACCCCAAAGGTGGTGGGTTTGTGATACTCTAACTACCGCCTCACGTCTGGGAGGGGTGGGATAAAAAAAACATTGATACCTTGATAGTATCTCTTGTGCTCGGACATTTTAGCATCTCTGACTGCTTGTTTATCTTAGTTTTGAAACACTACTAGATTTTTCTTGGGGTTAGCGATCACCGAAAGAGCGGATGAGTGAAAACCCCAAGCGTGCCCTTCAATGTGTAAAAATTCCAAATTTGCGTCTAGTACTCTAGTGTTCTCAGGGGTAGAAGGCCAAATTTGTATATTTTGACAGAATGAGAAGCAAGTTGGTTGCTTTCTCTTCCCCTTCCATGCAGGTACTACCGTACCTATATCATGTCACTGGGTCTTGGCAATATCACCCAGAGTTGCGGTAGGCCTGAAGATAGATGATACGTTCTCATACAATGTAGCTCCAATTTGACCTATGAACTTTTTCTTCTCTCAAAACTTCTTTAAAGAACTAATCTTTCATCTGTTTCAAACTACATAATTTCCCTGGCACTGGAGTTCAGGCACAGTAATTTGTTACTCTGTATAGCGCTTCACCTTCCTCCAACGAAGTGGGTGTCCACTTGACGTGGTACCCCATGGAGGCATGGACCCAAGAAGGCACTCTAGGTGATTTAGAAAGAATGATCGAAACAGTCTTCACAAAAACACTGGCTTGGGTGAGAAAAAGCCATAGCTTAATTGTGTCTTGACCAATTTTGAGACCCTAAAACGCACCTAATTAGGATGGTCTGGTCGGAGGCGGCTCATGGTAATTTAGGTTATAATTTCAAAAGAAACGCCATTAGCAGGAGAGATGAAGAGAGGAAACCATATGGATGTTTTTCTTTTTACTAATTTGATTGAAAATTGTTCCCTTTGAAGGGCAAGACTTCTGATGATCCACATCAACATTAACTTAGCCTGAAGATCTCCAAATTCTTCCCTCCAGTGAAACCACCATAACTGAAACATCATCATGGTATTTCCGGCGATCTCCATGAGGAATATCAAGCAACTCGTGAAAATCCATTCCTGCAATAACAAATTACAAATGCAGATAGATCAAAATGGCTAGTAGCATCATTGTAGAATCCATATTGGTTGAGTTTATGATATTTGAAAAAAGAAAAGGTAAATTTATAATGGTTACCATTTTTTTTGGCAGCACGAAAGAGAAGCTCGGCAATGAGGTACTGTGCAGGATCACCTTCAGGAACGTTTTCAATAAACCATGCAACATGGGAAACAACTTCCTCGTTACTGAAGTACTGGTAAAGCCCGTCAGAGGAAAGAACCAAGAAACGGTCAGTTGAACAAAGACGGTGGTGAAGGATAGAAGGGATGCGGCTAATATAAGGTGCATTCCCTGTGTAATCGATTCGAAACATCTCCAGCAACGCTTCATTATACCTTGGCTGTCCTCAAATGCAAACCAAAAAAAGGTAAGGTTTTATTGGTAACATGATTTCATCATTTTATGGCAGACGTGACAGTTCCACAATATTACCATACATAAAATACGTCCTAAGCTTTACGGGTCATTGCATAATAGAAGCTTAACAAGTTAGGTATATTCATCAAAAATGAAGGGGGGAAGGGGAATGATTATACTGAAAAAAGACTATTTTTCACAAGCAAGTGAACGGTGCAAACGAGCAAATTCTACATGCTGTATGTAGGACCAACCATATAGCAACCCAAAGCCGGAGCTACTCATGCAGCCAAACATACCTCACAGCTAGTGTGGTCTTCCTCTAAATCTCAAGTTGAGGGGCTTACTGGATTTATGCAGCCCTCCATTTTGGTCGGCCAGAAAATGGAAAAGGGTTAGTGTGGAAACTTTACAAAATTTGGTTAACGGATTTTTAACATTATCTGTTAGTTTGAGGGGGTATCAGCAATCACACATTTGTGTTGTGTGAGAGGGGTGTAAATTGAATAATATCCACTTATACAGTTATGATAGGGGGATGTAAGATGAATAATATTCACTTATACAGTTACGACGGGGGGATGTAAATTGAACAGTATCCACCTACACAGTCACGACAGGGGGATGTAAATTGAATAATATTCGTGATCTCCTCAAATTTGATCAAATCTTCTTGGGGTTTCAGTGGTGAAGAAGAAATCAAGTGAAATCGAAAAGAAATCAAGAAAGATAAAGAAGAAAGAAACCAGAAAATGAACATAAAGTTGAAGGCATGTTCTTATTTTCAGTTTTATAGAGTCTGGATTTTATATATTACTCGATTTCAATGATGAAAAATGAAATAATTGAAGAATCCTTTATTTTTTTTTATTTTCTAATCACAATAGTTTCACTTTTCCTACTTAATTTGTACCTTTTCATCTGATTTTCAAATGGTTTAAAACCTGAAAACTGATTTTGACGAAATTTCGACTCATGTCGGTGGAAATCCTTCACAATGCAGTAGCAAGCTACTCATCGTGCAACTAACCTGAGCTTCCGAAATATTTCGGATTTTCGGCCGACATTTTATTCCTCGACCAAAATAGGTGCAGGAAATATAGATTACAACTATTTCATGAAAGTTCTGACCGACATGCTCCGAAATTTTCTCAAAAGCAAGTTTCAAAAAAGTTAAAAAATAAGATGAATATATTTGAACATGCAAAATGAATTTATTGAAATTTAAAACTCGAAGAAAAGAATATTCAATAGTTTCATTTTTGAATCACTGAAATCTAGTTATCTATATAATCCATCGAAAACTTAAAGTAAAAAACATCCCACCTTCATCTTTTTCTTCATTTTCTGTTTGGTTTCTTATCGATTTCTTTTCCGTTTCCCTTGATTTGTTCTTCATCATCGAAATCTCAATTCTTCACAGGGGAAGCTTGATAAAATTGAGGAGGTTTTACTTTCACGTTGAAAACCTAGAGAGGTAGGTAACAGAGTTTTGAAAGTGAAGACGGAAATGTTTGGGAAGACCACAGAAAATTTATTTCTTGATTTACAGGCACTGCCATGAGACTTCACCACATAATTGAAGAGTTCACATTTTCTTGATATTATTATTTGCTTTTTTGCTTCGAATTACGTACTTGTTGCTTTATTATATTATTATCAATTCTCATTTTTTCGAATTTGTTATTGCTTTTAATAGATTGTGTCATTCTTTGCTTTTTTGTTATGTTATTGTTGAAAAAGAAAAGTCTTAAGAGTATTAGATATCCTAGGAAAGAGGTCTAGGAGTTTTGTTAGGTTTTGAACTCTTTCTTACAAAGTTTATATATATATATATATTGTTTAAATTTATCTCAAAAGAGTTTAGACTTCAACTTTAGAGAATTCTAGTTCTGTTTTAGCTCCATCTAAAAGATCATAAACCTCTCTCAAAGCTTTCATAAAAGCGTCAAAATAACTGCTTAAAAAGGCTAACGATATAAATTTCACTAACCTCCTTGAGAAATGCAGCACCAAATGCTCTAGTGACGTTCAACTGCCCCTTCACTCTATCATTCAAGATAGCTTCATTATCATCACTATGTTCTGCTCGTATCCTCATAACTTCCTGCAGAATTCAATGAACAGTAGGTCACCACCATTGCCTTCGTATTCGGTAAAATGTATACTTTTTTATTGTTGCTCTCATGTTTCATTGCAAATGTATCCGACAGAACATAATACAAGCTTGACTGCTTGACAATGTTAGCATCGGAATAGAACACCTCCCTAGTATGTTACACTCAACTGCATAGCAGCTTATTGACATCTCCACTCTAGACGCCCTTCGCCCCAACCACTCACCTAAATAAACTTTCAGTGAATATGTTCCACCATCATTTCTTACTAACACTTCCAATTTATCACATTTCAAATAAAACAAGTACATTAATCTGATACTGTCCAACTCCGTCACAATACACACACCAGTTAGCCTATATACCATGCCCTCACAATCCAAGCTTGTGACCTCTACTGGAATTTAAAATATCAAAAATGTTTTAAGCAGTAAAAAGTCTCATTTTCTAAGTTCCCCCGCTGAAATCATAGGAGGTAAAACAGCAACAGTTTTGGTAGAGGCAAGGAAATGATTCACTGCCAGGAAATGATGTACTTCTAAAGATAGATGGAGTTAGATAGGACGGTCGACTTTTCAGCCTAACATATGAGGACTAAAAAAAAGGCCTGAGGCCATTTACGAGTACATCCATCATTCATGTCTCTATGAAACTAACGTCAAAAGGGAGCATTAGATTCCTAAAGTTTGACGTTTGGATAGATAATATGTAAAGTTGGAATTTTTTGAAAACAATAATAAGAAGTGAGTATGTTGGAACCAGGTCAAACATTGAAGGGATCAAGAAGAAAACTAGCAATGAGCGGAAATAACATGTTGCCCTTCAAACCAACTTGTTAAGTTATGGTGATTTTTAATGAGGGTGATCAGTTCACAGTAAGGAGAATATTCAAAACCACAATCAGCCTTGGATCATCTCCATTTAGATCGGTTTTCTTTTTCAACAAAAAGCAATAAACAGTTCAACAAGTTGTGACGCAAATTATACTCATCTGACTAATACGTAACACCCTTCCTTCACAAAATCGTGAGAGGCTATGTTCCCCTTTGCTTTTACAACTAACGTGTCGTTATCAAAAATCACGTCTCAATTTGTTAGAAAAAAACCCAGAAAGCGAAACTCGCTAGCTCATTGAACCTTGAGGCCCACAGGAAGATCGTTGTCTTGAATTTATGATGGTTTCTCTTCCAAAGCTTTCTACCACTTAAAATTGGACACTTTTAGATTGGGCAAGGCATCCTTAGTTCCTTCCCCTTATTTAATTGGATATGTTTATTATTTCCTCCAAACTAACAGACCTAGGGTAATGATACGATTCATGATAGTTTGAAACTTCATACAAACCCGTCAAAATAATACTAGTAACACAATGAATCGAATCAATGAAGCAGCTTTACTAATGTTCACTTGAATCACAATAAATAATTGAAATACAACAGAATGTGTCGCAATATTAACCGTCTATAAATAAGATAACAAATTGCATTCTATGATACTAATAACTTACCTAATGTCCTAATCATACATCGATATGCATGAGTTATATTACATAAAAGCAATGTGACATGGACATCACTGGTATGAGATGTCGGATATGACTAGTTGAAAAACGCCAATACGAGCATAGGGACGAATGCATTTGTTTTCTTCTAATAGTTAATAGATACTTCATTTTTTACTTCAATTTTTAACTTTTAGACCAACCATTGTTACAAGGAACAGAAGAAGTCAACCTATAGTATTTTATGGTCCTACTAGGACTGAGTGCAAGTTCACTCAAGATATACATATAAAATCTCATGTGATACCTACTAATCTGACTAGAGTGTCCTAGTGTCCTCTATGACTTTCCAAGTATCTAAGTATCTGAAATACTAAAAAGGAGTATCCGTATCACATAGGATGGAAGGATGAAAAGAACTACCAGAATCAACACAGTAGTACCTTGCAAAAAATCGGGAAACAAGACAAACTAAAAAAAATCCATCAAATTGAATAAAAGGAAATGTTATAGACTATATTCATTAAACCTTTTAGGGAAACGGAAAAGGAGAAGGGAAAAATATATACCTCCTCAACACGTGTGTTGTGATCCGTTGAAAGCTGAATTGCCCTCATCTTTAATCTAAACAAGGAGATGTCTCTGCTTTTGTTGATATTGTTAACCTGGCTGTTATGATTATGTATCGGAGATTCTTCTGATATCCTGTCCAGCTCAACGCGCACAAGTGATTCCCTAGACCTATTCCAAGGCCTAGTATCATCCTTCACAAGGTCCGCATTCGGATGAAAATCAATCTGCCTCTCTTGTGCCAAGATAACACGACTATCACCGAGATTCATAACATAAACATCCTGATCCTTCATCAACATTACTAGAACACATGAGCCCATCAGAGCCAGCTCTGGATTACTATCAAGGGAACTGTCAACCATATCCATGTAAGCCACCTCAGTGTTTTCAAGAGCTCGACTCATTGCTCTCAGAACCACATCAGGCTCAACTAGTCCTGACTTGCATCTTCTAATTGGTCCTGATGGCTCCACAGTTCTATCGTCAGCACACGTTTCTTCTCTATGCCAATCGTAACTCCAAGGAAATAGTTTTTTATGCAAGGACTTCTGCTTTCTATACATCTGTCTTATTCTCGAAGCAATGAGGGACTTCTTTGTATTACGCCGTTGGCCTGAATCAGAAAAAGAATCAGCTGTACCTGTCCTACTTTGTGCCTCAGCAGTACCTCCGCCGTTGGCATCTGTAGCTGAGCAGCTAGAAGTGTCTTGTTTAGGGTTAGCTGAGCATGACATAACTTGTGATTCTGTGAAGGTTTTCCTAGGATCCATGCCATCTAAACTTGGCTGCAAATCCGACAACCCTTCTCCTTGGCAACCAGCTTCTGACATTGAAGTAGATCCTTCTCCATCTGAAAGGTCCATCTGAAGTAGCTCGTAAAGTCGTTTGCTTCTCCTACCTTGACCACTCAAGTTTTCAGTTGAAGCAGGAATATCTTCAGTGAATAGGAAATTTGGTTTTCCTCGTGAGTTACCATTATCTCCTCTTGCGGCCTGAACTACCTCATCACTAGATATTGGAATATCCACAGTTCCTGGACCAAGGGGCTCTTCTGTATCACCATGAAGAACCTCTTCACCCAATTGAGAATTCTGAAGCTCCTCTTCTCTGCACCCCAATTGGCCAGCATTGGCATCACTAACAAATTCAGAGTTCGATGGATTACTTACAGCTGCATCCTCATAATCCCACAGCAATCCTTCTAATTCTTTATCTATTGCCTTGTAAAGATGGTTCATGAGAAACTCAGGTGCATCTGGACCACTAAACCCATCATATATTCCAATAAATAACCATCCTTGCTCTTCAGACAGCACAACATGAACCCTGTCTTCACCGGCTTTTCCATGAGCCCATTGCAAGTCACGGGTGTTTCTATAATCCCCTTCTGATGGACCCAATTCCACACACTGCTGTTGGGCTTCTGATCGGCATTTTGATTCCTTAGGGTGCCAAACAAACTGTGTCACTGGATGCAAGAAAAACCGGTGAATCCAACCACGCCCCATGGAATGTCTTGAGAACGTCCTAGTGAGGGCATTTTTCATTGGCCCACTCATGCTCCTCACAGTCCGCCTGAAACCTGGTCCTCTGCGACTATGTCCTAATGGAGCCGAGAAGTTGGTTTCATCTGCAGTGTCCAGAGGACCGGACATGAAACCCCCTTTCTCAATTGGTCCTGACATAAATCCACCTCCTTTTTCCAGAGGACCTGAAGCATACCCTCTCTCTAGAGGTCCTGACATGAAGCCATTCAGAGGTCCAGACCCACGAGGAACGGGTTGTAATGGGACTGCCGCAAATGAGGAAGTGCTCTCAAACGCTGCTGCAGGCTCTTGGGCATCACTAGCCAAAAGTGCATTATAACTTCCAGACCGAGCCGTGGAGACATTGGCACTGACTGAAGCCCCTGAAATAGTCTTAAATGAACTCTCAGGGAAACTCTTGTTGGGTCGCTGTAAACCCAACTGATCTTCTACAATTTCACGTCGAAATGACCCACTCAACGTTTCAGAATCAAGTGTGCTTGAATCTAATGTGAACCTCTCGGAGTTAAAGGGGGTGATATCCGGTGACTCAAGAATCGCTTGCCTAACATAACAAAAGGAATGTCCTAATCCTTCATCCAAAGGCTCTAAAAAGTCTAAATCAACAGCACCTTTTCCACTATCAGTGGGCACGAAGCACCCAACTACACGGGAAGTGCTGTTTCCCATGAATGATTAATCACTAGCTAGGTGACCTCTGAAATGGAGGGTTTCTATGATTCTCAAACATGAGTGAGTAAAAAAGGAAAGAGCTTAAACCCAACAATGAAAACCCAATGACCTCCTCCACCTTGTGAATTTTCCTGTAACCGGGCATCACTAATATCTCAGACTAAAATCATCAAATATCCAACAAAGGAAACAAACAATAAATGTTCTTCAACCCAAGTAGTACCCATCACTCTAAACAACTCTTACTGATTCATTTTACTAACTAGAAATATAAAAGGAAAGGATTAAAAGAAAAGTTGATGAAAACAAAAGAACTAAAAACCCTTTGCTAACCTTCCATTTTTGTCGATCATAAAAACATGTATGGAGCTTTGGATCAGGAAACCCAAAATAGCAGATCTGATTAACTGGTACTGGATTGAAGCTTCTGAAACAAAGAAAGGAAGTAGATTTATACAACTCTGAGAGATACCCAGATGAGAAAACTAAAGACAACCCAAATGCAGAGAATCAAAGTTAAGAAAAACCCAGATGAATTTTTCAATGAAAGGGGAGATAAATTGAGGTCAGAGACTATGGGGGGAGAAATACGAGAAAATGAGGGTAAGGGGGGTTCTTCTTTCTTTTGTCTCTTTTTTTAATGGGTTATAGTCTGATGATGATGATGAATCTAATAAGTTGAGTTCATCAAGGAAAGAGAGAGAGAGAGAGTATTTCTTAGGGTTTTCAAATGGTTTGGGAGGGTAAAAGTTGAAAAGTTGGAATAGTTAACATTTGGGTTTTTCTTATTATTAATTTTGAATGATTGGTGGTATTGTTGATGTAGTTGCTGTTGGAGTCAGTAAATAACCACTGTTCTTCCCTAGTTCTACTTCTACCCACCACCACCACCTCCATCTTTATCCTACTGAATTTGTGAGAAGCATCAAGAATCTTTTTGACATTACTCACCAATATTGGAAATTTTGTTTGTGTCAATCCATTGCCAAACAACTATTCCCCATAACAAATAAATAGATCTAAATTAATCCATACATCATTAAAGATGGAGCACATATTTTTAGTCATGTATGTATTTTGATGTGCTCTGTATTTTTGTAATTTGTAACTAGTCGCGAAAGGGTTGGAACTGGTTGCAGAAACATTATAATTGGTTGCAAAATGGTTCGAAGAAATATTTACAATGATTGTATTGTATAAAAAAAATTTACCAAACAAAACACAAATATTTGAATTTTTAACTAAACGACATACAAATGTATAGATTTTTAACCAAACGAAATATAACTTGTCCTTGAAATGAATAAAAAATATAAATTGGGTTGAAGGCTTATTACTTTTAGTTATATGAGTTCGAAAAATTTCTTGTAGCATCATTTTTTATCACTCTCTTTATCTGCACTCTCATAGTAATATGAATAGTCATATATGCCTAGTGGCACATTAGTGGACTCAGGTCATCTTGGTAGCCCCAAATTGAGCTCTCATATAGTTTTATGGAGAGATTTACTAGTCATTTCAAAGAAGTGTGAAAGGCATTCAAAGGGAATAAAACCAGGAAAAGTAAAATGGGAACTAAAGAAAAGATGGGGTGTTTCCAAGGAAATTGATGTCAACAAATTGAGTTAAACACACACAATAAAGATATATACATATCTTCACTTTAAGAAACATTTCCAAGTTTTGATCACTTGTTAATGTTGTTGATCACTTCTTGATGGTATATAAGTACATACAGAAATTATCTTTAATAAAGAAAGATTGTTTCTTGATAAATACAAGTTTGACTAGACCTATGGTGGGCTCATATTTCAATCTATCAAAGTCGTTCCAGTCAAAAGATTTCCGTATTAATCTAATATACAATATAATATCCCGTCTCAATTGTCAATGTAACACATAGATGATACCCAAGGCATTATCACATGATTGAATTGTTTGAACTCAGATCCAAAGTATAATTGTAATTTAGTACAACCTTACATTCAGAGTTTAAGTCAAAATCATATATTTCAAGAATTGTAATTCGTTTTTATTTTCAAATAACAGTAAAATTGGAACCCTAGTCAGCGTAAGAGAGAGAGAGAGAGATGGGCCATTATAATACCCCACCAAAGTGGATTTTAGTACTTCACAACAGCTAAGAGCTTTTGTTGAATAGTATAAAAAGATAAAGGCAAGAAAACTCTTAAAAAAAACAAAAAGAAATAAAAGAAAGAGAAGTGTCAAACAATAAAGTCAAACTGATGTTGAGTTAATTATTTAATCAACTCCACTAAAAAGGAATTATGTAAGGGCGGGAAACAGGATTTCATAAAACAAATCAAAGAACCCCACCTCACTACTACTTTATTTTTATTTTTTACTCTCAAATCAACACAATTTCCTTTTGTCAAAGTTAGAATTCTTTACTCTGTTTTATACTGCTTTTTCTTCAAAAAAAAAGTCATCCATGATAACATCAATATTTACTCCAAAACCAAGAACCAACTCCACAAAGAGAAACACCCAAAAAAAGAAGATCACTAATTGGTTTTCCTCCATTTAGAAATTTGTTGAACAAATTATGGGTATTTATTACTACTATAATTCTTTTCTTTTTTTTAAATTAATTTTGAAGAAAAAACTAAATTTAGAAGAAAACTACTCCACAAGAAATGGTTGGTATTTATCAACATCATTAGCAAGTAGGAATACTGTTCGGAGCCACTTTCATTGCTTCTTCTCGAATACATTGAAGATTCAATTGAATCTCTCTGCACAATCTACCTTCCACGAGCCGAACTGGCAACCAGAGCTTTGGTTTCACATCAACAATGTAAGAAAGAGTTGTTTCAAATTCTTCATCCATATCCCTTGTTTCATTGTCTTCACGTTTTTCACTGTAATTCTGCTTAAAATCCAATAAAACCAGAACAACAACAGTCATTCAACATATGAGTATTCATTTCTATGATATAAGATGTTTATTAATCTATTTTCTATATGATTTGTGAAATCAGACGATAATATGGTCGTCGTCCTCAAAAAATGGTCGTCTTCATGATTGACAAGCGCCAAATATAAGGCCAAATTGACAGTTGCTCATTTTCTACAGCACTTCTAAGTGATAAGAAAAACAATAGCTTGCAGTTATAAGATATGAAAAATAAATGAAGTTGCACTTATCTAGTGGTACGGATACCAGTTATAAGTGATAAACACTTATAAAGCGCTACGGCTTATAGGTTATGAAGAAACAAACAGCCTCTAACATGGTACCTCTTAATTGATGAGAAATACATTTCCTAACAAAATTTAATTAATCGTCTCCATATGTGAAAACACATTTATATCGACCAGTGATATAAAAAGCTTATACTTACTGTTTTGAATAATAACACAAGAATGATTATGTTGGTTTCCTTGCCTGACAAACCTCATTTATTCCAAGAGAAACTCTATTTCCAACATTCTTAAAGGGGACTAGGAATTTTTCGGAAGAGCCTTTTTCTTTGAAGTAAGATTCATTTCAAACCATTTTGGCTAGTTACTTGGTAACAATATGCTCTGGAATTGCTAGCTCAACACTAAGAGGGTGAGAAAAGGAAACACAATGTATATTACCTCTACTATGGACCATTTGCCTTCAAATATTTGAAAGTCGCCCTCAACCATTTTGAACTCGATATCTCGCTTTCGACCAAAAGGAAGTCTCTCAAGATCTTTCTCGAAACAATCTACAATCCCCTTGGCGTCAAATTTCAGCCCAAATGCCAAGTTCTGCTGTCCGATCTAATTAAAAAAAAAAACATAAGTAATATGCATTTCACTGAAATTGGAGTTGGGGGACTATGGAATAAGAATAATAGATCAACTACATGAGGTTGAAAAGTCACACTTTCTTTTTGAAGAAGAAAAAGAATAGTATCTTCATATATGCAAATTGTACAATACTGGAACCACTTGTAAGTCATGACAACAAGATAAAAGGGACACTACGTTACCCCAAAAATAGCATCTCAATATTAGGAACGTCCCTAAACACGATTAAACATGTCAAGTTCCTTCTCTTAGACCAACTACGTAGTACGTACCAATACCAAGGTGAACAGCAACCTTGATTGACACTGTCAAAATCCACCATTACGCCCTTGAAGCGCACTTTTAACGAGAACGAGAGACCTCTTGTGTGCAAATTAGTTTGGTAACTTTCAGTATTCTAGTGAACCAGTCATACAAAAAATGGAATACTTCCTTTTAATGAATATTCCTCTATAACACAAATTGCCCTGACCTTATGTGCATAGTTGGAGCAAGGTGAGTCAACTTAGAGGGATTTCTAGTTATTTATTTCTAAGAATCAGCAAGTTTAGATAGGCCTAAATGTAATCAAGATTGTATGCATGACCCACTCCTAGCTGCTTGAATACCAGATGGCAATCTATAGATTTCCATCTCTTTTTACATACCAAATTATATAATCAACTCCCGTTGTCGTCCCTATTAGCAATAAGGATGCGGCATCACCCACAAAAACGATAACAAGTTTCACGACACGAGAAATAAATGGTCCAGATTTAGACGCCCCGTATCTCAAATATTTATGAGAAAAAGATATGACATGATCTTCAAATAAACTCGCGGCATAAATTGCTAAGATTGTGCTTTCAAGTAGCCTATCTATACGAATATAGTTCATGTGGGGATACTTACATAGACAACATCAAAGCAAATTTAAGCACAAAATCGAAAGCCAATGAGCATATGAGGTAGATCTAACTAAACTAAATTCCTGTCTCGTTTCAAACATTAGGTGTTCATTTACTCTTTTCTCTACCTTCAACAATACATAATGGGTGCTAAATCGTGAAGGTCACTGATTTTGTACATATACTCATTTTGATTGGAAACAAGAAGCTAACATTTGGACCCAAACCCTAAAATCCAAATTAATTAAATTAAACATGTAAAACAATCGGTGACTTGAAGCAACTTCGAGAAAAGATCAAAGACTTCAACTTGGTTTTCTAAATCACCTCAATGTCACAACAGGTGAATCCAATAAGATTGAAATAGGTCAATTAAGTGTATACAAATTATCTACATCGAGAATTCAATATCAAAAGCTTGAAAAAGAATGATACTTTTCGAGTAGTCCAATTACCTGAAAAATTCTAGCGAAATTTTCCCCCTTTTCAAGCAATTGACTGACAGCTAAACCAGGAATAAAATCAGCCAATCTCTCGTAATCAGTCAATAAGCCCCAAACAGTCTCAAGGCTCGCATCAATGGCGATTCGGGAGCAAATTCTCCTCGAATTCTTCCCGATCTTCTCGATTTCGGTATTGACGTCCTGGGATATTGAAGAAATGGACGATCCAGTATCATCATCGTTGTTGGGATCGTTATCAGTGTGATTCAGATCAAAATCAGAGGAATCTGGTGCTGATTTGGATGTGAATATTAGGTGTTGGTGGTGCTTGGAAGGGTAAATTAGGGTTTGGGTGATAGAAGAGAAGAGATTAGGAGAATTTGTGGTTTTAGTTGGAGGGGGGAGAAATTTGGCACTGGATCGGAAGAAGAATCGAAGATGGGAGTGGGTTGAAATCGGGAAGGCATGCATCTTTGGTTAATAAGTGGAATACCTTCAACCCCATCTCTCTCTCTCTATGTAAATTGTAGCCGTTCATGTGCACGTCAGTCTAGTGTATATTACTGGAGTCTGGAGGTCATACTTGGTGCCCCCAGTCCCATTAAAAATCAGCTTACCCCTCTAAAAAGGAATGGATGGATTTGACTAGGCCTATCTAGTGGTGCTTATCGAAGCGGCTGGCCCGGGCCTACTAAGTCTGGGTTGCAATAGTATCGGACTGGCCCGTCTGGCCCATTGAGCCATACTTCCCTCTCCGGTCTGAGATTAGGTCAGTTAAATCTTGGGTTCGTTCAGCTTTTGAGTTGAGATCAACAGATTGGGTGAGGTTGGTTCACATCCTTAATTTTTAAAACAACAAATTCACACTATTTGGCTCAAAAAAAGGCACAATCCATCAACAAAGTCATATGTGGTGAACAAATGGTCAAATTTGTAATTTAATTAGTAAAATATAGTCCAAAAGGTATTTTAAAGAGTAATATACGGTAAAATTAATGTTGTGATTGGTCAAATATTTCAAATGAATGTTTTTGTGATTCTTTTTTTTGGCAAAAAGATACTTCCATACAAACATTTTATAGACATAGCCACAGTCATAAAAACACCATTTTTATACCTATGGCATTAAGTCACCCTCTTTGTGACACCTTAATTAAAGGTGTACTCTAACCAAGTGGTGTGTCTTGAGATAAATCTTTTAGATTATTTACTCCAGCTGGAGATTACTATCACCCTTACTTCTTTGGGGTTTACTTCACAAACTTCTTGGTTTGAGCTTAGACGATCTCTTTGTGTTTTCCAGAGTATTTATAGAGCATGACTCCTATAATAAAACCCCGAGCTTATTGGACACCAGACCCTCTTAAAACTAGTGGTCCGGTAAGCTCGGGTACTCGAGTTTGGCCCGGGGCCTCACCAACTAGTGGTTGAAGGGTTGTAGTCCAGTGTGTCCAGAACACCGGACTCGAGGCCTTATGCCCCCTTGGTTACTCGAGCTCGGTCCCACCCCCCCTCTGGTAAATTGTTTTTTTTTTCTTTTTTGAGAATCAACTATGATCTATGTCAGTCGTTACAAGGCATAGATAGGTACATCGAGACAATGTGATAAACACGAATACTGCCGAAATACTACTAGGTCTAAAGCCAGACGAATTAAATGACCTATAGCCCGACGAATTAAATGACCTATAACCCGATGAATTAAATGGTCTATATCCTATATAAACCACTTTATTTATATCCATGTTCAATAATCCTGGATTTGCACTTCCTTTGAATCGAACTATTGCAGAGTATATGCACTGACCAAGTTGGCATCCTTCTACTAAATTATTCACCACGGATCTCGGGGGAGCTTTTTCAAAACAAAATCGGGTCCAATTCTGATTTACCTTTCTTCCCAAAATCAAACTGAATTTCAACCAGAGAGGAGACGACAACAGAAATGGGGAGATCATGGATTAGCAGGAAGTGGCAATTGATATGCCCTTTCTTTCTCATCTTCTCACTTCACTGTATTGCCATCTTCTTCTTCACCCGAGGTTTTCTTCTCACTCGAACTGAACTCTCTACCTTCAGTTCTTGTTCCGATGTCTCCCAATCTCCTTGCTTCGATCCAAATCTCAACACAACCGATCGAGATTCCAGTGTTTGTTGGACTAAACCTGCTGTTGATCGTATTGTTATCATTGTCTTCGACGCTTTGAGGTAACTTCTTTTTCTCTTTCTCATTTCAGGCTCTCACTGTTTTTTTTGTTTTCCGCCCTAAAATTCATTTTCATACTTGATATTTGAATCCAATTACCTCGAGTAGCATTGTTATTTGTTCTTCAAATCCAACTTCTTAGCATTGATTAAGCTCATTTAATAGCCTTTTGTTCGCATCACAGGTTTGATTTTCTTGCCCCCAGTGATTTCTTCCAAGGTTAGCATTTTGTTCATCGTTTAGTTTGGACTGATTGTTACGTACTTTGTTGTTTGAAGTTTCAAATTTAGTTTTTCTATGAAAATGCTCAAGTTCCAATCTTTTGCACCTTAATACGTTTTTCCTCCAGAAAAAATGCCATGGATGGACAAGCTGAAAGTGCTGCAGAAGCTAGCTTCTGACGATGGATCGTCAGCTAAAATTTTCAAGGCTCTTGCTGATCCGCCCACCACCAGTTTGCAACGCCTGAAGGTGAACGTAGTTTACGATTTCTTGCTGATGTTTATTGCATATGATAGAGTATAACTTTCTTAAAAACAAATTGTTGCCATGGTGGGGATGGTTACAGGGTTTGACAACTGGTGGGCTTCCAACATTTATCGATGTAGGAAATAGCTTTGGGGCTCCTGCCATCATCGAAGATAATTTGATACATCAGGTTATCGATTTGTTTTTCATCCATTTATATCTTGTCTCTTTTAGTGTATTTCTTTTTCTTTGATTTATGTAATCTTAAGGCAAAGTGTGGTTTCTTCTTCGTAACATATATATGTAAATGAGGTGTCTGTTTTTGAGAGTTTCAGCTTGTTCAAAATGGAAAGCGAGTATTGATGATGGGGGATGATACATGGACACAGTTGTTTCCAGACAAATTTGAAAAATCATACCCTTTCCCTTCCTTCAATGTCAAAGACCTCGACACGGTATGAAGTTTATTTGTTTATTTTCAGTGGTGGATAATCTTATAAACTATGTAAAGATACCTTTTCTTTTGACCTTTTGAGAATATCACTTATTTTAGGTTCTCTATCTCTGCATTTCTCTTCCAGGTAGACGATGGTTGTGTCCACCATTTAATTCCTTCTCTCTATGAAGAAGACTGGGATGTGCTCATTGCTCATTTCCTTGGAGTGGTATGTTTGTCTCCCATTGTCTATTATCTGAAGAATATCTTAGCTATCAATGTCATTTACTCACTAGATTTTTCTACCTTCGGGGTTTCCTCCAACCCTGATATGACAGAATAATTTTCTTGGACTTGCTATGTATCCCACCTTCAAACGAGAACAGGCTCACATATCTGAAACTCTAGGACCTTTTACTTTCTTAACCGAAATTTTCCTGCAGCAGATTTATGGATCTGTTGATTTATAAGTCTGTGATGTACTATCAAGTTCAAGAATTCAAGAAGAACAAAGTACCATGTTTAGTGATAGACGCTAGTTATATCTTAACGAGCTGAATTTGTACCAATAGTTTGTTACAAGTTTCGCTTGTTACAGAATCTAAAATAAAGATTAAGAGCTGCAACCGATGTATTCAGTTTCATCTTCTTGCCAGTTCGTTCTGTTTCTTGTTAGACACTTCCGGTGGCGGATTTAGACTGAGGGGGAAGTGGGAACGAAGTTATGTACCGAAGGAAAAACTTCGGAAACCCAATGATTAACAAAAGAAAGTTATCAACACATATATATGATATAGTATAGAGTATTACGGATGTATATTAAACTAAGGGCGGAGCCAAAATTGTACTTCACAATTTTTTTGTAAAATCATATTACTTGAAAGCATGGAAATGAATCAATAGTTAGACAAATTACGATGGTAATTTATAGAGAAAATAAAATATTTAGAATTCAGATACAAGCAACCGAGGATAAATAAACAAAAAATAGAAGAGATTTAAACAAACGGAAGAAGAAGAAGAGGAGGAGGTATTTTGTATGTGACTGAAAACCAACCATAATGGACATTGAAGAGGAAGTAAACATAATTGAACATCAGTGTGGAAGGTGTAATCCAAAAATATCCCTAACAAAAAATAACGCAAGTGAAGGGATTTGATCTGACGACCTCTTATGTCTCAACCCAATTAAAAACCACCAAGCAACTACTCTTTCTAGGATATAATATTACACATAGATAAATATATTACAAAAATTATTTTTATTATTTATATTAAATAGGGAAAATGGGGCTAGCCAGGGGGTGCAGCCACATCAATGCTGCTAGTAATTTTGCTGTCCTCGGTCTGGTTTCAGGATCATGCAGGACATATATTTGGAGTTGATTCTACTCCCATGATAGAAAAGTTGGAGCAATACAATTCCATTGTGGAGGTAAATTTCCTAAACTTGTAAATTTCTATAGAACTTCCACGACATCGTGGAGGTAAATTTCTTAAACTTGTATAAGTGATGTATCATTGGGTTGTTGTCCTGAATATTATCTTATGCTGTTTTCTCTTCCAGAATGTTGTGGAAGTTCTAAAGAACCAATCTGGCCCTGGCGGATTGCATGAAAATACGTTCTTTATTGTAATGGGTGATCATGGACAAACCCTAAATGGTGATCATGGAGGTGGCACTGCTGAAGAGGTTTGATATTTTTCTTCTTTTTCTAAGAAATATGTGTTATTTATGAAAGATAAAGATTAGCAGCATTTTCGTGCAGGTTGAGACATCACTTTTTGCTATGAGTATGAAGAACCCCCCTGCTTCCTTGCCATCTACACTTGATACTTCTTCATGTACATTGGATTCGGTACTCTTTTGCTTAAAATATATCGACAAGTGACAACAGTATCTCTATTAGTTAGTTTCACAGTTTCATAGATGAAACGCATGTGATTTCCTCATAAAAGAATTATAATAAATTAAATATTTGTTAAAGCTTCCACCTAAGGGTAATCTCAATAATGTTACTTTTTTGCTAATATATTTCGTCTGTTTTCCATTTTACAGGATGGAAAGAAGATTTGCTTTAGCACCATTCAACAGGTTAAAATGCCTGGGTAGTGACTAGTAAATCTGGTGAATCTTCTTATTAGTTCAGTGTGCAGGATATATCTTTCCTGTCATAACATGCATTGTGTTGATTCGCTTTTTGCAGCTTGATTTTGCTGCAACAATCACCGCACTAATTGGCGTTCCTTTTCCTTTTGGAAGGTGCAGTTGTAAGCATTCCATAAATATTAACTGTGTTACAGTTCTCCAGTATTACCATTGAACTTTTGGCATGCGCATACAACGTTATATTATTCTGTAAGTAGGGTTCTAGTGCTGAAAAGCGACTGTATAGTCTATTGGACAAGGGTTCTGATATGCCAATGTTATGAAGGAAACATGCACGAAGAGTCTCATTCCACGTTAGATTTTAGAATTCCAAACTGCCTGAAATCTACAATACTTTTTTTTCTTCCCCTACCCTTTACTCATTCATTTTTCTTTCTTCTCTTCACCTCTGTTTACATTTCTGTATAATGTTGATAACTAAGGGAACTGAATACACATTGAGGAATGACTATTTTCCGTATTTGTTGTCATCTCTGTAATCAACCATTTTTTAATAGGAAATTGAGTCGAATTCCCAATTTCTTATTGGTCATTACAGGACATGACTGTTCCTTTAGGCTTGGGTTTCCTATGCAAACCCGTGCAAACTATATGCGAATCTTATCTACTATCTGTGAATTTCCAAACCTTACTCTGTGCAAACCTTACATAGGAGTTGAAGTCTAATAAAAGTGATGAAGCCTTTTTGACAAAAGAAACGTTTGGCCTTGGGAGTTTGACAATTTTTTCCCTGTTTTGAACCTTCAAGCCGTGGAGGCTCATCAATACTCTTGTGATGACATTGATCTTTCGAGCCTTTGTTCCGCTGATATACTTGAATATACATTAGTTCTTATAGGTTAATCATATTTTGTCAAGCTGGAACCTCAAAACTTTGTCGAGATTTAATGAAGGGATGTATGAGAATGATATTATCTCGCTTGACATATGCTCCAGATTTTGGCTGCGTTCTCCTCTGAACTTCCAGGTCAGGAGGCAGATTTTGCAATCTAATCCTAGTAATGCTTCTACTTGTTTCACATATGACCACATTTTTCTCATATGTTAACTCTTGTTGTTTGCATTACTTTATTCAGCCGTTTGTTGAGTGCAAAGTTTAAACCTTGGGCTATGGGTTAAGTAGTCCACGCCATCGTAATTTGCTAGGTTTATGATCCTGAAAAAGCCATTGCATTGGAAGCCCGTAGTCAGCAATCTATTATTCTTTTGGATTCTGTTCTTCTGAAATAGTATTCGACTAAAAGGACTCCTTTTCAGCATTGGACGTGTTAATCCTGAGCTGCATGCTTTAAGTTCTCAAACATGGAATCAACTAGGCTCAAGTACTTCAGAATACAAAGATTGGTCGGATTTGGACAAATGGATGCAAGCTTATGCTAATGTGCTCTGCATTAATTCGTGGCAGGTATTGCTTTTGTGGTAGTGAAGCAAGTCTACAGTTCAACAGAAATTTGTTTTTTGTCTAACATTTTGAACCTAGAAACTTTCTACTCTCAGATTGCAGCTTTAGAAGTTCTGGTATTTCTATTTATAAGTTATTTAGTTGTCAGCTTATCCAGTATAAGAATTAGCTGCAACTTCCACACAAATATTGCATGCTGAGACCTTTGTCACCTTCGAATTATCGTCAAAAGAGTGTATCATTTCTTATTTGGAAAAGAAAACTTCAATTGGAAATTTGAAGCTTACCACGTAATAACCAATTCGACTGGTGTTATCTGGACTCTGAGATTCAGATAAATGGATCTGAGGAGTGAGTAAATTACGTGACGTTTATCTCGTGTCAGGCTGAGCAAAGTTCAGCTCGGCTGAGGCACAGTTTCTGAACCTGGAATCAAGGACGACTTTATGGTATTTGAACGAGACTTAAAATAATGATTTGAGCCACATTTATTATCTTGGTGGTGTCTAAAACAGTGTTACCTCCTACTTTGTGTAGTGTGTTTCAGATTCTCTATAGTCTCTACATTTTTGGGTACTTAATAGATCCTGTAGCAGTACTTTAGTGAACTGGGTTTTGGGCCTTAATTTACAACAAACTGTTTCTGTTAAACTATTAACATGTTTAAGATATTAAGTAATATGGAGATGGGATATTGGAGATCGGTTTATTATAAACCGTACAAATATATTGTGTACACAAAGATAGTTTACGATGTTCTGCCCTATATAACAGTGCACTAAAGAGGTAAAGCCCTGATATACAGCATAATAAACATGATATCTTATTGGTGCCTATAATTTGTATCAAGTACCACAGTCATTGGCTCATTCCAGGTAAAGGTTTGCCCCATGACTGATATATATATATATATATATATATATATATATATATATATATATATATATATATATATACATATACATACATACATATATATATATATAACATTTGTGCGAGTTTTTGTTCTTGCTCAAACATACAAGACATATCTAACAAGATGCTTTAATATGCTTTTCTTGATGAGTAAGCTTATTCATTTCTCATCGGAACATATAGAATAACTTTTGCGACATGAGAACACCTTTCAAGCCAAATACCATACCTGAAACATATTTTTCTTCGTGGGGGCTTCTGCCAGCCAACTGCTGTAGTGGTGTTTTGTCAATGTAAAAACTGTTTTGCTTAACATTTTGTCACTGATTTAACTGTTGTAGGTGAAAAGATATATTGATGTCTATTCAGCGTCTTCAGTTATTGGATTTCATAGGGAAGACATGCAGCACTTGGAAGATTTGTATAATCAAGCGCAAAATAACTGGTCAAAAATATCAAAGAACTCAACCTTATGCAGCGATGGATTTACTGACAGCTGTGATACTTCATTCACTGTTCTCCAGGGGCAAATTGATGCCTTTTCAGATTTCCTAGCAAGTGTTGCTGAACTTGCACGCTCTAAATGGACTGAGTTCGATTTGGTCATGATGGGTTGGGGTCTAGGCATTTTTCTTCTTTCGCTTTTGATCCACATTATCGCTATTTGGAGATCAAACAAGCAATGCCAGATTTCTTATCCATCCCTTGGTCGTCCTGGTATTTGTCTGAGGTTCTTTTTTCCGCTTCTTATAGTAGCAGTAAGAGCGTGCAGCTTCCTTTCTAATAGTTACATATGTGAGTTCTTACTCTATCTTCTGATAATCTGGTTCTGTATCTTACCTGAAGCATATCATCTGCTTATTTATTGATGTTTCATTTCTTCTCTTTTTGGTAAAACAAGTGACAGAAGGAAAAGTAGCAAATTTTCTGTTGGCCACAATGGGTGTTCTGAACTTACGGCATTCACTTGAGAAGAAAGATATGCTTGTAGAAGTTAGTTTTTTTTACTCCAACCCTCTCCATTCATTTCAAGATGATGATTGAGACTTACTGAATCTTGTAAATAAGTTTTTCTTACTCCAACTATCTGTAATGCTGACTTGTTTAGCTTGTGTCTGTGCAGGCATTTGTGTTTCTTCTGTTAAATTTTGTTCTGCGGTTAACGTCTGAAATTGGGTTGTCGAAGCAGGAAGGTCTTTCGGTTGTCATCAATTTTTTTCCGTTAGGGGCGCTTGGTATTGACGAGGGTCACCCAGTTTGGATATTTATTTCCGAGATTGTATCAATCGTGCCATTAATATTGCTATCGCTCATATTGTTGAAGAGTACTTCTGGCAACTATTATTGGAGGGGCGTGAAGTATTTTTTCGTCGCAGGAACTATTTTAAGTTATATGCTCATTGCAGTGCATTGGGTCTTGGAGAGTAAAGCAATAGATCTGCCTCTAATGCTTGAAATTGTTGGGAGAAATTATGTCCCTCGGATGATTTATGCTATTGGTTTAGGTCTACTAGCAATACTGACAATAGCTAATATGCTTAAGCAGGAGAGTTCAGGCTACGCAGACTGTGTACTTATTAAAACAGTGGCCATGTTATCTACTTGGAGTTCAACAGTCATGATCATACTGGGAAGGCAAGGACCTTTGATTGCTTTAGCATGCATAGTTGGAGGTAGATTTTTGAATCCTGATAATGCCTCCCTAGACACTTTCAGGTGTTCTGATTGCGCTGATAATGTTCAGTTGACTACTAAATCTGATAGGCGTTAAAATCGCCATTTTCTTATTAGAGACGATTTGATGTTGACAAAACTTTACTTATGGCAGGATGGTGCATAATAAGATTGGGAACGTTAGGAAAGTTGTCCAACGATGGCACCATTGGAGCCTTTGCCAATGATCTCTTTCCTGTAACTCAGTGGAGCCTTCTTGCTGTATGTCTATTCTTTTACACGGGTCATTGGTAAGATTTTACATCTATATGTTGGTTTTTGCTAATCAGTGATGCTTCCAAGTCCGAAGTGTGGATTGGTTATTAAAAAAGTGAACACTAATTATTGCTCTAAACACTTGGTTAGTCGTCTTTGATACTCGGGTAATCGGCTTTTCTGTAGAATATTAAAATGTAATAATGTGATGCAGAAATAAAACCGAAGAACTTCATAGCTAAGACAATACAAATATATACGTACTGTTGTACCCCATTTTCGCATTTTCCACTCACCACGCTCAACACCTTGTACCAGTGTTGCATGTATATTCTGTATGGAGGAGCATGTTGTCTAGTCATATTAGGGAAACAGAGCCTTCATGTATCGGAATTTCCAAGGGCATATTAGTATTTACCGTCCAGTTATTAGTTTGTTTACTAGTCTTAATCTGAATATTATTTTATGTGCAGTTATGTTACTTGTATCTCATTGACATTGCATTCATTTGTCTACATAGTAAACTAATATCTTAAAACAAGTCTGCCACTCTATTTCTCAAGTTCAGGCTGACATTCTCTTTTTGAAGGATAGAAAGACTCGATATATTAATGTGAAAAAGCAAAAACGAACAAAAAGCCTTAAAATTCTACATTCGTAAACACATGAATTTCCAACGAAGACTTCTTTTAAGATCTAAGTATATTTAAAGAGATATAATTATTCAAAACAACTTAAATAGCATAACCAAATTTTAATTTCAGATTAACTAAGAGCGAACTTAACTGGATCAGAATCAAGTTTAGAGTTCCCACGGGCTCACTCACATACCTCCAACCGAGAGCCTAAAAGTTGTACTTGAGTTTTATGAGATCAGATAATTTGGTTATTTACTTCCATTCTCCACTTTTAGTGAGTTTTGTTTACTTTATAGTTATTTACTTTAATTAGTGTTAAGCCTTCATAGTTAGAGTAAGAAAATCGTAACTCAGAGCACTGTGTAGATCTTTCGTAGACGTACAAAAGTTTTAATTTCTTCTATCTTCTAACGAGAAAAGTCTTACAGGTGCGCTTTTGATGGCCTCCGCTATGGTGCTGCATTTATTGGGTAACTTGAAGAACTAAACTGTTATCCTTTTTTGTATTTTCTTTTGTTTACAAATTGATAAGGATTTTCATTGTTAATCTTGATCTTAATCTATGCGTGATATTATCATTTGGTATTCCTCAACTTCGGGTTCTTATTCAGATTTGACGAGTTCCACCTTATTCGCCAAGCGATCATTCTCTCAATTGATACATTTGGTGTTTCTCATATCCTTCCCATTCTCGCCCTTCCGCTTTTGGTTGTGTTCCAGTATCGATATTCCTTGAGGACCCAAGGAAGGGAAATGTTTTTCGTGAAATTATCACAGGTGATATTATTTTTGGAGATCATCATAAATATGGGTTGTACTTGTTCATAACATATTGTGGTTTATAAAGACATTAATTTGCGATTGTTCAACACCTGACACAGATTGTTTGATCTTCGTGTAATACGTTCAGGTATTTTTGATATATGGACTCATAACTGCCATAACGACAATCTTCACAATAATATGTGTAACAATCCAAAGGCGGCATTTGATGGTAATCATTCTTTCTCACTCTGGATTCCACTGTAACATGAAAGTTTCTTATGGTGCTTAGTTAATTTTCAGGTTTGGGGATTATTCGCTCCAAAATTTGTGTTCGATGTAGTGGGCCTTCTACTCACTGATGTCATAATTTGTTTATCATCTCTTTATTACTTTTCCCAAGTTGAGGATGACAACAAACAGATCAAATATAAGAAAGCTTCGAAAAAGTCAATGTGATTCATCGTTGATCTTCATTTTGTTGCCACATTATCAAATTTTGATTGCTCAGATAACGTTTATATAAATTCTAGAAGATTTCTGATGCTCAAAGGACTAGAAGTGACACAAAGCCTAACTCTATATTGCGGCGCGACAAATTGTAGGATAGGGTAAGCTACTTTTAACCCATTTTTGTAGAGTTAACCGGGATCCTGCACCCTGTATTTCCTAGCCGGTTTAAGGCAAATTGAAAGGAATATTATGTACTTGGTACCAGTATGAGGCACTTGGAGACTAATGTGATATACTCTTCTCATTTTATTATTTATAGTTTATAATGTGACATTTTGTACGTACATTTGTTTGCTTTTGAATTGAATCGTGTTAGAACCATAAAATAGCACCGAATAACTATACGTTCGTCGAATATCTGAACTCGTCTAGTCTTTTCCATTCTTCTTATCAGACAGCTTGTAAATGTATTATGTTAGGTTCTTTTAGCAGAGAATGGGAAGGGATTGAGTTAGGTCAACGGTTGCTTCTGTCAGAAGGGTCCAAGTTAAAATGAGTTGATATTAAAGGTTATATCTACCTACATCTACATGCTATCTATCTACATATCTATGAGTTGTAGGTATGGGAATTATTGGTGTAAAATCAGTACCAAGGAGAATATATTTCTGTCAATATGAAAATAATCTGTTGTTTTCTATTGTATGGATATCAATTTATTGAATAGACTTGACAAGGTTTGGATTTATTGTTTGGTCGTGCATTAATTGGTTTTCTTCTTAAAAATACTTTGACCTAGTTTAAACCATTCCAAAAATGTCCATCTCGGTGTTCTTAGGTAGAGGAAATAAAAGGTAATTCGTTTATTAGGATTGTTACGCTAAATGTGTATATGGCACACTCACACAACATGTGAAATTATCGACTTTATTGGTTGATGTATACATATAGTGGGATTGTTTCGACTAATCACTTTCGTGATAGATACAACTAAACAACTACAACAACGAATAAATTAATTAGCTACTAAAAGTCTACAGTATTTTGAAATCCTAACAAAGATAAGAAATAACACTAAATATGACTTGTTTGGGAAAATTTGGTAATAAAACTTATCATTGTTTATCTTATATTGATTATGATAGTCAATACAAAGGTATTGGTACATCAAAACGATGAGATAAGTGTCGAATTTAAACCTTTACAGAAATAGGAAAGTTCAACTAAATTACTGGCCTGAAAATCAAAGTTCAACTAAACCACTGGCTTAAAACCCAAACAAAAATGACAGGTCTAAAGTCTAACTACTTTATTCATATCTAATTTCAATAAATTCTGGATTTACACTTTTATGCAATCGAAGTTGGAACTTCTGTATTGCAGAGTAGATGCACTATCTACTAAGCTACCCATAATAGAAAATAACATAAGATGACTTGTTTGGAGAAAAATTGGTAACAAAACTTATCATTGTTGTGAACCTTATCTTACTATATTATTAAGGTATTACAGTGATAGTGAAGAAGTAAAAATGTTTTCCTTACTTAGACAAACAACTTAATTAATAAAGGGGGAGCAGATGGGACTTAGAAAGAAGTATAGGTCCTTATCAAAGAAGGAATCTTTCAAAGAAGTCCAAAAGCCATTGAGGAAAAGGTGAAACAGATTAATCACAGAGAGTGACTACTAGTTGATGTACTAAAATAATTAAACTAGAAAAAAGTAAGAGAAAAAGATACTTCTCTAATCACATGGGTGATGGAGGTGGAAGTGGGGTGTATTTAAAATTTTAAAATAAAAAAGAAGAAGAAAAAAAAATACTTTAGAGAATGAAGAGATGAGAAGATAGTCATGATAATATAGGAGGAGGAGCTATAAGATAACTCATCAAAGTCACACACACACACTAGACTAGAAGGACCAAATGATGAGAGGATTGTGGTTTGTGGGGTATTCTCCATGTTACCTTGCATGGTTGGATACTTTTCTTCTTTTCACTTTCTTAGACCAAATTAAGTTGAACAAGATAAGTCAAGGCTGTAATGTGGGTCTGAAAACAATTCTCCCCATTTCCACACTAGTTGTTTTTCTTCTCCTTTTTACAAACCTAATCCTCTAAATCTTCGATATCAAAATGGTCGCGAGGAAATCAAAACTCAATTACCTTCACTTTCAAACAATTTTACGCAGTACTATTTTTTTTCTCCTTTTTCTATTAAGATCTGAATCTAAGTTATATTTGTCTACAAGTTACTTGTATAATTTGAGTTCTTTTGTTATGTATTTCTTTTAGTAATATCAAATATTGAAACCATAACTCAATCATCGACACCACAAAATAAGTGTAGGTGCTATCAGAAGATCTAAATCTAGATAATTCGTATACAATTTTTTGTATAATTTGAGTTCTTGTATGCATTTATCTCGGTAGAAAAATCAAATCTCAAAACAAGACTTTCTCAAATTCACACTTACGATCTAACTCCATTAGAAGGATACACGTATGCAGAACAACTAAGTACGAATAAAACATTTTGATATTAAAAAACAAAAAACCATCTTAGTTTCTTCTAGTTAATCAATCCATTCGATCCGTTTAATCCCAAAGATCATCATTTACTTACATTTCCTTTAATTATTAATACCTTTGAGTTCAAACGTGTGCTTGAGCTGTCCTCATTGAGGCATGTGTATGATACTTAACACAAAAACTTCATCATTGAAAGAATGAAAGTAAAAGCTAGAATGATAGATGCAGAGATACTCTGGATTTGGCACCAAAAAATGGATGGAATTGAAGTCCCCACACTCACATTCCTAAAGTAAGAAATGTTCGATCACATATGCTTTTCATTTTTCGGGTATAACCCGACCTACCCATCTACTTGATACCGTTAAAATCAGCTAAAAAGATAAAACATGTGAATCTTCATGTCATTTGATGGATAAAAGTCATTATGTATGATCACATACTAATCACAAGAACGTATAATAATGAAAGGTATATAGTTAATGAGCTAGATATATAGAGTGTGAATAAGTAGATGTCTTTTGAATAATTGAAATAGGCTTTCGGCTCGAAATAAAATGAAAATGTAAATTTACTTACTAACTCTCATATTTTATAATTAAGCCCCATCTCCTAAAAAGATATCATGACGGCTGCTTGCTACTTTTTGTGAAAAAAGGTCAATTCTCAACATATATTACAAGCACAGATTGCCACACTCTTCATTCCCATCTTCCCTCTAGCCTCTCTTTCTCTCTCCCTCTCTCTCTCTCTGTCTAAGGCTCTAAGCCATGGTGAGTTTCAAGATACCATCTTACATTAGTTCTTGTACAAATTTATGTATATACTCTGAGTCTTATATACTGTTGTTTCTGATAATGATGCAAATTTCAGGAGGAAAACAAAGGAGGTAACTACAAACTAGACCAAGATGACAAAAGAAAAGGTGGATTTAGAGCTACAATGTTCATATTTGGTAAGATTACATAAACTAATTGATCCTTAATTTGTACTAATTAGATTTATATTGATTCAAAATCACTGTTTTATTCACTAATTTAATATAATCTTTTGTAATTGTGTAGTTTTGATAGCTTTTGAGAACATGGGTTTTGTTGCTAACATGGTGAGCATGGTATTATACTTCATGATGGTAATGCATTTTGATCTGGCTGGTTCTGCAAATACTCTTACAAACTTCATGGGTTCTGCTTATTTGCTCTCTCTCATCGGCGGTTTCATTTCAGATACTTATTTGACTAGACTCAATTCTAGTCTATTCTTCGGTTTGCTCGAAATACTGGTACTATTTCATATCATATATCACATATCACATAACACATAATATAAGAGTATAATGAATGATTTGAACAACAAACAATATATGTATGATATTGTGGGCAGGGATTGGCAATGGTGACAATTCAAGCACATTTTAAAGAACTTCAACCAGAAGCTTGTACTAGTTCTCAATGTCTAAAAGGAGGAAAAGCTGTGATGTTTTATACTTCACTTTGTTTGTTAGCATTAGGGGCAGGAGGAATGAGAGGATCAGTTCCTGCCCTAGGTGGTGATCAATTTAATCAAAAAGATCCAAAAGAAAGGAAGTCACTTGGCAGCTTTTTTAATTGGCTCTTACTCACTTCAACAATTGGAGCATCAATTGGTGTTACAGTTATTGTATGGGTCAGTATGAACAAAGGCTGGGACTTAGGTTTCTTCATCTCTACTATTGCAGCTTTTGTTGGTTTTCTCTTTCTCTCTCTAGGAAAACCTTTTTACCGCATTGTACCACCTGGTGGAGATAGTCCCATATTAAGGGTCATTCAGGTATCTCTCTCTCTATCTATCTATATGTCTTTCGGAAAATAATGTTCTGCCCAACCCATCTCCAGGCTGAATCCCAGTCGAGTGACGTACACATGGCCAGACATAATTTAGAATGAAAATTCTAGACCTTGTCCGGCCACGTCACCTGGCCAGAATCCGTTCGGGAGATGAGCCGGCATTATATTGCTACCCTTTTCTGTTTCTAAATGTTTATTGATTGGTTATTGCAGGTAATAGTGGTAGCATTTAGGAATAGGAGATTGGAAGTACCAGAGAATGGTGAAGAACTATATGAGATAAGTGAAGGAACAACAACAACAAAATCAGGAGGAATTGAGGAAGAAAAAATGCAACATACAGAGCAATTTAGGTGAATTAATTTTTAAATTTTTGTAGTGTTGTTTTTTGTTGGGTAGTGGCCATGTGTTATATTATTGATATATAGTTATAAGATTTCATGAGACCACTACCCACCCCCACTACATTTAATTTTTATTTTTTTATAGAGCAAGAGCTTACTAGTATATAAGAAGCCCTAGAGAGAGAGAGAGAGAGAGTTGAATACTAATATTCCAAAACTTTAGCTGGTCTCCACCACCCTTACAACTGTGTTTCATAGATAGATAGGTAACATCCCTATCTGCCAGTGAATTATGTTCTTCAACTCCTACTCTTGGAGTACTTGACCTTACAAACATTATTCATTCCCCAACTCCCATCCCATGTTTCTTTCTTTCTTTAACAATTTTGATCTATTTCCTACCACTAGAATCAGCTTCATTCATTTTCAACAAAAAAAAAAAAGAATCAGCTTCATTGAGTCAAATATTCAAGATGACTCGTCTGTACATACAATTTTCTCACTAAAGAAGCTATTGGAGATTGTGAGTGAATTGAATTTTTTAGCAATTCACTCACAAGCACCTATTGCGCGAGAGTTGTACATGGAAATGGGGTGGAATTGGGGTTTGATTTCTTGAAAATCAGCATGAAATTTACTTTATTTAAAAATTTAGATTTTAGAGATTTATTTTATTTCAATGGCTCAAAACATGATTAAAACAATGTTTAAACTAGTATATATATAGTCCAAGGTTAACCATAATGGTCCAGTCGAGTGCCACTAACCCTTTTTAAACCCTAAATATAATAAATGTAACGGAGGCCGCCTTAGTGTTTTATTTGTTACACCCTTCAAACCTCGATATGGGCCTTTTGGGCACCCCCACTGGTGCTCAGCCCATTCAGCAGCCCAACGACGTCCTTACATCATATGAATTATACAAAAAAAAACTGTGCTGATAGAAAGTTGAATCATATGTGAAAACAGGTTTTTAGACAAAGCAGCTATTATCAGACAAGACTACTTATCATCATCGTCGTCACCATCTTCATCTTCGAAGGCAGATCCATGGAGAGTTTGCACAGTTACTCAAGTTGAACAAGTAAAGATCTTAACAAGAATGTTACCCATAATAGCCAGTACAATCCTTGTTAATACATGCTTGGCCCAACTCCAAACATTCTCAGTCCAACAAGGTAACCTCATGGACCTACATCTTGGGCCTTCTTTCAAAATCCCTGCAGCTTCAATACCAGTTATACCTCTTCTCTTCTTATCATTTCTCATACCCGTCTACGAATTCTTCTTCGTCCCCTTCGCCCGAAAGATCACAAAACACCCGTCTGGCATAACCCAACTTCAACGTGTAGGAGTGGGCCTAGTTCTCTCAGCCATATCCATGGGTATAGCAGGTATTGTAGAAGTAAAGAGAAGGAACCAAGCCCTTAAAGACCCAACAAAACCCATTAGTCTTTTTTGGTTATCGTTTCAATACGCCATTTTCGGTATAGCGGATATGTTTACATTAGTGGGCCTATTGGACTTCTTCTATAAAGAAGCCCCAACAGGAATGAGATCTCTATCAACTTCATTCACATGGTTAACACAATCAATTGGTTACTTCTTGAGTAGTGTTTTTGTGGAAATCATAAATTCAATAACAAAGAGAGTTACTAAGAGCAAACAAGGTTGGTTACATGGACAAGACTTGAACCAGAACAATTTAAACCTATTTTATTGGTTCTTGGCAATATTGAGTTTACTCAATTTCATTAATTACTTGTTCTGGGCTTCTTGGTACAAATACAAGGCTGGTGAATCATCTGATCAAGACATTACTGATATCCACTATAATCCAGCTTTTGAACTCAAATCACCAGATAAAGGTCTTAATGGGTCACATTAACTCGGCCCGTTAAGATTATCGAACATAATTAATAAGTTTATTAAATAATAGTACTTTTAAATACAAAACTCAATTTAAAAAAAAAAAGAAAAGAATGATGATGATGAGAATTAGTGAGGTAGTACAAAAGGTTTGATTTTTTTTTCTACTTATTTGTGAAGTGTTGTATATCTGTAATGGGAGAATTATGTGTGAGAGAAGTGTGAGAAAAGATTGCTTTAAACATGAATTTTTATGATGCTCATTGTGGGACTAATCCAATTGGACAATGATTGTAACTACCTACTACTAGTTTACTAGTTTTTATTTTATAGATGGGTTAGGATTGAAGCTGGCCCTTGTTTAGGCCTGGTCCAATCCATTTACAAAGTTCAGTTTTTGTTGAAGGAAAATTTTATAGGCATCCCTAAAGGGGCCAAAACGGCTAGGAGCACCTCCATTTCCAAAGTGAAACGTCCGAATGATTCTTTTTCTAATCTATTTGAACTATTCTTTGACAAAATATCTTCTCCAATTTCTGCTTTTTCTATATTTTCCAACTTTTTTTTTTTGTTGAACTATCTTTTCCAACTGAGTTTTACATTCTCATCAAAAAAAAAAAAAACTGAGTTTTACATAAATCTCATTCATTTTTCCTCTACCCCTTTTGCATTATTGTATATTTTTTTCTTAAGTGACTACGAAAGTCATTATAATGCTATTTGATACATCAAAGATGTGATAAACACGATAATTGTCAAAAAAAACCTCAATATACAAACGGACCTAAACTACTGACTTAAAGTCTAACGAAATAAACAGCCTAAAATCCATCTAATTACATTGTTTATACTTTTAGTGACCGAAGTTCAATAAACGATGGATTCCTCCTCCTTTGAAAATTAAATCTGAGACCTCCAGAATTTTGTCCATATTTCTTCTTCTTCCGTTATCGATCTTTCTTTCTTCCTTCTTTTTTTGCTTTCTCTTACTTTAAGAAATGGGGGCGGGATTTATTAATAATGAATGTGCCGGATTGTTGGACTTTGTTAAGTTCATAATTCATTTAAATATCGTACACAATCCAACTTCAAATTGATTTCAGAATGTGGTTAACTTAACCTTCTTTCTCGTTCATAGGCAGCATAAATTAATACAAGATAATGAAAAACGACCAGACCACATGCCATAGAGATTAGTAGGAGAAATGATTTTGATTTCTAAATTATAATAAAGAAACTTAAGGGCGTGATGGGTGCATGTGGATGTAGAGACAAAAGGGTTCACATGACTCCTCTCATCACCTTCATTTCATACTCTTATTACTTTTTTTTTTTTTTTGTTGAGTAATCATACTCTTATTACTAATACACAATAGTATAAAGTTCAAAAAAAAAAAAATACACAATAGTATAAAATTATACTATAGTATAAAATTATACTGGTGCTGGTGCATAAGCAATTGTAAGCAATCGTGTGGGTCTCCTAATACTCATTTTTGAATATGTGGGTCCCTTAATACTGGCTTGTAAAAATAAATACATATTTATTAAAAGACCCATATATCCTTCACTAGCTATTATTGAGGTAAAGTTGTAAACAATTTTATGTTTAAATGATCTTTCCATATTGTTTTTGTTGGAAACTCTTACAGAATGTACTGCCTTTACTAGATGGGAATTATTGTTGTTATTTTGACTCTAAACATATATAACTAATCTAACTTGGGGGCTTATTATGCCCATTTGATGTAAGCTAATTACATTGTCTTAATCCGGGGAAACTATGAATATGTATCCCTAAATTAATGAGCTTGACTAGGTATTTTCCCTTGTTCAGTTTATATTTTCTTTCTCAGAGATTTATTTATTGGATTAAATATAGTAGAATGCTTGGCAAATAGAACAAACATTCATCACCAAACAGATCTAAGTGTTGTTTAATTAATAGTATATTGTTTAAGGGTATTATACATCCTGCATTACTAGATTAATGTATTACAATCAAAAACAAAATCTACCAATCAATATCACATGTATTATGAAAATAAATGCTTTTAATAATTTTAACCAAAGTATCTTTCATTTGTCACTGTGCTCACACGTGATCGGCAACTTGAAAACTATAACTAGGTTTTGACATCTTATACCTAAGAAATTTTATTTTAAAAAATACTAAGTATTGCATTGAAATATCTATTGTGTAATTTTTTGTTATCCCTTGTTTCTCGCATGCTCTTTTATTTCTATGAACAAAACAATTATCTCATATTAGTTTTTCTTTCTTGAAAATGATGACTTCTTACTAAAAAACGTTGATTAATTGCCGGGGGAGTTCGATGCAGAAAGTACTCATTTAAGTATTAGTAGTTCTCTAATGTTATTTTTTTTTTGTTGTTTTTCTCTTTCTTTTCAGATAAATGATGGTCTCGAGATCAATAAATTATATCTCTAGATTACCCCACATAATGGAGGGACTGTGCTCTTAAGTTAGAGGGATTTTTTTTAATTATAACTTTTTTGGAAGTGGGAAACTAAGGTTGTGTTTGTTTTTTTATTTTTCAGATCTGAAATCTGAATTGGGTTCCAATTCAGATTTCAGATGTTTGTTTTTTTATTTAAGGAAATCTGAAATCTGGGCTGAATTAGCTTAACATCTGAATAGGCTGAATAAATGTCCACTTTTTTCAGACTTTAAAACAAGTCTGAAATGAGAACACAACATCTGAAACAATATAAATGACGAGTATACCCCTGTAAACATTGGAATTTTTTTCTATCTTTTTTACACCACCAGCCACAACCACACTCACAGGAACCACAATCACACCCACCGGAACCACAACCACCACCCACCGGAACCACAACCACCACCCATCGGAACCACCACCACAAAGTAAAGCACAACCATCAGCACAAATTAAAGCACCACCACCACCAAAAGAGTTACAAAACTTCAGTGGTTTTACAATATAGAAATCTGTCTATTTCATGGATTTTTCACACAACATTTTGGCAAAAACCAGTTGATTATCCTCTACTGGACAACACCATGGAAAAAGAAATTAGGGATTTTTCCTATTTGTCCTCATGAAGAAGAAATTAATTTGGTCTCACCAAGGAACATATCTTCCATTTTGACATCTTAGTATAACCATTCCTTTCCAGCTTCATCTAAACCACCACAGACAACAACACCACCAGACCTCACAGTACCACCACTGCGCCACCACCACACACCACCACCGCAGTAAAGATCCTTGTGAGTGCGCCAAATCTGTCAAACCTCGCCGGATCTGGCGAGGGTTTATCTTTGCCCTAATCGGTCTAGAGAGAGAAAGGGAGCCACCAACAGTTTAGGGGAGATAGCAGGTGAGAGAGAGGGGAAAAGTGAAAGTTTACCCTAATCTCGGTTCTAGAGAGAAGGAAAAGAGAGAGGAGACACCAGCAGGTGGGGGAGAGAAAGAGTTGGGTTTTCTTTTTCTTTTTTCCTTAAAAAGATGAATGAGGGTCAAAAATGTAATTTTTTTATTCTGACCTAGTGATTCAGATTCAAAAAAACAAACATCTAACTTGTTAATTAATTTAGCCAATTCAGATTCAGCTAATTCAGTTCAACCAATTCAGATTCAGCCAATTCAGATTCAGACAAAAATAAAAAAACAAACAGCACCTAAATTTGTAACTTGGGCCTAACAAGACAATGGTTCCAAGTAACAACAAGGAAGGACCACACCTTGGAGCCCTTGAGCATCTATCTTGAAATGAAATGGGGGGGAAAAGGTGGATTGTTTTGTTGCCAACCACAAATGCTGTCGGTGCCTCAATTTTCTTCTTACACCAGACCAGTGAGTCATATGATATTGGAGGGTACACCATCCAATCACATGTTTTCTATCATTCATTATATGATCTGCATACTTTCTTCGCTGAAGGAGACGTGCACAACTTTGTGTGCAGACAGCTAACAATGCAAACTAGCAATACAAATAGTGCTTTACAAAGAGGTTGTGACGAAGGTATTGTTCTTCACCTTTGATATCTCGTTGACATCGTATCAGACTATCTATTTTCTCAATTTCGACATACCTCCTTTAGTTGAAGTTCAATCTCTTAACTGTTGCTTGGTCTCTTTTTGGAAAATTTCTATGATTGAATTTCCCCAAAATAAAATTGGAGAAATAATACTATTATATGAAAGGTTTTTCTTTTTTGATGAAAGACTATATATGAAAGGTTACTACCCCCATAATGTTAATGTTTCATTAAAACACCAAATCCTCCAAAGTCCCAAATGCTCCTATGCCGCACGCGTATCCATCCATGTACATGTGGTGCAAATACACCCCAATTGCTAAATAATTCTCATTTGTCAAATGCCTAAGTTCTTGGAAGCGACTTATGAACCGTGAGTGACTTTAATTTCTACTCCCACCCAACTTAAATATGATATCCATATAAGTTGGATCGTACTTAGATCACAAGAACTTTAGTTTTAAACTCAAGAACTAAATGAATGAAATAAATGTATTAGTTTAGAAAGCTAAGTCACCAAGTAGTCGAGACACACAAATTAAATCTAAAACACGTTCTCCAATTAATATTGATTTTGACACTGTATATGAAAAGATAGAGGCCTTGTATAACGAGAGTCGAGGGGTCCAACAGGAGCACACTGTCAGTACCTCCACCACAAGTTATAAGAGAGAGGAGGAGAAGAATGGGCGAGCTTCGCTTTCGCTACTCTTTGATGTCTCTCTCGTCACCTCTTTCTCTCTTGTCATTTCTACCTCTCTCTTTTTTCTTTCTCGTTCTTCTTGCATCCAGGGAATAAAAAGAAACAAAATAGTTAATAGTTTATCACACGAACTTTTAGTATTTCAATCGTGAAAGCCTTTAATTCATTCGATTATATATAAATTGAGACCACAAATTAACCAGAAAAATCAGAGACACATGTAAACTAGATTTATCTGCTATAGTTTCATGTATCATGAAAACTTCATTAAATATCACGGGTGGGTCCTTATATAGTTGAAACTAATAAGTTTAATTTGTCGTAAAAGTCATAAAATTCATGTTGAAATAGTGAAGAAAAATAATATCTTTCTTAGTATAATATTGTGAACCACCAAAAGGAACCCCCAGCAAAATACCACTGGATAACCTCTCAAGTCTCAACTAAAAAAAATCCGAATTTGTCTGTTTGTCTCAGCTGGTCCTAGAAAACAAGATAAGAAATTAGTTTACTAAATTGATGATGACGTTTCTAATCACACACTCACTCTCTTTCCCACTGAAACTTGCTTGAGTTTTACTTCTTCCTATATTTAGTTCTTCTTCAAACAGAAAAGCAAGAAAGAATAATAACAAGGAACAAGGAAGAACAAAGAGAAAAGAAAAAAAAGAAAGAGGGGATTTCCTTAAGATCCCCCACCTCCCCACCCTTTCCAAGATTTATAGCAAGTTCTTGATCTTGTGATTTAAAGGGGTGGGGATTGTTACTCTTTCTTCTTCTTCTTGTTAGCCCACTTCTTCTTCTCAACTTTTTTTTTTCTGGTTTGAGAGAGAAGAAGTGAGGAAAGGGTAGCTGAGTAAGAGAGAAGAGAAGCACATTATGAAGCTTTTATGGGGTTTTGGGTTTACTATTATTTTATTTAGCAGATGGGTAGAAGGGTTTGGTGAGTTTGAGGATTTGAATGTGACTGAGATTTATCCTTCTTCTTCTTATGTGGAGGAAGGTTATGGGGGAGGTCTGGTTAATCAATTAATGGTGGGTCTTACTATTATTGAAGGAGCTGTTTCTAAAGGAGCAGGTATAAAACTTTATATTGCTTTTCTTCTCTTACTAGATATTTTCACTTGATTTTTTTTTTGTGAAATCACCATCATCTAAAACTAGATGTTTTCCTCATTTGAAGTAGAAAGGTTTCAAAAGAAAGTCTATTTCAGTTCTGTTTATGGAAATTGGGATATATATAAATGACCCTCATTTTCAATCTCTTAACTTGTTAATAGTTTTGCTTTACTGATTTGGACATAGATCAGTTAATAGTCTACTTGTTTCAGGCTTGCATGCTGCAATCTTTTATGAATATTATTATCTTAAGATCTATTTAACAAACACAAGATGTCTTAATATGATTATTTTCTCGAATTTTATCTGTTAATTTCCCAAATCATCCTGTTTCTTGTACAAGGAGTTCACTCTCTTTCATGACAACATTTATGGGTCATGGGTTTCTTCTTTGTGAACTAGAGGATTAGTGTAACTTGTATTAAATGTAGCACCTTAACGAACTTCGTGTTTGTTGCCGAGACTGTGTCGTGGTTGGGTTGAATATGGTAAATTCTGATTTTGGTTTTAGAGTCAGTGATATGAGATGATCATGTATGAATTATGCCTAATTCATTTCTTGGAGCTATTCTAACATCTCTAAATTATCTGGTTTCAACAGTTTGTTTAGATGGAACCCCGCCCGGTTATCACTTACATCGTGGATATGGCTCAGGGGCCAACAGTTGGTTGATCCAATTGGAGGTGAGTCCAACTATTAGAAAGCAATAAACTTCTACTTATTTATTTAACATTTATGAATTCCTGATATCTACTTAACGGCTTGTTCGTATGACTATAGAATTTAGTCTCACCGTCCTCTCTTCCAAGAGAGGGGTGTCACATGAGGACTCTCCATTCAGGACAATATATATAGTATAGTAGTTGCGATCTTATATTCTTTGGATGAGTTCCCTATCTTCTGCTAATGTTTGAAACTTTCTTCCAACAACAATGAATGATTTTCAGTAATTTTCCATCGCGAAAATGCAACCAGATATTTAGACCCTTATCCAACTTAGATTGATTCAGGAAATAGGCAGAGCATTGTCTTCCTCTTAGGTGGTTCTATGGTACAAATTTGTTCCACACTATGAAAACGGTCCAAATTGGACTAATTTGTTTAGTGTGGTATTTGAACTTCCTCTGATTGAATGCCTATCCAATCATATTAACATCGTTCTTTCTGAAAGGGAGGAGGCTGGTGTAACACCATTAGAAATTGTGTCTACCGGAAAACAACTCGACGTGGTTCTTCAAAATACATGGAGAAACAGATACCATTTACGGGGATTTTGAGCAACAAAGCTGAAGAAAATCCTGGTTTGTTCTCTAACTACACTTTTCATTCTTCATTTATGTATATGCTTGTAAAAAATTTCTCGATGTTTCCATGAAAACTCTCAGTGGCTTTTACTTCTTCTTAATGGGATGTTAATGGTGCAGATTTTTTCAACTGGAATAGAGTCAAACTCCGGTATTGTGATGGTGCATCTTTTAGTGGGGACAGCCAGGATGAGGTTCGCACTGGCTGAGATCTTTTTGTCTATTTATTCTTGTTCATTTAAATTGAGGCTTTCAATAACATGGGCTGGTAAACATTTTCGATAGCACTACCTGTTATTGAAAATGATCCGATCGCATATCTCCATGTCTTTGCTGATTGAATAATTGCGCAAGTTAGTCATCAACTTCAAAAGTGAAGGTGCTGAATTCCTGGTTTCCCTCTTCAGGGAAGAAAAAGTATAAATAAAAGAACTCTGGATGATTGACAGATTTAGTCTAACTTCAGTTTCTTCTAGTAATAGAGCTATATGACATTGTTGCTTCTCTCTCTAGGCTGCACAACTTCAATTCCGTGGACAGCGTATTTGGGCAGCTGGCATGGAAGATTTAATGTCGAAAGGACTGCGAAACGCCAACCAGGTATTTTAAGTTGTCTGTATTTATCATGTATTGTCTACTCTCTAATTGTTTCGATATTTCTTACTGATAATTATACATTAATTGTCTCAGGCCCTTCTTTCTGGATGCTCTGCCGGAGGTCTAGCATCTATACTACACTGTGATGAGTTTCGAGAAATGTTTCCAGGAACTATAAAAGTCAAATGTTTGAGTGACGCTGGCTTATTTCTCGACGCGTAATTACATATATCCCTCTTGCACGCATGTTTCTTTCTATTCTCATTTCTTATTTTTCTTCCTCTCATTTGTGTACTTTTGGAAACTGTAGAGTTGATGTGTCTGGCGGGCGTACTTTAAGAGATATGTATGGAGGTGTTGTTAACTTACAGGTAATCATCCCTCCATTCATTCGTGTTATCTTTTTGTTTCTATTAGTCCCCAATTTGAAGATATTCAAGATTAGTACCTAACGACTGGTATCACCTTATCACCACCAACTACCATATTTATTGGTTGATATCGAAAGTTAAAGGTCATATATAGTATGAGGAATGTTAAAAATGAATCTTTTGTTACTTGAATGAATTTAACCAATACACTGATCTGGTTCATTTATTTCTTGTAACATTGTCAAATGCTTTCCATCTACCAAAATAATGTCAGAATAGACAGTCGCTGTTGCAGATTTATTTGTTTGCATTATGGGGTATATATGGTTTAGATGTCTATCAAACATCTGTTCTACTTGTCGTGAACTTGACATAAAGCAACCGAATTTTTATCATCTCATAGTTTTCTTTTATGTATTTGGTTGCTTATAGTTTTAAACTTACAAATTGTATGGCAAACTCAAGCAAGAAAAAATGCCTATTCTACTCATCGTAGTGTTTTCACTTCAAGAAGAGACCTCTATTTTTTGTGTAAATCCATAAAAGAATTACAAATTTATTTAGGATTCATACATGTTCTTGAGCTTAGATACGTGACATGCTTTCATGCTTATGAAAGTTTTGTATGATTGTGACAGGGCGTCGGGAAGAACTTGCCTGGGAAATGTACTAACCACTTCGATCCAACTTCGGTAATCTGTTTCCTTTCATTATATATATATATATATAGTATTACACAAGTTACATGATTAAAATGGACCACGTGATTGCGATAAACCATGACTCTTCTTGTCACCCCTTTCTCATCGGCTCATTACCCCTGTTTCAGTGCTTCTTTCCTCAAAACTTGATCGCGAATATCAGGACACCAATGTTTCTCCTAAATGCAGCCTATGACGCGTGGCAGGTAAATAATTTTTTTTTCCTTGAAAGTCTTATGCGTTGTTCTTTGTTTAGTTGCTGGATGGGCGACAAGCATAGTCTTTCCTTTTATTCGATCTCCTTGAAAGTCTTACTCGATCTCCTTATTACCTTACCAGCTCCAAGCCAGTTTGGCTCCACCATCTGCGGATCCTCATGGCCATTGGAGAGATTGTAAAATGAATCATGCAAAGTGTTCTCCATCACAGATACATTTCTTACAAGGTTTGGTTTAATTTGAGTCATGTTTCCTTTTCAATAACATGCTTGAGTTCAAAAAGTAATTTGTACAACTTATTCCTCTTGCCGTCTGTTTTCTTCCCCTTCTAATCAGGCTTCAGGAACGAAATGCTCAATGCCGTCAAAGGCTTCTCGAAGTCCAAACAAAATGGGTTATTCCTAAATTCATGTTTCGCTCATTGCCAAACCGAGAGGCAGGACACATGGTTCAGTGACAATTCTCCCGTTATTAGAAACAAGGTATGACCGATATAAAATTATATTTCAATTTTCGTCACAAGAATTAACTAGAATTTAGTAGTTGATACTGCTCAGAGTACGTACTAGGAATCCCCTCCATATCTTTAATCTTGACGTGGATTAAATCTTTTACATTCCACTCGTTAAATGCCGAACCAAACCCACTAAGTCTCATGTCATATCTCTCCCATTGCGATAGGAGTTTTTTCTATGTTTATTCGATATCCTTCATGAATCATGATCCATTTTAAATTGCAGGGAATTGCACAATCGGTAGGAGACTGGTATTTTGATCGAACGGGAGTTAAGGCAATTGACTGTCCATACCCTTGTGACAGGAGCTGTCATAATTTGGTCTTCAGGTGAACAGAGTTGCCGCCTATTGCATCTATTGTTTCTATTTTTACCTATTTCAGAAATTTTATTAGCAGGAAAATGCTTTGCTTTAGAAGTTGGTAAATAATAAGACAGTAGATTCGTGAGAACTGTAATCAGTTATCTGAAAGCTCTCGCCGATAGGTAATGAAGTATTTATGACTCATAAAATTTGTCTGAGATCCTGCACTATGTATAACTTTACTTCAATTCATGATATTATATGGATGTTCTTATAAAAATGTAAAAGAGCAAAAGTTTATGGATTTGTTGTGCAACAAGTAGAGAATGGTTTAGGTTTGATTTTGTTTACTCGCCTTTATCGTTCACGACAAAAGGACACTGCAGCTGTGATAGCTGGCTTCTTCTTGACTAATGAAATGGTGGCTCACCCCCATTGCATTTGCAAAATGTTTTTCTGCTATACTTCATGGCTCGAAGAGGGAACTATCTTAGATTCTTGCTTGAAACCTTGCTGGTCTTTGAGAATATTTATTTTTTGAGGTTGAGAAACAATATTAGTAGGGCATCTTAGGCCATCTTTTTTTTTTTTTGCCTTTATGTTTGACGTGCTAGAATGGAGTATTATTATCGGCATTTGCAATCCAAACTAATGTTTGGCAAATGTGATTGAATTAGGAATCATATCCCAAGGAAGCCTATGATCCCTCCTAAAGGAAAAGCCCAAATCTAAGAAGTGGGTTTGTGATATTTCCATTAGGAATCATTAATCGAATATTTTAAAGACAAAATCACTCATAAACTATATGTATTTTTGGCCAACTTAACAATATAGTACAATGATTTTACATATTCTTGGACCAAACCAGAGAATATAGTACAATGACTTTTTTTTTGTTGACACATGGTATTTAATATGATTTAGTTTACATTATGGAATTGCTATATCTTGTTATTACATTCCGATCATGTCTAAACAAGCAACAACTTATTTAACTTCAAGTATTCTTCTTGGAGTACTTAAATTGAACTCCAAATTGAATCAGTTCATTATAAATGTTATGACTAAAAATTATCTAAATTTCTTTTCTTATTTTACTAAGAGAACAATATCTATCTTTTCTTTTTGACCTAGCACTTCCTAGTACTTGCTCTATTCAGATCTTTTGTTTCGACAATATGACAGAGTTTTTAACCAAAGATTTACCAGTCTAGTTTCATTCAAGTGACATAATTTACCAGCGCAATCGTGTTTACAATCTTGAACATAATGAACATAATGAGGTTGTCAAGCGCAAACATCAATACTAATTTAGTTAGTACACTTGCTCATTTTTCTCTTCTTCTTGTTGTCATGTTTGGGGTATGAACCCATTTTTGGGCTCATACACAACTCTTCATGTGTTATTCTCTCTCCAAATGTTGGCCCTATTGCTAAACCCAAGTAAATGAGGTGGTAATTGACATGTATGTTTCTTCACTGGATCGATAGACCACGGTTCAAATCTTATTGTTTTGAAAAAAAAAATTGAACCGTTCTCGATAAGAAAACTTCAGTCTTAAATTACTTATTGTATTACGCACTAAAGTTTGAATATTGAGATATTAATTAGCCACTTATGTTTCAATTAATTGTGCGGTTCGTTATTTACAAATTGGATCCTTAATCGAAAATTCATTCTTAGCCTGATTATTTTTAAATAAGAAGAATTAGGAGTGATTCATTTAATTGATCTTAATGTTGGTTGGAGAATGTGGGTTGGTTCCTGTGTTTTGGTTGTCTCTCTAAGCTTACTCTGGATCTTTGGATTTCGGGTTCTGTCTTTCCTCCTTCATGAAGCAGGATCGCTTGTTCTGTGATTTATGCTTCTTTCCCCTCTTGATTTATCCTCTATTTGTACCTGAAATTTATTTGTTATAACCTTTTATCATTTAACTCCCTTTGGAATATATACTAATAATGGAACCAAACCCTAAATTATTTTGTCTATTAAAATGAATAAGAAAAAAAAAAACATAAATGATTTTGTCAATCCTATGTCAAGTAGTCACAATATAGCCTAATATAATATGTCATCTCACTCTTTGTAATTTTATTTGATTAAAATATGTAACTATATTAAGATGAAATTTTTTGGACAAAGGTCTTAGTTATTCAAGTGGTCGTGAATCTGATCAAAAGTTGTCGTGATTTTAAATTATCTCGTGTAACTCGAAGTAAAAGTATTAAGTAGCTAATGATTTACGGTTTATAATTGTTTCTCATAATTTTTATTATGTAACGGGTCGTTGTGAGAGGTAATGAATCGGTAAAAAGCAAAATCATAAATTTTATTGAAGTCAACCCTTTCTCATTTAGTCTTGGGGGTCTTCTAATATTGAGTATTCTTAATTCTCCAAGGAGAGTCTTATGATAATTGATAAAGCTTTGGAAGGATAAGGGTGTAAACAAAAAGGAATCCAATAATGTAGTTCACATGCAACCCCCTAAGAGATATAATAGCAAATATTATTCAAATCAAATTTCTTAATTAAGTTCCCTAAATTCATTACTTTATGAAAGTGGGGACATACTATTCCTGTAGATGATTAAGAGACTTGACATATTTTCTAATTTTAATTTATAGAAGAAATATGTGGGGAGAGAGAATTTCACATATATGCATGTATGCAAGCTCAAACACATTTGTATGTATGCATGTATGTGAGAATTCGCATGCGATACCGACCCACTATAAGCCAACATGGCTTGTGTATATTGGGCCCAATTGGACCCAATTGGGTTTTCATATTTATATTCTTAATCACTCATTAAATGTTTTGTCCTTAACTCTATTTACAAACACCTTTCTTATAATGTCGATAGAAGAAGAGAAGAATTAGAAGGGATTAGGGATTGAAATTCACATGGGTTTTGGCCCATCAATCTACATATGACATAAGTTACTCTATCTCAAAGTACATAGAAATGGTTAGGACTTTTTCAAAACAAAGGGTTAAACAAAACCATGTGTTTTGAGATTGGGATGTAAATGGAGCTGGTTTAGATGGGTCACGTTCTTCCAGATCCGTCCCATTAATAAACGGGGTAGAGCTAGTCGCCCCAGTTAATAATCGGGGCGAGATTCTCAAACCCATACCGTTTATAAAACGGATTTTCAACCTGCTCTATTATCAACTTAAAATTTTATTGATATAATAATTTTCTTTAGAATATAACTAAATATTCTTTCAACAAAAAAAATATAACTAAATATTCAATTACTATACAAAATTAAACAAGTAATTAAGTATTTGTATAGAGAATATGTGTAATTAATTATGTATATAGGGTAATTAATATTAATTTATTTGTGGAAATTTATGTTGTTATTTATCTATATTAGTTATTGATGAATTATTTCAATTTATTAAAATATCTATAGTATTAGTAATATAGGTGGGACAAGTTTCTCTAGTAAATCTTATTCTAATCCCAAATTTCACCCCATTTAGATTTCCTAAACCATTCCAATAATTTTTTTCCTGACATCCCTTTCAGTGGTAAATTAAGATTCTCTCTCTCTCTCTCTCTTTTATTTCATGACTTAATTTCAAATTCAGTCCCCACTCGACTCTTTTTCTCATTTTCTCCTTAAATCAACTTCTTTCTTCTTTTAAGTAAACATCCATAATAACCCCATCTCTAAATGTAGAAAAAGTCTAGCTCTATACTAGGGGGTATCATACAAAATACCATCACAAGATTTCACCACATGGAGGGCAATAGATTCCATTTCCCAATTAGTCATCCTAATTTATATCTTCCTTGAATTGAAAGTTTTACTTGCTTTAGTAAATAGTATCTTAAGGTAATGTTAGAGTTCACAAGGAAACTATATACTATTCATATAAGGCTCTTATTGGATTAAGTGTCATTTTCTTTTAAGTATATATATACTCACTTATGACTAGTAGGTAATTAACTATATACTAGTAATTATATACCTTTGGAAAAGGGAGTATGGTAATTTTTTTCAACACCTTTGCTTGATATATTTGATCACTTCCATTCTTATTTCATATATAGCAAGATCACCCCAAATAAAGTAAGGAAGATGGAAAGGGTGGTATTAGCTCAAATGAGTGCCTCAAAAAAAGACAATTGATGTTGTATATGAGGCATGTTTTTATGTGCAATCTATTTGACCTTAAGTGGGGGGGGGGGGGGGGCTTAAAGACTGTCAAAAAGTGATCAAAAGCACAAGGACACTGATATACCTCCATTTTATACTGCAACAAAGATGGGTGGGGGAGGGGGGAGGGGGAAGGGTAGTAGTAGTACTACATGGGTTTTGAGTTTCATTATGAGTAAATGAAGAGAGAGAGAAAGATAGTGATAGTGAAAAAAAAACAAAATAGTTACTCAATTATAAGAGAGTTATTCAATTGATGCATAAAATATACACGAAATTGTGCGGAATATCCAAAAATTTTTTAAAAAATTCTGTTAAAAATCTAAATTTTGTATTATTATTTTTTCGTTAAAAACCAAATATTTGTATTTCGTTTTGTTAAAAACTCAATATTTGTAAGGGGTTGCAAGACATTGCAAAGCTATTGTAAGGTGTTGCAAGGCGCTCCAAAGCTATTGCAAAGCAGTTGTGAAACTGTCGCAAGGCGTTGCACAAGTTGCTGCGAATTAAAAAAGTAGTCAAGGAACTGCAGATTAAAAAAAAATTGACTGATCTTTTTTAAACAAAATCCAAACTTTTCAGGGAGGTTTGCACCTAAAATATATGCAGTTGCAGGATATATTCTATTCTAATCTACGTCCTTTTGTCCAGTCAAAAGCATACAAACTTGAATCTATATCGGATGCGTATGACTGAGATCAAAACCCTAGAATAAGAGCTGTGGTTGGACAAAAATCCCAAGTACAAGAACAATGAAAACAACCCAAGAAATTAAAAAAAGGTTTAATTGTTGAAGTAGAAGAATAATATAATTTATATAAAATATTTCAAAGTTCTAAATTTGAATAAGTTAGAGAGATAACAACAAGGTAATGGAAAGCAAAAGAATAAAAAAAAAAAAATCCAAAACAAATATGTTTGTTTACAGAGATAGACTTGTAAACATGAAATAAATTAAAAAGAGAATTAAACAAGCCTTATTCTGCAACTCAATCCCAACCCAACAAGAACAAATCACTTTTCATCAAAAGGGGTGAGCTTCATTTACCTCTCCACCCCCTCACAAACATTCAAAGATCAAAAGCTAATAAACTTTTCTGTATCATCCCTATTTACATTACAATATTACATTTCATGATAGATAATATAAAAAAAAAAAAAAAAAAAAAAACTATGTTACACACCTTTAATAATCAGATAAATAAACCCTTTATTCAGACCCCTTTTTTCCTTTTCATTTTCACTTTCAAATTGAAATTTCTGTATTTCTTGATCATTCATTTACATACAAGCTAAATTTGTCCCAAAGCCGCAGCTAATCGTTGAAAATCCTTCGCGAATATATCGGAAACCTGTAATTGTTGTTGTTGTTGTTGATTTTGATGGTGCTGCCAATTAGGACTTGATTCATCATTTACAAACTCGGTTTCAGATTTCATCTCATTATATAATTGTTGAGAGTGAGTTTGATTTTGACCCATTAAAAATGGGTTATGTATAATTTCATTCCATTTGATTTCTTCTTGTTGTTCTCCTCCTCCTCCAATTTGATTCATTCTTGTTTCTTTATCTGGTGTGCTACAATCTCCTGTTAATCCCCAAGAAAAGACATTGTTTTCGAAACAAGAATTATTATTGTTATGTAATTGATCAATACTACTACTTCCACTGCTTATACTACTACCATTATTAGTACTTGAAATTCCAGTTTCCCAATATTGAACACCACTTAGATTAAATGAATCAAGTTGAAGATCATCAGATGGTTTTAAACCCAATTGAGTTGGTAAAATCGAATTCGGTACAGATGGAAGAATAGTTGAATTATAATCAGAGTTCATCTCAAAAGGTCTACTAGTTTCATGGTTATTGAACCAGAGATGTGGGTTTGGGTTATTTACTGAAAACCCACTACCATTATTAGAACCATAATTCATCTGATGAAGATTGAAATACCCCATTGAATGATCTGAAGGCCTGTCAAGAAAGAAATCCTTGGTGGGTGTGACTCTTATTGAACTAATGCTGTTTTTGTTTATATTTGGTTCTGGTATTCCCAATCCAGAAGCAGGTGGTTTTGAATTCTCTTCAACTTTGAGAAATTTTAGGTCATTTGATCCACCACCAGGAAGAGCCTTCTGATGAGAAGAAGAATTGTTGTTGTTATTGTTGTTGTTGTGGGTAGGAGGAAGAGGAAGAGGTGGATTTTGTTCTTGTCCATTTTCAATTTCAGAAAGAGGTTTATGAGTAGCTGGATCAATCCCTCTCTGTCTTAGTTTTTTCTTAATGCAAGAATTCCATAAATTCTTGATTTCATTATCTGTTCTACCAGGGAGTTGAGCAGCAATTTGGGACCACCTAAATTGAAGAAAATTTCATTTTAAAACCCTAGAAATTAAACAACAAGTTTTGGACCATTAAGATGATGAAAAAGATTGGTACTAGGTATAATATATTATTTACCTGTTTCCTAGAACTGCATGAAGTTCAATAATGAGGTTTTCTTCTTGCTGAGAAAATGTGCCTCTCTTCAAATCAGGCCTTAAGTAGTTTATCCACCTCAATCTGCAACTCTTTCCACACCTTTGTAATCCTGTATCAAAATTATTTCAATTAATTGGGTACATAGAGAGAGAGAGAGAGAGAGAGATGGGTATAGAGAGAGAGAGAAGAGAGTTACCAGCTTGTTTAGGTACAGAGCTCCAACAGCCATGACCATATTTAGTGATATGCCTTAAAAGTTTTTCATCTTCTTCAGGAGACCAAAGGCCTTTCCTCAATTTCTGTTTGTAACAACATGAATGTCTGCCCATTTGGAGTTAAACCAACCCACACACCCCCTTTGTTATTAAAAACACTTGCAGAAAATTAAAGATTGGCAAACTTCTTCTAGCTAGCTAGTACTACTGAATACAAGAACAGAAGAGGGACTGTTGTTGATTGTTTTTTTTTAGAGAGGTTTGGGTGGTGAAAAATGTGGGTGTGTGTTTGTGTAGAGAGAGAGAGAGAGAGAGAGAGAAAATGAAGTAGCAGCTGAGAAAGAGAAGGGGAATTAATATAAGGAGGGCTCCAAAAGAGAAAAGTCACAGTCAATAAGGTTATTGGAGTTTGACGTTATTTTTATTTATTGGGAAATGTTTTCAATACTTATTACTAGTAGAGAAATTGAAAGGAGAGAGAGAAAATGTTAGGGGTTCAAATTATGAGTTGTATATATCTCATCCAAGGGTCTGAGAATGTGTGTATTTTCAGGATAGGGTAGGTGGGCCTTTATTTTGTTTGCTTCCATTATTCTCTTTATTTTTCAGTAGAAATAAATAATGACTGATATGATAAAATAAATAAACAAGAATCAAAGATAGAACAACTTGAAGTTTGATGAACAAAGTGTACTTTTTCTATGCTTGAAACTCAAGTCAAGAAATCAACTGTAATAATGTTTGTTAAGATGCCATATATGAGTGTCATAATTTATTGTCATGGCAAAATCATAGATGGCAATGACATTTTCTCAAATTCTATTTAGTTTCAGTTCAGATTCGCCTTATCCTCTTCTCACGAAAATATCTGTGCCGCATTTCGTTAGTTCTTGTATTGTAAGAGGGGTAATACCTATTCTAATTTATGTTATTCATTTCTATTTGGTTCGGTGCTTACGCGGAGCGGAGCTTTCGGTGGAAATACTAGTTATTTTTACTTTAATATTGATTGATTGGCCCCCCTCAACTGATTAATTTCCAAGAGTAGATGAAATATTTATGTTTATGAGGGGTATTCTAGACATTCTAGATCATTTGAGAAGCTAGTAACTTGTATGTTTGAGAAAATTGTCCCAAATGCTGATAAAAATCTTTTTGTTTAATTATCATCTATCCTTTTAATTGGGGAGATCAGTTAAAGGATCAATTAAAGGCAACTGTGAGTAGTGTGAACTTACCATACTTTGTTACTTTCATGTGATAGTAAACTCATCTTTTTTCTTAAAAGAAAATGGGTAAACAAAGAGGGTTTATGGTTATTCACTAGATCCGCCGTGTCATAAACTAGATGAACTAAATAAATCACCGATGATTTATATAGTTAGTCTCACGTTCTTCTAGCTCTAGGAAATCTTTCAAAACGCTAGGGGTTTGTTGTCAAGTTGTTTTGCGGGTCCTTCGTAAATTTAAAACTCGGATCCATTAATTCTTGATGGTTCTTGAACATGCTATATGTGCATGAGTCGATAGTGGGCGAGATATATAGTTGGAGTGTGATTCTTTGTTGGTCTCGCGTCTTCTTTATAACTCTGACATAGCTCCTTGGTGTACAAAGAATAGTTGAAACACAAAAACTCTTATATGATAAGTGGACTTCCCATCTCCGGTACATACAGAGAAAGAATTGTTGTTGCTTGGTTTGCAAATGAACTATCTTCAAAATTTACCGTTCCAAAAGAAAATCTTTTATCATTATTTTGTTTTTTTTACCGATTACAGCGGCCCATGGTGGCGGATGATGTGTGCACCATTATGGTATGAAGTACCCACTAGACACTAGTTAAGGTGTATAATAGTACTAAAGACATCTCCTTCCAAAAGATAGTTAAAGATAAAGTTATTGATATTGTAACCAATACCAAAACAAGGAAAACTTGAGACAATGAAGGTAGGGTTCAAAATAACATTGTATTGAGTTTCAAGCAAAACCCATTTTTCAACTAAGTCTATAGCGAATTTCTACTATTAATACATTCCCAAGAATTGAGAAAAATGCCAAATGAGTGAGCAATAGAGATAGGAAATTAAGACGAATGGACTCTCTCTTACTAAGAAGAGTTTGGACAATCTATTTAACATACGAGACAAAACTAATACAAATAACTTTTATTGACTAGATTTATTGTGTTTAGCTAAATCGAACTAGTATAACTAAAATACGAGGAGAGAACATAATCTAAAACTAGTATCATTTTCATGTACACCCACAAAATAAAATTGGCCATCTAAAGGGAAAACTTTTTTGACTTGCCCCCCATATTTCTTCATCTTTTAGCTTTTGGGACAAATTTTTCAAAATGATGATCACTTTGAAAAGTTTTCATCATTACGTGGAAAGAACAAAAGAACGTTGGGATTCTTTAGAAATTTGAAGAAAATGAAAAGAGATACTTTTTCTTGAGGAAAAAAGGAAAAAGCACTCTATTCAAATGTTTGGAAAAACCCCATCAATAGCTTCACTCCTCCATGGTTTTTCCATTTAAAATACTCACCTTGGTTTGCTTCTTGGATTAGAAAGAGAAAAGGTAAAGGACAATGATACACTGTCGCATTCCTTTTCTTTCACGTGGATCGTTTTACTGTTTACATTTTATTAACTAATTATTATTTTTTTGAAATTTTGACGGAAAAAAAAGAAACAATTATGTAAATCTATGGTGAATAATCAATTCAATTTTGGTGTATATATCATCTAATGTAAATGTATAGTTGTATTAGTGATTAATAAAATAATGATGCTTAAAATCACCCGACTTATTTATTCAATAACATCAGCCAAATATATACTTGGATAGTCATTTTCACCTGCTTCTATTCGAGCTGGAGAAAAGTCTTCACAAAATATTCCCCCAACCTTTAAGAACTCTAACAAGTATGCGTCATCCTTAGCAAAAAAAAAAAAAAAAACAAATATGCGTCATTTCTTATATCTCTTCCTTTGTATCCTTTTCCCATTAGGCTTCGTTTTTTTGAATATTCTTTTCATAATCAATTATATTTGTAAAGAATTAGTTATTATTTAGTATTAGCATGTAGACAAATTTAGAGATGAAGTTAGCCATGAGATATTTATTTATTTATTAAAAAAATTACATATTACAAATATATTATACATGTACCCTACACCACAAGAAGCTAGACGACTGCCCAAGTTTTATCCATGAAGGGAGACAAAGGCCTCTACCACAAGGCATGAACATTCAGAAACGTTTTCTCAAAAATCAAAAATCAAAATTTTATAGTTAAAAGAAAAATGGTACGTCATATTTTGTTTAGATTTTGAGAGTGACATCACTATCGCGTATCGACGATGAATTTGTTACATAACACTTTTTTGGACCTCTTCCAGGGTTGTTGCGAAAATAAAAATGTGTAGATAAATAGTAGTGAATTTAAAAAATTTATAAATTGCAAGTAGCTAAAGATAAATAAGAAAGGAATGAAGAAAGAAGGAAATGAAATGCAAATGTGAAATCAAAACATGGTCGATGACTTTGGCTTAAGTTTATTTTCCCTAATTCAATAATTACAAGTGAATAGGGTCATGATATCTTCCAATTTTTCTTCTCGAATATATATTTATATGTATAAATATTCAAGTATAAATTATTATAGACCTAACCTAGTTATTTTGCTTGTTCATTTATGCTGTAACGAAGCTTTGAATTCTTTGAATTCAAATGCATATAACTATATGTAACTATATATATATATGTATCAATTCATGTGTACCATATATCATTGTTTTCCTTTTAGCTCCCAAGTTTGTGTTTAGTAGAATTTTCGAGCTTTTAATTAGCCTGGTGTATTTCAGATTACTTTGATCGTTCTAATATTTACAGCTATAACTATTATTTTCTCTTCCAACATTTGAAATAAAGAAGAGAGGGGGTAGTGGAGGAAATGTGAGAACGAAAAAGATACAATACGGAGACACGTAGGAAGAGAAAAAAGACACTAGCAGAACAAAAACCACTAGAAAATGTAACAAAAATCTACAGAAAAGCTAACGTAACTAAGCAAGACTTGTAATTTGGCCCGAAAAAGTGACAGAATGTCGAGTAACATGGTCGGTAACTTGACCATGTGGGCAAACTGCTTCAGTCATCCGTCTATTTGTGAGAATAGTCTCACATTAGAGAATAACTATCAAGCAACCAAAAATATAATGTCTAGGTCCTGTCTACTCATTGCCAGTTGATTTTGAGTTAGATGACCACAAATTTAACACTATTGTCCACCCGATTTTTCGGGCCAAATGTCAAAACTAATAACTAATTAGGGACCAAAATGTCTATTGATCATAAACAGGGGGACTATTCAGTAATTTACTCACTTTGATATACTCTGTAATTGAACTTTAATTTCAACCCCTGTGTTGTTTGATGTGCTTTTTTTTTTTTTTTTTTTGTTAAGGGTGTTGTTTGATGTGCTGTTTCCAGCATATTAGAGGGGCCCGATATTAAAACCCCATTACAGAAACAACAAATATAGTAGTAGTAGTAGAAAATAATAAACAAAACAACGAGTGACATTCATCTCCCTTTCAATTATGACTTGGACAATCCTTCCTCATAATTCAACTTTTTTTTTTTTTTTTTTGAAACTCCTCATAATTCAACTTATATCTATACACATTTTTTATTTCTACCAATATAATGTACGGCTTAGCTGTCGTGACCATCAACTCATTCGACTACAACAACCTATTATATTTATTCTATTATATTTATTCATAAATCTACTAAAAAAATAATACATGTTTATACGAGGATCAATTTTCGTGTTAAGTTTGTGGTCATACTTGTGAGAATAGTCCCACATGGGAGAATGGGTAACTAGCAACCAAGAATATAAAGTATAGGTCCTCTCCACTCATTGCCAATTGGTTTTGAGTTGGATGGCCACAAACTTAACATGGTATCAGAGCTAGGCCCACACGTGATAGGCTTAAAAACCACACGTGCTCCACGTCACCCGTAAAGAAAAAAAACACATGTGTTAGGCTCAAAGAACGTCACACATGAGGGGGCGTGTGAGAATAGTCCCACATGGGAGAAAGGGTAACTAGCAACCAAGAATATAAACCAATTGGTTTTGAGTTGGATGGCCACAAACTTAACAATACTAACTCAAAATTAATTGGCAATGAACGGAGAGGACCTCGACATTATAGTTTTAGTTGTTGGATAATCCTTCTCCCATGTGGGGTTGTTCTCACATTTCGATTTAATGAAATTGTGTGATATTTGAGAATATATTTTTTGGTTTTATAAAATACATGAGATTTTTCTTTATTAACAACATAAACATCCCTAATACGTAAAAAAAAAAAGTATATGAGATTGTAACTTTAATGCCATAAGAAACAAAATTAATTAACTAATTTAAAATTAAGTGAAATCAAAATTATATGATTCATACTTTCTTAATATTTTTTAGTTTCTACTCAAAATCGGAGAAAATACTTTTATTTCCGTGTTGTCCAAAAACACTAAATACATAAACTTATATGCAAAGAAATGATTTTAGGATATATTATTTGTCAATTCATCATAATAAACTTCCCTAAATTTACATAAGAAAGAGCAAATATTCCTTAGTAAACTAGCTGAGGAGTCTTTCCAGACAACCCTGAAACCAAGCCAGTACTTATCTCCCCCCATTTTCCCAACTCATCATAATAAACTTCAATTCATTGTGTTCTTTATGGTTTTCATATTTAATTAATTAATAGCAAATTATAAAATTAATTAGTTAATTAATCAAATGTTCTTCCTCACTCCTTTCCCTGTTATTGCAACAAGTATTGTCCTTTGTCTTGTCTTCTTTTATCCTGACCTTAATCACCCCCTAATCATCATGTTTTCCTAATTAAATATCTCCACCACCCCTCCATATATTAATTAATTATAAACTCAAGAGATACTTGGGAATATTAATGTCTTCTAATCTATTGTTTTCTCTAATAATAATCCCCTAATCATGACGACCTCATCATATGAAGCACATGCAATCAAGTCAACCATGTCTTTTTTTCTAATAAAACTTTATATAATCCCTCCACAACAAAGTATTATTTTGAATTATTTTATTTTAACACCTAATTACTTAATAATTTATTGATTAATTGAGAGTTATTTGATCAATGCACGTAATATTCAATTTCACGTACTAACTCGGTATCTATGTTTCATGCAGTTATAATCAACTAACTAATTAATGAATCCACTTACGAGTAAAATTTTTGAAATCGTGTAAGTGAGGCGTTGATGATTGTTCAAAATAAGTTCTTATGTTCACGTAAGTACATATATAAGGGTTTACTGTGTGACAAATTTTTCATATTGACAAAAAATCACGTTGTTAACATCTCCACGGGCTTTACGAAATTCACACATTATTAGTTTTACGAAAGAGAAGAGACTCGTGAAGAAGTAGACATCATTCATCAAAACATCTAACCCATTGGTTCTTTATGGATCCGAGTTTCACAAATTCAACATATGTCATTATTATGTCAATATTAGCTCAAATTTTCTTTACGGATAGTTGGGTTTTACTTTTCCTTGTCAACTTGTAGGGTAGGCGAGTAGTGAAAGAGTCTGAGAAATCTTAGACAGGTTTGAGGAAATTTTAAATCATCTATCCGGATTTCCTCTTGATGTTGGAAACAAATCAAGATAAAATTGACATATCAATTTCAGCCTTTGACTTGAAATTCCCTCTGGAATTGTCTGGATTTCCTCGGCTCGATCATTTCTCTTGGTGACTAAAGTTATAAAAATGATAAATCCTTGTATAAGAGGAGATAATGGTGGTGAGTTTTTATATACATAAAAATATGTGTCATTCATGGTTCAATTGGGCCAAACCAACTACTTAAATGATTAGAAAAATCCATAGAGTAAAACCAAAAAGAAGGAAGCTAGAATTGATCATTATTCCTCAGGGAAGGAAGGAAGAAAGAAGGGCATAAATGTATATATATATATAGGTGATAGATCATTGAATACATCAAAAAAGGTATTTATAGATAGATAGGGTCACAAGTATAATTTGAGAGACTAGTTAATAAAGCACAACCCATGCATATCATGATCTTATTAGTACAACACTACAACTTTTCTCCATGGGCCTCATAGTGATAACTTTATCTCATTCATGAAGTCCAAATGGGCCCCCATGTACTGTAAACTCCTTATAGCTACAATGAATTGCCTTATTGAAAAGAGTTAAAACAAACAAAAAGGGTTGGCCTACCCAAGCTAGCTAGCTAGCTATTCATTCACCAATGCACTATTAAGGTTACATCACATGTCAAACTCTCTGCCACCCAAAGAAAACATTAGATAGTAATGAATCATCCTCATGTATAAAGGCAGAATCTCCATTTTTTGTATCACTCAAAATGATATGTATATATATTATATGTAATTATGTATATATACATAAAAATACACAAGACACCAAGAAGATAAAAAAAAAAGGTCAATAAAACAAGAAACAGTGTCCCCATTTGCTCATTCTAATGACCTAGTAGAGTGCCGGTTGCTGGAGAAGTGTTTGTAAAGCGGAAATCTCACTGAAGTGGTAGAAACCCACTTTCTTACCCATACAATAGACGGTTGATTCTAATATCATCTAGTATTTGAAGTTCTTAATAAAATGTGCTACATACATAATCTCATAGCATATGAGTTTTTTTTTTTTGTTGAAAGGCATATGAGTTATTCTTAGAATTTTAAAAAGGGAGTGGGGTATGTAGAAAAGGACTTACTCTATCTCATTTTATAAAGATACAAGAGGAAGGCAGGAGTACTGTTTAGACAGGGTAATAAGGCATCAATGTATCCTATTTGACTATCAAACCTAGCTTGTTGTGTTGGGAAAAACGGGCACTTAGGCGCAGCGGAAACAAAAGTTTTTCCCCTTTGTGTTAGTTACGAGGATAATATAGAAGAATAGTGGGAGCAATAAGCAAAGAACTTAAAGTAAATAAGACAACAATTTTTAACGTGGAAAACCTCCTCAATGTGAGAAGTAAAAACCACGGGACTCGTAGTCCAACCAAATCAACTATAATAAGCAAAGTAGTTACAGACTACGTCCACCCGAGACTCAAACCCTTCCCAAAAGAATCAATCTCAAACACGAAGAAACACGGAGAAACCCTCACAAGAAAGAACAAAACAGTCCAGAAATCTGCAGCCCAAAACGACCCTAAATTCACTAGGATTCCGGCGACCAATCAACGATCCCTCCGTACAAATACTAGATGAATATGTCAAGAACAGTTCTGCCAAATTTCAGCTCAATCGGAGAAGAACTCACCGTCGGATTTTCCGAACAACGAAGACTGCGCGTGCTGAAAAAGTTCTGCCCCGCTCTTCTCGGCAACCTCCTTCTCTCCCTTCTTCTCTTGTGCGTTTCTAATTGTGTTGCATACTTCTAATTAAGATTAAAGAAGTATTTATAGACTTACTCTTAACCCTAATTCCACCGTCATAAGTAACAGACCCAAAGAAACTCGACTTGGGCCCGGGTTTGGTTTCCTAATCCAAACCCAACTAGGTTTCCCCACTAGGAGGAAAACCCAACAAACTCCCCCTCCGACTAGGTGGGAGAAACAGCCAGCCCTGTTGTCCCCTTGACAGCCCTGGAAACAGCCAGCTCCGCTTTTCCTCGACAACCCTGAACAACTAGCCCTGCTTCTTCTTGACAACCCTGGAAACATCCAGCCTTGCTATCCTTGACAATCCTGTAATCAGCCAGCCCTGTTGTTTCTTCCTGAACAACCAGCCCCGCTATCCCTCGACAGACCTCCAGCTTCCCCTTCGGCAGAGCCTTCGTCATCATATCAGCTCCGTTATCGTCTGTATGAACTTTAACCAGCTCTAACTCCTTGGAAGCAACCACATCTCGTATCCGAGTGATACCTCACATCGATGTGCTTCGAACGCGAATAAAACGTCGAATTCTTGCCGAGATGTATTGCACTTTGACTGTCACAAAGCAATACATACTTATCTTGATTGAATCCGATCTCCTCAAGATAATTCTTCATCCACAACAACTCCTTACAAGCTTCAGTTGTGGCTATAAACTCAGCGTCAGTGGTAGAAAGTGCAACGCACTTTTGCAGCCTTGACTGCCATGCTACAGCTCCCCCTGCAAATGTTACCAAGTAACCCGAAGTAGACTTCCTGGAATCAACATCCCCAGCCATATCAGCGTCAGTGTAACTGACCAGTAGTGGCCTATCACCTCCGAAAGTAAGCTTCAAACCAGAAGTCCCTCGAAGATATCTCAAAATCCACTTCACTGCAGCCCAGTGTTCCTTCCCCGGATTAGAAAGAAACCTACTAACAGTACCAACCGCATGAGCTATGTCAGGTCTGGTACACACCATAGCATACATCAAACTACCAACTGCAGAAGCATATGGAACCCTCTCCATAGCTTCCAGCTCTGAATCTGTACTCGGACTATGTTGACTGCTCAATCTAAAGTGTCCAGCAAGAGGAGTGCTGACAGCTTTAGATTTGTCCATGCAAAACCTTTGAAGTATCTTGTCAATGTACTTCTCCTGAGATAAGTAAATCAACCTGTTCTCTCTATCTCTAACAATTCTTATACCAAGAATCTGCTTCGCTGGACCCAAATCTTTCATGGCAAAAAACTTGCTGAGCTGCTTCTTCAACTCCAGAATTCTCCTCGAATTCCTCCCCACAATCAACATATCGTCTACGTACAACAGTAAGATGATAAAATCACCTTCACCAAATCTCTGAACAAACACACAATGATCTGAAGTAGTCTTGTTATAACCATGCTCCCCCATAACTGACTCAAACTTCTTATACCACTGTCTCGGTGCCTGTTTTAATCCATAAAGGCTTTTCTTCAAGCGGCAAACATAGTCCTCTTTGCCCTTCTTCACAAAGCCTTCCGGTTGCATCATGAAAATCTCTTCCTCCAAATCCCCATGGAGAAAAGCAGTCTTTACATCCATTTGCTCCACCTCTAGATCAAGGCTCGCTGCCAATCCAATTGCAACCCGAATGGATGACATCTTCACAACAGGAGAGAATATTTCATCGAAATCAATTCCCTTCCTTTGGCTAAATCCTTTCACAACCAACCTAGCCTTGTATCGAGGGAGCAACATGGTCTCCTCATGCTTAACTCTATACACCCACCTGTTAAGCAATGCCCTCTTACCTTGAGGCAACTTCACCAGCTCAAACGTATGGTTCTCCTCCAGAGAATCCATATCGTCTCTCATGGCCTTCCACCATTCATGTTTATGTTCATCTTCCAAAGCTTCGTTAAAGCTTTCAGGTTCTCCTCCATCAGTAAGTAACACATACTCACTAGGATCATACCTTGTCGAACGTCTCAGACCTCTCTCAGATCTCCTAACAGTAGGGAGGTTCTCGGTAGTTGGTGTTCCATCATGATCGTCACCATGACCACCAGTACCATCTTCTTGTGTGGGAGCATCAGCACCGGGTGTATCAACTTGAACCTCAACCTCGACATAACCATCGACAGATGTAGAAGGAGCAACCTCCAAATCAATCAAACCTTCATAACCCTGAGCTGGATTTCCGGACTTGTCAATGTCCTTAATCGTTTGATCTTCCATGAACACAACATCTCTGCTCCTGATGAGCTTCTTCTCCACTGGGTCATAGAACCTATACCCAAAATCATCCTGACCATAACCGACGAACACACACTGTCCCGATTTCATCTCCAGCTTCGACCTTTCATCTTTGGGTATGTGGACAAACGCCTTACACCCAAAGACCTTCAGATGACCATAAGAAATATCCTTACTGGTCCATACCCTTTCTGGACTATCACCCTCCAACGGAGCACTGGGTGACAGGTTCAACACATGAACAACCGAGCTCAAAGCTTCTCCCCAGAAAGTTTGCGCCAAGCCTGACTGTGAAATCAAACACCAAACTCTCTCGACAATCGTCCTGTTCATCCTCTCAGCCAACCCATTCAACTTTGGAGTCTTGGGTGGCATCTTCTGATGCTGAATACCGTATTCTCTACAGTAAGCATCAAATGGTCCAGAATACTCTCCACCATTATCACTGCGAATGCACTTCAGTTTCTTACCTGTCTGTCTCTCAACCGATGCCACAAACTGCTTGAAATAACCCAAAACCTGATCTTTGGACTTCATAAGATAAACCCACAACTTTCTAGAGTGATCATCAATGAACGTAACAAAATATGATGCACCACCAAGAGATTTTGTCTTCATTGGACCACATACATCTGAATGCACTAGATCAAGTATCCCGGGTTTTCTAGAAGATCCAGAAGACTTGAACGAGATCCTGTGTTGTTTCCCTGCAAAACAATGTTCACACTTTTGTAATTGCAAACCAGAAATACCTGTAATGGCATCCCTCTTGGATAACACAGACAATCCCTTCTCACTGATGTGACCGAGTCTCTTATGCCATAACTCCATGGCATCATCATTCTCCACTGCATTAACTGCATCCATGGAGACTTTAGCTTTCATCCAGTAGAACGATGAAAACTTATCACCTCGAGCCACCACCATAGAACCCCGTGAAAGTTTCCACTTACCCCCTCCGAATAAGCTATAGAAACCCTCGTCATCAAGTCTCCCTGTAGAAATCAAATTCAACCGAATGTCTGGGACATGCTTAACTCCTTTAAGCAACAACCTAGTATCAATACTAGTCTCCAAGCAAATATCACCAATGCCAACAACCTGAGCCAAACCATCATTACCCATCTTCACGGAACCATAACTACCCGAAGTATAGGAATAGAACAAATCCCGCTGTGATGGGCTACAAAATTATTGTTAATTGGTTTTGAGTTGGATGGCTACAAACTTAACATGGTATCAAAGCTAGGCCTACACGTGATAGGCTTAAAAGCTACACGTGCTCCACGTCACCCAAAGAAATACACGTGTTAGGCTCAATGAACGCAACACCCGTGTGAGAATAGGCCTACATGGGAGAATGGGTGTCTAGCAACCAAGAATATAAAGTCTAGGTCCTCTCCACTCATTGTCAATTAGTTTTGAGTTTTTTTTTTTTTGAAACCATATTTCATTCCATAAGTGATTAAATCACTGATTTACATGGATAATTGATTATTCCTCTCGCTTCAGCGACATGAGAGTTACAAAAGTAAATTCTCAGAACTTCAAATGGATAATTGATTTTGAGTTAGATGGCCACAAACTCAACATTTTCTTCTCCTAAAAAAGAGGCACTCTTGCACATATACAAAATTTCAAACCTGGAACTATAAACCTTCAAAATCTACATGCACATATTTACATACACATAGTTCTTTCATATGGTTGTACAATTATAAACGTGTAACTTGTTGGTAGCATTTTTTACTAATGAAATTGCGTCCAGATTCCTTAATTGAGATGACTATATGCATGGATATTTAGGTACCATTATTTTTCGTATAAGTTTGTACTATATAGTACTCTTGGGTATAGTACGTGATGTGACTCACATAATAAGTGATCTACTCTTTAAAGACGGAAGTACTATATGAAATGAATTTACATACATGCAAATTGATTTTGACCAGAATGGCCTCATGATTAAGTCGACCGACTCAAATAAACATAATGTACTAATATTCTATCACCATCTGCCATTTAGATATTGAATATCTTCTAACTCATGTTTTGTTTTCTTAATTATTAGTATATGCAAAGTAATTAATTAACAAGGTAACTAAACAAACACACTTTATGACTAAAGGTTAAATGTTCCTTCATTTAAATAGTGTAAAAGTGTTTCTCAATGTTTGCACAAGATCAAAGATGGGGGAATATAGAACAAAGCCAAGGGGAATAATGGAGTAAAAGATGGCGGCGGGGAGAGGGAATAAGCGCCGACGGGGCATATCACCGCCAAGGTTTGACTGACCAGAAACAAAAACAAACGGCTCCCACAGTAGCACGTGTGGAAGAGGAAGCTGTGTGACCCACCACAATAGAAAGCAATCATCCAACTGTACAACATTGAAGATCCGACGTCACTGGTGATATATATTTGTACATCTCACCATATTATCATCCCCAACTCCAAGAGAAAAACGACAGCTAGGTATTTTCAACTAATTATTGTCATTTGTCAGCAGCCCCCACACCATTTGTCAGTTGTGTCTTTTGTCCCTCTTTCTCTTTCCCTCTCTATTCGGTGATGTCCATACCTCACACGCTTATAGTGGGGTCCGCTTGTGTACGGTCAATCGTACGCTACATGACGCCTTTCTCTCTCACACGTCGATACTTTTCTTCAACAACGACTACTAGAGTTTAGGATGCTACTATATGCAACTTCAGTTTTGCTAAAGACAACTATTAGACAAAAATAACTAAATAAAACTAACAAAAATATTGTCCTAAATTGCTAAACACCACCACCACCAAAAATCAAATATAATCGAATTTTTCCTCTATTTTATACACAACTCTACAAAAATTATTAAACAAAATAACTAAATAAAATTAGTTGAATTTCGTCTTAAATTGGTAAACCCAATAGTAGGAAAAAAAAATCAAATATAATCGAATTTTTTCTCAAAATTCAAATTTCTATTACCATAATTAATTATTCATAAATAAAATATATTCGAACATTAAATTAAGAAGTTAACCAAATATTAACAAATAACAAAAAAAAAAATATATATTTTCAAAAAAAAAAATCCAACGGATATTGTTCAACAAAAAAAAATCCAACGGTTATATTTTCAACAAAAAAAAATTCCTATGGGATATTCATAAAATCATACTATATAAAATCACTATGTATATTTTTAAGCTTAGTTTAAACCTTAATAATGTATATTTCATAAAATCATGCTACTAAAAAATAATGTATATTTTTTAAAACCTATAACATTATTTTTTTTAGATAATACTAATACAACCAATTTTATTTTTGTTTAATAATTTAATAAAGAAAAAAATTGTGTCTATTAAATAACTTTGGGAAGTTAACATAGTTGTATTTAGCAATCTAAGATTCAAAAAATTATTTGCTAGATAAAACCAATAAATCGATCTCTGGTGTTGTTTAGCAATTTAATAAAAAAATATATAGTTGTGTCTAGCAAATAGCTTTATGAAGCAATTATGCAGCTTCATTTAGCATTTGTCTTACAGGCCCCTTTGTGTAGACAATGATTTTTGAGTCTGGTTAAAAGCACTCTCCCAAAAAGCTGTTTGCACTCCGATGAGGAGATTCTTTTCACCCCCAAACACATGTTGGCACCGGGTGTATAAGACACGGATCCACTTGTTTGAAATGCAAAGTAAATAAAATCTCGTACTAGTCCCGTCTGAGCCTTTGTTTTGAAGTATCAAAGACCTTGCTGGTTCGAGTTCGAGACCCTTAGACTAGTTCGAGTCTAAAGGTATTTTTAGTGGTGGTTTTGGATCTAAGGTTTGGAATCAAAATTCTTTATCTCTCTAACTCCTTATCAATTATCATGGATCAAAGCTAGTTTGGACTCTAGGTTCTTTCCATGATGATTTCACTCTCTCTCAATCTCTCTCTCTCTCTCTCTCTAAATTTCATCTCTCTTCTCTCCAATTCCTCGGAGCGGATCGATTATGATGGTTTTGAAAACAAAATTGTTTCCTTGATGACACATGGAAGGAGATACAAAGAAAATGAAAAAAAGGAAAAATAGACAAGTGAGGGGGGTGTTCGGTGCTAATAGGCACCTTGCACAAATAATAATTACGCTAGGTGCCTTTAGCCAGATCCGTGATCATTTTACAAGTGAAAATATAATAAGGTCAATATTTTGTTTATACAAATTCGAAAAGATTACATTTAACATGCCAAAATGCATCTACTTTAATCCGGTTCGGTTGTCCAAACTCAAGTTAATGGTTGATTATGAAGATGGACATGAAGGAGAAAAAACAAAACAGAAGGAGGTTCAATGGGGCGCCCAACAAACTTAGTGTAGACGCCCCATTTATACCTAGAGCCTCCAAATATTTACACATGATACATCGAAGACTTTGAGCAGCGGAAAACTCTTTAAAACCTTTAGAACTTCGTGTAAGACTGAAGAATCGCAATTGAGGAGAATAAACTAAAATATTGAATGAATAAAACAACTACTGGACCGCCTCCCCCCGTATAGCTTTAAGATTTCCTTAACCTAATCAAATTCAAATAACAATTTCTAAGAAAATAAAGCACTAGAATCTTAAGAAAATAAGAGAATACCTAAATTAAAAACACTTGCTAAAAATAGTAAACAAATCTACTAAAAGTCTGTTTTGAGGACCATCCCACAAAATTTCGTCTACTTTCGACACTCGTAGGTTCGGTGTTGCTCGTTATAGTATGTCACTTTTATATTGCCCGCATCAATTTCTTTCATATATTTTTCAAAAAAAATTTCTACATCGGATTTTTAAAAAGAAAAGTTGAGATGGACCAACTATCATTTCTCTCTCCATTCACAAAGAACGACCAAGTGATAAGAATCTGCAACAAAGAAAAACTTGGGATAAGAATACTTCAAGTTAAGCCCTCATTTACCCGTCCCAACAGCTTTGGAATGGCAATTATAACAATAACTCCCAACGACTTTTGGTCGAAGTTGTAAGAAGTTTAGTCCTCCACCTTAGAAGTCAAGAGTTCGAGATACACTGACAATTCAAAAAACAAATACATATAACAACTGCATTTTGTCCTTAGTTATATATATATATATATATATATATATATATATATATATATATATATATATATTCTAATCACAAAATAATACTTATATTCGGTTCTATGTGGTAGAAAGAAAAATATGATAATACCACACAAAAAATGGGGTTTCACCCCTAATGAGTGTAGGCCCTCAAAATCTTGCTACCAACAAAGCTATAACCTTCATTACTTCTTTAACAATGTAGTCATTTTGAAGATAATAGCATGTTATTAGTGACCCATAACCACACAAAGCACATGGATCTCTCCAAAATGTTCCTTAAATCTATGGCTATATGCTAGCCCTTTCACGTCTATTCTTTTAAGGCTGTGAACTTTTGTCTTGTCAACTTAGAAAAAAAACCCATCCTGTGAATACTAGTCCACACAATGTTACCTATTTACCTTGGCAATGTTCCAAGTCCACCTTTCTGGTTAGAGATTCTGATCAAGTTTATCTGTTATCGTCATTATTAATTCCTTAATCCTGCAAGATTTTGTTTACAGTTGAGAATTCATAGTTGTATAAACATACTAGCAATATTGCAAAGGGATTATTGCCGAGACCAACAAGCATAGGTACAATAGATGAAATTAAAGGGTGTAGGCCCATATTCTAAGCAAAAACTTTATACAACCATATAAAATCTAAACAAAAGACACATTGAGTGTGATTACGACAGAGAGAATGGGTGGGTCATACAAGTTGTAAATATATATTACCAGCGCATTACTAAAATGTCTAATACACCATTAGCTTATGCCGCAGATTTATTCGGTTGCAGAAATAATCAAAGCAATTAGATCATGAGGGATTGAGCCATTGGTCCAAAAAGGGGGCCAAAATGAAAATTTCACCCAAAGTTGCCTAAAAATGAAAGGGAGGTCCAATGTGTCAGTTTGGGGGTCAAAATGACGTAAAGGGCCCTTAGAAAATAAAGTATTTACCGTTCATGCCATCGAAAATTACAAAATTGCCATCGAAAATTCTCGGGAAACGATTTTTTTTTCTGAAAATTATTTTATTTACTGGAAATTTGAAATTTTCGGGAAATTATTTTATTTAGTGGAAATTACAAAATTTGAAAATTTGGGCGGGAAATTATTTTATTTACTGGAAATTTTGGGGAAATTATTTTATTTACTGAAATTTTTTTCTGTACTAGACATTTTTGTTGGGCGGGAATTTGAAATTTCGTAAAAAAATTTGAAAATTTGGGCGGTAATTTGAAATTTCGTTTGAAAATTTCAAAACTTCGAAAAAAAAAATTTGTGACCGGGAAATTATTTTATTTACTGGAAATTTTTTTCTGTACTAGACACTTCTGCTGGGCGGGAATTTAAAATTTTCAAAAAATTTTCAAAATTTGCCCGGAAATTTAAAATTTTCAAAAAATTTTGAAATTTTGGGCGGGAATTTGAAATTTCGTAAAAAAAATTTGGGCGGGAATTTGAAATTTCGTTTGAAAATTTCAAAACTTCGAAAAAAAAAATTTGAGACCGGGAGATTATTTTATTTATTGGAAATTTTTTTCTGTACTAGACACTTTTGCTGGGCGGGAATTTAAAATTTTCAAAAAAAATTCAAAATTTGCCCGGGAATTTAAAATTTTCAAAAAAATTTGAAATTTTGGCCGGGAATTTGAAATTTCGTTTAAAAATTTGAAAATTTCGAAAATTTCGAAAAAAAGATTTCGTTTGAAAATTTCAAAAAAATTTGAAAATTGGAATTTTTTGTGTAAGGAAAATTATTTTATTTACCGGGAAGAGATGGTTTGCTGGGCGGGAATTTGAAATTTCGTTTTCAAATTTTCAAAAAATTTTGAAACTTTGAATTTTTCGTATACTGGTAAATTATTTTATTTACCAGACATTTTTTTTTTTCAGGAAAACGTCAGCATGTCCCGTCCAAGGGCAAGAGGGGAATAAAAAAAAAAAATCTGACATTTGGACCTGCAACTAATTTTTGGGCAAGAGTGGATTTTTTTTGGGTTTACCCCCCACTTTTTGGACCCCTGGCTCAAAAATCCTTAGATCATCACCAATAAATGAAAAAAAACATTAAGTATAAAATGAGAAAAATGTAAACTAAACAAGTGTAAAGAATGATATCAAATGTAAAAGAAAACAAACCATAATTGAATTCGACAAGAAGAAGAAAGATAAAAAACCTATAGTAGCTGGATAGCAAGCCTGTTTAAGGTAACCCATCAACTCATCAATTATCAAAAGCTTGGCCCATTTGTGTCCTCAAAACCTTCTAGTTATTATAATTTATAAACCTTCTTCTCTTTTTCTTGTAGTGGAAAATCATCATTGTCACCTTCCAAGACACAATTTTACATCAATGATTTTTAATCCAAAGACAAGATATTTTTTTTCCTGATTACAATCTTGTTTTGTAAGATTCCAAACACAACTTTTTAATTCTTAAAATGGATGATTAATTGTTACCCATTTTCTTCTTGTCTAATCAAATTCATTAAAGCAGATTAAGCCCTAAAGTAAGAAAAGTTAAATGGAAAAATCCAGACCAAACTGAGGGACCCCTACATAATCAAAGTAAATTAAGCAAAAAAAAAAAAATGAATTTAAGTTTAATTAAATCTCAACTACCCTCATGAAAGATATTTAAAAGTGATTAAAAATGCCCATATGTGATTGATGATAATGTCATGGTATTGTGGGTCTTGTTATTGTGGTTCAAAATTTGACACGTTTTATTAATCTTAATATTATAATTATTAGAGGAGCAATATAATCATTGAATGAGGGATACTATAACTACATATCAAGTTCTTTAAAATAGGAAATCATTGTGGGACCTTATTAGGGATTCTTGTATCCTATTATCCTATATACACAATATACTTTTAAGTTTTCACCCATCCAAATTTCTTGGTTGAAAATAATAGGTAGATAGCTTCTTTAAAGAATTCATCGTCATCAAAAAAATTAATGCCAATTATGTTTTAAGTCTCAAATAACTAACATAGTTTCTCGTACTATTTTCTCGGTAAATTTTTATACATTATAACTTTCTGATGTTTTTGACGTATGAGTAAATTGAATTGTGTGGGTTGTATATCTGGACAAGAATTGTGTATCTTTCTATTGCCAATAAACCTATGGAAAGTTTGAAAGGCGTCTTTTATAAGTGTTAATGATGTCTCCTCTAAGTGTTGAAATCGCATCCTTGACTCACAAATTTTTACTCAAATTTGCTTTGAGAGAGGCACCTTTGACATTTACAAGGGACGCTTTTAAGACTCTTTTACACCTATTAGGGGAGCCATACGGGCACGGCCTAGCTTAACCCTCTCCTATATTATTTTTATCATCCCATATTCCCATTCCACCCAAAATGTTTCTTCATAGTGCAACTGGAGATGATATTCTTTCATCAAAAAAAAAAAACTGGAGATGATATTTGATGAACCAGCAGAGGATGCATATGTAGCACCATTTGTTCAAGTTTGGAGTCCAATGTAAAAAATAAGTCGAAATGGATTAGGCCTCTGAGTAGGTTTTGGATAAGAAATAAACTTTTGTTCGTGAAAAGGAAATTTTATGTACACTCACCATTTTTACCTGTCACACTTGCATGTCCAAAAAAGAATACTTTAGATCGTGAGTGTGTATAATAAAAATGGGAAATTTTAAAATGTCGCTTGTGAAATTAGTATATCTAGTTCTACAAAGCCCAGTCCAGTTAAAGGCACTATAACCTAAAACAACCCATTTATTCGGAGAACTTTTATAAGGGAGTTGTAAAGAAGCCCCCCTCTTCATGAGTGAAGGAGGTGCTTTTAAAACTTCCCACTTTTATATGCACCCCATTTTTTTGTTATATGAAGCTCTTGCCGTTTCCTTTCTATACTCTTGCTATTCACTCTGGCTCCCACTATCTAATTCTCTCTCTCTCTCTCACAAATTTTGGGACAATTCTCTCTCACAAATTTTGGGAGCCCTCAAAGTTCTTTTGTTAAGGCAAAACCTTTTACATTAAAAGAAAATTTTAAAGGATTAAAAAGGCCAGTACTCATTATTGAAAGGGCCCAAACCACCACCCATTTGGTCCCAAAATTGCATGGTGGTCCCGGGAGAGACGAGACATCCTAATTTCAATCCAAAAATATATAGTAAAAAAGTTCGCCGTCTGTGGGAATCGAACCCACGACCACACGGTTAAAAGCCGTGCGCTCTACCAGCTGAGCTAAGACGGCTCTGTTCTTCTTGACTCCATTTTCTTTGGTTATTATGACCTCTTCTTCTTTGCATCTTTTTAGTGCAACGGGTTTCCAGCGGAGTTCGTTGTTTGCTTTGCTTTTATTGTTTATTTGTTATTTTAGGGGTTGAGGAATTGAAACTAGGAGAAAAATTATGAGAAAGATAGAGTGATTAAGATGATGATAGAAGATAAAGAGAAGAAAATGGCGGAAGAAGATGAAAGAAGACAATGGTGAAGATCTAGTAGTCCCGAATATGTTGACTCTGACATTAAAGATCTTGAGAGAAATGGGGGTAACACTGAATTCTGCGGTACAAGAAAAATTATGTGTAATTATTCATAAAGAATAAACTCTTCAATACATTTTGTTTAGGTCGCGGTTTTGGAACATTCAAAATATTCTCTGAAAAATAAAGATTTTAGTCACTTAAATTTGATATAAGGGCAACCATATTTGGAGATTAAAAAAAATTACTTATGTGTTTTTACCTTCTAATCTTTATCTCTCATTTTTCAACCACCACTATTTTGTAAAACTGCGACCACCATCTCTCTCTCTCTCTCTCTCTCTCTCTTCCTCTCTCCAGATCTACAAATAAGATAACGCCCACTACACATACACATACACATATTATCTATTTTCTTAAAGCAAGATTGCCTCCTAAATCAAATTTAATTCACCAAAGTTATTATTCTGCAGAGAATATTTTTAGATGCGCTAAAACCACAACTTTTGTTCAATGTCTAGGGATTATGTTTTCGTTCGGCATGTAAACCACATACTTGAATGCATAATAAAGAAAGGAAGGTATCCATCCACCTTGTGGTAGAAAAACAAGGAGGATTGGTTTGGGATAGAGCATACTTAGATACTTGCATTCTCACAACCCAAGAAGGACCGTGTGAAATTAATCAAATGCATTTTGAGAACGCGTTTTGACCCCTTGGAAGGGTTTCTGCCCGCCGGGCAGGAAGCACCGAACTAGGACCCTTTTTTGGGGCAGTCTTCCCTCTTAGCCCGCCTCCTATAAAATTCAAACCTTCCATTTACATTTTGCCGCTCCCTTTTACGTTTCTCATTTCCCTTCCAAACCTCTCTCTCTCTCTCTCTCCATTTTCTTTTCTTTCTCTCTCTTCAAATCCACCAAGAATCTGACAATTTCAGAGATTAAAGTTCGAATCTCTTTCAATTTGCGCGGAATTGAAGAATTTTGCTTGATTTACACTAAACCTCTCAGATGATCTGGTGAGTTTACTTACTCCTCTCTATAATCTTGTAAACTTCTTCTTTGATTCTTCTGTTTTTAGTGAATTCTCTCTATTCTGATCTCCGTCAGTTCTTCTCTACAACAATTTACTTTAACAGCAAGAGAAATCATAAATTTGGTCTCTTTTAGGTTTTAATCATATTCGGATCTTATTTTAAAGACAGTTTCTTTTATCAAAATACCTAAATTTCGTTCTTATCGATCGAGATCTAGCTCATTTGTGTAGAATTTCTTTCGTATTCAACAGAGTTGTATAAGAAACCCTAAAAATCTTTCTGTACGGACGGTGATGGTGAGCATTTACAGAGCAGAAGGTCAACAATTATCTCCAGAGACCTTTCCAATGATTCTAGTAAGTTCTGAAGAAAGAGATAGAGTAGATCGGATGATTATCTCAGTTTCAGAAGAAAAATCAACGGTGACAGGAATATCAGGGAAGACGAACGGAACAAAACCAGAGGAATTATGGAGTAGGGAGAATTGTACAACTCCGACGGCAAAAGAGTACAGAATACCAGAAGTTCTGAGTTGTCCTCCGGCACCAAGGAAACGAAGAGATTCTTCTCTGTCTAGGTTAAACTCTTCTATTCGATTGAAAGAATACTTCATTCCTCCTCCAAATTTCGAATCGGTGTTTGTTCTTGACAAAATTTCTACTGTCAAATAACAAATCCAGGTAAGTTGATGAAGTGTTTCTATTCTATGGATCAGGAGGAAATAGTAGTAACAGAATTGGTGTGTTTGATCTGTTTTGTTTTTGTTTTCTATATACGATTTAATCTTTGGTGAAACAAAGCCATAATCATGCTTGTATACTTTTAGTTGAATGAAGACCTGGTATAATTGTTCTTGAAGTGTTTGGTGATTAGTGAAATTGTGGAATTTGAATCATGGAAATTCACATATTTGCAGCAAAACGAGGTGTGTGACTCGGTACTGATTGGTTATAAGGGATTTCTATGAAAAGGAAAATGTTTGCAAGTCTGTGTTCTTTTATATTTTGGAAATGGAAGTCTATGTTCTTTTATATTTTGGCAATATTCAAATGTTTGTAAGGGATTTCTATGAAAAGGAAGATGAAATTTTATGATTTGATTTGCTTTAGTGAATTTTGGTAGGCCTTCCTTTTACAGATTAATGAGAGAGAGAGAGAGAGAGAGAGGGACTGTGTTGCTTCCCTTCCAAAAATTAAAAAAGAAAGAAAGTCAAGAGTCAAAATTCAATTGTCAATATTCAACATTCAAATGTTATAGTCAATGTCAAAGGTCAACTCAATTCTCCAAAATCACTAGGGAAGGGTGCTTAACCTCTTAAAAGAAACACCACACTCCTGTCTCTCACTAATGTGGGATTGCTTTACAACATGTAAAATTTATTTTTTTCACACTCCTAAAATAGTGTGACCACATTCAACAAAAAAATAAAATAATGTGACCAAATCGTTATATCCTTAGTTGAAGCTCATATTATGGCAAAGTAGATAGGGTTATTTCTCGATTGGTTCCCTAAAGTATGATCGACTTCCCACATGGCACCCTGAAATAAGAGAAATACCAAAATGACTTCCTTTTGTGTTTTCTGTACATCGACTAGAAAAACAGATTTTAGTTTTTCAATGTCGTTTTCTCTTTTTCTTCTCTTATTTCTGTTCTGATGTCTAACATTTGTCTCTCTTCCTTTCTATCTTCTTCTATCTCTGTCTAGGAGAGATCTCTGTTACTAGAGAACTTGAAAAAAAAAAATCATATTCTAAAAAAACGGTTTTCTTCTCTTTATCTAAAAATCTCTCTCGAAAAAAAAATTTACTGATGTTACTAACTCTTTCTTGTTCTTCGTGAACCATTCTTCTTCTCTTCATCTACCCACAAAAACGATTCCCGAAAAAAAAAACAGAACACCAATCCACAAACAGATAATAAAAATGAACCAAATTATATCCAAAATCAGAATCAACAACTAAAAAAACAATTTAGAACATTAGAATAAAATGATTGTCTGAAAGTGGTGTTCTCGGTTATCTTCTTCATAATAAAAACCCAGTCAATGGATGAATTTCTCTTGTGCGAATGGTGAGACAAACCTGCAAAAAACTTAGAAACCACTACAATGCTCAAGTCGTCTTCAATATAAATCAGTAGCACTTTTAACACTTCCCTAAAGGTTTTCACCCATTGCGACCCCGCTCCTTTGACAAATGAACCGAGCTGGGCCAGTTCAATGTCAGGCTGAAGAGAAGTCGGGGCCATCCAATAGGATGCTCCGAAGGCGTTTAGCCCCCCACTGCCCCGCACAAGTTGCTAGCCCCCATGCATGTGGATGTCCTTCTCAGCCCAACCCTATAAATTCCTACAAAAACGATTCCCGTTATTGTAATTCATTTCTCAACGGGGAGTCCAAACTAACTTTGACTCTTACCTTTAGCTGTTAGTAATACAAAAAATTAGACGATAAACATAATTAACTTTATCTAATACTCCCTCCGTCCCATTTTGTTTGACCTTTTGGGAGATCCAACTTATTAAGGATTGCCATTTATTGCTTCCTAACTAAAAGTATTTTCCTAAATTACCCATGTTTACTTTAGAGTATTACATTGAAAACTACATTGGAACTAGTGTAGAACCAATAGAATTTTTTTATTAGTATTAAAAGTAAGGGTAGCTTAGGAAACCTCACTAAAACTAGTAATAAATGAGTCTTATTTAAAGTAAGTGGACAAACATTTTGGGACTTCCCCAAAAAGAATAACACCCAAACAAAATGGGACGGAGGGAGTACATACTTTCTTATTCTTTCTTTCATATTATTTGGTAGGGTTTTTGTAGGAATTTATAGGGTTGGGCTGAGAAGGACATCCACATGCATGGGGGCTAGCAACTTGTGCGGGGCAGTGGGGGCTAAACGCCTAAACGCCTTCGGAGCATTCAATCGGTCCCAACTCCATACCATTTTAATCCACAATAAGAACTTCATGGCCCCATTTTATTTTTGTTAGAGTAATTTGATCAACAAATGAAGTAGGACCCAATTTTATTTCAAGTTAAATAATGTGAAAATCACAAACACTCTCTACCCATAAATAGTTTGGCTGGTCACCATCATCTATATGTTACTTTGTTGCTACATCTATCATAAAACTTGGTTGTTTTCACCCTAGGGTTTAGGTTGTAACAATATTAAATTACTGAGTATGTCTAAACTATATATATATATATATATATATATATGTACATGTCCCGTTATTGTAATTCATTTCTCAACCGGGAGTCCAAACTAACTTTGACTCTTAAGTCTTACCTTTAGCTATTAATACAAAAAATTAGACGATAAACATAATTAGCTTTATCTAATACATACTTTCTTATTCTTTCTTTCATATTATTTGGTAGGGTTTATAGGGCCTCTTTTTTTTGCATAAAATTTATAGGGTCTCTTGGTCTAAAAAGTTGTAGGTTTGGAAGACACATAACTCTCTAGAATGTTTGTAGTTATACTATTCTTGCTCTCAAAAACTAATTTGAAATAAAAATCTAGTAATATTGCCTAATTTAATCTAGAAAAAGGAAAGAAAGAGAAAGAGATTCAATTTCAAGGGACCAGTGAGTTGTTTTGGATAAACTCGATCTACACACATTACAGCTCATAGGAGCATATCACCCTTGTGGTTTCTCTTTCTCGTCTTTTTGGGTTATATTTCCTCTCTCTCTCTCTCTCTCTCTCTCTCTCTCAACTCAACAGGTGATACTCTTGACTCTTGTCTTGAATCTCAATTATCCATGGCTAGTGAAAGTACAACTTCCCCTGATCAAAGCAGTAATGATGTAAGCTACTCATATTAGTTCCTATTTCTATCTTCTTTGTTTAGTTCTAGTACTAGGTACAAATATAGCTAATGGGTACTAACTAGTAATATTATTCTGTTCTATTTGAAATGGATTATTAAGTTTTCAGCAAACAAAACCTTGGTTCTTGAATTGTATTAACTTTATGGTTCATGGCTTCTTGATGAAAGTTCATCCTATAGAGAGTATTAAGATGGTAAAAAGAAAAAAAAGTAGTCCTAGTTAAGGGTTTTAAACAAGACCACCTTTAGTTTTCATTGCTTTATGAACCATCTAAGTTGAGCTTCAAAAGGAAATAGTTTCATGAGTTGAACTTCGTTTTTGCTGGTTATGATCTTTAAGGTTAGCTAACTAGATTTGATTTTTTTTTTTTAGCAGGAAGTTGATAAGAAAGTAAGTGTTGATATAGAAGATGGTGTTTTCTCTTCCAAGGGAAATGAAGAAGCAAATACAGAAGAAAAGGCGAAACGAGCAGAATCAGCGGCAAGTTCAAAAGCTCAGATAATCGAATCAGAAGAAAAAATGGAGGATAAACTAGTTGATCCAGCTCAAGTAGTGGAAGTTGAAAAGGTGGTTGATGTTCCTGTTTTAGATGCTTCAACAGTATATGTCGAAAAGGTCAGTGAAGAACATCATAAGGAACAAGAACTCTCAGCAGTTGAAGCTGTTAAGGGAGAATCGGAACAAGTTCCGAGCCTATCCGATTCCGATGTGGGAGCAATCGTTGGAGTAGATAAAGCAGGTGTGGTATTTCCTGTTCTAGAACCAGAGGTTCCTCAATCAGATTATGAAACAAAAGAAACACCAGAAGTAGTTGCCGATGTTAAGGAAGTTCAGGAGAAATCTGAAGAAAGCACAGAAAGAGAAACAGCGCAACCTGAAGATAAGACAAAGGAGGAAGATGTCGATAAAGATGGAGAAGTATCTGCTATTCCGGATGTCGGAAAGGTTGAGGAAGTGAAACAACCAGACATTATTAAGGCAGAAAATGTGGTGGTTGGATTTGGGACAGAGGCTGCTATCGACGTGGGTTTGGTCACAGAACATAAGGAAAAGAACAATGTAAAAAGGGAAGATATTGAAGAGAAGAATGTGGAAGTTGACGAAGTGAAACAACCTGAAATTACAAAGAATGAGGACGTAAGAGATTTGAATGGTGTTACAGAAGTTAGTGAAGAGCCTTCTGAGGGAGACAAAGCATCTATAGATGTTGAAGATAATGCAGACTACCCATCAGTTGGAACCATGAACAACGAAGGAAAACCAGACGTTGTTGATTCTAATATTAGTGTAGTGAACAAGGACAAGAATGAAAAAGAGACTCAAGAAGATGCTGTGGGTAAGATGAAAGTACTAGAGGATGAGAAGGCAAAAGATGCCGAAGAAACTGTTGCGAGAAAGTCAGAAGTATTGGACGAGAAGACAATAGACTGTCAAAAAATGGTTGCGGACACGTGGGAAAAAGCAGCAGAGCAGGATAAGGAAATTGAAAAACCTAATACTCCAGATGTCCCTGAAACAAAAACAGAAGGGATCCTGCCAAAACAAGACGTTGAAGCTAAAACAACAAAAAAGCAATCAAAAAACATAATGTCGAAGGTGAAAAAGACGATTGCGAAGATGAAAAAAGCGATAATTGGAAAATCTCCAAGCTCTAAAACCATCTCTTCTGATGCAAAGTGAAACGCTGTGCAAGTGAACTCAGTAGACATTGTTCGTGGGTGAGAATTACCTAATAGGACTCCTTATATTGAGTATTCGTCTGCCGTCTTTGCCTTTGGACACTAAATGCGTGTATATATAGAAGGTAAGTATTTGTTTCCTGAGAATTTGGAACATTAGTTTCTAATTTTATTTGTTATACTAGATGTTTGTTTTCATTTATGTCTGTTCAGGTTTTGTTTATCAACTTGTGTGGCAGTTTTGGATCTATGAGATGATGATATAAAGTTGTGTTAAGTTATGAACTTATATTTGTGAATCAATACATTTGTTTAAGTAATGGGAATTCTTATAGGGAGCTTAATTTGCTAAATATTACCTGTTTTGTGGTTACCATATGTTTGTAGGAAAACTGTCCCAATATGCTACACCATCTTTGCATATTGAATCTGTGATTCCATTATTTTTAGGTAACAATTTGGGGTTCATAAACAAAATGATTAAGCCTCTGGTACAGTATAGTTTTTTAATCACAACGAAATAAACATGGCTCTTATGTCTCAATGCAATCCAATAAGGAGTACTTTTTCTTTCTTGCTAAAATTAAGTATTTTAATAAGAATACCATCTATCCGATTGAAGATCAAAGAACGCGTAATAGGGTTCTCAACTAGCTACTAAAAAAATATACCAACCTCTCTGATATGATCACATAATGCATTAACTGAGAACACCATCTTGTAAGCACTCTGCTATTAGATTTTTCAGTTGGATCATCTTTGATCTTGCCCCCTGCAAGATATTAAAACAGAATTGTTGGTTTTCAGGGTAACTATCAAAAGTTAAATAGCTTTATTCAACTGCAAAGGAACAGCTTTAAAACACCGGAAGTGTATGAACAAAGGAATTTAAATAGTTACATGTATACATATTAGATCAACCTAAAAAAGTGAAGGTCCTGGCAGATCCTCCTCAAATGTCTGACAAACAAATTGCTTCAACCATCAACTTTAGAACTAAGGAGGTGCATTTTTTTAATCAGATTCTCTTCAATTCTGAATGCACATTCGAGATCTAGAAATTATATAAATCTATGTTTGATGAAGGCTGTTACTTTTGTTTATCAAACGAGGAAGGGTAATTTGCGCATTAGTAAATAAAAGGTAACTTGCCTGCTGGACAGCAGTAATTCTTCTTTCTGCGTCACTTAGCTGAGTTGCGATTTCCTCCTCGACTTGTAAGAGAAGTTTTCTGTGTGATGTATCTGATAATAAAACAGGACCAACAAGTATAATGGGTTCAGTGAGCTACTTGAGAAACATATTGATAAAATATTCAGTATTGGAGCAATACATTTCAACGAGAGAAAATTGAGCCCAAAGCCCTCTTTTGAGCGAACTTTCGTGAAAAAACTAAAAAGACACGGGCAAATTTTTTCCTCCTCAGCTCCTTGGAATTTTGGTTATAGAGGAAGGTGGCCAGAGAGTTTTGTGCAAAGAACTTCAGTTCTACGTTTCTACGGGTATGACAAAGCATTTGAAGTCCATTTAGCACGCAAACAGTTGGGTAGTGTTCACACGAGGGTCAATCAAATGAATGATCTGAACCAATTCAGCATGTGGTGCCAGGATGAGGTGAAGAATATATAAACTCGTGGCACGTTAAAAGCTAAGTGGAAAAATTTACAGAGTTATCAAACACAAATACGATATCTAAAAAGAATAGGTCAACTGACATACTTTGCTTCTCTGCATTTCCTTTTAACTCTATCTGATATGCTTCCATATCATCAAGAGTGTTCCTGCATTCCTGAAGATGCTGATCTATCTCCTTTCTAAACTTCTCCTCTATGAGCTTCAGGCGGTCTTGTTGCTCTGCATCAAAACTTTACCACTCAAAATCTCGTACATATATGTATGTATGTTTATATATATACATACTGTACGTATTATTTTTAAGTATATGTTTACCTCTAAATTACTATTATGCCTGAAATGAATTCAAGAGCAACTTCTATAACCTTATAAAGCACAACTAAATCCTATTTGGTATGAACCAGCAGAGAACCATCCCAAACACCATTTTGAACTTCTACTCAATTTAATCATGAGATTATATTGTTGGGTCAACTCAAGTTACACGTATGCTTATAACGATCTTTTCTCTTCAACTCCAAGAAGCTGTTGAAGCAGTCTCGACCAATTAATTGTGAGTTATAGAGATAAAATTTGGTTACCTTTTGATCTGGTTTCCAGGCGCTTTCTCTTAGACTTACTAACAGTCGTGAACTTCTCTCTGCAAAAAGGAGAGGAGAAAACTGAGCAGTCAACGGTGTCTATTACTTTATTTTCTTCCTTTAGTTTCTTTTTTTTCCTCCAATAAGGTGTTCCTTAGATATCCAGCTACAATTTTATAAAATGGTAAAGTGAATTTCATGTTGGACACCTACATGTCTTTCTGAATATGAGAGTCAATTTGCTGCAGCTGCGACTTTATTCCTTCAGCAGCAGATGCCAAAATTTCTGAGCTCCTCTTGCTTGTCTCTGCCTTCATTTTGGCCTTAAATTTTTCTAATGCGAAAGCAAAGAGAGAAACAGCCCTGGTACATTTTAAAGGAAAGGAACTTATTCTGACTTTGTAATCTTATAAACTAGATGACATCCATCCTAAATGGAGTTGATTATAGGTTTGCTTATGACAATATGCAAGGGAAGAGAAAAACCTGGCCAAGCCATCCTCGTGGTTTTGTTCTGAAGGTCCTTGAACCCAAGTATCTTCTTCAGTCCCTAAGTCTTTTGAAGTGACAGGGAAGACATTAGTTCGAGATAGATAGATAGATAGATAGAGAGAGATAGATAGAGAGAGGGGGCAGTATAATTACCTTTTGGCGATGGTGAGGCACGGTTTAATTCACTGCAGAGTCTTTTGCTTGAACGGAGCATGAAAGCTGGCTTGTCACGGTTACCCAATTCTGGAGTCCATGTCTCTGATATCCGGCGACCTGCACATCATCGCTAGATCCATTTTAGACAATACATGTTTCATACTTCCTTTGTGTTTCTGTACAAAATACAAGTTGTGTACTATATACGGACCTACACTGCAAACTGTCTCATTTTTTAGTTGAGCTTATTCATGGTTTCTACTAGTGTCCATGTTACTATGCACATGGGTGTATCTAATGGTCTATTGTATGAGTATGGTGTAATATCTTTGGAAAGATTACTACCTCTATTGATGGATAGATCAGGCAAGCTCTCAATGTCCTGTTCTTCTGATGACTGAGATAGTCCATTACATGCATCTTTCCGTTCGACAGATGACAGGTCCGTAATGAGCGGACTTTTTACTCTTTCAGCATTCTCCTGTAAGCTTGATAAGGAAATGCAAAAGCGTATAAAGAATATATATATATACACACACACACACACACCAAACTTAAATCTTTCAAAAATCCAACAGCTATCAATGATGAGAAACGACTAAGAAATAAAGGATACAGAGGATTCGGTCTGTGCATCCGATCCACAAGAGCCGGCTTTAGGGGTCTGTGAAGTCCTAAAGTTACAGAAACCTTCAGAAGTGAATCGTCTCTCAAATAGTCCAGGACTCACAACATCTTGCTCCGTTGGTTTCACTTTTGGTGATGGTGGGCTAGGATCAAGGTTCTCACTGGGTGTTTTCATTCTCAGAGTGGGACTTTTGACATGATCTTCTTGATTTTTGTTCTTCATTGAATATGTGACTTCACAGTTGTCTTGAGACTCCACACTTTTTGATAATTGTGGATTCTTCAGGTCTTCTTGTCGATTTATCTTCTTACTTGCTGGAGAACAATGGATGTCTTCTTGTATAATTCTAATTTTTTGACTCTGAGGCTCCATTGTAGAATGAGATCGATGACTTCGAAAACTTTCTGTTCTATTACAATGTGAAGTCGTCTTCTTATGTGGTGATGGTCTTTTGTCCTTGCTACCAGATCCTCCGCTCGGTCTTTTTTCCTTGCTACCAGATCCTCCGCTCTTTTCCAAATCAGCTTTGTCAAAAAAGTTTATCCTTCGTGGCTCAACAACACTACTCCTTCTCCCACTTTTCTTACTTGAAAACAGAAAAGAGCCACCGTTGCCAGTCCCTTGTAAGCCCTCATGACATCCTTCTGCATCATGGAAAGTAAATATATTTTTCTCTTGACATTGTTGCCTGCTGTTGAAGGAACTTGGTAAATTTCCTCCTTTGTTGTTCTTGGCAGGCAACTTGTTTTGAGCTTTAGTCGAAGATTTCCTTCGTGTTAGCAACCGTGTAACAGGTCTCCTAATGGTTCCATTAGGATTTTCAGAATCAGATTCGATTGTGTCCGAGTTTTGTTTAGGCTTGGCCGCTCTGCTACTCTTTCTATCCAGCTTCGAAGCAGGACTTGGATTCTTCGCCCCAACATCAATAGTTTGAGAACTTGAATTCAACTCATTCTGTGAAGGAGCAGTTCCTAATATCTCCCAGAGCTTCATTTTAATGGATTCATTGCGTTGGTGACCCGCTTTCTCTTTTTTACCTTCTGCTCCTTTGTCTGGTACAGAAACCTCCTGCGCAGCTTCAAACGCGAACTTCTCGAGTCTTTCTGGTCTTCCAGCTTTCTCTCTTTTCCTTCCATATGTGAGGATATCGGTTTTCTTCTGCATGTCATCACCAGACTGTCCATTTGAAGTCTGGTTTGCATTGACGACTTCTATCACAGGTGTGTCACTCTTGCTATTACACTGCTTCTGCGCACCATCACCAAATCGTAAAACTGAAGTGCGGTTTGAAATTTTTTCTAAGGGTTCCTTCGTTGGTGCTTCTGTGCCGTTGAACTTCCTCTCGGTGCCATCAACAGACTGTACAACTGATGTCCTCCTGTTTTCACAAAACTGAACTGATGTGGGTTTTGGTGTTTCTTGCCTTAAAGATTTAGTAGAAACCCATGGGGAATTTTCCCTTGCCGTTGCTTCTGCTTCTTTCCTTCCAGGAAATTTTGTAACTCCATGAACTTTGTTGTTTTCTTCAATGATTTTTTCTCCGGGGGGTGAAGCTGTTTTCTTTGCCTTTGGTGGTACAGTCTCATTTCCCTTTCTATTTCTCACAATTTCTTCAGCCATTACCCCAATGGAAATCTTCCTGGTCTGGCTACAAGGAAGATTAACACTACCAAAACTTTGACACTTGCTTGTTGGTTCCTACAATTATTGTTTTAGTGAATCAATAATACAAATAATGCAGATTCAAATGTACAAAACTTATGCCGAAAAGCTAAAAAAAATGATCCGAAATGGAAATCAAAGGAAGATTAACACCACCAAAGAAGATAAAGAACTACTTACATCTCGAAAATTTCTCTGTTGCTTAAGCTCCATCTTGGTAATTTAATTTACATCACAATTTGGCCAAGGAAATCAATTGAATATAAAAATAGCCTGAAAACAAACCAAAACAATTTGAGATATCCAATAGATAGAAACAGAAAGCCCTAAATGCATCACCAGTAGATAACATAAAATTGAACCACTGAGTGTTATCATCAACCATAGTAGAATTCCAAATGTTACTTATCGATTCAAGATCAAATTGAAACAACGGAAGTAAGAAATATTAACAAAACCAAATCGTCCCAATTTTACTTGTGAAACTCAAAAATGAACTACAATTTCTATTTCCTGATCTCGGATTTGAAGATCCTTTCATAATATGTCAAAACTTACCACAATTTGAGGGTTTCATTAAATCAAAGAATCGGGAAAGATAAAACCAGTATACATATATCGGATTGAAAAAGCTACCAAAATATGTTATCGTTGAAGACGAGAGAAAGAGACGTAAGGAAAAATAGAAATCGAACGAAATCAAATAACATAGAAGTTAAAACCAGACCAGTTTGGAGTTGAAAGAGAGTCGAGATCAGAGGAATTTCTTACAACTAGGTCTCCGGTGCTGCTCGTCGCGCTCAATAGCTTCAAATTGGCGATCTTATGGAAGGTGAATCAACAAATTCTGAGATTTTGACAGAGGGTTTAAGAGAGAGAGAGTTCGTGTGTGTGAGTGTTTTAGAGAGAGAGAGGGAGGAAGGAGGGAAAGCATAAGGACTGAGACGAGGCGGGAAAACAGTTTCCGACTAGCATGATCATGGTGCGTAGTGCGCATCCAGCATAATTCTACGTACGAGATCAAAAGATGACACAAGTTTTATTTTCATTTCCTCGAGATACCAATGTAAAAAGAGGCGTTTATTATAAGGCCCAAAATGTTGGAGTCAAGAGAGGATCTGGCCCAGTGGTAAATAATAATGAGAAAAAAACCCACTTAGTAAAATTACCCCACTACCCACATTTATAAAAAGAAAAGACTATAGCGTCCTGGCCCAAATTTTCGAAATCTTTCCCGCCCAAAAAGAGGAAGCAGTCCCATAAAGTCAGACGCATGCCTTTTACTCTCTCATAGCCGAACATAAACGTTTCATTTCATCTTCTCATTTTCTCTCTCTAAAAAACCAAAAACCATCTTATCTCTCACTGCAAATCGTTTTTGAGCTTTAATCTCCATCATCTCTATCAAAAATTCGTCTGAAATCTAGAGAAACTAAGGGTATCTAAAATCTTTTGTTAGGGTTCCGGTTTGAAAAAGCTTTTTTCATCGGTTCGATCTTGGTTTTGTTACTCGATTTTTAGGGTTTTGGTTTTGTTACTCGATTTTTCATCGGTTCGATCTTGAAAAAACTAGGGTATCTAAAATCTTTTGTTAGGGTTTTGGTTTTGTTACTCGATTTTTAGGAGAAAAAGAAAGAGTTACTGTTGAATACACAACAATTTTATGTGGGTGTTTCTTAAGATCTTCATCATGTTCAACAAAATCAAAGATTTTGATGTGTTTTTTTGTCTTAAGATCTTCATCATGTTTCTTAAGATCTTCATCATGTTTCTTAAGATCTTCATCATGTTTTGATGTGTTTTTAACAATATAGATTTTTTCTTCAGAAATATTTAATATGTAGAAACATTTAGGTCTTCTCAGAACACATTTGATATGTTTTAACAAATTTTGTTCATTTTGGATGGTTTGTTCTTCAGATCTACATATAAAAGATCCTGGTTTAAACATTTCTGGTTTTTGTGTTACTTTATGTTAGATTTATTCCTATTCTTTGTTTTCAAAACTTGAGGGTTTGTTTTTCAAAACCACAATACATTTGTAAACAAGTTCACATGTTGAAGATATTTTGAGTTCTGTTTCAAACATTTATGGTTTTGTTGTAGTTATTTTGGTTTTTAACCTAGACATTCAGGGGTTTGTTGGTGAATTTTGGGTTCTGTCTCAGACATTCAGGGGTTTGTTGGTGAATTTTGGGTGTTTTACTGGGTAAAAAAGATTTTGTTCTCTGTTGCATTGGACCTCTTTGTCTATACAACATTCTTATTGTCTGAAACATTTGTAAATATGTTTTTTTGTTGAAAGATATGTGGTTTAGACATACAAAATTGATTGTTTGCATATAGTTAAATGTTCATATCTTGTCTGTTATTGTTTGTTTGATGATTCTAATTGTACTGATATTTGGTTATTTGTCTGATGCAAGGAGACATCTGCTGCTGCTAGAGGCAGAAAAGATAAAGCAATTGCGAAAGACAACAAGAATAAGGACCCATCAATACAGTTTAAATGTAACTTATATTTTTAGGAGCAAATCAGGTAACTAAAACAAACATAGTTATGTTTTTTCCGAGCATATACTCATATGCTCTAAACATACTAAAATATGTTTTGTTTTACCCGTAAAAATTCAGTGTACATATCCCTAAATTATGTTTATCAGATGAGTAAACTTTAACTTTGAAAACATATAATTTTTCTAAAAAACATAATTTCATTTGTTCTAAACATATCAACATGTGTTGTCTCTATACTTTGATGTGTTTATATATCTACCGGAATGCTACGGAAGAGGTAAGAGAAGTCTTGGTTGATAAAACCTGTTATTATTTGAAACATCAGTAAATATGTTTGTTGTTGAAGAAATATGTTTTCAGCAGTCAAAATGAGTTGTTTGCATATAGTTAAATGTTCATAACTTGTATGTTACTATATGTTTAATGTTTTTTAATGTAGACAATTGATTATTTGTCTGCTGCAAGGACAAATCTGTTGTTGTGCGAGGGTGAAAAAAGATCGACATTAAAGAGAAAGTCATCGTTGAAGTAGATAAGAAAAAAGGGACATCACAATCTAACATATGTTAGAGGATTGGAGGATTAAGGTGTCATGTTGTAGATATTTTTGTGAACAATTTAACATATGTTCATCTGTATCGATATTTTGAAAAAAACAAAGTTTGGAAAATGTAAACAATAGATAAAAAATGAGCTCGTATGATCTGCTGGTGCTACTTGCAATTTCGGAAAAGCAGGAACAACTTAATCTTTGCTTGGAGCATATATATTTGATAGATAGATTGATTTTATGTTCTATATTTAGTGGAAACAACATATTTTACAGATTGATATTTTAGGGTTCTATTGAAGATTTTTAGTGTTTGGAACACTTGTTTGTTTTCTTCTTTACATTTAAGTATGATTTTTTATCATGGTTGATTTGCCTTTTACATTCATTGATATGTAATCAACATTTTTTATTATTCAGAAGTTTTTACGCTATGGTAACATCAAAGAAAATCACTAAAAATCCAACTATGACATCTGCTTCATCTAAGGCAAATCGGGTAATTTCGGAAACACTTTCTTTTTTTATGTCAATAAATTCAGATATGTTTTCATTTTGGATGAGTCAATTTCTTTTTTCATGTAAACATATTCAGATATGTTTCCATTTTGGATGAGGCTATTTATTTTTGGATGTCAATAGAGTCAGATATGTTTCCATTTGGATGAGGCTATATATTTTTGGATGTCAACATAGTCAGATATGCTTCCATTTGGATGAGGCTATTTATTTTTGTATGTCAACAAATTCAGATATGTTTCCATTTGTGTGAGCCAATTTATTTTTGGATGTAAACATATTTAGATATGTTTTGAAATACCTAAAATGTGTTACTTGCATATGAAACTTTGTCTGCATTAGCCAACATATGTCCCGTTGTGCATGAAACATATTTTAGTATGTTCAGATAATAGGACCTATATTTTGTGAAATATTTTACTTTCTTCAGATAATAGAATCGTTTATATGTTCTTCAAGGTTAAGGAGGAGCTGGAAGCAGAGAGTGAACAAGAAACAAGATTGTTACAATTCAGTGAAAAGTTGGTTCTTGAAGTGAATACGGAAGACAATATAAAACTTGTCGAAGAAACTTAATATTTGGTGGAGCAAATTAATAGTTGCTTAGAGCATATCTAGATTTGTTTAGATAAATCTATTTCTATTTTGAAGTTGTAAATTTTCTTCATGCAAAAACTAATTTGTTCGGAATATTTCTGAGGTTGTAAATTTCCTTGGAGCATATATGAATTTGTTCGGAAATAAATAAATTATTGAGAACAAACAAAGATTTGTTCAAACAAATCTTTGAAGTGGGAAATATTTTTTATGTTATAATAATATACTCGAACACAAAACTAAATTTTAGGGAGTTCAGAAATAAAAGTTAAAACATCTAAAAATTAGGTAGAAGGCAAAATAGATAATATTCATAACAAAATATTGTGGACAATCACAAAGGATAATTTGTCTTCCATATTCACTTGAAGAACCAACTTTTCACTGCATTGTAACAATCTTGTCTCTTCTTCACTCTCTGGTTCCAACTCCTCCTTAACCTTGAAGAACATATAAACGATTTTATTATCTGAACAAAGTAAAATATTTCACAAAATATATGTCTTATTATCTGAACATATTAAAATATGCTTCATGCACAACAGGACATATGTTGGCTAATGTAGACAAAGTTTCGTATGCAAGTAACACATTTTAGGTATTTCAGAACATATCTGAATATGTTTACATCTAAAAAGAAATTGGCTCATTCAAATGGAAACATATCTGAATTTGTTGACATCCAAAAAGAAATTATTTCCGAAATTAACTAATTTGCTTTTAGCACATCAATTTCTTTCTCCAAACCTGCAAAGAAGTAAAATAAAACATGAAATCTGAAAAACATGAAACATTAATGAAAACATACAGATGAACAAGAAAGTTTTATCAAAATGAAAGGCTTTCACTCCTCCATCAAATATTTGACCAATATGAGTAAACACAGGGCCCCAAGATTCAGATACTAGTGGTCGGTCCCTCAATGGTGCCAGATCTGGCTGTAGGTCAACCTCCATATGCAAGTGTTGTAGAAAAAATGTCTTCAAATTAATATATATTCTGAGAATACATAACTTTATGTTTCTGAAAATGCATTGGTTCGAAGACAAATCCTAACAAACAGACAAAAACAAATTTTATGCATCATGATTCAAATGTAATGTTCTTAAAAGGGAGAGTTTTTATGTGAAACACGCAGACAATATTTACTATCTATAAACACAACAATATATGCTTCCGTAAACATAAAATAATCTGAACAAAAAGATTTGTGTTAGTGGAAGTGGAAATATGTTCATGAAATATATGAAAACAGATAACATGAAAGCACAACAAGGTGAAAACATGAGTATATACTTCCGAAAACAGAAAATACTCTAAACAAATGAATTTGTGTTTGTGGAAGTGAAAATATGTTTCATGAAATTTATGAAAACTGAACAGATGAAAATTATGAAAACATAAAACATATTGGGTGTTTCTTAGGACATAACTTGTTGTGTCACAAAATATGAGTGTAAAAACCAAACGAAATTTCAGATACACAAAATTTAAAGAAAACGCAAACAGTATTTACTACCTATAAACAAAACAATATATGCTTCCGTAAACATAAAATAATCTGAACAAAAAGATTTGTGTTAGTGGAAGTGGAAATATGTTCATGAAATATATGAAAACAGATAACATGATATCACAACAAGGTGAAAACATGAGTATATACTTCCGAAAACAGAAAATACTTTAAACAAAGGAATTTGTGTTTGTGGAAGTGAAAATATGTTCCATGAAATTTATGAAAACAGAAAACATATTGGGTTTTTCTTAGGACATACTTGTTGTGTCACAAAATATGAGTGTAAAAACCAAACGAAATTTCAGATACACAAAGTTTAAAGAGACGCAGACAATATATACTACCTATAAACACAACAATATATGCTTCCGTAAACATAAAATAATCTGAACAAAAAGATTTATGTTAGTGGAAGTGGAAATGTGTTCATGAAATATATGAAAACAGATAACATGAAATCACAACAAGGTGAAAACATGAGTATATACTTCCGAAAATAGAAAATACTCCTAACAAACTGACAAAAACAAATTTTATGCATCATGATTCAAATGTAATGTTCTTAAAAGGAAGAATTTTTATGTGAAAAACGCAGACAATATTTACTACCTATAAACACAACAATATATATTTCTGTAAATATAAAATAATCTGAACAAAACGATTTGTGTTAGTGGAAGTGGAATATGTTCATGAAATAATATATGAAAAACAGATAACATGAAATCACAACAGGGTGAAAACATGAGTATATACTTCCGAAAATACTCTAAACAAAGGAATTTGTGTTTGTGGAAGTGACAATATGTTTCATGAAATTTATGAAAACAGAACACATGAAAATTATGAAAACAGAAAACATATTGGGTTTTTCTTAGGACATAACTTGTTGTGTCAGAAAATATGAGTGTAAAAACCAAACGAAATTTCAGATAGAAATGAAGATGAAGAACAAAGAAGGTTCAATGAACAAAACATGGTTGAACAAAACATGGTGTTGATGATAATGATAATGATGATGAAGATGAACACAAACTCTCTAAAAACTAAAGAAGGTTCATGGAACAAATCATGGTGTTGATGATAAAGATCATGAAGATGAAAAAAAATACAGAAGAAGAAAGAAACTTTTATGTTTCGAAAAAATAAAGAAGAAAGTTTTATGATGTTTTAAGAAAACGAAAAATTTACAGAAGAAGATGAAGATGAGTGTTTATGATGTTTTAAGCAAAGTGCAAAGAAAATGAAGATGAAGATGAAGATGAGGGTTTATGTTGTTTTAAGCAAAATGCAAAGAAGATGAAGATGAGGGTTTATGATGAAGATGAAGGGATGAAGATAAGGAAACTCAAACCTGTAAATATTTCCGGATCCGTGTAGCTTAGTAGTTGTTAGAGAGATACAGATGAGAGAGAGAAATGGAAGGAAAGATTTCTTTCTCTTATGGAGGATAGACCAGATATAGGAGAGAGAAAATGGATGGAAAGTTTTGAGGAGGGAAAGAGAAAGTTTTGAGGAGGGAAAGAGATATAAATGGAAGGAAAAAACCCAGGCATCTTCTCTTACATATATATATAAGGGTATAAGAGGGATTATTTAAAGTAAGGGCTTCCTAGAGATGGGAAAAGTGACCTAGGGATCCGAAATTGGGTTGGATTAGGATTATTTTTGAAAAAATGGATTTTGCAACTTATAATAATCTATGGTGGGCCAAATCCTAGTTATAGGGTCATTTTTTGGACTTTTGAGTAAAAATTTCATGTAAAAATTACCACCGGTTTCATCAAAAAAAAAAAAAAAATTACCACCGGGGACTTGCGGAAACAAAAAAAAAAAAAGATTTAGTGTACAAAAATTTAAGGGTTATTTCCCTAATGGCCCCCTACTTTGTGACCAGCTTCCCGCCTGGCCCCCTACTTTGTGACCACGGCCGGCGACCTCTGCCGGAGAAGGTGATGAGGTGGCGTAACAGATGATGTGGCGTGAGTTGGCAGAGAGAGAAAACATGATGGAGGAGAGAGACTGACGGTGTTATAACGGAAGGGGGCCATATGGGTATTTCTTGTAAAGTAGGGGGCCAGGCGGGAAGCTGGTCACAAAGTAGGGGGCCATTAGGGAAATAACCCAAAATTTAATTACATTTGTTGATTTGATTATGGGATTAGGGGCAGTCCGGGTCTAAAATCACCAAAGCAGACGTTTTAGGCCCTAACCTTACGAAGAGTCTGGTGTTTTGAGTTTTGTATGTTAGTTTTGAGATAACAACTATTTTATGAGCTAAGTTACAACAAGATTTAAGATGTAGTTTAGTAGTTAAAAGTTTAGTTTATATGTAAGAACTAACGATTTTAAGTCTTTTCACAAACACTATTACAATTTTATCTACTTTTTTCCAACAAGCTACATGGCCCTAATTTTTAACTACAGCTGGAGTCCCCCAAATGTTTGGACCGGCTCTATAATGCATACACTCTGCAATGCGGAGGTCCCATGTGTCGATCCTATGGAAGTTCAAATCCAAGAATATTGAACTTGGGTGTAAATAAAGTAGTTTATGTGGGCTTTTAGGTCATTAAATTTCGTCAGGTTTTAGCCCATTAAATTTCGTTGGACTTTATGTCAGTAGGATTTCGATAGTTATCGTGTTTATCACATCGTATCGATGTATCAATGCCTTTGTAATGAACGTTGTAGCCAATATTACAAAAAAAAAAAAAAAAAGTTCAAAGAAAAATTGTGGATTGTGACTAATTTTTCCAGCCAACAAGACTTCTGTCTTTTCCCTCTACTCCGATCACCAACTTTTCCCACCACCAATTCTTATTCTCCTAAAAAAATCTTACTTTTTTTCCCACCACCAAAACTCCGATCACCAATTTTTTTATGCAAAAAAAAAAATCTTATTCTCTCCTTCCTCTATCTCTATGTTAAATCTTTCTATACTAAATCTTTTTTTTTCTCTCTCTAAAACTTTATTTTTCTCTCTCGATTCCTACTATTATAGCTAAAGGAAGGGTTCTTTTCGCCATAACGCCCTTTGTATTAGATGAGGAGAGAGGGTTTCAGTCAAACCCCTCGCTTGAACCCCTAAAACCGTTGAGGAAATCTCGATCGAGAGTTTTGTGGCCAGTCAACCACGAAACAGGGCACGAGATGTGCATTATACATCTCGCGGCGGACGACCACAACACATCTCGTAGTTGGTCAACCATGAGATTTTTGTGCCCAGTCTCGTGGTAGAATGGGCACAAAACCCTCCACGAGGATTTTGCCTTAAACACTTTCCTTCGTCGGAACCGTGAAATTGAGAGAACGAGATAACAGAGATAAAGAAAAAAGGTGGCAAACGATGGTGTGGTGGTCAAAGGCGGTGTTAGAAGCGGTGGTTGAATGAGGAGAGATGAGAGAGAAAGATTTGAAAAAAAGGTCGCTGACAAAGGTTGCTTGCCGACAACCTTTACCAACGTGAAGAAAAAATAGTAGTAGGTTTGGGGAAACAAAAAAATATATCAAAAGAATGCCGTTCAAATTTTGTGCCCCGAAAGATATTTTTGTTCCGCAATTACTAACTAAAAATTGATGTTATCGTGTTGAGATTCCTCTTCCTCGATACTTCTAAGCCACCCAATTGATGTTATCGTGTTGAGATTCCTCTCCCTCAATTACTAACTAAAAATTGATGTTATCATGTTGAGATTCCTCTCCCTCGATACTTCTAAGCCACCCATATTAATCCAATAAAAAATTGTACCCTTCCAACAACACGAAGCGAAGGTAGCAACAACCTCGTTTTAGACGAAATCCATTATTTATACCTTTAATAATTCAAGTCTAATAAATTATGGATTTCACCTCTTCTATAAATTGAATTCCTTCCGAATTTTAGAGTTTATGTCAACACGTTCAACCACTCGGACAAGCAAGTGTCGACCTCAATCTAAGTTGTAAACGGGCCTTTAACACTTATTATAAGTCATCCATATTGGCCTAGTCAAAATGTTTGTACCTTTCCAACAGCTAAAGGTAGCGCCCACGTTTTCCACCCTGGTTTGAGACCAAATCCATTCGATTGTTGAGTTTATTTCCTCACCATTCAAACCTTCTTTCACTCTCTCTCTCTCTCCGTCTCTCTCAGCTTACACCATGGCTACTCTCACAGATTTTCCATCTCTTCCATATCTTCATACCTTTCCCGCCATTAATTCCCCCCAAAATTCCTCCACATCTCTGAAATTTCTCTACAACCCTCGAACTTTATCGTCATCCTCTAACATCTGTTCATTCCCATTCTCTGCAATTATTCATTCGAAATATGATAATAGAATTACTTCTCGTGGATTGAGATTCCGATGTTCCATCGCTAATGATTCGACTATTTCTCGTTCAAAATTGAACAAAGATGACAATTCTAGCATTTACAAGGTCGATTGTGTCGTCGTTGGTGCCGGAATAAGTGGTCTTTGCATTGCTCAAGCTCTTGAGAAGAATCATAAAGGAGTTGCTCCTAAGGTTCTTGTGACGGAGGCTAGAGATCGTGTTGGAGGGAATATCACCACGAAGGAGAGAGATGGGTATCTTTGGGAAGAAGGTCCCAATAGTTTTCAGCCATCTGATACAATGCTCTCTGTTGCGGTATGAATTTTTCTAATCTAGGGTTTTACTTATTTCTTACTGATTTCAATTTTTTTTAAATAAACTAGTGAAAATTTTCTTGCTGAAATAGAATTTGTGGATTGTCAGCTAAACATAATTTATGAGTAGAACCCTTGGTATTCAGTTCAGAATCTTATATGAACCAAAGAGGGATTTGTCAAAAACAAGTACTTATCATCATGATAAGAAATAAAATGGGGTCATTTGAAATGAAGTGACTGAAAAAGTAAATGGGAGAGGTACACATATTAGAAATGTTAACTTCGACAATCACCCACAAGAAAGGAGACCAATTAGATAGCCTCCTTATCAATCTACTGTTTCAAGGAAAGATCGTAAGAAGCTGATATAGTCCTCTCATTTGGGTAAAGGACTTGGGAGTTTTGTCAAGATTAGATAATGCATGTGGGTTCTTTTGGTGAGGCCAGTTGTTTCAGTTGACGGAAACTGTGTTGTGTGTAGACTAGCTGTTAGGGTCGTAAGCCACAAAATGCAATTGCTTGTATGCTATGTTGGAAAAGTCGGCATGGGGGACTAGTCGGCGGACTTGGGACTAGGCATAGTCGCTACTAGTCGTATTTACACGGGACTAGTCGTAGAATATAAATATATAATTATATATAGGTATAAATATAAGTGTTTGGTCTTAATGAAGTATAAACACTAAAAATTCATCCCTAAGAAGCACACATATAATTATCAACAAGTTCTACAACATTAATGAAGTATAAAACACTAACAACTAACATTTATTTGAGTTTATAGAGAAAAAGAGTAGAATATGGGTTCTAAAAAGAAATACGAAAAAAAGATTGAGAAGATAGAGAAACTTGGAATCTTGTTTGGAGAGCAAGAAAACTTCAAAATTACTTCAATCTGGTTATAATGATATTTGGAGGGGAGAGGAAGGGTGAAAAGCCGAATGAGCAAATCCTAAACCACCTTTGTCGATTTGAGCAAAAGGAAAAAAAAGCTCAGCTAAATAATCCCGACTGGCCCGACTAGTCGACTTGGTCCTAGTCGGACCAAGTCGGGGATTTACTCGGAATTCCACGGGACTAGGGTTTTGGCTCCTAGTCGAGTCGGCAAGATGGGGACTAAGGAGTAGTCGAGGTGTACTCGGGGATTAATCCCGACTTTTTCTTCATAGCTTGTATGTAAAGTTTAATGCGTTTGTCTATTTGTAGGTTGATAATGGTTTGAAGGACGATCTTGTATTGGGTGATCCTAATGCTCCGCGTTTTGTCTTATGGAATGGAAAGTTGAGGCCTGTACCTGCAAAACCAACTGATTTGCCTGTATTCGACTTGATGAGCTTGGGTGGGAAGCTTAGGGCTGGACTTGGTGCTTTCGGCATTCGACCACCTCCTCCAGTTTGTTTTCATTTCTTATCTTTACATTTGAAAATAGTTGCATGGACATTCATGAAGTTCAGATGCACGGGATAACTTTTACATTCCTTAATTCTCATATCATAATTGTTGACAAAGGTGACAGGGTTACGAGGAGTCGGTTGAAGAGTTTGTGCGTCGGAATCTTGGTGGTGAGGTTTTTGAGCGGCTGATTGAGCCATTCTGTTCAGGTAAGCAATATATATATTCACAAACAAGTTCTATAAGCGTACAATAGAGCACCTTCCTCTCTGACTTCATAACTGATATGCATGTTCGAGTTAAGTTCTTCCTAGGATTCTTGAAATAGTAAACCTGTGTACATAAAGATTGCAATAGTCTGATTTCTTTGGAGAAAAAAACTGTATATGTCTTCTTGGATGTTCATTGGAGATGCATATTACAGAACATTTTTGTATTTAGGGATTGTTGCAGGATTGTTGACTTTAGACTGAGACAACTAATGTCATTTCATTAAAAGATTTTAAATTACACAAAGGTAAAAACTATGATAATCGTGAGATTTGTTATGTTGGTATTAATATGATACATGATGAATCACACCCTTGTGTTTCTTCCGAATAGAGGAAGGTTTTTGTGTCTAAGAAACTTTTGTGCATTAAACGTGATGTCTCCAAACATTATATGTTTGGTCTACCAAGTAACCATGCATATGCTCTGGGCCAAAATATTTAGTTATTTATTCGAACTCTATCAATTGAACTGTGCACATTCTTATGTCATTGTCATATAGCTTGGAAGATTTGGAATCTTCTCGCAACTCGCAAGTGCAACTAAGGTTGTACAAGCCATACTAGAGGATGTGAATTTTCTTCTTTATTTATGGGGAAAAGCTCCTGTCACGAAATAAGGGAGGATGTTATCCCAAATGTAGTAAATTGGTGCATTTGGAAATTGAGAAATAAGGCTAACTTTAAAAGATATCCCAGCCAAAGACTACAACTAGCTCCGCTAACTGCAACCACGGAGAAACTATCAAATATTATTATGTGTGAACCTCGTATGAAGCTTCCTAGTACGCATTCACATAAGTGCCAGACCATGCATTCATGCAACGAAGATATCTTTTATTCTCTTAGCTTCACACAGTTAAACAGTTCAAAAAAATTCTGTAAACTGATCTGCTCTAAGATAAGAAGGGACTATTCTTTCTCTCTGAACTCTCTAGGAAATGGGTGATGCAGGTGTTTATGCCGGTGATCCTGCAAAGTTGAGTATGAAAGCAGCCTTTGGGAAGGTTTGGAATCTAGAACAGAATGGTGGTAGCATCATTGGTGGCGTGTTTAAAGCAATTCAAGAGAAGAGTAAAAATCCCAAACCACCCCGAGATCCGTAAGACAATGTGCTTTAAAAACTGCTGCACATTAAGGTGTATGCTAAATATAATTGAGTTACGATGCAGGAATTTGCCCAAACCAAAGGGACAGACTGTTGGATCTTTCAGAAAAGGGCTTGTAATGCTCCCGGATGCTATTTCTGCAAGGTAAAGAGAGCAAAATGGTGCGCCTTTCCCATCTTTAAGGAACCTAATGTAGTTGTTTTTTAATGCAGGTTGGGTAGCCAAGTCAAACTATCCTGGAAACTTATAAGCATAAAAAAATTAGATGAAAATAGACGATATATTTTGACGTATGAGACACCAGAAGGGTTGATTGCTATCTGGACCAAAAGTGTTATCATGACGGTTCCATCTCATGTTGCTAGTAGCTTGTTACGTCCTCTCTCTGTATGTTCCATTCTTGAGTTATAAATTCCGCTTATTAAATATACATGCTTAAACGAATGACATCCGTTCTTAATCTTTTATAGTTGTGATGTTGTATGCACTCTTTTGATTTGCTTTTTTGCGTTGCATTCTTGGTCAAAACTGCTCTAAGCGCACCTCTTAAAAAAGTTCGCAATTCATTGAGTAGTATTCTGATTGATATCTGCAGTTGCAAAACTGTAGTAGCACTATTATGTGGAAGGGGAAATCGTGAAACAATGATGTCTACAGGAATGAAACAGTTCTGAACTGAGTAGTCACAAGCTTGAATGGAATAATGTGCAGTTTTGAAGTATCTAGTGCGCTGCTTTAACCTACTCAGAATGTGAGCTATAATAGGTTCTCTGCATACATTACAAGCTTATACGTTTAAGCATGTATAAGAATGTATTTAGGCAGATTCGAACAATAACAATTACTGAGTTTCCGTGCATAAAGAGCAAGGATGTACATTTCCATAAATTGTGTTACAAATAGCCAGAGACGTCACTTTTTGGAAACCAAATCCCAAATACTGAAACTTTCTTTATTGTTCCATTCTTGTCTAAAACCTGAATATTCAGATACAGTGGTTTTCTTTGTTTGCAGGATGCTGCAGCAGATTCACTCTCCAAGTTATATTACCCGCCAGTGGCAGCAGTTTCCATTTCATACCCAATTGAAGCAATTAGGAAAGAATGTCTGATAGATGGTGAGCTCAAGGGATTTGGGCAGTTGCATCCCCGAACACAAGGAGTGGAGACGTTAGGTACATATTCCTCTATAATACTGTGTTGAATGTGCACAAAGGATAACCTAGTTATCTTTTACGTGTTCTCCTTTACTTCAACCTTGTTCTTTATGGTATACAATCTGTATAAGCAACAATCTTACTCCTAATTATAGATGCTCTCTCTCATGCCTTACAGGAACTATATACAGTTCTTCCCTATTTCCGAATCGTGCACCACCTGGGAGAGTGCTGCTTTTGAACTTCATTGGAGGTGCCACCAATACTGGAATTTTGCAGAAGGTAATAAACTAAGTCATTGTTTTGGTTTTCAGCATCTATCCTAGGTTGTGTACGGTTAATAGAAGATAAAAACCATTAGGTATGGTGCTTCTCCACAAAGATCTCTTGATACTCTCCGGGAGCACATCCTTCTAGTGTATCTCCTTATTTTTTCTATCTTAAGGAGCTTTTAACTTTTGCGTTGACTCTAGAAATTGCATTACATGGACATAGCTCTCCTCAGTAGAAATGGTAATGTAAGTGGGTATATCAGGAAAAACTCGATTTCTAGATAAGTAACAGTCAAACATATCGCTCAGTAAACAATGTTAAAATGCTCGCAAAATAAAAAATATCTGATTTAGGACTTCTCTCGTCTTCATTTTGTGTTAGCAAAGGAAGGTGGTAGAGAGACCATAAACCCTGAATCCCCGTTTTCAATGCTCAAGTGAGGCCACTTCTTTACTTCTTGCTTCCACTGATTATTCATATACTTAAACGATTGCAGACGGAGAGTGAACTTGTTGGGGCAGTTGATCGAGACCTTAGAAAGATGCTTATAAATCCAAACTCAAAGGATCCGCTTGTTCTTGGAGTAAGAGTGTGGCCACAAGCCATCCCCCAGTTCTTAGTTGGTCATCTAGATATCATTGAGGCTGCAAAACGCGTCCTAAAAGATGACGAGCTTAATGGGCTTTTTCTAGGGGGCAACTACGTTTCAGGTGTAGCCTTGGGTCGCTGTGTTGAAGGTGCTTTCGAGACTGCTTCAGAGGTATCCAACTACTTGTCAGAGTATTCAAACAAGTAAAAACACCAAATTTAGGGCAATTAGAAAAAGTATCGTTTATATTACAAAAAGAAGTAAAATGCAGAGACTAACGGATACTTGTACAATTTTTGCAATCGGTATTTATGTTGTTTTATTTCTCCCTTTGATGTAACTATTGTAGCCATGTTCAAGAATCAAGAACCATAATGGGTTAGGTCAAGATCAGTTTTTATTTAGTGACCTCCACTTTTATTGATTACTATTGCTACACATCATAAGCAAGATTTTGAGCTTGAGGTCAACATGTTAGTTCTCATAAGAAATGTTGATGGGGCTTGAACGTAAATATGTGATTCCGAACAAAACTATTCGGATATAATTGCCTTGTAAGCTCGTGCACCAAGGAGCTCTGAACATAGAAACCTTGCTTTGATGGGAGAAAAAGTATTTGATATATATGAAATTGACTCAAATTTGATTTTAGATTGTTTGTTCTAGTCCAATTAGTGGTGTTTGACTTGCCTAAATGACTGATTCACCTTGTTTTGAGACTATTTGATTCGAACGGAGTCATTTTGAGACGAGAAGAGTGTAACAAACACCATATAGAAGTCTAATAGTGTCTTTGATTATAAATTATAAAAAGAAACCCTAAGAATTATAAAATGAAAACGTAAGGGAAGGTTTTACATGTCTAATAAACCTATTTTTCATGTTAGCTTAAAAGAAAACATTAAAGCTCGCAAAAGGCATGATGCAGATCTTGGCCGGCCATTCTTGATATTTTAACCCACCACAGTGGTAGAGGACAAGAATGTCTAGGGATCATTCTTAGTCAAATGTTGTTATTGTGAAATTCATAAGGGCTATGAAAAAGGACAAAAATTAATACGTTTTTTTAGTTAGTTTAACTTAGTAAATGTTTGATAAGATTTCGCTTTACATATTCAAATTCTTGAAGAAAGTTAAATAATTTTTCTGAACCAAAAAGTCAAAAAGTTAATTATTGAATTGCATCTGATAAACGCGATTAAATACAATCAAATTTGAATTCTCTCACCTACCAATTCGAAGGGTTAAGGAGAGGAAATCCCACAAAGTAATCCCATATGCTTCTCCTTTTACACTTTATGGGGACATTATTTACTTTGGGAAATCAAATCCAAGCCTAATCTCATAACTTGATTGAGAATTTCAGGAAGAAAACTGAAAAATCAAAGCACAAGAGATATTAGTCATGGTCAAAATTTGAACATGAATCTATGAAAAGAGACCCACAGTTTACTTGGAAAAAAATATTATTGGATGATAGATAGAAATCTGGTTTCCTATAGGTGGACTTTATTGGGTTCACAATTTTATCTTTTTGGAAAATAAACAATTGTACTGTGGGGAATGGGGGGCAATCTAATGAGATATTGGGAGAATGGTCCATTAAGCTTAAGACAGTGAGGCTTAATTGGTCTCCTCTCTCTAGAAGTCTATCTTTATCTCTCTAACTTGACAAAGACCAACTCAAACTTTGCTTTATAATTGTCTTTGTTTAGTGTTTGATGTTGGCTTTGAGCAACAAAGCAAGGGGCCAAGACAGAGGAGGAAGAGAGAAATCTATGCTTGAGATATACACAAAGTGCATTGCACTAAAAAGTCATTGGACCAAGAGAAAGATAGGCTAAGGGAAGCAACATTGGGGGAACAATAACACCCTTTTCTTATTCATCTTGTTTCTTACTACCCATTCTTTCTCCCTCACCATTGGCTTTTCTTTAGCCCTAAGTTAACTATTTGTTCCCCTCCCATCTTCTCTATTTATGAAAATTAAAGGTCTAAGTAGCATGAAAACTTGTAAAGATTTTCATGAAAGAGAGCCAACTAAATCCAGCAACCGAGAGTGCTACAGTTGCTTGGAGTTTTAGTTAGAGTTTCACTCGATACATTGATGATACTATCATGTATTTTTCTTTAAATCATTGTGATTTTAAAAAAAATAGAAGTATATGATTATAAAGATGTCATATTAGTTTCCGATTGAAATTTTGAATAAGACCATGAGACCATATATATATATAATTTGCTCTCTTTCAAAACAAAAAAAGATGTACAATTTGCTCTTCAAACCCACTTAAAAAAATGTAAATTCTAGAGCATATAGATATGGGGTGAGAGAAAGAGATCTAGAAAGAGGGGGGGGATGTTGAGAGGAGGGTTGATAGAATACACAAGACTCTTTTGCCTTTTCTTTTCCTATTGTCCAGGGTTGAGTTGATTGCATGTCTCCTAGAGTTGCTTTCATGTCTTATCTTTTGAGAGTCTTCTTTCATTAAATTAAACTTTAAACAAAAACTGAAACCCTAAATAAACAAACACCATCAAACTCAAAAACCTTCTTCTAATACTTTTTAATTTTTATAATGCCCAAGTTTCAAAGGTTTGCCTCTTGTCTCCTCCCCCTTTCCCTAAACTATATAAACAACAATATCACACTTAAGTATTAATTATAAATACTAACACATTCAGTACTACTTATATTTTATAAATGTTTTTTAAATCCACCATTTTTTTAGTGTTTCTCTTAGTTAGAGACATCCCCTATGGAACATTTTAGATAGTATATGCTTAATTAAGTCAATATTAAATCCTAATTAATCTAAACGATCATGATCAATGTTAGTCAATTGCTAGCAGGTACCACTACAAATTTATACTTTAAATACAACTGTTCATCGTACTATCAGTAACATAGAAGACCGTACCTGCAAAATGACTTTACACACTACGACCAGCTGATACATTGAACAATAAACAAAAGTATGTCTAAGTATTTCCCCTTTCTGATAACGATCGCTTATTATCGAGGCCTTAGTGTGTCCATCTCTGATCCTTTCGAGCGTGTTAAATTCTTGTCCTTTTCATTCCCAATAAACAACTAAACATAAGAGTAAATTGATATTAATCCAATAAATAATCTCTAACATGGGTTAAGCTTTAATATTAACAATGAATTCGTCAAGTTATTAACAATGAATTCGTCAAGTTATGGGATTAAACTTTAGCAATTTTATCTATTACCTTTAAAGCGAAAACTTTATCTTTTAGTTGTTCTAATTCTTATAAATCTTTCATTGGATCTTTTTCTATTGCCTGTAAGGATAATTATTAACCATTTAAGTAATGAAAATAGGGAATGATGTTTATCTTAGCTTCTTGCAAGAAAAGCCAAAAGAAAACTAAAATTGGTGCTATATATTTCATAGAATTATTGAGTAGGTCGATAACAAAAATAATTTAAGTCACACAAGGTTATAATTATCGTCATTATTAATATTATTTGATAGGTGATAGTTATCATTATATTCTTTTAATAATTTATGTAAGGTGGTGTTTGCTTTTCTTATTTGAATCTGACTCGTCTGACTTGTTTTAGTTACATATATACTAATCAGACCAAAATATTTTAGCTAATGGATTCTTAATTGAAACTGTTCTTTATGGGCGACTCAAACGAAATCAAATTATCATGCACCAATTATTCAAACAAATTTAACACACGAACCACTCAAAAATGAAACATTCTTAAGTTAACCCAAGTTAGATCTTTTAAACACGTCAGATATGAATTTAAGAAAACCAACCACCAACTAAGGCTAAGGTTACCTACGGTTAGCAACTTAGCACATAGATTTTATTTCTTTGGCTCAATCAACTCGTTCGAATAGTTTTGTCAAAATTGGCTAAAGTAAGAGGCGCACGGAAACGTCTAGTTTATGAAAATGAATAAATGTATGTTTGGCTTAACTTGGGTGGTTCTTTATTAAGGAAAGCAGATCAAGAATAAGTAGGTCGGGTAATGCTAATTAAGATTTGAGTGAGAAATGACATAAAAAGGAGAAAGAAAAAGAAGAGAGAGTGAAGAGACTGTCTGGTCTTTTAAGAGGAAGAGATGAAGACTTAAATATTTTGGTTAAAATTAATTGTCTCCATTCTACACCACAACCTGACCCTACAACAACTCTTACCTCTTTTTCTATTTTTACTTTGAAAACCTTTCACTTCACTACAGTTTTTGTCCCAAAGCCTCACAATTTGGGTAAGCTGATCATCAAGACCAGATCTGAGTACTATATCATCATCATATAACACCTAGAACAGGCTGGATCAGTCTAAATTTGGTCCAACCCTTCATTATTGGCTCTTATTTGTCAGCAGACACCATGGTGTATGAATATGCAACCCCTTTCTATCACTGAAACTTCCAAGTTGTTACTTTGTAGTTTTAGATATATGATAATGTTACTGTCGATGGGTTAGACCAAAATTTCATTTACGTGACAGGGTGTTTGTTATTTTCTAAGTCAGACATGAAATCTATCTCGCAGTCTGAACTGACTAGAATTATAATTAGAATGTTTGTTTTTATCTGATTTACATTTCTTTGAATGATTGATTTGTTTTGATTTTGAATCAAAAAAACAATTCTGATTCACACAAATCATATTTAGACAATGAGAAATAAACAAGTATCGAGTGATTGTAATTTACGGATCTAGATTCACTACTTTACATATTTTGAAGAAAATTGAGATGTGAGATAAATATTTCTAGAAAGATATAGATAGGAAAAGGTAAAATGGGCAACCATAGTTAAAAGCAGGTGCTAGAAATAGGGGTAGATAATATGAGTATCTAAATGGTGACCACTCTTGACAAGAATGTGAGATGGGTGGGGTGGGTGGATGAATGAATGAGTGAGAATAGAGTCTATATATATGGATAGGTGGTCCAAATAGTGTACATATATGGCTCAGCATACCCTTGTGGGCTAAACATATCCCTGGACCTACACAGTCCCTTCTGTATCTTTGTTTTGGAAATATCATAATCAAATGGGATTCTTTGAAGATGGGGCAAGTAAACAAAAGTTTCATCTCTAAAGTAAAATTCTTATAAAAGAATGTAGGTCTAATTTCTATTTCGTAGAGTAGGTGAGGTAATCAATATCGCACTGGCTCTATCACTCTTCAATTTATTAACGGTGTAGTTCTTGGTGTAACCTCCGTCTATCTAACTATAGGAGTTCAAGCGCCATATAAAACTACTACATTTTATCTCAAAACAGCTCAAGATGGATGGATTTCTCTGTATACTTAAACTTCATTGGAGGGGTGGTGATAACGGGTTGTGGTTGGCTAGCTAATTCCAACCCAACTCGCCACCTCAACTTTCGTGTGAGATGAGAAGTATATATGTACCAATTGATCAAACATTTGTAAATGTAGCATCAGGACGAACAAATTTTATAAACCAATTTAAAAAACTGACAACTAATAATAAAGAAAATTATTCTCGAACAGGAATGTCTTAGTATATCTATTCCGGCTAAAAAAACATCTTCAGTCGACGATAAATAATCTTTATTCTAATTTATCTTTTCAAAAGATATTAAATGGACTTTACTTATTTCATCATTTCATGTGATCTAGATTTCCATCTTTCATTTCTATTCATATGCAAAAGTGATTTCGTGTTGTTTTTTCTTAAACCTAGACGAGCCATACACACAATACAATTGTGAACACCATTAAAAAAAGAAGAAGTTGAAATGGAACATCTTACAAAATCTTGTACTAAGTATTTATTACTCGACCAAGTCTTGTTGGTTAGAAAGCAAACAGTTTGAGTGAGAGATTTGAAGCAAACATGTGATGAGAAAACCAATGGGTTTGGTGACTCAAGATAAGGCAGGACCAATCAATCAAACAAGGAATTGAGTTTAATGTTTGACACGTGAGGTAAAGAGAATTAAGGTGGTTTAATTATTACTAACACTTAGTAATTATTATAGTACTAAACACAAACAAATGATAATTAGAGGAATGGTTCAAAAATTTGCTAAGGTAACAGAAGCCAAGCCGGCCCAGAGACTTTGTCCCTTCAAAGCTACGTGTGCATGTCGGCCACCAAGACGACACTCCCTAAGTCCAAACCCAACGACTTTTCTTCTTCTTCTCTCTCTATTTAAACCCCAACTGTGGCGGCTCTTCTCTGGCCTCTCTTTCTCTCACTAAACTCTAACAAATTACTACAACTAGTAGAACTGCAGAATGGGCAGATCAAATAGTGAGTCTCCATCTTCATCCTCTTCTTCTTCCTCCTCAATTGATAGTAGCAACTATACCTCTTCCAGGACAGATTTGAGCACTGATCTTAGACTTGGTTTGAGTATCTCTTCTTCCACATCCTCTCACCATCACAATTCAAGGTAGAAAGAGCCCTTATTACTATTGGGCATTGACTAATTTCCTTTGATTTAAATCAATGCATCTCTCTCATTCTCTGTTTTAGAAATTTCATGCTTACCCATGTCTTTGTTTGAGGAAATTTAGTCACATAATTCATCTCCTTAATTCATTCATGAGTTTTAGTCAATACCCATTTCTTCTCTCTCTCTCTCTCTTACTCTGTTTTTTTTGTATGTGAAACAGAGATGCTGATTGGCCACCAATCAAACAGTCACTAAGGAATACACTTGGGAAAAAAGGAAATAGTACTAACAGACATAATCATCAACCCACTTTGTTTGTCAAGGTGTACATGGAAGGAATCCCAATTGGAAGGAAACTTGATCTCTTTACAATTCATGGTTATGATGGTCTCATTAGAACTCTCTCTCATATGTTCACCACTACCCTTCTTCGTAAGTATACTTATTTCTATATAGCGCCGTGGACACCTAGTATATATATATATATACAGAGAGAGATAGAGTTTATACATGTATATGAACCTAATACACCAAAATTTTGATTACAGATCCGAACGGTGTGGGTCGAGTAAATTCTAATCAAGAACATCATTTGTTAACTTATGAAGATAAAGAAGGTGATTGGATGATGGTTGGGGATGTTCCTTGGGAGTAAGTTCATATATCTTTCTCATCAATTTTGATTAATATCCATAAAATCTCTTCACTTCCCCTGTTTCAGTTGAAGTACTAATTAATGTATTTGTGTTTTTTTTTTGCTAGTTTGTTCTTGGCAACTGTGAAGAGACTGAAGATAACAAGTTCAGACCAGTGTTAGATATCATACATGTTCATCAATTTCTCTCTCTCTCTCTCTCTCTCTCTCTCTACAATTTTCAGATAATGTTGCAAAAATTAGCTCTATGAGAAAATCAGAAACTAAACTTGTTGGATGATATATATATATATGTACAGATAAATACTTCCCCATATAATATATATAGAAATTTGGTTTTTTTTTTAATTCTGTTTTTATTTTAGGAGCATCCTAGTGAGAAATCTATCAATATAGATGTTCTTGATATGGGGGATGACTAAGATGTTATATATTAAGGGTTGTTTCTAGGTCTCTCCTCTGAATGGTTAATGGAAATACCTAACCTAATGTACATTATTACTCATTTGGGTTCTTGGTTAGAACATCTGCTCTTGTTAGGATGCCCAAGATGCCGCGATATTTACTAAGTTTGACATGACACCTATAGCCCCGTCTCTTTGATTTACCTAGTAAGGTGAGACACGAGTATGCGCCTTGATTTTGATACCACCAATAACGACCTAAGCCCAACTATTTGTCCATGGTATTATCAGTTAGGATCAAACTCAATTGGTACAGAGTTTTATTCTTAACTAATGCTCCACGAGCCCTCTATGAAGGCATTCCCACTTACTAAGTTTGGGCTTGTACATTAAGTTAGAAAGGGGGGTCAAACGGGAAGTCACAGATTGTCAAGGTCTAGCGTTGAACTTCCACCCGCCCAAACAAGGTTACAAGGGCCAGAATTATGTGAACGTCCGACACGCTTCTGCCATGCGCTGAAAACACTCAGATCTTGCGATTCAACAACTAGAGTTCCTGCTTCTTTGGGCAGTATAGTTGTCAGTGATTCAATCCAACGAATCACGATCCACCTGCCTATGCCTATTACAGGATGCTCCTATTTGCAGAAAGTGTACCAAATGCAAACATGTCCATCAATTCACCTATTCCTTACTGGTGCACTATCTTTTTTCTCGCAATATTTATAAGAAGAGTTTGATCGACAATAATATGAAACCGCAAAGAAACTTCACTGATAACTGGATATAGAGCAAAAAGTTTATAAGAAGGCTGAGGAATTGGTGTTCCATGATAGAGTATAGTGAGGGCAGATAGTAAATAGCTTTGTCAATAGGTGAGTATATCTGAAATCTAACTTAGACGATTGAATTGACTCGCATCAGATTTCAAAATGTTTCTGTTTACCTGACTTATTTAAATTGTTGATTTTGAGTCAATTTGATTCACACAATTTAGTTTTAGACGTGTCCAATGAGATAAAAACAAACACCACAGGTTAACCGAATCCATGAATTGGAGTGCATTTCATTCGTTCGTTCATATGATCTAACTGAGAGATACATTGTAAGTAAAAAAAAGATAACCATCAATATCATGGTTCCAAGAAGTCACCTTTGTGAACCAGTTAAAAGAAAAAACTGAGTATAGAAGAGTATGTGCCGATGAAACGAAAAGGTTGGCGCCTGTAAACCCCAAAAATTGCTAGCCGCATCTCAGCTTTAACTAGGGCATTTCACTTCTTCGGGTGCCTATAATTCTTTATCACTATCTTGATCTTTGAAATAAGCCTTAACTATTTCTTTTAATCTATCCCACTCTCAAGTCTCACCCATGTGAATTTGATTTAGAAAAAAAATATCATTCGTACTGCTCTATCCAGCTAGTAAAGACTTAAATAAGATTCGAAGAGTTTTTTTTTTAATTTTTTTTTCAGATTTGAAATCTGAACTGGGATTAATTCAGATTTGAGATTCCCTTTTTTAAGAAAATTAGAAATGTTGGTTGAAATTGAGTCTATGTCTGAATGAGCCGAAAAATAGTCAATTTGGTTAAGCCAATTCTGATTTAGCTAATTCAGATTCAGAGTTGCAAAAAGAAACAAATACAACCTAAGATCTTTGCCTTTCATTGGAAAAAATTAAGATCAAAGAGATCAATATAAATAGAGTGTATTATTAATTAATTAATGAAGACTTCAACAACACCTTTTGCTTGTTGGAAGATGAAAGTTAAAAGGGTAGTTGTGAAAACCCAACCCATATTGTTAGTTACAAGTTATTTTATTAAGAGGTAGAGAGTCGAGGTAGATAGATGATGCCAAAAAGGGTGGAAACGTTTAGAACAAGGCAAAGATTGTCCACCATCCACGTTTAGAACTTACTGTGTCTGCCAAAAGAGTAGATAGATGCTGCCAAAATGGATCCTTCCATTTTGTATCTTTAGGGAGATGATAAACCATAAATTTTTCTAATGATCCCTTGGGGTGATGCTCCATTTCAACATTTGCTTGATATCATTATTTCAAAGAAAATTCTATTGGTGCAAAAAACTTTGTTACTACGAGTTAGTCTCTTTAGCATTCGTCACTTGGTACTTGATCACTTTTGGGTGCGTCTATAGCCATCCCGCCGTTTTATTATTGGACCTCCTCCATTCTTAGCGACCCCACATGTTAGGGTAATCCAAAAACATTGGAACCGGATGTAATCCGTACTAGACTTGAACAACATACTCAAACTAGAGACAATCCTAGACGCACGAACTAATAGCAAAAAGATGGGAGAGGCGATGGTTAACATATGATGATTATACATACAAGCTATGAAATACCAGGAGGTCTTATCTGTCTTGATTGATACTTGTAACTGAAATAACATACTAGTACTAACTGTAAAGCTTTTAATGATAATTCCCAATAGCATATTGCCACGTGAATGGTACTACTAAATTTTCTCCTTATAAAAATGCCCCAACTCTTTCTCTGAATTATCCTCTTCTCTCTAATCTCAAGAACAAGAAGAGGAAAAACAGTTGCTATTTTTCTCTAGAACAACCCATTGCTACTAATTAAGTAATTAAAGATGGCAGATGAAGGGACTCTGAAATGCATAGACATCCTCTTGGCTATCATCCTTCCGCCTCTTGGCGTCTTCTTCAAATTCGGTTGCAAGGTTCTTATACACTTCACACCCTCTCTCCATTTCTTCTTTCTTCTTAGTTTTTAACTCTTTGATCGGTTAGCTTAGAAGAGCAAGAGGTATAGTCGGAACGACTATCAGAGTAATTTCAAGACGACAGTCGGAACGGGGGAGATGAAATTTAGAGAGGAAAATATTTTGAGTTTCTTTCTCTAAATTTCATTTGTCCATACACGATCATCCGCCTGAAATTAGGCTGATAGTCGGACAAACTCACTGTTGTCGGAGTCCACTCTTTACTCTTTCTTTTGGCTTTCGTAAATCTGATAAATAGTAAATTGTGAATGATTGAATATATGCAGGTTGAGTTCTGGATTACTCTAATTTTGACGTTCTTTGGCTACCTACCTGGTATCGTATACGCCGTTTATGCCATTACGAAGTAAATTTCGTCATGGACATCATATAAATTACAGTAGTTTTTTTAAGAGTGAATTGTCGTGCTATTTCTCTCTCTTAGTCTCCTTGTAGAAAGATGTTCTTATTGGGGGTTTATTTGTAGAACAAAATTTGGTTTGATGGATGTAACTTCAACCTATAATGAGAATCAGTCTTTTTCTATGCCCTTTTTCGTAGTTTTATACAAAAGGTCCCTGCAGTCAAGGGCGGAGCCAGGATTCGAAACTATACAGGACTAGCCTAAAATTTTTATAACCAAATTTTTACTTGCGCTAAATATATGATAGCCGAAAATAACATGCAAAGGCAATTTTTTTGGTCAAAGTAAAGTTTTGCATCATTGTTGTCACAAACCACATACGCAATGTTGGATATAGAAGGTGAATGTTCTAAATCTTTTTTGTTGTTTTCTCTTGTCGAAATAAAAATGCGAATAAAGAATTTTTTTTCTTTCGCTTGGGTACTTGAGAGGATTTTCGGACATTTTAGCCTAAAGTTAAATCAACATCAAAACAAAACAAATTTACATGAATTCCTACACTCAAGTTACAAAAATAAAAAATCATGTATTCTATTTGGTAAAAGTTTTGAGTAAAATTCATATATCCCCTAAACTCATAAAAGCCTCAAGTTGCAATCAAAATTCAAAATTAGGTATCAACAATCAAAGCCAATCACCCAAATGATAAAGATTAGTAGCTCAGTTTATCAAAATAAGTAACTCTTACAATAAAGTAATGGACTATGATCAAAATCAATAATCCACCTAAAAAATCAAAATAAATAAACTAATTAGTAATACACAAAATAATCCAAATTGAAGCATTAGAAGTTTTAATAAGAATAAAAAAGAAGAGGGAAAAAACATTACTTCCCTAACTAGATAGTAGAGAAAAAGCCTTCAAAGTTGAATCACTTGATTAGTTGATTTTTTTTTCTTGTTAACAAAATAAAAGATGATCTCATGAAGAACCCTAGTTTTGTAGATTTCACTTGAAATCTTCAAATTGCGGAAACATTAAGCAGAGATGGCAATGTTAGAGGAGTTGGGATGAAGAAATTGATGGAATTCCTTTAATCAAGAATTCGGATTTACGATTCTCTCCATTTCTAGGGTTCCTCTCGACTTAGAACCAAGGAATCAACTCTTTGTCTCTCTAGTTCTTCTCATAACAGATAAGTAAAAGAAAAAAAATGAACCCTGGCTGCTTTTACCAAAACACCCCTATCTCTATGGGAAATTAAAGAAACTACCCCTGACTGTAGCCAGGGGTAGCCTACTAGTGGATCCGCCCTTGCCTGCAGTTAAAACTGAAGTGATATCGGGACAAGAAAGTACAAGCATATGAATGAACATTGTTTTCATTCCTTGAAGGACAAAATAACAATCTCATATAATCCATGAAGATATGCAATTACAAAACAAAGATAGTAACCTTAACAAAAGCCAACTTTTCCGTTCTCTTGAACCAAACCAGCATGAGATTTAGATGCCTTTATTATATGAGAGTGGAAGAAGTGAACCAGTAGACAATAATCATTTGAATTGCCATTCCCTTCGGCACATGGGGCAGTTTGCTTGAGCAGTCTGCGAGTTCACCCATTTCAAGATGCAGTGGAGATGGAAGGCGTGATCGCATGCCCCCCAAACTGCAAGAAAATCAATTGATCAAATCAGAAGAGAAGTCATCCACAATCCATAACTTTTGATTTTGGAATACAAGCATATATATATGTTGATATTTTTGGAGTTTTCATTATTGATGTGTGTTATGGTGAATCTTCTCGCACTTTCTTGATTCAAAATCTCTAACCTTTTACTCATAGATTCCGACATTCCACTCCAACCACTAAACACTGAGAATAAGCTTGTGAAAAGCAACATCGGCGTCATTATTAGGAACTAAACGCATATATTGTTTCTTGTTCGTGATGAAACATATGCTTTTGAAAATAATTTATGCATAATTTTCTCGCATCTAATACCTTCTCTTACCATGAAATCCTATTTTGTTTCTTTAAACACCAAGAACGGGAAAATTTGTGTTTGATAAAATCCTACATGATTTTGTTGTAAAACCTAAATCAGTTTCAGCTGTCATCACGTACCAAACAGTCTAAATGATGGTTTAGTTTGTTGAATAATTTTAATAGCATATAAGGACAATCGTAGAAAGAGTCATTTGAACTTACTAAGAGGGCAGTCGTCCCCTGGACGTTTACAATCAGAACAACAACCATCAAAGGCCATTCTACATATCCCACATGTCTCATCTTGGGCATCCCAAGTCCAAGAAGCTACACCATGCCATCTATAAAGTCAGACAATTAGAAATTATCACAAATGAACACAAGCCTAACATACTAATAATTAAGTTAATAGCTCGAAGAATATTGAAACTTATTTGGAGCAAAAATTGTAATAGGTGAAAAGTACATACTCTGTTTAACAGTAACGACATCAAATCAAAAGTGTAGGTTAAGGAAAGCTGCAAGAACGGATTGGCAAACATCACAGAGATTGACAAGAAAACGGAAAGTTTTCCGAGTTACGAAGTACTGTAATAATAATATGACAGAACTTCATACGAATATATGAAGCTTTAGAGAGTACAGAGAAATGTAGAAGAATTCAAAGTGACATGCAAGGTTATCATAGAAAAACTGTTCTCTCTTCAAGTACTACACTGATTTGGGAAATTAAGAGAAATATATGCATATGATGACTGATACATTTTGAATATAGAAATCATTCTCACAGACCAATGTTACGGCATCCAATGATAAGACATAGGGTTGAAATTCTTTGATCTTGTTACAAAGTTGATAGTTCCCAAATAATGCATAGAAGACAACTCCATTACATACTTGTATGTGAATTGACAGCTCACATCTGAGAATCGGTCGTAGCGACAACAATTGTGATACACAAGTACACAACCATTACAATATGCAAACATGATCTTAAGTCTTTCCTCTTGGACTCTTCCTTTGTCTTAGTCCGATATCGCTTGGAGGAGTGTCCAAAGCCAGAGCTACACGTGCAACACTTAGTACTCTGGGGTAGGCTTGGGTCACGTCCAGGAATAAAACATAAGACTACATGGTTGCACATATTTTAGAACAATATTGCAAAGGCAGTCAGGGGTTAGGTCGTCAGAAACGAAATCATAGCCAATGGATGCTAATCTACAAGGTTGCGGGAATGCGATATCCCACATTGTCTAGAGCTGGCGCTATAGGTGAAAGCATTAGCTTAGTAAGTTCCGAGGGCTTCTCGATAGGCTCGCGGAACATTCCCACGAACATAACCTTGTGCCTGTCAGGCTAGGGCTGAGTAGCAAAAGCAGATACACTAACACTTGCCATCGTAGAACGGGTGAATTTCAAATCAAAACATCATGCATGATATACAACCCTAAAGATGGATTTAGATACAATTAATGAGAAGAAATGAAGAATGGAAATCAATGACATGGATATCATGGAAAGGGGAAAAACTCAATGTAAAAGGATACGTAGTATTTTAACCTTCATTTCCTCACCTGCAAAAACCAAACACGACCAATAATTTACTTCTCAATCACATTATGAACATCTGACCGACCAGAAATCTCTATTAATCTATATACTCCACTGTACAACTATTAAAAACCCTAGAAAGAGAACAGTAAAAAAGTTGGATACAAAATTTTGAAGGTTTTTCATCAACTAATCTCTAGAAAATTAAATAAAAAACGACGTTAATTGCGATTCGAAAGAACCAGGTGATTTAATAATCGAAAACCACAAAATCAACACTTTTAGAGAGAGAGAGTGAGAATTACCACTTTCGGTGAGGCAGAGGCGCGAAAGAGAGTGGAGGAACTAGGAAGTGCGGCCGGCCACCGGAGGGTGGGTGGACTGTGGAGAATCGGTTCTCACTTCTCTACCACCCTTCGAAATTCCCGCGCTGATGATGAACCCCAAAACCCCTCTCCTTTGGGGGGGGGGGTAAACATTAATCTACCAGATCAAATAGGATTATACCCGTATGGATTAATTCTAATTTTGCCCCCAGCTTGGGACCAACTCGAAATTTGCCCCCACTTGGGACCAACTCAAAATGTTGCCCTCCATATTTGTCTGATATTTTAGATGACGACTATATTTCCGTTAGTCAACTTTAACCGTTAATTTTTCTTTTTCTTTTTCTTTTTTACCCTTGCTTCAAAATGCTTTTCCTTCTGTTATTCTCAACTAGTCGTTGGCAAATGATTGATCCCCTACTGACGACCTTCAAATTTCTTCTCTTCCTCCTCCTCCACCTCCTCTCTGTCATGGTGGATACAAGGGGGGTACATGTCATTTGACTTTGGCGAAGTTCCAAGGACACTTATCTCCGAGCAATCTGCATTTTAGACATTCCTTTTACCTTTTTGAGCTCTTTTGTCGAGTAAGGTGGCTTAGAAACAAAATTTGGAATAATTCTTCTTGAAGTGCACTCAGGTGCGGAACTAGGGTGGCCGGAGAGGACAATGGCCCTCTCTGGAATTGGGTTAGTAAAGAGTAAATGGTAAGGGCACTTAACTCCCACAAAATTTTTATATATGATCTTATCTATTAGATTTCACCTTTGCCCTCCCTAACACTATTTTCTGGTTCCGCCCCTGAGTGCACTAATAGAGTATAGACCTTGCCTGGTATAGCAAAACAGGGGCCCAAGTTGAACTACCTTTCTTTATTTGTTTTTAGAAACTAAAGATATAAATAAAAAATAAAAACAATGGAAGTAGTAAGATTGAGAGTTGAGACAAATACGAAAATTAAAGCTTCTCTTTAGTGTATAATTCTCCCCTATAAATTGAAACTAGTCATACTTTATATTGTCGAAGAGAATACAAATTAATTTATTTTAATGTGTAGGTCAACATTACAATTACATCATATGGTTGGACGGGTTATTAAGTCAATAAATAAACCGCCATAAACACATGAAATATTTGTAAATATAACAAGAACAGAGAAAACAAAGAACACAAAACACGACTATCCTAAAGACCACGATATTCACCCTCTATGTCATCAGTAATCATCAAGCACACGATACGGTGAATGACCTCCTTGCATCATCTGCAAATAATGGGAAGGGCCATTCATTTGGTTTCCAAACCCAACACTCTCAATATTATTATTCTCAACCATATAATAAGGCAATTGTCCTCCTTGCTGCCAATGAATATTCATATGATCTCCAAAACCATTATTACCAATGTTGGTATTTTGAATCTGAGTCTGTTGATAAGAAACACTATTCATTACATCCCCATAACCGTTCCACGCTCCGGTTGGTAAAATACCCTCTGACTGCATCTGCATCTGATTAGGAAGACCTAAGTTTTGCTGCATTATCTGCATCTGATTTGTAGGATCAACAATCTGATCACCAAACCAGAACACATGATGTTGAAAACTATTCCAATATGGTTGGTTTTGTAAAGCATTCTCTGTGTTTGGTTGTAGCTGCATCTGAGGAGCAGGAACCATGTTCATTTCAACACCACCAACAATACTAAAATTATTGTAGTTACCACCAATTTGATTCATATTTGGACGATTCTTAATATCGTTAATAAAATTTGTCATCGCAATACTTAAATTTGTAGTATTAAGAGTAGTATTAGGGTTTATTAGTACTGACATAGATGGGTCAGCAACAACATTCTGGTTCCCTTTAAGCAAATCTATTTGTCTTTGGATTTGCTTCTCTTTCTCTTCAGCCATCTGTTTCAGATAATTAAGATCATCAATATTATTCACATCTTCTAAACTCTTACCATGAAAATGTATCTTTTCCATGAGAAGATTCATCTCTTTCGCTTTATTTTTCCTCCGTAGCTTTCTCAGTCTCTCCGTCTCTTGTCGAACTTTCCGCCAACTGAAGGACACTTGATTCTCCATATTCTTAGATTTCTCCATCTCCGTTAACCCGTAGAACTTTCCGAGGACATCACATACTTCCGATTGTGAAGATGGCCAGGTTTCCGGTAATTGCTCACCGCTCTCTCCATACACGATAGCGCAAGCAGGTACCCCACAAAGTATGCTTAGTTCTTTCACCTTTTTAAACAATCCATTCTTTCTTTTCTTGAAAGTGGCATTCCTAGCACCTGTTTTTTGTATCAGTTCTAGTTTTACCCTTGATCTCCCCATGATGATACTGTATTTCAATGAGAGGGGGAGAGAAGGTTAAAAGAAGATGGTGAGCAAGCTTACTTGTGTGGGATATATATACACATACATATGGAGAGATGGCTACAAGAGGTAGGGAATTGGATGGCAATAAAATTATTTATTTCATTTAGTTTATTTTGGTACATATTAAAAATGATAATTATATTATTTCTTCTCTAACAAAATAAAGATTCAATTTTTTTCTATATGACATATGTTAAATCATAAATTTTTTTCTATCTCTTAAAAAGTAAAATTTTGACTTTAACCTTGGATATACAAACTAAAATATTTCTTTGTTAAAAATAGAAAAAATTATTTTAATATGTGAATCAGATTCCATATTGGATTCATGTTAATTCATAAATTATTTTGAATTTTAACTACTCAAAATTCAAAATTTATTTTTCTTCCAATTGTGATCTTTTTAATTTAGAAAAGACAAACAATTATTTCTTTACTCTAGAAAACATTTACATTTTCGACATAATGTCCACTTTTGGCACACTAATAGGAGTTAGTCTACTCGAAACAAACAAATATTTAAAAAAGTAATGTAAATTAGTATTGTATAATATTATATGTATTTAAAGTGTAAAGGGTTGATAATGATGGTATTCAATAGGATACTTGTTTTGTTGATTTGTTAAAATTAATTACATAAAGTCATTATGCAGGGCCCTTTGTATAAATGTACATTAAACCAAAATTGTATAGATGTATGTCAAGAAAATATAATTAATATGGTATGATGTTATGAATTAAGAAAAGGGCCCTTCTGACATGTGCCCTAAAGGTGTATGTTAAATTATAAATCTTTTCTATATTTAACATTTCTAAATTCTTTTATTGTTTCTAGAAATTGTAACTTAAAAAAGAAAAGAATTTGTGAAACAATGTTCACAGAGCACATAATAGGAAAACCATATTTGAAAAATAAAAACCTAATGAGTATTGAATGATATTATATATTTAAAATGTAAAGAATTAATGATTTTGTTTTTTTGTTTAAATTGATTATATGAAATTATTAATACATGACCACCAGCCCTCATCTTGTAATTCCCCTTTTTTGGCTCTCTTTTTGTGTATAAATATATCTCCCACAACAAAGCTTGTTCTCCAATATCTTCTATCTCAAACCCTTCTCCCTATAAACAATTTAGTATTATTACTATGCCAAAATCAAAGGTGAGACTAGAATGGATGAGAAGTACCAGTTCAAGGAAAGCTACTTTCAAGAAAAGAACAAAAGGGTTGATGAAAAAAGTGAAAGAATTGAGCGTTCTATGTGATGCATCTGCTTGCGCAATCGTTTATGGAGAAGATAATCGAGTACCACCAGAAACCTGGTCATCTTCACAACTGGAGGTACGTGAAGTCCTAGAGAAGTATAATTCTTTACCAGACATAGAGAAATCTAAGAAGACGGAGAACACAAAATCCATCTACAAGCAAAAGGTTAAGAAGGGGAAACAGAAGTTGAAAAAACTTCAAAGAGTTAATCAAAAGAAAGAGACGAATTTGCTCATGGAACAAATATATTATAATGGTAAGAGTCTACGAGATATCAATAATACAAATGATTTAAATTCTCTAAAATATATGATTGAACAAAAAGAGAAGCAATTCGAAAGACAAATATATTTACTCACAAGGAATCATCAGAATAATGATGTTGGTCCATTATCTTTTACTATATCTTTACCAAGATTAGTATTAAACCCTAATCCTAGTATTAATAACCCTCCTCTTCATTTCAATGATTATTCTCCTCCTACTGCTACTCATTACAGTTTTGGGGATGTGATGAATAACCCTCCTCTTCATTCTTTAACTCATCTTCTTAATCATCCTTTTAACAATCTTATTAGTAATGAAGTATTGGGGAGGTTTACTTATAATACTGGGTTAGGGTCTGGGGATCATGTGAATGTTGCTTCTCTGCAAATGCAACAAGCAAACCAATCATTATATTCTTCTCTCAAGTATACCAATTTGAGCAATGTTGGTTTTGGAGAACAACCACCATATTATATGTCTGTTGAGAACAACACTATGGATAATTTAGGGTTTAGGAATCAAGCGAACGATCCTTCAGCTCAGATGCAACCGCTGCAAGGAGGGGAAATGTCATATTCTATGGCGGAGAATAACAATGTTGGTTATGGAGATCATGCCAATAATCTTGTTCCAAATCAAATTCAGATGTCTCATCAGCAAGGCGTCTAAGAATAATATTTGGGATTATGCAAGTGTTTGGAATTTCTTACCTGTTTTTGTGTGTTTGTTTTGTTTTGTTTTAGAAATTAGGTTAGATTTCGTAGCATCGTTTGTTGAATTTGGGTTATGTTTGTCTAGTTTTACAATTAGGGGGTTTTGTCTGTTTTTCTTTAATTCCGTATTGAATAAAAGTTATATTTTGTTTAACTTTTAAAAGAACATGATAATTTAGTTTTTTTTTTTTTTTTTTTGTTGAGAAACATGATAATTTAGTTGCTATTGTATATTGTTGGTATTCTCAGAGTTTATATTGTTTCTTAATATTATTTTGTGTAAATGGGGTACCAAATATAAGTCTTCTAATTCATTCCAAAAATTATATCTTAACATAGTTCGGGAGTATCTTGTATATTTGATAGAAGCAAGTTCCCTTTATTCAAGGTACACGATATTTAGGACACATCGTGTTTCCGACCGTGTTTATCTTCTGGAAAGCTTCCTTCTTATTGGCTGGGATGTGCCTGAGAATTTAGGAGCCCCGTGAGAAATATGATTCTGTGCCTTTCGTACAATAAATTACAAGTAAAAATTGAAAAAAATGCAAAATAATTTACCGGTAGATCACCTATAGATGAATCAAAATGTATTTTGAAGAAAATAATCATAGAAAGAAAAAAATCTATTTAGCAATATCTTTTTTTTATAAATGATCTAATCTAAGAATCCACTATCACTTGTGGACATTTTTATTCAATCTTAAATTATAAGCTTGTAACTACATTTAACATAATGAAATTCTAAAGTTTCATAGCATGTTTGGAACTTTCATCAAAAAAAAAAAATAGCATGTTTGGATCTTAACATATAATCATATTAAATATTCAGTTTGCAACCTATCAAACATGACCAAGGGCGAGCGAAGGCTTTTAGCAAGCAGAGCTGACTTAATAGTACAACGTATAGTTTAGAATCTAAAAGTGATTTTTCAAACATGATATCTTTTGTATCATGACTTCTATTTCTTGAAGTCACTACGGAAGATAAAAGAAGAAATGCATCTAAACTAAGAAAATAGTTTACAGAAAGTGTAATGGAGCAAAACAAAAAAGTTGATTTCAACGATATCTCTTAAGCGAAAAATATGAAAAAGATAATCACATTTGGTGAGTCGAACCTACGTCACTTGCTTGAAAACTGAGCAAGTTCACCAGTAGAGCTAGTTTGCATTTCCTACTTAGCTAGGTATCTTTCACTATATATTAGTTTAATTCTAGCATTTTTAACAGGTGGGCCCCTTGGTGGTGGGGGGCCCTGTGCGGCCGCCCTACCCGCACCCCCACCACACGGCCCTGCCTACTGGACTCTTGTATCACAGGTTTAATAAATACTTAAGATCCTCATCAACTGGAATCTTACATAGGGTTCGGGATTAAGTCGGTAAAGCATCATGCACACTTCCACCACCCCCTCTCCCTATATTTCAGGGTCGAGGTATCGGTCCCACTTACGTGGACCCATTTGTCTTTTCTGTAGTCTCAGGGCAAACATGATTGTATTTGAGTAAGACCAGGATTTAGGCACCTACAATCATATCGATTCCTCTAATTCTGGACTTGTGTGGGAGAGTTCTTTCGGATTCAACCTCTCCCGTGATTGTTATGGTTTGATCTTTTGAGTTTTACAAGGTATGGTAGTAGGGTAACTCCGTAAGCTCAAAGGTAAATATAAAATCCTGATAATGTAATGAAATAAACCGTTTATTTAAAATCGATTTTTCTCAAAAACCGATATTTTCTCCCAAAAATCGATCTTTCCACAAAACCGTGATTTTTTTTTTTCTCGAAAATTGTTTTTACCCGAAAACATATTTTTTTTTAAATATAGAGTTTTCGGAGGGAAAAGACGATTTTCGGGGAATAATAGTTTTTTAGGGGGAAAAATATATTTTGGGACAAAAAACAGTTCTCGAAAAAATTGTTTTCGGGAAAGATTAACGAAAAAAATAAAAAAGTTTCGAAACAAAAAATTCGGATTTTTTTTTGAAAAAATTCTGTTTTCGAAAAAAAATCGAAAAAACAGATTCAGAAAACAATGGTTTCTGACAAAAAAAATTAAAATGACACAACTTTCGAAAACAATTAACGGTTTTTTGAAGAACACTATATTTGAAAAAAAAAACTAGTGGTTTTGAAAAAACAATATTGAAAGAAAAGATTTCTTCAAATATTTTTAAAATAAGCGTTAAAATTTTTATATATATAATTTTAAATTATAGAATTCTTATTAGTTACCAAACAGTAAAAAAAAAAATCATTTGAACTCGTGAATCCGCAGAATGATAGATTCAAAGGACTCATCAATCGATTGATTCATGATTTCATCATCCAAATACACCATACAAGTATTTCAATATTAAGATGCTTTGCTTTACAAGCGAATCTAGGGGAGTGGAAAGATAAAATTTTGAAAGTTTCGCTTTCTGGTTGAAAGATGGAATGGCAAGTCACAGTGGCAAGGAAAAAAAAATAGTTAAAATGGTAGAAACAAATAGATTTCAACATCATAAAAGAAGCCAAAGCAATAAAAAAAAGCACAAGTACAAAAGAGACATGAGAAATAGCATAGGAAGAGAAGAAAATCGGTGAAAAAGGTCTAAATAAAATTCTAATTCATTCTTTCCCTAGGACTCTAGATGAAACTAAGACAGAAGACATTCATAAATGGCAGACTGAAGCCTTAGAGTTAGAGATCAAAGAAAATGATGTGCCAGAACATGCAACGGAGGTTAATAGTCAGAGAAGAAGAGCTGAGAAATCAACTCCAAGGTAGTGTTGGCTTTTATTTTTATGGTTCTACAAAAACTAAGTAAATAAAACAGATTATAAATGTTCATAACTTTAATAGTAGTTTTTTCAATTTATGGATATTAAAAAATTTGTTTCCTGACATGTCCACGTTCGTGTACCACATATCGATGCAAATATATCTTAAGAAAAATGAAAAAAAGATTACGCTTCTATGTATATTCGGTTATGACAATGACTAACCCAAGTTTAAACTACTTAATAAATTATTAATCAAACTTAAAAGAACATTTACGACACGTTTAGTTATTAATAAATATGATCATTGACTAACAACAGTAGGCACCAACCCTAATTTGGTTGGTGCAAGTAGAACTGTTTTTTACTTATATATAGCTCTACTGATCCTCTCAGAATCATCTCTTCAGCTAACTATCTAAGCTAAATTATTTTACTATTTGTTTCCTTTGAGATTGATCTAATCTGACCAGCATTTGGGTGGGTAATTGTTTCTTGGTTCACTTAATTAGGTTCTTGAATCTTACTTATCTTCATAACAGATCAGTCTTTCAGATCTAAGACATGGAAACACCAAATGGTAATCTCTAGTACTCCTTCTCTTTCTCCCTCTATCTCTCAACTTTTGGTCTTTCTGGATATTGAGTGTTTGCAGGCCAAGTTTACACATAATTGTAAGGTTTGCACATAATATGCATATGTCTTCATAGAGAGTCCTAGCCCAATAAAAGCCTGGAGAAGATGTCCTCTTAACTAAGACCAGCCGTAAATTGAGTGAGTTGTCTTCCCAAATTCTTGTGTTTTAAGGCAGAGAAAGAAACTAAACTTTTGTCGGAATTATTTTGTAGATCACAACTTTTGTGGGTTTCTGAACTGTGAGCGTAAACTCTTCTGTAATTATATTATCTTAGTTTTCATTAAATTTGTGAATCCCATTCAAAATAAATTGGCAATGACCTTGATACTATGTTCTCTGATTATGAGAATCATTTTTGTCCAATTTTGATTTATTTGGCTTCTACTCCTCAATTTCTTTATTAGGATCATGAATGTAATGTTTGTTTTTACCCGTTACCATTGTCAAATAATAGTCACTGCAACTGAATCTGAATACCTATTACTGACATAAAGATATAGATTGAGATACTTGGATCATTAAGAACCTAAATCTTAATGACCTTGTCCTGAATTGGAATGGATATATTTGGTTCTTAGTTAGTTTAGGCTTAGGATTTGGGCTTCTTTCTTTTTATTTTTATTTTACTTAATAGAGGAAATTGGATCTAATAACCAATATTAAACTTTTTTTAAGTTAATAAAAAGACAAGTTAAATTTCCTTTTTTTTTTTTGTTAAAAAACCCAAAAAATTTGTTAAAAACTCGAATATTGGTATTTTGTTTGTTTAAAAACTCAATATTTTGCAAAGTTGTCGCAAAGTGTTGCAAAGCTGCCGGAAGGTGTTACAAAACTGTCGCAAGAACAAAGTTGTTACATAGTGCATTGTTGCAAAGCTGTCGCAAGGTGTTGCATATTAAAACAATTCCTCAGGAGCTAAAGACTAAAAAAAGTTGACTGATCTTTTTTTAAACATAACAAGAAATTTATAGAAAGTTTTGACCAAAATTTCCATACTTAATTACCACTTTCTTGTTATCAGTTGGACAGGAGAAGGACAAGACATTCTTAATGAAAGCAATTGATGAAGCATATAAAGGAGTAGAAAGTGGAGATGGATACCCATATGGTGCAGTTATTGTTCTCAATGGTGAAATAGTTGCAAGTTGTCACAACATGGGTTCCAGGAACCCTGATCCAACTGCACATGCTGAGATGACTGCAATAAGAGAGGTTAGACTCACTTGGATCATATATATAATCAATCTTGTTGTGTGCTAAATAGTTCCAATTCTCTTTAATCTCTATTTCAGATCTGAAATTTGACTCGCTCAAAACATAACACGATATATTTTTGTATAGGCTTGCCAAAAGTTGAACAAGAGATCGCTGCCCGAATGTGAGATGTACGCTTCGTGTGAGCCTTGTTCAATGTGCTTCGGTGCCATTCAGTTTGCCCGAATCAAGGTTAGACTGACAATCTCTTTGATCCCAATCGACATGTTTGTAAGACTATTCTAACTCGACCAGGTGTTTGATATTTTGGTATTAGAGGTTAGTTTATGGAGCTACAGCGGAAGCAGCGATGGAAAGGGGGTTTAAGACATACATATCGGATGCATTGAGGGGTACTAGCAGTTTCAATAAGAAACTCCATCTGGAAATCATAAAAGCAGAGGGTAACGAGGCTATCCTTGCAGAAGAGGTCTTTGAGAAGACAAAGGAGAAGTTCATTAGAAAAAAATAGGACAAGTTTATCACATTTTCTCTTCCATTTGCTATAGGCAGCTTGGTGTATTTGTTTTGAGAAAGTCTGTGTCTTGGAAGCTTCCAACTTGGTTTCTGCTTGTACTGTTCTTTTTATTTTGCTTAATAGGTAATCTTGGTTCCTTCCTTACCATTCCAACTTTTGGCTTCTGCTTAACGTTTAACCATTCCTCACTTGAGTAGGAGCATTACCACAAACTTGGTACCTTCTATACTTCAATTAGAAGTATAGAACCAGAAAACCAGTCATCCCCACTGTATTTGACCATGACTGTTGGACAAGTGGTTCACAAACCCCGCGGGGTGGCACAAAAACGACACAGCCCAACGCGTTCAGAAGTAACTACATTAAAATGGTACGGCACATTTATTAACGGGTCAAACCGACAAGCCGTGGCCAAACAGACCATGGCGTGACAAGATTTTGGCCATGCTAGTTCATCTAGCTAAACCTCACTAAAAATTGTGAAACAACCCACGACCCACCACTCAATGTAAATCGGACACCGTAGCTACTTGTTATGGGGTGTGGCGGTTCGATAGTTTTGTCATTTGGCCACACCACGGCATGACCCGTTTCATGGTCAATGGTTTTATGATGTGTCTAATACGCCTAGGACCTTTTACGGGTTGTGTCGCCACTGCATGGCCAGTAGTGAACCACTATGTTGGACCATCACTATTTAGAAACCACACCATAATACTCATTTAAACTACATAACAAAAGGATTTGGAGCACTAGGCCATTAATGGAAGCTAACACACTTCATCATCCTTTTCCGATCAATTCATATGCTTACTTCACCTTGAGAGAAACAATGAGTAGCACTCATCTCCCATCAAACTAACCTACGCTCAATGACCCAAATATTCATTGATAGAAGCCTATCGTTGACATAAAAAAACAGAATTACTCACATAACACAGAATGTATGAAATAAAAACAACAAAAATGGCAATGGGTAAGTATATATATTTATACTAAATTTCAATCTCATCTCTTCTCAGTTCCTATCAGAGTTCTAAAGAAGCTACATTTTCTCAACACATAAACAACATGAGTTATATGAACTTCAATTGACTACTAAAGGACGTCATTATTGAACCCTAATTTTTCTGTAACTTAGCACAAAGTAATCTAAAACAGATTCAGTAGTTACTACCCATTATCAAACACCAAGAGAAGAAGACATTCACGAATTAAATCAGAAACACTAAATACTTACTGGTGATTGAGAAATCCCAGCAAAACCTTCAAGTTAGCTACCACCCACTGTTCTCAATTCCTCTAATGCCACTTTGATCTGATCTTGTACTAACTCCATTCGTTTCGAGTAGACCTCAAGTTCCAAAATTCGCTGCTTTCTCCACTTCTCGTCGACGATTTCTCCAGTCAATGAATTCAGTGATGAACTACCCACAAAGTTCAGAGGTAGTGAATTCAAAGCTATCCCTTCTAACCCTCTTATAGAAAAAGGTCTATTAATGGCGGAAGAGAGCAAGTTCTTGAACAATGGTGATAAACAATTCTTCAGTGTATCTTCAATAACAGTAGAAATGGATAAATCTACTTGGGTATTTGATATATTAGATGGATTGGACAAATTATGTTCCTCTAATATCGTTCTAGGTCGTTTTCGAGATCCGGGTATGGTCTTCTCTGAATCGTTATTAGCATCCACCCCATGATTACCTAATCCATGATTGTTATTATGATTAGGGTTTCCTCCTTCATCTTCTTCAATTCCAGTTCCAGTATCATTCCAGATCTTACGAGAGATTTCAAAAGTAGCTTGATCATGTGGAGTCTTAAAGTAAAGATCTTTACCTGAATTAATCCGAGATATGACATTTCTGTACTTCTTCTTCAACCTTCTTAACTTCTCAAAGAGCTGATTCCTGTTAAAATCAAGCTGTAATTTGGTCTTGATCTGATCATAGAAAGGAGCAACTTCCTGATTCTTGTGTCCCCTCTGTTTTGTGTAGTCAAGAAAACCTTGAAGAAGCCCAATTTCATCTTCATCTGTCCATAATCGTTGAAATAGTCGTCGTGAATCATCCAAAAATAAGGGTTTTTTATCTTCTGCCGATGTAATTATGGATTGACGATTTGGATCCGATGAGAAATCAGAAGTTACAGAGAGGATAGGGGATGGAGATATGGTGGGTAGGGCTATTACTGCAGGACGAATAATCGTAGAAGAACGATTTATGGTTTTAGGGTTGTCACGTAAAGTTGGAGGAGTAACCAAATTGAGATCTTCAACTTTTGGTTGGTCTTCTTCATCATCTTCGTTGGATTCTATTCCTTCAATGTCTTCCCGTAAATTATGAGCATCTTCTTCTCCATTTTGGGCCATATCTGTCTAATTCTAGAGAGAGAGAGAGAGAGAGAGGGGAAAGAGAGGTTGCTTAAGTTGAGTAGTGCCGAAGAGATGGTTCTGATTTTTGGTTTGGTTAGGTTAGGTTAGGTTTTGGTGTTGGGGCTTGGGGGTGAGACTTGAAAGTGGATCTGGTTTTTGGTTAGGTTACTTTCTCTATCGAGGGTTGAGATTTTCTTCTCTTATGGGACCCAATGTGACCAAGTGTTCATTTTAGCCTTAGGGGGGTGGTGGTTCAAGACAGTGAAGTTCGTGTTATCCGTGGGGACATTTAAAATGTCTTTAAATATCTGTGTTATTCGTTTAAGACGTTTTCATTTGTTCTTAAATATTTGTGATATTCGCTTAAAACATTTTAAATGTTATAAAACGTCTTGAAATAAATGTGTTATTCGTTTGAGACATTTGAAATGTCTTTTAATGTCTCTGCTATTCGTTTGAAACGCTTCAAATGTCTCTCAAGTCTGTTTGAAGTAGAGAATTTCTTTAATATATGTTTAGTCATGAGCTAGAGAGAGTATTTAAAAAAAACACCTTAATAGATTTAAAATTATTTGAATTGTTACTCACTCTCTTACATTTCACATAACCAATATATAAACATCTTCAATTTTTGCATCTTAAGCTTAACATAATATTAACCCTTATTCTCATTTGCTTAAAATATCATATAAAAATGTTTTGGTCTAAGATTTTAAAAAACATTTTTTTTAAATGAATAGGCATTTACCTAACAATTATTTAGAATTCGAACTGATTTTGTTCGTGGTCAAGTGACTTACAATCCAATTAAAAGATGAATCTGAATGACATTATAAGTCCAATATTAACACAACATGGTGCCCAATCGAATTAAACTCTATCATTTATACCTATATTTGCTTACCCGTGCCATGGTTGGAGATAGGGGTGGGAATTTGGTGGGTATGGACGTTCATGGGCACTTGAAGCATCGGGTCAGGCGGGTTGAGCACCAAACTTCAATAGCTATTAGGGGAACCGGGGAGACAAATTTGAAATTCGCCTTAACCATTATCCGCCCAAGCCCATTAAGAAGCTCGGTCAATTCGGGTGGGGGGGGGGGGGGGGGGGGGAGTAGCGGGTAAGCTCGTGACTTGAAAAAATCACTTTTTCCTCTCCTTTTATAAAGTCTCCAAATACCTTTCCTAATTCTAAAGAGACAATGTGGGATTAAAACTAGACGTTATTTGTGTTGTTCATTTTAGGAATTTAATCTCACATTCAAAACTAATGAAGAATTCCCATGAGATATAATATAAACGTATCCCCTTGCTCTCTCAAAGTCAAGCACTACTTCAGTAATCTATTAGGAATTCTCTTGGGCCATTGCAAAGCAATACGTTAGGTTCGTGTGGTTGCCCTTAAACATGTTGTTTACTATCTCAACTAGGCCTAGCAACATGGACTGTTGGGCTTCATCAACCCAAAAAATTGATGTAATTTGGTTGGATATCATTGGGTGACATTAAGTGGGTGCGGACATGAGCGGGTGCGCAAGTAGAGGTTTTAACCCATGCCCGCCCACCAACACTTGACGGGTTGGGCGGGTTGCGCGTGAAATGGGCGTGGATGTCCATGGTCTTTGTTGGGCTCGGGTGTCCGTGAGTGGGTCCTGGCTCATGGGCGAAATTCCCACCCCTATTTATTTTATTTTTTTGTTTTTGAGAGTTCCCCACCCCCTAGGGGGAGCTCTCAAAATACGGTGCCCAGTATAGGGCTGGGAAAACGGTCCGGAAACCCACGATCCGGCCCGAACCGTGAGAGACCGATGACCGAAGCAGCCCCGAGCCGGGCTAGCCCGGCCCGATATAACGGGCTAATAGGGCCGGGCTCGGACAGGTTCTCAATTCCGAGTCCCGGCCCGTTAAGCCGGTCCGAGTCCCGGCCCGATGCATAGCCCGACTACAAGCCCGACGACTGAGCCCGACGACCGAAGCCCGATCAACTAGCACAAAATCCCACTCTCTCTACAAATCTATAGCAATTAGTTCTCAATATCTCTACAAATCTATAGCAATTACAGCAAAAATCGATCCAGATCAACTACTTCAACTGTTCACTGTAAGTTCTGAAACCCACTAGCACAAAATCTCACTCTCTCTCTCTCTTAACAATCCAATTCTTTTAGCATTTTGTTTGAGAAATTTAGGGTTTACATATATCTTCAGGAAAAGAGAGAACTTTAAACAGTTTAAAGCTTGAAAATTTAGAGAGATATGGATTTACATTTAAAGGATTTGTTCAAAAAATTCAATGAACAATTTGGAACTGGTCCAGGACTTGGACCTGGATCAGAAACTTGTTTAATGAAAGTAGATGGAATTTCTCCAGTTTTTATTAGTTCTCTTTATAAAGCTTCAGCATCTTTATATAGAACAGATCCATGGAAGAGATTAAGATCTGGTCATTTATTTGGAATTAGGGTTGGTAAAGACTCTGATTGGACAAACAAGAAACAACCTTTTCCTTGTGCACAATTCATTGGTGGTGAAGGTGGTGATTTAGGGTTTCAAATGTTTAGATCTGAAAATGATGCACAAAAAATGACTAGTTCTAGAGAAACAATTAGGGTTCCTAATACTGAACTTTTAAGAGTTACTTTTGAGAAAGAATCATTAATGTTTCCTTCTAATCGAAGAATGATTAGAAGTTTATCATTAGAAGTTTCAGGTACTGATCAATTTCCTGTAATTGATGTTGCTCGTTGTACTCCAATTGGTGAACTTCAATTTAGGAATCCAACACTTCAAGAACTTAGGTTTGTTTATGCTTTCATGAAAGCCATTGCTATGGTTCATCCTGTTCTTCAAGAGGATAGAGATTTTGCTCCGAAATGGTCTAGATTGATCAATTTTGGTCATTTTATCGAAACAGTTGATGTTCAATGGCCGTCGGAAATGGTAAAAAGTTGGGATCTTGTTGCCGGAAATTTAATAATTCAATAAACCCGAGCCCGCCCGACCCGAGCCCGTTGGAACCCGTTCGGGTAGTCGGGCTCGGACGGGTTACGGACACTTCAAGTCTTTGATTCGCCCGGCCCGATCCGCCCGGCTCATTACCTCGGGCTCGGCTTATCCGAGCCCGATCCGCCCGAGCCCGGCACTTGGTAGCCCGAGCCCGACGGAGCCCGCCCGATTCCCACCCCTAGCCCAGTATAGCATCCAATAAATGGAAATGATGGGTGCCCTAAAGCGGTGCGCCTGCTAATCAATTTCAGTACGCGCCCACTAAAAATTCTGAATCTCATTTTACTTCTTCCATCATATCCAGGAGATTCAAAGATATACTAATAGAGATAGAGAGAGGAAAAGAGTCGAGTATGCATGTCAATTGTCCTGTTTCAGAAACCCTAATTTCCTCCGTCAATGGATTCTCACAAACATGATATCAAACAACACGACGACGACTCCGAGAAACTTCACCTCGATAATGGCTTCCATGAACTCAATCACGTATCGAAGAAATTAAAGCACTCACTTTGGATATCTGATTCCGAAATCCGCCATGAATTCTCACATCACGAACCAGGAATTGCTAGGATAAACAACGGAAGTTTCGGAAGTTGTCCTGCTTCAATTCTCGCAGCTCAAGAAAAATGGCAGCTTCAATATCTTGCTCAACCTGATGATTTCTACTTCAATCAACTTAAAAAGGGAATTTATGAATCAAGAACTGTAATCAAAGATCTTGTTAAAGCTAAACACATTGAAGAAATCTCAATTGTTGATAATGCCACAACTGCTGTTGCTATTGCTCTTCAACAAATAAGTTGGGGATTTAGTGAAGGTAAATTTCAGAAAGGAGATGCCGTTGTGATGTTTCAATATGCTTATGGAGCTGTGAAAAAATCACTACAAGCTTACGTTTTTCGAGCTGGTGGGTACGTAATCGAAGCTCAATTACATTTTCCAGTTAGGTCTAATCAAGAAATCATTAATGAATTTAGGAAAGCTTTAGATAAAGGAAAATGTAGTGGTAGAAAAGTTAGGTTAGCTGTAATTGATCATATAACATCAATGCCTAGTGTAGTTATTCCTGTTAAAGAATTAGTAAAGATTTGTAGAGAAGAAGGTGTTGATCAAGTCTTTGTTGATGGAGCTCATTCCATTGGTAATATTGAAGTTAATGTTGAAGATATTGGTGCAGATTTTTATACTAGTAATTTGCATAAATGGTTATTTTGTCCACCTTCTGCCGCGTTTTTGTATTGTCGAAAATCACCAATTTTTCCATCAGATGTTCATCATCCTGTTGTTTCGAGTGAGTATGGTAATGGGTTGGCGATCGAAAGTGGGTGGATTGGGACTAGAGATTATAGTTCGCAGCTTGTGATTACATCATTGTTAGATTTTGTTAATAGGTTTGAAGGTGGTATTGATGGAATTAGGAAGAGAAACCATGAAGCGGTTGTTAAAATGGGTCAGATGTTAGCAAAGGCGTGGGGAACGAATCTTGGGTCGCCACCAGATATGTGTTCAAGTATGGTTATGGTTGGTTTACCAGCTAGTTTGGGGATTTCAAGCGAAACGGATGCTTTGAACTTGAGAACCCATTTAAGAGACAAGTTTGGTGTTGAAGTTCCAATTTATTATCATGAAACTAAAGATGGTGAGATCGAAATACAATTCGAGGATGATTGCATAATCACAGGGTATGCCAGGATTTCTTATCAAGTTTATAACAAGGTTGACGACTACGAGCGATTTCGGGACGCTGTTAACCAGATGGTGCAGGATGGATTTACTTGCAAGATGCTTTTAGCAAGCTGATTAGGTAAAAGTCTCAAATTGGTTTACTTGCCATACTATGTGTAAAAACCTAGTATTTTTATACTTATTATGTAGTGTTCTTTATTTCTGAAGGATAGAATAAGCACAAAAACTATCATGAAACAACCCTAAATGTGCCATGAGAACAACCCTAGACAGGACAGGTAAACTAACCCTAAACTGGCGATCGAACAAACTAACTAGTAACTACTACTTGAATTACGCATATAAATTTTAACTATGCATATAAATTATATGGGATAATTCAATAAGGTAAATTGTAGACCCCAGAAATCCGACTCACGACCTCTAACCTCTTGGATCGTAGAGGAAGTTCACAAGCGTTGAGCTAAAGCTTCATGTACATCTAGTCTTCTTTTTAGATCTTCAAAGAAATTCTTTTCATAATTGAAGTTTTATAGTTGACTAAACCTAAAATACAAAAAGTATACTCAGCAAGTCATCCCACCTCCTGTTCAGTCACGTGGAGAGAGAAACAATAGTTTCTCTCACATGCGGTTCAAGTGGGAGTCCCAAGAGACGAGTTGTGTAGCCTTGTTCAAACTAAATGGTTGTTCCATGAGGCAGCATAATATAAGAGTCAGCTGTATTGTTAATAAATGCTAAGGTGGGGGAGTATACTACCGGAGTAGCCGTATCTTTTTTTGCTTAAATATGTTGAAAAGCGAAAAAGCGCGTGTGCAATATGGTTATGGAATAAAAATATAACTTTGACTTCAACAATTCAAAATTTCTTCAATTTGAATCAAAAGAATAAATAAATTTCTCCATTCTTCTGCCAAAAACACATTCAGACTTGTGTTCATAATATTATATTTTCATCTTGTCTTTTCTCTTCGTTTTCATTAATAATATTATAATTAGTTGCAGGTGGTGTTGTTCATTATTTGAATTTGACTCATCTAAATCTAAAAACATCTGAGTCAATGAGTCGGACAAAGAAAAAACATTCAGGAATTAGTTTGAGTCAGCTGCTGAGACATTTCAGACAAGTCAAATCTAAATTGTTAAGAAAAATACTACCCTAGTGTTAATAACAAAGAGAAACTCTTATATTAACTTGTCGACGAATACGTAGTAAGGGTCATTTCTTCTAATATTTCCTCTGTTTCATTTGCAGTTAAATAGGAGAAGAACACTGCAACAATGTTCAAGAATCATGAAATCCACATGAAGAAAACAACTAGATTACCGTTCATCTTCCTTCTTACAATGTTTTGGTTGACAATTTGGGATGAACTAACAAATGCAGGTCTGTCTATTTGTAACTAAAGAATGTAATTTTGAAGTAATCTTCTTTTGTCTGCCTTTCAAATATAAAATATTGAACAACTTTGTATATATATGTTAAATAAAGTCAAATGTACTCTGATTATTGCGTATTTTTATTATACAAGACTTTTCATACTGGCCTAGCTCTTAGCGTAGATTGAACACGTTCCTCTTTTTTATAAATAATAATTTGTCATCAGTATTATATTTATGTGGAATGGTTTAGGGTTCGTAAGATAATATTTCCTATTCATAAGATTCGAATGATAAAAAAAGTTCAAGGCATATTTCACTAGCCCATAGTTGTGGGAAGGTATCACAGTATATTCCTTCTCTTGATCCAGAAAAGAAAAGGACAGTGTATCCCCTTCTCTTATCCTCTGTTCTTTTCTTTTTCTTCATCCAAAAATGGACACATCCTATTTAACGACAAATTAGACATGAAATATACAGACTAAGCTACTAAAGCGAAGGTTGGCGATTGAAATGTCAATTGCTAGATAATTTTCGTATCCGTAAAAAATAGTTGGGTTGCAAAGAAATATAGCAGCGCATCGAAATCGTTGGGTTGCAAAGAAATATAGCAGCGCATCGAAATTGTTGGGTTGCAAAGAAATATAGCGGCGCATCGAAATCGTTGGGTTGCAAAGAAATATAGCAGCGCATCGAAATCGGGTCTTTAAACAAGAGATTTCATGGAAATTTAGGCCTCTATTTCAAGCATTAATGAACATATCTGAGCATTTACAGAAAACTTATAAAGAAAAGAAAGAACAATCTCTCTCTCTCTCTCTCTCTCTCATTCAGACCACATACTAATTACAGTTGGAGGTATCAACCAAGAAAGGAAATACTCTCTTTTTCATCAAGCTGCCACCAAACCGAAATCCTTCCTTTCTTGTTCACCAAAAAAGTTAGCTAAAATTAAACCCACATCCTCCAAACCAACTCCAACACATAAAGGATTAGTCACAGGAGATGGTCTAATATCACCACCTTCCTCCATTAATAATGCTTGTTCAAGATTACCAGAGTTGCAGTTATTCAAAACCCTAACATTAGGTCCATCTCTGCACTTTCCCATACACTTGCAACCAACAACAGCAACATTACCTTCAACTCCTACCCTTTTCTCAAATTCTTCTAATAATTCACCAGCTCCTGATTTCTTACATTTTCCTCCCATACAAACTTCAATTCTCTCACCACCTGATGTTGATGCCATTAAAGCTACTGTGCTTCTCTGAACTGTTCCCTTATTGCTACAACAACTAGTACCAGTACTAATGCTATTCGTCTCAGTGAAGCAATCTTGTTTTGATGAACTCCCATTTTGATTCTCTTCTGTGTTTTGATCTTTGATTAAGCTGGAGCTGATCAAAGGTACTTGTTCTGGTATCACCACCTTGTCTGATTCATCAAGTTTTGGTTCTTTAATGGAGGTATTCCTTAGGGAATTCATGTTAACCACTTCCCCACAGTCACTGTCGCTTGATTCCGATGAATTCGAAGACGATGATTCACAATCTATATCAGTATTCATCTTCATTGATTTCAATCTGGCCTTCTCTTCTTTCTTCTTTCTTTTGATTTCCTTTTCCTCTGCTTTTAATAATTGAAGTTGTGCAAGTAAAATTTCTGATGCTTCCTGTATTAAGAAACATGAAACTCAATTAAAAATCAAACCACTACAAATCAAACAAAACCCACTCTTCTAATCTTAATATAATCATAGAAATCAAAACCTAATAAAACAGAGCATATAGGGTTTTAGTATGAATCAATTTAGAAAAAAAAAAAAAGATCTTACCGATAAATTCTTCCCTTTGACTTCTGAAATCAATCCATCTTCCATCTCTAATCCAAAACCCATTGATGAAAACATAGATAAGTTCTTGAACAACCCTTTGACTACTTTCACCTTCTTCTTTATTATCTTCATCTCTGAGTTCTTCTTCTCACCGGAAACATAATACTGTAAATGTCCTTGATCGGAAAATATATTACTTGAAATCCCGGAAAACTTTCTCTCTCTTGCAGAAACCATAGATTTCAAAGGAAACTGGTTGACAGAATCGAAAGATAAAGAAGAAAAGGAAGGTTTTAGAGTGTGGGTATCGATTCCGGTGCCGGAATAACAAGGTAATGGCCTGAAAACAACACCGGAGATCTCCATTGCTTCTCTTCCACGAAAATAATTTCAAACAAGAAAACAAATTATTTGTAATGGGGAGAAGGAGTCTTTTCTCAAAGCGGAACTGTTCTATAAGAGGAGAGAGAAAAGGGATACGTGGATGATGTGGCATTTTTGCATTGGTCGAAAATGAAGTGGATATGATGTGGAGCTTATGTGGAAAAAGGTGGTGCTTTGCGTCTGGAGGCTCGTGACGGTTATTCGTTACACACACTTAGTGTGTCTTCAAACGTACGCTTACAACAAATAAAGACCGCTAGATCTCCTTATATTATTGTTTACTGTTATAAACTTGCCACGTATTTTTTACGTCATCATCCACGTAGGTCTTATTTGTATGCTGGGAAAATTACATGTTGCCCTGTTGGGTTTATATTTGCCAAACAAAGTTGTGTAGATATACTCATAACTACGTCGCAAATTATTGGCCATTGGATTTGAGTATATTTATAACAAGAAATTGGCCCATTATTTTCTTTGGTTAAAAATAAAAACAATAATTTGAAGTATTTCTCGGTAGCTAGTTATTGGTGTGCTTAGGTAGAAAGTTAACCAATTGACATGGGTGCCATGCCTCCCAATTTTTTTTTTTGGAAGTCGACTACGATCTACGTATGTCGTTACATTTGGCACTTGATACATCATAGATGTGATAAGTTCGATAACCGCCCACTCAAACACTAACAGGACCGGGCCTATAGCCCAACTAGAACATGCCCTAAAGGCCAACAACATTATTTACACCCTAATAATCCCAATTCAAATAACCAAAGATTTCACCTTTTCTGGGATTCGAACCTGGACCTCCAGGGCTTTCTGGAGTTTATGTCAACACCTTGGAACCACTTGGGCTACCAACTGTTGACGCCATGCCTCCCAATTATGTATTGGTACAAGCGAGATTTCATCCTAATCCATAAAGGAGTAGATCTGAAAGAGGTTTTTTTTTTTTGCATAAAATCTGAAAGAGCTTTTGCTATTGATTGCAAGAGGTTTGCAAAAATAGTTCAGAAAATTTACAAAATAATTGCAATAAGTACCTCGAGCAAAATTCGTATATTTGTATGAGATATCCTTTCAAGTATCACCATAACATCTTCTCGACATCTCTCACTTTCGCAGAACACTTTTTGGGGAATTTTTATAGGCGCCCCTACCAATTATATGGGATTTGTAGTAACTACGCGTCTACGCCCCTCTAGACCTTGTTCTTTTCCCTACCGGGGATGGAAGAGGGCAACGGGAAGTAACTATTTTTCTGGTAGTAGTGGCCAACAGGCCTTATCATCAAGTCAAGCGCCTACATTCCCCGTTTATGAAGCTTGTCGACAGAGGAATCTCCATTGAGTCTGTCTAGCCAAAGACTGGCCCCAACGACAAAGCACCAGCAGCCGGCAGTCAAGATTAGGTCAAATACTAACTTTCAAGCACTTCTTCGAAGATTCAGCCTAAGAGCATCTACATCCGAACAATGTCGACACGTAAACTCACCAACACTACCCACATAAGAGGCGTGTCGACACCATAATCTACATTGAGTCCCTTCAGCTAAAGCCTGTCCCCAGCGCACCAGCGGCCCACACTCTATATAAGATTAGGTAGTAGACTAAACTTCAAGCACTTCTTCTAGGAATCCTCCTTCCTTCTAAATGAATAACTAAGAAACATTCCCCTAGTAGGACCAAGGAAATGGGATTATGAATTGTATCATCATTAACGTACCCATAATCTGCTTACAAATAAGTATAGAACAAACCAAAGGAAAAACCTCATCTGACTGAACAACTTTTATTCTGGTAAAGCATTCATGTGAAGTGCTACAAGTGATGCATATACTCCATCCTTGATATCCATTAATGTAATATGGTTTCCTTGTTCAGCAATAACCCCATCTTTAAACACAGCGATTACGTCGGCATTCTTAATTGTCGTTAGCCGATGAGCCACCACAATTGTAGTTCGATTCACCATTACTCGGTCTAATGCATCTTGAACAACTCGTTCTGATTCTGCATCAAGTGCACTTGTTGCCTCGTCTAATAATAGTATTTTTGGCTCTTTCACTATCGCCCGTGCAATTGCCACCCGTTGTTTTTGACCACCCGACAATTGGACTCCTCGCTCTCCTACCATTGTGTCATATCCCTTCGTTTTGACCAAATTCGTAGAATTAGACAATAAAATGGGTAGATAGAAAATTTGTCGGGAATTAAATATTACGAAAGCAAAAGAAACGTCAAGAACTCTATGAATGTTCAAACCTGTTGTAACCCACTAATGAACTTGTGAGCATTTGCTTGCTCGGAAGCCGCTGAAATCTCTGCATCGGTTGCATTTCCTTCCTTTCCATAAGCAATATTAGCTCGGATCGTGTCATTAAACAAAACAGGTTCTTGACTAACCAACCCCATTTGTTGCCTCAACCACTTGACTTGAAAATTTTGAATTTTAGTACCATCTAATGTAATGTAACCTGAATCAGGATCGTAAAATCGCTGCAACAAGGATATTACTGTTGATTTTCCGCACCCACTTTCCCCGACCAGAGCTATTATCTGAAAGGTAAAACCGAAAGTGTTAAATTGTGAAGACAAACAATATACCTTCGGTTTACCATTTAAACTATATAATAAAAGTATCATATAGTTTAGTACTTAAAACATGATTATTACCTTTCCGGAACTAATAGTCAAGCAGAGGTCACGAAAGATCTGAACACTGGGTCTTATTGGGTACCTAAAACTGACATGTCGAAATTCAATATCACCTTTCACATCTTCTTGTATAATTCCAGATTCATTCCTGGAGTCTATTTTGGACTCTTGGTTCAGAATCGAAAATATCGATGTAGTTGAAGACTTAGCTTTACTTGAATCTGGTGCCATCGAACTTGTTTGTCCAAGTCCAACTGCTGTCATAGAGATTGCAAGGAAAACCTATGAAAATAAAAAATCTGCTTAATTTTGTTTGTTTTCTTTCTTTCTTTTAATACATTCAAGAGAAGACAGGTAGAATCAATCGAAAAATCATAGCGAAGTATTATAGAGCTAGAGGAGATACATACACGAAAGACAATTGGAAATGTTATCTTGCCATCATCAACTAGTCTTCCTCCGGCATAAAAACTAGCTGAATAGACACAGTACATCAAGAAAAAAGAGACTCCAAAACCGACTCCACTAACCAAACCTTGCCTCATTCCTGTCTTCTTTGGGCCTTCACACTTTTTTTCGTACAACTTAATCACCTTCTCTTCAGCACCAAATGAAGCGACCGTCCTTATACTCCCAACGGCGTCATTAGCAACTTGACTTGCTTCCTCATACATTCTCTGCAAGAACACAACCATAGATAATTTAAAATACAACTAATGTTCATGTATAGGGACATATAGCCAGAACTACCTAGGCCAAATTTGTTTATATAGAAAATAATATATCAATTTTCATCAGCTCCATATGTAAGGTTTGCACATAGTTCGCGCGGTTTGCACGGGAGCCCTAGCCTGTTCCTAACCAAGAGTCAGAGACCAACAGGAAATTGGGTCTTCAACCCAATTTCTGATCATGTACAGTTCAAATCCCTTTGTTCTCCTTTTTAGTTGTATATGGTGTAGGAAAAAGACAATGGATCTAACCTTTGCATCTGCACTAAATCCTGTCAGGAATTTCGTTTGAAGCCATCCGTTTAGCCCTAATAGCGGGAACAACGCAATAACAATGAGCGCCAATTCCCAGCTTGCTTCGAAAGCAATACCAAAACCAGCTAATGCCGTTGCGATATTTTGAACAAGCAGAGCAAGTGAATCCCCAACGAGACTACGAACAGTAGCGGCATCTGCTGAAAGTCTCGCACCAATTGCACCACTTGAGTGCTCAGGTAAATCAAACCAACCAATATCCATGTGAACCACTTTCACGAAGCACATCGAACGAACACGTCTTATTAATCTACATCCGGCAACGGAAAAGAAGTATGTTCTTGCCGGAGATACTACTAATGATGCAATTCCGAGGAGAACAAACATCAATGCCCAAAAACTTGAATCTTTTCGAAGCTTAGTTGGCGGTTCATAGAATGTCTCGATTATACTCGAAAGAATTACACTGAATATTGGATATATAAGTCCATTTATGACGGCAGATATAATACCTAGTAGCAGAAAAGGAAGCTCCGGCTTGTTGAGGTAGAGAAGACGGCTAAGTGGAACACTTTGGGCCTTATCTTTAGGCAATTCGAGACCCGTATCGACATTTTCAAGATTGGTTTCTTGAATATTGAGTCTAAACGAGTTTGATAAAGAACGGCGGCTGGTTTTGCCATGTCTAGATGATCCATGACTTACAGATCGTTGGGGAGACATCTTTTTACTTGAAAGTTCGCCAGAGCCCACTATATCCCCAACTTTCTTAACACCATTTCCCGAATCTCTGTTAACTTCTTGCAAACGTATAAGTTGGCAGTATGCTCCATCGGGATCTTTAAGGAGCTCTAAGTGTGAACCTGATCAAACAAAATGTTAATAACCCCTTCTCTTGGCATTAAACCAAATCCAAGGAAAGATTGAAACAACACTAGAACCAAGTTAAACAAAATATAAATGATTGTGGGAACCTTTTTCGACAATCTTTCCTCGGTGAATTACAGCGATAACATCTGAATTTTTAACTGTGATCAAGCGATGTGCAACAATGACAGTAGTTCGGTTGACCATTACTTTATCCAATGCTTCTTGCACAACTTGTTCCGACTCGGCATCAAGTGCACTTGTAGCTTCGTCTAGTAGTAGAATCCGTGGATCTTTTAGAATTGCTCTAGCTATAGAAATCCTTTGTTTTTGACCCCCAGATAGCTGCACTCCATGCTCTCCGACCAACGTATCTAGACCCTGAATATAGTATATGTTATATATAGAGAGAAAAAAGTACGGTTGTGCTCTATGTATGGAGTAGTAAAAAGAGCAGAAAAGCGAGAATGACAAAAGAGAACCTGAGGCAATTTATCTATGAATTTGGCAGCATTGGCTAGAGCAACTGCAGCTCTAATTTCTTCAAGAGTCGCTCCATCCTTTCCGTAGGAAATGTTATCTTTGATGCTTGAACTAAATAGGACAGGTTCTTGGCTAACAAGTCCAATTTTCTGCCTGATCCATCTTAGTTGAAAATCCTTAAGATTTATACCATCAATAAGAACTTCACCTGATTGTGGATCATAAAATCTCTCTATCAAACTAATTATAGTCGACTTCCCGCTTCCACTTTCTCCAACCAATCCTACGGTTGTCCCACTTGCTATATCTAAGGTTATTCCATTAAATATGTGCTCATCTGGTCTGGTTGGGTAGCTAAAGTATACATCTCTTAGCTTAATATCTCCCCGAATATCATCCAACGTTAACCCATTAGAGGTGTCATATGCATCAATCTCCGGTTTCCTATTTATCGTCTCAAACATCTTGAAACCAGCAGCTTTTCCGGCAACGAATGAGCCCAAACATAGAGATGCCTGTCCTAAAGAACTGAACAATTAAAGAGTAAATTTCTCACCAATGACACCCAAATTTACGAAATCAAGAATGAAAATGATAAGAAAGAGTACGCCTACTTACAATGAAGCAACCAAAATAGCAGTAATAATGCCTAAGACAACACCACCGGTGTAGCCCTTATCTATTATCATTCTCCCTCCAAACCATATGGCTAAGCCATAAGAACTAAACGAGATACATATAGTCGAACCATAACCAAATCCAACTGCTAAGCCTTCTAATATACCCGTCTTATAAGCACTTTCCAAGTACTTGTTGTAGTTAGTGATAGCTTGATTTTCGCCAGTAAATGAAGCAACCTGTACAAAAATAATTGTGTCGGTATCCTTCTACAAACATGAAAAAGTCCATGAAAGAATTGGTTGCTACAAATTATTAAATACCGTTCTGATTGAGCCAATTGTTTGTTCTACAATAGCTCCTGCTTTCAGATAACTGGCTTGTCCACGAGAAGCCATCTTGGTCATGGATATTGTCATAGCAGCTCCAGCGATCGCAAGAAGAGGAATACAAGACATTGTGACAAGTGTGAGTTGCCACCCTTTCCAGAATGCAATTATAAAACCTCCAAGAAATGTCGCAATCAGTTGAATAAACTTTCCGACCTATGAACAAAGAAGCAAACCAAAAAAGAAAAGAACAAAAAAAATTGACGTGAAACGAAAGAAAGAAAAAAAATGTTATGATCGATTGTTAAGCTAGAAAAGCTCAAGAAAAAGAACATAATTTTGGGTTTTGTCTTCATACCTTCTCACCCATGGCATCTTGAATGAGAACGGTGTCACCTGACATCCCACTAACAACTTGTCCAGTATTTGTTTCCTTATCAAAGAAAGATATATCCTGTCGTAATATAGCTTTCAAGTACAAATTTCGTATTCGTGCAGCTTGTCTCTCCCCTGTGACCATCCAACAAGCCACCTCTGGCAAAAATATACTGGTTTTCTCAGTTTTATATAGTTCAAAGATTCTAGATGGTGACCGTCCAATTCTTTAATATTGTAGACAACAAAACCAGTTTCACTTACGGAAGAAAGATGCCACTCCGGAAACTATAGCCAGATATAGAAATTTTAGTGCTACCTGAAGATATTGATAAAAAGCGTTACGTTTATTCACATTGTCGACACACCTACATAGTCATCAAATGCTAAGATGAAGAATATGTTTCTATCAAATTTTCAATCAAATGAACATGATTCCACATTCAGAGGTTGCTAACTGCTTCAAATCTACCTAACACACATAAGATGGCTCCGTTAATAGAGAGTTAATGTGATAGTCTACATTGCTTGTAGAGTGTCCAGAGGTCGACACGCCAGTAATTTGAGAGCTCTACTAGTTTCAGGTTGGGTTGTAAGAATCCTGGTCAGGAACGAAACCATGCACTTGTTGGGCTTGAGCCTGAGTGCCAAAAGTGGGGACAATATCGACAAGCGTCGAGCGTTAGGTCGTAAGTGATAGGCGCATTGCTTGGGAGAGTGGAGAGAGCTAGTACTATAGGTGCAAGGTGAGTACCTTGGGATGTGTACGTGTTTTGGGTGGGCTTGTGAGAGCTCACACTAGGAAAAAAAACTCGTACCCGTTGGACTTGGGTTGGGTGTCAAAAGCGAGACAAATCCGCCAGACATCAAGGACGCGGAGTTCAGACTTAATACATCTAATATATCATTATTATACTCTAGACAAACCTCTGTAGAAATTCCTCGCCCCGCCCAAACATCGAGGAAACACGCACTCATACACACAAAGATAGAAAAAAAGAGGGAGTGAGAAATCCAACTTATGTAAACAAATATGTACCTTGGAAACCTCTTTAAGTACATTTCGGGTGCCTGCAGTTTGTCCGTAGGAGTCGATCATATCTCCAAAGAAAACAGTCATAATTGGCATTGTCATACCATTTACCACAGCAGCAATTGCACCAACAACCATCAACACAATATCTTTAGAATCTGCAAATGAGAATAACTTAAAAAACGAAACAGTGTTAATGATCTCCTCCTCTTTTCCGTTGCTCATCTCTGAATCTTGTCGATGGGTGGTCGTTCCGGCACTTCTATCATGTTCCGTTACAGATAACGGATGACTCTTTGATGTGGACCCCTCGTTATTTTTCGTAATATCACTCGAACCATGACTCTCATCCATTTTGCAAATTCGGAAATTTGTCACTGGCTTCTGCACAGATAACTCAAAAGAACAACTGCGAGGGAAATAGTGACCAGTTCAGTGAACCAGTTAACAAGTTTTATGAAGAAAGAAAACATGAAGACTAGAAGAAGAAATTATGGGTGCCAATAATTCACGAAGGAAAAGAACTAATTAAAGGAAACAAAGAAATTTCTTTAACTTTTCAAGATTTAAGAACCAGATAAGGTTGGAAGCAATCAGAAAGCTGAACAGTCAGAAATAACAGAAGTCAGATATAATAAAAGCCCAAACAAAAACTGACCACAAAAAGGATGAGATGGTTTCTTGAATTCCATGCATTATGGAATGAAAGATGATACTATTTCATACCTTTGATTTTGTTTTTCATTACTTAAAGCATCATCTCCTGGGCAAGATTCAAATTGAAAAACTCTAATTGTCACCTAGGGAAATGTACTAATGTCTGAATATATATGTTGATTCATATGCATATATCACGAAACAGATAACATCTGAACTAATCAATGAACAAGACAATTTTTTTTAACTGGAGGAGACTGATGCACGGTAAGAAATATAACGTTTAATAGTTTTATATATTTAAATGACTTTCTACATTTTTTTATGTAAGTAACTTTTAATACTTTCAAGTTAAGAAACTTCCAACTTTTTTTTGTTAAGAAACTTCCAACTACTATATAAAGAATTTTCTCTCTAATTTTTTTTTTTTTTTTTTTTTGACGGAAAAGCTAATTTCATAGATAATATCCAAAGGATACAATGAGTACAAGCTTATAAGTCCCAAAAAGGGTCAAACAGAACATACAGACAAAGTTATGGATTCATAAGAGATTTCGCCAGTTCATGTGGGGCTAAGTTGGCTTCTCTCGGACAGTGCCTGATTACCACATCTCTACCCGTTAGATAGCCACGTAGACGGTCCAGATCGTTTATTCAAAATATAGAGAAATATTTTACAATTTATAATAAACAACTTTTCCCAAAATGCAGAATTAGATCAGTTTAGAATGACTAATGATGCTATGCCCGACACATGTCCTGGCTGAATTCCGACCGGCTGATGTGTCAGACATAGATTTAGAGAGACAAAGTTTAAAATTTTCTCTCTCTAAATCTATGCCATCAGTTGGCGGAGATTCAGCCAGGAGATGTGTCGGGCATAGCATCAGCGCTGGTTTAGAATTAAGCTTTTCATCTTGCTTTCTACAGCGGGTATGTCTTCGTTCTTGTTTCCTGAGCATTTTCTCAACCACTCAATGTGTATTTAATTCTTCATTACTGAAGTTTAGACGGCAAATGATAGAAGATAGGTGAGACCATAAGGATAATAGTGCTCCACGTCTTATTGGATCCATACATTTAATGCTCTCTACTCAACTTTGTCTCTTTTCTAATAATAATGTGATTTTACACATACACTTTTCACCGCCTCATCCGCTATCGGTATATCCTGCTCCTAAAGTCCTACCTAATATCTCATCAAAAAAAAAAGTCCTACCTAATAAAGTTAGATGACCCCATCTTCTTAGCTATATATATGGTTACGCGTACATCAAACCTCTTGTCCAGTGATGAAGTACTTGCCTAGGGGGGCATCTATCTGATAGTAAATACCATAGAGTCACATAGGTCTCAGACCTCACTCAAATATGGAAAACATTATCGGCCTACATAATAGTAGAAGAACAAATCTCACAACTGTTTTCCGTTTGATACGTGGTAAAAGATTTGGATGTGAAAATGAAAATTATTTCCAATGGGAAAGAAAATCAAGTTTTTCTTATATTCGATAGAGTAATAGAAGAGGGTCCATGGAGATAAGGCCCACAATAAAAACCCAAAAAAAGATTAGGGTCTTATCTTCCCACACAAAAGGATTTTAGTTCGCACTTTGGATCAAGTTACCTTCGTAGACATGAAATCTCTTCCGACCCAATCCTTATTCAATTCTCACTCAGATAATAAAGGGTCGGACTACCTCAATACACCCAACACAACAAAACGCGTACTTCATTCAACAAAACACGTACTTGTATGGGCTAAAATACGTCACCATGAGCGTCCCTAGAAATCCACGATTAATGGGCTTACACGGCGACCAAGCCCATGAATTAACGGCTAATGGACCCGACCCATTTATTTTCGGGAACCCTGAAGCAACGCCAAAGTACGAAAACACATCCAACCCGGGATAAAGAAGTCCGCCCTCACCTCCTCAGCAGACCAAAAATACGGAAGCACATCCAGCTCGGGATAAAGGTCCGCCCTCACCTCCTCACCAGACCTCCCTCCGCATATCCGTTGGGGGGACGTTACAGTCATTCAAGATGAAAATATCCCGAATATACCCGTTAAAGGGTTACAAAAATGATTGAAAAAAAACAGATTTCCAAACGAGCTCTTTTAACTAACTTATAGCGTCATAATATAGTCTTCATTTTCTAAAAAAATGATTGAAAAACAGAAGAGTAACTGTTTTTCTTTTTTGAAATGTTTATCAACATTCCCAGACTATAGAGGCACGATCCAAGAATTATACTGAATGAATTGAAACAACCCCTAAAAATGGCATGAAGGTCAAAACGTAGATATCAAAATTTTCTATCTCAGAGCCATACTATCGCAACATATACCGGATAAATGCATTGTGACCTTGCCAGGACATTCTGAGAAACAACAATAGGACATACTACTGAAGGTGGTGTTTATCTGTTTTCTCATGTCTGAATCTGATTCGTCTGAGTCGTCCAAATTGAAATTGTCTAACAAAAATGACCCAAAATCAGCCACTTAGTTGCTTTTTTGCCAATCAATTTTCTATACATTAATGTTATAAACATTTAATCATTCATGTACATAGAGTTTATACTCAAAATCTTTTCTCTTTCCATTTCTTCCTATGCCTGTGAAACAAAGAGATGCTTCTTCAACTATTGAAACAGTACTAACCCAATCTGTGTTTACTGTTATAAGGATCTATGCATATCCAATAAATCAGGAAGAGTTAACTTCCCAGAGTTGTGTCGGTCGAGCTTGTTAAACTGGTTATAAATCTGTAGTACATCTTTCTCGTTAATCTTCCCCATTTCTTTGAGTTTGAATATTGTGTACTCTGCTTTACTAAAATCACAAAAGAAAATGATTAAGATAAAGCAAGTATAGTGAAGTTTTCTCAGCAGAAACCACTAGCAAGATCCGTAATTTTAAGCTTCAACAATCTCTGAAAGTAGAAAATGCATCAATCGTTGATTAGTCGTAATATATTATGACTCCTAACAACGAGGAGAAAATACTTCAAATATGAAACTATGAGACACAATTCAGATAAACTACAACAAGTGTTGAAAATGGCATATAGACGTATATGGCGAAGTATAAAAGTTTAAAATGCAGCAAAAAAGACTTTCGAGGAACTAAGATACAATCTACACATAGAGAATAGAGTTGGAAATGGCTTTATTGCAATGAGCCCCGAACTATTAGAGTATCCACTATTTGGTGGTTTGCTAATGCTAACAAGCGAAAAATTCTACCAACCCTCGAAACCTATCTAGGAGTTCTCAACCTTGCAGCTAAGATGGTCATCCTTAATAAAGTTAGGGGTTTGGAGTGCTACATTGGTCCCTCAGAGCCATTTACCACTTGTGCAAGGAATGAAGCTAGAAGAGGACACTAGTTCGGAGCAGTATGAAAGCCTTATACTCACGTTTATTTTCAGTGATTTTCTATTGTTAGTTTCATCATTTTTCCAAGTTCGCGATTTTCCAAGTAATAACTTAGAACTGTGTGAACATGGATTTTAAATTTCGTTACTTCTATCGTTTGTATGACTAACATCTCAAGCTTCAACATGTAGACACAGACCACATCATTAGATTGTTAAAGGCATAATTTTTCACAACAGTTGGTAGCTATTAGATGATCTATTACTAATCTAAGTTGGGCATAGACTTGGGACTAGGGCTTCAGACGACGTGGACCAAGTCCGGGAGGGACTCAACATTCTTGTACACATTTTATGCATTTTTTTATACATGTGAGCTTGATTTTGGACGTCTTCCTCATCCTCTTACGTTATTCTCTCTCTAAATAACAAATCATAGAAAGAAGTGGTTGGGTTGAGCTAAGTTCATCAAACTCGGCTAGGTCCGGGACTACTCATGAATACAAGTAAGAGTTACGAGTAAATAGTAAATTATCTATGCACATTTTTCATGAAATGCTAATGGAGAATCGGATAGCTATTGTCTTGTTACCTATTAACAAAACCTAATTGAGTAAATGAAGAACATAAGAAGACTAGAATATCAAACCTGATGAAGCCATTGTTATTGATATCAGCAGCAAGCAAATCCTGAACTGTAATATCTCTATGTAAAACCCATTTTGCAATTCTCCTATGTCTCTTATCAATTCTTGCCTCTGCCAAATAAAGGAAGGCCCGAGCCACCGCCAAAGTCGAAAAAAGAAGCCAAATTGAAGCAAACAATCTGCCAGGCAAAGTTTTGAAAGCTCTATCTCCATACCCAACTGTTGTAACTGACATAACTGATAGATAAATTGAATCAACCAAGTCCAGTTTCTCTACAAAATATAAAACCATAGAACCCACACTAATACACAATATAACAACCCCAAGTGCTAATCCCACTTTTAATCTAATCCTCATTCTTCCTTTCTCAACATCAAAAATGTAGTTTTTAGCCGAGAACCCTTTACTTTTATCGATCCCATCGACCCGACTATTGGGCAAGATCATACTTTCCTGCAAATCCAAGACATAACTCACCAACCCACTTAACAATATATCAATAAACCCAAACCCCACTAACACAAAAACACAAGCAAAAATTTTAGTTGCAGGTGTTAATGGAGCAATATCACCGTACCCAATTGTACAAAGAGTAAGAATACAAAAATATATAGCATCAACAATAGTATGAGTGTGAATTCCAGAGAATTTTTCTTTATTGAATGAATAAATTAAAACACCAATAGATAGATAAAATATCAGAAACAAACAAGCTTGTTTGATAATAGAATTAGACTCAAATTTAGGGTTTTCAATCTCTGATTCATGGCGGGTAAGATCTCCTAGAACTGCCATGGCTGGGGCAGATTTAGAACGAGTGAGACTATACCTTTTCCACCCATTTGTTTTAAATTCATCCTTAGAAGAAGAAGAAGGTTCTTCAATTTGGCTTAAAGAAGAGTGAGAAACTAAACCACCAAGAAATGGGTTTTCAGTATCTTCAAAGAAATCTTGGTTTATAATGGATTGAGGCGGTTTGAATTGGATTTCTTCGTTTTGGAGTAGATTTTTGAGATGGGTATTTGATTTTGAAGCTAGAAAAACTTTGTAATCCAGGAGAGAGAAACTTACACACTAGGAAGGAAGAAAACTGAGATTCCTGCTACTCCCTGAAATCACAAAGTAGGTAAACCAATATTTTCAAGGCATCAAATGATTCCTTAATATATTATTAATAAAGAGAATAATTAAAAAAGACATTGAAATTGAAATAATTGAAGTTGGTAATGGAGAATTGAGATTCTAGAAGAGATGTTCTTGAATCTTGATATGAGTTTCCAATAAAACTGGGAAAACAATGGGCTCTATGGGTAATGTGTCACATGGCAGAGGACTGGAGGTCTGATTAAGCGATTTTGAATTGGACCCCATATTAATGGAAATATTTGAAGGGGGTGACAAAAAGATATAAAAAGAAAGGGTTAATTCTATTTTTGGACCCCTCAAGATGACCAACTCACCAAATGGCCCCCTAAAGATGACCAGCTTCCATGTTGGTCCCTTTTTGATATTTTCCGTCCGTCAGTTTTAAATGTTGTTATCTTTTCCATTTCTAGCCCTCTCTTGAAAACACTCTCCATCCCTATCTTTTTTTTTTATTTCGAAAGAAGAAGTTCCACTCGGTGATTTTTGCACATAAAGGGTTAGATTATTGGTTAATTTATTATACCCCATTTTGTAGTGACTTTTTTTTTGTTTTTACGCGGGATACAATTTGTAACTGAACATGAGAGTTATGTCTAGTATGTTACATTAATGTTTTTTAACAAAAAAATTTTGACATTAATATTTGTGTGTATAATCTCCCTTGTGCATTGTAGTAGGTGCATTCAACATGCTCAAGTTCACCAAAATAACTTACCAATAAATTTGGTCAAAACTTGCATTCAACATGCATTAGCTAATACATACTAGTGTTTACATTCATGGCAACATTAATCTAAATATTTAACAAGATCCTTATGGTCAAGTTTGACAACCAATACAATTTCATTATTAACATACAAAATATAAAAACCTAAACCAAGGCCAATAATGGATACTAAAAAATATAGTTACATAAAATATTTAGAAAGTAAGCACTCAAAAGCTTTGGGTTCATGGCTCTTTGGCCTAAGCATAGTTCCGTCCCTAGACGACCCTTCCATGTGTGGGTGTGGCTGTCATTTTTAGACGAGTTTCATGACCATTGAGTATAAAACTAAATATTAATGGTTGTTGGGCTTTAGGCCATAGTTTAGTTGGGTTATAGGCCCGTTCTTTGTAAGAGTTTGAATTCGACAGTTTCGTGTTTATCACATCTTTGATGTATCAATGCCAATGTAATGACTATGGTAGATCGTTATCAATTTCCAACAAAAAAAAACTAAATATTAATGAATTGAAGAGCTAAGGTCCAATCTCATCAAAAGAAAAATAATATTTTTTTCATCTTGAGCACAATAATCCATCTGAAAACACATCAATTCTTTAAGAAAAAAGTTGACACATTTAGATGTTAAAAATCCTTAAATCATTCAATCACATACAGTGTAAACACTTAGAGTTAGTGAGTTACAAGATCTCTCTACCTTTCTCTTTCTTCCTCTCACCTTTTCTCTCCCTCTTCCCTCTCTCCCTTCACTTGTAAAAAAGAAATCCTGATTCCACCTTTGAAAGAATAAGAGCCCAATATGTATTTAAATATCACTAAGCACCCAACAAATTAGAAAGAGTTAACTTTCCGGAAGTATGTTGGTCGAGCTTGTAAAACTTAGTATAAAGTTGTTGTACATCGTTCTCGTTAATCTTTCCCATCTCTATGAGCTTGAACATTGCATAGTCTGATTTACTGAAAACAGAACAAAGGTGAAGCAAGACTTTAACTTAAAATTGAAACAAGAAACGAATAGAAAGAGGCAAGGGAGTAAAGATGTGTATCCAAATGAGCTTTTGTAGTTATTCAACTCGTTGAATTACAATAAACTAAGAGCATATTTATAGCTAGCTTAGGAACTCCTTTTGAAATACCCTAACTAGATGTTGTAGATATTTCGTAATTTTCGTACTCACTAAATTCAAGACACTTGAAATTGATTGATTGAATGTCACATAGGTAAATTGTAGGACATCTCAAACGTAAACATTTCAAATGTCCAGAATCCACTGTCCTATGAGATTAGAATTCTAGTATCGACAGTAGAGACGCAAACATGTACCATCAAATCAAAGTGGTTATATCTCGATCACCAGTTCATAAATCTAATCGAATAAAATGAAGAATATAATCAAGAAGCTTAGATAAATCAAACCTGATGAAGCCCTTTTGATCTGTATCAGCAGCAAGCAAATCCTCAACTGTAATATCCCTATCCAAAACCCATTTTCTAATTATATTTTGCCTTTTATCAATTCTGGCCTTTGCCAAATAAAGAAATGCCCTAGCCACAGCCAGAGTAGAAAAAATAAGCCAAATTGAAGCAAATAATCTCCCAGGCAAAGTCTTGAAAGCTGCTTTGTTTCCATATCCAACTGTTGTAACAGACATAACTGATAGATAAATTGAATCAACCAAGTCCCAATTCTCTACAAAATGCAAAACTATAAAACCCACACTAATACATAATATGATAACCCCAAGAGCTAATCCCACTTTTAACCTAATCCCCATTCTTCCTTCCTCCATTTCCTGCCAATCCAAGACATAACTCACCAACCCACTTAAAAATAAACCAATAAATCCAAAACCCACCAATGCATAAACACAAGCCAACGATTTAGTTGCAGGTGTTGATGGAGTAATATCACCATACCCAATTGTACAAAGAGTAAGAATTGAAAAATATACTCCATCAACAATAGGATGAGTGTGACTTCCAGAGAAGTTTTCATTATTAAGTGAATAAATCAAAGCACCAATAAAGAGATAAAAGATTAGGACTAAAAGACCTTGTTTAATCATATTTGAATTAGACATAAACTTGGGGTTTTCAATGTTTAATTCATGATCTCTTAGGAGTGTCATTGTTGGGGCAGAGTTCGAACGAGTGAAACGACCATACTTTATCTGCACAATTGGTTGTTGTCGCGAAGATGGTCCATATATAAATGGGTCTTTCTCCATATCTACAAAATGATCTTGATCTATAATGGACATTATGGACTGAGGCTGGTCGTATGTTATTTCTTCGTTTTGGTGAAGATTTTCGAGATGGGTATTTGATTTTGAGCCTAGAAGCAATTCTTTTTCCATCGCAAAGACGAAATAGGAAACTCACAAGTTGATTGAACTTAAAAGGATAGAGGAAAAGACTTGTAGAAGAACAGATGAATCCAAGAAAGAGATCCTTGTTACCCACGACTAAGTAAGTTGACCAACATTAAGAAGCCTGAAATTATTTGAGTTGGTAGTTGCTTGTTACAAACTTATTGTGAAATTCGAAAATTTCTATTCGAATACAGCAAGTTATTCTCTCTACAACAAGCTGCGAAAGACTTATTATTCATTTTTTTTTACTGGTGAAAGACTTAGTTGGTTATTAGTTGGAGATGGTGACAATATGTGGTTGACTTCCTTGCCCCAAGTCTGTTTTTTTAGTTGCAAGATGCCAAGATGTGCTCCGCTGGCTATTACAATAGAATAAGTATTTATATAAGGGCACATTCCTGTATTTTTTTTTCAGAAAGAGACTCTATACTAATTATGTGCCAAGAAAGCCCTCGAAGTGCCGAAACTTAACTCCGAATAAAATAACAAAACTTAACTCCGAATGAAGTAATAAAACTGAGAAAGGCACCCCCACGAAAACTCTAGCTGGCAAAGTGCATTAATAAACCAGTGTCTTGACTTCCACAATTATTTGCTCAATTGCACTGAAATTCTCTTTAAATATCCTTGTATCTCGCTCCTTCCACAATGCCAACCATATAGCAAAAGGAAAGGTAGTTCCTAAGTATCATTCTCTTGTGTACGGCTTATATCTCTTCCCGGAATTCGAGTACTTCAGTAGCATATGATCTACATCTTCTTGTGCACATAATACTGCATATGCTAGAGAGAGAGTAACTCCTTTTTTTTCAGATATCCCAGGTAGTGATTGATTTCAATAGTGTCACCTAAATAAAGATAGAGACTTTCTCTGGTACCCTTTGACGCCAATTTTTTTGTATGGAGACTTATCGACGATACTTGATGAATTGATAGATTCGTATAACAAGTGTACTTATTGATTTGGGTCAGAAAGTTGATCAAACTCTGCAATCCTGAATTCCGAATACGACAAGTTCGTGTATAATATCATAAATGGCTTCCAAATACAACATTTTTTATTATCGTTTGGTTTCAGAGGTTTACTACTTTTTACTCATACCGAGCATATGAATTTAGAAAAAAATCAAACACCACCCAAGTGTTAGAAATGAAACATTTTTTAGTGGAATGATCTTCACAGAGAAATATAATATCCCACTAAAATGTGAGTTAGAATATGAATTTATGGCATCAAGAAGTACATAATTAATTGTTCAAACTTCAGTTCTTTATTCCTCTCAATCAAGAATAAAAGAATAAAAAACAATTAATTTGTACAAAATCAAATTACCACTAATAATAAAATCTTCTTCTTCTTCTATATCATTGTAGTGTTGTTCTTTTTCTTCTTCTGCAGCTGCATAATATATATATAGATGAGCACACCTCTTTCTCTCTCTCTAGATTTCTTTCTCGTGAATATATTGATGATGGGTGATAACTAGATAATCAATGAGAGAACCCAAACTTGAAAGGCACACCAGTGTTCTTCAACCAATGTCCATTCAAGAATGGTTTTGCTGTGAATTGAAGAGCTTGTTTTGGATCTCTAATCACATGGAAACCTTTCCAATTGACTCTTCCATTTGTGTTTGCTCCTGGACCTCTGTTTGCATATTCAGCATAATACAAAGTATCAAGACCTTTAGTTCCAGCCCATGGCAACCATCCAAGTGGTGCAATGAAATCACCAATATTCGACTCCATTATAATAGTTCTTGAGTAATCTCTCCATGGTCTACCGAAGTATGATTCGACTTCTTTCCTAACAGGGAAAAGAGCTTTTTCGGGCACAAATTCACAGTTTTGGAACACCAATCCTGTTGTTGAAGCTGGATTATCCCTTCCATGAGCAGTCACTGTGTTTTTCTGTCCATCTCTTGGTAATCTAGTGATGATCATAGAATCTTGAATAACACAGGTTGAATCACCGAAAATGTAATCGACAGTGCCCGAAATGATGCAGTTTCTGTAGAACTGTCGATATGTTTGTATGTATAATGAGTCTTGGTATCCGTCTATTCTGCAGTTGAAGAAAGCAGACCTGTCTGATTGAACTCTAAGGGCGACTGCTTGTTCTCCTTCTGGACCTGCTGTGTTCTGAAACCCTATCGATCTTGCAACGAAATCACTGCCCATAACCGCTGCATCATAATAACGATCGGTTAGTAAATTTAATTAAGCACTAAACATTTTATAATAGCATTATTATGAGTTAAGTGGTGTTTCTTTTTCTTCTCATTGTCTGTGTCTAACTTGTCCGAATCTAAATCCACTGAATCGACAGACTCAATATCAACCTGAATCAGAATAGGACGAGCCAGACATCATAAATCAGATGAAATGAACATTCTGAAATTTCGATTGAGTCCATACAGACCTTGAGTCAGATATCAGATCTGACTCAGGAAAACACAACCTTAGTGAAAACTTGACCAAGTTTTAGCCGTGTTACTCGGTCCGAATCGACAGGCTGTCCGATCTCGACCTGACCCACTCCAACACCTTAGGTTAAGTATACATCTAGAATGAATATTACTCACCGAAGGTAGCAGATCTATCAGTCTTGTAACCTGATAAGGCAGTGCTCTTATCTCCTGTGATAATGGTTTTTGTAGGACCATCTCCATACATAAAGATATTACTCTGATCCCTAGAAATTTGAATCCATTCTTTGTAAACACCAGCTTTAACATAGATTACATATCTCGGGGCAACGATTCTCGAATGTTTTCTTGCTTTCTTGTCTGTCTTTGGCATTGCATTAATGGCCTGAGTAATTGTAGTAAACTGTCCACTACCATCTTTAGCAACAACTGCATTAGGCTTCAAACCACCACTGTGTTGTATTGCCATTAGTTTTCTATCAGCAGCCGAAAACCACTCTGGGTATTCACTCTTTTTGTTTAATAGTTTTCTAGCATTGCTAATTGTACTATTTAGATCAATGGGTATGTTAAAAGCCTTAAGAATCTCTGTTAATTCACCGACGATACCAAGAGAATTGGCTGCAAATTCATCGGCATTACTTAAACCTGAATCCTGCATTGCTTTAACTAATTCAGGGTTATCTTTCAGACCATCAAGACAATCTCCTTTGTGGGAAAGAACTGAACTCAACCAATTTTGGAGCTCAGGAGCAAGATCATTCATTGATTTTAAGTCATTTTCTGCAACCATATCGACTGAATTTTCAAGATCTTCAAGAGCAAATTCTAAGTACATTTTGCAATCTTCGACGGCTTCTTTAAGTGTCACATTGTTCTTGACAGTCTTATCTTCATTCAGTAATGCAGCTGATTTATCAACAACTTTCTTTACTTCATCTAATACTGCATCGATCGAAGCCTTAAATAAAGCTTTTGGCTCGGTTGTTCCGTTTTTCGCGATTGGTGTTAGGGTTTTAATGCAAGCTTCCTTGTGTTGAGTTGGAGCACATAATGTATCGACCGATTTTATACCTGACGATAAGCTTGAATCTGGTGGACTACTTGAGCCTGATGACGAATCAGCGTTCTTGTGGTTACCAACATGACCAACACTAGCGATGACGCCGATAACAACACCCACTACAAGGATTAATGATACAGCCACTGCAGCAACTTTACCTAGAGCCATTTTGAATATTCAAAGAAGATTAATATGATTTGTAATTATATATATAAAGATAAGTTTGTCTCCCCTTCAAGTTCTTAAGAAAATCGAAGGCGAAAACGACTCTAACTATAAGCCGCCCGACAAACCGAGATTATTATTATATTGGAAAAGGTAGATTAATATAGCCTTCCCAATAGTACTATCTGAGAATTCATTATTTTTGAATCCCAGATGTTGAAGAAAATGATAGTTTCTAGGAGTTTATATATTACCAAGATTAACACTATTTTTAGGACATAAACACAACCAAGCAAATAATACCCTTTTCTTCCTCTAACTGTGTGGATATGCAAGAATTGGGTAATAGATTTTCTCTCTAACTGTTTTAACTGTATGGATGTGCATGATTTGGGTGTTAATTCTTTCTCTCTCTCTAACTGTTTGGACGTCCATGAATTGAGTAGGAGTCCTTGGATTGAGGACAGTTTTGTGGCTTCCCCAACAAATAGCTCCAACAGAGTCAAATAACTATCTAATTAAACTGTTAATAGATGCATGTACATCAGAGATAACTATAGATTGCCTGCATGGCTGAATGTCTAGGCTGGCAGAATCCCAACCAGCATAGGTGGACGGGCAGGATTTAGAGAGAGACTTGCCTGTCCATTTAAGCCGGTCGGGACTCTACTTGCATAGGGGTCGGGCAAAATATCAACATTGGGATGGATATAGATTTGGTCTTAAATCTGAAAAATTATACTCTCCCCGCAAAAAATTACAACTTTGACTACATTCATAATGAACGGTCCAGATATGGTCTATCTAAATAATGATAAAAAAGCTGATATTCCAACAAGTAATTTCCCTGTTTCAGGGGAGTGTACTAATCGGGTCTATCTAAATAATGTAGCACTGTGAGCCCTGTGTAGCACCTCAAGATAATCCGTTGGATATACATGTAGTCTGACAAGCAGGTGTAGTCGAGGTGTAAAATAGTTTTAAGAGAAAATAGATGGATTTTGCTATTAATAGGCTGTCTATATTTTGAGCCTGCCCAATTAGACATACAAATAATGAATAAATAAATCATGGTTACATATATGAAGTATTTACACAAAAAGAACAATGTTGGAGAATTCATTGACATTAAATTGAATCCATATCTCAGAATCCGAATTGTGCTATTGCAAGTTATTAAGATGCACAAACTTATCTCAACTACTAGCTAATGTGCTTAAGTTGCTGAAAGTAACTTTCAATACCTCATGAAGAGATGCAGAGAAATAGGTTTCGATGAAATTTGCTACTTCACTCGGACTGCAACACAAGAGAGGTAAGTATAAACTCGAAACGAAGAACTCGGCCAGCTGCAACTTTTTGGCTTTAAACCTAAAAAGATCACCATAAGTTATTATGTTTTATCCAAGCCCTCAGCCAATATATTGCTAATCTCATCCTGCATCATAGAATATTCTACAGATTCTGTCACTGAATCAACTTCTTCGTCATTGACACTCCCAATCAGTAGACGATGTGTAACAGCATCTGGTACCCATCCCTTTTCTAACATACGGTCTAAAAATTTACAAGCATCGTGTTTATAACCCTCCTTGCAGAAACTATTGATCAATCTGTTATAAATTGGAAGACTAAGAACTCCATCAATTGAAGCCAACTTGTTTAATGAGTTTGTAACCAGATGCAATTGAGAGTTATTTGACATACAAGATATCAGTTTATTTAGTGTTTCTGAATCGGGAGTTAACCCGACTCCAACCATCTGATTCAACAATATAGCACAATCCCTAGTCCTGTTTTCGGCACACATACCATGTACTAAGACTTTGTATGTCTCAACGTCTAAAGTATGACCCTGCACCAACATCTGTGAGAGTTGTGCTAAGACTTCCTTTCCTTTTCCCATTCGGGACAACCCAAGCATGATAATCTTGTAGGTATCTCGAGTACAAGAAGTTCCACGGTGAAGAGCTAAAGCTTGTAACTTTATCGCTTCATCAACTTTTCCATTGAAACAAACACATCTAATCAAGATATTGAAGGATGAGGAGTCAATACTACATCCCATACTAGAAATATAACGGAATACCAAAGCAGCTTCTTCAATCTTGTCAGAACTGCACAAGACTTCAACTAGTTCTGCAGAAGATCTCGAATCTATAACCCAATTCATAGCACAAACCAAGTGAAATAAATCTAGAGCTTTTTCATACTCATTTTGCTTACAGTGTCCGCAGATAAGAGCTGAATAAGTAGTAGCATCTGGAATGTACGAAGAAACCAACATTTTAGTGAGAACCTCAAAGGCCTTTCTAATGCCCCCTTGTTCACAAATTCCTCTGAGAAGAATACTCCAAGAAAGAGTATTAGCTACATTCTTCTCCACCATTTTCTCGAGAAAACTATTTGCATTGTAAATTTTACCATCTTTGCAGTAACCTTCCAGCAATCCGTTGTGAGGAGAAATCTCGGATACAGAATTCTCCTCCAAGAATTTTGAAGCTTCACTATATTTACCCAATTTACAGAATCCATTCACAATATCAATGTATATATCGACAATTGGGTCTACTCCGCTTTCAATCATCTGTTCGAATATATTAATTGCATCATCCAACCTTAGGTTCAAACATAGGCACTGCACCAAAACCTTATAAATTGACAAATCGGGGAAAATACCAGTGTCTTTCATCATTCTATACAATCTCATTCCAACATCTGGTTTATTATCCATACAATATTTAGGTATAACATTATCGAAGAAGTTCTTATCTGGGTTACAGTCAGACTCAAACATCTCATCCAAAATCTTAATGGATTCATCTAAGCGATTTCTTGTACAAAGCCCACATATGAGTATTTCAAATGTCCTACTATTTGGACTACACCCTTTTTTGTTCATTCTACGAAATTGATCTAAAGCCAAGTCAATTCTGTCATTGTCTAACAAAACCTGAATTAAATAGTTCAAGGTTTCAACGTTAGGAACAATTCCCGCTTTCACCATTTCCTTGTAAGCAAACAAGATAGAGAAAAGATCATTCTTCTCTTCCATAAGAGTGGCCAATAGAACATTACAGACATGAATTGACGGTTTACAGTTAGCTGAATTCATGATTTCAAGAACCCTTAAAGCTTCTTTTACTCTGTGATTTTTAACAAATGTACTGATCAAAACAGAAAAAACTTCATCTGTATGCGGGCATTTTCCCTTCACCATATTTTGACAAAACTCATTCATTTCATGAATATATCCAGCCATACCTAACTTCAAAATCATCCTAGAATAAGTATCAGCAGTGTGATGAAAACGCTTCTGGTGAGAAGCCCATTTGAATATCTTGAGTGATGAGTCCAGATCGTGGGTTGAATCCAAAACTGATAGTAAGTTATCAGGGTTGAGTTTGTTCTTCAAAAAATCAACTTTAACTTCAAAATCAGTCAAACCTGGCGAATTTTGATAGTTTTTTGAAAGAATTTGAATGTGGGATTTGTTTGAAACTAAAGAAAAGTATGAATTAAGATATACCCATCTCTGAATTTGCTTTGGAGTGATCAAAGATGAGAACTTTAATGCCATTTAGTTGCTAGAAAGATCTTAAACAGTAGTTTAGATGATTGAAGGTTGGTTGTGGCATACTGTCGAGCAGTTTGTGAACATTACAGAAGCAGCTTCAGTAACTTCAAGTATAGGGTTGAGTTACTACATAGTTGATTGAACAACTAAATTGGGATTAAATTGAAATCTAAGATGGATAAAAGAGGGGTACAACCATACAATTGTGAAGCAACCAACTTAGATTTTTTTTTCAACTCTTCTTCAAAGACTAATTCCAACGTTTTCTTCTCTAGACAGAATTAATTGTAAAAACAAGAAGCGTTTTGTGTGGCACAAAGAGACAATGGTATTAGGATGGGCTTATAAAGATTATGTTAAGGCAATACATAGAGAAGGGGGAAGCTCACTCAATCACTTTTAAAGTTAAAAATGTTTGGATCCAAAATAACACTCCTAATATGGTTATCTTAACTTGTGATTCGAGGGCACACTTTGTAACATAAAACATTTCCGTTGTAAATCAAATTTATTACCACATGTGCTATCTGTTATAGCAATTGAACGTTAACTTGTTAAAAGTGGAAGGAATTTGACTGAATTGATGAGGGGTCCTCCTAACATGTGCTCAAATCTTACGTTCTATCCACTTTCTTAACAGATTCCACATATTCCAATATTTTTAGTTTACAATAGAAATGATTAATGTTTTAACTTTCTTAGAAGATTGCACATGTTCCAATATTTTCAGCTTAAAATGAATATAATTAAATGTTTTAACTTTCTTAACAGATTGGACATGTTGCAATATTTTCAGTTCAAAATGAAAATAGTTAATGTGTTCACGTTTACAGGCACAAGTTCAAAAAACCATCTATAGAATTATGTTTTGGATCCTCATATTTTTTACCATACAAGTGATTAAATGAGTTTCTCATTTTGCTAGTTTCAATTGTCTTAACATAATCTTTATAAAGGAGCCCCAATTCCATTCTCTTCATACAACACATAGCTCTTCTGGTTTTCACCCATTTTTTCTTCTAGCTAAGAAAGAATTGAAACCTGAGTTAGTCCTTGAAGAAGAGTCAATATTAGGAAATCTATATTGAAGGAGAAGTAGGAAGAAACTTTCAAATAAGTTAGGGAACTTAAGGCCGAATGTGGGTTGACTGTTTAGCAATTGTATCCCTCATGGTCAAAAGCCGGAGCTAATGAGAGAGTTAAAGAAGCTCCTTGTAGATCTACTGAACATACTTCACCTCCATAAGGAAGGCAATGGCTCTGGTACTGGCTGTTGACCATCTTGTGGGAGTACAATTGCGAAACTGTTATCTCATATTCGTCCTTCATTTCGCTAAGTTTCTTGAAAAGTTCTTTCTTTTTCCTCCTTGAAATATTGATTTCTTAATTGATTCATCTTTGAGCACTAACATAGTTGTCAAATCTTATTAAATATATAGTGGAAGCATTGAGAACCAAGGCAGAACAAACTCACATGAGTCATAGTGGCGATACGAAGAAACATTTTTCGAGGTGAAATACTTTTTACTAATGTACGTTAAGACAATACGCCCTAGCAAAGGCGGAAGCTCACTCAATCACTTTTAAAGTAAAAATGTTTTGATCCAAAACATCCCTCTATATATGGTTTTCTTAACTTGTGATTCAAGGGCACACTTTGAAACATAAAATATTTCCGTTGTAAACCAAGATTATTATTACATGTGCTATCTGTTATGGCAATTGAACGTTACCTTGCTAAAAGTGGAAGGAATCCGATTGATGATGGGTCCTCCTAACATGTGCTCAAGTCTTATGTTCTATCCACTTTCTTAGCAGATTCTACATGTTTCAATATTTTTTGTTTAAAATGGAATGATTAACATTTTAACTTTCTTAGGGGATTCCACATGTTCCAATATTGTCAGTTTACAATGAAAATAATTGCTAAATGTTTTAACTTTCTTAGCAGATTGTATATGTTCCAATATTTTCAGTTTAAAATGAAAATAATTAAATGTTTTAACTTTCTTAGTAGATTGCACATGTTCCAATATTTCAGTTCAAAATGGAAATAATTCATGTTTTCACGCATGCCGTTACAGACACAAGTTCAAACAACCATCTAGAATTATGTTTTGGATCTTCACATTTTTTAGCGTACAAGTGATTAAATGAGTTTCTGATTTTGCTAGTTTCTATCATTTTAACATAATCTTTATAAGCGCACCCCAATTCCATTCTCTTCATACAAGTATACAACAATAGCTCTTCTAGTTTTTCACCCATTTTTCCATCTAGCTAAGAATGAATTGAAACCTAAGTTGGTCCTTGAAGAAGAGTCCATTAGGAAATCCATATTCAAGGAGAAGTAGGAAGAAATTTTCAAAGAAGTTAGGGAACTTAAGGTCGAATGTGGGCTGACTGCTTCACCATTGTATCCCTCATGGTCAGGAGCCAGAGCTAATGGAAGAGTTAAAGAAGCTCTTTGTAGATCGACTGAGCATACTTCACCTCCAAAAGGAAGGTCATGGCTCTGGTTCTGGTTCTGGCTCTTGACCATCTTTTGGGAGTACAATGGCGAAAGCTGTTATTCCACATTCGCCCTTCATTTTGCTAAGTTCCTTGAAAATTTCTTTCTTTTTCCTCCTTGAAAAATTGATTTCTTAATTTATTCATCTTAGAGCACTAACTTAGTTGTCAAATGTTATTAATATATAGTGGAGGCATTGAGAACCAAATAAGAACAAACTCACATGAGTCACAATGGGCGATACAGAGAAACATTTTACTGTTCTTGTGCGTTTTTCTCCTCGTGGGAAGATCATCAACTTTCATCTTAAGCACCGATAAAATTCTTGTTTTGTGTTAGGTAGTAACTGATTCGTCTTATATATTGCATGAGTACTTGTAAGATTTACTTTTCATAATTCGATTCCAACAGTTCTTATTTTGAGGAACCGGATATTTTAATTCTGTTACTTTGCAATTCCTAAAAGAACATGTAAATGCATCGAGATTGCTCAGTGATATTTTGGCGGGGGAAACCAAAAAGAATCATTACTAAATCTTACCCGTCAACTTGTACGTCTAAACACTCATGTGGTTTAATCATTCATAATCCGTTAACCCTCACCTTGACAATATAGCATTCATATGAAAACTCGCTTGGATATCTAGCGAGGCCGGCCTTAACACCTTAGGTCAAACTCCTGACATTCAAATGATTTCGTAGAACGGATAACCTACTGGAGTACAACGATATGAAAAAATATCCATAAAACATTCGATATCATCTTTCCTATTCTTATACGGTAAATTCAAAAGGTATTAAAAACGTATCTTCCTATACTGTTATAACTAAAAGTCGCGGAAGCTATCGAACCTATCCTAGAAATTGATCCGATTATGAAGATTAATCGAAAAGCTAAGTCAAAATCAAATATGCGAACAGAAATTAACGAGGTTCGGCTTTAAAGCCTACGTCCTCGGGCGAACAAGAAATCTTTATTGAAGGATAGATGAAGACGACTAACACAACCCGCAAGTTCGTCCCAAGATGGTACCGTATAGAATTTAACCTTCTATACTAGATCTTCGACAACCGAGAAATTAAACACCGCTCAAAACTATGAACAAAAAATTTCTCTCTCACTTGCTCTCTCTCTTTAGCTCTCTCTAAAGAAGAGTTGTTGTTGCTTGTGTTGGTGTTGATTAATACAAGCATCCAAACCCCTTATTTATATATAATAGCCACCGACTCCAATTGAACCCAATTTGGAAACCAATTAGGAAACCAATTTGGCAACCAATTTGGAAAGGCTTAACCGACTCCACAAAACCAATTACACAAACCGCCAATTGAGACAACCGTCTTTCTCAATTTGGAAACCGCCTCCAAGGGAATTGAAACTGCCTCCAAGGGATTTCAAACTGCCTCTCACAATTCTCCACCTCGTACACAATTTGATACTCTTCAAATTTTGGACGAACACCAGGATACTCCTTGTAAGATATATCTGCTTCTTGTAACTTCATCCGACTGCACCATATGACCATGGTTGCCTACGTACCTTTTTACAGGATCAAGCCTACCGTAGTTCTACCAACCCTTCACATAAAGAAAACCTTGTCGCCATTACGCCCTTTCGGGCAACTTAACACGAGCCGATTTGTAGCAATTCCAGGCAATGCTGAAACTTGCTACATGTCACCACTTTAGTCAACATGTCCGCGGGATTCTCATCTGTGTGTACCTTCATGAGAGAAACATCACCTTCCTCTATGACATCTCGTACAGAGTGATACCTGACATCGATATGCTTAGTACGAGCATGATGGACCTGATTCTTCGCCAAGTGGATCGCACTTTGACTATCACACCATACATCCACGCACTCCTGCTTAATCCCTAGATCATCCAGAAGACCCCACAACCACAATGCTTCCTTCACACCCTCGGCCATAGCCATATACTCGGCCTCCGTAGTAGATAACGCAACTGTAGATTGTAACATCGATCGCCAACTAACTGGAGCACCATGTACCTAAATACATAACCAGTAGTAGATCGTCTTCTATCTAGATCGCCAGCATAATCCGAGTCAACATAACCGCTTACCTGACATGTGTCTCCACCAAAGCACAAACCCGTATCAACGGTACCCTTCAAGTACCTCAAGACCCACTTCACAGCTTCCCAATGTGTCTTCCCCGGGTTTGCCATAAACCTACTAACCACACTGACCGCTTGTGAAATATCCGGACGAGTACACACCATAGCGTACATCAGACTGCCAACTGCACTAGCATACGGTACACGATCCATATGATCCTTCTCCACCGTAGTAGTGGGAGATTGTTTTCCCGAGAGCCTGAAGTGTGGTGCCAAAGGTGTTGACACCGCCTTCGCATTCTGCATCCCGAACCGAGAAACTACTCGTTCGATGTAACCTTTCTGATTCAAGTACAGTTTCTTACTTGACCGCTCTCTCTTAATCTCCATTCCCAGTATCTTCTTTGCAGCGCCCATGTCTTTCATCTCAAACTCTTGACTGAGTTGAGATTTCAACTTATCTATCTCCACCATGCTTCGAGAAGCAATAAGCATGTCATCCACATACAAAAGGAGATAAATAAAGTCACCTTCGCGAAGCTTCTTGATGTATACACAACAATCATAATCACTTCTGCGAAAACCATGCTTTAGCATGAAAAAATCAAATCGTTTGTACCATTGGCGAGGGGATTGTTTCAATCCGTAAAGAGACTTCCTCAAACGACATACTTGATTTTCTTTACCCTCAACCTTGTATCCCTCAGGTTGAGCCATATAAATTTCTTCTTCCAAATCTCCGTGCAAGAAGGCGGTTTTAACATCGAGTTGTTCCAGCTCAAGATCACTGTGAGCAACAATACTCAATAGCACCCGAATAGAAGTATGTTTCACGACCGGTGAGAAAATCTCATTGTAGTCGACCCCTTCTTTCTGTGCATAACCCTTGGCCACTAGTCTTGCCTTATACCTTGTACCCTTGATTTCGGAAGAATCCTCTTTCTTCTTGTACACCCATTTACAACCAATAACAGACTTACCTTCGGGCAATGGGACAACCTCCCATGTCTGGTTCTTGTGAAGAGACTCCATCTCTTCTTGCATAGCAACCAACCAACTCTCTCTTTCCTCTGCGGTAATAGCTTGTTTGAAGGTGACCGGCTCGTCGTCTTCCACCGAGAGTGCATATTCAACCAGATTTGCCTGCCCATAATGCCTAAGAGGTTTGTCTGACCCTAACCTCTGTACCGGCTTATATAACCGTTTCGGCCTAGTGTGTACCGAAACATCCTGCTGTTGTTGTTGTAAAACTTGTGTACCTTCCCCTTGAACCTCCTCATGATCGGGTTCATCAATTTCCTCATCCTGAGTATTATCCTGATGCTCCACCTGATCATGATTCCTAGAAACCCGTTGGTCTTCGGCTTCTACTTCCACTACTTGAGCTTTAGTAGACCCAACATCACCACAACTAGGCACCGTAGCTTTCGCCATAGCTACAATAGATGACTCATCAAACACCACATCTCTGCTGATTACAAACTTCTTGTCTTCCGTACACCATAGCCGATAACCCTTGACTCCTGTAGCATATCCTAAGAAAATTGCCTTCTTTGCTCTATTGTCAAGTTTGTTACCTTTAACATGGTAATAGGCCGTACAACCGAAAACCTTAAGTCTCCCGTAATCTGCATGTTCACCTGACCACACCTCGTAAGGTATGCCGCCATCTAAAGAAGAATGTGGAGACCTGTTCACAATATAACAAGCTGTAGCAACAGATTCCGCCCACCATTCTACGCCTAATCCCGAATTGGAGCGCATACATCTAGCCTTCTCAAGTAGTGTACGGTTCAATCTCTCTGCGACTCCATTCTGCTGAGGTGTGTTTACTACTGTCCAGTGCCTCACAATGCCTTCCTGATTACAAAACTCCTTGAATGCCCCATCCGTGTACTCGGTCCCATTATCCGACCTTAACGTCTTCAGCTTTCGACCAGTTTTGTTCTCAACCATTGCTTTCCACACCAGGAACGTGTTGAATACCTCATTCTTATGCTTCAGAAAATAAAGCCAGACAAATCTCGAATGATCATCAACGAACGTAACAAAATACCTGGAACCACCCTTGGAAGGTAACTTTGCCGGTCCCCAGACATCGGTATGTACGTAGTCTAATACCTCTTTGCTCCTGTGCTTGCTTGTAGAGAACGTCACCCTGTGTGCCTTCCCGAACACACAATGCTCACAAAACTCCATGCAAGGCTTCTTCATGTCCTTCAACAAGCCTTTCCCGCACATCAGAGATAGACCCTTTTCTGACATATGCCCAAGGCGCATATGCCAAAGCCTCGTACTAGCCGTTGGATCCCTTCCACTGATTCCTACTGCTACATCTCCAGTAATTGTTGTCCCCAAAAGTTTGTATAAATTTCCGTAACGAGTACCTCTCATTACCACCAAAGAACCCTTAACGACTTTTATGGAGTCATTCTCTATAATTATCTTACAGCCGTTCCGCTCCAACACACCAAGGGAAATTAGATTTTTCCGCAAATCGGGTATGTGTCTTACGTCCGTCAATGTTCTCACCACTCCATCGTGCATCTTGATCCGTATTGTTCCGAGTCCCACAGTTTTACATATACTATCATCACCCAGTATAACTGTACCACCATCTATACTCCTATAGGTAGTAAACATCTCCCTATTTGGGCACATATGGTGTGACGCCCCTGAATCAAGCATCCACTTATCGAAGATCTTCTCAGACACCTCTGTCACCGAGAAACATTCATCCGCCTCTTCTGACACATATCCCGCCTCTTGCATCTCTTGTTTCTCCTTGTAGCCTTCGTTCTTTTGCTTCAACTTTCTCTTTGGACAAGCCGCTTTAAAGTGGCCAAGCTCACCACAACTAAAGCACGTTTTCTTGAAAGAGCCTCTAGATTTGGATCTAGATTTCCCGCCCTTTCCCTTTCCCCTTTCATTACTCCTCCCCCTCGTTACAAACAACCCTTGTGCTTGTTCTTTGTCTACTCCACCCGACGCCATACTGCTAATAGCAACCTTACGAAGGTCATCCGCTAATAGCGAATTTCTCGTCTCTTCCATGCTTAGACTATCACCAACAAGCATCAAAGTTTGAACAAGGTTCTCATAAGATTTAGGCAATGAAAGTAACAATATGAGGGCTTGGTCCTCATCCTCAACCTTAACATCAATATCCTTCAAATCTGAGATAATCCTGTCAAACCTATTCACATATTCCTGAATAGAAGAACCCTCTTCCATTCTACATGTGAATAATTTGGATTTTAAGTAGACCCGATTCGTTAAAGTTTTCGTCATGAAACTGCTTTCTAGTTTTAACCACACACCCGCCGCCGTTGTTTCTTCGTCTACTAGGAACGCCACGTCCCTCTCAAGACACAACATAATGGTAGCCCGTGCTTCGAGATCTAACTCTTCCCAATCCTCATCTGACATATCTCCTGGTTTCTTTCCCGTCAACGTCTTGTGTAATTTCTGCGAGATTAACAGATTCTTCATCTGCATTCGCCAATAAGAAAAATCGTTTTTCCCATTGAACTTCTCTATCTCATATTTCCCTGCTTTGACCGTACCACTTCTCGATCCCATCTTCTCTTCGTTCAATCTCAACAAGGCTCTGATACCAATTGTTATAACTAAAAGTCGCGGAAGCTATCGAACCTATCCTAGAAATTGATCCGATTATGAAGATTAATCGAAAAGCTAAGTCAAAATCAAATATGCGAACAGAAATTAACGAGGTTCGGCTTTAAAGCCTACGTCCTCGGGCGAACAAGAAATCTTTATTGAAGGATAGATGAAGACGACTAACACAACCCGCAAGTTCGTCCCAAGATGGTACCGTATAGAATTTAACCTTCTATACTAGATCTTCGACAACCGAGAAATTAAACACCGCTCAAAACTATGAACAAAAAATTTCTCTCTCACTTGCTCTCTCTCTTTAGCTCTCTCTAAAGAAGAGTTGTTGTTGCTTGTGTTGGTGTTGATTAATACAAGCATCCAAACCCCTTATTTATATATAATAGCCACCGACTCCAATTGAACCCAATTTGGAAACCAATTAGGAAACCAATTTGGCAACCAATTTGGAAAGGCTTAACCGACTCCACAAAACCAATTACACAAACCGCCAATTGAGACAACCGTCTTTCTCAATTTGGAAACCGCCTCCAAGGGAATTGAAACTGCCTCCAAGGGATTTCAAACTGCCTCTCACATATACACTTACTTATACTGAACGTCTGATGTTAATGAGTTTTCAGCATACCTCTATTAGAGCCCTTTTATAAACTAAACATTGATGCCTCTTTTACCAATTTACAAGACGACGGGGAAGAATAGGCCTAGTCATTCATAACGCTAATTCTATTTTCATTGCAACAAAATTAGGTATCACCAAAGCAATAACTAACTAAGAAAGCGAAGCAAAAGCCATCGTAATGGAAATTAAATGAGAAATCCACAACAACATTAGTATCTCATTCTAGGAGAGAATCAAGCCCTAATGCAGACTTTAAAGGGTCAAGCATCACTGGAGTCATTGGCATTGCCAAACATTGATAAAGTTCTTTTTGGTCCCTTCGAAGAAAAACAAGCAAGAAAAAAAAGGGCAAAAGTTCTTCTTCTTTTACGACATATGAGTTTTGGGATAAGAAAGAAGAGCGGGAGGACGAGAGAAGAAACTTCTTCGTGACTCGATATTGTTACAGCGAAAAAGTCTATAATATAAAAGGATGCAATTAGGGGTAGAGTTGATGAACAAAGACCTGCATTACATGTCTCCCGTACAACTTGTTCTTCATGAGAAATTGGCGCAAGAATATTGTGCGCGTAAATTCGACAATTTTTTAATATCAATTGTCGTATAATTTAATATGTTTTTTAAGTTTTATTAGTTGTTCTAGTTATGTATTGATTTTAATAAATTTTAGTTGCAACATTTTGAACCAATACTTTAAAATTGAAGATTAAACTGCCTGATTTAGGAGGTGGGCACGAAATTAAAAAGTTAACCATAAGGTTACACAACCCGTCTTTCAAGACTCCCACTTAAGTCGCACATGAGAGAAATAAGAGTTTCTCTTTTCACGTGACTGAACATATGAGAGAAGAGAAAAACTCATGCGGTTCAAGTGGAAGTCACATCACGCGGATTGAGTATACTTTTTGGAAAATTTAAGTTACCATAGACTACTGGGCTGGATGCTGGACCCCAACCCTAACTGAAAGGAGGTATAAATACATAGACACGAGGTGAAAAGGACATTGTTTTGGTATAATTTGTAGGGCCTAACAACTGACTGTCAGACAGCGAATTCCACTTCACGCGCCAACTGTTCCTTTTTCAAATAGTTTCCTGCCAACCCTACGCCGAGATCCTATTTTTCTCTTCAAACGAGAAGATCCAAATGTATTTTCCAACAAAAATAAAATCCTAAATATCTAAATTGAAAATTAATTTTAAAAACTCCAAATAAGTATTGGAATATAAAATAGTACAAAAGTCTTAAACATTTTATTGGAAAACAATATAATTTATAAATTAAAAAAAGGGTTCAAAATAAATATAAGAGCATGCTGAAATTTGATTCTTGTTTTGGCAAATAACTAAAATACAGAATAAATTATAGTTTTGGTGGATTCAATTAGCATTGCTAACTTGACACTCAGCAATCCGAATGACCCAAAATTCGTTTTATGGAAGTTTAAATCCAAGATTTATTGATTTTGAATATAAATAAAGTAAAAATAAAATATTAGAAAGACTTTTAGACCGTAGGATGAACTTAGAAATCGATATATGGCCTTTAAAGACTCAATATATCTTAAATCAGATTGTCATAATATTTATAAATCTTGGCATGTCTTTGTATTATCTCCTTTTTTTTATGGGAAATCGATTATGATCGACGTTATTGCATTGATACATCAAGACGATGTGATAAGCACGATACCGCGAAAATACTACTGAGTCTAAAGTCCGGTGAACTAAATGACCTAAAACCAAATTCAATATTCCTGGATTTGCACTTCCATGAGATCGAACCTGTGACCTCTGCATTGCAGAGTATATACACTCTCATGTCATGACTAGTAGTTTGTCTGAAAAAATATTTTTGTACTAAAATGAAAGGGGTAAAATAAGGAAAAGAAGCTTCAATTTCTCGCGATAAATTGATTGCTCATTTCCCCGGGTAATATTAGTCCTAATCCCACCGGCTGGGCTGACCAACCTCACGAACGATAACGCACGCTAAATCAACTCATCCTTCCAAATCTGCTCCTCTTTTTCCCCAACCTGAAACTCTCTTTCTAGCATATCAGTTTTTTCCGAATTAGGGTTGACGTTTTTAGAAGGTTTGATCAATCACTAATGATATTCGAAGAACAATCTATGTTGGAAGCGTGAAAAAATAACCATTTTTTCTTCTCCTTTGTCGCTCAAATGGTGGTTTGATTTTAGTAAATTGATTGCCGGATTAAGAATTTCCGGCTACAATGGCGAACAATTTACAAATGAGTCCTCAATTAGAGCAGATTGATGGAGAAATTCAAGATAATTTTCGCGCTCTCGCGTAAGATCTTATTACCAATTTGATTTCTACTTTCAATTCATAATTTGTCATGTCCCCCGATTTGAAATGATTTAATGTTCTTAGTTTGGATTTTGTATTACCACATTTATTCGTTAAATGGTTATTGATTACAATTTTATCAACTTGTTTCTGCATAGTATTGGTAAAGTTCAAGAAATTTGAAATGGGGGTTTCTTTTTATGTATTATTTTCATGAACAGATGAACTATATGAATGAATGGTACTTCTAGGGTTTGGGATTCAGGGCTTTATGTGTAAGAAGGGGTACTACTTAAAATTGGGTCAACCAATGTTTGTTGTTGTAGAATAGGATTTATATGTGAATGTCAAAATGTTGAAAAAAAATCTGAAACAGAGCCGAAAGATGGGGTAATCTTAGTGTTCATACAGTCTTGTGTTATGAAATTATAGGTATCTAATGATTGCAGGCAGGAAGAACACACTTTAAATGTGTATATGTGAAATCAATTACATAAATTTCATGTTTAAGGTTGGAATTATTGATCTAATCTGCTCTTTCCTCCAGTCTTTTACTCAAAATTTTGTCAATCTAACTGATTACTCGCTACTCCGAAACTGTATATAACATGGGTAGTATAAATTATTTGCTCTCGTATTGGAGTAGTAGACATTGCTTTGACGAGAGCATTTTTTTGCATGAGTAGTAGATCAAGCATTTTCCTTGTTCTATGTTTAATGTGTTCCCCTCAACAAGTTGTGTCAGAATAGATACCCAAGCGAATTTTGTATATGTAGGTGAAAATCTACTAGTTCTCTGAAACAGCAGCAACCTTAACGATTTATACTTGGAAAATGCTTTCTCTTTCCTTCTTTCTTGGTCCGTTTTAGTTAGGTAATATGCTAACATGTTGTTGTAAACATAGTTTGATTTCCCTCTGCCTTTTCAGAAATGGATTTCAGAAGCTGGATAAGATTAAGGACCCCAACAGACGAAGTAAGCAATTGGAGGAACTTACTGGAAAGATGAGAGAGTGTAAACGGTCCGTCGCTATTACATGAGCCTCTTCGTTCTATTTCCAATTATTCGACCTGATTTCAGTTTTCAATTGAGTCGTGTTCGACTACAGATTTAGTTTTTAGCTGGTATCTTGCTACAAATTCTTACCTTTTCATACTCTTTGACTTACTATGACAGGTTGATCAAAGAGTTCGATCGTGAATTTAAAGATGTGGAGGGTAGAAACTCTCCGGAGGTCAATAGGCAACTCAATGAGAGAAAACAATCCTTGGTTGGTTGCTCAGAATAGATTTACGCGCATTCTTATCCTCCTAGTCTGTAAACTAATTGTCCAGCTTTATGTCAAATATTCTTGTTGATTAACAGAATAAGGTATATTTTTGCAGATCAAAGAGTTGAACTCATACGTGACTTTGAAGAAAACGTAAGTAAACTAATTTCATCATCTTAAACATACGTACCCACAGACAACCGCAAAAGAAAAAAAAAAGGAGCCAAGGGAAGAACATCATCTAAAATATATATGAATAAATGAATACGATGCTTGTACTTTTGTAACATGTCTAGAGAACGGCAAATGCATCGACATCCAAACAAAAATTCTTTTTTCTCTTTATTTGCATGTCAGATCGTTCATAGTCTGCTATCTTTCATTTTTATGTGCTTCTCTTCTATAATTAAGTAACTAACTCCTGCTCGGTTTAGCTATGTTCTTAATAGCATTGCTTTAATGTTGGTGGCATTATAGGTATGCTAGTAATCTTGAGAACAAAAGAATTGAGCTATTTGATGTGGGAGCTGGAGGTAGCGAACCCACTGCGGAAGAAAACTTTCAAATGGCATCAGGTGACATTTGATTATCAATACCCTTTCTAGGACTTTCCTTTTTATTAGATTTATATTGTCCAGTGAAGGGGAATTTGAGTTTGAGATTCAAACATTTGAGAAAGGTAGAAAGTGAGCCTTAGATATTTTTGCATTCTAACGTCTGGAAGTTGCGTGCCTCTTGTAGCAATGTCTAATCAAGAACTTATTGATGCCGGGAAGAAAAAGATGGATGAGACTGATCAAGCTATTGAACGATCGAAACAGGTGCATAATTTACAAAGAAGCATTCTATTTTTTTTAGCACCATTCCCGATTTTCTATTTAATTGGATCGTTCATGCTCAACTGATTAGGTTGTGGAGCAAACAATTGAAGTTGGAACTCAGACTGCAACTACCTTGAAAGGCCAAGTGAGTTAAAACCTTTCTACCTTATTATAATGGAGAGAGATATTATACCTTCTTTTTTTCAGCGAGGGTCGTTGTTTTTCATTCTCTCACATGGATTTTTTGTATCGCTAATTTCCAGACTGAACAAATGGGTCGCATTGTCAATGATCTGGACACGATTCAGTTCTCTATCAAGAAGGCTTCTCAGTTGGTGAAGGAGATCGGTAGGCAGGTTGGTTCCTCAGTGTCTCTCATTTAGGCTTTTAGCTATGAAAGTTATTCAAGTTTCAAAACATAAACAAACCTTTCTATGCAGGTGGCTACTGATAAGTGTATCATGTTCTTCTTGTTACTTGTTGTATGTGGTGTAATAGCAATTATCGTTGTCAAGGTTTTCTCTCTCTCTCTCTCTTCTTTTTTTCTTTTTGTTCCGGTGACGTGGAGCACGTGTGGTTTTTGAGCCTATCACGTGTAGGCCTAGCTCTGATACCATGTTAAGTTTGTCGTCATCCAACTCAAACCAATTGGCAATGAGTGGAGATGACCTATACATTATATTCTTGTTGCTAGTTACCCCTTCTCCCATGTGGGACTATTCTCACATGTAGTCTTTTTTTTAACTTTGTTTAGGTTGTGAACCCAAACAACAAAGACATCAGAGACATCCCTGGGTTTGCACCTCCAGCCCAAACATCGAGGAGACTGTTAGCAGCACCATTCTCATATTCCTATCATGAGCCAAAGATATGACTCTATTATACTGAAAGCACATGCACAGGAGCAAGCAAAGACTTTTTATGGAAAGGAATGTTAGTTTGATTGTGATTCTTTTTGTGTAATTATTATTGTTTTACTAAATTACTTATATGTGGATAACCTAATTTGTGATTATTTCTCTTTGTTGTATATTTGCACTTGTTTCTTCTGTGTTTCCTCTAATAAAGACCAATTTTTCAACTATTATCTACTCCTTCCGTTCCTACAATTGTAACGTGAACGGCTCAGAAGCATCCCTCGAAAGTTTGCTTTGGTACAAACCCTGATCTTGTTATGCTTAACCTCTCAAATTCTTTTTTTCTTTAAACATCAAAATGGTTTTATAGAGAACTAGAAATCTCTACAACCAAAAATTGAACTCTACTTGAAGAGAAATACATGTTACAATCAACCAAATTTGAAAACCTTATATGGGATCTTGAATCGGGAAGAAATAGAGTGGATGTCAAAATGACGGAAATGATGGTTTTGCCCTTCTACCGTTTCTATATGATTACGGAAAAATAAACTATATTGAAAAATAATGTAATATGGACAAAGACTAGGATCGCTCTTAACAAAAAAAAAAAAAAAAAAAGACAAAGACTAGGATCGCTTTTCTAATAATACATATGGTAAAAGTATGTGCGACCCCTACAAACATGTAATATGAAATATGAATTATACACATAAGTGGTGTGGGACAAGGAGTCTGGGTATGGAGGTGGAATCCATCGTTACTAAATCTAAGTTATTAAAGGTATCGATAATAAGTTTGTCGAGCTTTAGGCCTCTTTAATATGTTGTTGGGTTTTAGACCTCTTGCATTCACAGTTTAGTTTCGACAGTTATTATGCTTGAAGGATTATAATATCTCACGAACCTTTCTACATAAAATCTTCCACTACCCTATAACAGTTATTATGACATGGGACAACCAAATCTTCTACTTTCTCCTACTAAATCTTTTTGCTAAGTACATAATGATGTGATTTAATGACTGATTAGTATGTCTTAACTTAACTACATAAAAGTAAAATACATCTACATATAATTATTAGCTGCCAAAAATCTCATCTTCCTCATCATCTTCTTTTGTTCTTATACTAACATAATGAGGCATTGAGGCCCACTATCATTTTTGTACTCAACTGATCCCACATTATAATCTCATTCTTCAAAATGATCTGAACGCTAATTTTACTTAATTAATTCATACAAGAACATTTTCCTATAAACTAGTTGTTGAACTATCATTTTTTTTTTCAAGCTACTTCGGGTCATTTTAACCAAAATATCATTTTTTTTTTTTGATGAAGGATTAACCAAAATATCATGACCCAACAGAATTCCACCATCCCTTGTATTATTTTCATCTTAGTATCCTGAATAACTAGCCAACCTAGATTATTAGTAGTCCACACAACATTCTTAATAACTCTACATAGGAGAAGAACGATCTAGCAACGAAGAATATAATGTTTAGATCATCTCCACTCATTATCTACAAATGGTTTTGAGTTGGATGAGTCCGGACTTAACATGGTATCAGAGCTCTAGACCTGTGCATGCATGTGTTCGGTTTAAAGAACTATACACGTAATACGTTTACACATGTACCAGATAAAATTTGGTATGCATACCCAAAACTTTAGTTTGTGTAGGGCACACCAAAGAAAGTGTTACTAATATGAATTAATTTTGTTCTAACCTATTTGTAATTTAATAGTTATAGCCGTTAATGACATCTTATTCCGAATTGTTAATGGCCCCTTTACTGCGAAGCAACGAACTTGGAAGAGAAAATCAAACTTAAAAAAAAAAGAAGCGAGTGGTTCAATGTCGGGATTCGTCCTTGTCAAACAACCAACATATAAGATTCCTAAACATAATTAGATAGATTGATTCATTAAATAATTGATTCTCTAATTAACCTAAATATTAGTAATCTAAAACTACAAATTAAATATTAGACAAGACTTAGAGTCCAAATTATTGGTAACCTTTCATTGATAGACAATTACAAGCTAACACACCATGACAAGTACTTTAACTGCAATTAATTAGCTTAACTAATTTTGAAAAAACACATTTTCTTCTTGCCTTAAATATGTAGGGCAAAAGGGTCCTAATCTAGGAGGAGTATAGTTTAGTTTATTACTGATAGGATTAATTAATTTATAAGAGAGTTGTTGATTTGTTCAAATAACTTATTTTAAGATAAAAGGAATGAGAATGAGAATGTGCCGATTTTATTTAAAGAATATTACACTCCAGTTAGCTAAAATGTATATGTCGTTTATATTGTTATCAAACAATTTTATTATCGTAAATGGTCCTTTTTTTTCTTTTTAATTCTTCCCAATGGGTTCTATTAGTAATTGTTTAATTGAGGAAGAGGTTAATTAACCTAATTAGATAAAATAGAAAATAAATAAATAAATAGATACAAACGTGGTACTTTTTTTTTTTTTGTTGAACTACAAACGTGGTACTTAGAAGTTAAATTGCATTGCCACAAAATACGCTCAAAGAGATGTTTTTCTTAATCGGTATGTTCAAAAGGAAAGCCGGTTTCTTAAATTTTTATCCATTGCATACTTTGAACTTCCATAAGTTAATCCTTATACTAATTTCTACTAATGAAATTCCACAGTTTCGAACTTATAGAGCAGTAAACTATAAACTACGGGAGCTTATTATAGTTGGTAAAATAATTTATATAAATAGGTATTACTTAATTATATGTGATGTATTATATAATAAACATGTTCAAAATGAGTATTGTTTTATAACTGTAGTAATCTTTGATATTTTTTTCTATCAAAAGTTATATCCAATTTCTATATCTAAGATTTGAATATTGAGATCACTTTTCATTGAGATTCAAAATGCAAGTCACTTTGGTTTGTTTGATTCGCATTTTCCGAGAGAATAGAATTCGCTAAAACATAAGTTTCCAGTGCGTCTAAGTGATATCTTATAAGATAAACATATTTTCCCAAACAACTTTCTAAACGGGAAAATAGTGATTCATCTATCTCTTCTTTCTTATCCATGTTTTCTCATACTCTTTCGATCAACAAAATAAAAGAGAATCATCTTAAAAATATCTAGTTGACCAAAATCTTTATGTCTAGATATTTTTTTAGTCAAATCTAATTGATCAAAATCTTATGTTTACGTAAACATTTTTTTTACGCCTTAAAGTCATGACTGTGAAATTAGATGTCCTGCAGTGAATATTGGAACAAGAACATAGAGCAATTGCAGTTGAAAAGGTAATTTGTATTATTAATAAGTTGTATATATAGTATTACATTAGGGTTTTGTATATATTACAAACATAGAAAGAATTTATACAGGAAATCTATTTAGGATTTATTTCCTATTTCTTGATCTGTCGGAGATTTCCTTCTCTTTCTCTTGATACGCCAATACCCCCCCGCAAGTTGGAGCAGGGGAAGAAATCTGAGTCAAGCCCAACTTGGAAAGAAGTCGTTGGAATTGATCAGAACCAAGAGGTTTGGTGAAGATATCAGCTACTTGATCAGCAGAGCGCATGTAATGAGTCTGAATGAGGCCCGAGGTAACCTTTTCACGAACAAAGTGGCAATCGATCTCGATGTGCTTGGTGCGTTCATGAAAGACCGGGTTGGCAGCAATGTGTATAGCCGCTTTATTGTCACAGAAAACCGAAAATGGTTCTGGAATAGAAATGCGGAGATCTTGAAACAGGTATTTCAACCATTGGAGCTCCGCAGTAAGAGAAGCAAGAGCACGATATTCTGCCTCAGCAGAAGATCGGGAAACCGTCGGCTGTTTCTTAGAACGCCACGACAATGGACTATTACCAAGCATGGTAAAAAAACCAGTTGTAGAACGACGACTAGTGGGACAACTTGCCCAATCAGAGTCGGTAAAACCCGAAAGGGTCAGAGTGCTAGCTGAAGATAGGAGAATCCCGTAGTTGAGAGTACCTTTAAGGTAGCGTAGAACTCGATTAGCAGCATCCATATGAACTGAGCGGGGGTGCTGCATGAACTGACTTAAATAGTTCACTGAAAAAGCAATGTCCGGACGAGTGACAGTAACATAAAGAAGGCGTCCTATGAGACGACGAAAAGGAGTTGGGTCATCCAAAGAGGTGCCGTCAGTAGGTAGAAATTTTAAGCGTTGTTCCATAGGGAATGAACAAGGTTTGGCACCAAGGAGACCAGAATCTCGTATAATATCCAAGGTGTACTTCCGTTGACATAGGAAAATACCCTTGGGAGACCGGGAAACCTCAAGGCCAAGGAAATATTGAAGGCGCCCCAAATTTTTAAGAGAAAAACGTTTCTCAAGACGGAGGCGAAGGAAATGAATTTCCTTAGGGTCATTGCCGGTGATGATGATGTCATCAACATAAACAAGAATGTAAATAGAAGTTGAACCACGGAAATAACAAAAAAGTGAGTGGTCAGAGGAAGATGGAACAAAGCCCTCAGCTTGTAAGCCAGATGAGAATTTGGCGAACCATTGACGAGAGGCTTGTTTCAGACCATAAAGGGATTTGTTCAAGCGACAAACGCGATTATCACCGCTTTTACTGAAACCAGGGGGAATGGTCATGTAAACCTCCTCGTCTAAGTCACCCTGTAAGAAAGCGTTATTCACGTCTAATTGAAGCAGGGGCCATCCCTGAATGGAAGCAAGGGATAATAAGACACGGACTGTGACCATTTTGGCTACAGGGGCAAATGTGTCATGATAGTCAACGCCTTCTATTTGGGTAAAACCTTTTGCAACGAGGCGTGCTTTGTGACGTTCGATAGAACCGTCAGAACGATACTTGATTTTGTAGACCCATTTGCAGCCAATAGGTCTCTTGCCAGAAGGCAAGGGAGTCAGAGTCCAAGTATTATTGGTCTCGAGTGCAGAAATTTCTTTAGACATGGCGTTACGCCAGATAGGGGAAGCGGAAGCGATTTTGTAAGACTTAGGTTCATCCGTCGTGATGACGGAGGTTAGGAAGGCCCGATGAGGGGTGCTGAAGGTCTCAAAAGTGAGATAATCAACTAATGGATAGGGAGTCCGTGAAGGGTGAGATTCAGAACTTGCAAGAATGTAATCAGCCAAGTAACTCGGCGGGTGTCGATCCCGAACAGGACGAGAAGGGAGTAGCTCGGGAGGAAGCGAGTCATCAGTCTGCGCGGAAGGAAGTGAGGCGTCAGACTGCTGGTAAGTAGAAGAGTGCATATCAGGATCATCGCCTAGATTATCCACCTGCCTAGAAGGAGTGGGAGAATCAGCTGAAATTGATGTAGGCGAGGGAGGTGTATCTGGGGCTTCACTGCTAAAAGGGGAAGTTGCAGGGGAACCTGCAGGAGAAGGCGGAGAAAGCACGACTGGGTTAGGTGAAGCAGAAGTCGGAGGGGGATATTCAATGTGATCATCCACAATATGAAGATTGAATGGAGTATATTTCTGGGATTCATAAGAATCAAGGGAGACTGTGGAATAGGGAAATTTATCCTCAAAGAAGCGAACATGTCGTGATTCATAGAGAGTCTTACTCTCGAGATCATAAATTGTGTAGCCCTTTTTGCCGACAGGATAGCCTACAAAGATGCCTGGTTTTGCTCGTTGGTCGAATTTGTTTGTAGCATGAACGTTGTGGGCAAAACATAAGCAACCAAACACCCGAAGAAGTTGATAGTCCGGTGGGGCACCGTATAAGAGCTCATGAGGAGATTTGTGAGAAAGAAGCGGGGTAGGCATCTTGTTAATAAGATACGTAGCCGTCTTGAGACATTCACCCCAAAAAGAAAGGGGGAGATTAGCTTGAAAACGCAAGGCACGAGCGACATCGAGTAAGTGGCGATGTTTGCGCTCGACCACGCCATTTTGTTCAGGAGTGTAGACACAACTGCGTTGATGAATAATGCCATTTGATTGGAACCAGGATTGAAGTTCCTTTGTAAGAAATTCAGTTCCATTATCAGAACGAAATGTCTGAATAGGGCACGTGCTAGGGAGACCCAAATCAGAAGAAATCGATTTGATAGATTTCCGATATTGTTTAATTGTGAAGTTGAAGAAAAAATCTAAATAAGACTTTGTTTCAGACTTAGATTGCATTAAGAAGGTCCAAGTGTAACGAGAATAATCATCAACTAAAGTGAGAAAATAACGTTTATTTGAAAGTGATAGGACAGGAAAAGGTCCCCAAATATCAGCATGTACTAATTGAAAAGGAAAAGTACTAATAGAATTACTTTTATTAAAAGGTAATTTAGATTGTTTTGCCATAGGGCAAACAGTACAATTATCCGAATGAGGAATAGAAATATAATTAAAACGTTTGGAAAGAAAACGTAAACGGCCTAAACTAGGATGTCCAAGGCGACGGTGCCAAACGTCGAGCGACTTATTGAATGCAAGTGCTGGAAAAGTATTACGTAAGTAATAGAGACCCCCATCTTCATCAGCCTGACCAATCAGCCGTTTCGTCGAAAGTGCCTGAAAAACACAACGAGTGGGGTTAAAAGTGACTGAACAATTAAGAGATTTACTTAATTGGCTAACAGAAATCAAGTTAAATTGAAAACTTGGAATGTGGTAGACATTGTCGATGTAGATAGAGTCAGAGAAAATAACTTTACCCACATGTTGAACTAAAAGGGTGCTCCCATCGGGTATTTGAACATAAAGGGAAGGGGGAGCAGTTTGATAAGAAGTAAAAACACTCAATGAGGGACAAACGTGGTTAGAAGCACCACTATCAACAATCCATGAACTAGAAAGTGTTAAATTAATTTTACCTGTCAGGGGAGTAGTTGCAGGAGGTGGAGAAGGTCCATGAATAAGAGACATGATTTTATCATAGTCTTCTCTAGAGATAGTTGGAGCAGGAGAAGAGCCCGAAGTAGACGCGCCAGAAACCGCCAAAGATCGCTTAGTACCTTGAGAACGATCAGCTCGACCATGGAGAATGAAACACCGTTCAACGGGGTGACCAGTTTTCTTACAGTGGTCACAAACAACATTTTTGTGGCAACGGTCAATAGTATGTCCGTGTCGTTCACAAGCCTCGCAGTAAGGGCGAGGTTTCTTACCCCGGTTGGAAGAATCTGACTGTTGTGACTGGGAAGCAGTCACCTTGGCAGCGAGAGCCGAATAGTCAAAGGGAGCACCAGCAGTTATGTGTTGTTGTTGCTCTTCTTGCTTAATCAAATTATACACCCTACCAAAAGGGGGTAAAGGGTCTAGAAGTAAAATACTACTTCGAACAGCAGAAAAACGATCATGAAGGCCTTCGAGAAATTCCATGATGCGAATTTTGTTAACATATTCAAGCATACCCTTACCAGCACCACAAACACAGGGGTGTGGAGGCATTACTGTGTCATGTTCATCCCAGAGAGACTTCATTGTGGAAAAGTAAGAGGTAACAGTCAAGTTACCTTGGCGAAGTGAAGCAATGTTCTTACGAATTTGGAACATGTATGGGTTATTCGATTGGGAATAGTGTTCCTTCAAAAATTTCCAAATCAAGAGAGCAGTAGGGCATCGCATACAACTCTTCCGAATTTCAGGGCACACAGAATTCAGAATCCAGTTTCTAACCATAACATCACAACGTGTCCATAAAGTAGCTGCAGTAGGGTCTGTGGGCTTTGGAAGAGACCCATCGATAAAGCCTTCTTTATTCTTAGCAGCTAAGGCCATGGTCATGCCGTGAGCCCATTGGGCATAATCATCTCCAGAAAGTGCTGGTGAGTAAAACACTGAAGTTGGGTTATCAGATGGATGAATAGAGTAAGCCTCAGAATTGACCAAGGCCGAGACGTTTGTTTCCATCGCTGAAGAGTCATCAGAGACGTTAGTGTCTGAGAGAATTGTAGTGTCAGGGTTCATGACTGTACAGATAGTCAGAGAATCAAACAATTAATTTAAAATAATTAATGAGAAATAAGAAGGCAATTAATCTACAAACACACACAGGATAAGTCCAAGTGGTGAAATCCGAATAATAAGTAATAAGAACAGGCTAGATGTACCAACAAGTGTGTATTGAAAATTTAATGTTGGACCAAAGTGTGAATAGATAGGCCCAACAAAAAATCAAATAAATGCACCCAAACAGTAATAGAAAAGGAATAAGCCAACAGTAAGCTAATGAGTTTTTTTTTTTTTTTTTTTTGTTTGTGTGTTTAAGTTCTGATTTCTAGGGTTCAGTAATGGGAGAAGATCATCTTTCTAAGTCTCATGTAATAGTCACAAATGAAAAACCTAGTTAGGGATCAACTTCTACAGTGGTTAGAGATGTTTCTCCTAAAAAAAACTCAAATCTATGGTTGGGTCTATAGTTAATAATGGATTCAATTGATCAAATCTATAGATTAATAAAAATCAGTGGTGTGAGGATAAAAAGGGGCAGCAACTATGGGACAGAGAGATGAAGACTACAGTGGGTTTTATTCAACAACCATTACTAATGAGTTTCTGGTCGTCGCAATCTAAATCCGTTGTGTTGTCTCTTTCTCTCTGTCTCTTGATTTCTTTCTGTGTGTTGGTTGGATATTGCACTGGAGTTTCTGGGAGAAAGTTAACAAAAGTTGGTGTTCTTTTGTCGGCAGTGGTGATCGAGAAACTATAGTGATGGAAAAAAAAACAGACCTCGAAATAGGTCGTGGGTGTGGTTTCACCAAAGTCATACCAGTAAGGTCTGAGGCATAAGGGTTTTGAACAGGGAATAAAATCGAATCAGACCAGAGAGGTAAGAATCGAAATTGAAACTATATAATAGAGAAGACAGAAAAAAATCGAGGAAGGAAGCTGACCTGATCAACGCAATGAGTCAAGAGATGAAATAAGAACCAATAAGTTGCCGGAGATAATAATATCGTTCAAAAAGAAGACCTAGGCTCGTGATACCATGTGAAATTAGATGTCCTGCAGTGAATATTGGAACAAGAACATAGAGCAATTGCAGTTGAAAAGGTAATTTGTATTATTAATAAGTTGTATATATAGTATTACATTAGGGTTTTGTATATATTACAAACATAGAAAGAATTTATACAGGAAATCTATTTAGGATTTATTTCCTATTTCTTGATCTGTCGGAGATTTCCTTCTCTTTCTCTTGATACGCCAATAATGACCCACATATAAATAGATACCGCAAAGAATGAAAATCTTGAAAATATATTTGTGTGAAACGGTAAATTCATAAATTGTTTTCAATTTTCAGAGAACCATGTGACATCAAATACAACCTCAGAATTAATTGATGTCCAAGTTGGGTTAGTTAAATATACATTTGTTTATTGCTACGTCTAGTTATACATATTCTAATGTTTTTTTATTTTACTATCAATATAAAAATACCTAAAGTATGTTACAGTTAGCGATGTCTTTAGAAAGACATAAAATATTAGAGCACCCGTTTTATTGAGGAGTGCACAATAGCACAGTAGTACGAGACCACCTCCTAAACTCATGAGGTTCGAGAATCGAACTCTCCTAAAAGTAGTTACCACTACAATTAATCTCATGTCATTAATACTATAACTAAAGTGAAGGTAGAAGTAAGTCGGTTTTCAAGTGTCTTGGGATAGCTTTAAAAATCTTAATGCAGGTTTCTCAAGATACCTTAATCATTGTTTTTATGGTGCTAATTAAGTTCATCATATAATTTCATATTGTATACATGTGTTGAAAAAAATGGCGTTTAAGTTGAAATGGAAGGTGGAAATTAATGGATGAATAAAATCACGTTGATCACTAGACTTCAAAGCTCGATATATCGATTCTTTTAGACACTAATTCGCTCCCTTCTGGTATGAAACCACGAGTACACAACCGGTCAGGAATTATGCCTTCAGGATACGATGAAGCCTTTCAACAACTGCTTGGTTCAAAGTATGTACGCTTTGACCAAGACCAAGAACACTCTGTATTAATAATCTGATAATGCCAAAGAAAAAACCCGACTTCGAATTCGACAAACAACTTTGTATAAACAAATACCCAAGATAAACCTTCACACTTGATATGATGTAAAAGATGAGAGCAAGACAGAAACAGAAATAGAATTTCGTTGTTTTGCTAACTATATCACTTCTATGATAGAAAAACCCAAGAATACTTTTACATTTGTTCATAAAAAGAGAAACTCAAGAGATAGAGAGAGAAGGAATTCGTTGGATATATATGTTCACTGGTGGATTGGTTAAGTGACTTATTTATAGTTTTCCACTGTATACCATCTAATGGGTGCATCCCTTCACATTGTCCATGAAAAGGGATGTATCCATCCAATAAGAATTGTACCCCTTCCGTATTTTGAAAATATCCAACAACATGATATATCAACGTTTTGTAAATGTAATGATTATTGGAGCAGAGTTGGAAGAATAAAAAACTTTTTGCTTTTTAGTTGCAGTTATGGTGCTAATTCATTACATTCTTTTGACCTTTCTTTCTGTTTCTAGCCGCTCTGGAAGAATAACAAGTTTTCCACTTCGTCGTCCTCACGACAACTACAATTTGTAGTTGGTGTTAATTTTTGCAACAACAAATCATTGTTGTTGTTGCTGAAGGACGCCCAATCATTGTTAACGCAAGGACGAAGTGGGGGAAAACTTTCCTTTCGTCATCCAGAACAAATGTGGGAGATCGTTTTTAAAATAAAGAGAGAAAATGGTTGAGAGAAAGACAGAAGAAGTAGAAAATTTTATAATGAGAACTACACCGTTTTCACCGGGTTAGGTAGCTCGTTCTAACTGCCCGCGACCATTTCTGGCGACAGATAGGAGGTAAATGACACGATTTTTTTCAGGAAGGAAACCAAGAGAAATAAAAAATAAAATGTTTTTTTTTTTTTTTTTTTTTTTTTTTTTTTTTGAGAATTCGACTACGGTCTACGTTAGTCGTTACAAGGCATTGATGCATTATAGAGATGTAATGAGCACGATAACCGCCTAATTTAAATTGAGACTGAAAGAGGCCTAAAGCCCGACAACGAAGAGGCCTAAAGCCCGACAAATTATTACATTATTCATAGCCTACATTACATAGGATAAATCTTGATGGCTACTGCTTCCACCGAGACTCGATCCCACGACCTCATGGTCTTAAGAGGGGTGTCCAACCGTTACACCAAAGGGTGGTGGACTTTTAAATTAGAGATGTTAAAATTAAAATGTTAAAATTAACTAACAATTAAAAAAAAATAAAGTTACTTTTAAATTTATGAAAATTAGGAGAAAAAATTGGTCGAAGAGAGGCCAAAGAAGAAATAACCCAATACATAACATCCAATATTGCATTAGAGATGTTCTAATACCATCAGAGTGGCTTCAACCAACTTAATTTGATCTATTTGATGATGTTCAAAACTTTGATCTGTCAAAACTGAACTACAAAAAGGCATGTGCAGATCATCTGGTTTGAAGTAAGAGTGGGCATGTGAAAATTTTAGACTCTACATAAATATAAGGACATAGGGTAATACAAAATAAGACAATGGAAGTACCTTGTTGTCGTCCAGTCTGTTGAGAAGAAAGAAACTACTTTTCAAATAAAATCAAACAATATTATTATTAAATATAAACTATTCACTTAAAGAATTCTTACTTTTTGTTTTTTATATTATACACAGAATTCTGACTTGTACTAGTAGTGATTGTGGGAAATTTGAAGTCACTTTTGACCATCCAAATTTAAAGATTTAACATTCTTCAGAATTATCATTATTTTGATAATTCATTATCACTACACACAACTACTCAATTAAATACAGAATTAAAGACTATTAAAGTTTCTTAATTATTTTTATTACTCACCTTCAAAGACATCAACTCATTTTAATGAAAAATCAAGTTGCTTTGCTTTTCTTTTACTGTTAGTAAGAGAAAAGCATCTGTCTATATATATCTCTCTCTCTCTCTCTCTCTCTCTCTCTTCATCATCACCTACTGATAACTCCATTTCTACTTAACAACCTTGACACCATCCTCACACTTTCCCACCAAGAAAATTTCTATGTACAAGTACTCTAATCAAAACATTTTAGCTACAGGTGAGGATTACTTGTTTTGTTGTCAAAGTTTGGGGTTAGGGTTTTCAAGGGGAAGGAAATTTGGTGTGAGAAAGCTCCATTTTAACTTAGATTCAGATACCCATTTAGCTCAACTGGAAAACCCAGAAAGGAAATCTCACCAATTTGTTTGTTCATCTTGTGTTTCTGAGAAATGGGGTTTGTTTGGGTGGGTTGGGTTGGATTTATTTCATCATGGGTTGCTGTCTAATTTCTTTGATTATAGATCTAGGGTTAGGGTTTTTTTTTTGGACTAAAGAGGAATTTTTGAAGCAAGGATTTTAGAGATCTGGGCTGTGGTGGTAACTCCTGTGAAATACAATACAGGTATGAGGAAGATGGAAAAAAGACTCTTTTTTTTTTTGCTTCAATTTTTCTTTTGGTATATGAGATCTTTGTTGTTGTATCACATTAGGTTGGAATGTGTCTTGTTCTGTTGGGTATGAGGAAAGAACTTCTGTTGACTTCTAATTTGGTTCTAATCTTTTTTTTATTTGCCTGCTAAAATATATTAATCTCCATGATGGTTGAATTAAGTTTTTGAAAACTCTATTTGAGGTGACAAATAGGTAAAGAGAGAAACATATGATTGGTTTAGTTAGGTTTTTTGTTTCTGTGTTTCCTTTTTCAACTTTCATCCATATCTGGAACATGAAAAATGCCACAGTTGGTAAATATCATGTCCTTATGTTCTTGTTGGTTTTGGAGGAAAATGCTCATTTTTGTTTAGCTGTGGTATCTTTCGTATAACAAGGAAAGAGTTATGTTTCAATGATCTATAATTCGATCTGGAAAAGTATATGTTATATATAGTTTTGTCATTTAAGTTGATATACATTGTTTTTAATCTTTCGTTTTATTGTTTCACAGGCTTGTTAAGATACAAAAGGGAAGGATGGCCACTGACCTTAATGCCGAGTTATCCAAGAAAACAGGTCTTTTTGGTCTCAAAGTTTGGGTTTTAATTGGTATTTGTGTTGGTTTATCTATTGTTATCATTCTCTCTGTGCTATGGGTATGTCTTATTTCGCGAAAGAAGACAAGAAGAGCTCCCGATCTTCCCCTTAGCCTAATCCCGCCTGTTTCAAAGGAAATCAAAGAAGTAAAGGTGGACCACGTAACAACGGATGAATATGGTTCAAATGACGGGATTCTCACTATTCACGACAAATCAAGCGATAAGGGCTCAGATAAAGCTCTGCTCCCCTTGGGTGCTGGTAAAGTAAACACTGTTGATAATGGAAGCCAATCTGGTTCATTTAATCATTTAGAGAGAGATGGCGGAGGTTCCCAATCTGGGGAAGAAGGAGGTTCTGGGACTTTCGCCGTTTACAAGCCTTCGTCTTCTCATCCTATAACCGCCCCTTCACCTCTAAGTGGATTGCCTGAATTCTCTCACCTTGGCTGGGGTCATTGGTTCACCTTGAGAGATTTGGAGCTAGCAACGAACCGGTTCGCCAAAGATAATGTCCTCGGAGAGGGTGGTTATGGAGTCGTTTATCGTGGCACTCTAATCAATGGGAATCCAGTAGCAGTCAAGAAGCTCCTCAACAATCTGTAAGTTCAAAAAGTCATTGTCTTATGACTGATAAATTTTCTTGCTACCAGTAACTTGTTTTGACAAAGTTTGTGCACTTATTTTCTTATAGGGGTCAAGCAGAAAAAGAATTCAGAGTGGAAGTTGAGGCTATTGGGCACGTGCGCCACAAAAATTTAGTTCGACTTCTCGGATACTGTGTTGAAGGCACTCACAGGTATACAACTTGTAACCCTTTCTATTGGATCATTATGTACCCTTTATCATTATCTTATGGGATTCTTCTAATTGATTGTTCTCGCGATCCCAGATCCAAATTCTATGTTTCTGGCTCGTAGTTGTGGGAATTGCTATATTCATGGTGTAGAGTGATAGATTCTTTATTCATCGTAACACATCTCATATTAAGTTTGTGGGCATCCAAATTAAAACCAATTGACAATGAGGGGGAGATGCTGGATATATAGTTGGTCCGGGGTCAGGAGACTTTTGTTTGTCCATTTGGAACCATGCTTATATGTCCCGTCACATTTGGTGTGCTCGTTTGAGCCTAACATTTGTCTTTTTGTTGGTGACATGGAAAACGTGAGGCCGTTGGGCCTATCAAGTTTCATACCATATTAAGTTTGTTGACGTCCAACTCAAAACCAATTGAAAAAAGATTGGAGAGGCCCTAGATATTATGTAGCTGGTCATTAAATTTCCCTTTCTCCATTTGGGATTGTCCTAACAATGCGTCTATATCTTGAATAAAAAATTTGTTTATGAAATATGACCTCTAATCTTGTAGTGGGGGTCTGAATTCTAGGCTTTAGCATCACTGATTCACCTTCCAAAAAAAATGCTATTCAGGATGTTGGTTTATGAGTATGTCAACAATGGGAACTTAGAGCAGTGGCTTCATGGAGCTATGCGTCAACATGGGTATCTTACTTGGGAGGCTCGTATGAAGGTTCTCTTGGGCACAGCTAAGGCGTAAGTTTATTAATATGACATTAATATTTTTTGCTTAGATTTTTCATATGAGTCTGATAAACATGGTTTGTTTTGTTTCAGGCTCGCCTATCTGCACGAGGCAATTGAACCAAAAGTTGTGCACAGGGACATCAAATCCAGCAATATATTGATTGATGATAACTTTAATTCTAAGGTATCTGATTTTGGTCTTGCTAAATTGCTTGGTGCTGGGAAAAGCCATATCACTACTCGAGTTATGGGAACTTTCGGGTAAAGAATCTATAAAAAAAAACAATATCCTTCTTTTGACCTTTTAGATTTTGAATCTGCGAGAGATGAACAATTGTATAAAAGGCAATTATTTGATCTTATTTTTGCAGATATGTTGCACCAGAATATGCAAATACAGGCCTTTTGAACGAGAAAAGTGATGTTTATAGCTTTGGAGTGGTTGTCTTGGAAGCGATCACTGGAAGGGATCCTGTGGATTATGGACGTCCTGCCAATGAGGTATGTTAGAGATAAATTCATTGTTAGTACAATACCACCAATTTCCAACTGAAAAGAGGAGTTTATAAGATATACGATAAATCTGGTTGTTGTATTACAGGTCAAATCTGTCGTAAATAACCCTATTTTATTTCCATTTTTTCAGAATTTTAAGCCTTTTGGCACATTTAGTTCTAGTAGGAACTATTCCAAAGCCATTTGTTTGCTAGGCTGTTTGATGTCTTGGAAAAAAATTGTCTACCCTTGTACTAGGGAGCCCTCATAAACTTCAGCCAATTGGACATCAAGTTTCTCTAGTGGTGAGAACATAGAGAACATAGTAACTTGATCCTAATGGTCATATTGAATTGTTATTGTTAGAGATTTGATGCTTTTGTTATGGGCACCACTTATAAGGAGAGTTCTTCTCCACAGTAGGAGGACTACTTTTGGAGTGTAAACTCAATAGAACTTTTTTTTGCTATGATGGATTTAGTTATGCTAGATGCAACAGAAGTTCGTTTACTCCTATATAGTATGATCAGTGAATGAGATTGTTTAGGATACCTCATATATCATAGAAAATTTTAAGCTCATAAGGACGTATATATTTTAGGATAATATATATGCCTAAGTGGGAGATTGTTGAAAAAAAGATTTAACATATAAGGACACACATATGTGTATGGCTATCTTAAAGCATGGTTACGTCATATTATAGTGGTCAAAATGTGTAGAGATAGATAAGTAATTTCTAATTTGATGAGTGACCAAATTAGAGATAAAGTATAGTGTAACAACCACTTATAGGGGTCATGGTCCCCATTTGGGCTACTTCTCAATCTTCCAAATTTTCTTATTTTATGATATCCCTTCATTAAAAGAGATGTAGTAAGGAGAAGAACCCCTTAAAACCGCATAGCTATTGATCAAGGTACAGTTCCGCTTTATTTTATCTCTTTGAATCTAATGGAGAATATATTTGTATTTTGTATTTTGATTTGATTCCATCATACAAGCACATTATTTACATGATTAGGTTTGTTTATTGTGAGTGAACGATTAAATCCAACAAAGTCTCTTTCCTTTTACCTTTAAACGAAGAAGGAATGCAGCGACTCAGATACTACTTGTTGGATTTAATCCTTGTACATGATAAACAAAATCTATTTATGCTTCTAACATGTCAAATGAAACCAAAATATAAACATATTCTCCAATAGATTCAGAGAGATAAGATAAGACGAAAGTGTACCTTGATCAATATCCATTGTCTTCGATTTTATGGGGTTGCATGATCTTCCATTTGGTTATTCATCTAGTTCCTATCTCTCTTTTGGTGATGGGACAAAATAAGAGAGATTGATGAGTAGCTCAAATTGGGACCATCACTCCTACAAGTAGTTGTTACTTCTTTCCTTTATTTCTAATTTGGCCTCTCATCAAATTAGAAATTACTTAATTAAACTACACATTTAGTCCATAGTTTTTGATACCTCTAGGTTTAACGTGTTAACCCATTGTATGACTTAAATGCTTTTAGATAGCTATACGCATGTGAGTCCATATATGCTGTACTTCCCCAAGATCTGACCCCAAATACCTTTTGTTTAGAAGAATATCCATTTGCAATTTCCTCCTCGAGTACATCTCAATTTATTAGAAGAAATACTTCTAACAAGTTCCAAGTCAAATTCGTGAACTTCACTGAACTTCAATTAATGGAGCTCGTCGAGATGTCTTTGAATTGGGCTCCACTAAATACAGTTCTTGGGATCTCCATTTAGGTGGAACTCCCAAGTCAGAAGAGGTTTTTCGAAAAGAAATTGAGTTTCATCCTTCATTAATTGAGTTGCAAACGGGAAAAAGACTTTTAAAAATAAAAAACTATGAAGGATAAAGGTTTGAAAAAAAGTTGAATATTGTTACACTCGTAAGTATTCCTCCAGTTATGAAGAGTAGCCATCCCCATTCCAATTGGCTTTTTGTTTGTCATGAAATTGAAGACCTTTTTTGATATTTAAGATGACTCCAAAGCAATACTATGTGTGTGTGTGCATTTTTATTTCATTTTTTTGCAATTTGTGTTTCCCAGTCTCCTCAGAGGTAATAATTAATTTTTCAATAAATTCTGACATTTTTTTGCCGTTTCATATTTTGATGGTAATGCAGGTAAATATGGTGGACTGGCTGAAAATGATGGTAGGTAGTAGACGCTCTGAAGAGGTCGTGGATCCATTGATTGAGACAAAACCATCGACAAGGGCCCTCAAACGAGCTCTTTTGACTGCTTTGAGGTGTGTTGATCCAGACTCAGACAAGAGACCAAAGATGAGCCAAGTTGCCCGCATGCTTGAATCAGAGGAATATCCCATACCTCGAGAGGTTTGGCTTCTAGCCTTTTTCTTAAGCAAATTTCAGATCATTGGAAATCATATACATACCCCTGAGATGCCAATGCAAATTAAAAACATAAGCTTTCTTTTCCAATTGATGATTTACTCTATAGAATACGACGAAAGCACCTGTCTGAACATATGAAATTTTATAACTTGAAAGAGGTGGATTATGAGATCATCACTTGGTTGTTCTTTCGAGTAAACCTACATACTTTTTTTTTTTCTCAGGATCGAAGGCATCGAAGGAGCCAAGCTAGTAGCACAGAGGTAGAGTCTCAGAAGGAAAATTCTGACACTGACAAAAGTGAAAGTAACGATTCAAGGCCGGATAACAGAAGGCACAACCAGAAATAGTTAACAGAGGACCTTGTTTGAGAAGAAATACCTATATATACATAAATCGAACGTTAACTTTTACATTCTTTTGACCTGCATTCTTGGGTCTTGCTGCCATATACGATCGATCTAGTTGTCAGGTACTTGGGGGTAGAGCGAGGATATTTCATGTTTGGATTTTTATTGTTTCTTTCTTTTTCTTCTTCTAGATTTGGGGGAGTTAATGTTGTGTGTGAAAAACTGGAAAGTGGTGATTCTCTGAAGAACCCTAGCAGTTGATGTACAGTTTTTTTTTTAGTTCCATGAGATCATTGATTAGATATTGTTTTTCTTCCTTCCGTTGGATAAAAGAAAATATTGTTATATACAATCTCGCATTGGTGAGAGGTTGGAGTTCAGTGTTTTATGTACCTTAGTGGCTGACTATCCCGTCCATTCAGACGCCCTTTAAATCCCGGAGGATCCAAAAGGCCCAAAGAAGAGATCCGAGTCCAAAGGGATTGGGTGATCAATGTGATTGGAATGACCAACAACCCGAGTCTCTTACGTTTGATCCAATACAACAATATTCCATAAGAATGTCTCTTCATTAGAATATCTTTCGTGGGAGTTAAGAGTGAAACCCTCTCTCTCTCTCTCTCTCGCTTTTACTCGTTTAAGAGGTTAAGTTTTTGTAGAATGTCATCTGCAATATAGAAGATTTAGAACTTTCTGTTTCTACTTCTCGAGAGTCGCGGACAAGATCTAATACAACAAGTTCAGATCACACAGAGGAAGAGCTCGTATGTATTAGTGGCGCTTATCGTTTCGACCCAGGTCAAGCTGGACCCATGGTCCGTAAAACTCCTCTCAAACATCTCATCCAAATTGAAGGGCAAACAGAGAGACATACATACTTACCAGACTGAACCGGCCCGGCCCTATAAACACCCGTCCGAATGTCACTACATCATCCTAGGTCAAAACGGTCATTAAATTGCGCGCCCTTTTTCATCTACTGAACAGAATCGTTTCCTCTTTTTCTCAACTTTCTTGTTTCTACGAGAAAATGCAAAGAAAAGCAAGGAGTTCCGCTAGGGTTTTACACTGCTCGATTTTTTCTTCATCGGTTCGATTACCATCTCCGCCTATCAAACCAGCTCGTGCTGAGAAAGCGATTTCAGAAAGAAGAATTTCCCGGAAAATCTTCCTTCTCAATATCTTCTTCATCCTGTTCACCAATTTGGGAAAATCATCAGGAAGAAGCTATTCAGGTATATTAATAACTTTGTCTTAAAATCAGAGAAATCTATGAAGTAATACGTAAATGACCCTTGTTAATAAAGTTGTAGATTTTTGGAAAACTTGGTACAATTCTATCTAACTAAGAGTACAATGTGTTTTCTTAGCATGATTTTACCTTTTTTGTTTGGTTTTATTTCTACTTCTCCTTAGGTGTGGGTATTTGAGTGGGGAAGTGTAGAAAGGATATGTCATTTTGATGAACTTGCACAAGTTAGTTTTAGGCATAATTTGATGAGAAATTTAGAATGTCTAATGAATGAAAATACTCAGTGTCTTCCCAAACTCAACGGAGGGTATATACATGAAATTATTCTTGCAATTATGTTGATTGTGTCAATCAAGTCATGACCGGAAACTCTTAAATGAGATGGTTGAAGGTAGGATCCGAACCCTCTCCTGCATTTAAACAGCATTGCTCATAGCTTACACCTAGAGCAACATTAATGATGTAGTATTTTAAGTTCTTGACCTAGTGAAGCCTCCCTTCCCTTTTGTCGACCTGATATTATAAAGGCTTGCAGATAAAGTTTGAACAAGTTGATGCCTTGTTTGAGAAAATGGATGTGCGATTAATATCTCCAAACACAGCCATCCAAATATTGTTTTAATTGGTTATCAGATGGAGAAAGTACTACAAAGACTGCTCAAAGGCTGGACATTTTACCCTGACATGTCGACGAGGAACACTATTATTTGGGAACAAGAATCAGATTTAAATGACGGAGAGTTGGTAAGAAACGTTTTGCAGCTGTGGCGTATGAAAGAAGAAACAAATGTATGACAGCATGGAGTATAGTTAGTTAGATGGCACATAAAGGATGAAAATGGGTTCTATGAGATTCTAGTCTTTTCGAACGAGTTGGTTAACACCATTGAATTGGCAGAGATGTTTGAAATACCAGCAAGTACTTCATTGTCAAATTTGGTTGTGCAAAAACTAATGATTTGATGGAAACACATACTGTTTTTAACCAGATGAAGAATAAGCACGATCGAACATTTTATCCGACTTATGGTGTGATGTTGGAGGTATACCAAAGACAAGCAATTTATGCTTAAGTAAACAAAATAAACACAAGTAAAAATATAAGGCAATCTAGAATTGACAGTCAATATTGGCAGAAACTGAAAATGGTCAAATGTTTATTTCATCATATGATTTTGTAAGTATCAATACATAAAGGAGAATGGAGATGGGCTTCTTCACCTCCTCTGGAAATTCAGTTTAGCTATAAAAAATCCAAAAAGAGAAGCAAACAGTACAGGGATGAAGATAAGTACAATAGCAACAACTCCCAAATGATCATTTTCATAGTTGTAATAATCTTTTAAGAATAAATCCAGTGCTTTAGGCTTTCCATGTACCATGATATCCTCTTTTATATCTCCATATTGCGAAGTAATGAATCCGTTCAGGGTCCAAGCTGATGGACAAATCCTATAGAACCAAATCCACCATTTTGGAATTTTCTGCATGTAACCAGAGGTACAGAAATGAGTTAACATTGAACTCAAGCCTGAATGAAATAGCTGTTTGTGGAAGTGTATAAGCCTTGGGCAACCTTTTTCTTTTATTTGTCAGCGTGCCTTGAACCCATGACCTAGAAGGTTGAAGACTAAACCTCCTACCATTTCAACCAAGGGTTGTTGGCTAAACTATGTTTTCTAACTTTCGCCTGGTGGACTTCTAGCATCAATATATGGTAAACTATGTGATCTCTTTTTCTAGGGAATCTAGAGTGTGATAGGTCTCAAGGTCATTCATTGTATTGTGGTTGGTAGAGTACTATCTTTGTAAAATCACAATTAGGCGCTTCTAAACAATGTAGAAGTCAGGACAAGACTATCAAACAGTATCATTCATGTAGATTTTTGCGTTTGTGACTCAAAATGTTGTAAGCATCTAAGAAAAGTAACAGAGTAGGAGAGCGCACCGATGCTGGTAATAAGAACCCTGCGAAGAGGCTGAGAAGGGTGTAACAAGCACCTGTGAAAATTGATGCTACCTTTGCATCTGGGCTCAGTGACATTACCAGCAATCCAAGGTAATTGAAGTAGAGCAGTGTTGAGAATATTACATAGAAGTACCAAAAGAACTTAGAAGCCACCCAATAGTACCCGATCGTTGGATATGTGATTACGACAAAGATAAAAGCTTGGATGAACACATAGGGGATTTCAATTGTCACCTACATCATATAAATATACATGTCTATATTATGATCCATAGGAAACCAATTTAATAAGCTTAGTGTACTCTTCAAGAACATGAATATGTATATTGTTGTTTGAAAACACTATCAAGTAATGTGGCAGTTCTCCCCTCAAAGCATGGAAAGGAATAGAATATATTACTACCTGTGCAGCCGAGTATGCCCATGAAGAGTACATTTGAGCAAATCTCTCTCGATACAGAACACTGCGTTCAGTTGCCACACATGGTAGAACTGTTGAGCAGTTGTTAATGCCTAAGTATATTGTGGCAATGTACATTGATCCAACAATGCTGAACAATTCTAGATCATTGTTTCTGTAAACAAGAATATATGAGTCAGGTATCGTTTCCGCTCCCCGAGTTTTGCTATGAAAAGCTTATGGTCTCTAGCATAATCATGGTTTTGCTATAAAAAGCTTCATATCACCTTTAAACGGGAAAGCCTAGAACAGTTACAGATTTAAACTGTGCCTATACATTCATTTATTAAATGCTTTATGCATGTGATTTATGTGTGCACGAATGATTGATGAAAATTTAGACTGTTTTGGTTAATTTGTTCACCAACACCCCGCAACTTCCAGGGTCCTTTGGCACTGGTATTCAACCACATGGGTAAGTAATAGCTTGAACTGTGGAGAGAAGATTAATAGTAGATTTACTTACATTTTCTTCCCCTTTTGCCAAAAAATTAAACCAAACAAAACAGCTACTGTGGTTGTAAACATCAACCGCGTCAAGTTATACATGGGATTCCTCCAATAGGACAGATTCTGTTTCCAGAGGCACGCTTTGAACTGTTCCCACCCATTTCTCTGAAAGCTACTGGAGATATATAGTTGCCTCAAACCTGTTGGTGGCTTACTTAGTTGTTCAACCAGTTTTTCAGTCTCCCTATATATAAAAGAGCAATATATGCAAGTCAATTCCCTGATCAGCTGAAAAGAACTACTTAATATCCATTAATTAAAGGTGACATAAGTTTCAAATCAATGTTTGAATTGAATGTGCAGTTCCAGCGAAATTGTCAACTCACCGACATAAAGGTGACATTTTGTAAAGCTCTGCAAAATTTATTCCAAGTTTATTTTCAATAGATGCAGTAGTAACATCTAGCATCCATGTGGCTGGATTATAATTATGTTTAATCTTCGGCAGCCCAGGAATGCCCTGCAAGATAAGGATAATCATGAAAACATTATGTCTATGCAGTAGTTTCCCACATGACGAAGCAACAAAAAGAACCAAAAACAATTCCAGATATTAGTTTTCATAACTAATTTGAGTACAGTACTACTGTGACGACCTTGCATCTGATGACTTGTCGATATTATAAACCGATTGGTCGCTGTCTACGTGACCGAGGTTTTGTTCTTAGTCTAAGCTCTAACAAGCCCACTCAAAGAGCCTGAAGGCCCTCAACATCCCAAAGCACTAGCACCTTCACCTATATGCAGGTGTTGGCGATCACCGAAGCAATGTGGACTAAGTGTGGTCCCCAGACGTGTCAGTCACACGTGGGTCCCTTATATACCCTTCCTCCTACACTTAGAATGGATCATCCTAGCTCTGATATCTGTGTCTGCCGTGGAAGGTGTCATCGTCTTTGTAAGAATGCATTGAATGGTACGACAGAAGGCATGCTAATGAGTTAGAGGCTTCTGTTGTAGTCTGCTGAGTTGAGCTCGCAGGTCAGATGGGGGTCAATGTAGGCCTCACAAAGTCACCAATGAGCCTAATTTTTAGTTGACCCCTGAGTCACTCAGCTGCGGCTGGCCTCAAGTTAGGCCCTGACCAAGCAAGGTCCAAACCCCGAGTGCAACTGCCTAGATTGTTCCCTGTTCACTTTCACATGGAAGTAAGCCTCTGATGTTTAAAACAGCTAAATGCTGCTAGGTGCTGTAAGGAGACCATCGGCTTATGTAGGGTCTGTGATTTGTTAATCGCTAATAGGCCTTTTGTCCGTTTGTTCTTATTATCTTGCTTTTTATTGAAATTGTTGTCTTACATTACCGTCCATGAACTACTGTGTTTACCTACCTCGAAATATTCAATTATTTTACTTGAATGTTCTCCCAGCTGTCCAGAATAAATTATATGTCCTCCTCTTTTCATTAGAATCAACTGCACGATGCATACAAAATAAAACGTCATCTACACATTGTGAATTACATAATTAATGAGTAGTTAATTTATAAATTCATTTTGGTTATCTATTAGTAATTAATTCTTGAAGCAGAATTAACATTATCCAAGTTCTGACTTCTAATTTAAACAAGTTCGCTGGTGTAAGTGAAACCTAGAAGGACTGCTCTAGCTATTGCTTTCTTTATATATTTATAAACCACTTCATATTTTTGTTTACCTCATCAAATGCCTCAAATATATCAATACTTGGCTGATGGATTGTACAAACTACTGTCCTTCCTCTGTCAACAATGTTTTTCACGGCTCTCACGACAATAGCCGCTGCTCTTGCATCGAGACCTGAGGTCGGTTCATCCATGAATATTATCGAGGGGTTTGAGACAAGCTCCACAGCAATAGTTAGTCGTTTACGTTGTTCTATTGATAGACCGCTTACACCAGGAATACCAACTAGAGCGTCTTTGATTCCGTCCAGTTCGATTGTTTCAAGTACTTCTCTTACAAAATCCTGTATAAGAAACAATGGTCGATATATCTCCTAAAAATTGAAACTATATGTGCACATATATGAATCTTATATCTCACAGCTTTTGTATCTGAATCGATTAGAGGTGGCAGTCGTAACCAAGCTGAGTATACAAGTGATTCTGCTATAGTAATATTTGGAGAGTGTATATCAGTTTGCTCGCAGTAACCCGATATCCTTGCAAATGTTTCTTGGACTTTAGAATAACCTCCAATTCTTATATCACCTTTCGTAATGCCAGTGCTTTTTCTTCCCGACAAAACATCTAGTAGAGTTGTCTTCCCGGCGCCAGTTACTCCCATTAAAGCTGTAAGTGTGCCAGGTCTAAAGGCACCTGTAACACCTCCAAGAAGTTGGAGCTTTGTTTGTGGAAAGCCTTGATTTCTCATTTCCTGGAGTTGCAAAGTGGATGCTATCATCTCTTTACTATAGGCAAAAGCTCATCAGAATTTACTATCAATAATCTACCATGATTACCTTAGGAGTGTCAACAAAGTACTGCACATCTTGAAATGTCATGGCGACTGGCTCAAATTGCAAAACCATCTTCTCTGCATAGTCGGTAAGCGGTTTCTTAACATTACAATTGATGTGAAACAAAAGTTCATTTAATGATTCAAGTTTGTTCTGTTTTCTATCATACAGAGAAAGTGAGTTAATTAAGAGTACTAACTTGTTTTTGGTGCTTCTCCAACAGTTATTCTGGGTCGAGTTGACTCCAAATTGTTGTTTAGATGTTCATTTCTGCAGCAATCTTTTGTTCCTTTTAGCTGAGAGATCTTCCCGCGAGAAGCATGAACAGGAGGCATCTGTGCGCCTAAAATTCAATATTTCTGATGGGTAAGTTATTAAATGACGTGTTCATTGTTGTTTGATACTTTTTATTACATTTTCTTTCAAGACTCACCCTTTGAGAAAGTTAAGACTAAGGTAAACACAATGTTGAAAAACAGCGTGAATGCAAACAATGCCCCCACAGATATCCAATAATAGTATCCAGCAAAGTCTAGACCATGGCTAATCAAAGTATCATGCCCCATAGTTGTGTTTCTCAATGTCACCTGAAAAAAGTTAGTAGATAGTTGATGTAATCGAAAGATTCATATTTACTGCAGTCAGTCCCACATGGCTCAGGAGAACTTCGAGATTAGTTTAGCTCCTCTTACATTTTGACATGGCCTTTTGGGTGGGTGGCCGTGCTTGGGCCCGTGCCGGCAGGCGGCCGCACAGGGCCCCCCACCGACAAGGGCCCATTTGCAATAATACCCTTATAGCTTTTTTATAAAATATAGATACAGGCACATACATAAAACATCTCTTAGCCAGGCTGGTTAGAAGTGGCTGATTCCACCCGTTTGGCGAGGGTTCGAAACCCACTACTTGCAAATTAATTTTGCTTTTTAGCTGGTTTTGTAATTAATGTTCATGGTACATTGCTAATTGACTCTTTATTTTTTTTACTTTGTTACACTTCTTTTTACCATTTTGTTACGTATTTGGGTTCATTTTTTGAAGTATTTTTAGAAATAGATATCTAAAATTAGTAAACAAAAACTCGAAGGTATGTATGTGAAAATCATGATACAAAAATGCTACATCCAAAAACCCACTTTTAGATTCTATATTATATCTTGTACAAAGAAAGAATACATTTTAACAAAGAAATTATACTTTGTTCAAATTTGTTTGTAGTTTTTTTTGTTCTAAAGGCCCAGATTCAAAATTCTCACGGGGCCCTTAAACTCTCAGGCACGGCCCTAGGTGGGTCTGGGGCATAGGGAGAAGCCTAGGGTGGTCTAAGCCATAAAAGAACCGCAAACCATGTGTGCCTAGGTTGTCTGGACATGGCGGTGTCTGAATCAGGGAAAATGTGGTTGGTATTGTGAAGAGTGTCATATAAGTTGCCCATTTGGTTGTTTTAAAAGCGGTAAATCCTTAAAGCAGCTGAAACTTCTTACCTTCTGCCACCTTGGAGCAAGAAATTCATTTACAGTCATGCCTATCTCCGCATATGCCAATGGAGAAATCCAAAATCCCCAGCTCAACCACGCAGGTAAAGAGGCTGCATCAGCAAACAGCTACATAAATTCATTTTCAACGTTTCTTGCAGCTAGAACAAAAGAACGTTACATGGAACTCTTACATTTTGGGATAATAAAACCACCAAACACTGACATTATCAGGAAAGACATCGAACTGGCCGTGATAGCGACATGTAATGATTTACAAACTGGTGCGAGGAAACGAAACATAGACATTGATGCTTGATGCGTAGCGAAAAGAAGAAGTAACTGATGGAAAAACCTAGCAATCAAAGCAAAATAATATATGGAGATTAGAGAAGTGGTAGAATCGTCTACCTAGGAATTCTGAAGGTCTAGGTTGTTCTGACTCACCTTTCAAACTCAGGACTATAACCGATACCATAATAAGTGATAGCAGTCCAAATAAAAGACTCCATTAGTGATACCGGAATTTTTAGGAAAATTACAGGAAGGGAGTAAGCCCATGCTGGATAGAAGTAAACGTCTCTTTCTTTGTAGAAAACAGGAAGTCTAGACATGGTCATAAACAACTCAGGAATTCCGTTTGTGATTATTCTGATGATCGTAAAAAACAGAGAACCCATAAAGTACTCTGCGTGCTCAGCATCTACTTTCATCCTTGTTCGCAGAAATACAGTCATGCCTATCGATGCAATAATGGAAATCTGCAGTATTATCAAATCATAAGTCCATGAACCGTTGTAACACATTGACACATCAAGCCAGACCTGCAAACTTTACCTGTATAAATTTGAACATATAAACAAACAAATTCCTCTTCATTAGGAGCAGTTCTCTATCCATGCAAGCTTTAAAGACTGCCCATTTGTTAACAGTTTTTCTTTTGAAAGCTATAGCATCTTTATGACATTGAGATTTTTCATATGGTCTTGAGAGTGCCTCATGTAGCTTCTGGCCTACTTGATATTGCTCGAAAGATTCCAAGAATTGATCAATAGTTACATAACTGTAAGTTTGGTTAGTATGACACCAGTACTGTTCCTGATCCTTTTTCGATATTACCTGTGCAGACACAAGGTCGTCAACCTGTTAGGATGGTGCCAATTTGTGTGGACGGTCCGTGCACAGATAATTGGAAATGAGTTCGCATACCTCCTGGAGGAAGTCAGCTACACCCTTTCGTTCAGGACACCTAAAGCCACAGTGCTCAAAAAACTCGAGAACTTGACAACGTGGGCCATGGTATACTATCTTTCCTTCTGCCATCAAAATAATGTCATCAAACAAATCAAAGGTTTCAGTTGCTGGTTGAAGTAGTGAAATGACCACTGTAGCGTCCATTATGTGCACAAATTGCTGAAGACAAGAAACGATTTGATATGTAGTGGAGGTGTCTAATCCATTAGATATTTCATCCATTAGAAGAGCTCTATTGGGACCGATAATCATCTGTCCTACAAGATGCATCACCAAGGAGAAATTAAATATTAAAATTGCGCGGAACAAGAATTTTAGACTAGGTCCAGTGCCAAAACTACAAAGATGTAGATGCTAAGGAACATTGGATAATTTCATGTAAAACTCGGATATCGTAGTTTTAAAAGGAAATGTATATGTTTATGTAGTACCTGTTGTCAATCTTTTCTTTTGACCGCCTGAAACGCCTCTTCTCAAAGCATCACCAACCAATATGTCAGCACAGACATCTAGTCCGAGGATCTGAGTAATCATAGAGCTTGTTAAATTTTGATTATAAGTCAACAACTCTTCAAGTTGTACAGAAAATAACCGAATGCACCTTCAAGGTGTAATCTGTCTGAAGACTTCTCTCTATCCCCTCAATGGATATTGCCTGTAAACAATGAAGTTAAACTTCAGATGCTGGGAGCCGAAAAGATTCAGAAATTAAAGTCTTTGTCTGAATTGATCTTTCATATGTTAGTTTCATGATCAAACTGTCTAGATAAAGAAATTATTATATACTTTCATGTAAGTATCTATGTCTACTTCTGGCATGATTCCTGCTTCTTTTTCCCTTCTAATAACCGTCATCATCTTTTCTGCAGATATAGGCAAAACAAGCCACTGAGTCAGCTAACATATTGCATTCGTTAATCATTGTTGCAGTTAAAATCACCATTCAAGGACGCCTAGTTTGCTGAAATGAAGATTACCTGTTCTGTTTCCAACACCTTGACAATAAGCTGAGAAGTCGAGTGCTTCTCTTACTGTCATTTCAGGTGTGTGCAAGTCATACTGGCTAATATAAGATGCTGTTTTTTGAGGGATAAACTCATTTAGTTTATAACCGTTGTAAGATATGTCGCCATGGATCTGATGAATGAACCCAAAGAATTAATAAAATTTCAACCATGGCAAGCAATCTGCAACAAGAAATTGCTTTGGGTTCTAACCATATGATTATGACATTGTGTTTGTGTAAACTTAGTTTCTTTCTCGTATAATAATTAAGGATAAGGATTTAGGATAGTAATGCATATCAAACCTCTACGGACTGATCAAGTTTCCCCGCTAACGCCAATAGAAAAGTTGTTTTTCCACATCCACGGGGGCCAAGTAGTAATGCCATCCTGCATAATCAAATAAATGGATGTGATGAGTCTTAATAAATTGTAATATAGACATCCCACTAGCTCTCGGCATAGACATTTTCACTTGTCTATCAGGCCTTAGGAAAAACATGAAAGCGAACTCCTAATTACCTTGAAGGCTTAATGACACCACTGACATCCTTGAGAATGCTTATCTTTGCTTCTTGAGTTTTGCAACTATATATCTTTGTGAAAATCTGTAGAATAGATAGGTATACCTCAATTACAGATCAAGATGTATACGTTTAAAGTTCTAGCGTGAGCACCATTAAAAATTTCTAGAGTGGGAAGAGATTTTCATTTACAGAGAACAAATTCTTGAAGGAATTCCAAACAGTTGGTATTGCTTCCCCTTGATTTCTTTGATAAACTGCATCTACAGATAGGTTTTTGTATCTCATTTCCACTTTTGGCAATTCAACATTGACCCTGAAAATAACCCAATATAATTCCTCTGAGAAATTGCATCGAGACAGTTAAATTGGTATGCAAGAAAGTAGTATAGGAAAGAGAAAAGCTTACTCATCATATCTTTGTCTTATTTTCTCTAATAATATTCGATTATCGACCTCAATATGATTAATTAGCTTGTCGATAATTAGTTTCTTTTGAATAGATTCAAGACGTCTAACATCAACCACCTTCGTTTTGGCTTCTTTATCTCCATTTTCATCATTTAATAAACATGTTTTGAGTCTCTGAAAAGTTGGTAATCTCTCTATTGCTGCCCACTGCAGCTCAACTACATCTTCATGAATATGCTTAGTGCCTTCTGTTTCATTTTTTTTACTGTCGTGTTGAAATGATGAAGATCTTCTGAGCTCATCGTCTACCTGAATTCTCACTGCATCATCCATGTAACTAGCAATCTTATGTCGAACTTTCTAAATTCGTTTCTTCTTTTTTTGAAGGATGGTTTCGGTTGCAGAAAAAGCACTGAGACGCACTCCAGAAGGACTACAAATAGGAAAGAACCGGTAAGTAAAATACTGAAATTTCAGAGTTTACTTCCATTCATTCTACTATAGACTCATAAAAAGCATAGCTTTACTTTAATAATCTTAAAAACTAGAATGGGAACTCTGTAGCTAACGTATAGCATTAATAGCGCACGTTACGAAGACCCATATTTTTAATTCTAGCAATATATTTATATGACTAAGATCATTGAGGAATTTTTTTTTTTTAAAAGTACACACTTGTGTGAACACATTAACTAGCAAGATTATTTTAACAAACACTTAGATTATGAGTTTTGGTTAGTAGAATGACCCAAATCAATCATGGACTTCATGTTCAGCAGATATTTGGGGATTAGTATCTGTTTGCAGATCATCGGGGATTAGTATCTGTTTGCAGATCATTTGGGTAAACTATATACTAACATTTTTTATTTCTTCGACTATAACGGGTTGAGCACTCTATGGTTTATAACTACAAAGTTGGACACTTTTTCATCTCTTTTTTTCACAATTCAAATGGGTAGTAATTCGTCTGAACAAAATTTTGGTATAATTTTTACTTGTGAAGTCCTGCTGTTATTGGCGTGAAACTTCTGCTTCGACAATGCTACACTAGCTGAGTTATTATTTGAGATGCGCTGAAATCGTTAACAATCTTTTGCTATTATAGTTTTTCGGTTATTAGGTATAACCAGCGGTTTACAGATGCAGAGAATATCGTCAAGCACATTACTGTGAGCTACTAAGTGTATATGCATTTCAAAATTTTAATTAGAGATTTAGGTCTCTCCCCCTTATCAATATTGAGTCTATCTTTGACAAATATTGCAAGTCTCACACTCTAATCAAAATTGATTTACTAGATGATTGTGTTGTGAACAACATATTCAAATTACGAGATTTGTTACGACAAAATAAACATTGAATATCTAGTGTAGAAACTCGTGTAAAAATATACTATATCTTTATGTCGGTTGATATATCAGGAGTAAGTAGGACTCGATCTTTGACCGATATGAAAGCATGAAAGCTCCGTAGCCCATGGGAAGGGTGAGGAAATCGTGATTATTTAACAATGATATATAAAAATAATAATCATTTTTATATTCTCATTAATGCAATCACAATGGCCAATGATTTTGCTTTAGAATTTGGTGATTTTGATCAGGCAAATCTTAAATTTTAATTTTTAAATCAAATAAACATTGGGAATCCTCAAAAATTGTATCAAATGGTTGTTTTATATGACCATGGTATTGAGCCAAACTTTAATAATGGTGACGATTAGGTACAACTTTGTGTCTTTCAACAAACATAAAAAAAGAAAAAAGTACAACTTTGTGTAGTGGTGTCAAAGGCATCAGGTTGGGTGGGTCGTCAAAGTTTGGCCCATGGGTCGGCCCGGCCCACCTATACACACGGCCGGTCTGGCTCCTGGAAAAGTCATGGCCCAGCGTAAGTGTGTTAAGCGGCTGAAGACATCCTGCCGAATTGTTGTCGCGTCGGGTGCTTGTTAGCACCCAGTACGGACTGGGTGCCTATTGGGAGACACCCAATCCCTACTTAGCTCTTTTTTTACTGTTTCCCTTTTTCTTCTCCATCTTCTTGACTTCTTCTCCTTCGAATCATCATCGTCATGAAAACAACCTTGTTTCCAAATCCATCATCATCAATGTATTTATTTATTTTTTGGAGAATTCGACTACGATATACGTTAGTCGTTACAAGACACTGATACATCATGAATATGTGATGAGCACGATAACAGCCTAATTTAAATCGGGAATGAAAGAGAACTTAAGCCCAACAAATTTATTTACTTTATTGTTAGCCTAAATTACATTGGATAAATCTTGATGGCAATCTGCTTATAGCGGGTCTCGATCCCACGACCTCATGGGCTTAAGAGGTGAGTCCAACCACTAACCAAAGGCTGGTGGCTCATCATCAATATTCCATATAAAGAGGAGTTAGAGAGAGAAAAAAACCTTGTTTTAGAGAGAGAGAGATAGAGTAAACTACCACGGGAAGGACTTTAAGTCCAAACCAACTTTGATCTATGATGAAGAGTTGGATAGAAAAAAGAAATTCGATTCCAAACCCTTGATGAAACCACCAAAAACTACGACTAAATGTTTTCTTGCACTGGTTTAGTCTGAGATCTGGCCTAAGCTTTCGCACTGACCAGTTCGAAAGCCAAATCAAGTGCTCGAACTGGTTTTAGTCCGCAGGTAGAGTCCGAAAGTTCGCTTTGGGTTTCGGACGGGTTGTTCGGAGACCTTTATATCCAGGTGCCAATAGATGTTTTCGAGTCAACGAAGATTGACCTTAGTTAATCTCCTCTACCGGGTGCTAACAGCAATTTTCGGGTGCGTTTAGCCGCTCCCTTAGTCAATGGTCAAGTCGAGTCGGGCTGTGCCGACCCACAGCACCGGCCAAATTGTTCCTTTCTTCTTCCCAAAGCTTCGACGCTTATCTGCAAATTGAGTAATCTCCCCCTCTACCCTAATTCTTCAACCTAATCTCTCTGTTTCTCTCTCTGTCTCTCTCTCATCACATCATCCATGGGAAAGATTAGGGCTTTCAAGGATGAGTTCACATTCGGTTCCTTTTCTTTCCATTTTTCCTTTTAAAATTTCTTCATTTCAACATTCCTTACATGTAGTTAAAATTCTAATTTTTATTTTTTTTTCATCTGTTTCAGAGGAACGTCTTAAAGAATCTACTAATATCATCTCAAAGTATCTCGATCGAGTACCGGTATGTACGATTTTGAATTCTAATTCGTCACTTTAACCTTTAGATTTTTTTGAATTGAACAAACCCTAGTTGCCACTTTAACCTTTAAATTTAAAGTCGTCTTTTTGAGAGATCATCTTCTATATTTTACACTCCACTATGCTACAATTATTGAAAATGACTTTTGGGGAAAGTGGATGTTAATTATCTGCAAATTGAGTAATTTTGGTGTTATTCAGTAGTTGGTGTCAAATTTCTGCTTAGATTATTCAAATTGATGTTAAATAAACTTTTTGCACAATGATTAATTAAGGAATTATGTGATTTATCTGAAGTAGAACTATCTAAGTACAGAAATTGATGAAGGAACTGAATAGGTTAGGAGGGATAAGTTTAGGGCAAGTAGTTGATTAAAGTTGTTGCTTTTTGTTGTTAAATTTTGAGGAATATAATGAACTATTCACTTTATGGGTTAGTTATATTTTCATGCTTGCCAGAATCGATTTAAGCTCAAAAGCTTAATGAAAGTAAGGACTTTAGTCTCAGAAAGGATTGGTTGTTCAATGCCACAGATATCTAAGTAGAGAGGCAAAATGTAAAAAACTGAAAGCATGGATTTCTTTTGCTGATTTGTATTCAAAGGGTATATTTTCTGCGGGAATAGATACTAGACAGGAGGAGGAATAGATATCAACCTTTAATGCATCTATATTTTACTTGGCTTGGTCTAAGACCGTTTATGAAGAACAAGATTTTCAACCTTCTCTCCTACTGCCACTCTAGCCAGTTGATGCAGCCATATATATATATATACGATCCTTAATCTATTGAGAATATGTAGTCGTCTTAATCGTAGTTGGCAAGAAAGTTTAGAAGTTGGAACCATCAGTGAAGTACTTAAAATATTGTTTGCTAAATGTAATTGCATATGTTGTTAACATGCAGGTGATTGCCGAACGGTTTGATAGTTGTGACCTTCCTCAGATGGAAAAGAAAAAGTAAGTTGTTTCTCTACCATTTGTGAATCCTCTGAGAACAATTTCAGTGATTTCTGTCTTCTGATTTTGTTGTCGCCTCTCAAGATTTTCTATACCAGTGATCAAGTGATACTAATTGCTTTTAATATTTTGAAACGTGTAGTAGTTTACTAGTTTGTAAGTTTAACTAGTACTTCATTTTCCTCGATAAATGGGGTACCAATTGACTCCCCTACCTTGACTTACCTTCTTCTGTCCAACTTCTCAATAATGCAAAAAATAATGCCGTCTTCGAAATCTCTCACATCCATTTTCTTTATGTTTTCTTGTTTTTGCAGATATTTGGTTCCACGTGACATGTCAGTGGGGCAATTCATCCATATCTTAAGCGGCAGACTCCGAATGCCTTCAGGGAAAGCTCTATTTGTGTTTGTAAATGACACCTTGCCTCAAACAGGTATAATAATTACAAAAACCATCTAACCTTATCGTTAAGTTTGTTCTTTCACTACTTAACGGCACAAAAATCTTAATTGAATCTGAAGCCGGGTATCATTTATGTACTTTTTTTGCAGCCAGTCTTATGAACTCTGTATATGAATCGTCTAAGGACAAAGATGGGTTCTTATATATGTGTTACAGTACAGAGAAGACCTTTGGCTAAGCCAATAGAAGGTGTTACGGAACAAAAGCAATAGAAGGTGTTACTGAACAAAATATGGTCGAACAGCAAATGCATAGTGTTGTAAAACTCAGATTGTGTACATAATGAATGGATCTTTTTCTTTTTTGTTGCAAATAATGAATGGATCTTTTTAAATGCTATTTTAACCTTTCCTGTGTAGTCAGATGCTATCGTCCTTGAAACATTTCACTACCTTGTTAGTCTTGGCGAATTACATGGAATCCTCCATGGCATCGCTAATATTTTAGAACATTTTCCACAACCTTGGAAACATTTTCCACTACCTCGTGTTTTGGTGACTTCAATGTCGACGCTTTTAGGGCTAGATTTCCACTATGTTGTTAGTCTGGCCACTTTACTGTGGTCGCTTTTAGCGCCATTTCCTCAGCAAGTGCAGCAAACAAAGGTGTCCACGCATAAACTCTGTAAGCCTTCTTGCAAAACTAATCCATTTACGAATCTTATCGTTGTCAAGGAAAATGAATCAACTCAGTTTTGGAAGTACTCATTGCACAAAGCTTTAGCATTGTCAATGAAAAAGAATCAACTCAGTTTTGAAAGTACTCATTGCTCCAAACTTTCAACCTCAAGTCAAAGTGCCATGGACCATTCTAAAAACAACCAAACTCTTCAGCAATTATCCATACGAAAACATAAACAAGATGCAATGAGTTCCCGTTGACAAAGTATTTCATAAACTTCGCTCAGTTCATATCGGATCCATTTTACGAATTATAAACAACAAAAATAAAAACAACGTATTAGAACCCATTCAGAACCAAAAATAATCCCATCCCTTCAAACATTCATTTACAAGCACTAGATATCTCTATAGTCTTGTATATTATGTTGCTGGTTGTCTTCGACAATATTTTGATGCAAAACCAACTTGTGCTTCTTTCTCCTATACGATCAATCATTTCTCAATACATCTACCCCGTGCTGACAAAAAATATGAACAGGAAGAAGATGCAGTAACCTCACTCTTATAACCTTCAAAATATTACTTCTCACTTCATTGGTTGCTTTTGAGTCATTGCTACAAGTTTTTTACCTCCACTTTTACGCCAAACACCACGTACTGGTAATCCTTCCAAAGGATTGCCATTAGAATCTGTCACTGTCTCTTCCTCATTTCCAGAATCAGGATTCAGAGCTGCTTCCAATGAGCCATCACCGAGTCGAACTCTCTGGAACTTGGGCGTTTTCTTTTTCTTACCTGAACCACCACCACCTGGGTTCTGGCTTTGGCCTCCGCCGGAAGGATTCTGCTTGGAAATCAAACCTACGTTCTCTTCAACAATGGGTTTTCCTTTCCGATACCCATCCTTCGACAATACCTCCACCTCTTGTTCCAAGGATTTCTGATTTCCTTGCAATTTCCGAACAGTGTTTAAGAAGTTATCCTGTAATGAACCATTTGCTTGCTCTACGTGCTTCCCTTTCCCCTTACTTGAACTATTACTTTCTCTAGACTGACTGCTCCTGTTGCCCCATATATTATCAGGTGCACCGTCTGACCTAACGATGGCATTGTGTGTTTCAATTAGCTCTCTCTGCTTTTGAGTATCTGGACACAGGCTAGCAAGTTCAAGAACAAGATGTGTCAAACCAAACTGCCGGACATATGATAAGTATTCTCCCGTGCCAATTACATCTTGCCGAAATTCTCCAGATATTTCTCTGAAAGCAGAGTATTTGTTCTCGTCAAAATCTAAAGCAGAACGAATCCTTTCAACCAAGGACTTGTTTGCCGTCTGCACATCTTCCATCTCTAGAGATTTTTTGACTGAAGACAACTTGTCCTTCTTTGTTGCCGTGATAGGAGGGAAGTTGGAAATTGAGGAGTCCTTCCGTGTTGCTGTTACAGGAGGGAAGTCGTTCATGGAAGAGGCCAAAGGTCCCCTTATCTCTGTCAGATTTGGCGCAGATGAAGAGTGGGAAACCTTGGATTTGCTAGCTGAGTTTTGTGGAAAATGTGTAGAAATAGCTGACGAATGCCCATGTCCTAGTTCAGGTCTAAGATAAGCAGTACTTGCTTTCAAGTAAGGACCAGGTGCACTAGAAGTTGAAGCTTTAGCTTGGGAAGAACTGGCAGAGCTAGATGACGATGTTGAAAGCCCACCATAATTAATCACGGGTCTAGGCTGATTGACGCTACCAGGTATTGACGAAGTTCCACGAGTTGACCAACTTTGACCTGCATTGACCTCTCCGTTGCCATTTCGACGAATGCGGGCAGCCATCGTGTTCTTACCTAATCCTGGTGAGTCGTGTTGTGTGTTCTGCTGAGTGCTATCTGGAGCACCAGGATTAGGTATTGACGAAGTTCCACGAGTTGACCAACTTTGACCTGCATTGACCTCTCCGTTGCCATTTCGACGAATGCGGGCAGCCATCGTGTTCTTACCTAATCCTGGTGAGTCGTGTTGTGTGTTCTGCTGAGTGCTATCTGGAGCGCCTGAGAGTGGGGGGAAGGATGATACTGCCAAAGAACCATTACGAGAGCTCAAACTCACTGCCTGAAGGTATTTCGAAGACTGCTCAGAATCTGAAGTAGCTAAAGACTCCATAGGAGGAACAATGTCATCAACTTCACTTGTTTCAACATGAGCACTAGTTGCTTCAGTAGTGGACGATATGACATGGGATGTGTTGTCCAAATTGGCTGTCTCAAAGCTGGCTTGAATAGCCATGGCGAGTGGACTTTGAGACGAATCAGGACGAGCACCCCGTCCCCTTCCACGACGATTTTCTTGCTCATATCTTCGATACTGGAAGCTAGTAGGGATCTGGATACAGGAAAGAGAAGAAGATATGGTCATGACCTAATAGCAGGACGCCAATCGAAGTCCAATAAAAAAATGAACTAGATGATAATGGTTGAGAAGTGCCTATTGGTTGGGAAAAAAATTTCTAAACCACAAATGCAAATAGTAACCAATAGAAAATGTGTGCAAAGAAAACAAAGGGTAAAATTAGTGAAAAAGATTCAACATACTTGTAAGGCAGCATTACGCTTGGAACGAGACATGTTCCCTCCATGTTCTAAAGTGTTATGCCTCTACAACCAACAAAAGAGAATATAAACATCATTATCTCAGTAAAAGAAAGAGGAAAAAAAGGAAGGAGAAAGGAACCACATTTTCAAGCCAAAACTATAAAAATCTCTAAATAACACTCTAGATCATTCAACATATTAGTATGCACCACAAAATTACCTTCATTTCAGCTTCTGATTGAAAAACAATGAATTTTTTAGCAAGACATGCTTCATCTTCACACAGGAAATGTTGTTGCCGAAAATGGATCTGTGACATAGAATAAATTGTTAACACATCATTAACTATAGATAACAATATAGTAATAAAAAATATTAAAAAGGTGCGCTTGCCTCCAAATCATCATATTTTTTGAAGTAATCGTACTGTCCTGGATGTTGCCTGCACGAACAAAGAAAAATGGTTCACATGTGTTTTAAAGCCTTCAGGATTTTAACTTTAACACGTAAGTATCCTTCATAATGGAAGAGGGCTGACTCTACCTTTGACATATGTGACAAGTAAAATGTTCAGTAGACATATGTGTATAAAGTTCATTCTCTCCATAGAACGGTCTCTTGCAGAAATCACACATAGGGTGCCCCATAAAGCCGCCTCTTTCACTCTCACTGCCGTCAACCTCAGAATTACCTGCGTTTATGTGTTGATTCAACTGTGCTCGGGTATATAGCTTATGCTCACATATAAATATCTGGACCAAAACATGAATTTATCTCAGTAACAAACACATGTTCCAATTCAATGAGAAATATTAGAGCAACAGTGAAATGGAAGCAATCTTTCAAATATCGAACTAACCAACCAATTTGTAAGCCCATTAAACTTCAAATTTGGGTCCAAAATCAGCACAATCAATACTAATAAATTACGGGCGTTCTTTTATAGCAAAAACTGAACTTAATCATACAATTACTTTAAGAATTGTATTTTTTTCATCACCAAAACTATCAAGCCTTCAAAAGTCTACCAATTCCATTCTAAGTTCAAAATAAACTCTTTCTTTATCCAATAATAATGTAACATCAAATTAACAATATAAGTTATGATTTTAGGTCAGAAATCAGTATAAGTTGGGCTCTAACCTTTCTCCCTTCCAAACATAAAGTACACATAAACAATTTATGCTGGTGATATAAGTGCCCCTTCAACTGTTCAATATTCCGAAATTTCGCTTTTCGCTTCTGTCCTTGATCTTCCATATTGTCACAGACACTACAAGATAGTCTACACATAGCTTTGATCATCTTGTAATGGTCTGAATCATCAAAGTACGCTTTCGTATCTTCATGATACCAATAAGATCCAACCTTTCCTTCCTTAGCATCAGATGGAAATACAGAAAAATCCCCAATTGTCTTCGTATAATCACCTAATGCCTAAAAAACAATATACCCAAAATCAAATTCTACTCAAAAAATTGCAGATCCAGAAACTAATTACCAGATTATATGAACTTAAAGAGAACAAACAAAAACGATTATTCAAGAAAAAACCCTAACCTTGGTGACGAAGATGATGTCGGATTCAGTTTTGCAGATACAACATTTTCGATCTTCGCAGATGAATCTAAGACGAGAAACGCAGGTAGAACAAACCTCTCGATGACCACAAGAACCGTAAGCTACCCATTCAAGGGTTTCGGCACATACAGCACAGCTATCATCCATAGTTTCAGATGAGAATTTTAGAGAGAGAACGGGAGAGATGGATATTTAGGTTCTTGAGATAATTACAGTGATAGAACTCTAGGGTTTGAGGGAGACGAAAAGATTTGAGAATTTGGGGAATTTATCAGAAGTTTAGGAAGAGCAGAAAAACGTTTTCTTGCGGAAAACGTAAAATACAGAATTAGTTGTTTGTTTGTGGTCTTCTTCGAAGGCCACCTAAAACTAAAGCATAAGAGGCGGCCGTTATTGTATAAATTTCTTAAGTGAATGTTATTTTTAAAGAAAAACGGTGTAACAGTGTAACTTTTAGAAATATATGTAAATCGGATTCTAGAGTAATATTTACCAATTGAAGATCCCTAATCTTTTCTAGTTTATAGATACACACCTTTTTCTCACCATCACCCCCAACCATCCACATTATTTCTCTCTATATCTCTGTTGTTATCGTCGGATCCCTCCTATTGTCCACAAATTAATTGTTCCCTTCGAATGAAGATTTCGTGAAGGGATTTTTCTTTGTCTTGACAAACTGATGCATGTAGTAGAGGATATTTTTCTTAAAAGATTTTTTCTTTTTCAGTCCTCCGAGAAAGAATTGTCGAGAATCTCTGACCAAATCATTGGAAAACTTGAGACTGACGTTAAAAGTGAAACCGCTAATGTAAAACTAGTTAGGTGAAAAGATAGCCAATATTTGTGATTATTTCCTAGTAGTTTACGTTTGGATTCTTATAAAATATCTTACAGTGTTTTCATGTTCGGTTGAATCATTATTAATTTACATAGTCGTTTGGTGGGGGTGTGGGTTGTGCAGTTGTGTTGTTGTGCACATTGCGGACCCCACCACAAGGGGTTCATTTTTAGTTTTTCTTTCAAAAAAGAATTAGGTATGTTGTGCCGAACTAGTACTACCGCTTGAGAGCTAGAGAAAAGACTTTTAACAACTTTGTTGGTGTCAAGACCATATTCTTGGAGAAGCTTATGATGTCACGTGTGCCAGGATGACACGTATGAACATGATAAGTCGAATGACCAAGGCGGGGGCCATAGGGGTCGAAGCTCTTGTTTCATGCGATAAAAGGTGTTTGTTGCATTGAAGTCCGGACAAGAACGTGAACGTCATTTATAAGAACAAATATGTCCCTTCGAAAGATTGACATGTTCATGTGGAAATAGCTTAAACACAAACTTTGTGTATGAGACGCTTGATCTCCCTTCCTCATATGTCATGTGCAGATGTCCTGACCTCGTCGATGCGATGCTCACCATCTTAGTAAGTGAACACGAAAGCGAGCAATATTGGCGCAACCCCCAAAGCTGGCCTAGCATATGTCAGAGAGACATATTGCATGGGTTCTTTTGTCATAAGACACGACTTAGGACAACACATGGCGATAGTGTGTTGCGACCCCCATTTGGGATAGGCGCTACATATCTCACGTGTCGAGTTGGGCTGTCTTATGTTGGCCAACACATGGCGATAGTGTGTTGCGACCCCCATTTGGGATAGGCGCTACATATTTCACGTGTCGAGCTGGGTTGTCTTATGTTGGCCAACACATGGCGATAGTGCGTTGCGACCCCCATTTGGGATAGGCGCGACATATTTCACGTGTCGAGTTGGGTTGTCTTATGTTGGCCACATGGGAGCTAAGGTAGCTTATCCAAGATGAATGCTCATATACCCAGTGTCAAAATAGTAAGTCGAGATGTGTATGTGCTAGAAGTCTAGAACTGGATGGCAAGATCCATGTATGTGACTTGGTGTGCTTGACATTGTCGTTGGTATCTTTTATGATGGGCGAGAGTATGTTACTCATGGAAGCGTTGTATGGGACAACTCGAGCAGAGCTTGTCTGCTGAGACACTAAGGTATCATAACGCGTGACATTGGCAAGGGCAAACTGACTAGAAAGTCATCAATGTAAAAAAGTAAGAAACAAGAGCGTGTCGTTCCCACACTTAAATATCGATGAACGTGTTTCAATACATACTATAAGAACTATATGACGACAAGAACAGAAAGATAAACCTCATCAAAACATGGACTTTGCTCTGTTCAACTCGGTGAACATTGCAAAGTAGAAAGGTGATATTGAGGTGATGGACTAGCTCTTCACCAATAGCATTACAAACAAACTACTGTGTTTTTCCATCACCTTTATTTATTTCTTCTGTAAATATATCTTAAAGATCACAAGTGATCCAATTTGGTTCAGCAAATTTACCCATCAATTTGTCTTCATCAACTCCTTTACTCCTCTTCAAACTCAAACTACCAATACCTATATCTTCACCTCCTCGGTGCCACGATGGCGTTCCATTCTCATACCCATTCCACGTCAGCCTCTGTAATCCACTACCATCCAACCTGGCAATATACAATTCCCCATACGGCTGAAACTGGTTTGGAATAGAAACTGGCTCAGCCGTTACTCCACCCAAATTAGCCGTAAAAAGAAGCCATTTCGAATCAGGACTAAAACACACGTGATTAATTCTCTCTTTATCCACTTCTTCTGATCCTTCTTTTCCTGCCAGGTGGACACGGCGCAAGTTAGTCCCATCTGGACTAATCAGGTAAATGCTAAATACTCCGGAGTCATCCGGGTTGTGCCGGTTAGATGAGAAAGCGATAACCTTTCCATCCGGTGACCAGTTTGGCATCGTATCAATCCATGGTCCTTCCGTTAACTGACGGATTCCACCGTTAAATTCTCCGTTAACGGCATCAACTATGTATAAATTCTTGTGACCTGATCTTCCTGATCGGAAAACCAAATGTTTCCCGTCTGGCGAGCAAGACGGGAACGCGTTATTGCCGGAATCTTCACTAGTTAAAATCTTCACCTCGGGTTGAATCTCATCAACGTCGTTCTTGAGATGCGTTAGATCAAATGAGATTCGTGCAATCTGAACCGGTGTTTTAGGTGACTGAAATATCGGGCCAACTGTTGTATAGATAACGCCCTTTTCTATTGGACTCCAACAAACGCAGAATGTCATTCGATCTTTTAAAACAGTCCAAGATTTTGAACCGTCCGATTTTACGATCTTTACTCCACCAAATAGACCGGAATCTTGATTATAAGCGACGAGATCTCCCGATGGAGAGGATGAAGGGAAGAATCCATGAAGACGAGTCATTTTTAGTTCCTTCAATGGAGATGAAACCGGTTCGAGATGTGGAATCGTTGTCTCGCCTTGAGCTGATTCTCCTCTGAATCGGTGGTAACCAAGAAACCCCGATTCAGGAGAAAAAAACGGATTGTAATGGTGAAAATCTGGATTCAAATGTTCAGTGATTTTGTGAAATTTCTCAGATTCAAGATCGAATACCTCTATATGGCGGAATTGATTATCGCGCCGACGAGTTGCGACGGCGATTCTTTTGCCATCGTGTGAAGCGGCTGGAGTGAAGGCATGAACTCCTGGTGGAGTAATCCTAATCGGTGTAGAAGATTCGCCGGAGATTTCGAAGTTTTCCGGTAAATCTACTCGGTAAATGCTCCACCATCCATCATCAGACTTCCGATGAAAGAAAATAGTGGAATCGCTGGACCAAGTAGGCCATCCGCCATTTTTACAGACGATGATTCTCGTAGTCGGATCTGAATCTCGGAAAACAACAATATCAGTATCCAGTTCATTAAATTCACCTTTCCATGGACGAAATCCATATGAAGCAACCGCAACGAATTTTCCTGTTTCAGAAATAGCAGGACTATAATCAACAGCTTCGTGAGGAGTTAACCTAATAGTAGAATGGATTTTCTTATGATCATCTTCATCGAGATCTACTGAGTAAACAGCTGACCAGCTTTTCAAGTGTTGATTAGGAAATTCATGAGCTGATACGAAATACAGTTTGTTGTTTCTGATAGTTGGATGATCATGAAACACACTTTCTGAAATCGACGGAAGTTGCTTCTGCGGTTCTGAAATTCCTAATCGATTTAAATAAATACGAGCTGAACCAGTTCGTTCTGATACGTAAGCTAGGGTTTGATCTTCATCGACGAATCGTCCATTGAAATTGATGGAAACACCGTCAGTTAGTTGGCATTCTGTAAATTCGTTTGCTGATTGGTCGAGATTAGATGGAAGTCTGACGGAGAATATATCGAAGCCGTAGTGAGTGCGGCCGACGGTGGAGAAGATGATGATTCCAGTGGGAGAATCCATTAAACTTTGAGGAAGCAAATCGCAATCGGGTTGAATGAAGAGCAAGAGAGAAATGAGAAATGTGTGGGTTCAGAGTTCAGTAAATGATATCGAGTAGAGTGAGAAGTCTATTTAAATAGTGGGATTTAAACGTGGAGCCGTTGAGGATAAGTTCTGTTGACGAAGCTACCAGAGCGCTGCCGTGTTCGTTTTTCCTACCAACTTTTTTTTTTTTTGTTGAACTATCCTACCGACTTCAGTCTCGTGTTATTTGCTGTGGCCTTCTTTCAACAAAAAAAAAAAAAATAGACCAAGCTTAGTTTGTATACTTTAACGCTGATGGTTTTAAAAATAGAAATTCAACTAGGTTCCATTCTCGTCCTACGGACGGGAAAGATCCCTCTTGGCTAACGCCTTCAAGGAGAACAAAAATAAATTGTAGGTTAAACCGAGAAGACACGATTTCTCTGAGATAATTAAAAACATTTACTTGAGATAATTAAATGAGTTATGATATTTTATATTAGTCGTTCGATCTAATCAAAGGTAATAAAATGAACGGTCAGACTTATCCCCTGGATAACCGACCGACCTGTTTTATTATAACCAAATAATCAAAAATAATTAATTGTTTACACTAATACCCTTGTGGTTTAAGTCAAATTACACTAAGAAGATTTTATATTAGTCGTTCGATCTAATCAAAGGTAATAAAATGAACGGTCAGACTTATCTCCTGGATAACCGACCGACCTGTTTTATTATAATAGATATATATTGTCTCCATCTTGTTGTTTATGAAATAATAAATGATGAGAACAGTTTTTTGTCATTTTCATGAAAAGAATATAATGTATATATACGGTTAAGATTTTTGTTAGCTCAAATAGGGGCACACGGCGTGAAAATAATTTCACATGAGAAATAATATAGTGTATGCACACAGTTAAGACTTTAGTTAGATCAAATACCGACAGGCGTGTAAAAACAATTTCACACGAAAAAGAAACTCTATTAACATGAATACAAACTTAAGTTGGGCTTTCATGGTGTGGAGGGCAAGTTACTGAAAATAAAGTGTAATGGAAATAGAAAGTCAAGGAAGGCGGGAGCCGGCTATACAGTTCTTGAACATCTTTTTGTCAGCTAGAAAAAGGAGTGGCAGAATAGGGAAATTCATGGATTTCAATCGTTGATGAATCCATGAGACATTTGACTTAGATATTTTAAATTTGTAAATATCTTAATTGATGTATGAATGGCACCCTACTATAAATTGATAGTCCAATATTTCTAAGATTTCATCATAGAAATATTTAGGAAGCTCAGAAGATCAGTTTTTTTTTTTTTGTTGAAAGTTAAGGAGATTAGTTGGTAGATATATGTTTTTCAGTAAAAAAATTATCGCCATATCATATGTTGACAATAACTTGTTTCAGTTAGACATTTTAGCTTTCAACGGGTTAAATGTAATAAAAATCAAGAAATTAACTTGGGTTGAGATGCTATTGTGGTTTGTAAACAAGTAAACAACAATATTGCAACCCCAACTATAAAAGAGAATTTACCTTTCAATAATTCGTAAATAGTATAGGCGTCTAACGTCTGATTTAAATTATAGAGGCACGCCTAGAGATGTCTTGTGTTGTTTGATCAACCTTTACATGTATCTCGAATTCATGTTTAAAAGGGTCATTTGAACGCTAACAACATCAGCTTTTCAATTTCTTCCATCCTAAATTACCGTATCTTATCTAATTGAAATTCAACTGATATTTTCGAGGTTTTAATTATAACAACACACCACAGCAACACACACTACTCTTTTTAAGTTGGACATTTAGAAGTAATCAACAGTATCTCAACAAATGAGGGTAATAATCAGGGTTTCATATAGTATAATAACAAAGGGTAAATTAGGAGCACACATGCAAGATTATTATCTTTAAGTTGAGTTTGGGTCGTATATGATTGTGTTGGCTACTGAAGAATGTGTTCGTCTGTGTAAAACGAATAGTTGATTCTAATTGACCATTGCAGTGATTTATGGAACCCTAAGTGATAAAAATATCACTTACACAAACCAAGACTATTGTAATTAGATTGTGCACTTTCTGAACACCACAAAAAAGTTTGAACTGAAGATTATGCTTATGAAATTTACAAACACGATTTGGATAAGCACTTATAAAATCCGAAAGTTGAACTATAAATGCATCTTTTCGGATCAAGTTGTTTGGCTTACAATCAAAATGCACCTCCAAAGCAAAAGTTATCTTTATTGTTGCCGGTTTGCAGTAAGACTAAAGCTTTTTGTATAATCTGTCATTTTTTGTTGGTGAAAATCTTTTGCTTCTTACACTGTTACGAAAAACAAATTTAAACTCTAAACGTTTGTATTGTAACTAATGATCAAGTTGTTAGGAAACTTACAAAAAAGTGTATAATCGTCCGCGATTTGGGTGCCTCTTTAGGCATCAACCGGAAGCCCACGGACAAGACAGTGTGAAGGCACTCGGGTTGGGCTTATTTTGTGTTGTTCAAATTAAACACGGATTACATCGAGTTTGAGTGTCTTCGGACTGCTCCAATCCGTGGGCGGTAAAAGTGATGGGCCAAGAATAGAAAAGAGGGGCGCTTGTAGACGTTCTCCTAGGATTTTAGGTTGATGACACTCGAGTCCACTGCCCCCAGGTGAAAAAGAGACTGAATTCATGGCGATTCGCGCCGTAATATACAAGTCCAAGGCGTTATAGTTTCCCGCCCATTTTCCCATCCTCATTTCTCACCACTGTTTTCCTTCTCATACTTAGAATTTCAGATCGAAAGAGATGGACGCCCTAATTCTCGAAATCGGTCAGCTCCTCGATCAAACTCTCAAACCAGACAACAATTTCATTTCCACTGTTACAGAAGCCCTAGAACAACTCTCCCTTCGTCCCGAATTTCCTTTTGCTCTCATCGCCATTTCTACTTCCGGTAAAGATCTTCGCAATGCAATCTCAGTACCATATTTACTTGAAATTAACTTTATGAACTTTTAGTACTAGTGATCTTTCATTTTATGATCATTTTAAGTTTGTGTGAATCTTTTGATGTTGCAGGAGGTGAAAATCTAGGGCAGAAAATAGCAGCTGCGACATATTTAAAGAACTTAATTAAGCGTTATGTTGATTCAACGAAAGTTAGTAACGAGTTCAAGAATCAATTGGTTACTGCTTTACTTCGAAGTGAACCAGCAGTTCTCAAAGTTTTAATTGAAGCTGTATGCACAATTTTCTCATAAATCTATTACTAATTTCTTATTTTTGTTAATTTGGTCTGATATTGCCGCTGTTTGTCTTTTGATTTTGGCAGTTCCGTATTATAATTGTGAAAGAGTTTGTAAAGGAGAATTCTTGGCCTGAATTGGTACCTGAATTGCGATCAGTTATACAAAGTAGTAATTTTGTCAGTGAAGATCGAAATTCTCAATGGAATACGATCAATGCCCTTACTGTTCTTCAAACTATTACTAAACCGTTTCAGGTATTTCTTTAATTTATATGAATAATGTTTTGTTTGCATCTAGTTTGGGAGTTTGTATCATTGGTGATAATGTCTTACGTCTTCTTCTTTCAGTGTTAGGTTTCTTAAAAAGTATCCACTTTCAATTGCACAAACCTGAGTTTTTTTCTTGCGAGGGACTTGATTATTGGTGATATATAACTAAGCGTAACAGATTATTATTAATTAGAATAGTAGCTTATCGAAACCGTAGTTTCTTCATTTGGTTGTTTGAGTTTCTCTGTACCTTAGAAATAAAATTGAGTAAATTTCCTACTAACTTGGTTCTTGATTTTTTTTTTTTTTTTGAAAATTTGAATTAATATTAAAACAAAGAAACTATACAAAGAGGAAAGGAAATGGATTTCTCACGAAATCCATGCCTCCCAATTCCGAACTACATCATGGAAAGAAGCATGACAATACTTCGGTGAACCCTTAGCCCAAACTAAAATACATGCTTTAACATCTTCCACATCTAGGTTAGAATTAATATTTGCATCCTTAAAGATCTTATTATTCCGGTCCTTCCATATGCACCAAAAGATCGCGACTGGAACGAGATTCCAGATCTCCCTCTTAGACTTGGGTTTCGGAGCCTCTTCCCACTGTTCTAAGCACATACCCGGGGAGCTAGGCATACACCATTGGATCTTCAAGGATCCCAAAAAATAGGACCATAACTCCTGAGCAACTTTGCAATGAAGGAACAGATGCGCGCTTGATTCCTCCTGTTCCTTACACATGACACATCGGCTAGGGATCTGAAATCCCCTCCTGTGGAGCACTTCTAACTTGGTTCTTGATTATAAATGGTATCACAATATTGAAATACATCGCGATGATAATATATTGTAGTATTACGTTATTTGTTATCGAATAATGCGAAGAATGTAGCTACATTCTATGATATAATTTGAAGTATTATTCAATCTAACTTGGTGGGTTTTATTTTGCGAAACTACAGTACTTCTTAAATCCGACTGTAGCAAAGGAGCCTGTGCCGCCACAGCTAGAAATTGTAGTGAAGGAAATTCTTGTACCATTGCTTACATTATTCCACCATCTTGTTGAAAAGGTTGTGTTATTCGACTTTCTTGTGTTCCACTTTCCTACCCTTTTTTTCTGTTAAAGAAGTGAGCATGAAGCCTTGGATTCAATGGTGTATGTAACAGGCTTTGTCAGCACCCAATAAAATAGAAATGGAAGTCGAAAAAATCCTTCTCATTATATGCAAGTGCATCTCTTTTTCTGTAAGCTACTCCTTATTCCTTTTCCTTCTCTATATCTCATTTCTTCCTACTGAAAATTCACCGTAAGTTAGTTTTGTAGGTGAGGTCATACATGCCGGCTGATTTAGTCACTCTTTTGCCTTCCTTTTGTCTGGATATCTTTCGAATTGTGGATTCCCTGAGTTTTGATGGTACTATGACAGAAGATGGTTACTCGCTGAGGCTCAGCACTGGAAAGAGGAGTTTGCAAATCCTGTGTTCCTTGGTGACCCGACATAAGAAATATTCTAATAAGTAATTGTTCTGTTTGATTTGAATTAAACATTCTTATGTTTCCAGAACTCTCATATATGTATTTTTTTAAATTCTATTTATGCAGGTTGATGCGTAACATTACTTGTTGTGTTTCTAAAGTAGTTAAGCAAAGCCCTAATATTAGTGTAAGTTAAATTCTTTTCACTTTCTTTCTCCGTTTTCTCTTTTGCTTTAGAATGGTCCAATTGCACAAGATTGACTCGGCATCTTTGTGTCTATATCTGACCTCTATTTGGAATATTTGTGCACCTCTTCGTGTTATGAGTATGTTGTGGTTTGCATGTGTCTTGAACTGAGACATACACTGGTTGCAGAACTTCCATCTTCTCTGCTAATATGTGTCTCATGTATGCTCTTATGTCAGTCCTTTTGTGGTCCGTTTTCTTACATGGTTTTACACTTTGGTGACATTTGCAAGTATTTCTTATCTTGCAGAAGTTGGACTTTAAGTCGGAGCGGGTTATTTCGTTAGCTTTCGATGTTCTGTCACATGTTCTTCGGACGGGGCAAGTAAGTTGCTTGTACTTTAGTTTAATGACTCCATAAACATACCAAACTGAAGCCACATGTTACCTTAGGATTATCTTCTAGTCGAGTAGTATGTAAGAAATGATTCATTTCAAATACTTTCATACTTGTGGGGTCCTTTTACGTCAATCTTCCTGCTTGGTATTATAATTCATGTTCTCGGATTACTACAAACTGGGAATGCTGAATTGTATTACACTTCCACATGTATCTACTAGGTTGCAAATCCTTCTCGCTCTTTACACCAGCCGAAGAGTAAAAGTTGTCATCTGCCTTACATTGCTATATTCTGTCTGCTAATTCGTTATGCTGTTTAGGGTAGTAGCTAGTGCAGAAGTTCTGAAGTAGACTGTCAAGTCTAGGTCGAATACATGGTTACTTCATATAAAATTTTGTCAAAATAACAAAGCTAGAGAGTTGTGAATAATGAGGGAACATATCTAATTAAAGACAATTTTCAAGAGGGTGAGGCACCAGTGTAGGATTTGAAACCCGCTAATATAACAAACATGAGCTTCTAATTCTCGTTCATATCACTTTCTTTTGTATTATAATTAGAAACTTTTGTTGAAATCAATTTCAAATAAAAGGCCCAAAAGTCCTTTACTTCATGTCTTAAATACGATGAAAGACATTAAATCAGCAATTAGTTTATCCAAGAATAGAATATCCAGAAGTTCTTAATTTGGAACTATCAAAGTCTCATGGAGAGCAGTTTCAGTAACCACAACTAAGGTATACTTTTAATCAATGAAGAGCAATAAAGCGAACAGTTGTAAATCGGGATCAAGTGAGCCCTGTCATCAAACTAATTCCTGACCCAGTCAACAATATAATTTAAAATGTCATGTAAAGGCATAAACACACACATTTTGGGTATAGGGTGCAATGTATATGGTATAATTGATGCCCGTGCAATATTGTATCCATTGACCATTTAGTTTAAGCAACTGTCCGAAGTCAGAGATTCTTGTTTCATTATTTTCTCTGAGATATTCTTCTCGTGATGGTTATGCAGGGATGGAGAACTGTTTCACCCCAATTTTCTTCTTTGCTAGATTCAGCAATTTTCCCAGCATTAGTTATGAACCAGAAGGTGAGACGTCATATTTCTTTATATCAAAATAGGTCTTTCGTTAAATATGTTCACGTGCAATTCAACTATAATAAAGTCTACAAATTGGTACTTTTGTTTCCGTAATGTCAGCCATATACATGCCATTAGGTAGATCCATAGATATGTGACTATATGAGTAGTTATATACAGCATTCTTGTTTAGGGTGTTCAAGCTGGTGCCAAACCTTTTTTTTTATTACTTATCTGATGTGTTTATGGTGACTGATTCAATATTAAATATAAACTGATGTTTTTTTAAAAGAGTATGTTACTAAAATGACATGCATGCTGCTTTGTTTTTCTCTGTAGAGTGCAATATATTACGATCGCCTGTTGAAAATAATCTGTCGGAATGTTCTTTCTGGTCTTGGGAAGGGATTCTAATTTTGTTTTCGTTTTTCACTTTTCGGATCATTTTAAATGGAAGCTGGTGCTCAAGCCTGCATAGGAAATACTTGTCACCAGTACACTTGAATATGAGTCGATTTACTGACTAATCCAAATCCCGTGATGCTTTTAACAGGATGTTTTGGAGTGGGAAGAAGACCCAGACGAGTATATGAGCAAGAATCTTCCATCCGATCTTGTATGAAGTTTGATTTACGAAGTGCTATTTTTATGTACTTGTATATATGTAATATTATTATTTTTATTTTGTTCCTTTTCCTTTCCTCTTTAGAAACTTATGCTCTTCTATTTTTCTCTTTAAACAGAAATTTATGGATGGAAATTTCACTGCCAGGAAAAGTGCAATTAACCTTCTTGGTTTTATTTCAATGGCAAAGGTTAACTTTCGCCATGATACATTGTATTTATAACTTGTTAGTCTTTGTACTCATTGGAATAAATTGGATGATGTCTACAGGGGCCTCCAACGACGACTAGCAGCCAGTCAGCCTCTACTAAACGCAAAAAGAGCGAGAAAAATAAGGGGAAAGTGCAACCTTGTTCTGTGGGGGACTTGTTAGTGCTACCCTTCTTGTCAAAGTTTCCCGTGCCTTCTGGTGCCTCTGTGTACGAAACAAACAAGTGAGTTTGGCAAATACATAATAATTTCCTTTCGAGAAAACACTGGTAATTACTGATTACTTAATTACACATTTGATAACAACAAGGACCACTTGAACTTGACCATTAACCATAATTCCTTAAAACATAACTTTAAAGTTCAAATTTTTTTTTTTTAGTATATGTATTTGTAAATCTTGATGGCAACTGCTTCCATCGAGACTCGATCCCACGACCTCATGGGCTTAAGAGGGATGTCCAACCGTTACACCAAAGGGTGGTGGACATATTCGATTTTTATTGATACTGTCTGTTCAACTGGAGAAATGACAAAGATTTAAATATTTTCGAAACAAAAGCTAATATATTGGGCATTTAAGAGGATGGGATGCTATGAGTGAAGAGTATGGTTCAAAGCAAATGTGGACAAGATAAAATGTGAACAACATCTGTCAATTTCAAAATCTCTTGAAGGATGTCTCCGTGGACACAAAAGACGAGATATTTACATCTGTTCTTCCTTTATGTTCCATGGCTTTCCTCCCTTTCTATGCTATCTAAGGGTTCATTAACATTTCATACTTTCATCTGAACTTCTGCTTCGACCTTGGCAGTTACTATGGTGTTCTGATGGCATATGGCTGCCTTCAAGATGTAAGAGATCTTATCCTCTTTTCTGTTGATGGATCGAGGTCATCTATGTGAAGTAATGTGACTCCGCTGTTGCTTTTACAGTTCCTAAGGGAGCGCAATCCGCTTTATACGGCTAATCTGGTCCGGACTCGGGTTCTACCAGTATATTCGTTATTTCCATGTGTACCGTACTTAGTTGCCTCGGCAAATTGGGTACTTGGAGAACTTGCCTCCTGTCTCCCCCAAGTGTGACATCTCATATTCTCTTCTCTTTTTCACATTGTTCTTATTGTCTTACCGTTCCTTAAAGAACTTACTACTCCCTCGAGATGAGTAAGTTCTAATGGATTATGCAAGCATACATGCTGGTAGGAGCACTTACTGACTCACGTGTTTCTTGTGCAGGAAATGAGCGCAGATGTATATGGTTTCCTGCTAAAAGCATTAATTATGCCTGACATGGAAGATACCCCCTGTTATCCCGTTCGAGCTTCCGCTGCTGGAGCTATTGCTGAACTTCTTGAGGTAAATCAGATTCATTTAAATTCTGTTAGTTGCTCTACTAGTAATGTCTCCTATATTATATCCCGTCTTGATATTTTTTCAGAATGATTATCTACCACCTGAATGGTTGCCACTATTGCAAGTTCTGGTGAATAAGGCTGACACCGAAGACGACAATGAGTCATCCATCTTTTTTCAGCTTCTCTCTACAGTTGTGCAGATAGGAAGTGAAGGAGTTTCTATTCACATTCCAAACATTGTTCCATCTCTTGTTGAACCTATTTTAAAGCACATACCTCCTATTCCAGAGCCATGGCCTCAGGTACCTGAATGTTTTCCTTCTGTTTGACACAGTCAATTGCTTAGCATTTAAATTTGTCTTGTCCCTATCCTGTCTTACAAATAGCAGTTTTTCCCTGCCAATTATCATCTTCCTGGTGTAAAATTTTCCGAATGGCATCTTTCACCACAAAAAATTGTTAAATATCTGCTATATTCTCTGGTTGTTTTCTACTGGTTTGTTTTTTTAATAAATTTCCTCATAGTTCTGAAATGAGCTGACACTTTACCATGCTAGGGGGTTGAGAGGGCTTTTGGCTCATTAGCTGTGATGGCTGAAATATGGGAGGGCTCTATACCGGCTGAAACTGAAGAGGGCGAATTGAGTGAAGCGTGGATATCTGGTCGTGCTGCTATTGCTAGAGCATTTTTAGATCTCCTGCAGAGGGCTTGGCTTAAACCTCTTCAACTACTGGTGAGTTCGACATGTCCAACATGTCCAGAGTTACAGTTTGAAACTATAAGCATCAAGTACCTTGGGGAATCTCATTATTTTTCAGGAGGAATGAGACTGGCCTTTTGGGATATTTGATTTCTTAAGAAGTTGAAATTTGTTTACTCTGTTTGGACATAAAATCTTAGAATTGCACGACAATTGATCTTCTTGTAGCATATTATAGTTCCTATTTAGTTACTTCTTAGGACCAGTGTAGTGCTCAGTATCTAGGAAACTAGATGCATACATGAAACTTGCTTCTTCAAAGTTGATCATTCAACCAAGGTTATCTAAGGCATGATATCCTTTTCTTAGATCGTAGGTGTCATAGAGTGAAATTTCTTATCGTTAAAAGTCAAATATGTTTATTATTAAGTACAACAAAGATCTCAGTATGATAAGCGACCAATGAGAATCACCTTCATACCTCAAATTCTCCATTAAAATGGCATGCTTGAGGAATTAATATCGAAAGAATGAGAAAAATGGGAAATACAAGAAAAAGGAAAAAAGAAAAAGGAGGCAGACAGTTAAAACGGCCTAATGGAACATCAAGATAGTCTACCAGTTGGACACAAAGTCCATAAAAGATAAAATCCTAGCCCAAACTGAATCCTTATTCCAATGGAACAGTATGACTAAGCACATCCTCCGCTGCCAGAACACTGAGAGGAACCTGGGACTTTGAAGCTATCATTTATTGGGTTTTACAGAATTTTGTTCCACAACTTTTGAGGCCATCCTTCCACATCGATTTACTGGGATTAGATCTTTTTGGTGCTTGTGGTAGTTCGATACCCACCTAACAAGTACTCTTTAAGTTTGTGTTTGTATGTTGTTTTAGATGGATAAATTAGACACGTTACTATAGTTTTCAACTTTTCATATTTCAGAATTCTATGCTTAGTCATATTTACGACTCTGCTACTTCCATTTTGAAAAAAATATTTAGCAACCCATTTAAGTTGATATTTATTCAGTTCACTTTTGGTGTTCAGGAAGAAGACATTTCCCTATTGCCCCCTTCTTCATGTATTGGTGATGCATCGAAATTGCTCTGGTTCATTGCGAGATCTGTGGATGAAAGCAATGCAGTTTCAGATTTAAAAATATCCGAGCTGTTAATGGTTTGGGCTCATATTATTGCCGATTGGCATGCTTGGGATGAGCTAGAAGATTTATTGATCTTTACTTGCATTTCGGAAGTTGTCAACTTACACAAAAGATGTGCACTAAAAAATTTCCTTGTTGGTAATACACCATCTCCTCCAGCTCCACCTGTTCAGAAACTCTCCATTGTTGAAGGGATTGGTGCATTTACATATGGCGCCCTCTCTGAATACCCACCTGCAACTTGGAGGGCTTGTTCATGCCTCAGTTCTCTACTTCATATTCCGACATTCTCATTTGAAGAAGAAACTGTGAAGCAATCTTTGGTGATTGCTTCGAGTCAAGCAGCATTTTCTCGTTTTATTGAGATCCAAAGCACGCCTAATTCAAAGTGGAAGCCTCTGATGTTTCTTATTTCATCTTGTTTTCTGTGTTATCCTGATCGAGTTGAGAGAGTTTTGGAGAAAGTTGTGGTTAAGGGCTTTACTCTTTGGGTACATGCTTTAACTTATATTTGCTCAGCTGGTTTTGAACCTAGTCTATCGGCTGAATCAGAACTAAAATTAATTGGTAAGTAACAAAACGGCTATTATCTTCAATTTATTGTACGCAATTCCTTGTTCTTTTGCTGTTGTCAATAATATCTAATTATTGTTCACTCCAACTCACAGTTATGACGCTTGTGAAGGTGATCGAACGCGTGATTGGTTGTTCTGAAAATCCAGATAGTGGAGTATTAAAGAACTCCTTTGTTGCACTAATGGTACTACTACCCCGTCTTAAAGGAGTTCAGGAAAAAGAAGAAAACATGGAAGATGAGGCAGAATGTGATACCTATGAAGATGACCCACATGAGGAAACTGAGGATGACGACCAGGTCTGAGATCTCCTTTTTTCTTATTTTTTTACTTTGAACGATCTAAATTACCAATCAGATGTGGTAGGAGATAGCAGGATAACCTACGTTGTTGATGTTATTTTCGGCACTCAAGTACACATTTAGAACGCCCCACCTGAATGCTATCGCTTGCTGAAAACCTACCTTACCTTATGTTCCTAACTATTGTAGCTCTTATTTCATGTTAGTAATTCACAGGAAAACAAATACTATTGTTGTCTGTTTACAAATATCAACTATTGTGTAACTTAAAAGAAGAAAAAGAACACAAACTATTCTTGTTATTTTGAGAATATTGGATTTTTTATTAGGATTCTGAGGATGATGAACTTGAAGAAACTGAAGAAGAGTTCATGGAGCGGTACGCAATGGAAGCTCTTAACTTAGAAAGTACGATGGTTGTCGAAGAAGAGGATTTCGAAGATACCGAGGAGTTTGAATTGGGTCAGTCAATAAAACTCTCACCATCCTCGTCTAATATTGTAACATGCACATATATCTATATATATGTTTGAAGATCAATTGTGAGTTGAGTTTAACAAAAAACTGGATACTGAATCATGTTCATTTTGCTTGTTGGATTCCTCAGGTGTCCTTGATGAACTCGATTACGAGTCTGTTGTACTATCGTTGATTGAAAGATACCACCAAGTTCTTATAAATGGGCAAACCTTTTCTCATCAGCTTGTTACAGGTTTGCTGAATGTATTTCCTCAATACAGTTTATTCTTTAAACAACTATAGTTACACAACAAGTGCTGCATCAAGATATATCAGACTCTTGTATTGGTTTTAAGGAAAAACAAATTTTGTGTGTTTCTTAACTTAGTTTTTTTTTTTAATTCTGATATTATATCTCACTTTTTCGAGGTCATTTACGCTTTCATTAAACCAATGTATTAAATTTCTACCTATGTTAAAATTCTTGTTTCACCGGGAATAAATTTTCTCGTTCAAATATTTCATATAGTGAATAATTATGACTTTTGCACCATTTCTCTATATGTACTTGTGTATTTATTCTTAAATCTATGCTTATATTATATGAAGGTAGAAAAATATTCAGCCTATTTCTCATTTTCCTCACTGAAAATATTATAGTATTTTAATATATATTCGATATAATATATTTTATTCGGTATATAATACAGGAAATTGGGCTGGAGACCCAATTTTTTGTTTTTTTTTGTCAAAAAGACAAGTTATCTTTTTTTCCTTCTAGGCACCATGAAAAGTTTGGAAATAGGCTTGAAGGACAATTCTAAAAATCCCTTAATTTTGTATACCTGAATTGACCTTTGTATAAAGGAAAATTTTAGAAACACCCTCAGATTTTCCAAAAACCCTCACATTTTATATAATCTTACTTCTTAGTTACTTATTTTGTTAGGGTTTGATTTTGCGAAGCTTTGCAAACTAGTTTGCAAACTGATTTGCACTACTTTGCAAATTGGTTTGCAATCTGGTTTGCCTTGCAGAGCTTTGCAAACTGATTTGCAAACTGGTTTGCAATCTGGTTTGCCTTGCAAAGCTTTGCAAACTGATTTGCAAACTGGTTTGCAAACTAGTTTGCAATCTGGTTTGCCTTGCAAACTAGTTTGCACTGCTTTGCAAATTGGTTTGCAAACTGGTTTGCAAACTAGTTTGCAATAAGGTCAGTTTTGTCTTTTCCCTATATTAGATAATTTACAAAAATGCCACAGGGAGCTGAAGCCCATAAAAAATTGTCCAATCCTTTTTAACCAAAGGCCAAAGTTTTTAGGGAGTTTTGGCCAAATTTCCCTAATACTAATTGTCAAGAACATAAAAGGAAAATCTCTTGTGATTGTTAAAATATATTCGAAGATCAGTATTTCAGCCAGTTGCAGAAATTAGGGGTTTGAGCTTCCAAACATACTCTGGCAACAAGTGCTTGGTTAACTTGGTAATGGTATTCATTACTTCTCGTTTGCAGTTGTAGTAGTAACAACACTGAAACTATCTATCGAAAAAATTCCACAAGGCACTAATACGATATTGCCTATATATATGTGAGGTGGATAAAAGACGGGAGATTTTTCTATTTGTCTGTGAATAATAAAAAAGAAAACCGAAAGTTCAAAACATAAACATGCAATCTTGGTATTAAAATAAGTGATAATATCATTTTATTTATATGATGATAAAGTTACGAATAGAGGTACATTGTTATTTTCATAATTTAAATAGAGATATTCTGAAGACGTTTACTAACAACGTTAAGAATATCATTTTGATCAGCAAAGTTTTGATTGTGCTCATGCAACGGGGAAACAATCACAGGAGGTGAATTGAAAGCATTCTCACAAAAAACAGCTTGACCAATACTATCTCTTGCAATAACATTAACTTCATCATATGCTCCTTTTTCTAAGCTTTCACCCAACTTTTTCAAATTTATCAATGCAGCTTGATAACTAGTAGTACAAACATCAAAGTGATTCTTCTGGTCTGGAGAATTACTTTGTCTCAAAGCTGGTATAAGATTTAGAGCATCTGTTCCAGTTGTGGTAGCTATATTAACAACTATAACTGCTAGACCTGGAAGATCAGCAACTGCGACACGAGAATCACCGTTTAGTAGTTTGAGGCAGTAACTAGGGTTTTTAGTTGCCGAACAAATATCATTGATAAGACTTTCTGTTAACTTGATATTCCCATAACTTACTAGTTCCCTCTTAGCATTAGAGATGGTAATAATATTGATAAGGAAAAATATTGAAAGAACAGAAGAAACAATACGAGAAACCATATTTTTTTTGTATTACAATAATATTGTCCAAGTAATATTGGAAGATGCTGAGGTAAGTCTAACTGCGATAGAGTGTATATTATATAGTGGGTTGGTACATTAGGTCATTAAATCGATAATATATTTTCTTACTAAAGAAGATTATATGTTTCATCTAATTTGGGAAATAAAATATAATATTATTCCACACGAGAATATGGGATTTCGATTTCTCACATGTCAAGGAGGTTCTAGATCTGTTATGCTAGGCAACCACATATTTATAGTGCATTATCCAATAAGGAAGGTTTTTTTTCTTGAGAAATCAATTACGAGATGTACATAATACGTGATGAGCACAATAAATCCGACGAAATCAAATAGTCAAAAACCTAAAAATTTACTTTATTTATACTCAAGTTCAATATTTCTAGATTTACACTTCCATGAGATCGAACTTAGGACCTTTGCATTATTGTTGGCTGTTAATACATCATCGAGATGTGATAAGTATGATAACTATATAAGTTAAACTAATATGATTAAAAGGACTAAAACCCAACAAGATAGAGGCCTAAAACACATTCTTTCTTTACGAATTTCCTGTCATCTAATAATTTGTGCATCATCTTTACTTCGAACTAGGTGCTATTGAGGGAGCGTCTTTAAACTCCCATCATATGGCCCTTGAAAATAGGATGAGCTTCCCATGGGACTTTTTTTACTTTGTTAGAAACATCCGGATGATTTTCAGGAAATTGGGTTGAAGATCAGTTTTATGTTTTTTTTTGTTAAAAAGACAAATTAACCTTTTGTCCTTGTAGGCACTAGCTAATAGGAAGTTTAGAAATGCATGTGAAGGATAAATTTAAAAGCGCTATTTTTTTTTCAATACCAAAAATACTCCTTTAACCTAAAACTTTAGAAAAATTAACATTGAAATTTTGAATTCTCCTTCCAACTGTAGTTCAGAGAGAGGGGGAAGATTGCGTCGATTTTTTTACTATCGAATCATCAATCTATTTTAGGTTTAGGTGTTTGAATCTCTTTATTGGTTACTTGAAGTTGTATTTTTAGGGGTTTCAACTAGTTTTTGTGATAAAATTCTAGATTAAGATAGTTTTTTTTTTGAAAATTGACTACGATCAACTAGGGGTGTAAACGAGCCGAACTCTTAACGAGCTGCTCGAGCTCGGCTCGACTATTGCTCGTGATTGACTCGAATATTAACGAACACGAGCTTAACACGAGCCCAAAATCATGCTCGTTTATGTAAACGAGCCGAACTTGATCATTCTTTAGTGTATCACGAGCTACTCGTGAACAACTCATTTAACATACTCTCATAATATTGTAGTACATAATTACGTATTAGTATTGAAACTTGTACATGAAATATCAACCATTAAAAAATTATCGGAATATGAGTCATTAATCATTATTATTGTATGCACAAATGATCATTGAAGTATTTTGATAATTTAGAAAGATTTCATTTGAAGTATTTTGATAAACGAGCTTAAAAGAATGCGAGCTCGAGCTCTTTCAAACTTATACGAACCGAGCTTGAACATCTTACTACTCGGCTCGGCCCGACTCGAGTACACCCCTACGATCAACGATAGTCATTACATTTGGCATTGATACATCAAAGATGTGATAAGCTTCATAACCGGCCGTTCAAACTATTACAAGACCGGGCTATAGCCCAACTAAACTATGGCCTAAAGCCCAACTACATTTTTATACCTAATAATCTCATTTCAAATAACCAAGGATTCCACCTTTTCTGGTGGTTCGAACCTGGGACCTCCTGGGCTTTCTGGAGTTTATGTCAACACCTTGAACCACTTGGGCTATCACCTGTTGACAGATTAAGAAATTTTTGATTTACTTGTTTTCATTGTTTTAACAATTCTATAAATACAAAAGTAATTTGAACTTCTAATTATTTTGTGGTAGCTAAACAAAATATTGTTGACTACAGTTACTGTAAAGCAGTGTAAACTCATGGCAAACTTGCTGCAATCATTCCAAAAAACTCAAACTCATTGCAAAGCAGTGCAAACTCATTGCAAAACACTACAAATTTGTTGCAAGCTCTTGCAAGCTTTGGAAACATTTTTCAAATTAAATAAAAAATACTTTGGAAGTCATTGCAAACATTGAAAAGCTCTACAACTGCAATCCAGTTTGCAAAGCACTGCAAAGTCATTGCAAAGTCATCAAAAACTTTGGAATCCTTTTGCAACTAGATGGAAATTAAATTACTTTTGGACATATTTGCATAACCTTCAACCAAAGGAATTCAATTTATGTACACCATGTATGTTAAATTTTGATGATTACAAATTATTTGTATTACGTATTCAATGATAACCAGTTGGATCCATCTTTATTCAGATAATTTAACGTTGGATCCATCTTTATTCAGATAATTAAACGGGAACATGAACATTTCAGAAGAAACACCAAAATTGCATATTTTTTGTTTTAATCGTTTGGTCACTCTAACCCTTAACTACCATGATAGCTACTTACAATATTTTTATTACTTATATAGTGTTTCAATTAATACAAAAGGTATGCCCAAAAAATTCGACTAGCATTCTAAATTTGGGAAGGGCCACCCAACAAATGCCAGGAGCCTAATTTATGTGCCTTCCAGTGAAAATTTGCTATTATGGATACGTAATCGTTAGATGGGAGATTTTAAAAGGCCTCCCCGTTTTTGTTAAAAGGCCTCCCCATGGTTTCGTTGACTTAGTAAAAAACCTTTGACTTAGCTTGGTTAAAGGGGCCCCCTCTTTGAATGGGTGAAAAAAACCCCCTTTGAAGGTGTATTTCACCCACATTTTCTCTCCTCCATCTCATTTTCTCTCTCTGCCACATCATTTGACCACGCCACATCATCATCTTCTCCGGCAGGGTCGCCGGCCGGCCAAACTTCCGGCCGGCGACCTTCAATTTTTTTTTTTAATTCTCTCTCTTCTCTCTCTCTCTCTCTAAAAACAATTTTTTTTTTTTTTAAACTCTCTCTCTCTCTCGAGATCTGTAGAGAGAGAGAGAGAGAGTTAAAAAAAAAAATTGTTTTTAGAGAGAGAGAGAGAATAAAAAAATAAAATTTTGAAGGTCGCCGGCCGGAAGTTTGGCCGGCCGGCGACCCTGCCGGAGAAGATGATGATGTAGCGTGGTCAACATCACCGGTCTTGGGTTAAGTTTGACCTAACGGCGTTTACTTTGCCGTTAGGTCAAATATTGTAAACGCCGTTAGGTCAAATATTGATGAAGGAGGTGCTCTTTTGTAGAGGGGGCCTATAACCAAATGGGTTATAATGAGGGGCGCTTTTAGCGGGGAGGCCTTTTAAACAAAAACGGGGGGCCTTTTAAAATTTCCCATCGTTAGATTAATAAACAAAATTCATCATATAGACTATATAGAAACAAATAAGGCTGTCTTAACACCAAAGGGGTGGTGGCGCAGTTGGCTAGCGCGTAGGTCTCATAGCTTAAAGCGAGTAATCCTGAGGTCGAGAGTTCGAGCCTCTCTCACCCCATTCTTTTTTATTTCTTTCTTTCTTTTTTTTTTTTTTGGTAATTTTTAACAATCTTTATATAGGTCGCCTGTTTCCGGGAACAAGAAAAGTATCCGGAGAAGATGTGATGGTCTTCTAAGAAAAATTCTTAGAACCTACAGACAGGGTTAGATTTCAATCTTATAAGCAACCTTATATTTACAAGATGAACTCACAACTTTTTATATTTACAAGTTGAACTCACAACTTTTAAACCAAAGATATCTATTATAACCAATTAGATGTCTCCTTCAAATGTTAGAAGATCCTCACTTTCTTTCTTTATATTTAGAGATATCCTCATTTATATGATTCTGATGATCGAATTCAAGTTATGGCTGACATGGTGTTCCTCTCACTAAAGAACCTCGCCTCCATCGGCCCCTCTCTCTAAAACTTCGCAAGTTTCCCTCTACAAAAACTGCTTTTCCCTGGGAATGAAAGAGCAATTGATGAAGTGGGGCAAAATTGCCGAAGTGGCGCGCCACTTAGGCAATCCACCTAGCGTCTACCCACTTCTTCAGTTGCTCTATATTTCTCGAGAAAAAAAGGATAAAACATGGGAAATAACTTGCATTGTGCAAATCTGCACAATATACAAAAGAAAACGGACGAAAAAACATTTAGAACGACCTTAAAGAAAGGCCAACGCTTTGGGGAAAGCTAAATAGTTTCCGGAGTGTGAAGACTTGGTAAAAAATTGGTCAATTTTGTTTGACAATTTTATTTAGGGGGAAAGCAAAATAGCTTCTCCACCTCAGCTCTTTCTCCACCTCACCTCTCTCTCTGTCTCCACCTCACCTAATCGGAGGAGACAGACAGAGAGGTGAGGTGGAGAGAGAGTGAAGTGAGATGGAGTGTTTTCTTTTTATTTCTCCTTAAAATATATTTCCCCGGAAAATTTCTAAAATTCTACATATTTCTTTTAAAATTTCATAGGGCGGAAACTATTTAGCTTTTCCCAAAGCGTTGGCCTAAAGAAAATTTTAATGTTGAGGATTGTCGGTGGGTGATTCTTACTAAACCGGAATCTTAGATAGTTACAATCGGGTCTCTGATAGTCACAATCGGGTCTCTGATAGTCACAATCTGGTTTTGGACTTACCCTTGGAAGAAATGTGCAGGTAAAGACTTAATCAACTAAGAGGCATATTCATTTTGAGGCCAAAAATTAACCTTTTTGATTTTTACCTTCTAATCTTTATCTCATTTCCGTTCAATCATGTACATTTTTAAACAGTAAATATGCTCTAAATTGATATTGATTGACTAAGTCTCTATCCCCGAGATTTTTCTTTACACCCCGAAGCCACGGCAAATAAAAACTATAAACAAAAGTCAATTTCAGTAAGAGGTAAGAGTTTATTATTAAGAGGTAAGAGTTTATTATATTTTAATCCATCAAAATATCAATATCCAATTTCAAACTCCTAAGAAATAACTCCCAATAACATTTTATTGTACAGAGAAACATAGTACAAAAAGAATTATGTTCTATGGTTCCTACAGCTACCAAAGAAAAAGGAGAGATAGGGGGAGGCAGGGAGAGACAGCCAGAGAGAGGATTCGAAGGGCGAGGTCACGTACAATTTGATGTTAAGAAAAAAAGTTAAGTCAGCATGAGAAAATACTTATGTTATTTGTGTGAGTTGGAGGGTTTTTACATACTTGTCGATTTATCATATTTAAACTCTTAACATCGTACCCGAAAATTTAAGAAAATTGGAAGATCAGTTCACATATAAAGAACAACAAATTTAAATTATATTGACAAGTGAAGGAGGGTTTTTTCATATTTGTTAATTTATCACATATTTACATTCCTCTATTTCTCTTTTAGCAGACCGAAAATTTTACCTCCCATTCCAGTATAGAGAGAAGGAAGGCATTCGTAACAACAAAATCTTCTACAGCGGACTCCTCAAACCTCCTATGGCAGAAAAGTGTATCTACAATTCCTGTAAAACAAGTGATCCACGGCAAGGCCGCATTTGTTCAAAGTCAAAAATACACCAACAATCGTAACAAAATAATTACACAATTGAACCAAAGACACGGTTGATTTCGGGGCTACGCTGCTACGGCCCCGTCAGATCCCCTAGTTAGTTGAGTGATTCCTGAGCCTACTAAAAATCCAGTAGTCACTCAGTTGTCCCAACTACTTAGAGATCTCATTAGTAAATTATCAAAGATAATCAACAGGAAAAGGACGGGTATTTCCACTTCGGCCATATGTAATCGGCATTGGTTGAGAGTGTTGGGTGGTCTTGGGACTCACACCCCAAAAGCTAGCTCAAGAGGTCAGACTATTGGGACTTGTTATACCCTGGGCTCTGATACTAGACTCGGGAGGTGTTGGGCCTCTCTCACCTCAAAAGCTAGCTAACCTCAACTCACCCCGTGCCCTTTCCACAATCAATGCGGGGTAATCCCAACAGTACTATTTTTGATAGTTCATATATAAAGAAATCATAGAATGATAATCGTAATAATCCAATAAACGGAGATTAGCGTGATTCTTTGATCTGAGGGTCACTGGGTCAATAAGGAACCAGAGCTTTTCCTAAGACATCATGGGGAGTTGATGATTAGTATCTAACAATTTGTTGGTTAACCCACATATCTTCATCATTTAAGTGTTGGATTTCGAGTGTAACTATGTTGATAGAAGTATAGAACTGTTACCACTGAAGGAGCTATGTAGATAATATATATTGTAAGGACAGCAAAATCACCAACAGTTCATCTAAAACAGGAAGTAGAAGATGGTGCAACATAGCCAAGAATTGACAACCATAAATTGAAGTAATAAAAGATGGTTTACCTTTTATGTAGGTTTGAATCGAGAAGAAGCATCGTCTACGGTCTACGGAAACCACTGACAGGATTGAACTGTGGATGTTGTATTCTTTATCAATCAAGTCGAGCTGCTTCCAAAAGTTGATCTCAGAGTGCCCAAAGCTGGCATTTGTTGGGGACTCAACATAGAGGCCCCTCCTTTCAGAATTACTTCTAAACTGGTACTGTCAGTAGCTGGTGCATATGGCTTTGTCACTTTGTTTTTCTGCGTTGCCTGTATAAAATTGTAATTCTTTTTAGAATGACTTGGTCAAGTTCGGAGCTGTTAGAAAGGAATCTGGTAATGTACATACATACATACATAACATAATGCTATAAAGCCCACATGAAGATGACCTAACGACTCAAACTGATTACCTCTAGAAACTAAAAATCATGTCACAAGTTGGTTTACTTTTACTAATGTACGTCTATTACACAGATAAGCTTCAAGTGAGCTTTGACAGGATTTCAACCGAAAACTTCTTGAATTTTATGAGTTTTCACGAGTCATCAACCATACAGTGTTGTCTGTGTAATACACAAATACGTGTATGCCTGTTCATGGTAACATGTGTATGGAGATCGTAGAGAGAGGAGAGAGTTACCATTGCATGGTTAGGTCCATAAATGCTCATTGCTTGCTCTATTGAAGAATAAATTTCAAAAGACTGTTTAGAATCGCGGTTGCATTTTACAACACGAGTATGATCCCTCGACTCTGCTGTTCTTGTCTGTAAGTAGAGAATAAGGCGTGAAGGAGGAGCAGCTGGGTGGTCTTTTTTTCCATGGGTTAATTCCATTGTCATGAGGTTATCCCATAACACTTCCCACATTACTGAACATGGATCTCTAGCAGGGCTGAACTTTCTCTGAGCCATAATGTTAGAAGGTTGCTGTTGAAATAATAGAATTTGAAACTTCAGTTGTGGGAAAAATCAATTTTGGAATTAACATATTAATAATGATAACAACATAGCAGAGTGAATCAGACTTTACTTGTAGTAGTATAACCCTTCTATGTGTGACTACAAGTATTTTTCCTTTCGGAAGTAAAAAGTGATCTTCATAGGAATCTGACAAAGCAAACTTGCCCCGGACTTTAAACAAATCGACTTGGCTAAAAAACGCACCAGATTCAGCCAGCTGTAAGATAACCTGCACCATATATTAAAACGAAAAAAGATTAGTGTTCTTTTTATTTGTGGGGCGAAGGAATATAATAATAACTTTGACACATGCACATTGATTTATGTATTTAATATTTATGTTTACTTTAGTCCTCCTTTTTAGTAGTTTTTGCCGTGTAAAATACACGTACGGGAACTTGGATACTCTTGTTGCATATTATGGTCACTTCAATAGGTATAATGTGAGGTTTTGCATACATCTTCTGTGAACTTGCACTCGATTGTTAGGACTATAAAAAAACCTTGCTCATATGCAAAACCTCGTTCTGTAAATCAGTCTCCACAACTGGGTACAACTCAAGAGTTGGACTATTGTTTAATCTACAAAAAAAAAACCATTCCAGCTACGTATTGTGCTGATCATTTTGAAGATGTGTACGAGTAAAATATAAGAAGTGTTAATACCTGCCCCTGTGCTTTGTAATCATCATATGGGAGGAGCAAATTATCAGCACTAATTACTCGAGGTAGTCGGCGGCGAAGAAGTTGTTCTTCTGAAGTTATAGCGGACATTATCTTCATTCTTACAGCATTTGCACCTTCAGTGGTTTTCGATAAAAGATCCAGGACGCCACTCACAGGCTGTGCAGCAGCGCCTATGATACCTTTACCGACTCCCTGAACGAAACCTTCCACGCCAGATGATTTTGCACCTTCGAGAGGCTTTGTCAAGATGCCAGTAACTCCTCTAAACAGACCCTTAGCTAGGGCTCCCCCTCCCTCTCTGATAACATCCCCAAAGTCGCCCACAACTTTGCTTTCCTGCAAAGCGATTTTAAAGAACTGGAATGAGGCCAACACTAAAAAAATTGAATTGGTCAAATAATGTAGTCTTTGCAGGTAACCATAATCCTTCAGCAATGTTGAATAGTTAAAGTGAACTACAATTTTGTTACAAAGAAGCTCCCTGTCTGTTAACCTTTAAATTTAGTGTTTAAAGATTATGGGATTTCTATTCTTCAATACGAGTCTGTAATCAATTCTAGTCTCATATTTAATTTTAGAGCTAACTGAATGTGGGCTTTTAGATAAATTCAGTACCTGTCTCTGGCGACTTTGAATGAACTTCTTGTCCATTGACAAAGCTGCAACACCTTTGCTCATATGTCCCAATGCACTGCTGGCATTCCCAAGTATGTCGACACCAGAGAGCAGTTGAAGTGGCTGACCAAGAAGGTCCTTTTGAACATTTGAAATGGCATTACTAATAAGAGCACTCTGCCGCATACATATGTCTTCATGAAACCTTTGGTTAATCCTGACCTGATGAATACATGCCAGAACAAGTTGTCTTCAATATCCAATTATATACAATATTGAAAAATTCTTTTAGGAATTTAGGAATTTAGGATCACAACAAAAGCAGGCAGACGATTTAAATTTTATTTTCATCATTTAAGTCTCCACTGGTATTAGTTTCACTTAGGATACCAAACAAGAGCATACAAATGATGTGAACTGTATTTTCTTAACAAATCCATCTCCCTGACGTAAATACATGGCTCAAAAAGCTTAATGCGTGGCATTTTAGAGCCCCATTAGATACACATGCAGAAAGTAGGACAAACTTACTGGCATATTCTCAGTGTTCCCCAAAGCAGTCATCAAGGACGACCAGAAACCAAGTACACCCCTTGGCCGTTGAGTTGGTGACATAGCCATTGACACTTTGAATCGGACTTCCGAGATATTAAGCACACTATAGTACAATAGAATGTATTGTTTAAGAAACTTCAAATAATTCCAGAAACCAAAATCTCAATGCTAAAATTTAGTGTCTTATACGTACCCAATTTGTATAATTGGATCAACTGAAACTGCAGTAGTTTGTGTCTCCGACTCATGTAGCCTACTGGCATTAACTTGCTGAATCATTTCATGAAGGCGCCATATGATTGGTTCATGAATGTTTACCAAAAATACAGAATTTTCAGGACCCTGAAACGAAAGGAAATATTTTGATATTAATCAACCAATTACTAAAATCAGAATACAAAATCCTATAGAAGAAAGATTAGGAGAAGAGTGAAGGCATTAAGAACATACTTGGAAACCAATGTAAGGGTAGACACATATATCTAGTGAACCGTTTGATTGCATTGTAAAAGAAAATTTCAAGATGTACTCTAGCTGTTCTCCAGTTCTTTGAAGCCTGAAGAGAACCGGCATAGGAGTTAATGGCAACTGGTTATCCACTTGGAGAGCACTCATCCTTAACTTAAACCTGTCATACAAAGGAATATGGAGGTTGTTGAGACCATGTTTACCGAAAACCAGATCTTAACCCTTGAAAGCAATGTAATCTGAAGCGTAGGTAATAAATAATGGTTTTCATTTGTCACTAAATGAGTAAGACACTCTAAAGAACTAAGTTACTTGCAACAAGAAATAGCTTACCTACTGATGCCGGAGCCCAAGCCACTTGAGTGAGACAGCATAAGATTCTGCACTGACAGGTATAGTATCTCCTCAGGTGTATGATCGATAATCGATAAGCCTAGCTCTGTGACCTCAAGAATAAAATGAAATTCACTATCTGTGGGATTAAGTGGTTGTTCATTTTGAGCATCGGTTCTAGCCACTTTTGAGGAAGACGATGGAGCTCTTCTACGCACTGTAGAAGGAGGTTCATCTTCTGGCATCAAGTCACTGATCTTAACAACATTCATCTTCTCTTCTTTGAGAACAGTAATACGCAAGGCCCTAGCAGGTCCACTAGTTCCATGGGCGAAATATTGGTCGGAAATCTCATCAATATTATACTTCTCTGATTTTGATGGATCAGTTCCATCAACTAGGATTTCCAGTAATCTTTCTCTACCTAGATCTTCCCATAAAAACGAAGAAGCTGCATTAGGGAGAAGAGAACGCCAGGAATCACTGCTGCCATGCACTTGTCGAAAACGTACAGGTAGGAACATAGAACGGTTCTCTATCCTGTATCAAGTTGAAAATTTAAGCAGGAGGAGACCAAACTGAACCAAATGCATATAAATGAAACTGAACATACAAAATGTTTGAAGAAAAGTTCAGTTACTGAACTTCACTTCAAACATTTTATACAACCATCCAATTGCAGCACGATTCTCAAATTACCCCAAAGTCCAAACATGTAATAAAGGTGAAAAGGAAACTTCCATTACTAGCAAAATATTTTGATATCTCCGGTGAAATAGTCAAATGCAAAGAGTGAAGGTAGAGAACAGATAAGGAAGCGATTGGAGAGGACAGACATCTCCAGGTGTATTAGTATCTGAAAAGAGATCGTATATTTTCCATCCTCAGTAATTCTTGCATCTTGATTGATTAGTAAAGCATTTCTTACATTTGTTTTATCCAAGTTGACCATTGCTGATCGAGAAAAATCTTCTTGCTATAAAATGGTAATTGAATTGATAAAATATATACTCTGTACCTATGGAAGGTTGTCCCTAAACTGAAACTATTGAGAAGAGTGTGGAAAAAGCTAATTAAATAGAAATTTTACCAATTAGGATGTTTATGATAATGAAAGTATGTAATGATTCTACCACACAGTTTCCTCTCCTAATATTTCTAAGCTTTTCAAGATCAAAAGGCAGAAAAGGTCATCATTTCCTTAAAATCTATATAAAAAATAAAATTGAGCATGAATACATTTTATGAGATTTTTTTTACCTGTAAGGACTTGACAATGAACAAGGGCGGAAAAGGACTTCATAGCGTGAGTTTTTGGTTCCACTTCGGACTTCTACTCTTACAGACATCTGGTCACTTCCGACATTATTCTTCAAGTGGACACACATTACACCTTCACAATTAATGCTGAATGGTGTACTCCACTTGTATCCATCAATTCTTAGCTGAAAGCAGAGCAAAAAAATCTATCAATCATGAAACCTCGAATTCCACAATTCTAATATAGAGAAGCTTAAACAGATGAGTGATGAACACTGACTTTTAACAACTCAATGGCCGAAGATTTCCATTCAAATGATTTTGGAGGATCAGTTGGATGAAACCATTCCTCGGACTCAGTTTCATACTGCTGCAAAGATATGCTCTGACCAATCCTATTGATAAATACAATTTGTGGTTGAAAATGAACAACCTGCAGAAACACTATTTTATCAATTGTTTGCTGAAAAAATGCACGATGCTCCAGCTATCTTAGTATGCGCGCCTACATCTTTATGATCTTTCCAGAAAGCAAAATGAAATATGGATAATCAACTGACGATAATATTTGAATAATCAACTGACGATAATATTTGAACCACAATACAACTAAAGCTAGTATTAGTGCCAATGTAAAAGATTCTGACCTTGGTTCTGTCTGATGTCATGTTAAGTAGTGCTGAAAGCTTGTAATACGATCCACTTGAAGCAAATGCCTTGACGTCAATGTGTTCCTGCAAAATAAATCAAGGTTTATGAGCTGTGTTCTATGTTAGTACGTTACTACTTATACTTCAATTAATTGAGGAAAACAACATTATGAATGTAAGCCACAAAATTGTGAATTCACATGCTCCTTATACCTTATTTTCCAGCTCCGTGAGAGAAACCCCAGTACTGTAGTAGTCAGAATGACGAATAGCTACAGAGATACCCACTCGTCGAGATAGATTTCTGTCATGACGAGATGAGAAAGATGATGACCCACCACCTCGTCCCACGTAGTCCTGTGGAGATAACATGACTGGGGTAGGGCTTGATTCCTCGATTTCTTCAAGTACTTGAGGGTGTTTCCTGATGCTAGTATTCTTTCGATAACTTGAGCTTGAAGCACTTCTTAACGATTGCTTACTTTTATCAGCTTCCGCACTCTCCAAAGGTTCAACCTCAACCACTCGATATGACAACGGGACAGATGAATCATTGCTTATCCAATACGGAACAAAAAACCTTATTGTTTTAGGAGCAGCATTAGATCCCCCCATCTCACGATCAACACTCACACGCAATCTCCTGCACAAGACAAATTATTATGACAGTCTCAATCAGAAACAAGATCTGCACTAGTGGCATTATATATATGCACAGGGAATTTTGTTATTTATGTATGAACCTAGCAGTATTTTGACGATACCAGTTATGCTGTGCATACTAAGAAACAGTTCCTTCATACAATCTACAGTTTGTACCACAACCGTGTTTTGCTCTATCAGGAAATGTTATGGTCACCAAACAAAAATTACTGATTTTAACATTATAAGAATAACATCAAGCTTCACTGAGAGGAATTTGTCTGCAAACCTTTTACTTTGCTGGTGAACCATCCAAAAGAATGAGCCATGATCAAGAGAGGAAGAAAGATCCAGAATTAAAATAGGATCCTGTGGAAAAAAACAGACAGAGGAAACATTAAATATATCCAAATTTAAAAGCATAAACTCGCACAAAATCGAGAAACACGCTGGTTACCTTTTCCAGAACCCAACCACCTTGAACAAATAAAGTAAGATAAATAGGTTTCTGCACATCTGCTGAATAAATATGTACACTCCTGCGAGATGAGATAATACCATGTTGACGCTTAAAACTAGTTCCATCCTTCGTTCTCTCCCATATTGTAAATTCTGCTGGACAAGGAAGTCTGTTCTCCAACTTCAATGGAGAATTTATAGATACTTTCCAATCATATACAGGTGCATTTAATTCAGTGTGAAGAACAGAGGCGTCAGTGCCAATGCTAAGCCAAAAATATTGCTTACCACTAGTACCTGGATCACAATGTAAAAGAATATCTTTCTTCTCAATCTGGTTCAGCCTAAAACCACTAGTAGCCCATACATTTCCGCGCTGCATGGTATTTTGTCTTGAAAGGGAACCCTGATCAGAGAATAATTTGTCATTCTCACAGGCATAGCCAGAACCAGCAGCAATGCTATGACCCCATGTGTATGGGGGTTCAGGGTAATCTATATGAGGACGGACTTGTAAACAAAGATCAGAATCCCTAGCTGTGCTCCTCCAAGGTAAAATAGATGATGATCCAGGAGTCAGAACAGTGACAACATCGTGCACATTACCAAACTTTCCAGTATTTAACGGTTGCCTTGTACGAATCCACCGCCTTCGACGAACAAAATCAAGGGATGATTTTGTGCGTGACTTTGAAGAAGTCGGAGGCCATCTTAAGCTCTGGAAGTCAGGTGCATATGCCCAACCGTCCTTGTCCACAAATTGGGAATTATCAACTGTCCAAGAAGTGGTCCATTGCCACCCGGAAGGCAGGGGAGTCTCAAAAAAATCCTTCATATAAAGAAAAAGACAGTAAGTTAACAAAGACCTTAAATAAGTCGCTCTATTAAAAATAAGTTTGTGCTATATAAACGCGTATATAGTGGTCATAGTCACCTTTGACGAATATGAGAAGTCTCTATTACTCCATCGTGCTGGATCATGACCATGAAAACCAGGCCACTTGCTCCCCCAACCAGAAAGCGATTGATACCGTTGGTTCTCAAAGACCTCTTCTACAATAGCATTTAGATGGCTCCCTTCTGAAGTTGAAGGTGTACGATTTCGAAGCAAGGACACAGGACAAACAGATAAATCAAAGTTAACATCTGAATCGTTAACAACCGTGGCAAGACCTCTTAAGATTGCATGTTTCTTTCCATTCTTCATAACCACTTCCAAGGCAATGAAATTTTCTTTTAGTGACCTCGGGACAACAGATAGAGGCAGCAATGACCTGAAACTCTCCCACGGCCCATCTTTTCCAAAACCAATCCAAAAACCCGCATCCCTGTCAACTTCATTCACACTTTCCATTCCCCTCTGTATGTTGGCAATTGTGTTCCTTTCAAAGTAGTTCGTGGAAATTGATAGACATCCAAAATCACCTAAACCTTCATCAATGTTCAACTGTACCTAGACAAGTTAGGCAGTGACAAACAAAATATAGACTAATTGAAACAAGAGGCATAAATATTTAAATGACGTGTACACTCATGCAGACATTGGGCAAGTAAAACTATCGAGTGTTCTTTTATGGTTTGGATTTTCCTTAAAATCATATACTGATCATGGACCCACATGTGAGCATAAACTATACACCTATGTCTTTTTATTTGGAGTTAATTAAGATTGTTCATAGTAATATGCTAAAAAGTTAGACTATAGATTTGGGCTTCATTTGAGTGTTAACAGTGATGTGCTAAAAACAAGAGCCGGGTTATAAAAGATTAAGTAGATCAATTATTGGTGAGCTACTGACAACTTCAACAAGAGAACATTTTAAGAAATTATTTGTGGTATTGATCAAGTTAGAACAGTTCATGCCTAACAAAAGAAGAAGATGGAGGAACCATAATTTCGTTTATTGGGTAGATGCACTAAATTTGCAGAGAGCATCGAAAGGTAGGACTTTTAAATGAAGCATGTCAGTTCGCTCTATTCTCCCTCAATTTATTCCTGTAATCATTATTTACTTCAGGGCCTTATAATTTTTGCTTGTTCAAGGAAAAAGATTAACCAGCAGTTCCTCATAAACTCAGGTGGAAAAAAAAAATAATCTCCAAAGTATTGAACTTCTCTCACTATTTTTCTCTAATTTCATTAATTTTTTAATTATCACAGTGGAATTACATACAAAAGGAAACAGCAAATCAGATTTCCTATCTGCTTTGGTCTTTTTGGTGAATGTTTAGTATTAGTACAATACGAGTAATTATAGGATTATGTATGTGTCTGTATTTGTGGATTTATTTTGGCATCGACTGAAATTATGACATTCATAGCAGATATGCAAACATACAGATCATCAAAGAAAGGAGCTGACCCTCTTCTTTAGTGGATATGATTCGGTGCTTTTTATATCAGATAGTACACGTAGCATCCTTCCAGAGGCAATTTTTTTCAGTGTAGTTGTTCCACTTCCAGTAGAAATAGAAACTGCACCAACTACTTCACCTGTATATATATAACATTAAAACGAAACGAATTAAAACTATAAAAGTGCAATCTGAAATTATTTTCTCTTCACCAAAAACTGTACGTGGTGAATGGTGAACCTGAATCAAGCATGACATGTTTGTTTCTGGCTGCCACTTTGGGGAAACAAGAAAATTCCGGGGTACAAAATTTTGGGTGGAATTTTTTTTTTATCTCTTTTGCTTCCCTCAAGCCCCCACCACCTCTTCTTTACTTCACTCTGGCAAAGTCGCGGGCGACCATAAAAAAAATTCCTCTTTCTCCTCTCCTCCCACCATTGCCGGCTTGAAGAGAAGAAATTGGATCAGATTTTCTCACTCAAACGATCTTGTTTCCCCGGAAAGTGATCTTGTTTCGCCAAACCACCCACCTTGTTTATTAACCATACTAAATATCCAAATAATTTGTTTACGTATGACAGTAAGATATTTTTCAAAACATTTTCTGGAGATGTGCTCATCTATGACTCACCTAACTCATCATTCATATATATTTAAAAATAATATTACGGCTGAAAACTAAAAGATAAAAATTTCTAAAATCAGAGTTAGAAAAGGTTTATCTTTCTGACACAGATATTGTTTTATACATTTATATTTATGTGTTCCTATTTTTGCAACATTCTTTATGCTTGCGACCATTTCAACGGCTTGTTTTTTTCTCAAAAAGGAACACAAACATCAAAAACAAGCTTAAATCAAAATATAGTTTTATTTAGAATAGAAGAAGAGGAATATTAATGTGCTTCTATTTCTCTGTAGCATAGTTTATCCTTGCGACCGTTTCAACAGATTTTGATTTTCTTCAAAAACAATTCAAACATCAGAAACAAGCTTAATTCAAAATATGGTTTTGTTCGGAGAGAAGAAGATAAAGATGCTATGAGAATCATGACCATAATAATGATAATTAGCATAGATTGACGCACAAAAAACAGACCTGACATGCAGTAAACCAAACTGACAGCAATTACACTTGAGACTTGAGAGCACGCTTAAGATTAGTGTTACAGGAAATACCTTTGCCAGCTTTTGCAGAAAGATTTGTTACCTCCACTTCCAACTTAGCCAGACCCTGGAACAAAAGTAAATCTTTACAACTTTCCTCAAAATGAATCTTGGATTGCTAAATGCTTGTTCAGAAACAGAAATCTGTATGATACATGATCAGAATTTTACATATACAAGTATTCAAGTGAGGGACCACATAAGGTATGCGCCCTATTAGGTATCATGACATTCTCCAATTGCCTATGCAAGCACAAGTAAGAGGTATCAGACACAGAATGAAAAACAGCCAATAGAGGGTCAAGCCTCAAACGACAACTGCTATTAGATCCTTAATCACTAATAATTTTATTACCAGATCCAATATTGTCACATTTACACAAAAATATTGCCCGGAGTAGTATTTACGCTCGTCACATGATTGTGTGCAGGTACAAACAAGATTTACATACAAAATCTCGCATTATACCCATTAAAGTGATTACGAGTATCCAATAAGAGTATCGAAGTGCCCTACACGAGTGCCCAAGTATCGATGACCAGAAAAGGGAGTATCCAAGTATTTTAGCCAGTAGGTAGGCAGATGGTACATATCCACACTCTGAAGATCCAATTACTCAGAAATTGTAACTTTAAAACACTATAGTTTATGACATTAGCAAATGTTAGATGCCGTCGAAGTTTATTACCCATTTAACCTCACAAGTTACCAATAACAACATCCAACCTCTAGTTTAAACCTTCATATCAAATGCAATAAATGTAGTACTTTTTCAGAAAAAGGCAGCATCATATTGAAAGGCGCGGAGGCAAAGGAAGGCTACACAAACGGTGAAAAACTATTCCTCTCCGCTATAATGACGGCCTATTCCTCACATCAGGAATGCTGCAGCCTACTTAGGCAAGAAACATGATGGTCAAAACTCATAATCTCTTTATATTATTGCGGTTAAATGACAGATACCTTTCGCGGAACTTCGAATATAAAAAGTTCATTCCACTTGGCAGTTCCTTGTTGCAGATCATTTATCTTACAAATAAAAGGTTTAACACATTTGGTTCTTGCACTCTGAGGAAAAAGCTTTTGTTGATCTGCTGCCTGACTATCAACAACGAGACGTAAAGCACAAAAGAAACTATGACCATTGCCGTCATCCATAATTGGTAGACCCTACAGAAAACCAGCACATCGTCAAGTTTGGTTCATAAAGATATTGGTCAGTGACAACAAAATAAGCTGGTGTAGTATATACAACCCTGGCCTCAGTTATATGTACAGCAACATAATTGCGTCCTTCTCTAGATTCAGCCACAACATTTAATCTGTCTGAAAACCTTGGAGGTGGAATCCATGCAGAAGCATACTGTTCATGTTGTAGCAGCTCAATTGTTTCTGAATTTTGCTCAATTTTCTTAAGAAAAATGTCACACCCAAGCTTATTCTCTATAATTACTGTCTGAAAATCATCTTCATCCAATGCAGAAAAAGCTGAATCATCTGCATGTGGAAGCTGACCTCCAGTTCCCTGCAAACATACATGACAATCAAGTACTTGCATGAACTGCACAAACTTATCCGTCAAACAAAAATAATAAATCCTAAAGCAATGAAGCTGTTAGAACTTCAAATGCAATTGACCTCATTTGCTTTTGTTGACTTCTTCTCAAATTCTGAATGTCTTCTCCATGACACAGTAGCCTCCGCAAATGTCTTGAGGTTCGCAGCACTAATGTTAACATTTAAAGTACTTGTAGCAGCAATCCGAACTCGCTTTCCAATTCTTGATGGGATATGCTCATTAGTATCATATGTTTCAAACCTAAAGAAACAAGTGAACGAAAAATTTAATAAGATCATGAACGATTAAACAACTACCGAGTTTCGACATTGTGAGATGCACCAATTTAACACAATTAATGTCCATAAGCATCTCACTTGAATATCCCATCAAATGGCTCCAGAAGAGGCTCCCATGCTTCTAGTTGTGTGTTAAACGTAGACGCAGCAATGGAAGAACCTAGAACAGCATTCATTGCCTCGAGACGACCATGTGTCGCGAGGTTAATATTCATGATGGTTAGATCAAACAGTGGTGTCATCTGGAAAGGCATTTATTACATAGCTAATTAGCAAAATGGAGAAACATTTTCAACAGAATCCAAGCAATACGAGTTCATTTTCGTCTGACATGCATACCGTTCCACATAAGCTGTCCAGGACAGTCAAGGAACAGCATCTTAGCTCTATCTCACTAGTTACATTGTCCCGTGTCTTTGGCTTCATTGGATCACCTATAGTGAAGGCCAAACGACTTGATGGTTTTTTCAGATCAGGACGTGCAAAGAATGTGCAGGCCTACAGAAGCAAGATATAAAAAGGAATTCGATGTCAACAAGTTAGCAATGAGGCATTTATTTTGTTGGGCCATCATAAAGAAAATTAACAACGTCAAGGAAAGAAAGAGATAACAGAAGAGCTTTTGCATAAATACCAAATTACGACTTATACTTTCTGAATTCTGACTTACTGAGTAAGGCTGTGTCGCTAAATTTTACTGCCGGAATTTTTTTTTTTTGCAAATCTTAGCATTTTATTCTACATCTAATGCAAGAGTTTTCAAAAGAAAAAGCTTTATAAGTTTTAAGTTCGACATATTGAAGTTTCCTTATTTCTTAAGGAAGCACGTCTAGATTTAGTGTCAGTAAAACGACTACCTCCTTCTCCCTTCCAAAGATAAATATGCCTTCAGGCTTCAACCAAGGCTCACAAGCCAAACCAAAATGGTTCTGGGTAACTCATCTGTGACCAAAAGTTAACATGCGGTGCAATAATGTAAATAGAGAAAGTTAAGATCCCAAGGATCATTTTCGCTTGTAACTATAGACGACCTACTGACATTTTAAGATCGAACTTGCCTGATTTTCAACTTTCCAAATGCTCCAACAGTGAGAACCCTTTGAACTAGATGACCTCGAAATGGGCATCTCTCGAATATTTGCCGGGTTAACAAGATCCAACCTCGGGCAGCAAAAGGAATCTGTTTGTGGTGCTTCATCTGTTTTTGATACTATGCACCCTAGAGATGCATAACCAGGGGGGGCTCTAGGGAACCAAAAGAAAGCGTCATCAAGACCTTTCCTCACTATATGAGCAACTTTTGCAAACTGCACAGGCCTTGCAGCAATCTCAGGATTGTCGCACTTAAAAATTATCCCCAGCGCAGGAGGCTCTAACCTGAAACCCGGAAAATAGCAAGCAGACTTTGATAACAAAAAATTAAATGTAACAAACAGACGAGGTATGTAACAAACTGACGATGTCATAAAGAAAGCTACAGACAATGTAGAGAAAAAAGTCTAACCCTTCAGTAATGCAATCACCAACTACAGCATAACCAGGGCGTGGTATCGGTCGCCAAATTGAGACTGGTCGGCGGAGATCGCTTCCTTTATCCCACCAAATCCTCTCAAAATGCGGGGTGGACATATAACTACTCGCCTTTGACATTGATCTAAGGATGTCCCATCCAGAAGAACTTGAACTACTATTACCTCCTTGATTGGTTTCACGTTTGTCAGCAAGATCTGAAGCAGCGTACTGGTAGGACGAGTTACGTGTATTCGAATTCCACAAAAGAGCATGGCCCAAATCACAACTGAAGTCCTTCGGAGGACACTGTGCTTCAGGATGAGCATAAAATGATCCAACAACGTTATCTAGACGCCATATACTAAAGCCAGACAAAAATCTTGGTTTTGACTGAACACTAAAAATGCATTCTGAATACAGTGTAGTTGTCACAAGATCAGAACGTATGCAGTAAACAATGTGATTTGGTGGTGGCAGGCTTCCTATATGTGCTACACACCCTATTGCTAAGTACCCGGATGGTGGAATTGGCATCCAAAGTGAGCAATCACCATCAACATCTGATTGTTCTCCATCCCCTTCTGACTCAAGAATAGTAGCGAGTAAACCAATGAGTTTGAAACCTAGAGGTTTCCGCACACGACCATATGTATTACTCACCGCCATTACTACCTGTGAAGGAGGAATCGGCCTGCAAATGTAACAACTTAATATCCTAACTGATTATTGCAAAGAAAATAGCACAAACTTGATCCTCATATACATGGCAAGAAAGTTCTTAACCAAATTAATGAAATAGAATGTTGAAACATACCAGAACAATTTACTATAGAAGAGCACTCGAAATAAACACGAGTCAAGATGAGTAAATAAAATAATAAGGAACATCTGAAAATAATTAGTCAAGAAACAAGAAGTGCCTGATAGTAACTTAATTTACACAATCTCATCTCCCTGTGATGTAGTAGCAAGTGATGGACATAACACATTTTTTCATGCTATACAATATGCCCAGACACTAGGGCCGAGGCTAATATAAACATTCAGTTGCTTCTATTACAATACAAGTAAAGAGGGCCAATCTTCTGATATTTATTATGCATGAACAAAATATTCAGTTCAACAATATTCTCATCTACAAGAGGTGAGCATATAAATATTTTCAGTGTTTCCTATCAAATTATTCAAATAATAGCTTTCAGACCACATATCTCAATATTTCATGTTTGCTACATCCATCTGCAAACAGTATTGTCAAATGGCCTATATTCTGCAATCTGCATGTGCAAGTGTCTGGATATTTTCAATATGCTAAGAATTTTTTCTCTCAAAATTGGTTTGTTGGTTCAATAGCACGGCACTCTAAATGGGTGTTCTTATACAAAAGGAAGTTCAACAGCTACCAAATTTCGAAAAGTACCTATGGATAATTATTTACATAGAATTCAGAATGCAACAGAATAGTGAAACAGATTATTGGAGAAAAGAAAGTTGATGCTAGGGATTTATGTCTATTTTCATCTCTTGGATATTTTGATCTCCTTGATGAAAAAGAAACCCAAAGCCTCCGGTAGTCAGGTTCAGTAGGGGCCCAACCTCAACATGATGTCTCGTTAAGAAAAAGTAGTTTAAGGGTAATAAACCAATTAAACTAGATAAAGAAACAGAATTTCGAAAATGGAACAGTAAAAGGTACAAAATAAGGATCTGAACTTCTTTCTCTACATCTGCAACATCTCTATAGGTTTGTTGCAGAACTCTTCCACATCTAATCACAAACGAAAGAAAGAAATAAGTTATAGTACCTCGATGTCACGCAATCCCCTAATATAACATAGTTTGCAGGAGCCCGAGGCCTCCAAAAGGTAAGGTTGTAAGAGTTTCCACTTGCTGAAGAATCAAATATACAAGGCGCCGTAAATAAAATTGATCGTCAACTTGTTTCTCTCACTACAAATTTTGTAGTATAAACACATGGAGACTTTTGAATGATGCGCAAAACTGAAGGAACTAAATGACGTTAAACAATATTTTCCACACCATATATTAAGTTCAGAAAAAGACCTTTTCCTGCCACCCAGAGGCGATCAAAGTTGGTACAAGAAGCCAGTGGACAGGCATTTCCAAGCTCAAGCGCTGTAGCAGCCTGATTTTGAAGATTAAGAACAAGCGAGATAACACTTAAAGACAGTCGAGTGCAGATATCGGTCGATACAAAAGATATATTTGTCTTGTCTTTAACAGATGTGTATCCTCCTGAAATATCGACTGGATCAAGAATGACAAGACCCGAACCAGCCTCAACAGTGAGATCCTTTACCAGGGTTCTTATCCAAGTGTCATTTTCTTTTGATGCGTACCTGATCAATACAACCACAAACAGAAAACTTAAGGACAGACATCTATTGCTTATCACTCACCAAAGAAATATCACTTAAAATCCTCTTGGAATTGGAAGGAGCAAGATACACTAAAGCGTGAAGAGTCGGTCCCAGTATGAGAGCTTAAGATATCAAAGACCTTGCATATACATTGGACTAGAATGTTAAACAACGTAGAGACTTCAAAGTGTAAAAAGGAGAACCTTTCACACAAAAATGGGTATCTGAGAATGTCTGGTATTCTAGTGCATAAGATTGAAATCATGCCAAATTTTCATCATTGGTAGATCAAGTAACTTCTCTCGTGGGTTGCTAGCAACCACAGTTAATGTCTAGTTTTTCTTTTTTCCCGCCTCAACTCGATTTACCCCGAAAAAGCGAAGCGCCACCTTGAGGTGTATGCCTCAATGCATAAAAGGTATAAACTAGTTCTTTCAGAATAAAGAAAATGACACCTTATATAAAAAGTAATACAATCTTTTTCACTTCGTTACAAGGAAATATATATATATATATATATATATATATATATATATATATATATATACATATAACAACATATAACAACATACAGAATATATATATATATATATATATATATATATATATATATATATACATATAACAACATACAAGTGTTTTCTTTATGTTCCCTAACTAATGGTAAAGAACTCAAGATTAATCTAACAATTTATATACGAACGATCTAATGAAGTCATGATATTAAAAGAAAGCCTCATTTAACATCTTTTTGTCTTTTGTGTTGTGATTGTAATTTTCTTGAAAGTTAAGGATATTACATATAAAATTGTTTAGAAATGTACTAATTTCCTTAACTTCCAACAAAATTAGAATTACGAAATAAAAGACAAAAAGATGTTAAATGAGACATTCAACCACCAGAGTCAGATCTTTCTTATATAAGATTATTTCAGCATAAATGTCAGACTTTCACAATCGTCAATAAAAACATTTTCTCTATAATGTAAAAATAACTTACAAAAGAACGCCGGACTAACTTCCAAATTTGTTCTTTCCAAATTTCTAACAAATCTTTTTTTTTTAATCTTAAATCAACTTTCCTTTAGCTCATAATAGGATTTTGATTCAAAACAAATTTATACAACTTTTTGACCATTAACTAAGCTGCTGATCCTTATTCAATACACGAAAAGCCATGAGGGCCCCATAATGAACTTGGTTGCACCAAGATGTATTGCATAAAGAACAGCCATTCGAAGTATCAGAAAATAGAAACGCCAAAGTTGCACATTCAAAGAGTGGTTACTCACATGAAGCTTAGATTCATTTTCATGCGAAGAAGCTTTTCGCAATGTGAAGAATCATCCACAGATGATTTTGTACTATCGTAGAAGGTAAACTCAGGAGACACAGCCTACACATTTCAGGAGAACAAAATTAAGTAATCCTACCATCTTCAACAGATATCAAGATTCATCATTCACAACAAAATAAATAATGAAAATATGAAATTTTCTCACAAATGTAAAAGGAAGGACATGCTACCTGGGCTTCAAAAGTAACACTGAGTATCTGATTCAAGCCACAGTCAGGATAAGTTAAGGCAACAGAAGAAGCATCTGATGACTCATGAAAATAATAGAGACTCTCAGACTCAGTTTCATTGGTGATATTGTCAATGATTACACCATCCTCTACACAAACTGAATAGCTGCTCTCATTGCTCAAGTACGTATGTGTTCTCAGTAAGGCACCATTCTGAGTTTGAGAAATAACAGATACAAGGTTAAGATTTACATAAAGTTGGAGGAAACAATATAAATGTAAGTTGTGGATGACTTTTGTGAGTGCTGCCTCTTTTGCGAATGAAAGTGCATGATAATTACGAGTATAGTACCTTAATTTTTACATTCACAAACCGCAACCTCTTACCGCGTCCTACTACAATAATAGGATGAAATCTGGAACATGAGGTTTCTTTTGTACCAGCTTCTTCATTTAAAACAATAGTCTGTCCACAACCATCATACAAGTATTCATCAACCCCTAAAGCATCAGCAACCAACTGCCTATCAGGGGATAGGTTAACCACATCTTCGGTCTGTCTATATATGGTCGAATTTAGTATGATATTATTATCTTTGGTAATAGGGTCATTCTTTGGATCCAAAGTTTCCTCTCTTCCTGTTATAGCACCCAAAGATGGCACAAAAAATTCACCCACCGCAAGAAGGAAGTCCAAAACTACAAGGACACGAGGGTGTTGGAGGCGGAGGACATATGACTGAGAAGATGACCGCAGTCTATAGTCAATTAAAAGCATAGTCGGATTTGGAACATCCAAGCCAGCGACAGCCTCTAGGTTCTTCCTCATAGAGTCAGCTTTAGAAAAGCCAGTAGGAACTTTTCCAGAGCCTTGCTTTGATATATCAGATGAAGATCCAAGCATCAAGCGCATTTCAGGTTTTGTATCAGGACGGATATCAATAATAGAAAATATGGGTATCGTAACATATAGATCTGTTTCTGACAATGAAGTCATCCGATATGATACCCAAAGACCTTCAAGCTGTACATACATGGATTAGAAGTTAGCCAAACAAGAAGCACTGAAATTATCGAACAGCTATAATATCATAACCTAACACCAAATAAAAATAATGGTGACAAAAAGAAAATCAGAGGATCAGAAAAGAAAATCGAGTATCCAAAGGATTGAAGCAGAAGGAATGAAATACTCACAGCAATCTGAGCAAGAGGTGACTCCTCAGCAATTCCATTATATAGCTCTAACAGTGCAGAGTTGACTTCAACAGCCACTACAGTAACAGTGCGTGACAGGAAGATTTGACTGTTATAATTGACTTTGTCTACTAGCATGCGTATCGTATCATTTGGACCAGCCAAATTTCCACGAAAACTAGGAGGAAGCTTTGGCTCTTCATTTATGTTCATGTAAGCACAATTGAGAATAACATCATATTCCTTGTCAGACATCACGCCATGTAACGAACCAATCTGTCCAGAATATTTTTACATCCAACAAGTTCAACTTTGTTAGTTATCTAGATAGAAGCAAACTTCAATGAACTAGAAGCGACTAAATGACCCCGGAAAATAGATAGACAAGCAAAATATTGAAATCTAAAAAATTAACAAAGCAATACAACAGGTACACCATCAATATCAACTACCAAACCGGTATAGCAAGACAAGGAACGGCCTGACAAATACAGCTCCCTTAGGTAAAATAATAATTCTTCAATTGAAGGCTTGCTTCAGAAAAACATGTTATCCAGGAGAAGGGTTTTCTAGCCATTAGCCAAATAGAGTACAAGAGTTTCGGTGGGACCTGAAAGGCTGAAACCAATATAAGTTCTATACGGAGTATATATTTGGAGAGGAGTGGCTAATGCTCCAACTCCAAGAATGATAAGGTTTGCCGAGTTCAAACCCGGCATACAGGGAGAATAATAATTATGCTGGAAAAATCTTTGGTGCGAGGGAGGATCCCTATTTAATCTTTTTAAGGATCTGTACCTAGCGTCTCTGATTAAGTAACAATCAGGGATGAGAAAGGAGGGGGTGCAACTCTCAATGGAGAACAACTATTATTAACTTGGGAGAGGAGAGGTTTCCAACACTTATGGTCTAGCGCCAGCAGAAATATCAAACGAAGAAGATGCCCAAGGTTCAACATTAGACGAAGGAAAGGAATTATCAGTTGAGACTCACTACGACAGCCTGAGAGATCAAAGAACTGAGCCATCTCTGTGCAAGGAGTTGTGGAAAGCAAATGTACGAAGAACAACATGATTTTTCATCTGTGAGACATTTCTTAGTAAAATCCTCACTGGACAGACACCAGGGAATGAATTTCCTATGCCAAATAGGTAAAATCATCATTTATGACTTCTTAACACAAGTATTGAAGGTCAAAACCTTACCTTGATTTCAACAGAAAGAGTTGGAACCTTCCTAAAAACATCTCTTAAACTGCGGCTAACGTAGATATGAAGTCCCTGGCCTTCTCGTATCATTGGCTTCCCTATGAGACCATTGACTCCTATAGCCATGTTAATTCCAAAAATCTGTAACATAGAAAGGAAAGGGAAGTAATGTCGATTAAAAGTAAGGAAACAGAAATCACATGAATAGACTAAACTTAAGACGATTTACCACTACGTAACTCACCTCAGCATGAAGAACGTCGAGGTGGACTGCAGAAGTATCGTCCTCTGAACTTCCATGCCAAGTAATCTCATTTGTAACTTGTAGCTGGCCCAAATCAAGTTGCATGAAACTGGAAAAACAATAAACATCAGAGATGTTATTTGCACATCCTTCTAACTGAGGAGAAATGTGATAAAGTAATAATCCTTGCTTATGTATTATGCCCGTGTTACATGAGATATAGGCCTTAACATATAATAGACTGACTCCCAGAAACAAACTTGACGTTTGAAAGAGCTTAATTACGGGCATCTAGTAACAACCTATCAAAATCTCAGACACTACAAAAGAATTAAAATGAGAAACACGGGATCAATAGAAACACGGACTCATTGCTCATTGAATTCCGGGGAATGATAATTATCGGTGTATCCAGTGATAGATCTAGCTTTATTGCAGAGGCTCCATCGATCTCAGATTTCTGGATTAACCACTCAAAGCCCCCAACTTTGTCAACAAGCTTAATTGCTCCTTCTGTGCGTGGAGTTGCAAGTTCCATAAAGTACATAGTGACCTGCAGAAGCATATATCTTCAGATTTATTTTCAAAAGCATTTTAACCAAAGCAACACAAACTATCTTAATTCAGTTACACACCACTAATATAAATGAACAGGGTAGAAGTATAATGTTTATCTACAAAGAGAATTGATGTCATCTTTAACATTTTGAAAAGCGCTGATGCATTGGCGTTAAAATCAGATTTAGTTCAGACATACTTGCCTCCTGAACAAACTTATAGAGGAAAACAATGCGAACAGCAGAAAGTCGGCCGGACAAACTGTAATCATATCCTTCGTAATCTTCATCTCCGCAACTATAAGAATTAAAAGTGAACTATAAACAATAGAATGTGTTAGTACAATGAATATTCTGAAACCATGCATCAACCAAGAAGTAAAGAGATTTGATATATAAATCTAGGTAAAGGTGACTCCTCAGCGATTTCATTATATAACTGTTAACAGTCCAGAGTTGACTTCAATAGCCACTAGAATAACAGTACGCGACAGGAAGATTTGACTATTATAATTGACTGTCTACTAGCAAGCTTATCGTATCGTATGGACCAGCCAAATTTCCCCGAAAACTAGGAGAAAGCTTTGGCTCTTCATGTATGTTCATGTAAGCAAAATTCAGGAGTTTCAATAACAAGCTATTCCATCTTAAGGAGCAGATATCCTCATGGGATAAGGAGGAAGAAGACGCACCACTTCCCCTCTTGGACTTTGAGGCCAGAAGAGGTAAGAGGGTAGAACATCAGAAAATGCTTAACTTGGACGAAATCAGTCTATGACAGAAGTCTAGGGTCCAATAGATAAAGGCGGGAGATCGAAATTCAGCATATCTCCACAAAATCATCAACTGCAGATCTAGAAGAAATCGCATTAGTATCATCCTTGAAGAAGGCAGAGCTATTACAGAGGACCGTGAGATCAAGAGAGCTGCTGTGGAACACTTCAGTAACTTGTATACAGGGAAGTTCTGGAGGTCGGGTATAGATAACATGGACCTGCCGAGGATATTCTTCTGATAACTCCAGCCATCTTGAAGCACCATGCACTGGACGGGTTCTCAGATCAATTGAAGACCAAAGGATAAAGCCCCCTAACTGGATGGACTCCCGATTCTTTTCTCGAGATGTTGGGATACTATCAAGAGTAATGTTATGAACATGGTCCAGGAGTTTTTTCTTACTGCTCAACTGGATTGGTGAGTCAATCAAACCTTTATTGTTCTGATCCCAAAGAAGATTAAAGAGGAAACCCTTGCGGATTTTCGACCTATCAGTCTTCTGAGTGGTCCATATAAAATTGTTACCGAAGTGCTCCCTACAAGGCTAAAACAGGTGCTAGATAACTTATTTCACCTTTCCAAGGAGCATTTGTAGCCAGGAAGCACATTTTGGATGGAGTACAGAGTACTTACTGCTAATGAACTCATCGACTCCAGGAGAAAGGAAGACAGACAAGGATTCGTCGTGACAATAGATCTTGAAAAGGAGTGTGTTTGGGACTTCCTGTATATATAAATGGAGGTAGTGGATATATGGATGTTTATTATCAGCTTCATTCTCAATTCTAATTAATGGACCCTACAAGGCCATTTTAAAATTCAAGAGGTATAAGGCAAGGAGATCCTCCCTCCCCTCTCCTCTTCCTTATGGTGGTTGAAACCTTGAGCCACAGTACGCGTCAGGCAGAAAAGAAACAATGGATACTCGGCTTCAAGGCTAAAGTAAATGGCACCCCGGTCAACCATCTACAGTTCGCAGACGATACCCTTTTCTTCATAGATGATGACTCAAATTAGATTAGAAAGCTTAAAGACTTCCTAATTTGGTTCAAACTGGCATCAGGATTAAAAGTAAACTACTCGAGATCAAAAGTGTACTCGGTTTAGAGACCTCTGAGAGAGTCAAGGCGTAAGGCAGATATCAGCATACTTGGTTGTAGCTTGGAATATTTGCCAATTAGCTACTTGGAACTCCTTTCGGGACAGGGGTATCGGTGCAAGGTATTTTGGAACCCGGGGCTAGAGAAGATCAATCGAAAGATATCAGCTTGGAAGGCTAAAACTCTATCTCGAGGGGGTAAGTTAACCTTAATTAAGGCAGTACTATCAGCTTTACCTCTGTATTTCCTCTCTGTTCAGCATTCCAAATTCAGTCAAGAAGATAGAAAGTCAAAAAGGCGAAGAAGGTAATGTGGAATCTTATCCCACCAGCAATCATATGAGCAATTTGGAAGGACAGGAACGGCAAATTTGTCAAAGATTCAAACACCAACAACGCCTTCGAGGTGGAAGTCATTCCAGCACTCCTATACCAGTAGGCAATTTTTTTGGACAAAGGATAAGTCTTCTAGGGATTTTGTGCTTTATTGGAAGGACTTAATGATGTAACATACTTCTATTTTTTCCTCCCTTAAACTCTTGTACATCCTCATGTTATTCTAATAATAATAAAAGTATTCAATAAGGATAAATCCAGCAAATATCCTTACAAGTGAAATGTTCTGCAAAGTCTGATATAAAATCCCATCTGACAGCTAGAAAGCAAAGCTATATATCGACCAGTACAGTCTCATGTATGAAATAGCGCCTGATTTATATCCTTCTCAACAGAATTACTTCGGACTAACAAGAAAAATGTAGTAAGAAGTAAGGTACCTTAATAAGGGATTCGATGCCCTGATTGCGTATGTCACAAAGCCAACCCCAACGATGATTCATTCCTAAGGATAAATCACAGAGCTTGAAATTCCCCAGAGTGCCCTCTATTGAAAGAGAACTTGGATGAACCTAAATAACAGTATTTGTCAATATAGTAATCATCAAAATCAAGTTAATGATTGCTCAAGTGTCCACCAAAGTATTGTTAAGATGCCTAACCAAAACTATAAACTACAGTAAGAGACAGTGTATTGGAAAAGTCATTGTCGTTCGGTTTCTCTTGTTCTTTTTTTTACCAAATCTATCATTCTGTGAGACACCATGTTTGGACTTGGGACACTAAACTCCTACGAACTTTCCATGTTTAATTCCACGACAAGTCTAGCTGCAAATAAATGCTTCAAAAGAAACTTTTATTTCAACAATTGTTATATATATATATATATATATATATATATATATATATATATATATATATATCGTATACGTCTAACGCTGAGCACTCTATAAGTGATCATCTCTTCCAGTTTAAGCAGATGCAGTAGACATTTGTTAATAATCTCACGTTTTAGTAGGAATCCCTATTTCAACTACTGAAACTAGCAAGAAGCTGATAACGATCTATGTAATATGTATGTGTATTTATGTGCTTTGGTACCCCAGGGTACTCTGCCATACTGGCCATTTTTTATTTACCATGTCTGATACCGCAGTGTTTGAGTCGAACACCCGTACTTGTACAGATATCCATGTCGCACAATTAAAATAGAATGCCACACATTTTTCAAAGCATTCAATAAATAAATCTGAAGATCGAAGGACCTAATGTACAGGAATAATATAGGCATGTAGTTCAGAGAGGAAAAGAAATATAAGGGAAACTAAAACAGGAAAAATTTACAAAACAACAGAAGATACTCTTACCTTCAGATCCAACACAAAACTTTCTTGGACAAGCATTGCCAGCTGAGAACCATCTTCCTTGTTGAGGAAAATGCAAACACTGTCTACGTTCATGTTCAACTTAAATACTACTCGGCCTTTCCCGTAGCCCAGCAATCCCTTAACGAGAGAACGCCCACTGTCTTCTGTCTTTTCTCTGTTTTCAGAACATTCAACTTTTGGATTACTAAACTCATTTGTACTGCTCTCTCCTGAATCCTCTTTAACCTCATGTGTACTGCTCATTACTGGACCCGGATTGACCTCATTGCCACTGTCCAGTTCTGAACCAGCAGAACTCAAATCTAAGCCAAGGCCAATTAAAGCAACAAGAGTAGGTCGGTTACAGAAAAAGTCCAGCTTGGACATGCAGACACTCATCTGGAAATGTTAAACTAGAACCATTAGCAATATAAGTTGAAGAAAAGGATATATAGTATAGTATATGTTAGTCTTAATAGTGCTGAACAGTCTTCCTAAACTCTTAACTTATCATGTTAAAGGTGAAATAATTTTCATATATTTCAAAAAGTTCTCTTATTTTACATACCTGTGTATCAATACCATCGTAGAAAGGTGAAGCAGAACTCCTAGTGGAAAAGGTGACAGTAACAAAATCAGATGCATAATTGTCATGTGCTTCATAGAATATCTCAGTGCTAACACCTTGCCCTTTTGTCAGAACTTTTTTGGGAGTCACAGCATCTCCAAAATCATGTCCAGAACTGATATCAGCAACAGAGATAGGCGAAAATTCTGGCAAAGCATCCGTAAAGATATCATCCTCTTCACACGTCTCTCTCTCATTAGAATCTAAGGCACTAGAGGAATCTACTACAGTATCATCCTGCAACACAGAGTACGCTAAATACTGAGGGGATGTAGAATGAGGACTTTGAAGCTCATCTTTAATTTTCAGCAAGTGCAACTTCGTCTTGACAGTCAAGTCGCCTTCCCCACGGATAAGGTGCACCTGTAAGGAAACCAAAAGTTGACAACATAAGGCATATAAATCTAGCTTGAAAGAACACATGCATAAAACAAAAGTAGGACAAGTTCAGGTTGTTGGCCACAATATTTTCATTGAAGAGATTGTTTTGAAGTCAATATTTCGGCAGATGAACAGGAAAGATATTTTTTTTTTTGAATTGTCAGCGTGCCTCGAACCCTTGACCTTCAGTGTGGAAGACTAAACCTCTTACCAGTTACCACACCATCTAAGGGTTGTCGGCCAATCAGGAAAGTTGCTTCCGAGAAATGCAAGGGCAAATGTCAATTCTACATACAAGTTTTGAACAGCTTCTTGCTTATACTGTGCAAGTCCATCGTTTACGCGAGAAAGAAAAAATGGTGGATGAAATTTATTGAACAGATCTTCCCTTAAAAGCTTTCGGAGATGAGTCATATTCCAAGAATTCTCAAGAGCGGAAATCTCAACACCTCCAAACGTACAACTGAAACTATTTGTTTGCAAAATGTTCCCACCAGTAATCTCAACAAGGACATTAGATCATGCCATGGTCACCAACCCAAGAAAATGTTGGTGGGCTTTAATAATCAGTGGCTTTAAAGAATCCCTTAATTTGTAAGAAAAGTTGAGTACAATTCTACAGAAATAATTATCAGCCAAACCTTTCCTCCGCCAGCAATAATCTCAAGAATTAGTGTCTCTTGACTCTCTTCAACATCTTCGCGTTCTTCCCCTCCAGTCTGTAAACATTAAAATGGCTAAGTATAATGCCTTCATTCATAAGGAAGGTTTACTATCGTGGGAAAGTTACTAACTTTACAAGAATTAAAAGAATTTGTTGAAACAATGATGAAAGTTGAAACTGAACTTATTCTTTACTGATGCTGAATAATGAAGAATAACTTGAAGTTTCTCTCTCTAACTTCAATAAGAATAAGATAACTTATGAAAGCAAATAACTAATCTCGAAACATATTTAAAGGTAAAAATTAGCAATGGCTAAAATAAAAATCTTTACTACAATAGAAACTAAAAAAATAGGAGTTCACTCTTATCGAGAAACATGTGGGCTGGCTACTCAGCTGTTAGAGGAGTGTCCCTAAACAGTTTAATCCACATCAGTAACTCATTAAGTATTTGACATCACAATTGCCTAGATGCTGAATATGGGAGGTACATCGTAAATGTATTGGATACCACGTTTACCCAATGCAGTGTACAAAAACCAAAATCGATATTGATCTTCGCAGTAATGCAGTATAATACAAGATTTGTTAACCATCTCAGTATCTCACCTTTCCATATAGTAACAACTTTGCTTCTACCAATGCTCCACTGATAACAAGGTCGGCAGTTCCATAATTTGTAGGGCTGTGTTCAGCAAGTTCAGATATAGCATCACGTGAATCACCAAGTACGTCAACAGATGGAGGAGCCTATGTATAGCATGTTTTACAAGTAATTAGCAACATCTTTCAGAATAAAAAATCATCTGAGGTTAAAAGAGAACAAAGATATTAAAGATGTGACTTACAGAAGCCCTATAGGTTGCTTGCATAAGTCCTTTTAGCCAAATAGACTTCTCCCCTTCATCTCGAAACTCAAATATCAAAGTACTAGAAGATTCCAAAGCCTGAAGATCAAATTAATTGTGTTAAAACAACTAGTGTTGTAAAATGGAGATGAAAAGAAGATAAAATATCTATCTAAAACACTTTTGAACTTACAACCAACAAGGATATTGATATCTCAAAATACAAGACTGTGAGTTACACTAAAGAAGAGGGAAAGATGGAAAAAGATCTCTCAACTATTGCATGGTGCATGGGTATATATAGGGAAGCAAATGGGAATTAAGGAGGTGGGTTATGAACTTATGGAGGTGGAATAAGGCGGCTAATACCCTCCAACCTGATCCGTATTGCTAAACCGCCCAAGTATCCTTCATATGGCAAGCCAACAATCCTATTGGACCTCCTATTCACATAATGTGATTAGTTGCTATGAGGAGGCAATAGAAACACTATAGGCACCCATGTATAAGTGGCCAGCCATAATATTACAACACCGGATTTATGATACTGTGTCCAATTGAAAGATAAACATCACGGCATAATGTGAGTGAATCGTTGTGCTTTCCTATTGCTTCATTTTGGTGACACAAAGCTACTGGCTGACCTTAAAAAGTAATGAATAAAGTTAAAAATAGCTAAATAAAAAGAGAGTAAAAAGTGGGTGAACCACTGAAGAGTTACAAAAAAGGGAGGACAATGTATATGCATTGTATTTCAGAGATAGACTTCTTTTTCTCATTTATGACGCAGTGAGAGCGTAAAATGACGATGCATTGGCTCAGAAGGTTCACGGACCACCGACAAAACAAGCAGAAGTGGTTAAAGGAACATTTTGAACAGGTTGAAAGCACTCTTAGAAGGAGGCTTCCAGCTCGCGGAAAAAGCTTGGAGACTATAAGGTCCTGAATCAAATGTACTCTCAGAAAAATAAGGCCCATTATAAGTTAGAATAGAGAAGAGAGATTTAATGGACCAAGAGAAAATAGACTACCATTGACTAAGAGGCAAATAACTCAAAAATCACGAATTAAGGAGAAAGAGATTTTCTGGCTGGTCCATGCAATCAATGAATACAATGTGAGTCAGTGTTGTCAGGAGATGGTTTAGAAACTGCAGTGTTGTAACAAAAACTCAGACTATGACGTGACGCCTTATAAGCGAAGTAAATAAAAGGAAAAAAAGATTGGCATCGAGCTGGGTTTGAAATTCAAACAATAAATAAATGTTCCAATGGAAGAATTTAAGGTAGCCGAAATTGTCATGGTCTAAGAACCTTTACTTGAAATTCGAAACAACAACACTTACCTTTTGAATGTTCATGCCCCTCAAACACACGGCAACAGAAAACAGTGACCCACCAACATTTGTTGGAGGTACTTCGTAAACTTGTCGACCAGCCATACTGCAATAGCAAAATAACACCATTTGGATGACGCCTACCAAATGAAAGTGAGAAAAATGGGGAAACCTATAAACCTTGTGCATCGTTGATAACTTTGGGATGCCTCAGACTCCAAAACATAGAGATAATATCCAGATAATGCGAGAAAACAATGCTGCCACTCGGCCACAGAATTTCCTATCCCCTGCACCAAGCAAATAAGTAAAAAGTAAACAATTTATCATAAATGAATATGTTTATCATCTGCCTTTCCTTAGTATCTAATGACATACCCGCCAAACAAGGACTCTAGCCTCAGATGAAAGATCGGCAGGACTCCAAGGTGCTACACCAGTTTGAGAAATCTCACTAGCAACCTGATCTACGCTTTCAACTGTACCGTAGAAGATATTTAACAATTCCAAAATTCTGCAATATCTAGACGGTGAGAGGTGAATGCCAAGATTGGGCACTTGAAAGGAAATCCGCGTTGATGGAAAACGAGGATGAGGTATCTTGATCTTCAAACAACACAATGGGCACAATGAGCAAAAGATGAATAAATCCCAGGCCAGAAAAACTAATAGCATTCCAAGAGTGAAAGCAACCAGTACGTAGTGATATTGAACAAAACAAAATTTAAATGAATGTATACTGATATACCTGATCAACCATGACTGTCATCCCACACCTATCAATGAGCGAATAAAAGCTATCAACATTCTCCAAGAGAGGTAATCTGGAAAGTTGACCATCTGAGATTGAGGTGATGAAAGAGCAGTTCCCACTCACAGAACCACAATCAGTGAAGATGGCAGCTATATCTCTTCCTGCTATATAAAAACGAGAGTATAAACTCTGCCTTTTTTCATCATGCGGACCTTCCTGCAAGTATGTCTGCCTATTACAATGTTATACATGCAAGCAACAGAAGATCTTGGTAAACTATCTCTAATAGAACTTACTTTCGTACAGAGTGTGAAATGGCCGAAATCCAAAAGGAAATGACCGTCACATTTCGGAGACAAGCTTGTTCTCAAAGGAACCCTTACTTTGGGAGCATCAAAATCAATATCAAGAGCAAATCTGAGAGCCAGTAAAAAGTCAAATCACTCTCTGACCAACAGGGGAAAGAAACAAATAAGTCAACCAGAAACCACATTAACAATCAGAAGGGGTGGTTACGAAAACAGGTGCAATTGAGAGGTATGACTATCAGATTAGTGAACATAGTTAGGAGTCCTGGGGTCCACGGAAGATCTGAATCATCCCTTTAGAGGAGCTCTCCTGAGGCCAACCCAAACAACCCATAAAAGAGTTAATTTCCTTTTCATGTATTTTCCTGCTTCTATTTTAGCTGCTAGATATTAGGAAAATCTTTTAATATAAGTTTCCATTTTATCGGTTCTATTTTGTCACTTGATTTAGGAATTACATATTTCCGAGGAAAGGAAAGGCAAGCCTTCCCCTATATATAGGGTCGGCCAATTGTCTAAAGAGTAGACTTTATGAAGTTCTGAGTTTCTTCTATAATTTCCAGCATTATCAACGTTGGAGATATAAAAGTTCTACTTAATTAATTAATTTTCAGAAAATATTGAGTTAATTCCTTATTGAATGAAGAGTTTATTTAGTACGACCATCGCTTTAAAAATTCTTCTGAATTTTTTTTTTTTTTGAAAAGTTTGAATTAATTAGAAAAAGAGAGAATGTACAAAAGAATTGGTGGAATCACAGATGAAGATATTACTTCATGATGTCCTCCCAACTAGAAATGAAATCAAAATAGGACAAATTATGAGCCCAACTGATATTTCTACTCCAGTGGAAAAGGAGACCTAGGACATCTGCCACTTCTGAACCTTAGTTCCAGACAATCATCAAACTCCTCTGAAGTTTCCAGAACAAGTTTACATGAATAATTATGCACACTAAATATAGAAGACTTTGGGGAACGTAAGTAAACGCCAATCAACCGCTAAACATACAAATCATTTTCATGGTGTAATACAATATTTTACACTGTAAAGTTGTCAAACAAATGGAAGAATATTTCTTTTAATATTTAAGTAGTTAAATTGAAGTTTTGCTTATTGGCTTTATAGTGTAACCAAATCCAGATAAAGTCCTCCAAAAGCACACACATGACACACCCACCGTGGGATGCTACAAACCTACAACCACTTCTACTACTACATTTTTTTTCGTTATCGTGAAAAACGTAAAGAAATTTGAGACATAGCATGACCGTGCCTTCTCACCCATTTCTAAGTTCTTTAACCCTGGCAGAATTAATTTTTAGGTTTATGTCGGCACTATCAAGCCTAGCAAAATACTGTTGCATCGAAGTGCTAAAACAATTTATACAAATACCTATCGTAAGTTCATAACCAAGGGAAGTCGTCTAGGAGAGATCGGGAGACCCAGCAGCTGCAATACCTCAAGCAACTGGGTGATAACAATTCTTAGGGTTTTAACTTTTAAGCAATTTTCTATTTTGTCTCTTGTGTTTCTCCCACTCTATCGCTTAAAAAAGAAGGAAAAAGTAACGACCAAGAAGTATTTCAAAAGAAGCAGAAAGTTTAACCTGCTTTGTTCTTCCAATACTGTTTGAAACTGCTCTTGAGCTCTACGAGTCACTTTCTCTATTTTCATCTGCTCTCGCAAAGAAAGAAAAGGATGATATTACTTAAAACTTTCAACTTACAAGCTAGATCACACCCCAAAAGTTCATCTTTCTACTAGGCATCATTGCTAGAGAATTTGAAAGGTATAGCATGATTCGACCAATATTCCCATTACATACCTGCAAAGCTGTTGCAGTCTCCAATGCCACAGTAGGGCTAACTGCATTGCTCCTCCTGATAAACTCCAGGAAACGATCATAACTTTCCATCAAGACCTACAAACACAGGAAGGGTTTCTAAGAATAAACAAGACAAGACAGAAATAAGTATAGAAGACACTCAAGATTCATCAGAGCATATAAAAGATCCAACTCGAATGTACCCTGCAACCTTAGAATCAAACAAAACTGCCTAAAGCATTGTCTCCAAAAAATAATAAAATTACAGAATGTACCTCTTTAAAAACACAAATTCTACTCTCTTACAACCCCCATCGTATAATCAGATCAGGAAAAACGAGTACGGATCACGTCACTAGAAAACTGAATCAATATCAGTGCAGTATCATACTATCATCCAAGAGAAACTCTAAGCCCTGAAGTTATCCACGGGAATCCTCCACGCCGCAAAGGTAAGGGGCGCTTGGGAGTTAAGAACCTGAAAATTATGAATCAAGCCCTTCTTATGAAGTGACTATGGAGGATGGAACAGGATAGTGATACTTTGTGGAAAAGGGTCATCTACAATAAATATGGTCAGAACAGTGAAGATTGGGTGAAGAAATGCAACAGAGATACTTTTGGTTGTGGGGTATGGAATGGTGTAGTGGCCAACGTGAGGATATATCTTAGTATCACAAAATGGAACTTTTGGTCGGATGTCTGGATTGGTGTGGAGCCCCTTAAAGTTTGCTTCCCTGAGATCTATAATGTTGTAACCCAGCAGCACATCAAAGTGGCCAAGACTTTCAGCACAGAGCACCAAGTGTGGGAGATCACCCTCAGAAGAAACTTGAATGACTGGGAATCGCAGCAGTATGTTCAACTCCTACAAATGCTCCAAGTCGTGAGGCTATCTGGGGAAGAGGACACCAAAGTCTGGGCATCAGAGGAAAAGGAGCCTTTGACAGTTTCCAACTGCTATAAGAGGCTGGATCAGGATATTATGATTCTTGAGTCAAAAGTGCTCCCCCCTAGAGTTGGTTTCTTCGTTTGGGCTATGCTTCTTCGGAAAATACCAACTGTAGATGCCCTTAAGAGAAGAGGCTTCCACATCCCCAATAGATGCATTCTCTGCAAGGAGGGGGAGGGAACGCTTGACCATCTCTTCCTTCTTTGTGGAGTCGCATCAAATCTCTGGAAGTTTTTCTCCAAGTCCATCACAATGGGATGGCCTCTACAAAAGGAAGAATAGGAAAGAGGTGTGCAGCTTGTGCCAGCTGCCATCTATTGGAACATTTGGGGAGACAGGAACAACAAAATATGCAACTTTCCTTGATGTAGTAATTAATTGGGAGGCTTGGATGTCGTGAGTCGCTCCAACGCCCTCCCATAACCCTTGTACATAGTTTTTTCCTTTAATATATTCATTCAAAGTTTCAAAAAAAAAAATCCTCCACGTCGCGGTCCCTTTTTTAAGAACCCTTAATATTTTGAATCTAAATATATCAAACTTCGTTTATTGCAACCATCAAGGTATCACACTAGCCCAATATACAAAACCAACCTGACTAGAAAATTGCAAAGGTTCAGCTGGTATCATCTGACCCGTCCAGTGTCCCCTAAACCGATCTTGTGCCTAACAATTGAATATTTGTGGTGAGTCAAACTTAGGAATGACGTGACTCAGGTTTTCGGTCTTGCTCTTTTTTGGATGTAATCAACTGAGTCAACCCAGTATTGTATCACACAAACTGAGTCCCAGTATTGAGTGCAGATAGATTGTATAAGAAAAAACAACAATAGAAGCCACCCGCAACACATTTACAAAGTTTCCAAACATCATTTGTTTTGGCATCTATCAAAATATTACCTCGTACTATTTTTTTTTTTTTTGAAACTTAAAATGAATATATTAAAAAGGGGGGAAAAACTATATACAGAGAGATGGGTGGCTTATGACAAACGTCTCACGACATCCAAGCCTCCCATTGAACTACAACATCTAGGTAGGATACATTCTTGAACTTATCAATTCTCCTAATCCACGAGAAAATAGTCCCCTTAACGTCTTCAATGTCAACGGTCGAATTAAGGTTCTTGTCCTTGAAGATTTTGTTATTCCTGTCATTCCATATACTCCAAATGATTGCGACTGGGACTAGTTGCCAAACCTCTCTTCTATTTTTCCTCTTGTACAGTCCATCCCAATGGGTGATCATATGGTTAATGGAGTAAGGGAGACACCATTGGGTTGCCATTAACTTGGCAAAGTAATTCCAAATACTGGATGCCACCCTACAATGGAGGAACAGATGATCAATCGATTCTTCATTCTCGTTACAGAGAATGCATCTATTTGGGATCTGAAAACCTCTCCTTTTCAGGGCATCCACTGTGGGTACTTTGCGAACTAGAATAGCCCACACAAAGAAGCCTACCCTCGGTGGTAGGGCTTTAATCCATGCTGACTTGGAGACAAAAGGCTCGAGCATGATACCATCTTTATCCAATCTTTTATAGCAGTTCGAAACTGAGAGAGGCTCATTCTCCTCAGTAGACCATACTTGAGTATCCGGACCATCCAAAAAGTTCGCATCTTAAAGAAGTTGCAACAGCTGAACGTACTGTTGAAGCTCCCAATCATTTAAATTTCTCCTGATTATGATGTCCCAAGCATTAATGCCACTGTTGAAAATCTCAGCCACAGTAGCTTCGGGCCTCATAGCCAAACTATAAATATCAGGGAAGCTATCTCTTGGAGTATTCAACCCAATCCAAGTATCCGTCCAGAATTGGATCCTTGATCCGTTGCCAAGAACCCATTTGGTGATGGTGTGGTACACATTCAGATTGGCTATGATGCCTTTCCAAACGCCACACCCAAAGGTGGCTTTTTTGCACTTTTTAACCCACAGGTCACTACTCTGACCATACTTGCTGAAAATAACCTTCTGCCATAATTGATTGCTCTCCTGATCCATCCTCCAAAGCCACTTAGTAAGAACTAAGAAGGGCTTGGTTCATGTATTCCAGGTTCTTCACACCCAGACTTCCCTTACTTCTACTCGTCCTAACCTGCTTCCAGTTCGTCCCATGCATGCTTTTACTATCCATAGTGGTGTTCCATAAGGAGCACATTTTGCTATATATGGCCTTCAGAACACCTTTAGGTATAGAGAAGAGAGAAAGATAATAAGTAGGAAGAGCCTGAAGAACTGACTTCAACAATGTGATTTTGCCACCTTTGGATAGCAAATGGCCCTTCCAAGCAGCTAGCCTCTTGTTGACACACTCCATGACAGGCTCCCACAATTTCTTGGACTTGTACCTCTCACCCAAGGGTAAGCCGAGCTATGAAGTAGGGAGGGATCCCACTTGGCATCCAAATTCCTTAATCATCTCGTGGTTCATACTTTTGTCACCTATCTTAGTTGCACTATAGATATATGACTTGTGCAGGTTTACCTTGAGCCCCGATGCTATCTCATACCAAATGAGAATGTCCCTCAATGTCCTCAGCTGATTGGCATCCTCCTCGATGAAAAACAGCGTATCGTCTGCAAATTGGAGATGGTTGATCATATCGCCATCGTCAGCACCTCTGAAGCCATTAATCCAGCCCCTCCTCCCAGCCTCTTGGAGGAATTGGCTTAACACTTCTGCTACTAGTAGGAACAGCAAGGGGGATAAAGGATACCCTTGTCTAATACCTCTAGAGCTCCGGAACACCTCAGAGGGTCTTCCATTGATCAGGACAGAGAAAGTGGCAGTGGAGATACATGAGTATACCCAACTGCGCCATTTATAGCCAAAACCCATACGTTCCATAACCTTATATAGGAAATCCCAGCTGATCCTATCATAGGCCTTCTCTAGGTCAGCTTTCACCACTAACCCCTTGGTACCCTCTTTCCTTCTTGAGTCTATCAATTCGTTGGCTATCAGGACCCCATCCAATATCTGCCTCCCACTCACAAAAGCCCCTTGGAAGGGGGAAATCAAGCCTCCCACAACTCCAGACAGCCTCATAGCCAGAACTTTAGCTACTATCTTGTATGCTCCCCCCCCCCCCCCCCCCCCCCCACCAAACTGATTGGTCTGTATTCCTGGAATCTAGAACTGTTTTGAGTTTTGGGAATGAGAACTATAAAGGTGTGGTTCGGTCTCCAGTGAAACATTGCCCCCTCAGAGAACTCAGCAATCATCTCCATCAAAGAGGTCTTAATGATATCCCACACTCTGTCAAAGAAAGAGATAGGGAAACCATCCGACCCAGGCGCCTTATCCTTAGCCAGGTCCTTAAGTGCATACAACACTTCCTCCTCTGATATATCCGCTTCCAAGAGCTCAGCTTCTACACCAGACAAGGAAGGAAGGTGCATGTTGTCCAACCCTGGGCGCCACAGGTGAGGTTCTTCATACAGCTTACTAAAATAAGATATGGCCTCCTTACTAATCTCCTCCTCTTCTGAAATGGCCACATCCTCCTTCATAATGACACTAATCCGATTCTGCCGTTTCCTGCAGTTAATAATTTTGTGGAAGTAAGATGTGTTCCTGTCCCCTGCTTTCAACCACTGAGTTCTAGACTTTTGCCTCAGACTAATCTCCTCAAGGCTCAAATAGCTTGTCCAGCTTGGCTTTCAGGAGGTTCCTGGAGTTGAATTCATGTTGAGACAGGCCCTGGCTTTCCTCCTTCCTATCCATCCCCTTTACCTCGTACTATTTCATTCGACTGTTTGAATCTTACTGGAAAACCTTGGCAAAAATAGATATGAACTTATGATGATTCTAGTGCTACTCTGCAGTCCTAGGATCTTGCACATGAAACTATGTTAAAGATCCTAACTGCTCATGGTACTACAGGATCAATCAAGCTGAATCCTGACAGATGGCTAGCAACACGATACTAACCCATTAGTTCAAAGTATTTGATACTGACATGCATCTGACGCCTCTGAGAATAACAATGTCATTGTACCAGCAATAGCTTTTTATCAGAAGAAAACACCGTGCTTCTCAATTAAAACAACACATAAGCATCAATGTTGTACTACCCGCACATTTTGTTGACTTGAGACAGATAACCTCAATCGGTTTTTCATACGAAAACAGATTAACTAGGTCTTTTATTAATAATCCTAGTTGTACATTCTTTTGTTCTTTTCTTTTTATAAATTAAATCAACTTTCAAAAAAAAAAAACTAGGTCTTTTATTAATAATCCTAAAGGAAGATGCCAAGTTTAACAAACTACCGTAACATGGCATGGGGCAATTGTTGCCGAAAGCTGCCAGTCCACATTCTCCCCAACTGGTGCATTTACAAAACTAGCATCTAACGCGTTAATCTTCTGCTCACTGCAGACGCTCTGCAAATCAAACGTTCAAAGCCAATATTACAAAACATGTCCACAAAGAAACAACACATGAGAAGTGCTATGAAGTTTAAAAACCTGAGCAAGTGAACCTTCAGGTGCAGATAAACCGTAGAATCTCAATGAAACATCAAAGCGGGTAGTTCGATGGTAAAGTTTGGTGGTAATATTAAGTTGTTCGAATCTGCCACAAAGAATTTCTGTCTCATTGATACTGATGATTCGAGCAGCAGCCTGACTTATAGAGACATTTACCAAAAACTGTATCATATTTTGCATATCCTTCCCCAAATTACAGTTTAATTCTTCATCAGGCTGATAACTCAATAACTTATTAATTGCATGCCATTCTTCTTTAGTAAGTTTTTCCTCCACTAGAACTGATTCCTCAGTACCACTTTCAACAGAATCATTTTCAGAGTTGGTACGCCTGTGACACAAGGAACCTGCAGTTATATCTAAGCTCGAAAAATTGGAAACAGGACTAAGTGGCCAACTAGGGACCAGCGAATAGGCGTGATTCAATCGAGACCAGTCGGATTTAATTGGATTACATACATAATAAATTATACAAATATATAATATACTCCCTATTCTATATAATATATAATGTTATACATACGTACATATATATATATATATACATGTGTGTATGAAAACATTGAATTAATATATATATGTGTGTGTGTGTGTGTGTGTGTGTGTGTGTGTGTGTGTGTGTGTGTGTGTGTGTGTGTGTGTGTGTGTGTGTGTGTGTGTGTGAAAACATTGAATTAATATTAAAATGATAAAGAACGTACAAGGTGTTAATATAAGAAGAAAATAAAAAAGATATGTTACATCACAATGTCCGCCCACTTAAGCACAAAATCACTATGGGACTTAAAATGATAAAGAACGTACAAGGTGTTAATATAAGAAGAAAATAAAAAAGATATGTTACATCACAATGTCCGCCCACTTAAGCACAAAATCACTATGGGACTTATCCTTTGCCCAACGGCCAAGGGATTAGTCTGTTCCATTGGTATAGGATTCCTAGAATGTCTTCCACCTCTATACCGCTGTTGTTTAGGTCTTTAAAAAAATTTGTGTTCCTATCCCTCCAAATAGCCCATATGATAACTGATGGGATAAGGTTCCACAAATCCTTCTTTGTCTCCCTGACTTTTAAATGCCTCCATTATTCAAGAGTTTGTGTTACTGATTCTGGGTAACACGATAGATTCCTTGATGAAGCTATGAAAAAAAAATCCCACAAGGCTCTAGCCTTCTCGCAATGAAGAAATAAGTGTTCGGCAGTCTCTTCGGCCTTTTTGCATCTGATGCATCTATTTGGAATAGACATCACTGGTATAGTTTGAAGTCTATTAACAAGAGATAATCTTTCATCTCAGGATAAGAAACTTTTAAAATAAATTAGAAATTATAAAAGAGAGAGGATAAGAGTTGAAGAGAGAAGAAAAGCTCAAAGCAAGAGCGAGAGAGAGGAGCAAAATTTGAAGATTTCAGCTGAAGAAGAAAGAGCTGCTCGAGTTCAGTTGTATAGGGTTAAGAAAGTAGGGCTTTGGTCAAATTTAAGAAGAAAAGTCACTCGGGACCAGCCGATCAAGTTGGAGCCTAGCTACTAGCCCAAGCCGGCTAATTGGTTTTTTAGGCGCCGACTACATTGGCTCTGAAAACGACCAGAGGCCAAGCCTCTAGTCGAGTCCGCTGGGTCGTGCCTAGATCTTTTTAAGTGTGCTTAGTTGCCGATTTCTCATGCTTAGAATTATATGCCTAAATTTGAATGCATGCATAAAATCCAGAACGCTAAGTGGAAGAACATGACCAACATAGTCACAGCACTAGGAAAACAACCATGATACCAGATTATTCCTACTCAGAGATGGGAAGGCATGATTCTCGTGCTTTAATTCGTTCAATTTACTCTTTAAAGCAACTACTTACCATCTAAAAGAAAACCAGCTTTTACTTGAAAGACTACGCTGTTGTGCAGCTTCCATGGATTTTACAGATTCAACCTTAGCATGTGCAAGTAACCTGGAGACAAGAAATCAAATAATGCCAGAAAAAACAACTAATGGCACAAGTACAACAAAACTTGATTACCTCCACAACAGGATTACTTTAGAATCAAGATCTCTCTCAATTTGTCTAATCTCATCACTATCAGTGCTTAACTGCTGCAGTACACTAGCATATAATTGAACATAACGCCGGCGAAGCTGGCAAAGAAACCGAATTCGGTCCCACGAGAAACGATAGCTGCAATAGAGGAATATAAAATATCAGAACCCTGATTTGAAGACAGATAGAGTCCTGAAATACCATCAAGAAAGATGAATACTGTGCATGTTGCCATGTTCTAAACAATGCATAGAAAGACAAAAGGACCCTCCATGGGCATGAATAACTTGTATTTCTGATCATGGTAAAATTATTATAGAGAAATACAGTGCACAGTGAAAACTGTTGCGAGAATCAATTTGACATGTTACGTGCCGTGTTTGACACTCAGTCCATTACCAACCAGATTTCGGATACTCACATTCGCTTTAGTTGCTAGAATGAAATTCTGTGTATACACCAACTTGTGTTGGAAGATAAAATACCACTCTATAATGACGTAGCTTGTGAATAATGTAACAATGTTATAATGGTTCGTCCAAGCATTTCAAAAACGTAATTACCAAATAAACGTAATTACCAAATAACTAAGAGAAAACTTCAAATGTGTATGAGGCATGTCACTGTTTTGGCCTTTTCCCACTCACCATGTCGTGTACTTGATACGGGATGCAGGTCCTTCAGTAAAACATATAGCAGGCCTATGTTATCTAGCAATTTAACATACAAAGATATTGAACTTCTGTTTCAGTCTATATTTGGGTCAGCTTGGAAACAGAAATATTTTGGTCAATGTGGAAATAACTACAAATTTATAGAAATGATAGAAACATTATGCAAATGATAAAAATACGATGCAATTCTTTGTTACAAGATTATTATACAATAAATACGCGAACATGTTACTTTATTCTAACAATGATTAATGAGTGGTGGAAATGAAGATTAGTAGCTTATTGTCCAGGGTGAGTATAAAACGTTACAAGCTAACATGTTAGTTTTTAATCAGATTCTATTCTTTGAATAGCTAATTCCATGAATTAAGATTACACTAAAAATATGTATCCTAAAACATCAATATAACTGATGAATCTTTTCAAACAACGAATTACCAGGGTTGAAAGATTAGAACATAAACTTTAACCTTTACCAAAGATAACCACCCAATTTTATTTACCATTACCATTAACTAATACAGCTGCTGTATATAGAGAGCCCTCCTCAATCTCAAGATAGAGGGAGGGAGGGAGGGAGACAGAGGAGTTTAACTCTCTCGTTCTCTCTCTATCCATTGTTTCTATCTCAAACGCGTTTTTCTTTCTCTTAAATTTAACTACAATAAATAGGAAAATAAACAAGAAGAAGAAGAAACCAAATGAGAATGTTATAAGGGAAGGGTTTCTGATTTCAGATTCTCTTCTTCATCTCTTCGGGTTTCCTTTTCCTCTCATCTTTCTTAATCTTCTCTTCTTTTTCTATCTTTGATTTCTATCATGTGATTTGTGTATGTAAGTATCCTTTCGTGTCCATAACAGTCAATATCGAAAGATTTCGACCATTCAGGTCGAAACCTTTCAAAATTGAACACCTTGAACATAAGAAGTTTCATCTATTTCACAAATAGAAGAAACCTACCACATTTTCCGCTGCTGCAGATCAGCCTGAACAGCATACCGCCACCATGCAAGAGAATCGTCTGATACTGGCACCACAGGTCTCAAGTGAGAAACATCAACATGTGTTTTATATCTTGAAACAACTTCTAGAAGCTTCAGGCAATCATGATACTGAGCCTGAGAGATGAAGAATGTTAAAGAAAGGTTCACCACACAAAATATTGGTAAGTATAGCAAATATGGTGAAAATGAACTTATTAGAAGCCAAAAGAATGACCTCGGTTATTGTTAAAGAAACATCACTCAGGACCAGAGATGCCTTTTCAAACGGAATTTCAGGATCCTCCCTTTCTTGCTTTCCAAGACGGTGATATTTTAGTACCCCATTGATTGGCGAAACCAGGTACTGACGATTTAGAGCCCATGAAGAAAGAGCTCCTTGATCATTTGAACTTCCGTTAATCCCATCTTCGAAAATCTAACAAATGATAAATGTGTCAAACTTCTAACATAGGGTAGAAAAGACAGTAAAAGAAGAATGATGCACATGAAGATGTGTAAATAGCCAAATAATGTAATAGGCTAATATCAAATAAGTACAAACCTCAATCCATTCCTTGGGAGTAAGATCCTCCCACTTCTTATCCATCTTCCAGGGAAGGCTGTCAGAGTTGTGATACACAGCTAGCCTATCAAGTTGCAATGACTACAACAAAAACCATTTTAGAGCTCAGTACGCAGGAATTGGCTTGCGAATAGTTTTAAAAAGGCTTAAAGCATAACTTAGAACATAAATTGACATCCCATCCCCATCAAAGTTATACTAAAAGTTAGAAATAGGAAACAAACCACGATCTTAACATTAAAGTGTCAAATAACATTGCGGGACTCAATCCTTTCCCTAATAGAATCTTAGTTTTCGCTATAGATATGACTATAACCCAAGTCTAGTCACCATTCAACAAATACCTCCACTGACATATAAACTATAACTCACCAATTATTTGCAAAAATCTAATATATGGACTAGATTTATGACAAGTAGAAGTAGATGTTGATAATGTGAAAGACACACAGTCGAGAGCTTGAGCAGGAAGGTAATAAATTTTGTTATTGAAACATAAACAGAATTCACCTTCCGCAATCTATCTAGTGCACCACTGGTATCAAAAGTTTCATTTCCGTGTTCATCCATCGTAACAGCAGCAAGCTTTGCCAAAGTAATACCAGAAGAAAAAGGATGTCCTGCATTACTGCAAAATGTGCATATGCATCACAATTGCATGGTAATTAGAAAAGGCAATACGTTAAAAGAGCAACCGTGTGCATTACAAGAAGCAGAAGCAGAAGCAGAAGCAGAAGCAGAAATAAGAGGTTAGATCACAGGAGTATATACAATACATGAAACTGGCTAAATATACCTGACAGTATCCTCATATCTGATATGCACATTCGTAATGGAGATCTTGAGGTTGCCAATAATAGTAGCTATAAGTGAACCTAACCATGCATTTATGCCAGGTGGCTTCAAAACAATCCACCCATCAATTAGGCCAGCTTATGATAGAAATTTATGTATGTCAAGAGCAGAAAACTAACTTAATGCAAGTTGAAGAGTGAAAGCATACATTTCCTGACTTAGATCTAGCTTTGGCTTCCAGAGTTGCGGACTCTGCCTCCTGTGCTCAAAAAGAAAACAAGAGCTTCTTTAAGGAAGGTATATCAAAATAAGAGTCTTGCTTCTTTCTAACAAATTTGCAATCAAACTCTGAAAAGCAGTTCAAAGCTTTAATAAGACCAACTATGGATTAGCTAATTATTTATATGATTGTGTCCCGCAAGGCACTCGAACTGATACAGGAATAAACTATACTTTCTGTTGTGCATACACCGTGTTCATGTACCATCTGAATCTCGGACACAAAAGTCTAATCATTCATATGTGTTGTTAATAAAAAGGTACATTATCAACACGTCCTCGCCGCTCCACGGGATATCTTAAAGGCTATATGTTATATTTCTTCCACCCTAGCTTTCTGAGCTATAGCCTTTTGCAGTGAGTCACAGGCCAATGACTATAATAGAGTTTGATGCTTGGTCATTCAAATAACTAACTTCTACTATATAGTAACATATTTCAAGGAGACACGTGAAGAGAAGGGAAGGTGAAAAAAACAAGCTCCCGGGCCTACATCAGGTATCCCAACATTAAAAAAACTGACTTCTATAATAAAGTAACATATTGAGTTAATTGACTAGTTTAACAATATGAAATGGAGAGAATGGGGACATAACAAGATTTCAAGGAGATAAGTGAAGAGAAGGGACAATTAAAAAAACAAGTTCCCAGGCCTACATCAGGTATCCCAACTTCATATACAAAATAATTTAGTTATAGTGCTAGAAGCAATGAGCATGACAAAATAATAGGCCTTTGAAAATACTGTACAAGGAGATTAGGAGAGAATCAATCAATAACAGATGACACTAAAAATATGCTATGGAATTCAAGTAGGAGGTTAGCTGCACCTCAATTTGTTGAAGTTTGGCTTCAAAAAGTTTTTCCCTGTCTTCCTCCTGCACAAATCACAGAGGTTCAACTTAATTTTCATAATATATATATAAGTGAAGTCCTCGTTTCAATTAATATACACGAGAAACCCTTCCCAACTAGCTACATATTCAGACCTCCCTACCTTGAGTGTCCGTCCATCGGGAGCAGGATGAGCAAGAATAAATACACGGTCTATACGAACAATAACAGGTTCTTTGCCTAGACTTTTCCAGGGAACCTGCAGTTATAAGATATGCAGACCTTAGGCAATATATACTCAACAATAGCGACTTGAAGTGATATACAAGCCAAGATATCCCAATAGATACATATAATAGCAATCTTCTGTGTGGATGCTAAAGTATTAGAAAACGCAACCAAGTAACAACTTAAAAGTGGTGAATAAACATATGTTGTTTTTTCTCGGAAGAAGTGATCAATCAAAATATAAATACTCTTAGAGCTTGCTCTTAAGTTTGAGGTAAACTGAGATTCCATCTGGATTACTAACCATTTGGTGACACGGCTTGAGAAGAAGGTTTAAGAGCAACTCAGTGCGACATAATTACAAATTTGGGAAGGGAGTGAGAGTCGTATGAGGTCTAATTAGATGACTTTTTTGTAAGGTAAGTACCTGAAGTCTCAAGATTAGGCCCTATTTGGATACTTTTTCAACAAAAAAGTGAGGCACATAGGAAAGTACACTACACATTATTTTCAATCCTAAGAAAGAAAACCAATAAGTGATGACTGAGATGTACCTTTAGGGTTATAGTGCCAACAAACCCAGCTTTGACAGTTACAGGAAGCTTTAACGAATTTAGTGCCTCTGCCTTTAACTTCAAATCCCTAAGAACAACATCTCCTACATGCGCAAGGAAATCAATTATTATCAAAGAGATTAAATGCAGTAATTACCGCGATATCAACCAATAAACCACAAGTAAAATACAAAAGAAAAATAATCTTAACACAGGAAGATGAATTTCATTTCTAAAAGTTTTTAGTTTCATGGACACTGGTGGAAAAGATCAAGATGACCAAAATTTATACATATATATATAAAGATCTTTCGCCTGATCTGTAAAACCAAGTTTTCCTTTAACAAGATAACCATGTTTTAATTATGAAGTAGATTAGATATATCCTTCCATTCAAACAGGATTTGCAGTCAAGGATGTAAACAATGAAAGAAGCCAAAAAAACATGTTGTCGTGGCTTAACAATCACTCCAATATGAAAAGAAATATTTTTATTTTGTTAAAACACGTGCAAGATCTAAGTCAGATAAATTCATGAAATTCTTAGTTTCCTCTTAAATAATCTTGAAACGGCTAATAGATCTAAACCATCCAAGCAAGAGATCCACCTGGATCTCTTATGTGGGCTTATAAGGCGTATTGACATACAATTTCTACAGATATGACAAACGCACTAGCAGTAACAATAACAACAGTATCAGGAATCCAAGTATCGGATAATCAGTACATCATATATAACACAGCAAAAATTTTCTTGTTATTGATAAAATATGACCACAACTCAGGATGCAAACCTTTCCAGACACTGATTCTAAGAGCTTCGGCCGAGAGTCCATGAACGTATTCACCCAAATATTTCCGTAGTAAATGTAGAACCTGTGTAAGAAAAGAAATGGGGAGGAAGATAAAGTTAGTAATATCAGTGGCACGCTTCTAACTACAATCACTCATCAAGGTTCCCAACAAACTAAAGCTACTGGTGCAACTAACAAAATAACGCAGGTATAGCAGTGTAAGCGCACTAATCTATCAAGCATATTTCAAATTGTACAAGCAGATAGCAGCATTGACTTAAGCAAACTCAGTCCCTGGTTATAAGCATGACTTAAACATTTAAGCAAGAGCGGAAGTGGAAAGTACATGAAAACAATGTTGCTTCGGTAATCAAAGAAATGAACCACCTGATACTTTGAAAGATTTCAATCCCTCAGCTGGAATGATACTGTGCATTTCTGCTATTTATAAAACAGGTTGTTTGATAATTATTAATATAAATCATTCTTCTACATGACGCAAATACTATATCTGTGTTCCTATCCAAGAATAGGAGTATTTTTGTCAGTTCATTTTTCGCTGAAAAAGTTCTCTTGGGTTCTTTAAAACACAAAATGAATTGTTATCGGGGTTCATTTCTTTTAAATAATACCCAAAAGGTATGTAGTTAATTATAAAAACAAAATAACAAAGAAAAATACATTTCAAACTTTCAAAAGAACATGATAAAGCCCAACTCTTCTCTAGCAACTGCGTATGTTACATTTTTATCCTTGTCATAAAAATCTGATTCCTCCTTCGAAGCAAGTGAGCCACAAGTCGTTAATATGGTCTCAGAGCAAAATGGTGAGTTCGAGTATCTGGCATAGCACTGGGAGGAGTGTTATTGGATGTGAATCAATACATTGTTATTGCCACAATCATACGCTCGTTTTATACACATTGTCCTTATTAACCAGCTTAGAGAATAAATATAAACTCTAATCAACAATACCTCTAGATATTTCAAGTAAGCTTAAAGTCCTAGGATTTGGATAAGAGTTTATGTCATATCATTTGAGATTCTACTGCAAGTTTAGTTAATTTGACCTCAAATTTCCAACAAATTGTATTCAATTGACACCAAATTGATGGAATAATATTAGAAATTCACTCCAAAGCCCTAATCAAATACAATCTATAAATTTTACCAAATCAAAATACATCGTTTTTCTATTGATTAGTCAGTCAAATAAGTGCAGAAAAAACAATTAAAAAGAAATTAGCAGGAATTAATGAATTTCAGCATCAGAAAAACACAAGAAACAATGGGGATTAAGATCCTTACATGAGCCTCAAACATGATGGTGATTCGAACTTATCCTTGTATGGTGGAACTGAATTGAGTTTCTTCTGTTTTGATCCCGTTAATCGATTTCCTAACATTAATACAAATCATCGATATCATCAATTTCTTCACAAGATCGACTCCTGATGTGATCCGAATAGCTTATTGACTAATCACTTTCTCTCTCTATCTATCTAACTTTCTCTCTCTAACTTGTTGAAGAGAAGACCTGAATAAGGGAACGGTTCGGAACTGACAGAAATGGAGGAAGAGCTTGGCTTTTTATGTATCTTTTGGTCGTCAGATCATTTCTACTCCTGAAATCGTACCCGCGTTATAGCCCTTATGTCGAGTCAGACTTCCCCTTTTACTTCCCGCTTAACTCGTGGAAAGAATTCTAGGTTTACACCTATAGACATTACCTATCCAGATAAATCTTACACTCCGGTTACACTGGCTTCTTGGTCTCAAGTGCAAAATTCACAATGGGTCCCTATCCTAGAACTAATAGACCTTTACCTCCCAGAGTAGCTAATCCGATATAGCGGTTTGCTCTTAAACTAAACGGTTTGGTTACTTTGACGTTATATATAATATTATCTGCCTTTGACGATGTCAAGAAATGGAGCCACCACTTTGTATATAGTCGTAAGGAGTAGTCTGTTTGGAGAAATATCGAAGCTTTTCTAGACCAACATCAAAACCTTAAAAACCCCATGATTTCCCGATTCCCAGTTACTGTATCAAACCTTAATGGCTCTGTTTCAAGTTTCCCAAATCTCCCAAAGAAATTTTGAAGCTTTTCTGGACCAACATCAAAATTAATATTTCTAATGAAAATCTTTCGAAGAAAAATATCCTTGTGATTTTGCTTCTTTTTGTTGTACTGGTGCGACAGGACCAATTGAAGCTATCTCCCAAGAAGTTAATCGATTATTGATATTCTTAAGTGATTTTTTAAGGCTTTTTCAGCTCCAATTCTGGATTTGAATATAACAAATCCATACCCTTTAGTGGTTTATCTGTATTCCAATCAACAATTATCTTACATTCTTCGATTGCGCCAAGGGTTTAGTTAACTCGAAGGTTACCTACTTTTTTTTGTTGAAAGGATGGTTACCTACTTAGGTTGGGGTGGGTTAAGTAGAGAGTAAAATAGTATTTTTCCCCTCTTGAATTGTTATGTATAACATTTTTTGTGAAAAGGGAGTCTAAAGTGCAACACTGAAAAAATGAGTCCAAACAGCAAGTCAATTATACGAGAGGGGCCCAAACAGCAAATTCCGTTAAAATCTATCAAAACAACCAACAGTTTATGGGCCTTTAACCTTATAAATTCTAGGGGTGTTCGTTGGTTCGGCATCCAGTATTTTGGTGTCATCCGTTACCAAACCACTCATGGTTTGATTAGTGTTTTTTCAAACCGTTGCCAAATTGCTCAGGGTTTGGTTCGATTACTAACCAAACCATCATAAGCGGTTTGGATACCACTGGATGCCAAACCATCCATAAAAATAATTTGTTATCCATGAAAATCGGCAACTCGAATTACTTTCTTCATACATTGACATATAAAATAAAGACAACACTCCTTAAAACCCTAGAGAAACAATCAAATTAACATAATACATCGAAAAAACACTTGAAACATTAAAGACATGTGCAAGCCACCAACCGAAATATTTTATAGTAGCTAATAACATTATATTGTAGTAGTGTTGTTGTTTTGTATGGGTAGAACTTCATGAAACATATGTATTTGTATGAAATTATAGAGATATGATAGATACATTTTAGAAAAAATAATGTATATAATTATATGCATATATATATATATTAATTTAACTTGACTGATTCGGTTTGGTTTTAATGATACCTAAAAATTACATCCACTTACCGAACCAAGCCAGTTGGTTTTTAGAAATCTACAACCGTGCCAAACCCCTCGGTGTTAGGTTTGGTTTAAAAATCGACTGGACGGGTTTGATTGGTTCAGTCTATTTTTGCACACCCCTAATAAATTCAACTCACCAAAACCTAGGTAAGCGATCCAATACGTCTATTAGGTTTTTTCTAGTTTCATGTTTACCGCAGTATTTATACTTAGTTTTTTTTGAAGGGCTTGGCAACTTATTGGATTTTATTCTTTTTTTATTCTAATTCACTTGAACCGTTCTTAATTTAATCTAAGACTTTTTTTTTCTTTCAATCTCCCTCTTAAAATTTAAATAGTTTTACTTTAGTTTTTTTTATACATTAATTGTTACCACTACGTAAGGGCAAGTCTAATGTGGGGCTCGGGTTCCCAATTTTGGGAGCCCTTGATTTTTAGGAGCCCCAACGCTTTTTTCAATTCCAACGTCGGACTCCTAACAGAGGCTCTCAAATCTAAATTATGTACGTGTGTAATGTATGTTTGCGGACTTTTAATTTCAATTTTCAACTATAAATTATTAATTTCAAATATAATATTGAAATTTAATATTATGTTAGAGAGAGAAGAAATTTTGAAAAGATGAAAAAAATTTTAAAAAAAATTTAGAGAAATGACTGGAAAAACAATTAATATTTTTTGAAAAAATATTAATTTAAAAGAAAATTTTAAAAAATAAAAATAAATAAAAAGAAGTGGTGATCCACCCCAAATATGGCCGTTGGGAGTCCCCCAACGGCCATATTTGGGGCTGGGAGCCCGCAGTCCGGGCTCCCATTTGGGAGCTCGAAAGCATGGGGCTCCCAGGGCACTGAGAGCCCAGCCCCGGGGCTCCCGAGTTGGAAGCCCAGGGTTGGGGGCTAGGGCTCCCAAATTCAAATTGGGAGCCCTAGCCCGCCCCACATTGGAATCGCCCTTAGTCTAATGCTAGTTTGATAGAAAAAGACACGAAAACTTATTTTTGAATTACTTAATTTTTTATTGACTACCTTATAGTCTATGTTTCTAGAAAAAAGGATTTTCCTTCTTCTCCTAAGTTTAAGTTTCCAACATCAACGGAAGAAGAATAAGAGAGCCAGAGAGGAGAAAGTGAGAGGACAACAAAAGAGGAGAAAAGGATGATGTGTTGGGCAATACGAGAAATTATATTGAAAGAATTTAAAAGTTTTTTTTTTGTTGAAGAAAATAATTTAAAAGTTAATTCCTTGTTTCATTAATGTACAATTCTTCTCTAGATCCTTAAGTTGGTCTAGAGAAAATGTTCCCCGTGATTTAGACATCTCATAGTTATTTTCCGCTTGTCATTCAGAGAAGTTGAAAATAAATCACACGAGCCCTATAAGTAGCCTAACGAGCACCATTTATACAAGGTGGTAAAAAGACCACGGGGAATAAACGTGTCAAATATCAAGAAGACCGTAACTAGTCCAACAAAAAAAGAAGAAGACCGTAGCCAAATTGCACGTAAACGTGGTTCCCACGTTGGTACGTTATGGATCCAAAATTAAGTCTCACCTGAAACTACGCCACGTGTAAAATACTACTAGACTATAGTCTATAGACAGATATTTGGATGTATGATCCTGATAAGTCATCACTACTCTGATCCTGCTTCAAATAATTGAAAGCTACAGCAAAAAAGAAAAAAAAAGTAAAGATAGAGATTAGAGAGAGAAAGTAGCTAGAGAGAGAGAGATGAGTGACAAGAAGAAGAATAAAGAGTTTCATTCTCTTCTAAATCTGATATTTCTTTCATTTGTAACACTTTCATTTCCTGTACAAACTCATTCTCAGTGCAAGAAGAACCCTATCATCTTCAATTTTGGTGATTCTAATTCGGATACTGGTGGACTTGTTTCTGGACTGGGGTTCGTTGTGAACCCTCCCAATGGGCGTTCCTTTTTTCATAGATCAACTGGTCGGTTATCTGATGGACGATTAGTCATCGATTTTCTTTGTAAGTTTGTCACCCTTTCTCTCTACATCTTATTAAAAAGTGCATATCTGAGTTCTTATGGCGCTGTGTTTTCTCAATGTTATTTTGCCTTGAATTCTTAACCCAAGGGTTTCTTTAATTAAGAGAAAATAATACTAATGCAAGGAAAACATTTGATATGTGCAAGTAAATGTTACCAATTTCAACAAACAAAAAAAAAAGTAAACGTTACCAACTTCGGCCTAGAGTGGATAAACAATAACTAGGACAAGTCCTAGGCACAAGAATGCAACTTCCATTGTCCAACTGGTCGATAGTGTTGATATAAACTCCAAAATCCTGGAGGTCCTAGGTTCGATTCCTACTTGAAATGGAATCTATAGTTATTGAATTTTGGGTTATTAAAGGTATAAAGAAGAATAAGTCTGTCTCTGTTGTTGCGCTTTAAACTCTTTTAATTATTGGTCTAACTTAGGAGATTATCGTGCTTATCACATTTTAATGATGTATCAATGTCTTGTAATGATTAACGTAGATCGTGGTCGATTTCTCACAAAATAAAAGAACAGAAAAAAAGAAGAAATTCCAACTCACATTTTTGCGAGCTAAAGGTTATTTTTGAAAAAATGTTTGTTTGCCGGAAAAAGCAGGGTGAAAATCAGCCTGCATCTAACTGAGGGTGGTTTCATTTCGCCTTAATTTTTCTCTATCTTCATAGTTTTGAGTCTTTTGAGGGAGGCTGCCTACGTCGAGTTGCCGCCGACCTGCTCTTTCAGGCAGAGCATCACGATTTCTTCTTACTTCTGAACTTTTTGAGAAAAATATATTGACATTACTCTTTTTTGAGAATAATATACTTTGTTTACATATAATTGTCACCTTCTCTCTAATATGAAAAGAAATAAATTGTCTCTGCTGAGTATTATAAATCAGTTTGGTGTAATCTGCAGAATGAGCTTTTTTTTTTTTAAAACAAAATGATCTTGTTAGTCAACATAATTTTAGCGTAAGAATAAAATATTCGAAAACCGACATGATCAGCCACGACGCATGGGACATTGGCATCTTTGTTGTGGGACCAGAATGGGCCTTATTTTCACAAGTAGACATATCAATGCAATATGGGCCTTATCTCTTATTCAATCTGGTCTAAGTCATAGACTCACTAAGATAACTCCAGTAAAACTTAGGTAGTGTTTTTTTTCATTATCTCGTCTACATCACTTCATGTTTGATTTGTCTAACTCAAATAGATCTAAAATCAACCATTCAGACAAACATTTTGAAATCTGACTCGAGATAGATTTTAGATCTGACTTGAAGAAAATCAAGTACCACCTTAGTTGTATTGTTAAACAAGTAAAAGTTATGGTCAATTATTGTTGACTTGTTAACTTGCCTTTTTTTTACCCTCGTTCTATCTTAATTAGGTCTGCAATATGCAAATAAGTGGGTCGACTCTAGGTCGTTAGTAACTCGACTAACTTACATAAAGAGTTGGAACAATTTAGGAAAAAGCGTTTCTATTGGTTTAAATGTTGAGTAGGACAATTAGAGATACGTGAAGAGGACACTCTAGAGATAGAGTGACCTCGTAAGACCTCTAAGATTAACTACCAACACATCAGCTTGAAAACCCAAATTGATTTTTGCACTGGAGATAGTTTTTCAGAGAAAACTCTAAAAATATATGTGGAATTTAAAGTCTCGAAGATTGGGTGTTGCATTGCTGCATTAGAGATGCTCTTATCAGGAGCAACCTTAACTTGACTAGTTCGTAAGTATATGCCCACCAGAGGAGTCATTAAGTGGTTCACAACAACTAGCTCTTGTGGGTTAAATTGTCTATTTTAAGCTCTAAACCATGATTTTTATGATTAATATGTGCAGGTGAAAGTTTGAATTCAACATACTTGAGCCCATATTTAGATTCTTTGGGATCGAACTTTAGAAGTGGAGCAAATTTTGCAGTTGTTGGGTCATCTACTCTCCCTAAAATGGTTCCATTTGCTTTAGACATCCAAATCATGCAATTTCTTCATTTTAAGGCTCGCTCTCTCGAACTTTCCAACTACAAAGGTACTAACATGTTTGAATTCATATTTACCTAAGTGTCTCCACTCTGGAGATCAAAGATTAAATCTTAAAAAAAACAAAAAAAATTATCATATTTATGGTGGTTCATTAGAGGACCCCTACTAGACTTGAGAATATTAACTAAGTGTGAAACTTCCTTCATCAAAAAAAAAAAAACTAAATGTGAAACTTGAAAAATTTTTGCTAGGTAGATGAGTATTCTAGTTTGTTCCTTTTACAGGTTCAAAAGTTTTTATTGATGAAGATGGATTCAAGAATGCACTTTACATGGTTGATATTGGGCAAAACGACCTAGCCGAAGCCTTTGCCAAAAATCTCTCGTATGACCTAGTTGTTCGACGAATTCCCGAGATACTAGTAGAGATAAAGATTGCTGTTAAGGTGAGATAAAACCAAAGTAAACCATAAGATAGATAGGTCGAGTTTTTTGAGTAACAATGGATCATTACACTTTCCTCTTATACCTCTCAAGAAAATCAGTTTTTTCAGCACAAGGTTGTTGTAACCCTGTTTTTTCCCATTATAATCCTTTTATATTAAACAACCGTCTTCTTATTTGAACAAAACTAATGTTTTTGACCATTTTTTATATTACAACAGTAACGTCCATAAACCATTATAGAGCCATTCTACCATTTTTTTTTACAAAGAATGAAACTATATCATTTCAAATGATTTGTTTTTTCTCTTTCATTATGATCTCATTAAACCCATGTTTGTTTTCCTCTTCTATGTATGGAATATAGACTATATATGGAGAAGGTGGGAAGAACTTTTGGATTCACAACTCTGGACCATTAGGATGTCTACCTCAAGAGCTTGCATCACTAGACCGCCAGAAGTTGAAAGCTTATGATTCATGTGGGTGTGTTAAGAGCTATAATGATGCAGTTAAAGTTTTTAATGAAGGATTACACACGGTTTGTGAGGAACTGAGATCGGAGTTGAAGACCATAACGATCGTGTATGTCGATATGTACAGCATCAAGTATGATCTTATTGCCAATTTCAAGAATTATGGTAAGTTTAAATTTACAAATCTGTAGTTATCTTTCATAACAAAAAAAAAATAATCTAAGTTATCTTATAGTTTAGGTATAAAAAAACCATAGCGGGACATGAGAAGAGTCGAAATCTTGTACATGGTCAATGGTCACGAGAGTTTGAGTTCTATCATGTTACATTTTATTGTTTGGTAGAGCACATGATTACGGTATGTTAGTAAATAACAATACCACAATTAAATTTGTGAGATTTTTTTTTATGAGATTAAATTTGTGAGCTTGTAGTTCAAACCTCGTTGCACGGATAACCTTTAAACTTCGATTCTTATACACTCTCTGGTTAAAATAAATCTGATATACTCAGTCACAAGATTATCTGCAATCTATGTGGGACTATTCTTACACCTTGACTTCTTTTATGTCTTTTTACAATTTACTTGCTTAAATAATGAATGGAATTTTGTTATCAGGATTCAACAATCCATTAATGGCGTGTTGTGGACACGGTGGGCCGCCGTACAACTACAATCCGAACTATACATGTGGTCAACCAGGTTGCAGTGTTTGCGAGGAAAATGGATCCAAGTATATAAGTTGGGATGGGACTCACTACAGTGAAGCTGCTAACTCTATCATTGCCTCCAAAATTCTTTCTACTCGGTATTCTACCCCAAAATTAAAGTTTGATTACTTTTGTACTGCCTAAATTCATTCTCATACTCAATTTTTTCTTTCAATTTTGTGGAATTTGAGGGGAGGCTAAACTAATATTAAGAGGCTCATAAGAAAATCCTAGCGAATGATCATATGATCCTGTGGCTTTTTGGGATTGTTCTGAACTCCAAACCATATCATGCATTTATTGTATTTGTTTTTATGCTTTTAAGTAGGTTTATTTTATGTCGTTAGGCTTACAAAGCTAGTTTTTTTTTGTTGAAAGGCTTATAAAGCTAGTTTCGTATGACTTTTTATGATGTGAGACCGGTAAAGGCATTTCTAACTTAGAAAGCTATTTACCTGGTTTTTGTTGGCACCCAAGTGTAGTTTATCAAGTTCCTAAAATGTCTGGTTCAACAAAAAAAAAGTTCCTAAAATGTGTCAAAATTACGAAGAATTCTCACAGTTGAACAAGACATGTCCCGTTGTCTCATTTGCACATCTGCATTTGTTAATTATAGTTAAACCTATTTTTTCTAGCCCTCTTAGAGCATCTCCAATGCAACACTAAACTCTAAATTTTGAAGTGCCACATAGGATTTTTTTAGAGTATTTCTTTAAAATCCATCTTCAATGCAAAATGATCAAATAGGAAAGAAACCATTTAGAGATCCATTTTTCACACTTGACACATAAGATTTAACTTTAACAATTGTTACATTTTTACCCTTTTTGAAGTATTCTCTCTCTCTCTCCATCATTTCTCTCTTTCACCTTTACTGGAGAAGGGTGGCACACCACCCATCTATTGCCAAATTTTTTATCACAGATAATTTTTCATGGAGTGTGAGAGATGATTGCGAAGGAGGTGGTGGTCGTCAGCCGGCGATGGTGTTGGTCGGCATGTGGTGGTGGTGGTGGTTGTGGAGAAGGGGGACAAGCATCCAAATTACGCAAATATAGGGAGCATTACATTCAATTACGAAAATCACTACAAAACAATATTGTCTAATCTCGCTCCAAGTATGGATGTATATCTAAAAGTATGGTTGTATTTGAATATGTATCTACCAAAGATTGCTCTCTTATTGCATATGTGTGTGCAAAAGTTTGAATCTAGATCTTAAAAAATTGACTACCTAGCTTGCATGTGATCTCTTACTACAAATGTTAGTAGAGTTAATAAAGAATATAAACTCATGCCAGTGAATATCAAGATAAAGATGGTCCTATTGCGTGTAAAGATGAATTTGTCAAAGCAATGATACTTGAAACATTAAAGAGTTAAGAGCATTAACGGGGAGGTGATTATGAAATGTTAGAAAATATTTTTGACAAGAAAAATGCTAAGCGAACGTTAAAAAAGAAATAAGTAATCTATCAAATGTTAAAAAAGAAAAAGAGAAATAAGTAATCAAATTGGGCTTAAATTAGAGGGAAAACAAGAATTAGCCCCAACTTTGCTTTATGAAGTCATCAATAGTAAGATTATGATAAGTGCAACTAAAGTTATAAGGGATTGGATTTAGAGAAAAAGAGAAATAAGTAATCAAATTGGGCTTAAATTAGAGGGAAAACAAGAATTAGCCCCAACTTTGCTTTATGAAGTCATCAATAGTAAGATTATGATAAGTGCAACTAAAGTTATAAGGGATTGGATTTAGTAGGAAAAATGGGTTATGGGTTATCTTTTTTAACAAGGAAAAGGGACAAAAAAAGAAGTATTTCAAATATTGAAAGTGGTATTTCTTGAATTCCTAGATAAACAAAAGTTTATAAAAGTGGGTATAAAGGGTGAAATTTTTCATCATTGTGAAGATGGTGAGAGGTACCCTACTGTTCCTTTTTATAGATGTTGAATTTAGGTGGTTCTGGGTTGTCAGCGCTTTTTGTTGTCTTTCTTTTGTTTTCAAAAAGAAATCTTTTTAAATTCAAATAAAATTTACGTTTTTTATTTTTATTTTTTTGTTGAAGTTAAAATTTACGTTTTTTAAACTTTGTTGGTTTTTCTTGTATGTCATTATTTTCCCTTATATCATGTCTAAAATCCTTTGTCTAATAGTTTGCATCTCCATCATAAATTTTAGAGGTACTACCACCACTGGTCCACCAAACCAGTGTCACTATCGGCAAAGTCTCTCTCTCTCGTTGAAGTGCTCTTTGATAGGAAAAAGTAAAGCGTGAAGTACTAAAGTCTTTTTATGTCTAACTCTGAACGGGGAATCTATAAAATAAGTGAAGGGATATGTCGACAAGTGAAACCTTATACATCCCTGACTAAGTTGCCCGACACATTTAATGGGTATTTTGAGTACTAACTTGTAGAACTATATATACTAAACCTAACCTGCGGGATTTATACTGATATACAATATTAAATTTCGTTCGGACGGGTTCGCAAAGGATGATGAATTGTCGAGATTGGAAAGAAATTATAACTTATTGGGAGCACATGTTAGTATAAGAAATATTGGTACCCCTTAATAGGTTCCATTCATTTGTTTTTTTAGTTTCTAAATGGCCAAAACATCCATTTGATCATCTACCCGCAAAGACGATAGGGGACCCCTCAGTCCCTCCCTATGGGCGTGGGTGAGGGGGTGTGAGCGCAGCGGTCGCACCGGCCCCCCTCCCCCTCCCCCAAGGCCACCTTCAATTTCTTTTTTGTTTTATGGAGCTATAACGTTTTAAGACCCAAATGCATTATTTTATAGGCCTTTACACATGACTTCTAAGTAGTTAGTAGGTTGGTTGTTCCACAATGACTCCCTATGACTTGTCTTTGTTATCTCATAAATCTACTAGAGAAGTCTGTCTAGACGTGTTAGATGCCAATACAAAGGCAAACGTAAGATAACAAAATTACATTTGACATTTCAATATTTCCTTTCTCTGTTCTTCATCTTTTTCTCTCTTTTTACTCATTGTCCTCTGGGAAATTTGGCCAAAACTCCTTAAAAAATTTGGACTTTGGTTAAAAAGGATCTATCAACTTTTTGTAGGCTTCAGCTCCCTAGGGCATTTTTATAAATAATCAGATACAGGGAAAGGACTAAAGTACCCTTATTGATCACAAAAAATTAAAATTCTTTTAGTTCTTAATTTGTCCCTCTTTCTCTATCCGGTCTTTCTCTCTCTAACCAGATTGCAAGAAAAATTCTAGGGTTTTCGGAGGCGCAAAGGCAACAATCAATTTCTATCTCTAACTTTATCCAATTTCTTCACTAAGTTTAGATCTGGTAAGTGTATGTTCATTTCTAAGCAGATCTCATTATGGTTTTATGCTAAATTTATAGTGTTCTTAGTGTTTTTAACTATTTAGGATGTTAAGACTTGTTCTTAGTGGCACTCTAGTTTAGGGTTCATGAATACTTGGTAGTGATTAGCTAAGAAAAGAAATAGATAATGAAGAAGCATAGGAGTAAATGATCAAGTTATTGTGATTGTTAGGTTTCCATAAGATATTGAAAATCAGGAACCAATAAAATGAGTTTTTTTCCAGGTATGAACATGTGGAAACCTAAATATTGCTCCACTCCTATTTTGCTATTAACTTATTGAATTCAGTGGACAGTTTGGTTTTAATGGATGGATTTGTATATATCCACATGACAACCTGAAATTGATTTTACCATTTCTAAGCTGCTTTCACTTCAAGAAATGTTTTCTATGAAAGATTTTATCGAAATTTCACTTCAATATAAAAACCTGTATTTTCAAATTGAATGTCAGTAACTTTATATTAGCATTGGGGCTTAACTGAGGGAATGGTGTTCGAACTTTTGGAAATACACTTCAAGTTAACAAAAATGGGCTTTTGGTATCATCTCTGGAGCGAAGAAAATTCTTGGGCAAAACTTGTGTCGTATTTAGACTTCCGCTATACATGGGATACTAGGCTAACAACACTGTATCATTTATAGTTTGTTTGTTTGAATTCTTTTTGCAGCATATATGTTTGGTTGTAACTCTCGTACAATTTGCCTCAACTTCATGGACTATTATTATTTCGGGTGTCCTCGGGAATGAAAGATATAGTGACGCACTTCGATATTTCAATGAAATGTTGTGTGATAATCGTCGGGTAAACCGAATGAAGTTGTTCTTGTTTGTGCATTGTCTGCGTGTGCTCGTCTCGGGGCATTAGATCAAGGGAAATAAATTCATTTTTATATAGATAAGAGTGGATTACTGCCAACAAGTTCAAATCTTTCTGCTATTCTAATGGATATGTATGCAAAATGTGGGAAGATAGAATGTGCTCAAAGTGTCTTTAATGGACCTCACTGAGAGATGTTCTCACATTTACAAGCATGGTTTCAGGCTTATCTGCGTTTGAATAGAGTATTTGTTCTGAATATTTTAATGAAAGTGTTTGTGAATATTTTGACGAATCTTTAATAATTTTTAATTTTATTATGTTGAGTTTATATTTCATTACTTATTTGGTCTTATGAATTTAAGTTGCAGTGGTTTGCAAATTGATTTGCAGTGATTTGCAAACTGATTTGCAATATGGTTTGCAAACTAATTTGCAATATGGTTTGCAAACTGATTTGCAAATTGATTTGCACTGGTTTGCAAATTGATTTGCAAAATGATTTGCATTGGTTTGCAAACTGATTTGCATTGGTTTACAAACTGATTTGCATTGGTTTGCAAATTGATTTGCAAACTGATTTGCATTGGTTTGCAAACTAATTTGCATTGGTTTGCAAATTGATTTACGTCTGTTTGCATGTCTTCGCAAATCAGTTTCAATTCTTCTTTTTCTTTTTTAAACATTCACAACATGTTTCGTTAAGTCTTTTTCAATAGATGAACGAAAGATTAAAATCAAAAGATTGAATCATTTTCGAAAGATTAATGCTTCACAATTTTTATTCAATTAATTGCTTTTAAAATTTCTACAAAAAAGAATGGGGGTTACCCCCCTCCCCCTTCCGTAAAATAATACGTAATACAAATAGGTTGTTATTCATCAAATTTTAACAAACATTGTGTACATAAATTGAGTTCCTTTGAATTGAATGATATGCAAGTATTTCCAAAAGTAATTTTCATCTCAGTTGCAAAAGGATTCTGAATTTTTTTGACTTTGCAAAATATGGTATGCAAACTGAATTGCAATGTGTTTTGAAATATGATTTGCAAACTGATTTGCAAACTTTATTAGCTGTCAAGACCAAGATTTAAGGTTCACATACTATTATAAGCAATTACACCGACATTGTTCATCTAACAAAAATGAAGACAATATAGTTTGCAAACTGATTAGCAATATGGTTTGCAAATTGTTTTGCAATATGATTTGCAATTTGGTTTGAAAACTGATTTCCAATATGATTTGCAAACTGATTTGCAGTGGTTTGCAAACTGTATAAGCTGCCAAGACCAAGAACAATAAAAGAAACAACACTATAATCAACATGCTTGCAAAACAGTTTGCAAAGTTTTGCAAATCAGTTTGCGAAGTCTTGCAAATCAGTTTGCGAAGTCTTGCAAAGTCTTGCAAATCAGTTTGCAAAGTCTTGCAAATCAGTTTGCAATGTGATAGAAATTGTCCTGCAATGCCTTGAAACTTGTTTGCAATATGGTTTGCAAATTGATTTGCAATATGATTTGCATTAGTTTGCAAACTGATTTCCAATATGGTTTGCGAACTGATTTGCAATATGGTTTGCAAATTGATTTGCAAACTGATTTGCAGTGGTTTGCAAACTAAAATAGCTGCCAAGATCAAGATTTAAGGTTTACATTATAAGAAATTATGTCGACATTGTTCATCCAACAAAAATGAAGACAATATATTAAAAAAGACAAGTGAAAGCTAATGAAAACTAATTTATGAATTAATTGACAAGTCTTATCGTTAAAAAGTAATAACGTAATGAAAACTGGTTCAAACATCAAGTTTACAAGTCTTCTTGTTGTACACAAGAGATCGCCAAGATCTTTGAACATTTCCTACGAGAAAAAGAAGAAACAATTTCTTTCAATAGAATAACGCTCAAAATATGGAAGATATGAACGAGCCAGATTCAGAACTCCCCAACGAAGTTGACGTTTTGCTACCTTATAACCTATAGCTTGTTCAGTGGGGGCAAACGGGTGCATAGCCGCAAAGCTAGGCCATGTAGCTGGCATCATCTCCACTGTTGCATTCAACTTCATAGTACATGATCCTAATGGAATCATGTTGTGACATAACGAAAGATCTTTTGCTTGTAATTTGTGAAGGTATCTGAGCAATTCATGTTCTTTATGGTACCTGAAACAAAGTAATAGAAGTTAAATACCAGCCCATAAAAGAGAAATAGTCTCATACTAAGAAGTTACCAAAAATGATATACGAGTTAAAGATTGGGTGAGGCAGGTATGCGTTTGCCCTTACAAGTCCTGCTGGGATAGCGTTCTCAACTTCTGGTGCTAGAGATGCAGCAGTGAAGTTCACCTAATGGGTTATAATAAAGAGAGTTATTTTAATGCAATCATTTTAAAAATTAGTAGAAGCATCATCAAAATGAGGTAGAAAAATTAATACTGACAGATTTGCCACCATCAAACACTTTAAAAAGGCCACGGTAATATGATAAGTTAAAAAATTTTGCATCAAATTATCAAAATTTGCTGTACTTCTAGTGAAGTTTCAAGAAATCAACAATATTAGTTGACCGAACTTACAATGTTAGAATCCACAATCCTCAAATTCATCTCACTCTTGTATGCAACATCAGAAATAGCATGAGCATCAACACACTTAATCTTGACAGTGTCGAAGATAAGTTCCCATTGAACCTCCACTGTTCCAAGTTTCTTTAGCCCAAATGCGAAACCAGCTAGACCATGGACTCGCTCGACAATAGTTTTAAGACACGCAGGTCCATGATACACTGCATACATGGCAACCATATCCGCAAGCAATGCAAAATTCAGTCATTTTCATCTCTAAAATAAAACTTATGTCGAGTCCATATCTTGAAAAATGTCAAGCTATAAGCAATGCAAACATGGCTGCCATATTTTGAAAGATGACTAAAGTTTAGATTTTTAACCCTTAGTACCCAAATTGAAAAAAAACAAATTGATGTGTACAATTACCATCTATTGTCAATCCAAGCTATGATAGTAAATTAAACAGAAAATTAAACTAGGGAATAACTAATATGTGAAAAAATTGGGCATATAACAGTCAATTGATTGAGGAGAAATATTAAGGAAATGGGTAATTACCTTGGAGATGAGTTTAAGTTTATCCTGGACTTCTTCGATGAACTCCTCAACTTGACCACAAGCAAGCTTCTTCTCGATCTGTTCTCAGTCATCTTCTTCCTCGCAAACCTTTAATCTATGTTTAGTGAAGCTTTCAACAACTTTTCTGTAACCCTCATCTTCGGGAACGACTTGAATCTCTCTAAGGGTTTTGTTGTAAAGTGAAATCAACACTTCTCTTGCATTTGAAACTACATCTAGTCCAACGATACCTGTTGTTTGCTTAACCCTCGCCAATAATGGCCCTGCAAATCTTCGAAGAAACATCTCTCTCTCTCTCTACAAATGAGAACGAAAATCGACTCTATGGCATTTTCCTTTTTGGTGAGAAAAATTTCTGGTTATGGTTTCAAATAGGTTTTCTTTGGTATTTTTCATTAGACAGAGGACAATTTTGACCTTGAAAATGTGGGTGTCTTCAAAATTGTCCTTGAAGAACATTTTGTAAAGTTATTTGGGCCCTAACTTTATAAAAACTGAAGATGTCTTTTTAACAAAAGAAACTTCCTGTTTTCCTCTGTCAAATTAATATTTTTCTTTCTATTTCTCTATCGATTTTTAAGCGAAAATAATCAATGTGTATTGTTTATGTAGACTATGTACTAATATGTCTAGTTCGTTGTATGGATACTATTATAATTCATTTAAGAAAATTGTGAGTTCTTGAGATTTAATACTTACAAGAATACAACAAATTTATTTTGAATAATTATTTAGCGCGTATGATTTTTTATTGTCGATATAAGGCGCCCAATTAAAATTTCGCATCAAATTCTCAGCCACGCCACTGTCCCTCACTCGAATCTAACATTACGAGAGAGAGATCCGCACACAGATGAACCGACCAAATTCCCACCTCTAATAGCCGCGCTGGGAAGCGGTGAGGATATTATCGTCCCTAAATTTATTAGTCAAAGTTCTTAAAACTAGTTAATTATAAAAACTATTTATACTTCTAAGTTTTTCGGATATTTGTCAATTTTGTAGTCTAAAAGCCACGTTATTTTGTCTTCTATTTTTTTGGATTTTTCCTTCAATTCAAAACGAGATGTAAGAATCAAAATAGTATAATGAAGTTATCTTTTTCCATGAAGTATATAAAATTATAATAATAAATTTCGAGAAACCAGTGAGAGAAGTAACATTGCTACTTCTTGCAAGTTGCAACAATAAAAAGTTTGGGAGAATTAGAAACTTTTTCGTGTTAGAAAATTTTAAAAGAAAATTGTGAATTTTAATCGATTTTTTAGGGTGCAAAATTTTAAACACTTCTTCTTCTTCCTCATCTCCTACTACCACCACCACTAAATCCAGCCACCACCACCACTAAATCCAGATACCACCACCACTACTACTATTTTCTCCACTTTTTTTCTTCACTTCGTCCGCCACCACATCCCTGTATCCTTCTCTCTCTATTCCTCATTCTCTTCTTCTCTTTCTCTCTCTCTCTCTAATCCGGCGAAAGGGAATCTCCAAATCAAATCGGCTACTAGTTTGGGAGGATACTCAACGAGTTCATACGGCTGGACTGAGAAGAGTTGAGGAAAGAGAGAGGGAGGAGAAGAGAAAGAAAGGGAGGAGAAGAGCGAGAAGCGGAGGAAGAAAGGGAAAAACAATAGTGTCCGCAAACAAAGGAGAAGAAAGATTATAACAAAGTTGCAGGTTATCGGCAAAGGTTGTTTGTCGGCTACCATTACTGGAGTTATAAAATACGGTGGTGGAGTGGTGGAGAAAAAAAGAAAGAAAATTATTTACTCAAAACTGTTATTCTCTAATAACTACTATAAAAAAATTAGTCAACTAAAATTGACGAAGTTTTTACAAAGTCTGGGCATTCCTGAAAATTTTCTTACTCCCCTACAGCACAGGCACTCACTCTCTCTATTCTGAAGTGCCAAAACCCATTTTTATTAGTGTTATCAGCTTCTTCCCACTTCCCATTTCAATTTCAACTAAACTTGAGCTGGTATGTTGTATTTGATACAATTGTTTTGAATCTTTTTTTTGATGAGACAATTGTTTTGAATCTAACTCTGTTTTTTCACTATCCTTTTGAGTACTTATCTTTTGATTTTTTTTTTCTTTTTTATATTGATTTTAGGTCAAATTTTATTCCTTTAGATGCAGTGATAGTGAAATTGGTCTTGATTCCTTTTTGACCCACAATGTTTTTCCTCTGAATCTGAGCCCTTTTCTAAACCTTTTGATGCCTTGGAGCTCTTTCATTTACTTTTCATCCTCTTTCTTCTCTCTCCACCTCACTCTCTAGATTCACAAATGTCTGTTGAAAGGGCCTCCAAATACAAGTAAACAAGTACTCAAGTGAAGTATTTCCTTTTCCTTGGGCTTCATTCTTGTGGGTTTTGATCTTCTCTTGTGATTGTGAGAAAAATTTCTTGTTATTCAATCTGGGTATCTTTCTATTTCTAAATCTCCTTGATTTAGAAAAGAGAGTGAGAGAGTACTTTGATTTTGTGTCATTGGATTTCTATGATCTTCACATAATCATGTAATTGTTTTCAGTATTAGATTTCTACCAATCCCCTAAACTACAAGCCATTGGAGGACAATTTCTTCTGTCCTCTTTTGAATGTTTTTAGTCCCTTCTTCCACCTTAAACAGCCATTAAATCAGGATAGCAATTTCTTTCTCACTAAACAAAAAAAAAAACCCATGGAGGAGACATTTGTACCTTTTCAAGGTATCAAGGATGACATTAGAGGAAGGCTCAAATGCTATAAGCAGGATTGGACTAGTGGCTTCAGTGCTGGTTTAAGGTATGTATTTTTTTCATTTTCTAACATGAAGAACCCTAAAAAGTTTCAGCATTTCTCTTGAACTGACAGTTATGAAATCACCATTATATGTTTATTCATTTCATCATAAAATTAATTAGTCTGATTACCTTAAATTGTTACAGGATTTTGGCTCCTATTACATACATATTTTTCGCTTCAGCCATTCCGGTTATTTCCTTTGGTGAACAATTGGACAGGAGTACTGGTAAATCCAATCATAATTTAAGCTCAACCTTAGTGTTTAGTCTGACAAAAGAAAAAGATAGAGAACCAAATAATGAATGTTACTACCAATACTAGTCTATCGAATTTTATGATGGATATTGCTTCTTCTTGTACTGGCAGATGGGGTTATAACTGCGGTTCAAACTCTAGCATCTACTGCACTTTGTGGGATTATACATTCAGTTATAGGAGGTCAGCCATTGCTGGTTCTTGGAGTTGCAGAGCCCACTGTGATCATGTACACTCTCATGTTTAACTTTGTTAAAGATAAACCCGAATTGGGACCAAAGCTATTTCTTGCATGGTGTGGATGGTATGATATTTCCTCTTGTTTTTCGGATATTCATCTTTCTAACTTTGTTATCTACTTTTTGCCCGTGTGATGATCTTTGTAAATCTTATGTCTTTGTCAAATGGCCAGGGTATGTACGTGGACTGCAGTCCTGCTGTTCTTACTTGCTATCTTGGGGGCTTGCTCCATTATCAACAGATTTACTCGTGTGGCTGGAGAACTCTTTGGACTTCTCATTGCGATGCTTTTCATGCAAGAAGCAATTAAAGTACGAAATCTAGTTGAAGTTTCTTTCCTCTTTTCGTTGGAACTTGAATAGAAACATAATGTGATAGTGGAAAATCTTAAGAATACCGCCAAGTATTAGTTGATTCGGCTAGATTCCATTTCTTACACTATCCCACTACAATCATTTTTACTCGTAGTTTTCAGCGTAAATAATTCTAGTTAGTGGATTTCAAATAGTTATAATTCTTGGATCTTACTTATGGTTTACGTAATTGGTTTTCTAGGGCATTGTGGAAGAATTTCATGTTCCAAAAAGAGAAAATCCAAAACAAACAGAGTTTACACTATCATGGAGGTTTGCAAACGGAATGTTTGCATTAGTTCTTTCATTTGGTCTTCTACTCACTGCAGTAAGAAGTCGAAAAGCACGGTCATGGAGATACGGATCTGGTTAGTGTTAGTACAAGAGTTCCAAATACTTTCAAGCATTGGTGCTTTCTTCACTATTCAGACAAGAAGAAAACTAATCTTCTTCCTTCTTCATATTAACTGAACTTCAAAAAATAAGCATCAAACATCTTAACTTGGGATCTTTCACAGGGTGGGTTCGAGGCATTATCGCTGATTATGGTGTACCGCTAATGGTTCTTGCCTGGACAGCTGTCTCGTATATACCAAGCAATACTGTTCCACATGGCATCCCCAGACGTCTCTTCAGCCCAAACCCGTGGTCTCCAGGTGCCTATGCCAATTGGTCAATAGTCAAGGTATATATCTTATATCCATCATCTTACATCTTTTAAATTTTTCACTGGAGTAGTCCCACTTGGACAAAAGGGAGTTTCTTGACCAACACTGTAGTATCCAAAGCCTGTCAACTCATAGACAATTAGTTTTTAGTTGGATGTCCACAAACTACATAATTTTTTATCATTTATCCGCGTATTAGATCATTTTGTCGTGAGAAAGAGTTATGACTTAATGATGAAGTGTGGTTTGAGTGTAACAGGACATGCTAAATGTACCAATTGACTATATATTTGGAGCGTTTATTCCAGCAACGATGATCGCGGTGCTTTATTACTTTGATCACAGTGTAGCATCTCAACTTGCACAGCAAAAGGAGTTCAACTTGAGAAAACCAGCTTCCTTTCATTATGATTTACTTCTTTTAGGTTTCTTGGTATACATCTTCACTCTTCCTTCCGGCATGTTTTCCTTTTAAGAACGGGATTTTAGCATCTCCATTGATAATTGACATTTTTTTTTGGATTCCAGACATTATTATGTGGTCTTCTTGGGATTCCTCCATCAAATGGTGTTATCCCACAATCCCCAATGCACACAAAGAGTCTGGCTACCCTTAAACACCAGGTAAACAATATTATGCGATCTTCTATTTTTACTTATACTTTTGGTTTTGGATAAACTATTGTTTTAAAATGGTATTATACAAAATGGCATGAAGCTAGAGTTATATTTTATCATTCTAACAAGATTGGAAGTATAGTCCAGATGCATGTTTAAAACCTCACATTATACTTACTGATGTAACTGTCAATATGCTACAACTATTTGAGTATCTCATATTGAATTCCATATGAGAAATCATATCGACCAACATGCAAAAAAATAAAAATAAAATGTTCACAAGGAATATCGATGTTGCATAGGGTCGGATTGATCACCAAACCTCAAGGAATTTAGCACAACAAATGTTCTCTCTAATTGCTAAAAACATTAAAACAACTAGTATTAAACATCTTCTAATTACAAAAATGTGCTTTAATTGCAGTTACTTCGTGACAGACTAGTGGAAACAGCAAAGCAAAGTATGGGGAAGAATTCAAGCTTGGAACAAGTGTATGAAAATATGCAAGAAGCTTATCAACAGATACAAACTCCTCTTATCTACCAGGAACCATCAGCACGAGTACAGCTACTATATGTCTTTGTTCTGATTTCGGCCGATTATAGAATTTCTATCTTTATGTGGGAAATAGAAACCAAAAGCTCCGCATAAACGACTTTTTTAAAGAAATGCTATAATATGTCTAAATCCCGAGTTTTATATTGCGTGAAGCCGTGAATCAAGCTTCTATGTCAATTTTTTTTCTAGGAGTTCCTGAAAGTCTGAAACATGTGCTTTTCTTGAGCAGGGTCTAAATGACTTGAAAGATTCAACTGTTCAATTAGCTTCAAGAATGGGAAACAGCGATGCACCCATTGATGAGACGGTATTTGATGTTGAGAAAGAGATTGACGATTTATTACCCGTTGAGGTTAAAGAGCAACGAGTTAGTAACTTGCTTCAATCAACAATGGTGGGAGGTTGTATTGCTGCTATGCCTTTCCTTAAAATGATTCCAACCTCAGTACTTTGGGGATACTTCGCTTTTATGGCGATTGAAAGTTTACCCGGAAACCAGTTCTGGGAAAGAATCTTATTGACATTCACAGCTCCAAGTAGAAGATTCAAGTAAAAAATTTCAAACACCTTTTCTTCATATTTTCCTATTTTGCTACTTTTCTCTACTTCTCTCCTATAGCTTCTAAATCGAACATTTTTTTTTCCGCAGAGTTCTCGAAGAATATCATGCCACATTTATAGAAACAGTTCCGTTCAAAACAATTTTGACTTTTACAGTTTTTCAGACAGTTTACTTATTAATTTGTTTCGGGATTACATGGGTTCCGATAGCCGGGTTCTTATTCCCTTTGATGATCATGCTATTAGTTCCCGTAAGACAATACCTTCTGCCCAAATTTTTTAAACCTGCACACCTTCAAGATCTTGATGCAGCAGAGTACGAAGAAGCACCAGCTTTATCTTACAGCCTTTCTTGTGTAAGAATCAATCCGGATTACTTCCATTCCCCCTTCATATTTGAATATGTATAAAATTGTAATGTTTTCATAACAGGATGTAGGAAATGTTTCTAAAGCTTCTCGTGGGGAAAGAGCGGAGATTTTAGACGAGATAGTTACGCGAAGTCGGGGTGAGGTTCGTCGTACATATAGTGCCAAGTTAACAAGTTCCACCTCTACCCCAACAAGAGATCCAAGATCCCTTCAAAGCCGTCAGCTTTCTTTAAACATACCACGAGATCCGAGAGCCCTTCAAAGCCGGCAGCTTTCTTTAAACATATCACATAGTCCTCGTGTAAGTGAACTAAGAGGATTAAGTCCTCGGTTTGGTGGAAGAGGACCATTTAGTCCACGGACCGGAGAAGTTAAACCATCTAACTTGGGACAAACTACTCAAGATCCAACTCCCCAGAGCCCAACTAAAAAGTAGCATGAATTGTTTTACTTAGATTTGAAGTGGGTGGTTTGTTCAATTATGATCTTGTTACCATTTCTTCCTTGTGTGTGTTTTCTTGTTTAACTTAGTCGTAAGATTTTCCATCTTGGCTCTCTAGATATGACTAAACCAAAGAAATAACACTACTAATTAATGTTGTTCTTGTCTAATTAGTTGTTTTATATTTTGTTGTTTCTGCCATTCTTGATAGAAAGATTACTCTGCTCTCTCGTTTGGTTCTGCAAGAAATATCATCATATATTTATTCTTTATGGATCGAGAAACATAATAATCATAATCACGATATATTATTTATTAGACTTCTAATGATGCAAATGAAAGTAAGGCTTTAGAATACTTCACCTAGTGTATTTTCACTTCCATTTCAAGTACTGAGACATTATAGTCGAAAATGGTGCTTGGTTGCTTCTACTTATCAAACTTAATTACTGCCTTCATATATTCATTTTTTTTATCGAATTGAAGACTGTTTTCATGATTTCGAAGAACCTGTTGTACAATTTTTTTAGTCTAATTCAACGGCAAGCATTAAAACTGCATCAAACTCGTCGACAACCCTTGGTTGGAGAGGTAAGAGGCATAATCTTCCACTTCAGAGGTCAATGGTTCGAGACATGCTGACCATTAAAAAAAACTGCATCAAACACATCACTGGTTATTAGTACATGTTTTATCTTGTTAGGTGGTGTTTGTTCCATTTTGTCGTATCTGACTCGTTTGTATCTGAACTGTCTGAATGAAATGAACCCAAAATAAATTCGAATCAGCCATCCAGATGAACCGGTGATAAGTTAAATAAAATAAAATAAAATGTATCTTTATCATATCATATCATTCACATCTTAGTGGTGCGTAATAGCTCTTACTTTTGTAGTCAAATAGAAGTAAAAGAGAAAGCAAAATATTCATTCGAAGGAGAAACAATTTATGAAACCTCACGCGAAGTAGCGGCTTTTATATTTTTTCATTAATCAAAGTATGACCAGACTGAAAATCTTCTGTTTCCCAGTAATCCACTCACCAGAAACTAATGGAAACGTCTGACATTAACAAGGTAACATAAGTAATAAGCAAATAATTATACCACGATCTCAGGCTCAGCATACCCATTGGAAAAACAAACAGAATCCTATCAAATATATCTGACTGATCACTTCACAATTTGACTTGCACAAAAAAACCACAAAATCAACTATGAAGATTCAGGTTCTTGAATAACACTGTCAGCAGTGGTGAATTTATTCTGTTACAATCTGAAAATACTCGAAGAGGATTAAAGAACATGATGACACTCTTGTAAACATCAAAACCAGTAATATTGATTCAAAAAGGGGTTTTGCAGAAAAAGGATATCCTTTCAGTAACTACCGCTGCAAGTCAAGCTGGGTTGCTGAATTTCCGGCCTGATATCTTCTCCGACTCATAAAGCATGTGATTAATAAGTCCTCTTGCAGCACTGCCGATAAGAAACCACACATTCAGACTGAAATTCCCATGCTTTATATTCATTACAATAAGCATAAAGAATGTGAATACTGTTTCAGAGAATAACATAAACAAGGTGATTCGAATCTCACTCTTCCTTCATGCTATGGATCTTCTCTGGATCAGTCTCGCGCATGTTTTTCTTGAACTGCTGCCTCACCATATCAACTAAAAGTTCAGTGTTATTTTGCTGCAAAATTTTTAGAACTGAAAATCATTTTGCATGATATCAACTTTTAAACAAACTAGAAGAATGAAGTCCAGTAATGGAGTTTATCGCGTTAAACAGTAATAAGGTTGCAAGGGAATAACTGAGGAATTAACAACAAGCTATTCTAACGTGGTCTAATGACGTCTAGTAATTGAAGATGAGATTTTATTCCGAATAATGCAGATAATCTAGAGTCTACAGATTTGTGCTTCATCTAAAGAAAACTATGAAGTGCAATACAATGATACTCCTTGTAAATAATTTTACCATGTCGGATAAACTAAGGCACTTGCTGGATAATTGAAGTGACTTTAATGGGTAAAATGTGAGATTTTTATGTAAATACTAGTGTGATTGTACAAAATCGTGTTAGGACCATAAAAACAATAGTCTGGACTTATACCTTTTTTGTTTTTGAAACTTCGAAATAATAGTTATGAAACCAAAGTGTGTACGAGAAATGCCCCATTGGCTCCTAGTTAAAAACAAGACCACGAGAAGTTTTAAGCTAGGCTCATGGTTGTATCCTGCTCCAGTAGAACAGGATCCCTTTTACAGCTGAAATTCCCTCTCGCTAGCTTTTCTCTTGACGATTTTGTTGGTTCTTTGCCAATGCGATCAAATCCCATGTTTCCTCTTCCATTATGTTCATTATTTGCTTCGTGATGTTCTCAAACGTGTCCACACTGTCCATTATTCCTCTCCATACCCCACAGCCATAAGATAGGGCAAAGTGAATATAGAAACTCATATTCCTCGGACAGTCATTCCTTATAAAATAAGCCAGGTTATGTCTCCCCAAAATCCTCTTCAATCCGATTCTAGTTCTATACCAATTCTAATGATATTCTACTAACTAAACATTATTTTGGATCAAACCAGTTAGGCAGAATTCAATTTTCAACGAGTTCAACAACTCAAAACCATATCACATTACGCAGACGCATTTGTAAATTGTGATATTTGATCAATGGAGGTTGTACTTTGATGGGTTGGACCGACATCCGTAGTATGTCGATTTTTGTCAAAAAGACAATCCAAATGTGCTAAAATTGAGGAATGCAAGTAACTTAATTTCCTAATCTATGCCTAATAATAATAATAATCAAACCAAAGCCTGGTTGATGAACAAGAAGTAATCTCTTAAAAATTGCAACATTTAATTTCCCTATTTAAATTCATAATTAATTCAAATTATTAAGAAAGAGTGATCAAGCAAAGATGCGTACACGATGACCAATAAATCGAGCTCTTCTTAGGCACTCCCGATAAAGCTGAAAGAGAATTTCTTAAGAAAAAAAATATTTACAGAAAGAGAAATTTCAAGAGAGAGAGAGATGTTACTCTGAGGGCACTATTAGCAAGTTCAGGTGGTAAAGCTGTTTGTAAAGAAGGCATTTCCTTTTCAAATCACACTGACATACAAAACAATAAACCCTATTAGCAGCAAGTTTAGAGTATCTAGTGGAACAAAACGATCAATTTTGCATAAATCTAGGTTTTCTTACCAAGATTTTATGTTTGAAATGGATCAACCGTTTTAGGGTTTAAACAAACAAAGTAGACAAATTTCAGAGTGTCTGGAAAACGGGTTCTTAAAGATACTTACGATAGGGATATTAGAGCAGTCCTCAGTAAAAGGACTGCGTTGGTAGAGGGAGTTACTTTTGGTATAGTTCCATTTCATATTTAAATAACAGAGATGGGGGAAATCGACTTGTCAAGTAACACTTTGTCTTACATATTGGCTGCGTCATTTGGATGGGTTTGGCACCTTGGTTGGTTCGGGTGGTCTTAAGGAGAATATGGAACTAGGCTAATGGGCCAGTAGGAGCCTAAGCCAAGGAAATTTTAGTGTGATAACTTGTTCATAGAAGAGAGAATGGAGGAAAAAACTCTTCCCTTCACTTGAGAAGAACAAGAGTTGTGAAATCCGGCCATGAACTATTTTTTTTTTTTTTTGTTGAACTCCGGCCATGAACTATAGATTATACAAAACATAAACGTTTTATCAAGAATGAACTTGTTGAGTTGCATGTATATCGGTTGCAACCTATAAGATATTTTGCCCCTGGACCAATTGTAAGTTCATAAAATACTACCAAATAGGTGATTAAACAACTTTTCAATTTGTTTTTTGATGATTTTAGGTGTCGTTTGAAATGTATTTGACAAAATAACTACTTATAAGTAGGAAAATTATTAATTTCATCAAAAAAAAAGTAGGAAAATTATTAAGTTAGTTTGCTAATATGTTTTCTAATTCTTTTGGAGGTATTTGATTTAAATTAAATTATGATTTTGGTGATGATTAGCAGCGTGGTCTTGAGGTTGCAGTCAAGGACTCAAGGTGATGGTTTTGTATTTAATTTTTTTGGTTGAAAATAGTAGTTTTGTATTAGTGAGGTCGCACAATAATAAAAACAACAATAGTGTCGGATATGGTGGTGGTTGAAGAGTGGTAGCTAAAACGTGGTGGTTGAGGTGTGATTTTGGACGTAGTTGAAGTGTAGCGGCATAGCGGATGAAGGGTGGAAAGAGACGATTACGCACTCGAGCAGGCCATGGGAGAGGACTAATCAAGTTTATTTTGTAGACGGTATGATTGACCAACTTTTTGTATATTTTTTTTTTCTGCAAACCTATTTGTATATCTAATAATCAAGTATTACTCAAATGGTTACTAATTGTAAAAAAGTTTATGGTCCAAATTGAATTCTAGCCGGTGCCCACATAGTTAGTTGATGGGATATCAGACTCCCATATGGATTAGTATTACTCGTGAAATATATAGTTTCTAATTGTAAATTTAGAAAGTAGTAATCTAATCTAATCCTTGTGCAAACAGGAATCCCACCTCCTTAGCCACAACTTCACCTCCATAAATACCCTCCTCACTTCACCATCTCCTAATCTCCACAGACGCACATCTATCATCTTTCTCGATCGGAGAAATCTCTAAGAATTATTATGGCAAGAAGAAGAATGATCCAAGTGATCAGTATCTTTTCTTTGTTTCTACTACTGTTAACATCATCTAGTGGGGTAATGGTCATGCCTACTGCTGCTAATGAAGGAAAAAGGTCATGTATAACTTCAATTTTCAATTTTGGTGATGATATATCCGATACGGGTAACTATGTATTACAAAATCAAGAATTAATTGTCAATTCTGCATCATCATCTCCTCCTCGCCCTACTAACCTCACCTGGGAACAAGTTAATCACAGTCATAATGGTGGTGTCCAAGACATGAGTTTTCTTCATGGTTATATTCGTCCCAATCGAACTTATGGGGACGTGCACTCTCTTCCTTATGGCATCACTTTCTTCAACAAATCCTCTGGACGTTTCTCTAATGGTCGTCTTATCATAGACTTCATGGCTGAAGCTCTAGGTATTCCATTCCTACCACCCTATTTGGCTACAGATAACTCTACAGATTTCAACAACGGTGTAAACTTCGCAGTCATTGGAGCTACTGTCCTTGACGATCAAGTTGTCAACTCATCCGCTCCTGCAATTAAGAATTCACTGGGTGTTCAAATGGAATGGTTCAAAACCCTACTTCCATCTTTGTGTTCTAACTCCCAAGACTGTCAACAATATTTTAGAAGTACTTTGTTTCACGTAGGAGGAATTGGTACTTACGATTACACTTTAGACAAAGACAGTAGTCAACTCCAAGATATGGTACCCAAGGTGGTTATCGAAATTGCTAGCACCGTTAACGAATTAATATCTCTAGGAGCAACTCAAGTAATGGTGGCAGGATTAATCCCGATTGGATGTCTTCGTAGAGCTCAAAATAACTACCCTCACGAACATGTCTATGATAGGAATGGGTGTATTTATGAATTGAACCAAGTTGTTCATAATCACAATGCTTTCCTCCAAGTTACTATCCAACAACTTCGAGAGCTATACCCTCATGTCAACATAATTTACGCCGATTATGCTTCTGCAACCATGCGTTTCATCAACTCACAACGTGATGAATTTGGATTTATAGAGAACAAAGACACACTTTCAGTAGTTTGTTGTGAAGCAAGAGGGTTGGACGCTTACCTCTACGAAGATAATGCAGAGACATGTGAGATGAGCAATGTTTGTAAGAATCCAGATAGTTACATAATGTGGGATGAAACACATATGACTGAAGCTGCTTATCGAGTAATGGCTTCTGGTGTTATTTCAGGCAACTTTACGGTCCCATCTTTCGACATGTCTGCTAGGAAGTGTTCTTCCTCACGTCAATAGTTTTATTTGATTTATCTTCGCTGTAGAAACAATAGATTTCACCACATGTTCAATTAGTTAATTTTATGTTTTCTTAAAACTTTCAGAACTAGACTGTAATAAATATATTGAAGTTAATTTTTTTTTTTAGAATCAATCTTTATTCTTTACTTTTTTTATAACTAAGCGTAGTTGGACTAGTCACACATTATCAATGGTATAAGTGTGAACTCGAAATGACTCAGAATATATATCTAAAGTACATCCAGTCAATTTTAGTGTTTGAACGAGTTAGGGATGGCATGGTTCCTCAGACTATAAAACCGTGAAGTATCAAGTACCGCAAAGGTCTGAAAACCTTGTCAAAGCAAAAAAACAAGATGGGAGGTCGTGTCTTTAGATTATGAGATCAAAATGCAGATTGTAAACCTTGTACAGAATAAAAGTAATCTAACTGTTTTCACAGGTTGTTAAAACCATGTACTTGATTTCATTCAGAATTGATGTTTGGGTATCTCATTGTCGTATTTTCCCTCTACCTGTTTGCATAAAACAACGCGTTTTGTCATAAACTCATAACTTACTGAAACAACTAACATGCTAAATATCCTATCATGGAAAAGAAAAAGAATCCAATGTTTTTAATATGCCTTTAGGTTTCGAACTATATGATAAAAGTTACGGAAAGTAAAACGCACCTTTTGTCCTCAGAATTGTACATCAATTAGAGCTCCTTTGAAAAGTCTCTCTAGAATCGCAACTCAAAGAGGAAGGTCTAAATATTCAAGATGACTACTTCCAAGTAAGTTCAGCGGTTTCTGACCTCTATATAGCCCGTGGTGGGTGATGTCCTTAATTTGGGATTAACTAGATAAACAATGTGCAAAACTAAACTTAAGCCCTACTAGTGCTTCATCGTAAAAGTATATAGGACTAACTAAACGGTCTCTATACTTCCTCAAAGATGCGCCATATAATATAAAGCATGGAACCATAAGATCTAGAAGGAAGTCCGAAATCCCAAGAATTCAAGGGATAAAGGAAACTCGGAAAAGTATAATCTGATGAGAAACAGAAGGTTCATGTGCAAAGCACGTAATCTCTCATTGCTTACCCCCTTGTCTAACATATCGGCTGGATTTTTTGGGTGGGTTTGGCGCCTAGATTTGGTCAGGTAGAGTAGCCTGGGGTGGTCTAGGGCAGCCACGTGCCAAGGAACAACCTTATACCAAGTAGAACTACGCCTAGATTTGTGCATAAATCAAGAAGAATATGTATTGTATTGAGACGTTTCTTACGTCATAATTGCATGAAGCTTAGGAAAGAGGGGGCCAGGGAAAATGGGAAGACATGAATACATAACAATGGAAGTAAGAGATGAGCATATAATTCGATCGACAAGCATCACCATCACAAAATATACAAGTTAAAGCAACCTTACTTCATGCTTAGAGTTGTCAGCGAACTACGAGTTAGCTTAAATACTCCTGAGATGTGTCTCTTCAAACCTACCAATTGTGTGCCGCATAGAAGGAAATGAGTTAATTAGTTAAATGAAAAGTAACGGCTCTATACCATAATCTGTGAATGGTCTATCTTTAAGAACATCACCATGATTCCCTCACAAAGTCAGGGTAGATAACAAACTACATTAAATGCATTTCTATCAAACACAAAATTTAGTCTTATAACCTGGATGAAGAAAGTAAATAACCTATCCTTGAACTCCAATGGGAGTTCTTAGTAGGTCAACCTCAATATGGATAACCCAGTTCTTCTCAAAATCTTCCCCAATATTTCAGCAGATAAATCATTCACATCAAGTCATTAAATGAAAGATAAAGGGTTAAGTTCATTTTTAAGTTATTAACAATAAATTCTTCAAACTCTTAACCTAGTAATTTGGACTATCAGAGAGTTGGGAAAAAGAACTCACAACAATCTAATAAGTTAAGAATTATTCATACTGTGGGTAAAATTTTATTCTACTAGTACCGTCGTCTAATCATCCTATTCCTCTGGCCATTCTCCTTGCTCTCACACCATTCCCAGATTCTTCTTCTCTCTTAATTCTAAGGTAGAAAGAACATTTACAGATTTTTGGTGGAAAAGATGAATATCCACCTTTTCAGGTTTTATAATCTTATTTCTACCCCCCTAAGCCCAATTATTATTTCATTTAACCACCCGATTAACACTAATATTTCGCCTTAGCACCTTGAGACGACAACATCTTTCGTTAATATATACGAGAGGCCCGTGTTTGAAATACGTATTACTATATTTCTTTCTCGGCAAAACTAACCCTCGCTGGCAAAGTTGCAACCTCTTGGTTCACAACACCGTAATTGCCCAATACACAGTACAGTCGACTCAAACTAGTACGAACAAAACAAACCCTCAATCGCGAAGTTGTAAACTCTTGGTTCACAACACTGTAATTGCCCAATAAACACACTACAGTGGACTAAAACTAGTTCAAGCCAAACAGAGCGACACCGAATCTTATCATGTTTTGGAGAACCTATCTGAATTAAAAGGAGGGGATCATATCAGTATCCAAGGAGATGGTGTTGGTAGTGGTGACTGGTGGGCAGGGAGAAGAATAAGAGAGGTGATTTTTTTTTTTTCCAAATGAGTGTACTAGTTGGTTGTCCATTGGTCCTCCGTCCGCCACTGTTTTTTAAATTGAATAGGAAAACAAAGGATGATGAAGGAAAGAAAAAATCAACAGTTAATCAGCTCTCCCATATCAGATAGAACTAGTAGTTAGGCACCAAGTTAAGAGCTAAAATTGAATAGAAAATCTGTATACTTTTAATCTATTGATAGAAGAATTTTAAAACAAACAAGACAAAGGCAGAGAAATGACAGGGGACGAGATCGTACCAACCTGCATCTCTAAAACCTAACACAAAGTATCCCCCACCCACCAATACACCTACACCCCAAACCCTTCACACCACAACATACTTGCTGTGATAGAAGAAGCATCATTTGGTTAGATTTATCGAATTCAATCCAAATAAAGGAAATAAAATGTAAAAACAGAAACTCTTCTCTCTCCTACATCCGGGGAGATTTCATCAACTGAGGTCTAAAACTATGGAACCAGGTATCTGAATGTATGGTACAGTTGGATTACAAAGACAAACTCCATCGCCAATATCTCAAACTCGACCATGGCAGACGATGTTGCTTCGAATCAGCTAACAAGAACACAGCAGCACCCCCGATCCTGGGCCGGAAACTTAGCACAAAATGTTGGGAAACTTCATTTGTCAGAGATTAGGTGATTTAGTGACAACGGGTATAGTCCCAATCGTTAACACCCCAGAGGAAGAAGATTTAGTAAACCCATTAACCTTCACAGGCAATGAACCCACTGTCACAACATCACCTATTTCTGTCTCCTGCACTTCCATGGCAGCAACTACTGAGGAATTAACATCATTTTGCTTTGGATCAATTGTGAGGGAGCCAATCGTCAACAGAGATGTTACATCCTTTCTATCTTCAAACCCATTTTCCTCAACTCCGTCTCTTCCACTACTTGAATTTTTGATATTTGGTTTCAGAGAAACCCGATCGCTCGAAAAAATTGGCATCTTACCCGAGCCATCTGGATCGGTAGAAGAAACCGACATCTTACCCGGCCCTTCTGGATCATTACGCTTCGTTTTGTCACTTATTACAGGACGCTGATTCGTAACACGGGATTCAGGAGGGATAAATGCAGGAACATAGATCAAACCATCATAATTTCTACCACGAAGCCTCCTTTTCTCTTCCACCATGACCAATTGTCTATCTTCATAGTACATAAAATCATCCAGAATAGATGTCTTCAATGTGAAGTTCTTAAAGATGTTCAGCATCTCAAGCCCTGGTTTATAGTTTATCTGCACGCACACAAGGCATGTTAACAATCATTTCGATTTGGTCAAAATGCTATCTGCGCTTCTACCAGTTTTCAGACTAGTAGTAAGTGGAAAGAAAATCATTCAAGCAAAAAAAAAAACAGATACCGTGCATATTTCTAACATTTAGCTTTTTTGCAAGTGACGATAATAAACTCTGTTGTTTGTCATTATGTCATGCAAATAACTCTTCAATTCTGCTCTATAAATTGGTACGTAATCCTAATTGACTATGTAATTTTAAAGTGGGCACCACAGCCTTCCCCACTAACTTTGGACTACCTTGGCATAACTGGGGCCACAGATTTTCTCTGAGAGTATCTTTTAATTGATTGTAGAAGTCAAGCTCATATACAGCTACGATTAAGAGCTTACATAGTTAACCGGTAAACCAATCTTAATGAACAAGATGCATAAGAACATGCACCGAAGTTCATAAACTAATACCACTCTTTGGCTCATGAACTTACATAACTAATACCACTCATTGGCCACAGATTTTGGGAAGTATCTTGAGAGAAATCATAAGGTTGCAGTTTGACTGTTCTAGAGAAGCTAATAGACTCGGACGCGATATACCTAATAAACCAGAAACAAACATAAAACTTGCCTCTTGTGTGTCTCTGCTATTTGTCACCGGCTTATTCTCATTGTTCTCCAATATTATGTGTCGAAAATTCGAGTTTGGCACATCTTTCACCATATGCCACTTAACAGGGAAGCTACCACTCCATTTGTCTTGCTGCCAGAAATTCATATCTTTATTGAAATCGACGGGGCCCACCATCTCTGCGACACCACAGAACTGCCCACTTGCATTGACCTGCATCAATGATCAAATATCATGCATCAGCAAAACAAGATATTGAGAAATATTTTGTACAGCCATCAATACCTTGTGATTCAGTGGAAGCATAAAAATTGAAAACTTGAAATATACAAAAAAAAAAAAAAAGTAAAAAAAAAACAGAGTGTTGATTATTTTTGCAACATGTGAAACCAGAAATGACAAATGAGTAGTAGCTCCACATGAACAAAAGAAACTCACAGAGAAAAACAGGAAAATAGGACAGTATCTTGACTCTCGAGCAGCTATTTTATGGGCGTCCTCATATGCGTTCTCCAACCTCTTGTTCCCATTTGGAGTACTTGACCAAACATTATATTTTATACTCTTATGGACATCATCCTCGCTATAAGATTTAATAACAAAGAACTTGGCAGTGGCGTAATTAACTGAGAAATCTTCTTTGTTATACTGATCAGCACGGATAACGATTTTTTCCTGTGCAGGAGTGTCCCCACTACTATATGCTTCATTAGAAACAGAGGGTGTTGATTGGTTTTTTGACCTGTTTGTCCTAGGTCCCCGATTCTGTTCACCCAACATATCTGGGTTTTCATTTCCATATTTCGAAATCCCACTATAATGCGACTTGGGCTTGGGCTTATCTGCCACCGGCCATCCACGTGCATTAGATCCAAAATCAGTTAAACCATTTGCAGCAGTCGCAGTTCTTATTGAACTATGATAAGAAGATGAAACACCAACGGTGTGTTGATCAACCACTTGAGTGGCTGCAGAACCCATTCGTTCCTGTAAACATGTAAAGCAAGTAAGCAACAAGAAATATCTAGTTACAATAAAGATATATGTGGTGCTAATTTATTTAATTTTAACTTTGAATCATTATACGACATGAAGAAAGATACACGCTTATCGTGGTATCGGTATCAAATACCGGTACAAGGTGATGTATACTGCGACACAAAAGCCCATTATGATCCCTATGGGAGAATCAGTGAGTGTGCGTCTCAGTGGGTGTACATGTACTCATATTTTGGGTTACCTTCTCTATAACAGGAGAGCAGGGGTTGATATGCTTCCGTTACCCCTCCCACCTAATTCATAAGTCTCCATATCAATTATTACTAAAACTACTACTAGAAAAGAACTTTCAACGACTTCAATATCCAAATATGGCATCCCAAGTTGTCCAGTAGAAAAGATAATGAAAATAATTGTGCATGTGCATGGATAAATGATGGCACGCATGACACATATGCACGTGACTCTTCAGTTAGTCAATCTTAGGAAATTCTACACTGATATCGTTGTGAATTATACAGAAACAAAAATAAGATACCCTTAATTTAGCCTGATGAGTGATGACTGATGAGTGATGACTGCTATACCTGTTTAATGTGCACTTGAGCTGAATGAGGAACACTGCCGGAGGCAATGCTTTGTACGGCAGCAGACTGCTTAGTCCATGTTGAACTAGATTTTGCCCCATCTGACTTCTTAGCTAGAGAATGTGACAAGTTGAAACCATTTTCAATAGTTCCTGCTTTTGCGTCACCTGCAACTGACCTCGGAGTAGCTTTGTTTGCCCTACCAGATACTAATGGAGTATTTTCTTTTACGCCTGGCCCATTGGGCGCACTATTGAACGAAGTACTAGTGTTGGAATAATAGGGTTGAACTGAACCATTAGACACACTGTCAAGACCAGATTGAAGAACATACGGGTAGTAGACAGAGGAAGAGATTGGTTGCTCATAAGGAGATTCTGAGTAATAAGGTTGGGTCCCTACAAGTGAACCATCATCTCCGATGACAGCACCAGGGATGTAAGGGTTAAATGGGTTAAATGAGGACTGTGTGTATCCATAATTCGGAGTATAATATACATAAGGTAGATTTTCACTCTGTAAACCCTGCAAAAAATGAAGAGAGTCGAAAATCGTTATTGTTGAAGGAACAAATCAGCAATTGAATATCAAAAGACATACTTAACTTATTCAGATTCAATGAGTTTCTTACTTACCGGGTAAAGGTAATCTTGACCATCTAATGCAAAAAAACTACTGTGGTCATTCCATTCTCCAGGTGATTCATATCCTGACATTGTAAAACCATAAAACTTCAGCATAGATGGAGCAAGGAGCACTGATGTCAAATTTTAAGTCGTATTGTGAATTGTTTACTTTTTTGAATAATAGAATCGCCAAATTGAACAGTGAATCACGTGATTTATCTTTTTACTCGTATAAGCTAACTACGTTATTATTATGCATATTACATTATTCTATGTATAGTGAAGACCCCACTAGAGTATTCCTCTTCAATGAATTATTTTCTTAGATTCTCATATTAACTAATTAAGGTATTTATTAGGTTAAAGATACTTCGACCAACCCCGTCACACTTTCTTATTTGAGGTTAAAATATTTAACCCTACAATAACGTAAAATCTTCTTTTACGTAAGGTGCTTTCCAGCTTCTATTTACCAAAACAATGACAAGAAGAGGAAAACACTCTCTCTCTCACACACACACACATACACAAATCAAAATGCACGCTATCCGGTTCAGATCGTACGATCTGAGTCGTAAATCCTACGCTTTTGACATCAGCTGCAAGGAGGTCTCCCTTCATTAAGATTAAATAATGAATAGTAGAAATTTACCTGTACAATAATATCCATACATGCCGGTACTAGCCGGATAGTATAGGCCCTGATCATATATGTATTTTGGAGCTCCGTCGTTCTCCATAGATTCAATTGTTTCGAGAGTCGGAGTTGTAACTACAAATGGGTTTACCTCAGTTCCTTGAATCTAAAAGCCAAGCATAAGAACATAGTTTAGCAGCAATAACTTGTGTTCGTTAACTCTAAAATAGTTCGATATGAGGCATTGCAAACACATCTCGTAAGCAATAAAACTAAATAAGCAACAAGTGAAAGTCAAAAGTGAAAGGATGAAACAGAATTAAGCCAGAATATTGTTTGATTTCAAGCAAAAGAACAACCGCGTAACATTGCAAACTACAATATGCAAAATTTGCTTGCACTGAAAAACAGAACAGTTAACCCACCCCACCCCATTTTGAAACCATAGAGCACGTGATACTTTTTTATTTTCTCCTTTTTCTCTTCTTTTTCCATTTAAAGCCTTAGTCAGAAGTTGACTTGACTTAGTTCAAAGCTTTTATCGAGCAATGAAAAAAAAAGACCACTTATTACACCACATGATCATACGAGAGAGTATAAGACAACCGCAACAGCTACGAAATTACCATGTATGTTTCCGTAGCTCCACTGGCCAAACCATCAACCCTTTCCATACCAGAACTGCCACCCCTAGACGATACACGATACAGTTTTAGAAAATGGGCAGTTGAAACAAAATCTATTGCTAAGAGTTGACCATTAAGCACGTTCACAATGCATTTAAATCAATTCTCGTAACCAATTAAGTTTAGTATCCGCTCTCCCAATAAAAGCTATTCTGGTACCTCAAAGGACAAAAAAAAATGATCAACGACCAATTTCTTCTTTCGATTGCTTATCCCATGTGGAAATCAAAATATCTTTACATTTAAGGCACATAAGTAATTAATCTAACAAGAAATGGAACTCGATGGCCGGTAAAATATTTAAACGTTAATCTATCAGATAGTTCATAAATGTTAATCAATAACCGCGACAAAACTAAGTAGAAATCGGATTGTGATAAACTGAACCATCATATATACACCAAAATTAGTTCTAAAAGCAGCCAACGACAACAAAAAATATTTACGTTAATCCATCAGATACGTTCTTGACGAACTAGATAAAATTTGACATCACGGATTAGATAAAATAGTCGAACTAGATAAAATTTGACATCACGGATTACGTCTGTTCACAAATTAGATAAAATTCCAGAAAAAATCATTTCTACGTGCCAATCACCAATCGTAAATCTCAGCTGAGAAAAACCCTAATCTCAATTCCTCACACGCGTAAACACAATCAAATGAAACGACCTACCAAAACAAATTGAAATGAACAAACACTAATGATAATTAATCAATATTTTGCATCCAATTACAAAACCTCGCTAGAATCTCCCGAAGAAAGTAACTCGAATAACTTCAAGAAAAACCCTTACAAATAACAAGACATAATAGTTTTTGAAGAATTTCAATAAAAAAATGCCATAAACCTTCACTAGAAATTAACTAGAGCAAGAATTAAGAAACAAGAACAAATCAAGAAGAAAATCAAAAGTAGGTTTAGGAAGAGTACCGAAAAAGGAGTCCTTAAAATTCAGACAATACACATGAGTATTGGTGAATTACAACGAGAAAGAGAGATTTTCTTCAGACAATAAACTGAATTCCGACAGAAATTTTTAGGGCTAAAACTCTTGAAGAAGAAGTACCCAAACCCTAGAAATAATATGGATGATTTTTGGTTGAGAAAAAAAATATGAAGCGTTTATTTGTTTGAGCCTTGAGGGATGAGTTGTTGCTTTCAAGGATAATACCTAAAATAACCCTAACTTAATTTTAAAATTTCGTAAGTGCCACTTTCTTCTTCACCAAGGTTCGAGAAAATGTTTTGTATTGTGAGGGAAATGACAGGATTACCCCATCAACAACGGTAGTTGTTCGGTGGGACAAGTGAACCCAACGCCGACACACGACCCTTTTTAGTATGGACTATGGATGCAAATGAGGAGCCGGTGAGGGTTTGGCCCGTTTGGTTTTGGCATAGGTCACCCACGCCACGCATTGACCCATGCCCAATCGCGTCTATAGATGGTCGGGAGTAATGTGTCGTGATTAAACGGTACAATGATATATTAAATAAATCGAGTAAACTCATCCAACTAATATACTCACAATCTTTAAAGAATTTCACGTTTAGCTGCTTCCATATAAACCAAGTTTTTTTGTAGTTTAAAATTATTTTGTCTAAACAAATAGCGTCTTTCTCTCAAGAAAATAAGGGTTTTCTTGTTGAAAAAGAAAAGAAAAGGTTAGTGGCCAAAAAAAAAACACCTGATAAGATTAAGCGACCGCTTTGGAACCAAAATTTTTTGGAATATCTCCAAAAATATTTTTATATCCCGTAAACGTTGACCTAAGACTAAACACCAAGTTTAAAATGTGGTGTATGTCCAAAATTCGTGTTTAGAGTGGAGTCACATTTAGAGGGCAAAAGACAAATTTTGGAGGATAAAAAGTCATGTTTGAGGCCAAAAGAAAAAGAGTCACTCTTATGTATTAGCCTCGGCTGTATAACAAGTATTTAATTTTGCAAACTTGGGTTTGTCATCATTTTTCTATATCTTTCATTTTGCATCTAGAAGTTGCAATTTGTATCAAAATTGAAAACTTGGCCTTGGTGTTCAAGTACTCTTAACAGTTCTATTTTCGTGCCTGCATCGATTATTTTCCAACTTTGGATTCCGGGACTCCCACCTTTTAACATAAAAATTGTGAAATTCAACTCTTAAACTAGGTTAATTCCATAAATACTTCCTTCTTAAGGTTTCAGGCGTGTATGACCATACTTCCTGTTTCTACTTTGACTTAAATGCCTTGGTTTGGATCAGGCTTTCCTAACACTAGTCAATAGGTTTTTAGCTTGACCATATCCAATATTTTAAAAGTCAACCATCCGTAATCCGTTTGGTTCATCTTGTACAGTGGGTAGGAATCGAATAATCCAGAACTAATCTTTTTCTTCTGTTTGTTCAAGATTAGAAAAAGAGAGATTAATAAGAAAGAGGAACATAGACCATGGGGGTAAAGTTAGTGGATAATGAAAGCACAAAACAATAACAAGAAAGAAAAAGCTACTATTCTTTCTTACTTTTTTTGTTCTCCAGATTCTCACAAAATATAATCAATATATTTAGTTTAAAATTTGTCGAAAATACAAATCAGAGAGGGCCTTAGCGGACATCAATATAAGGGTCGAAGCCCAAAGTGATTGATCTGATCCATTACAAACACTATAGGAACCTGTGGGATCTGACAGCAAATACACCCAACATTGCTTCATTGTAGCAAACTGCAACTAAATTGACCTTCTAAGAAAGTTATTTTTTCAGCTTTAGTGACAGCATCCAAAGGAAGAGGACTGAAACTACGAGACGGGCCATAGAAATGGGGAAAGAAGTTACTTTCGTCTACAGATTCGAATACTAATCCATCTCCAAGCTGCAACCACATACCAAAAAGAACTATTACAACATGAATCTGGAATATATCATACACCCAAAACACAAAATAAAGAAGAAGATGAACTCTTAAAAGTAATAATGGTCGTGAGTTTAACTTAAGCCGACTGTCGAAAAGGAATTAAGCGGCTCTGAGCCACGGATAGAAACTCTAACAAAAATTTAAGCTCTATATAATTTTTTTTTCAAACAGATGCTAAGTTCCCAAGGATAGAAGTCTATTCTTTCTCATGGAGGAAAGTCTTTCCCACAGGTTACATATGACTTGCTGATATGATGACTTGTTGCTTTCTGACATGACTCTTTTCCAAAGCTAAGATGCCTCTCCTGCTTTGCTACACAAAGAGACACCATCCCATACATGAGTCATGACACACATTCAAGACCAAATCTTAAATATGCAAGTCTTTACCCCATACATGAGAGCACACAGGAAAACAAAAACATAACTAAGATCATGTCTCCCACTTGGATTTAGTTTTATTAACAGGCTCAACTTAAGTACCTAACCATATTCCTTGATCCGCTTGAAACTTTCTAGTTCGTGTTCCCCCAACTAATAGACACTTGAGAAACTTATAACTGCATAAGAAAGATTGTCCAACAAATTGAACATATAGATACTTATTGATATGCTTCCAAAACTCCCCTATTTGGGGCGGGACCAATATATTAATGGAGGGATGCAGTTTTATATAAGCCATTAAAGCCACTCTAAAAGATGGATCGAGACGGACTTTAGTGTAAGTAATAAATATGTTAAGGCTAGCCTAATAGTATCCTTCAGTAAAATTGATATGACAACAATTTTTTTTGAGAAATCGACTACGTCTACATTAGTCGTTACAAGGCATTGATACATCATGAAGATGTGTTGAGCACGATAACCGCGTAATTTAAACCATAATGAAGAGGCCTAAAGCCCGACAAATTTATTATATTATTTACATTATATATTGCCTAAATTACATGGAATAAATCTTCATGACAAACTGCTTCCACCGAGACTCGATCCCACAACCTCGGGCTTAAGAGGGGTGTCCAACCGTTGCACCAAAGGGTGGTGGACGATATGACAACAATTGAAACTCCAACTTCGCAAAAGAGAACGCTCATATTAGTAGATCTTACAAAGTTCTATTTTCTACAAACCATTGATTAGATGGTATCTACGCGAATAACAGACGGACATCTACTTGCCCCAAATCCAAGAAAAAGTAAATCATTCCAAACTCGAAAGATTTACGACGTCAATTTTGGGGGAAAACACAATCCACCCCATTATCTGACTACTAAAAACAATCTCATTCCAAACCTGACACATTTGGGAAGTCTAATCATAAAAAACCAAATCGAACCCGTCCCATTACGAACAAAAAGGGTCTAAATCTAAGAAAAACACTCCTCCTCATGAAAGTTTATCAAAAATTGCTAAACCTGCCTAGGTTAGTATGTTCTAATCCTACTAATATAAGCATTTTCAAGCCAATTTGTTCAATTTAGAGTATAAGCCTTCAAGTCAATCAACCAAAAACCAAAAATAAACACATATGACTGGGAAAGTTCTGCAAATTCCAAAACATTCGAAAGTTTTTAGGGCAACCCCTACACATTCAATTAAGCAATTGGAAGGTAAGTACGATGGTTAATCAGATTATCAGAAGAGTTCATTACCTTCTTCACGTCAACTAGGAGCAAGTAAAGATCATCTCTTCCTTGAAAGAATCTGTCCAATGTTTCCATTACCTGTCAAAGAATATCTCATCTAAAACTCTAGATTTCGGAAAAGGTAATATTGAATCATAACACTTTGATTAGAGATAGAGAGAGAGAGAGAGAGAGAGAGAGTACCTGATCGAGCTTGCTGAGGTGAAAGCAACCAGTAGACTTATCAAGATCACCACCAGAAGTGGATCCAATCTTCTGTAACTCCTCCCACTCCTCTGTGGTGCTTATTCTGTACACATATTCTAGGGTTTCTGCCATTTTGAGCTTACAAGGAATCTAACTAACGAACCAGCAAGTGAAAATCTCGTCAATTCAACAAACTTACTGAATATCTCACCAATTATACTATCTTGTCGACATTTTTTTGAACCCCTATATTTCACGACTAATTTTGCTCGAGCCCTTAGTGTTACGGAAATTCAACATTTACCCATTGACATAATCAGTTTGTCAATGCAATATCTTACAACTCGAGTTCTCTTGTACTTCAAAGTGAACGTGCATATATGTTTCATTGATTATGATAAGGGTAATAGTTAAATTAGTTTCACTGATTTTACTTAAGAGATTGATATGGTAATAAATTTAGTAAGATATGAGATGTTTTATCAGATTCTGAATACATATATGTTTATGTTTGACACGATACTACTATTTGCACCCTGCATCAAAGATGAAGGTGCACTTGAGAAGAGTCATCTAACTCCACACACATTTAACTTCTTTTTTCTCAAACTTTTATTTCCAAGAAAAAAAGGAAAATCAATCCATGAAATTTGGCCGATCATGAAATAGTTGCTTTATTGGCCCGTTCCAAATGAGATCCACTCATCCACATCACTTAACGCAGTCAATGATTTACTTTTCTTTGACAAAAAAAATCATTTTATTGTCATAATAAAACTCAAATATTTTAAATAACTCTGATAGAATCGTGAGAATACAAAGTCAAATACAACCTCATGTTGAGGTTTTCAACCAAAAAAAACGTAATATTCAGGGAGCACTTAATGTATAACACAATTACTAGGAATGCTATAGTTAGCCATAACAAGACATACAGAGGCCCAATACTTTATTTGTACCATAACCCACAAATTTTGTACATAAGGGTAATAAAAACCACCCTCGTGAATCGAATCCACACCCTCTCGAATTTTAGAGTACTTCACCTCTGATTGAGCAATTAGTGGAGAACATAGAGAGTACATGAGTCTGGTGGACTGAGGTTGTTAATCAAGTATTGTATCTTCTTCCCAACGCCTTGTCTTCTTCAAGTCATTTGGATGAATCAAACTCAACATTGTGATGATCAGGCTATTTATCTGCATCTTTCACTGGTGTTGCTATTCCGAATACTTTTTCTCCAACCATTTGATGTAGTGTCTCCGCCCATTTAATGTAGTGTCTCCACCCTAAAAATATGTGTCCGAAGGGAAATAGAAACAAGTCAAGAAAATAAAGAAAAAGAGAAAGAGAGGAAGCAGTCCGGATTCAGGAGCATACCTTATGAGTCGAAAGGCGAGGTGTTGGGTTCATTCTCGGATGCATGCCTTATCCATCGCAATAGAGGCCTGGCAAAGAGGCCGCACTATTCGCTGTGTTTGGATGTAGAAATAGGGTGAGAACAAGATACATAAATTGAACATGCTACAAAAACTATATGAAAATAAGGCCATCTAAGTAAAGGTGATAAATCTCATTATCAGTTAGAAGAGATACCTGATGTGACCACAAACCTTGGAAAATATTGTCGTATGGCCTCTTCAGCAACTATTAATCTGTTTGAGGTAAAGCTAGTTCGATTTACTTCTGATCTATTACAATTCGACCAAGCTTCGTGGTTTGATTCTTAAACCCAACTGTGACCAGGACTCTTTTGTACTCTTCTATCTAGCATTGTCCTTCTTATTTTCGCTGATGTCTCCCAATCCCCACAAGTAGCATGCACGCTAGCTAGCTGTACATAAGAACTTGAGCTCTTTGGGTCAAGTTCAATAATACGTTTTGCTATCTTCACTGCAGTAAACTCGTCTCCATTAGCCATACACCCTCTTAGAACTGATGACCACATGCTTGCATCTGCTTCAAATGGCATTTGATCGATGAGATTCATAGCTTCCTCAAGGTATCCAGCACGGGCGAACATATCAATCATACATGAAAAGTGCTCGATTCCTGGCTCAATATTATATTCTTGTTTCATTGAATTAAACCATCTTCGTCCTTCCTCTACCAACCCACAATGGTCACAAGCAGATAATACCCCGGTGAAGGTGATGTGGTTCGGAACAACTCCTGCACTTCTCATATCGTGAAAGAGTTTTAATGCTTCACTCCCTTTACCATTTGTTGAGTAACCTATCAACATTGAGTTCCATGGGACTTCATCACATTTTATCATCTCATCAAACAATCTTCTCCCTTCTGAAATGTAGCCACATTTAGAGTAGAGGTCAATGAGGGCAGTGGAAATGATTTGATCCGATTCAAGGCCAAGGACTGTAGCTCGAGCAAAGATTTGCTCACCGAGTTCGAGAAAACAGGCGCTAGCACAGGAACTGATTACACTAGCAATGCAAACTTTGTCCATCTTCAAACCCAATATATGCATCTCACAGAAGAGATGTAATGCTTCGATTGGGCAACCATTTTGATTATAACCCACTATCATCGAATTCCATGATATCAAGCTTCTACTAGGCATCATCTTAAACATTTGTCGAGCATCTTGTACTCTGTTGTAAGTACAATACAAATTGATCATAGAATTCAACAATATAGTATCATATTCTTCTAGTTCTTCAAAAAATCTACAAGCATCACAAGGACTACCACATTTGGAGTACATGTCAATAAGTACACTGGCAACAATCATTTCATACAAGAGTCCGATTTTTAATCCATGACCATGAATTTGTTTGCCGTTATCAAGAACTCCCAAGCTAATACAAGCTGTTAAAACACTGGCAAGAGTAGAGGGATCTTCCGAAATTCCATCGCTCCGCATTCTCTTGAAAAGATAAACTGCTTCTTCTCCTTGATTATTATTAGCGTAACCGGCAATCATGGAGTTCCATAACACAGTATTGCATCTGTTGCCAGTACTACTACTAAAAACTCTTCTTGCATCAATCATTCTGCCACATTTTGCATACCCTGAAATCAACGCTGACAGTGAGAAGTCATCGGGTATTTCTCGAACATAATTCAAAAGCTGAGTGGCACTATCCATATCTCCACATTTTGCATACATATTAACTAAAGAGCTTATCAACACACGATCGGAATCAATATTGTTGACAACAATGTGAGTATGAATTTGTTTTCCGTAATCCAAACTCGACAAATTAGCACAGATTCTAATGACAGTAGCTAGTATAAAAGGATCAGTTCTAGACGATTTCTCCTCGGGGTGATTCGAGCTGTTCAAAGCCTTAAACATATTAAGAGCTTCATCATAGAATCCAATTCGGGCATACCCATGAATCATGGCATTCCAAGCAACTCCCTTTCTTATCGTCAAAGGTATCTCATTGAATAATTGTCTCGCCAAATGAAGATCGCCAGATTTTGTATAGCTAGAAATGATTGAATTCCACGAGAATTCGTTCTTGTGGGGCATACTATTGAAAAAAGAAAGAGAAATTTCTTTACCACATTTCAAGTATGCTTCCAATAACGAATTCCAAGAGAAACAGTTCTTTTGAGGCATTTCGTCGAACAGGTTATGTGCATCGATCAGCTGGTTCATTCTTGCATAGAATTGGAGAAGACAGTTTTCTATAGAGAGAGAATAGGAAGAATGAAGAATACCAGCTTTAAGGAAGAGAAGATGAAGTTGTTTTCCTTCATGTATAGTGGTGCATGATCGTAACAAACGAGAACACTGATGAAGATCAATAAACTCCATTTATGCAACAAACATAATCCAAAAAGAATTAACTAACAACGAACCAGCAAGTGAAAATCTCACCAATTAAAAAAATAAAAAATTTTGAGCCCCTATATTTCACGAAATTTTTGCTTCAGCCCTCAGTTTTGCTGAAATTCAAAATTTAGCCATTGACATAATCAGTTTGTCAGTGCTCATCTTAGAGCAAGTCCAATGGGGAGCGGTCCCGGGCCCTTAATTCAAATTAAGGGCCCGGTGTCACGGCCTTTTTGTCCCGTTAGGTCGACCCGACATATTATGCTCAAAGACACGGGTCGATAGTGCGGAATAACAAATCCTAACGTACCGTGCGGCGCTATGTATTCCCTCCTAACACATAGCCAGCCTTCCCGAACATATTCGGAGCATCTCGACTATCAAGTCATCTTGGTTCCCAACCAATAATGCGGCATGACACCAACGTGTCCCAAACCTACGAGCATAGCTCGAGCCGTCCCGTATAACGCTTCCTTGAGTCATAGACTCTCGCCCACTATAAAGGATACCAACATACGTGCGGAGCACACCAAGCCGCATATGCGGATCTTGCCATCTAGTCTCAAGCATCCGGCACCTTATCATCTCGGCTACCATCCGGACATTGGGCATAGGAGCATCCATCTCTAATAAGCTACCTCATGCCCAACATAGCACATCAAGGTTTGGCCCCTTGAATAGCTCAATCCTCCTTATGGAATATGCTAGCACGACGCACGCCTCGCCATGGCATGAGAACATGTAACACGTCTTCCAAAGGAACCCGCAGTAACCTATCTCCAGGTACTGTCCCGAGCCATTTCCTATGACAAGGGAACCCGTGCAATATGCTTCTCTCGCATACGCTAGGCCGGCCTCATGGGTTGCGCCACGAGGATGCTCACTTTCGTGCATACCATGCTAAGATGGGCGAGCTCCCATCCACGAGGTCTTGACATATGCTGGATGCATATGAGGAAGGGAGACCACCCCCTCCTAAGGTGCAAACTTTTTGTTTTGCCTATTTCCACAAGGAAACATCAATCCTTTTAACCAGGCATACTCTCGTCCAAATGACCCTTCGTATCCTTGACAAAGTCTTGAATGCCACAGGTGTCCCGTGCATGGCCTAAGGAAGCTTGCTGGCACTCTTGCCCTACTTCGACCTCGTATTCGGCCCTACGACCTATATGCTCGTACGTGCTCTCCTAGCACTCGTCACGTCATATGCATGCTCAACAATATGCACGTGACACCAGGACACCCCATCCTCCTCATTGGAGTGGAAATGGTCCCGGGCGGAGGGCTGAGGGAAATAAGGGCCGGCCCCTAGCTCCCCAAGGGACCGTTGGGGCTCCCCAACGGTCACATTGGGGAGCAAATCCCACCGTTGGATCACATCCAACGGTGATCCAATGGTGGGATTATATTTTTTCTTTTTTTTGTAAAAACAAAATAAAAATAACTCGTTAATTTAAAAACTAAAAAATTCTTTAAAAAACTTAAACTTAAAATAATCCGACACATTATTCAAAAACTTAAAAAACTTAAAAATTCATTAAAATTTAAGGGCCCGGGACCGCTCCCCGTTGGAGCTGATTTTGAGGGTCTGAGCCCGGACCCTTAAATTTGAATGAAAAGGTGAATTAAGGGTCCTGGGACCGCTCCCCATTGGAGTTGCTCTTACAACTCGAGTTCTCTTGTACTTCAAAGTGAACATGCACTTATTTGCTGCCATTGTTCTTTTGTGAAAAAAAAAAATACGACTTGACACTATACTACCGTTTTGCACCCTTAGTTGTAGGTACTCATCTTTTTGTTGGACCTTGGTTTTATTTTGAATATTTCTCTATTCTTTTGATAAGACATATAGAATAAGACATATAGAAGCCCTATACTTTATTTGTACCATAACCCCCAACTTTTGTACTGTAGGATAATAAAACCACCCTCGTGAATTGAATCCACACCCTTTTTTTTTTTGTTGAAATCCACACCCTCTTGAATTTTAGAGTACTTCACATCTAATTGAGCAATTAGTGGAGAATATATAGTACATAAGTCTGTTGGGTTGAGGTTGTTAATCGAGTGTTATATCTTCTTCTCAACACCCTCTCTTCTTCAAATCATTTGGGTGAATCAAACCCAACATTGTGATGACCAGGCTATTTTGAATACCTTATCTGCTCTCTTATCGACATCTTTCAATGGCGTTGCTATTTTGAATACCTTTTCTCCAACCATTTGATGTACTGTCTCCGCCCATTTGATGTAGTCTCCACCCCAGAAAATGTGTCCATTTCCAAGCTAAATCATACCGATAGGCGCGACTTTATTTAGAAAGTTATGATCTTTTTTCTAACCTAATATGTTTCTCGTAGAACTTGAATATTTTTCTTTCCTTCCGGCTTCTTTATGCACAAAATCTATTTATTGGTTCTCTCTTCACTTCAAAAGCTAAATTCTCTTACTGTTCTTCAATTGTCAATCATTTTCTGTTTTTAAAAGTGGTTGTCATGGGGCACAAAACAGTTTACTGTGAGCAATGTAGTCTTCAGGGGAGTTAATGCGAATTTTTAATTTTATGAGGACAATATTATATAAGTGTCAATTCATCTTGCCTTAGGGCTGTCTCCGAAAAAGAAATAAGAGAAGATTGCCTTTCAACCCGAATCGTAAGATTCAAGATAAGTCGTGATCTTAACAACTGAAACAGAATGCGGAAATCAAAAGCTGAAACTTCATTATTTACTTATTTTTCTCAAAAGCAACACTCTTCATTTGTTCATCATCTTTGCCATCACCACCATAGGTACTAGCAACACCATCACCAAGGATAACCAACCACATCTCTTTCTCTGGCAAGGGTTTCTTCTGGAACCTTCGACTAGGGGAACAAGCCCTCAACGAGGGTTTCAAACAAAAAAAATTCGTTGCATTTCTCCACGGAATAGTTTTTGTGACATCCAAGTCTTATCAGTTATCGATATTATTCCCGCTCTAGACACCCCAGACCCAAACCCAAAAGTACATGGTTTTTCTTGCAAGTCTTCAAATGGGGAGTTAGATTTTATACATGAGTTGGAAAGCGGAGTGCCTGTAGGGATTTTCTCTTCATTCTCTATCTCTATCCTCTTCACTCTCTCTCTACATCTATATCTTATCTCAACCTGAAAACTCAACAAAAACGAATACCCAACCACCCGTGCATAAAGATTAGAGCAGAGAAGAGAGATAGAGAAGCTAAAACCCAATCAAATCCTTCACTGAAATTGGTGTGAAAAATGGCGTCTTTGGCTCAGCAATTTGCAGGTCTAAGATGCCCACCTCTCTCTTCTTCTTCTCGTTTCTCAAAACCTACTCATCCTTCAAAACCCACAAAGACAACTTTTTCCCCAATAGTATCTGCAGTTGCCATATCCAATGCACAAACAAGAGAAAGAGAGAGAATGAAAGATATGTTCGAAGAAGCTTATGAGAGATGCCGAACTACTCCCATGCAAGGTGTTGCTTTCACTGTTGAAGATTTTCATGCTGCTCTTGAAAAGTATGACTACAACTCTGAAATTGGCACCAAGGTATAACATTTTTGTTTTGAATTACTCTTTTATTTGGTGGGTAGGTGTCTAAATGAGTTATTATTGTCTGATTATGGAAACCCATGTCTTCAAATTCTCTCTATTTTAATTTGTGTAGGAGCATAGTTTAGTTCTTCAGATATGATGGTTGTGAGACAAATTGATTGGTTTAAGTGAATAAATTGTTAGTGTTTGGTAATTTTATTGAATTATGTAAAGTGAATGTCTATGTAGGAGAAAAATATTAATGATAGAAATGTAGGGATTTCTTTAATGGGGGTTTTGATGGTTCATTGAGTTTGATTTAGATGTATTTAGTAGAGTACTTGTTAATTGTTGTGGGTTATCTCATTTGTGGTTTTCGGTGAGTTGTTTCTATACATTGTTGGCGATCTTGTTAGTGTTTTCGGCGTGCTTCAATGAAAAATGTTGGCTGAACAGAAGAAAACCATTGTTTGCCATTTTCCCAACTTCAATTTATTATCACGTGTAGCCAATAGTATCTAGAGTCGGGTTCTTGATTAAAGGCTTCTTTTGTTGCATTTTGTAGATCGTTCTTGAATTTATTAGATGCAAAATCATAGGTCTATCTCGTTTACTTAAACTTTAGTTTTGATCTATATCCATGACAAATATTATGATGTTTCTTAATATGGTGGTTTTGGGTTGTAATGATCTGAGCTTTTATCTGTATTTTTTGTTAGTTAACGGGTGGGTGCAGGTTAGGGTACAAGTCATTTGCAAAGCCACCTTTAAAACCAAAACTTACAACATAGCTGTCATTGTCTCCCATGGCATCGCCAAGTCTTCATAGATCAATTTTTTGCCCAATATCTTCCTCTACTCTAAAGGAATATGGTTCATTGTATTGGATTTAACTCTTTATTTTCATGTTAAAGGACAGCTTATTCCCTTTGAATGTTCCTTAGTTTCTATCCTTTTGTAATCCTCCTATAACTCTAGACATGCTACGTCGCTCTAGCCTTACTGCTTTCCTCTTGATTAACATGCCTAGCATCGGCAATTTTTTCAAACATGCCGTCAAAAATATTCAAGCTCACTAGTTTAAAAGAATAGTAAAGCTCGCTCTGCCGGCATCGTTTTCCTCCAAATTCCCTTGCACTAATGTGGTCGACCTGCCCCTTATCAACTGGACGCTCTAGCAATCGAATTCTCCCTCTTATCCATTCACTAAACTACCTTGTCTTCCTCTTGTAACTTCGAATACAGCTCCAGTTATAGGCATGCCATCATTGCTAGCTAAAATTCTCGGAGACGCACCTGAAATCTCAGTTCAGCGGTTAATTATTAGGCCTCCCATTTTTTCAAATTTTGAATGAGGTGGGCCAAATAGAGAATGAAATGCAGAAATAAGGGAAGGGGGATGGTCGCCTTTTTTTGGTTTAAGGGCGGCCCGCCCTACCGAAGTACCAAAGACTTTCAGGGCTGATATATTGGTTGCATCTAGCATTACGGAAAAGGCTTTCCCTTCGTTCCATCTCCCAGTCATTTAAAGCTCTTCTCAGATGTAAATTCCAATCTGTTCTCTCTTCGGATCTGCTGTAATGATCATATACTGATATCTTGTTCCTTCATGATATGCTATATACTGTAGGGAAACAAATCTTTAATGGTTTGTTGTGCCATCTGGTTTTGAAATTCTCTCCATACAGTGCACAGATAATTTCCTTTTGGTGTTGAAGTCCCCCAAACATTCAGTCTTCTCCGTACTTTTCACGAAGTTCCTTCTCCAGAAGCTTCCTTCTCTTCCTGAGCTTCCATATTCACTTGTGCAAAAGATATGATTCCTGTGCTTTAAGGTCTTTATTCTCAAAACCCCCTTATTTGTAGGTGCAAATACTTTCTCCAAAGCAACACCCAGACTCCCAGTGTATCCTTCGTTTGTCTTCCTTCTTGTCCCATAGGAAATTCGCATTTTAGATCCGATGATCTTCAATATACTTGCAAGAACAGAGAAAAAGACATGAAGTATATTGGCATGGTTGCATGAAAAATCAGCACCAACTTCCATCTTAATAGTGTTTTCTTGCTTTCAATGCAGAAAGCTTATGTTAAATAGCTGACGTGTTTAGTGTCTCTGCTATGCCCACCTCAATCATGCTTCTCTTTGAGTAGTTCACTTTTAATTTCAGAAGCATCTTTGAACCAGATTAGGATATTTTTCTGCTTTTATGCTTCTGCTTGACCGCATCTAAGAAGAACAGCAGCTCTAACAAATTTGTTGTTTCTTATTTATGTCCAGTGAACTTGCTATCTCAAGTTTGTTCTTCTGTTATGTGGTTAGGGTTCCAGCATTGACTTCTAGCTCCATTATTTGCTCTAGTACAAGTAGATATATCTAGGCAAGACACCAAAGAAGGGCCTTTATTAGGTTATTTCCTAGTTTTTTTGTAATCGTATCTCGGGTAGTTATCTTACGTGGTTATATTTGAAAGCTGGTGCACCAAACTGTTTCATTTATCTTTCTCTTAAGATAGAGTCATGGTAGTTGCAAATGTGAAGGTAAACCATTCTATGATAAACATGTTTCCATTTTCTTTCAGGTGAAAGGAACAGTATTCTGTACAGAAAACAATGGAGCACTAGTTGACATTACCGCTAAATCTTCGGCATATCTACCTCTCCAAGAAGCATGTATTCACAAGATAAAACATGTAGAAGAAGCAGGCATAGTTGCAGGTTTGCGTGAAGAGTTTGTGATTATAGGCGAAAACCAAGCTGATGATAGCTTGATCCTGAGTCTTCGCTCAATCCAGTATGATCTCGCCTGGGAAAGATGTAGGCAACTTCAGGCTGAGGATGTCGTCGTCAAGGGTAAGGTATGAATATTGAATACCTACATTTTTCTCTTTAAAATACTGTTACCAAATAACTTAGTACGTAACGTAACGTTGATTATTTTTCATGTTCATAAGTGCATGTGATGCGGGTGGTGGGGGTGTTGAGTTGAGGCTTATGCTATTCTTCTTCACTTTCCTTAAAATTGTTCTTCTAGAAGCTAAGGAAAACTTACCATCTTCAATATTTTCGATGGATTTTCCTAATTCATCGCAAGGATCACTTATTAAATTGTTATATTTCTGTTTATCTTCCTCTTTGTGTTCATTGCAGAAACTTAAGTCACGAACTGCCTTATAAATAAATAAAAAATTCACCGTTCTTATATGCCGAAATTAACGCGCAGATTGTCAGCGGAAACAAAGGTGGAGTTGTGGCAATTGTTGAAGGCCTTCGTGGGTTTATTCCGTTCTCACAGATATCATCAGTTAGTTCTAAACTTAACCGCCTTTTATTTTTCGTTACTTTATTTGTCCTGAACTTATCACATTCTAACTAAAAGAATACGTCCTTTCCAGAAATCAGAAGCGGAAGAACTCCTTGAGAAGGAGCTTCCTCTGAAATTCGTTGAAGTCGATGAAGAACAATCCAGGCTTATCCTCAGTAATAGGAAGGCCATGGCTGATAGCCAAGCACAACTTGGAATTGGATCAGTTGTCACCGGGACAGTACAGAGCCTTAAACCCTATGGTGCTTTCATTGACATTGGTGGAATTAATGGTCTTCTTCATGTTAGTCAAATTAGTCACGATCGTGTCTCAGATATTGCAACTGTTCTACAACCTGGTGACACTCTCAAGGTCATTTTCTTGGTTTTCACAAATTGTCTGGTTCAACTTGTTTGCCAGTTGCAAAATTAATTTTGTGAATTTTGTTTTCATGGTATAAAGGTCATGATATTGAGCCATGATCGTGAAAGAGGCCGAGTGAGTTTGTCTACCAAAAAGCTTGAGCCTACACCCGGAGACATGATTCGCAACCCAAAGCTTGTTTTTGAGAAGGTAATTTGTCCAAGGAACCACTAAAACTTTCTTCTCTCTGTCTCTCTCTCCCCCTATTTACATGTTCACAATTATTCATATATTCTTCCTAGGTTCTTTACTTCTCTTAGGTACCGTCGTACTTCTTTCCTTCAACTATTTGAAGTCTACCACACTAACGCCTTCTCTTGTTATTGTTTCAACAGGCAGAGGAAATGGCCCAGACATTCAGGCAAAGAATAGCTCAAGCAGAAGCTATGGCTCGGGCTGACATGCTGAGGTTCCAACCTGAGGTATTCTTTCAATTTAGACTTCATTTCATGTTCCATCTCTATATGAACAGAACCACGAAGTGGAAAGAAAGTAACCTTTTCGCTCTAACTTCTGAACAAATTTCGATCACTTCTGCATCTTGCCTTAAATGAATTAACCAATTAGGGTGTCTGGACTCAATTTTATGTCTCCATTCTGGTCACAAAATCGGGAACTTTTCTTTAATAAATATTTTCTATGTTACCCATCCAAGAATGAGTTCGATAAATTACTCAAATACGAATTCAGTCTAACTGTTGTTTCTTCTTATTGTTGTGTGTTCGTTGCAGAGTGGACTGACTCTAAGCTCGGACGGGATTTTAGGCCCACTAACACCAGATTTGCCTGTTGATGGTCTAGATCTGAGCGATATTCCTTCTGCTGAAGAATCAACTGTTCAATGATAACATGCACAACTACGACTTCGTTCCGTAGTTCTTTTTAAGTTGTTCAATCAAGTAAATGACATATAATTAGTTTTGAGGTGTAAACATTTTTACTTGTTTTTTTTGTAACCCAGATTTATTCAGACTTCTTGCAAGCAGGATATGAAGAACCATTTGTACAGCTTGAAGCCCAAGTTAAAACATCATGAAAAATTGTTGTAGTCCAAGCATAGTAATAGTCTTCAATTTAACAATTATGAGAAATAAGGAGGCCAAAGTTATTTATAAACAAAAATTGATCAATTTTTTTTTTTGGGTTTCATATCCTTGTTTAGGTTTACCCATAGTAAAGATTTTACATGTGTTTTTCTTGGAGGGTTCAAAATATGGACACATCTTTTGCATAAAAACCAGCAGGATATCGAGTCCTTAGAATAGTTAATAAACCAGCAGGATATCGAGTCCTTAGAATAATTAGTATTAACGGTATTCTTTTTCACGTAGCAACTAGATGCAACATTGAGTTCACTTTATGAACATTCTTCGAATTCAAGTAGTTAGTTACTCCGCTTTCTTTTGTGATTTATTTTATGTTACATTTAATGGTATCATTTTTAACTTAATCGTTTGATTTAAATATTTCTGGAATCATAAGTAAATCCGAGAATGGCATTAACAAATACATCAAACATTAAAATCATGTTTGGTCGGACATAATGAAATGTAATTTAGAGTTGACTAAGAAAGGAACATTTGTGTTTTTTTTATAACGTTAAGATTTGAACACTGATATGTAAAGTTAAGTTCAACAAAAAGAAAAAGTAAGTTGCACATGCGAAATGGAAATCAAGTTTTTTGTATTATTTCTATTTCAACATTTGCTTCATCAGAATACGTGGAAAGTGCGTTGTAATGACTAACGTAGATAGTAGTCGATTTCTCAAAAAAGAATACATGGAAAGTGCTAACCAAATTAGGGAGGTAAATGCAATTATAAATTTTCTTGGTCTTATTTAAAATTAGAGAAAGTGTGAGGAGCTAACCTCTAAAATCCCAAAACTTGGTTTTGGTTATCCGTAATTTGTTTGTTTTCAGTTGATGAAAGTTTACCGGTCATAATATGATCTTGTTAAATTGCTCTTTTCCCGCTCGATAATCCTCAAAACCTCAGTTCGTAACGAAGCGAAGTTAGATTCTTGTAAACCCTAATTTGATCATAGTGTCTATCTACTACAGTCTTCTACGTTTTGAGATTTTACTTGAACAAAACCCTAGATTTAGTTTTAATACTTCGCGAGGTGTGAAGGGGAAATTAGAAGAAGCCCTAATTTCTTCTAGTTATGGATGCAAAGGACATTCTGGGTTTATCCAAAATTCCTTTCTCTGGGAGTCAGGAGAAGAAATCTCGACCTCAAAAGGATTCTCAGAGGAAACCCGATGGCATTTCTCGAGAGGTAGGATACGTTTTTTTTTTACCATTGTTTAATTTCGATTTAGTTTTCGTTCTTACTGTTTCAATGTTATCTTTTGGTGTTTTGATTTCAGGTTTACGCACTTACAGGTGGTTTAGCACCATTAATGCCTACTTTTGATCCTGCTCAATTGAAACGAAAATCTCAATCCGATAAAGAAAAGGCAAGTTCTTCTATGAATGTGTTTTAGGGTTCAAATTGGTTAAATATAAAGGTTTGAACAAAAGTTAATGCATAAATTTGCATAATTTTGTTTTTTTAAGCTTTTGTTTCTTCAAAGAACAAACATGTTGTGATGAATGATGAATACACATTTGGTTTTGGGTGGTTTAGTTGCTTCCTTGTCTTGGGTGGTTCTAACTACTTTGAAAGTGACCATGCAGATAACGTGGCGATGGCTTCCATTTACGTCTTCTGCTAGAACTGATAATTTGCAACTTTATCATTGGGTATGTTTTGTATCTTGTAAAATAATTGAAAATTAATGATGGTTTGTTTGGCCATCTTTATGAAATTGTGAGGTGGTTTAATGTGTTCGGCGGTGTATTTCTTTCTTTTGTAGGTCAGAGTTGTAAATGGTGTACCACCGACGGACGACTATTCTTTCGCTAAGTATAACAAGGTGCCACTCTGCAAGATGATGCTTAATCTTATCATACTTGTTTAAATTTTTTTTATTGAAATTCTGTTGACGTTCTTCTTATTGGTGCAGTCAGTTGGCGTAGTCAAATACACAGACGAGGAATACGAAAAGTACTTAAATGATCCTGTAGGTACAAATTTGAATTGGTAACATAAATTTTAATTGTATCTTGAAAAAGATGTACATTTATAACTTATTGGAAGGGGAAATATCGTAATGCTTAAATTCATCAACTGTTTGTTAAATGTATATTTCTGGTAAAATTTCTGTACTAACATAAGGATATAAAGTAACATGATTTTGCACAGAAAGACAACATATGATGTCAGTTTGCTATTAGAATATTTATGAAGTAATTCTCTGTAAGCATATCTTTTGTTAAGGTAAGGACTGACATATGCTTATTTTTAGATGTGGACCAAAGAAGAGACAGATCAACTTTTTGACTTGTGTGACCGGTTCGACCTGCGCTTTATTGTAATAGCTGACAGGTTCCCAACACCACGGACTGTGGAGGAATTAAAGAGTCGCTACTATACTGGTATTTATTTATTTTTTGCATGGTTATTGTGTTGTTTCTCAGAAGTTCTGATATCAGTCATTTCATGCTTCTTTTACTGTTCTTTTTGTTCTGGGCGGAAGACGTGAAGCAAGTTTTTTACTCCCTTGCCCATCTAGCCCACCACATGGACTTATTCCGTTAAAACCTATACTTTTTAGTAGATTATTGGTTATTAACGATTTAATGACCTTAGTATTTCATAGAAATCATTTGGTTGTGCAATCAACCCTTACTTGTAATTGTTGTGTACAGTTGCTCGGGCTATTGTGGTTGCTAGAGCTCCATCCTCTGGTGATGCTTCTGGTCATCCTATTGTTAAGGTATGGTCGGATTCTCGATGGATATTATTTCTATTTTGATGCACGTCATGTCATGTATTGTGTTTTCAAAAGTTCTTTATTTTGAGATATTGTATATGCTCACTGTATCACGACACAGTACTGAAATATACTAGCATGATGGTGATGTTGACAATTATATTGTAAGAGTATAATTGAAATCAAGTGGGAAGTACAATTTTCTTTCATAGGAGAGTTCCGTTACTGAAGAAAACCAATTGTTTTGGCAGCAAACATGCTCTATCACTTTATTTGAGTAGAAATGAATTTTGTTGCGAGGCGTGTGTGATTCTTGAGTTTTGCGCTTCTTGTAGGAAATGTACAATGCTCAACAAGAGACCGATCGTAAGCGTGCGTTGTCAATGGTTCTCTCTCAGACAAAGCAGCAAGAGCGCAAAGATGCTGAGGTATGATTCTTGTATTTTCATCGTCTTAAATTTGTTTATTAAATGTCATTTATGGTGCTGGTAGCTCTGCCCTTCTCGTAATGATCCATATTTGTTGCCATCTGTATGAAGCTTGTTTTTTCTTGAGAATCTAGCTTATGATGCTGTATCTTTTCAGGTTCTTGCTGAGGCAAAGCGAATCAATGAGTTGCGTTTGAGTGCAAAGGTAAGAAGCACTTGACTGGCTGTTTTATTGCTTTCATGTTTCTTAATTACTTCATCAGAAGGTAAATTTGTAAGTGTAGAAGTATCCACATTAGGTCCAATTGTTTTGTTGGAGGGTTGTGAATCTCCTCAACTTTATTAGGGAATTTCATAAGATTATCAGGTATCACTGTGTCTTCGTTCGGTTAGATTTTCATGAACAATTTGATAAATTAGTTCTCTACTGTTGACTAGGTATCATAGTGTCTAGGTAGTATTGAAATCTGGAGATATTTTGTATGGTAAAACATGGTTACATGAATATTTGTATTCTTTTGTAACTAATTGAGTCAGACTTTAACACAAAAATTTCCATCTCAAATGCAGTCTCCAACTTTCATAATATACTCCCAAACCTAAAAAAAATAATTATCACCAACTGATATTTGACTCTTCTTTTGGTCAATAGTGTTGATATGCTTGGGAGGAGAAGTTTTTGAGAAAAATAAAGTAAATAGACGGGATAAAAGAAAATTTGTAGGGTTATCATTCTTTGGTACAAAAGTATCTGTCATACTCATTTTAGGTATACCACAAAATTCACCTGAAGACCTTAAAATTATGGTATAGGGTAAAACATAAAAATAGTCAAAATGAAGCTCTGTTTCAAACCTATTTATCTCCTAAGGGGACCTTCACATATTTGTAACTTGGTAGAGTTTCAGGAACCTAGTTTTATTTGTTTTGTTAGTAAGCAATCCCAATTTTTCACTCTATCAATATACGAACTGTTTTGTGGTCAATTTACATGTATAGAAGTTCACAGCAGGAATTCTTCATAAGCATAATACCATATGGTTAGAGTGTACATTCTATAATGACTGTTCTGTCATTGCAGGGAGCTGAAGAAGCCGAGTTGGCTATGACCTCAAGTGTTGGTGTAGAAAGCAATGAAATGGGTAAAGATGCTGTAGAATTATCACATTCTCCAAATACTCAAATTCCAGGTGTAGGTGTACCTCCATCTTCTACAGATATTACTTCTACTCCAGCTTCACTTAGATCGGTGAGTTATACTTCCCTTCTTGGATAAACATCTGACTATCTCTCTCTCTTTTTCTCTCTATACCGTGTAATAATTTGATTTGGGAGTTTCAGCTCGGTGTATTCTTGAGGTCCGTTGCTCTTGAACAAATGGTGCAAGCTGCGATCTCATCTGCTGGACCACGAACTTCGAAGCGAGTTGATCAGGCTTTAGAAGATTTTAAGGTCTTTTTCTCGTGCTCGTAATTTCTCATGTTAGAAAGTCATTTTATCATATTCTCGTACAGCCTGAGATTTTGTTTTATACATTACTCGTTTTGCTTTCAGCTGAATGTAAAACCAAGGGTCCCAACTAAAGCCGTTTGTAACGAGCATCTTGAATTGCGGAAAGATATTCTCACTCTACTTAATCTTCAAAAACAGGTATTTTGAGACTAATCTTACATTTCTTCCTTTTTCTCTTCTTTGACCCTTTCTCTAACAGAGTAGACAATTTTATCTTTGGTACATCTTCTATTCTGAAATGATTTTATAGGAGATAATTGTCATTAAATTCCTTGATGTCGTGTATCAGTTAAGGTTATGGTAGAAGCCAAAGGTTTGAAGGCTTACACGATAACAATATTATGCAAGTCTGTAGTAGATGATCTGTATTTGCAACCAAATCCTCGAGCTGTGAATGCACTACGACGTGCTTTTTACTCATTGCCGGATTCATTGATCTTACCACCTTTTGATATTCAGGTACAACTCAAGCAGGGGGAAGATTCGTCTCACCGTGACAGTTCATATACTGAGACACCAGGCACTCCCAAGGCAAGTGCTTATCCTTTTTATGCTCTATTTACAGTTTTTCTAACGTATGTATGTATGTGTGTGAGTGAGAGAAAGAGAGAGAGGTTTATTGTTAAATCCTTTTACCGGAGAGCGTGGACTTTGTTAATTACATTTACAAAAAGCTTTCGGATTTTGTCTGAGCTCTGGTGTTTTAAACTTATGATGCAGCGTTCTCACCGAGGAGGAGATCATGAGCGACAATTCGCTCCCGATTCAGTTAGTTTTGGAGGTGAATATTGTTCTTTATTGAATATTTCAGTCCAACTCTGTAATTCAGGATACACTATTTGTTATATATAATCCTACTTTTTTCTTACTTCTTATTTTCTTAATTGGGATTTCAGGGGAAAGGGTCGGGAAACGAGATCATAAACGCAAGGTATGTACTATATCATCTGTTCATTTTTTGGTATCGTTTTAACTTCACAATTTCTTTCTTAATTCTTTTTACCACTTGGGTTCTTAAGGCTCCTGGAAGATTTTCGGATGCTCCACCATCACCCCCACAAACAAAAAGGGCTAGGAAATTAAAGGCTTCGGATTAATAACCATCTAGACGGAATCAAATCTTACCCGAGAGGTCGGAAATCCCAAGAACATTTGGAAAATCAGTTATTGTATATCTCAGTATTCCTAATTTACCTGCTGACATATCTTAGTCATAGTAGCAGTACTATGAGAAACACAGAGTTACCATGAACACTTTCTTACTATTAGGAACTTTTCTCTTTCTTAGGGTCTTGTTTAGCCTCTTTTTTTTTTGTCAATTTAAGGTATTCTCCCTTTTTAGATCTTTGGCTAAGAACTTGGAGCAATTTCAACAGGTGTACTACAATACTAGTATGATGTAAACTAGCTTAAATACTTGCTTTTTTGTATCTCATTTTATTTAACCCTCAAATGAAGCCAACAATTGCTTGCTCAATTGGTACTGTATCTACTTCCGTCCGAAATTCCGGAAGTCTTGGTTCGATTTACAGTGAAGATAGAATCTAATGATATATTGAATTCGGGTTATTAAGTGTATAAATGTTGGCCTATATGGTAATCAGTATGGCCTTTAGGAGTTAATACTTGACGGCAATTTCAGCATCAAAAGCTAGTGAATGTAAATTGCAAAAACACAAAAGCTAATGGATGTGATGTAATCATGTTATTTCAAAAAAAATATTATTAATTTAAGAAAGTTTTTGAAATTAAGATGAAGATGAAACATAAGAAATGAAGATCCACCATAAAGAGTTTCAAATCCATCTTGATTTGAAGTTTGAGAGGTGTTTCTAACACATCTGGATCTCGATTTCTTTCAATCTCATTTTTCTTGTAAAACAGACCATTTATGGAGGTCAGATACAAAATTAGGTGTGAACTTGAGATTTTCCTTCGATATTTTCTTACACATCTTATCCGAGCATTTGACCTTGATCAAGCGGAAATTCGATTCTTTGGGCGGAATAAGTGAAGGAAAGAAAGAGAAGACTTACTATTACTGCTCCGCTGATTTCATTAAAAGCGAAGGAGGAAAGCTACTCGACCAAAGCAAACATCAAGCTCAAGGTTGAATTACATTATATGACATTAGCTATATAAACTGATATAAGAGGCATTGAGAAACATTTGTGATATTCTAGATGAAAGCAGAGATATTGGTGGATATTTGAAACATCCTAATCGATACACAAATATTGAGAGAACTCAAACGTTTGTGACTAATAACATAGACAACGATGGACATAGCCATGTCCACCAAAATCCATAACCACTACTTCCTAAAGCAAACCCAAAAACTTCCATGTACTAACTCCTAAAGGTCATCCAAACTAACCTACGACTACGAGGCCATGGTAATAGGATGAAAATGAAAACCTCTGGCGAAAGTAGAACTAGATAATTACAGATAATTTATTATTATTATTACTAATTTACATGGACTTCATGAATCATTAAATCCAATATAGTTTAGATCTTAAATCTTAAAGACCATATAAATACCTTAATCTGATATGGTATAGATACATCTTAGATCTTAAAGACATCTTAGACCGTTAATAAATACGCGAAACAATAATGACAATTTATTATCTCTTTTATTATAAAAAAGAGAGATTATTCATAAATATTATACATGACCTATATAAATAACAAAACGAAGTTTGATGTCCATGTTCATAACTTCATATCATTCGACGCCTCCTCTCTCTGGACAGTCTTTGTGCAAACCTGCATTAGGTGAAATATCAAATTAAGTACGAGACACTAAACTTTCATTTTTCCATATGGAATTCACTCCCCTAATCTAAACTTGAAGGAAACCAATAAAATTTTCTAAAAAAACATTCGATATCTTACTCGACGAGGGCATGTTTGTTAGAACGTGCTCCATGAACAGGTTCTTGTAAGCCATTGTCTAAATTTGTAGCTGAAACAGGTTTATCCAGCAGGGCTTTACCTATCCTCTCTAACCTCAACAAATTCTCTTTACTTGAATCATCTGTCGACGTCTCGCTAGCTTTCATACTGTCATCCTGTTTTAATGTTTGTGTATATAACGATTAGAAACAAAGTACGTCTCGTTACTCAAATAATGGCCGAAGCGCTAACTACATATACCTGGATACGAAGATAATTGCGCCCACAATCGCGGCATTGAAAAATAAGAGACATATAAATGTCAACCATATCGTCCATTGCATTAAAAAAGACATCAAGTAAAGGAGGGGTGCCTTTGTCACTTGCAAACCAATCTAGCAAACCCCAGTCTTTGTATTGTCCTTTAACATCATACCCTTGTCTCTTAGCCGATCCGGTACCAAGAGACAGAATTAGATATTTATTGTAATTTTGATTATTATTTGAATCTCGACCATGATTCATATTAATCTTCGTTGCCGCTTCTCGTATTGCAAGCAATGTCTGATCATTAAAATAATATAAAATAAATAATATTTAGTCGATATATATTAATAGACAAATATTTAAAAAATGTAGAGTAATTTATGTACAGGATTGTTAGCAGCAACACCACCGTCTACAAGATTGTATACGGAAGTAGTGGTTTGGAAATAATGTGGTGGAAGATAATAAGGAGCTGCAGCCGAGCTAACTACTACATCCGATAGAAATGCATTTTTCCTACTGTCTCCTTTTGCCTGCATTCATTGGTAAATATCGTAAATCATATTTTATCGATAGCAACTATTACGACAACATTGTGTTATTTGACTCTATGGTATGCTTTTCTATTTTACAAATTCTAATTTTCAAATGGCGTGAGAAAACGTTAATAACATTTAGATGGTGAAAATTTGTTTGAGTACTCCGAATTAAGACAAGTCCAATTCAATTAATAGAAGAGAAAATAACACTTACTTGGTGGGAGGAAAATATAATCGGGTGAAGGAGTTTGATGTCGAAAGTAGGAATAAGCACATTTGTTAGAGTGTCGCTCAACTTTTTTGTACTAAGAAGTTGTTTAACTTTTGTATGGAGATATTTGCCATCGTATTTCGGGTGAAACACAGCCGTAAATAAAAATGTCATTAAATATTTGACCGACACATGAACTGTACTCAAAATCTTCTTCCATATCCCTACTGATGACCATTTTGATTCCTCCGCCCATGGAAATTTGTAACTATTTAAATGAGTGAAGAAAACAAAGAAAAGATTAATTGTATCCTTAGAATAGATGGAATTAGTTTTTTTTTTTGTTGAAAGAGATGGAGTTAGGTTATAATAACAAAATCACTAGTCCCCTTGTACAAATATACAAAAAGAGGGATGAAGAAGGTGGTAATGTATGTTTTCCTCCATGGGAAAGTTCAAGATTGAATTTTGATGTGTAATAAGAACACAGAAGGACAAAAAAAACCAAAAAAATGCCGCATCTTTGGAACATTCAAAATAGTCTCTTGGAAATAATGACTTGGTCCATCAAGATTGATTGTAACATACTGACGATGCTCACCAAGGTTGCCCCACTAGTCAATCTTGATTGACCAAGTAATTATTTTCCGAAACTATTTTGAATACTCCAAAGCTGCACACCAAAAAGAAAAGAAAAAGGTAATATTTTTTTGTTTAGGAGAAAGGCTGAAAGCATCATAAAACCATGATGGTGGCTTTGGGGTGGTACGGAAAAGTCTCTAGAGAATAAAGATTTAGCCAATCAATATTGACTTAGGAACATGTTGAAGCTAAAAAATTTACAAGGTTGTATCTCGTCTTCTAATCTTCATTTACCACAGAGGCAGAAAGCATCATAAATCGATGGTCGTGGCTTTGGGGTCCCATGGAAAAGTTTTTGAAGAATAAAGATATAGTCAATCAAGATTGACTTACGGACATCCTGAAGCCAAGATTTTAGGTTGTATCTCGTCTTCTAAACTTCATTTTCCCCTCTCTTTGTGTGTATATCTCTCTCACACACAGAGTTCCGGCGAAAGGAAATGTTCCCTATGCGATAACCCCCTTCGTTGTAGACGAAGAAGACCTCGAGACCCTGCTCGAGGATTTCGTGCAACCTCCTCGAAGATTTCATGCTACCTCCTCGAGGTCCTATTCGTCCCACACAAACGGAGAGAGAGAGATAGAGAATCAGCAGGAGAGGGAGGGAGGGAGAGAGGGAAAATAGAGGAAGAGAGAAGGAGGTGAAGATTACGGGGTAAAAATTTTAAAAAATAATAATTAATTATTTTTGGGTTCAAAACGAATGTGCCCTATGTCAAATCTAGTTGATTAAAGTCTTTAATTCTCGGAGACTTTCTATGATGGCCCAAAGCCGCGCCCAAATCCATTTAGATTCGGAACAATTTGGTCCGTTGGACTCAAACTGAGGGACAAATCATGGCTGACCTAAAATCAGTCTATTTCGAGTATCAACCTTATCTAATAAGTATTAGTACTTGATATTGAATAAACCTTTTTGTAGCTTGCTTGCACAAATTGGACTCCTCACTGAATATTTTGGGGCATTCTTCAAAATAGAATGGGACAATATCTTTTGCAGCAAAGAGAGGTCGTTTTCGTTCATTTGGCGTAGTTAACATGGCCGTTACTAAGCTTCCTGTACTTGTTCCTGCTATCAAATCGAAATAATCTGCAATCCTTGCTTCTTTTCCATCAAGTTTCTACAAAAAGAAAATGCCATGTCAAACCATTAGATAAAAAACTTAATATTTCTCTTTTCTCAAACTATAGATTTTGATATCTTGTATACACGCAACAGTTAGGTCATGAAAAAATGTTAACATAATAGCATGAATAACTATAGGGAGAAATACTTGAAGTTCATATTCAAGAAAGGTGAGGATAGTTGCAGGAATAATTCCTCGAACTCCACCTCCGTCTATGCTAAGTATCGTAATTAGTTTCTCATTATTATTAAGGACCCCGGATACATTATATTTTGACATCGATAACCTAAATTATTCAACGAAGAAGAACGAGAAAACATATAGCTACTACACATAATGGCTTGTTGCCCTCTACTACACTATTTATAAAACAAAAAGTAGGTTTCATCGATGAAAGTTGGCGTTTAAAAAACGCAGCTTCACTCTTTCATCATTCCTAGTTTTCTTTCGGTTCAAATTATTCCCATTAATTTGGGTAGTACAAGACTACAAGATAAAAGGATAAAAAGATGTTACAATATTATTCCACTTTATCTTAATCATGGAATCCTTTATAGAACTAAAAGTTTCACTAAAAAGATCAAAGCTCTTAGATAGAGAGGAATATTTCCTACCTTGTAATAATATAACGATACTTCAACGACCACTATAACGGTCACATGACTCTATATATCTCTATCTCATAATCTAGGCAATGCTGCTACAGAAAAACTTGTGAATGTGAGCAAAGATCAGAACTTTTAACGAAGATGAATAATTACAGACTGATCATTAATACAATAAGATGCCAAGTTACAACATTTAAAACTCACAATCTCATATTTGTATCAAAGGCAGAAATAACCCTCCAAATTTAATAACCAATAAACTCTTCAATCTAAATTTTACCATCTTTACTGCAAAAAAGAAGTGGTGGAACTTCCCTTGTGTTTTTCGAATCACATGAAATCTTTCATGAAGTACCAAGCTTGTTGATGTTAATTAGAGGAAATTGAGAAGTGATCTATCTTCTCTTCGATAGAAGCTCAAAAACTCCCTAGTCAGGACGATAGTCGAAGATTCTCAGTATGCCAGTCCAGGGCCAATATGAATTACATCCTTGTTCATCTCTAGTAATCCCACTTCATGGAAGTATGAAATTTACAGATTTCTTGATAAAACATCCACAAAACACTGCTCTTTTCATGCCCACGCGAGTATTAGTCTCTCCTGTCCATTCATACTGAGTCTGGTCCGGTAATACTCGGTTAAAACATTATTAAGGCTAAACCTACTTCTGGATAGATAGCTTAAAGTGAAAACAATAAAGAATCGATTATAAAAAATAACTTCTATATATTTAATCCAAATTGGTTATGCAAGTCTTAAAAAAACATACTAAAATTAACTAATTGAACATGTGCTGAAATCAATTGTTTCTACAGCCAAGATAAATAAAATAAAACTATTGATATGACGAAGAGCACTTCCTAGCAGACATGTCGAAAGTTGGGAGCGTAAAGTTGCCTGAAATAACACCAGAAGCCATTACTCGATAAGCAGCTTCCGTCATATGTGTTTCATCCCACATTATGTAACTATCTGGATTCTTACAGACATTGGTCATCTCACACGTCTCTGCATTATCTTCATAGAGGTAAGCGTCCAATCCTCTTGCTTCACAACAAACTACTGAAAGTGTGTCTTTGTTCTCTATAAATCCAAATTCATCACGTCGTGAGTTGATGAAACGCATGGTTGCAGAAGCATAATCGGCGTAAATTATGTTGACATGAGGGTATAGCTCTCGAAGTTGTTGGACAGTAACTTGGAGGAAAGTATTGTGATTATGAACAACTTGGTTCAATTCATAAATACACCCATTCCGATCATAGACATGTTCGTGAGGGTAGTTATTTTGAGCTCTACGAAGACACCCAATCGGGATTAATCCTGCCACCATTACTTGAGTTGCTCCTAGAGATATTAATTCGTTAACGGTGCTAGCAATTTCGATAACCACCTTGGGTACCATATCTTGGAGTTGACTACTGTCTTTGTCTAAAGTGTAATCGTAAGTACCAATTCCTCCCACGTGAAACAATGTACTTGCAAAATATTGTTGACAGTCTTGGGAGTTGGAACACAAAGATGGGCGTAGGGTTTTGAACCATTCCATTTGAACACCCAGTGAATTCTTAATTGCAGGAGCGGATGAGTTGACAACTTCATTGTCAAGGACAGTAGCTCCAATGACTGCGAAGTTTACACCGTTGTTGAAATCTGTAGAGTTATCTGTAGCCAAATAGGGTGGTAGGAATGGGATACCTAGAGCTTCAGCCATGAAGTCTATGATAAGACGACCATTAGAGAAACGTCCAGAGGATTTGTTGAAGAAAGTGATGCCATAAGGAAGAGAGTGCACGTCCCCATAAGTTCGATTTGGACGAATATAACCATGAAGAAAACTCATGTCTTGGACACCACCATTATGACCGTGATTAACTTGTTCCCAGGTGAGGTTAGTAGGGCGAGTAGGAGATGACGATGATGCAGAATTCACAACTAATTCTTGATTTTGTAATACATAGTTACCCGTATCGGATATATCATCACCAAAATTGAAAATTGAAGTTATACATGACCTTTTTCCTTCATTAGCAGCAGCAGTCATGATCATTACCCCACTAGATGTTAACAGTAGTAGAAACAAAGAAAAGATACTCACGTGGATCATTCTTCTTGCCATAATTCTTAGAGATTTCTCCGATCGAGAAAGATGATAGATGTGTGTGGAGATTGGGAGATGGTGAAGTGAGGGGGGTATTTATGGAGGTGAAGTTGTGGCTAAGGTGGGATTCCTGTTTGCAGAAAGATTAGATTAGTACTTTCTAAATTTACAATTAGAAACTATTTGAGTAAAATACTAATCCATATGGGAGTCTGATATCCCATCAACTAACTATGTGGGAAGTGGGCACCGACCCTCCCAAATTCAATTAGGTACACACTACTACGGTACTGCCCATGTGGAAAGTAGGTCGATCCTTCTCAACAACACCCTCTAGAACATAGTCCTGATTATTCCTACCTTGTAATAATCTTGGATCTTAGGTGGGATATTGCAGTTAACTCCATTCGATGGAACAGTTTCCACCAGAGTCTCTGAACTACTAACCGAACTCTGAACTACTAACCAAACCGAGCAAAACCAGACTAGACGAACTTAATTTGCCGAAACCCTTTATTGATTCGGCTTCGGCTAAGCTAATTATGGATGGCAACTGACTAATGCTCTGTTGAGATGTCTCCTTAAATACATTGGAGTTCAATCCTTTCACCTAAAAGTAATCATGATAAAAGATAACTTTTCGCCCAAAAAGAAATAATATAACGATACTTTAACGACCACTATAACGGTCACATGACTCTATATCTCTCTATCTCATGATCTAGGCAATACTGCTACAGAAAAACTTGTGAATGTGAGCAAAGATCAGAGCTTTGAATGAAGATGAATAATTACAGACTGATCATTAATACAATAAGATGCCAAGTTACAACATTTAAAACTCACAATCTCATATTTGTATCAAGGGCAGAAATAACCCTCTAAATTTAAGAACCAATAAACTCTTCAATCTAAATTTTACCATCTTTGCTGCAAGAAAGAAGTGGCGCAACTTCCCTTGTGTTTTCCTAATCACATGAAATCTTTCATGAAGTACCAAGTGTATTGATGTTAATAAGAAGAAATTGAGAAGTGACCTATCTTCTCTTCAATAGAAGCTCAAAACTCCTTAGTCAAGACGTAGTCGAGGACCAATATGAATTTCGTCTTGTTCATCTCTAGTAATCCCACTTCATGGAAGTATGAAATTTACAAATTTCTTGATAAAACATCCACAAAACACTGCTCTTTTCATACCATACTAAGATACGCCTCAAAAGGTCGAAGGTAGGTGGAGGATGATATCAAAACAAAATTTACATCCCACCACTCTTACCTGTAAGATTTCATCTACATTCATATATCAAGATGATCAAACTACTTGAGCTCTACCCATTTTGCAGGATATCGTCGAGTAAATCATGAATCGGTTCTGAAAAATCTACCTTGCTGAAAACGCATCGAACCAAAACATTCCATATAGCAACATTAGGAAGTAGGCCTGTTTTCAACATCTTATCAAGATATATAACTGCTTCTTCTACACTAAACCATTCACAAAGACCATATATAAGACTAGTGTATGTAATTACGTCCGGTTTGCCGCCTGCTGCTGAAAATCTTCCCAGAAGTTCAATGGCGGACTTCACCTTGCCTTGCTTGGAATAAGCATGAATGAAAGTGTTAAATGTTATCGTATCGGGGCGGATCCCCTTTACAACCATTTTCCCCAAGTGTTTTAATGCTTCATCTACCATACCCGCATAACAAAGCCCACAGAAAATGGTATTATAAGTTACTAAATTCATTTCAATCTTCCTTTTCGACATATCCATCATAAGTAGAAATGCTTCTTCGAATTGGCCTTCTTTGTGAAGACCATCCAAAAGCTCATTGTAAGTTGTGACATTAGGTGAACATTCATTGCCATGATTTTCCATTTCTCCAAATACCTTTTTAGCCCAATTTACTCTTCCACTTCTACATAAACCCTTAATAAGTGTATTAAATGTCACGGTATTTGGTGGACAATCTTCTAATTTCATATTCTCAATTAGAGAGTAGGCTTGGTTAAACATCGACTTCCTACAAAGGGAATCCACCATGCAGGTAAAAGTCACAACGTTTGGCTGACAACCACATGCCATCATCTTGTTCCATATCATGATTGCACTATCCAAGTCTCCGGATTTCCCAAACCCATCGATGAGGGTTGTATAGGTTCTTACATTTGGAGAACATAACTTAACCTCCATTTGATCAAAAAACGATAAAGCCTTAGTAAGATCTCCATTTGAGCATAAACCATGAATAACTGTATTATAAGTTACAACATTGGCCTCACATCCTTCTTCACCCATCCGATCCCATAAATGAAGAGCTTCATATACTGCTCTTTTCTTGAAAAAACCTTTTATTAAACAAGTAAAAGTATGACTATTAGGACTACCTCCTTTCACAAACATTCGACCAAACACAGCAAGAGCCAACTCAACATCACCCCTCTGACAAAGAGCATCAATGATTGCCGTGTATGTGACCACATCCGGTCTAAGTCCCCTGTCTACCATTTCCTGTAACAAACAAAATGCCTCTTCAATTTCTAAATTTTTGCAAATTCCAACCATTACAGTATTATAAGCCGACAAAATCGGAGTCAACCCACGAACAAGCTCTTTTGCTTTCTTTATCTTTCCAGCTTTACATAAAGAAGAAACAATAGTTGCATAGCTAACTTCATCAGGAGAACACCCTTTCTTCGACATTTCGACAAGCAACCCGTGTGCTCCATCAACCCGATTATTCTTACACAATGCCTTTAAAAGAATGTTATACGTAAAAACGTTAAGTTCTACTCCATCTTTCTTCATGTTATTATAAATGGGTATAATCATCTGAAACTTATTCTCATTAAGTAAAGCATCTAAAAGATGATTATAAATCTTAACAGTAGGTTTACAATCGAAATCTTGTATCCGATAAAATGTCTTTAAAGCTTGCTCAGAAGCTCCGATTCGCTTATAAGAATTAATCACACTAATGAAAATATCTTCTGAACAACTAATACCTTCTAACTTCATTTGTTGCATAAGATACTGAATACCATCTACTTCATTTTCATGCCCTAGCTTATCAATCATAGCTAGATATGTCAAATGGGTATGTTTGAATGAATTCCTATTTGTTACATGTTTGAAATACTCTAAAGCCACTATAATGTCTTTCTCATGTTTCAATCTAGTTAAAACATCAGATTCAGTAAGAACAGTTTTGGGTACTTCAGTTTCTTGCTTAAGATTGTTAATAATAGGGTTACTATTGAGAATAAATGAAATTGAAGGTTTCCTGATTTTCAGTAATAAGGAACAACCCTCTTTCAAATGCATTTAAAACCTCAAAAAGGTGCTAACTTGGTGCCCTAAATCAAATAAAATTCCACGGGAAATGATGAATACAGAAAGTACCTGATAATTGATGAAGGGATTCGAGGGTTTTAGCGGAGATTATTTGAATAGAGAATTTGATGATAATGCATAACTATAGAGTGTTCTAGGGCTTACTTGGGAGGAGAGTGATGCGATCATTAGTTTTCGTTTAGGGCGTGTTTGGAACAGGCCTGCGCGTCGCGGAGAATCTAAGAGCAACTCCAACCCCAGTCTGTCTTAGGCCGAAAAAATCACTTTTTCACCCAAAATTTTTGGTCTCAGCTCAGCCTCAAAAATTCAGCTCCAACCCCAGCCTATCTTGAGGCCGAAAATTTATTTGTCGAAAATGCGTGTGTGGCATTTTTGTTAGTGTGCGAGAGACGTGTGTGGTTTTGTGTATATACAAAACACGTTTTTGAACTATTTTCGAAATAATATTTTTTTTTCCAAACTTGAAAAATTATTCCGGAACCGACAATTTCGTTCAATGTATTTTAATATTTTAATGCAAAAGTCGGTTTGTATTAATATATTTTTTATTATTAATGTTGGTTTTAATTTTTAAGTTATTATTAATTTTTTTTTGTTATTCTTACTTTACAAAAAAAAAACAAGGGAGATCTGGCTGTTGGATTAATCAGCCCCAACAGGACCGTTGGGAGTCCCCAACGGTCCTGTTGGGGAGCCTTCAGTCGCCCCCAATGTTAGGGGCGATTGAAACTATCGGCTGGGGCTCCGCCCCAACCGTCTGCCACTGGAAGGCGGGCGCAGGCCGTAAATTTGAATTTATGGCCCGCGCCCGGCCCCGCGTTGGAGTTGCTCTAAGCTGCATAGACGTCTTCTGGGCTCGTCCCACTTATCCAATAGTTGGAAGGAAACTCACGTAGAAGAGTCAATTTAACTCATTAGAGTGAATAGCTCTGGAGGCACCCTATGGTCACCTTTGCTCAAGCTTGTATTATCCAGTAACCTCAGTCCGGAAGATCTGGCTATGTATCTCTCGACCAAGTAGTTTCAATACCCCACATCTCCTCGGTATCTCGAAGTCATCGCTGGCTAAGAAGAGTCCACAATCGAAGTGACACGATGGAACTGTTGTAGACGACAAATTCACAAATTGAATGAGTCTAACTTAGAGTTCGGAATCGTCCTTGAATTAGAATGTTTTAGATTTGGTAGACTAGAGTCTATCAAATGTTTATAAATAAAATGAGACTGCCTTCTCCACATACTGAACATCCCTATAACTCTCTACATCGGATTTTGGGTAAAATTCATTGTCTCGAACATCCTCACAAGAACTCTACTTATAAAATTATTCGCCATGTACTAATATGTCTTTGTGACACCTATAAAGTAAGTGTAACATTATAAGCTCCTTTATGCAAAAAAAACATTATAAGCTCCAAGATGGAGCTTATAAATTTTCCCTTACTTCGCCATTATTTACAAGTGTTTTCAAAGTGTCTCCTAAGTTGATCACTCGCACTTGAATAAGTAAAATTACTTAGTATAAAAATCAAGACACTCGTAGAAATTTGTGGATTTTGGTATGGGTATTGTTGAAAATTGGATTTGCAACTTTATTTATTCATAACTTGAGGTTTTGCTCCATTAGCCACTCTGAAAACCAGAAGTTCACATGATCGACACTTTATAAAAATGTAAATTCATCATTTATTGATTATGTGTTATTAAGAGTATAAATAATGACTTTTACTAGAGTAGTATGGTCTCAGCAGGAGAGTACGAGAGTCTTTTATACAGTTCTACGGTAATTGAAAATTCTATTACACTCATGTAATCTTGTATTCGTATATAGTAAGAAAATAGATTATTTTTTTAGACTTGAAATAAAGGAAAAATGATTTAACTTTTTGAATACAAATGCTTTAATAAATAGGTGATATTAGATATGTAAACATCATATAGGTGAAAAGTTGTTATGGGACATAAATACTAGATCAGCTGTCAATTACCTTTGCCTTAAGATTTATGGAAGAAATAGAGTTTGGTCTTTTAAAAGATGGCCTCTTTCCAACCTCCATCTACATCACTTCTTTATATGCTTTCTCATATTGCTATTATGGTTGCCTTGTTGAATGATTGAAAGAACCTAAAAGAGTAGTAGTTCTACCAAAATTATTTATTACAAAACATAGCAAAATCAATTGCTTATAGTATAAATGTATTGAAGATACTAAATAGTATGTATTATACAATAAAATCCCCATAAATTAGTAATCTTGCTAAAATAAAAATAAAAATAAAAATAAAAAAGTTGTTATAATTCGGAACTAATGTGCTAACTAATAATTTACCAAAATTATAAGATAATAATTCTTTTGAATGTCCTATAAGACGCATCCAATATGCAAATTAATAATACTTAAATACCAACAGGATGATTTTCTCTCTTTTTAGTCATTGTTGTTTTCTCAACCTCTTTTAAGTGAGAAATTATTGTTTTCCGTTGATTTGTTATAAAGAGATACTCGAATAACTTGACAAAATTCAGATTCATGTACTTAAGTTATCTTTTATATAATATTATTATATAGATATTACCTACTTTCCTAGATTAATTATGAAGTTTAGAGCATCTCCAATGCAACACTCAATCTTAAAAACTCTGAGTGTCATTCAGGATTTTTAGAGTTTTTTCTTAAAACTCCTCTCCAATGCAACACTCTATTTGGATTTCTAAGATGACGTGCCGAGGGTAGAATAGAGATACACTCTATTTCTAGAGTGTCCTCTTGAGATATCTCTAATTGTCCAACTCATCAATATTTGATTTTCAACCAATAGAAATCGAGTCTTCTATATTTTCTAAAATAACTAATTATTTATTGACAAAAATAACTATGCCACATAAGTAAATAAGATAAGTTTAGAGGTTTGCACTGGAGACAAAAAAAAATTGAGGATCTCTATTAAGGCCACCTAGGAGTGAGAATCTCAATTGGAACTTGACACATATAATGAATAGAGATTTTTATGAGTTTTGCATTGGAGATGCTCTTAGGAAACTATGAAACCTTAATTTAATTTATAGATATGAGTTGGGTTGAGAATTTTCTTCATTCAGTTGCATTATTGCATATAATCAATGTAACGCATCAAACCCACAATTCTGGTGATTTCCAAATTATTGATTATTGGTTTCTCTGTTATATTTCATTGAACCACATTAAATTATCGTGTCGATCATTTTAATCTATCTCTCTCATTATCACATTATCGTGAATTTAGCATGCTAAGTATCTTATTGTTACTTACGTAGTAATATATTTTATATGAACTAGATTAAGGATATATACATGAATCTAGTATAGTATATATTCTTATGAAACGTGTATGTAAAGGGCGGAGTGAAATGCGGAATTTGGTTAATAGTATCATGTAATTTCATCTTTAAAAAAAATGATGGAAGAGACTACAGAAAAAGATTTATTCCTGACTAGAGTACGAAGCAATCGTCCATCAAAAGAGTGAAAAAATACAGAGAGAAGGGTTTGACCAGGAAATGAGGATAGTTAATTTCGTCTAGAAAAATGACGGAAGAGGCTACAATGTGGACCTACTTCAGACCTAAATAAAAATCAACAATTCATCGAAAGTAAAGTCCAACAAGAAAAAGAAAGAGTGAGAGAGTTGAGAAAAAAATGGAGGCCATTCTTTTCTCTTTCGGAGTAAGTTTTGGCTTGTAGCTTTTTCATTACTCTTTCGGAAGTCTGAAGTAGACTTTGACTTCACAACAATACTCTTTAAGCTATATACACTACACAAGTGCCATGGGATGATTTTATTCGGGCTTGGGTTAGGTAGGTCGAACCCTCGAGATGTCAAAATTCTTTTCTCTCAACCAAGTTGGTGGTCCGCCCGTCCAGCCTCGAGCCAGACTGGGTGGCCACTGGCTAGGCACTTGACACTTGTGATTGAATTTAATAGAAACATATAGCCCTTAACCTTATGCTATAAATGTCCCCTTAAAGCAAACAGTAATCAACCAATAAGACTTCCATAATTTTTGAAATGGCAGGAAAAGAAATTTCTATCATGAGAACTCTTCACTACATTTGCATAGTCTTTTACAAAAGATTGATCAGAAGCATTTGGGATTCTAATCCAACCTCCAAGTTTCCAAGGTACCCAATATCATCACTAAACCCTAGATCATCAGACTTAGATTTCTCAAACAAGACTTTGATCTTCAATGTTGAAGGAGCATTACTCAAGTCTTCATCTTTGTTTCCTTACTTCATGCTTGTTGCCTTTGAAGCTGGAGGACTAATAAGAGCTCTTATATTATTACTATTATATCCTCTTATTTGGTTGGTTAATGAAAATATGGGTTTAAAAATCATGGTCATGGTTAGTTTTTTGGGGATAAAAATGGAAACTTTCAGAGTTGGAAGATCTGTTTTACCTAAATTTTTCTTAGGAAATACTGGTTTTGAAGGGTTTGAAGTGTTAATGAAGTTTGGAAGAAAAGTGGGTATAAGTGAGTTGTTACCTAGAGTCATGATTGAAGGTTTCTTAAAAGATTATCTACAAGTTGACTTTGTTATTGGTAGAGAATTGAAGGTCTATAATGGGTATTATTTAGGTTTAATGGAAGACAAAAAGAAAGATGGGTTAGATTTTCAGGAGATTTCTGGAGAGAGAAAAATGGGTTCTGACAATATTGTTGGGTTTGGAAGCTTTTACAGATCTATTGAAGATCACTACTTACCTTACTGCAAGGTAATGAAACGTTAAATTATATATATGTATATATATGTCGATCGACCTCGACCTCAAATATCATGTAATTTGAGCTCTAGATACTATACGGTCGATTTTCACATGATATAGTTGAATGCACTTACGTTAAGATTTACCGTTCGTTTTAGTTTGAACTCATTAAATCATTTTTGAGTCATTTTCATGCATGGAGATTGGTCAACTTAATTTACCATAAGGCCTAATGATATACTAATATGCTAATGATTCTTTTAATTTTTTTATTGTGAAACAGGAAATTTACTTGGTGAATGAAGTAGAAAAGAAGAAGTGGAAGAATTTAGTAAGAGAAAAATACCCAAAACCCTTAGTTTTTCATGATGGTAGATTATCATTTATACCAACACCATTATCAACATTATCTATGTTTATTTGGATCCCATTTGGTATACTTCTTTTCATTTTCAGATTTCTAGTTGGTGTTTCATTACCATATAAAGTTAGTGTCCCACTCTTAGCTTTTAGTGGGATGAGACTAATGCAATCAAACCCAAACCCTAATTCAACTCCAAGAACCAAAAAGAAAAACCCTAAAGGAGGAATTCTTTATGTTTGTAACCATAGAACACTTCTTGATCCAATATACTTAAGTGGGTCTATAAGAAAACCATTAACTGCAGTTACATATAGTTTAAGTTTAGTATGCGAATTAGTCGCACCGATAAAGACGGTTCGATTAACAAGAGAAAGAGAAAAAGATGCAGAAATGATGGAAAGAATGCTGAGACAAGGAGATGTTGCAGTTTGTCCAGAAGGAACAACTTGTAGAGAACCCTATTTATTAAGGTTTAGTCCATTATTTGCAGAAGTAAGTGATGAAATAATTCCTGTGGCCATTGATGTTTCGGTTAGTATGTTTTATGGAACTACTGCTAGTGGATTCAAATTCTTAGACCCTGTTTTCTTTTTTATGAATCCTCATACTAGTTACAGTGTAAAGTTCCTTGAGAAGATCATATTACCACCATTGTCATCATCTTCGTCGTTAAAGACGAAATCAAGAATTGAAGTAGCAAATGAAGTTCAGAAAGAGATTGGTAAAGCATTAGGGTTTGAGTGTACAAATCTTACTAGAAAAGATAAGTATATGATATTAGCTGGTAATGAGGGTATTGTGAAGCAGGTTACTACAAGTTAATCATTATTAAATTTAGTTATATTATGATATTTTGTATATGCAAAACAATGGGTTAAAAATGAAGTTATTAAAGATTAATGCCCATGTATTCTTTTTATAAATATTTAAGTTTGATTTATTTCTTTTTTTTTGTTGAAGAGTTTGATTTACTTCTTGTTACCTTATTCATGCAAACTACATTTCTGTAATTAATATTTCATATTATTTAGTTTATTTCATTTGCCTTTTCTTAATATGAATGCTTTTTTGAGGTGTTTATTTGATTGTGCCTTTATAAATTTTTATGAATGGTGGATAGGTAAGGTAGGGCCCTCAACAAAAATAAAAGGCCGCGGTTTTGGGGAATAAAAAAATTCTCCGGGGAATAAATTCTCTCAAGAATCCAGATTTTTTTGAAAATTCTCCGGGGCATAAATTTTTTTGAGGAATACAGAATACATTTTTTTGAAAGTTCTCGACACGTCATCATCTTCTCCGCCGAAAGTCGCCGGCCGGCCAATTTCCCGGTCGGCGACCTTCAAACATAATTTTTTTTTCTTATTTTCTCTCTCCTTTCTCTCTCTATTTTTTTTTTTCTTACCTCTCTCTTGAGAATTGTTCTAGAGAGAGAGGTAAGAAAAAAAATTATGAGAGAGAGAGAGAGAGAATTTTTTTTTTTTTTATGTTTGAAGGTCGTCGGCCGGAAAGTTGACCGGCCGGCGACTTTCGCCGGAGAAGATGATGAGGTGTCGAAAAGATGAAGTGACAGAGAGAATTGACGAGATGGAGGAGCCTTTTTTGTAGCATCTTCTAAAATTAGAAGCCCCTTAACAATAAAAAGAAGGGTTATTTCCCTAATGGCCGCCTACTTTGTGACCAGCTTCCCGCCTGGCCCCCTACTTTACAAGAAATACCCATATGGCCCCCTTCCGTTATAACACCGTTACTCTCTCTCTTCCATTTCTTTTCTCTCTCCTCCAACATGTTTTCTCTCTCTGCCACCTCGTTAAAACCAGCCACATCATCGTCTTCACCGGCAGGGTCGCCGGCCGGCCAAATTTCCGGCCGGCGACCTTCAAACTTTTTTTTTTCTCTCTCTCTCTAAAAAAAAAATTTTTTTTTTTTTTTGAAAATCTCTCACCTCTCTCTCTCTAAACTCCGGCGAAGGAAAACTTCGCCGGAGTTAGGTCTGTTCATCACGAAAACAGACAAGGAAGAAGAAAAACAGACACTATGGAGGCAGCAGAGTGGTTGTAGGCGGCGGTTCAATTACTCATAATGCCTCCTCAAAAATTTGGTGTGGTAAAAGGAACATATAACAATTATACTGTACTAAAGTTTTATTTTAGTCCAGTGTCTGATATTCCGTGCCTCTCTCATGCAAGAATAAATTTATTGCATAAAGTTGTGAAATTGATGATAATAAATTGGGTAGTTTGTGGTAGATGGTATGTTGAACCACTTAAAGAAATTGCTTTAAGAGAAATAAATCAATTCTTCATTATTTTATTTTACATAAATCAACATTTGTATAGGATAGTTTAGCTTGAGATCTCAATATGCAAATAATCTCACATTGAGATCTCTAGCTAGGGTTTGTTTGCTCTTGAGTTTGACATTGAGTGAAAACCAAAGACAGCCAGCCGGCCTTTCTAATACAGTATACGTACTGAAATATACTTTATGACGGTATTGCATGCTACGTCAGAATATCGACAAAAATACAATTGTCCTTGCAAAGTATAAGCATGCATTTTCTTAATCGATGGTCAGAAGAAAACATTTTCTTCAAGCAAAAGGTGGTTTTCACTGGTTTTCTTCATGGCATTTAGGGCTATCAACATGTAACATATTCATTTAGTCAGCAGATATCCTGCATCAAATTCAACTGTTTGAATTGATTGCTTTCCTTTTGTAGACCTCAGAATGTAGAGGGAGACACTTGTGGCTGAAACATAGTAAAATTCTATATCCACCAACTAATGGGGTCTTATATTCATGAAAGGGTCTTAATCTATTCATAGACCTCTTGAAATCAAATAGTTCAAAATGGTAGATAAGACAGATAATCACACAATAATGAGGCTACAAATTGCACAGACCCCAGACCATTTATAACTTCCATAATTGTTCTCGTCTAACACTTTAAAAACGGATGGTCGAAAATGCAGCCAAGTTTATCTAAAGGAAGGTGACTCCATCAGCTGACACAAGCTAGAGGTGAAGAAGGGTGGCCCAATTCTTAGCTTCCAGTCGGTGTTTCCTATGCAGTTTTGCCTTGACTCGGGCCAAAAGCTCAGACCATATAGAGTATGAAGCAACAATAATAGTAATACTAAAACCCATCACCTTATATTTTGTTTACTGTAATAATTCAAACCAGACTACCATTTGCAATCTAAACTTAACTGAAGGTCAAAAAATTAAAAGAGCAAACATCATTCTTGGGTCTACAAGATCGACTAGTCATTGTAAATCACATATTACTTACCAAGATCCCGTCACTTTCCTTCAGACAACACATCGAAATGTCACCTTACTCGATACCATTTTCTGTTCTGAATATCCTGAAAATTTCCGAAAGGAAAATTTAAGCTGGAAACTGAATGACGAAAAACTAACTAGTTACCCATCCGACTTGAAACACCTAAAACCCCAAATCATATTCAAAACACGCCATGGATTTCATCGAAGAAACAGATTTTCTGACCATGAATCATGTTTATGGAAAGGGTTGGAGGGAATGATGAGTAATATAGTTAGATTAATTTGTAGTTTTCTACCTAGGGATGAACTACTTACCAAAACCATTTTTGTTTCAGTATCGGTTGTAGGTCTTCCCATAATCCTCGTGTCTATGGCGCTGGTACTCGTTACCATACATGTCACTGGACCTTGAGTTAACATAGTTTTCACCTGGATATGGGTATTTTTCCCTTGAAACTACGGGTATATTAGCTCCAGGATAGTGAGGATTTCCAGACGATTGCTCATAGTCGGGGTAACCTGGACGGCCATATCCACTTAAGCTAGAAGCCAAAGACATTTGATGTGCTGCCTGTTGTCGTCTATGGTTATCAAGTTGAAGAAACTCTTCCCATTGCTTCGTTTGCATGCCACGTAGGATAGCTAGTTTCTTCATATAATTTTCTCTCGTCTCCCTAATAAACTGAAAATGTAAACGGTTGGTTAGATATAAGAACAAGGTAAAATATTACTTGCTTAACATTTTATACGCTTGGCAAGGTTTCATATTTTCTAGAAAAACAAACTGCAGGAAGCCTAGATTTCGTATAATTCTCTTCATATATCTATATATACACACACAGACACGCAAACATATGAGCATACAGGTATGTAGATAAGAGTCGCTCAAGTTTCGCCCGAGTTACTTGACTAGTTGACTAGATCAGCTAGGATCGAGGATCCACCTCTGTCAGGTCCCGAGCCAAACTCATCCCCAACTGCTTAGGAGTTGCACCATGTAGTACTCAAATTCACCAAACAAGAAAAGAAATCTCCAAAAGAAAGACAGATTGTTCTAAGTATTACTCGTTATCTTCTTGGTTATACCAACTCTCAGTGGTCATAAGTTGGTAGAGTTTTCACCACGAAAAAACTTTCGTATTGCAAGTACATCGTGGCAAACAAGTCAAGTACAAAGGAATTATACTCCGGAGACTAAAGTTAATTAAGCACCCATAATAAGGTTAAGCCCCATACCTCACGATGCTTGTAATTCTCTTCATCTTCTTCCTTGTCACGGATTCTACTAAGCTCCATTGCCTCTCTCTTATATTCCAGTTCTAATTCTTCTAATGTTTGTGAATATGCAGGGAATTCGAACTTACGAACAGGATTTACGTCTGACTCGCGTTTCTCAACATTCCACCCATCAGTTAAACGGGAGCTAATGCTTTGGTTATGACCATCATGCGTGTTGGGCGCATTGCCGTGATAAGAAGGCCTCCTAGGAGATCTTGAATGAGTTGAATGGCTTCTTCTAGCTCGATCATCTCGATAAGCTTCAAGAAACGAAGATCATGTTAAGTGACACCATATTTTAATTATAGATGTCTAACATAGATGGTAGCTTTAATGAGACTCTATTTCAAACTTGGAACTAATCCAACGCGAACTAGTACCGATATGCTTTCAGTAAATAATTTCTTTTTGTATATACAGGCCAACTGATTCAGAAACACCCCCAAAATTACTTCACAATCGAACACATAATGCTTGAACTTACCTCTTGCTGCAAAACAGAATAATAAGGAACAAAGTTTTTGTTAAGTATTCATGAAAATGTGATAGAAGTTTCAGATATATGGACTTGTAGGGTTTTCAAAAAGCTACAAAAGTTGGTTTACCAGTGCTGGAGAGACGGCATACACGAATTCTATGGTGTCCCTACCTCTTGGTGAACCTCTAGACATTTTTTGCATATCCTCACGAACATGATCCTCAACAACCTTCTCTTGTTTGCCAAACTTATGTTGGAACGGTGACATTTTTCGTGGGCTAGGGAAAGCAGGCCTCTGAAGCTCAGAACGAGGCATCCGTGAACCAGCACGGCTTGTATCAGGAGATTTCGATCTGCTTTTTTGCGAACTAGAACCTCTTTTATTGCTTTCTTTATCCTGTTCCTTAATCGCTTTGTGCACAGCGTCGACACCTTTTGCTAAGCATAGTCTATCTTTCCCACTGACGATAATGAACTTTTCATCCATCTTTATTTTGCAGCCAGCATCCTTTTCTATTCTATGTATCACCTTTTCTGTGAAAATAGCTCTCACATGGCTGTCCCTAGCAGCTACCCTTTCAAAGAAATCTTGAGACTTGCGATTTGCCCCAAGTGTAGATGGGCATCCCTATAAAATGTATTACAATGCAGGATATAATCTTATATCAGTTAATGAAGTATAAACGGAAAAACAGAAGGAACTCTAGCAAATCCTTGTACAAAAATCAGTTTTCACACCAATTCTGTTGGAACTTGTTGCAAGGAAATATTCAAAAACAAACTCCCAAACAAGATACTATGTTCGATTTTTTGCAACTTTTTGGATGTTAAAACGAATACCATAAAATTCAGGATTTTAGTACACAGAATGAACAAAAGAACATATTTTGAGAGAAGATAGTTTTTACCTGTGTAAAATGCCCAGATTCTCCACATATTTTGCAGATCATTTCTTCTTCTTTCCTTTTCTTCCAGTTTCGCTCAGTAGCCTTGGATTTAGCCTCCCACACTTTGGCTTCTCGACTAGTGAAATCAGTAGGAACGGCATTTGGATCATGAAACTCCTCTTCTTCATCAGAACTTGCATGAGACCTTTTTTGCACTTTGGGTTTCTCTTGCTCAGTCATAGCATTTAATGTTGGTGGACCAGTATACTCTTTATAAATATCACTAAAATCGTCATCCATCTCAGGAGATGATTCCCTATCCATATCAAGTATAAGTTGTAGTTCGCACCTGTATCACCTTCAACATAACTTCATCGGTATTAATAACCTAGGAAAGAACTAGAAGGGAATAATATAGTATAAAACTTAATGAATAGAACACAGAGATTTAAGCGCACTCTCTCGACTTCTTGAATGTTATACACTCTCTTAGACAAGAAACTACATGATGGAGTGCCCTAGTCCCAGCTCTAAAGACATATTCCTTGCACTTTATGGGAACAACTATTGTGTGCTTTACAATTATCTTTCAACCCCTCAGAGGCTAAACAAGAATACAAGATGTACTTATTTGGCTAATATATTGGTCAGTACTTAGTACTAGGTATCAAGGTCAGAACTACTAGTTGAGTTGTGCCTTATTCGAACTTCACAGGGTCTTGTTATCCTAATAGCTTCAAATACTTTAATTAGTCCGAGGGTTCCGAGCATATGCATAAGGACCAGACCACTTCACAAGAACACCTTGTCCTGCCCCCGGCTAGTATAGTATCTAAAAAGGGATATATACAATAAGCAGAAGGAAACCAAATATGGATGATCTAATCCTATAACAAACATATACAAAATGACTAAGGGTACTTCTAGTGCAGCTCCAGGCACATTGTGGCCTCTGAAAACAGTTTCTACCCGTAACCTATTTTTCGATCTCATAGAAACAGTGACACCCACATTATATCTAGGTATACAAACAACCACCACCAAAGAAATTTGTGACTGAGAAACAAACTAACTATTCAATCACCAAATGCCCACAATAAGACCAAGAGAACAAAAACGAATTACAAAAACTAGTGAGAAAAATTCATCTATTACAGGATTCAAGTTCATCCAAATGAAAACAATTCCATTATCATGAAGTTTTCAATCCTTGGAGAAAACAATTATTTTATCGAAATCTCCACCTTCAATGTCAAAATCTAATAACATATATATTAAGAAAATCATAAACCATATCAACGAAATGAAATTGAAACTTCAAATACAACGAAAATCACACAAGTAATCGAACTAACCTTTTATACACTAGCTCGAAAAGAAGGAGAGCTTCAGATCCTTAGATGATTCTTAAGAGGTTTTCTAACTTTTCTTCGTGATTCTGAAGTTTTGGCATGAAGATTGATTTCTCAGCCACTCTCACGAACCCTTTTTTAGATAGAGAAAGCCCTAATTTTTCAGGATTATCCCCTCCCCTTCCAGAACGCACTAAAAAAAGGAGACCAACCCCAGGGCCGGAGGGTGCCGAAAGCACGAGTGTATCCGGAATCCCACCCGGTTCACAAATACCACCAACCCTACCACTGTGGTGTTTGTTTTTTCTCATCAATTGATTTACGTGGTGTTTGTTTTTTCTCGTCAATTGATTTAGGTGGTGTTTGTTTTTATTTTCAATATTGAGATAATCCCGAAATTCTGATTCCGATTCCGATATTAACTGTTTGTTTTTGTATTTAGTAAAATCAGAAATCTCGTGGTACAAAAGGAAACAACTTATTTTACGGTTTTGTGAATGGGCATTGGTTTCTTTATGATCTCTGACTCCCACAACATACTTGTCTTGTGCGTGATTGAGTTTGGGAGCAACCAATCTGGGTAACAAAAGGATGCACCATCTGAGGTGTCTTGAGTTTTCCCCCAGACCAAGACAACTAGAAACTTGGACTTTCTCGAAGGGGTGTAAGGCTTTGACGGATTTTCAATCCAAATTTTTTTTATGAGTTAATTCCTATATGGCCCCCTACTTTGTGACCAGCTTCCTTTATGATCCCCTTTTTTTCGTAAATTCAAATATGGCCCCCTATTTTCAAGTAAATGTCATTACTACCCCTCTTAATTCTAAATTTAAAACATTTAAAAAAGAGTTAATTCCTATATGGCCCCCTACTTTGTGACCAGCTTCCTTTATGGCCCCCTTTTTTTTCGTAAATTCAAATATGGCCCCCTTTTTTGATGTAATTGTCCTAACTACCCTTCCTTTAAATCTTTTTTCAAAATTAAAAATAAAAATAAAATTATAATTCCACCTCATTTCCTCTCCACCACACATCTCTCTCCATGTCAACTCTCTCTCTCCACATTACCTCTCTTTCCAACTCACCTCTCTCTCTCTCCAACTCACCTTCATCTTCTCCGATTGAAGTCGCCGGCCGGACTTCCTAAAAAAAAAAAATTTCTCTCATCTCTCTCTCTCTCTAAAAATCCGGCGAAGGGAAACCCCCTTTGCCGGATTTTTAGAGAGAGAGAGAGATGAGAGAATTTTTTTTTTTTTTTTTGGAAGTCGCCGGTCAGAAATTTTCCCGACCGGCGACTTCAATCGGAGAAGATGAAGGTGAGTTGGAGAGAGAGAGGGGTGAGTTGGAGAGAGAGAGAGGTGAGTTGGGAAGAGAGAGAGGTGAGTTGGAAAGAGAGAGGGGTGAGTTGTAGAGAAAGATGAGGTGGAGAGAGAGAGGGGTGAGGTGGAAATAATTTTTTTTAAATGTTTTAAATTTAGAATTAAGAAGGGTAGTAATGACATTTACTTGAAAATAGGGGGCTATATTTGAATTTACGAAAAAAAAGGGGCCATAAAGGAAGCTGGTCACAAAGTAGGGGGCCATATAGGATTTGACCCGATTTGCACCCCTACCGCAACAAAGTCATAAGCGTTCAAATGAGTGTTATTTTATGTGAAGTCAAAAGAATTGGGGTGCATATAGCCAAAACTACGGGTTCTAATATAAGTTCTCACTTGTTCACATCTGATACCGACTTTAAAGTGAAGGAAGCTATACGGACTATGGTAATCTTACATCGTTTAGTTTGGGTTATATACGTGTGTGTTCAAATTTAGTGGGTGCATGAAGTCATAATCTCATAATGGGGCGTGATAACTAACTAACTAACTGTGAAACCACTGTATCTACAAGACTACAACCACTCGGATAACACCTTAACATTGCATAAGATTTCAAAAGAAACTACATTTTTTGAGATAACTAAGACATCTTCTATTTGATGGGTACGGTTGTTGTATCTACTTTTGAAACAAATCAAAAGTATTGTTATTTACCTTCTCTAGAATCGAAGAGGTCACTTGATCAATTGTGAAGGCTGTCTTTCGCTTATAGATTGTTGGGGTGTATTAGGATTTTTTTTTATTAAAACATAATTCCATTCATAACAAAAATTTCAATCCAGGACATTACATGGTTGAGAGATTAGCTCCCCTCTTCAAACAACATAAGAGTTACATAAGTGAAGTCCAAAACTTTCAAATGTAAAGTACCTTATAAAGAGAAAGAAGTTGCAAGACATAAACTAAAAGAAAAGACCCTAAAGGTCATAAAATAAGAAGATCCTCAAGATCACGAATGAAAAGATCCTATATATCACAAGATATAATCGAACTAAAACATAAGAAGAAATTATAAACCAATCAGATAAGTGGAAATTGTGTGAGTATAGATTGATGATGAAATAAGATGTTGTTGTTCTCTTGATTTTTTTGATGTAGATGTGCCTCTCTTGATTTTCTGGAAGAACTAATCGTTGATTCTTTCTCCATGGCAACCACTCCAATTCTTTCCCTCTAACACGAAGATAAGCGAGGATGCAAATTCAGTCAAGAAAATCTTAAAGAAAATTTGTGTGATCCAACCGAACAAAAAGAAGATGAATCGTCAATCGAAGTAAATCCTACGACTAAGTTAAAGTAACCTCATCTGGAGGACCTATGATTTAAATATTTTCTCCATTGTATGTGACTTTATCTCACACATAATGCTTATATTTAAAATGACTCATGACAAATTTTCTAATGTCCTAACAAATTTGAACTGTAAAACAATAATAATAAAATTTTTGTAGCATCAAATTCGAAAAGAGAACAAGATAGTATTCCAATTCCTCTCGTCAGGAAAAAAAAAAAAAGATAGTATTCCAATTAAAAAAACAAAACGTACCTTCATCAAAAAAAAAAAAAAAAAAAAAAAACGTGAGGACACGATTCGTTCATTAGATTCTCACAACAAGAACTCCAAAAAGAAAAAAACAAAAGAAAAAAAGATTCCTATTCGGTTGGAAAAGCCAAGACGACCGTTCAATCAAAAATACCCTTGGGAAGAATCAACGGCCAAAATCTTCATCAAGCCTTGTAAACAAACTCCTTCATTTTCATCACCACCGCCCAATCTAATCATCGACCTGATTTCATCATCGTCAGCAGAAAACCCAGCAAAATTCATGTAATTCTTCAAATCATTAAACCCTAATTTACCATCTCCATCTCTATCCATTACCTTAAAAATTTCTTCCATTATTTCATTTTCCGAAGAAGAATTTCTTCTTCTATTGTTTCCAAGAACAACCCTTTCGAACTCTTCAGGTTCAACGAATCCATCTTTGTTAAAATCGGCCACCGCTATCATTGACCCGATTTCTTCATCGGTGGCGATGGTGGTGGTGACGGCGGCGGTGCTTTTGTTATTGTTGTTGTTAGGGAAGGTGGAATAAAACATTTTGAGATCATTGAGACTGATCTTACCGTCTCTATCGGTGTCGAGGACGTCAAAGGCCGGTCGGATTTCTAAAACCGACGTGGGCTGAAGATGTGAATTGCTTCCTGACGGACACATCTTGATTTGGTCGTTAGGGTTTAGAAGAAGAATTTTGAGTTTTTTGTAGAATGAAATGTGAAATGGGGAGCTCGTCTTATTTATAGAGAGAGAAAGGAGAGACAGAGAGAGAGAGGTGAAGGAAATCTTGGTTGGTTTGAAGAGTTGAGGTGGCATGAATGTTGAGGTGTATAAGTTGACGCGTGAGGTGATGTCACAAGGGAGTTGACGTGTGAGTAGGATCAGTGGACTTTCAGACATGGGGTTGTGAATTTCCAGAGAAACATCCAAAACAATCTGACTTTCGCCAGGAAGTTTCTAGAAGTGGAGATAGGACTGCCCTACAATTTATGTTTTCTAATTGGGCCATTGATAGAGATATCTGTCGACATTACCGTTCAGATCTCCCGGTCGGGACAGAATAACCAATTGAATATCCTCAAAAGAATTAGAAATAGGAAACGTAAAGCTATAACAAGTGAGGTTAAAGGTGTCTGAGCTTCAAGTCTCTACCCTCTCTCATCAAAAAAAAGTCCCTACCCTCCCAACTGCACAGAATATTGAATATCCACAGAAGAATTGGAGATAGGAGAAAAAGTCAGTTTACTACTCAAAGTTAGAACAAGTGAAGTTAAAGGTGCAGAGTTTGAAATCTGTACCGTTCGTATCTCTCGCACTGGATAGATGGACAAATTGAATATCCTCAGAAGAATTGGGGATAGGGAAAAAAGTCGGTTTATTATTAAAGTCGTAAAGAAGCGAGGTTAAACGTCTGAGCTAGAAATCCCTAGCAAAGCTGAATCTCTCCGAACCTGAAGCATAATTTTTCAATAATGGGTCGAAAACTCTTCCTTCTCCCAGCTTGGCTCACCTGCCAAATGAAGGTATGAACTCGGGGTGGAATTTCCCCTTTTGTGGTATCAAAGAAGCTACCTTTGTGCCTAGCCACGTTTCTTTCCCTCAATTAATGGGGAGTCTTCCCTAGTGGTCTAAGAATGAATGACTTAAATCATTCTAAACTTTTTATTTATAAGAAAGATTGGATGCAGTCACCCCAACTAAACAAAGAAAAACCTACTCTCCTGTCTTATATTAAGAGTCCCACTTTAGAACTCCAACTTTTTTTACTCCCTCTGTCTCATATCTTATTTGCATTTCTAAATGTCTCAAGAATTGATAAAATGTCTTTATAGGCATTGAGTGTATAGACAAGAGTGTCGTGTAGATATTTTAATGGGGTTAGTGGTGGATAAGATGGGCATACGACGATTATGTTGTACACACGAGCATATGACGCTTCTATAAGTCATGCACTCTTGCCCATCACTAATGTCTGTGCTATTGTTCGGGGACATTTGGAATGCCCTTGAGACCATGCTTTGAGCCTCAGACTGCCCGGGCGAAGGAATAATTGTCAAAGGCCCCTGCAGCAAATTTGGAAAGCGCCTATAGACGCTCCCTAATGACACTTTAGTATGTTTTGACTTTATACATAGTCAACTAGGCTATATTAGTGATATCTCTATTTACAAAGGATTATTTGGTAATTTAAGAATAATCAAAACCCTAAATGTTTGCTGTGTTTCCTTTATAAATTGAGGCGTCACGATGTGTTCCTACTGAATGTTCAAGATAGGTTGAAATCCATCGTATTTCTATCTCCCACTATCTAAAGCTTTTTATTTTTCTCTTTAATTCTATGGTTAGGTTGACTGATAACCTCCATAATCTCACTTTTTTCTCATTAGGGTTTAGTTTCTATGATAGACTATTTATTACTACAACTTATTATAAAGAGGATCCAGTGATGGCATATAATCTTTGAGACCTGATTATTTGATGAAATCTATAAGCATTTTTTCTGAGGATTCCTCATCTACCCAAAAAGCTTCTATCTTGTTCTATTTTTTTAGGTTTTCAGATGAAATTTAAACCCTTTTTTTGTCTTTCATCTTTTTTTTTTTGTGTTAAGAGTTCTTAAAACGGGGTTATAAGATAAATAGATAGATAGATTGTTATTTGTGGGGAAGTAAATGATGAAGGATGCACTGGGCTCTGAGTAATTTATTGATGGAAATGCAGCCTAGAAAGCTATATCTGATTCAACCCCTCTACTCGTTTATAGGCGCTACTTCAACACATGAATCAGTCACAGTCTTTTGCCCTGTAAAGGGGCGCTTATAGCAATAAGAATGGGTCTATATAGAACTTCCAAATGTTAGGTTGTGTGTGAGGTTATGGCTTATTGACGGTCTAGTGCTGATAAGGGAAATGAACGTCAGTACTTGACATAATCATAAGCTACATTATTTTTGTAAAGCCACCTTGTCTTTCTTTTTTTTTTGATGAAAGCCACCTTGTCTTTCAGTTTTTCCTTTTATTTTCAATTCTGAAGGAAAAGCATCCAGTCGTGGGCTTACATTCTTCTCCGATTTTACTAACACCCAATCATGGAACGTTAAAATGCTAACTAATATTGAGAGAATAGTCTCGCTTGGGAGAAAGTTATCTAAACTATACTATGTGATAGGTTTAAAAGTGACACTTTTTACACGTCACTCAAAAAAAAAATCACCTGGTAAACTCAGGCTGGTCCTGAGATTTCGGAGTCTCAAAATGAGTTTTTAAGAATGTGACTTACATGTGTTTCGCATTGAATACTCTACATTTTTCTTACACCTAAGGGGAATTCAAACATGAAACGAGAGGTTAGCTAAGTCTCATGGGCTATCAAGCTACATCGCATCGGTAAATGCAAAGACTCAACTTCTTGGTCAGTACTATAATTGATAAAAGAAAATGCCCGCAAGGATTTGTTTTCTGGGGTTGTTAATTAAGTACGAGTGAGTACCCATTCTTAGTTTTCATGCGAAGAAGAATTGTTACCACTTAAATATTCTACGGTTATTTTACATTATAATTAAATTAATGAATATATGATCTTTCCGTAATTTTATGGAACATCTAATTGAACATATATAGAGTCGAATGTTACACTACGAAAATTTGAATGATACGGGGTTTCCCACTTTCATAAGAGGTCTAGACAAGAATCTAATATCATTTTTATATTTTTACAATTCAAAATATAAGCGACCACACAAGTGTTGGGTATAATAACACCAAAGTGGAGAAACAGAAAAATAATCATGTGGTCCATATTACTAAAATACTAAGAGAAACTAACCAAGGCATGTAAACCTTATAATTCATTACGTAAACATGAGAATAAAGTCAAAACAATAACGACCTAATTTTTAGTTTTTCAAGATCACTTTTTTTTAATAATTAATTCTAGTAACAGTTTAATAATTTATAATTGTAAAACATGTGAATGGAAAACCATACTTCAATTCCTTGCATATCTTTTTTTGACATGAAAACGATGTGATAATGGTTAGGGAACTCTAGAATCATAATATCTAGGATAACTTTTACAAAATTATAAGTAATTCTTGTATGTAACAAATGGGTTATTTTCCCATTTTCCAAATGTCCTCCAACTTTGTGAGTAGCTTCCTGCCTAGTACCATACTTTAACAAAAATATCTGTATGACTATTTTTTTAGTTACCGTTAAATGTCTGTTACTTTCTCTCCTCCATCTCATCACCTCTGCCACATAATTAATCACGTCACATCACCGTCTTCACTTACAGGGGTCGTCGGTCAACTAAATTTTCGGCCGGTGACCCCTGCCAGTGAAGACAATGATATCGCGACGATGATGTGGCGTGATCAATGATGTGGCAGAGAGAGGTGATGCGATGGTGGAGAAAGAGTAACAAACAGTTAACGATAACTGAAAAAAGGGGGGCCATATGGGTATTTTTGCTGAAGCTGGTCACATTCGGGAAATACCCACGGTGTCGGTTGTGGTTGAAGTTAAGTGGTAGTTAATATTGATCCTATTCCTAATTAATCAAAAGCTCATGTCTTTTTCATAATATGGTCAGAAAATTATCGACGCCCTTCACGGAAGAAAAAAAAAGCTTCTTTTATCCTTACATCCTATTACTTTTTCTTTTCTAGGTATAACAAATTAGAATGTTATGAAAAGTTTACATTTTAACAAAATCATTACATAAAATCCTTGAACAACGAGAGATTGCATAATTATTTTTCAAAATTACTGCTTTTAAGGCACGTGAGATGAAAGCGGTTTATTTGTGAAAACTAAGACTCTTAAAATGTGATATAGAAAGCGGTATATTAGAAAAATATAAGCACATAGAGTAAGTGAGGTATTTCTGGAAATTAGAACCTTAGGATCCACGTCAGATGGGTGAAGTGTTTCTGGAAAACCATGATATTTTAAAACTAGGGGCTCATTGCTGCGGTTTGGAGAGATAACTATGAGCTTTAGGTCGATATAAAAAGAACACCATAGACACGTTCTCTGTCATCCTAAAAAAATTTCTATCTAAATGATGGATGTGGCGTTTGGGATACACAAAGGGCAGGACAAGGGGTTTGGAAATGACGGTAAGTTTTCCTGGTTTTGATTTTGTCCAATTCATGTTACTTTATCTGAATTTTACTCTCTAGTTTACTTTGGATCGAAGTTCCTTCAAAAGTTTCTTTCGCAATTTTTTATAGAATCAAAATGTCAGGTTAATAGTGATGTTGGTGAAGTGAAACAATCTGGGAATGTATGGTATGGGAAAGCAACTGCCGAGGCCTCTCTCTTACCCCTTGAATATGGTAACTAAATATCTCATTATATTTCAAAAATATATGATTATGTATTTTTTTTAGAGAAAAGTTTTTTTTTTATACTTTGCCCAATTTCTTTTCTTGATTGTCAACACAGGTAGTGTTTTTTTCATAATTAGATCGAAAATCTAATATGATATTTGAATTGACTCATATGGATTCAACGTAGTATCTGTTTTTATCCGACTCATGCATCGATTTCATTTGAATAGTTGATTGAAACTGGTTTCAGTTCTATTCGATTCAGATATAAAATAAGTCTGAATCAAGAATTTATTAATTTGAAATGACTATTATGACCCTAACTATAATAAGTTCGACCTAGGTGACTCAAATGCATATAAATCCGAATAAGACGATGTCATGTTCAGACAAAAAACAGTGACGACATTGTTTTTGTTAAAGGATATATTCAAATAATTGCAATAATTTCTTATAAATTAGTGTAGATTGGTAAAATGTATTAGTATGGTTTTACTTAAAATACTTAAAAATATAAGGGTTACTTCCCAAATAACCCTTAACTTTGTGACCAGCTTCCTGCCTAGCCCCTAACTTTATCAAATATTCTCATATGACCTCTTTTTTCAGTTATCGTTAGCACACCGTTAACTAGTCATCACCTTCTCTCCTTCATCTCATCTTCTCTTTCTGCCACATCATCTTCTTGCCACCTCATCGTCTTCACTGGCGAGGGTTGCCGGCTGGCGACCTTCAAACATTTACCACTAAATGATGGGGTCCAGTAGTATCTTACTGATGAGTACTAAAGCCACATTTATGTAAAAGCTAATTAATATAGAAAAATCTAATAGATTAGAAATATAAATTTAATACTAATATTACTGTATAATTTTTTAGATAAACAATGGAAAACTAATTAAATGATGATATCAAATAGATTGTTCGTTTTAGAAATTTATTGAAATAATGAGTAACTATATTAACGATATCAGGAATCGTCAAATTCAAGATGAGATGGGTGTTGAAGTAAACATGGTTCGGACTCCTCAGATGCAGCTGCAGCCTGTAGCTAATACAGAGGTTGCTGATTTTCAAACTCAACCATATTGGAGTAGTTTCTTAGATGTGTTTAACAACCCCAATCTTCCACCTTATCCTCATGTTGAAGACCAAATGACTGGGTTTGGTGATCAGAGGGTTAATCCTACCAATCAAGATCAAATGATGCAAATGCAGATGCCGGGTTGAGGAAAATTGTCATATTCTATGGTTGAGAACAACAATGCTGATAATGTTGGATATGGAGATCATGTCAATAATCTTACTCCAAATCATTTTGATCAGATGTTCCACCAAGGAAGGTGATCATCCAATATTCACTAACTTAGTGAAAGGAAATAGGGTTTCCAATAATCTAAATGCTATTTTGAGTTGGTAATCAGGTAGCATCTCCATAGACATTTAGAGATGATATCTTGGATTTTGTTTGTTGTTGTTTGGATGATGGAATTTTTTTTTTTTTAATTGGGAAATATTAAATGTACAAAGGATTTTTGACAAAATTCTTGACTCGAGTCACACGATAAAAGAACGGTTCAGATCAAAATCAAACTATGATAATAAATATCAATGTTGAAGATTTCCGCATGCTTTTCATCGATTATCCTCCTCCATAAGCTTTTTCTTTCTAATATGACAATCTCGACGATTTAAGGTATGGTAATAATGAAAAAAAACTACGTCGAATTATTAAGTTAGGAAAAGAATGTCCTACTAAATATCACATGAGAAAAACTAAAACGATAATTTCAAACTACTTACCTACATCAAACTATTAAATGGACCAGTAGTCTAATAAATATGACTTTTAAATTGCTCGAAATAAAATCGAGTTTGAAGTATCACATGAAATATTTTTGTAGAGTCAGAAGAAGATGTTATGTGAATTTTGAACTGTTAACACTTCTAGTATGCGGTTCCAGTCCGCTCTTAGTGTGAGTGCGACAACCTAATCTATAGATAGAGTTCCTCCTTCAAACAAGACGTTTTGTCTTCGACCTTTTACATTTTCCAGAATGAGAAAGAATATTTGTTGAATGCTCTTAAGTCGTCGCCCAGGCTAATAAGAAGATAGAGCCTCGATTTAGTATCTAATGGATAACTATAACTACCCGATTTGAGTCCTAAGGGCCCATATACATTTGTTCTTAAAGATCATCCTAAGGAGCTTAAAGTCCGTCCAATCTACCTATACTTTATTTATACCCAAATTTAATATATCTTGGAATTTCACTTCTGTTGGGTCGAACCTGAAACTTCTAAGTTGTAGAGTGAGGTGTCTAATCACTACGCGAAGAAGTAGTGGAATTTTAGCAAGTCACTTAGTAAGCTAGCATATAGAAAAAGTTTCACAAGTCAAGTGGGCCTTTACATGCCCAATAGGCCAAAATACACTACGGATGGAAATTATATGGCCGGTCTCATTTTTGAAAGTCTAACCCATATTCGAATGGGGAAGTGGGGCGATTCCTGAAAGTGTTAAAAGCACCTCCCTCAATAGAAATTGTAGGAAAGTGGGAAGGAATTAAATGGGCCCTTTCACAGAAAACAGGGCCACTTTAAGAGACCTGTTATGGGTAAACAAAGTTTTACTTGCCCCACAAATAGATAATGGCTCTACTCACCAGATAAAAACCCTGTGTGTCCCTATTGTTTTTTCTTGTTGAAAAATAATTTCCATATTCGAACTTATGAAGGCCTAAGTACATATCGCCAAGGGCAATTATACGGAGCCTACGGTGTCCCAAGGGCAATGGTTTGGTGGAAAAGAACCCCGGTTAGAATTTAGTTGTGCTCTTTTTAGGTTGGTCTTTTTTCCACCTTCCAAATAAGTTTTTATTGTTTCAACACCGTTGTTATTTTTATATTGTTTTTCGATGATGCAGAAACTCGTTTATTAGTTTGATACATTTCTAGTTATTGAATTTGAGTTATTAAAGGTATAAATAAGTAATAAGTTTATAGGACTTTATGCCTCTTTCATGTTGCCGGACTTTAGGTCTCTTTCATTATTGAATTAACTTAGGCGGTTATCGTATTTATTACACCTTCATAATATATCAATGTCTTGTAACGACTAACATAGATCATAATCGATTTCTCAGAAAAAAAAAAATTGAACAAGCCCCTCGTAATACATTTCTCTACTATGGAGCACAACTTGGGACAAAATTGAAATGAGTTACCAATAGGCAATCGAGGAATATACATGGGTTAAAACTTAAACGGTTAAACCCATAACATTGAAAAATATTGCAATTGTGGATAATGTTGGGATCCATACCGATCTCATTAAGTATTAAGCAACATTAACGAGATTTGTTAAGTTTGTGGTCATCTAATTCAAAACCAATTAGCAATAAGTAGAAAGAACCTATACATTATATTCTTGGTTGCTAGAGAAATCTTCTCTCATGTGTGACTATTCTCACAAAATTGACCCAAAATTTTGCTCACCAATTAAATAATGTTGGTCTTGAATCTTCAACGAACATTGACTGAAATTATAATCAGTACATTGATAGAAATAAAGAACCATTTATACAACTCAATTACAGTAAATATACAACAAGATTCCTTTTGTTATTGATACTGTTGTTTATTATTTTTATAATTAGAAAATTTATTAAAACAATGTTGATAAAAAATCAAATTTATCACTATGTAATTGTTTTATCAATACAAATACTCTAACAGAGATCACGTATGTTGAAGTATATAACTAATGATCGACTCCCACGTAACTAACGAATACCCATTTCTAAGTAGCCGTTAAAACAAAAGTTAGTTAACTTGTTTAGTTGGTATCTCAACTAACCAACTACAATTTCAACAAAAGAAAAAAAACTAACCAACTACGCATATACTAACTACTAAAGCGGAGACGTCTTGGAAGTTCATCTCATTTTTATATGCATTTTTGGGGGAATTGATGTCGCCCTATTGGGTATCCACCAAGTAGTAACTATTATAGTTTCTTGCAACAAACAAAAATAAACTACTATAGTACTTTTTAACTAGAAAGGAAAGAGTGGTCATTATAGCTATTATTAATTATAGATACGTAACGTATATAACTATTGTTTAAATGACGTACATAGAAAGATGAAACTACGTAAAAGAATATGATCCTCTCTGGACTGTCAAGTTTTAAAACTTCAATCTTACATGTAAGGTTTGCATAGATTGAGGTGAATTTGTTTGGCCTTTGCTATAGGCGAACAAGTGATGTAAGCTAAAAACATTTCTGTTTGGACTCACCCGATGAAGTCTTTTTTTCCTTTTTTGTAATACTAACAATGACTTGTTCAACTAATTAACGACCACTACTATGACTCATTAACCCTACCGAACATGTGCATGTATGTGTTATGAACATAAACATGCATCATGCATGCATATAAAAATTATGAAATCCAATATAAAATCTAAACAAAGTGCCACTGTCAAGAACTTTCAGTATTAGTGGTTGATATTTATGCAGTTGGTCGGTTGAAATACCAACTAAAACAATTTAACTAACTTCATCTTTCTATTCCTTCTTAGAAAAGGTAAGCAACTTGAGTTACGTGGAGGTCAATCATTAGCTGTGCGTTTCTACCTGTGTCTTTCTTGTTTGAATGGATGCAATTCAGTTATTAGTAATATCAACCGACAATATCCCATTTGGGGGGACAAAATATTGGGTGAATGTAGAAAACGCGGTTTACTGACTTTAGTGGGATTGTATGGTCCCACGTAATCCAATTGCAATTTCTTTACTTTCTGTCATTGTTTGAAATGAATATTCTCGAATGAGCTATAACTAATATTTTATTTGGAAGATAGAGATATCTCTTGGACAAAATTAATTAAATCAATCTAATTAAAAATTTTGTGGCATTGAGATGGTTATCAAATTGGTTTTTACCTTCTAAATTTTGAGTTGAAGACACATGCTATTTGTAAAGAGTTAAACTTTTGAAAATGCATTTCATATAGTTAGGATGATCGCATAATTAAGAGCATAAGAGGAATTTTCAACAACAAAAAAAAAAAACTACATAAGAGGAAGAAATCACTAGTATCAAGATTGGGTCTCAGGTTTACGATTTTGATATACCAAGGAATTTCGAGATTTTCAACAAAAAGAAAAAAGGAATTTCGAGATGTATAATGTTGTTTGTTTCTTTTTTCAAGAATTTTAGACTTTGCACAATGTAATACAACTTTTGTATAAAACATTTAATATAATGTTTTGATTTATAACATTATATCTTCATATCTTAGAATGTCGTATTCTTTTACTCTTCTTTTTTTTTGTAAGTTTTTGAGTTATTTTTTAAATGACCCCTTGATTTATGACCAGCTTTCCGCGTAACCTTCTAATTTATCAAAAATACCTAGATGAAGAGAGATATGAAAAAAGATGTTTCAAAATCTGTTAATGGAAGTTGGAATACAAAATTTAAACACAAAAAAATTTGTTATTGAAGATAAAAATACTTACTATAATGAAAGTTGAACATAGAATGAAAAGATATAGTGATGAAGAAGACTTGTTGGAAGGTCCACTCCACTCGGCCAAACCGAGTGGACTTGGTCCGAATAGGAGTCCTACTACAACTAGGATTCCTTAGGTATTAGGATTGTAATTTAGATTAGTTTAGGATTAGTTTTAGTTTTAGATAAATTTTGGTAACTTAAAACTCTTCATCATGTAAACCTATATAAGGAGATCATACACAATGTAATTAACAAGTTGTAGTGTAATAAAGCAAGGTATTTACCTATCTCTCTATCTCTCTCACACAACAACAACAACAAGCTCATCATCTTCATCTCTCGGCTTCAACCGAGATTGTCATCATCATCCCTCGGTTATAACCGAGAGCTCAGCTCATCTCTCTCTCTCGGTTATACCCGAGCTTCATCACTCTCGGCCTCACCGAGAGTTGACATACACCTCTCGGTTATAGCCGAGAGTGCCTCATTCTCTTCCTCTCACTCGGTCATCAACCGAGATAAAGATCTCCTTCGTCTCCACTCGTTCATACTCGAGTGTGTCCATCTCTCAAAGGTTTAACCTTTTCACAAGACTGCTTTTTATTGGTTTAGATGAAGAGGGAAGAAGAAAGTGTCTTGAAAGTGGTTTTGGGTGGAGAGGATCGGGTAGGAGAGAGAGAAGATGAGGTGGTTTTTGGTTTGAGAAAAGAGGAAAAACATCACATTTTAGAGGTAGTACTTAAATTTCAAAAGTAGGATAAAATTGGACAAAAGATAAAAAGACCTAATGCCTTTTTCTTAGTAGTATTATATTTTGGGCTAAAAACTCTATTAGATTTTATGTTGGACCTTAAACTCCCAACCTTAAAAAAATTAACTCTTTGACACAGAGAAGAAAGGTTATCAAGACATTACATTTATGAGAGAAGGAAAGAAAGCCCATTTGACATGTTTGAGTTTATGGGTTTTATATATGTAGTTTCAGAGTTATATTGGTATAAATTTTTATTTTGAAATTCTTATAATTGTTTGGTTGACAAATGCATCATCTCGACATCTCGTGTTCTAGAGTTACTATTTCTTCAGGTACCTCATCCTAGGATTTGGTTTAGTCCGCAAGAAAATTTTGTAATTTGAGGGATTCTAAGTGCGAAACTTGTACTTTCGAATAAATATGTTACTCCTTGACCTTGAGAATTAAAAAAAAGAAATCCAATATTCATTTAAAAGAAATTCCATACATATACATACTTGCACATTTTCTTTTTTTGATTTTTCAGTGACTAGCTTGCAACATCCCCGAACAAACAAACAAACAAGATATCAAAATTCAGACTCAAAAAACCAAAATAATCTCGGATATTCCACCAGATTCTTCTAGCCAGGGAAGGTTTAAAATCAGCTTCCCATCATCAGCCATCCACCCAAATTCAACTTTATGAACACCATTCAAGCAACACTTCTTTGGTTCCAAACTTGAGTAAGCTAAGAATTCTCCTTCCCCTTTGACATTAATTTTCACACTAAGAGGATTAAAACCATTACCTTCATAGTATTCCAATTCTTGGATTGTACCTCCAGAGTTGAGCATATTTGTGAACCCAAATGGTGCAAACTTTATTTTGTCTTTCAGTTTCTTGATTGGGACAAAGCTGAATATCTCAAATGAAGATGGTTGAATTGTAATCTGAATGGGATCTGACTCAAGAGTCATTAAGACTAGTTCTTCTGCTTGGTTGAGGTATACAGCGAATTCATCGGCATTACCCATTTCAAATGCTTCTTCTTTTTGGTCCCACTCAATGTCGTTGATATGAACCGAGCCAGTCATTGGCTTGTAACACTCTGAGTAGCCCTTGATCCTTTGCTCCTTTGGATCCCAACCAGCTCCTTGGCAGTTAAATGCTCCAATTATTCCTCCAAACTGTAAAAAGGACTTAATTAGTAAATTTTAGAGTACTACTCTTATCAATGTGCGTTAAATTGGATATACAGATCTACTTAAGATAAATAACCAAGGGAGGAATCAAGAATTTCTACAGAGGCGGTCGGTTTATTTGGGGTAGTCGAATGGATAAGTTGCGTGGAGTTAACTAGCATAAAAGCTCGAAAAGTTATACCTTATAGGTCCATTCAAAAGGGCAACACTAGTAGGTTAGCCTAGATAAGTCTAGCCTATCAGTAGTTCCGTCCCCGTCTAAGATAACATCTTACATTACAAGAAGTTGTAGATTACCTTGTTAAAGTTCCAAATCTTGAGGATGGTCTTGTTATCGAAGAGAGGGTTCTTGAAGAGACAATCTCTAGTAGGAAGAGCAAAATGCTGGCATTTAGGAATGGTTCCATCAGGGAAAACTAGCTTCTTTATGAGATCAAAATTATGACCACCAACTGAGTCGCTAACATAAATAGGCCCACCACATATTGCTCTGGATCCTGCATGAAATTTCGCGCAGATATGATCGGATTGAAACATGTCCCAATCGGGTTGTATTATCTGACCCATCCACATACTGTTATAAGCACAATGGATCATATGAACACCTTGTAACCAATATACACCCATTGGGTCGCCATTCGGATCTTGAAACCAAAAGTCATCACCTACTCTTCCTAAGGATATTTGCCTTGTTCCAAGAAAGAAGAAGTCATTACATTGCTGCATACTCGAAATAAGTCCATTTCCATTATAGTTCTTGACAATGGAGTTACTCAGTCCATCGTAATAACCCTTAGCAAGCTCGACTCGTCCTTCATATTCTTCGGCTACATATTCAAGTGTCTGCATCATACCAAATTCACTTTTTATTAACACAAACATGAGAAAAGTTTTACACAAAAAGGATTGAGAGAAGACGAAAAGAAACGAAACTTTAAAGACGAGATATCTTACATGGATAACATCAACCTTGATTCCTGTAATGCCAGATTTGGCTAAATAAGAATGCATCGACTCGTAAAAGTCGTGGGCTTGGTTAGGTTCAATAAGCCCAATACCGCCTTCGATGATCTTCACCACAGCGAGATCCTCCATTGTTCCATCAAGTCCTGGTGAGACTTTTATTGGAACTATCTTTGAATTGAGATGGGTTGTGCCAGGTCTAACACCACCCCAAGCTCCACAAAGAGCATGCCAAACATAAATATCATCCAGATTTTTGAACTTAGTTCTCAAGTCTTTAGTAAAGGCCTTCAACCCAACATCTCCGGAGAAACCGTTCGAATAACCATGAGAACCACCCGCACCACCACCATCTTCCCCACCGAACATCTCATTCAACTCTTCTTTTAATTCTTTGACTATCTTCTTCAATTTAGAAAGATTAGTGACCCCTGATTTTATAGCTTTGTCAAGAGCCTTTTCTGCATGTTCAATTTCGATGGCCTTTGCAATGAGCATCTTTGGTCTTTTTGGATCGAAAGACGGTGCTCCAAGACTCAACATGGTTCCACCTTTGTACTTCTTGAATTTCTCGCATTCTTCAAACCTGTAAAGCCTACCAGTCATCTGAGTTCCACCAAGAACCAAGTTCTTTGCATCTTCAAGTGGGTTCTCACCATCTAAACTAATACTTTGCCAACCATCATCAATTATAATGAACCTTGGTGGGGTACCTCCTTCGACGAATTCATTGACTCCATGCCAAACACCTATAGGTTCAACAGTTAAGTAGAAAGCATCCCAAGTACACCATCCAAATTTATCAACTAGTTTTGGGACTGTTTTCTCTTCTAACAATCTAAATGTATTGAGATGAACTCTAAGAGCACTAAAAGCTTCTCTCATCAAGTTATAAGGGTTACCAGATATATGAACATATGCAATTTTTTCGAAAGACGAAACTTTAACTTGAGTAGAACCACTCTCAGCACAGATCATGACATGTCCATCTTTACCCGGATGTAGGGCAGACCTGAACTTCCCTTCGATTATGGGCACGATTAGGACATAAGATGCAAGTTCAGGAACATCTAAGATCACCCATTGGGACTCCATTTGAAGATCTGATCCACTATTTCCAACCCACATAGTAGACCACCATGTCTTAAACCTAAAAATACTTAAAAAATTTCTATCATTGAATTTACCTAAAGAGTTCATTAACCTGTCTGATGACTCTTCCTTACTAAATCCAAGAAACCCACCTTTATATGATGAGGTATGAACTCTTTGAATGACAGAAAAAGGAGCATCAGAGGAATGAAAGTTCGACGGAAAAGGACTAAAAGATACGTTTTCGGGAACTTCGGATAACAAGGTAACTCCTCTAGAATTCAACTTCCCATCTGACAATTCAATCTTTGATTTCATGTTTGGAATTACACCCTAAAACAGAGATGAAAAAAAAAAACAGAGGAAACAAGAAAGGGTATCTAGTGATATTGGACAAATATCATTTAGTGTACAAATACAACTTATGAGGAGTAATAATTCAATTTAGATTTTAAGAACTCAAACCCAAAGAAGTAATATGGGACTAAAATGAGAGAGTATAAAAAGCTTTGTAGAATAGTAATAAGTGATGAATGCAAGTATGAAGAGATGGTGGAAAACAAGGAAAGGAGATGGTGATATTTATAGGCAATAAGAGACAGAGAAATGACCAAAAGGTAGCATGTATTATGAAGTGAGCATTGAAGATAGGTGGCTCTATTTTGTTCCCAATTTTGACAACTAAACACAAAGGCAACAACCAATTCTTTAAAAGTAAGATAACTAGACGATTTCTGTCCCATCTCAATAAAAATGAGAAAAGATTAAGGTCATACACCTGGACACGACAACTGAACGTCTTAACGTACTTAAATTATATGTACCGTCAAATATAATTTGGTTTGTAAAGATATGTGTAACTACTTTATACAATTTTATGCCGAATTTTAATAGGACAATGACTACATGTTAAGTACATGGGTTTAGACAATAGCAATGTTTTTCAATAAATTAAGAAGTATTGTGAATATATGAATGATGGATATGGACATGCATGGTACATCCACGTGTGGATGCTTAACATTCTTATTGATCTCGTCTTAGTTAAATGGATATAATTTGAATTTTCAACTTAAAATAAGAATAAACAAATAATAAAGAAAAAGTTGGAATTGACTAAAAGCACAAAAGTATGTTTTTTTTAGTGCTAGAGTTTTCTTGAAGGAGTAATGGAGTTAGATTTGATATTTTTGTTAGTATTTTAAGAAGATGATATCTACTTTTTTGCTATGACCCATAAACATATGTTAATCAAATATATATATATTTCTTTTTGTTGAAGATATGTTAATCAAGTATGAGAAATGAATGTTGAACTTTTTATTCAAAACATTCATGTAGGGTATAAATACGATGGAAGTATGAATAAATGAGTTCTGATGTTCCATAGGATGCCTTTAAGGGTTACGTAAAGACTCTTAGCGTCCAATATGTATTTGAAATGATAGTTATCGAGTTTATCTAATTTATGATATACTATGTTTATGATGTATCAGTGCCATGTAATGTTGTAATGACTCTTGATGTTCCATAGTTAAGAGTTACGTAAAGACTCTTAGACTCAAGTGTCGTTACAACATTACATGGCATGGATACATCATGCAGATATTACATTATGAATTTGGATAAGCTCAATAACTATCGTCTCAAAGACATCTTCGACCCTAAAGGTCATACAAAAACCCTTAAGACCATTCTATGGGGCAACAGAACTCACTTATTCCTAAATCTACTTACTTTCTACCCGAGTTCAATAAATCATATATTTCGCCTGCCATGTATCGAACTTGGTACCTCCAGTATGTGGAGTAGGTGTCCATCCACTTAGCAAATGGTGGTGGACTACTGGACTATCTATGAATATATTAGAAGAGAGAGGATGCTGATATTTAGTGGGCTTGGGCTTACCAACCCAGTTCCATCCAACTAGTGAATGAACTCTATAGTTCTAGAGAGTGTGAGGGCAAGTTCTAAGGGCGTTCCGAAGATGGTGGTAGTAATAGTGAAGACAGAATGGACCAAACTCGAATTAAACAAAAATATGGTCCTAAAATGAGGGGGCAACGCGGGAATTTGCCAAAAAAACAAACTCCTGGCGCTTCAGGAGTAAAATTACGAATTACGTGTAGTTATTACGGTAGTAAGGTGTCGTTTACTACCACCACCCCCACTATACCTTCTCCGTCATCGCCCCATCATAATCTTTGCCAATTCCCACCACCACCACCCATCATCGCCGCCGCCACCACCACTTCCACCCTTAACCTGGATCTACTTTCTTCTCGAAGGGAAAAACTTTCTCTTTTCTCCGATTCTCAATTCGTATCTGAGAGAAGCAAAAACTAGTGAATATGGCTCGACCATCCGATTCTTCATCTAAAATGGTTAGATCTTCCCCCCTTCAATTTCCATCTTCTCTACATGTATTTAGGTTTCTTAATTTCTTCTATTTATCTGTAAAACTTATGTTATAAACCTTAAACCTTGTAATAATTGGCATCGATCAGTTTGAATTCACTGGAAATTTTATTTTATCTACTAGGATCAAAAGTCTCAGTTAATTGCCTTAAATTTGGGATTTTTCTTCTGTTTTAAGCTCGATTCCATATAAAATCGTCTCATATCAACCCTTGATATTTTCATTTTCAGTAATTTTACAAAATTTTCATAATTCTAGGTGATCATGTATGATTTTCCAATTTAAAGTTTTCAATTAGTATCTGAAATACGATTTTCGTCAAATTTCGCCTGGTCTTGTGTAAGAATCTGTTAGCTTATTAGTAGCTATTTCTTATATTAGTCTCCATTTCGTATATCGTGAATTTTTCAATATCTATAGGTGTTACTGCTAAATTTGTGGTCATCAAACTCAAAACCAATAGGTACCAGATACCCTTTTCCCACGTGGGTCTACTCTCAAAAGTATATTAACCACATTGTTGTTATCCGACGTTAATTTTGGGCGGGGATCATGTGGTTAACTACAAATTGGATCATATGACTGTACGTTAGTGAAAAACGCCAAAGCATAATCTAAGTTTTTCGAGGAATCTAAATTAAATTTCATATGTTTTGGCTGTAAATGTTCGTAAAAGTTCAGGAATACGAAGGCAAGTCGCGTTGACACTTGACAGAATGCCCATATTGCCATTATTGTGTAGGGTTTAACTCTCTAAATTAAGAATCTATATCCGTTGTTTGTTAGTGTATTTCTCTTAGTGTTGCCAAAATGGGTGTTGATATAACTTTCCTATTTTTCTTTTTTTTTTGCAGAAATCTGATGAACAGACTGTTGACACTTACGGGACTGTGTCATCCAGGATTTTTCAATTAAAAAAACAGATTCAAGCTGATAGATTTTCTTCAATTAAAGTAAGTGATTTGTGTAACGTTAATGAATCTTTTCATGTTTGTTTGATCAAGTCAGTGATTTTGGCCATTGTTTCTTTAATAGGAAAAACTTATGAAGAACGAGAAGAGCTTAGAAATTAATACGCGTAAACATCTTCAGTTGGCGACATCACGCAATGAAATTTGTCTGACGGAGCGAAATGGGCCAAGAAATGTGCTTTTGTTTAGATGTCAAAGTCCATTATCTAAGCTAAGTGGGTATGCTGAAGGATCAGGAGAGAAGGATAATGCCAATGGTCAAGAAGTTTTCGCTGCAACAGTTATCAAACTTCCTTATGTCGAGAAGATTCCGCCATACACAACATGGATGTTTTTGGATAAGTATAACAAAGTTCTATATTTTTCATCTCACAAACTCGACCTGCCTTTTTATTTGGATTCTCCTGTTCTTTTCCTCTTTCATTTTTCATTCTCTTTGTCTCCTTTTTTAAGATGTGCATTTTATATTTGCTATATTGATTTCTCATGTTTGGGCCGAACACAATACAGAAATCAGAAGATGCTTGAAGATCAATCTGTGGTTGGGAGGAGAAGGATTTACTATGACAATGATGGCGGTGAAACCCTGATTTGTAGTGATAGTGAGGAAGAGACGGCAGAACCAGAAGAGGAGAAACGGGAGTTTTCTGAAGGTGAAGATCAGATGTTGTGGTAAGTAATTCTAAGTGGACTACACTCATTCTCTAATCTTACTGCATATCCGTACTGTTTAAGACTTTTATTAGCTTCTGATGTCTTCATCTTTATTATCGCTTTTGTCTTGTTTCAGTATCTACATCAGCTATTCTTCTGATGTCTCAGGAAGGTCTAAATATGTCTAAGCATTTATTGTTATGTGCTGATTTTGGCAGGAAGGCTTCCCAGGAGTATGGATTAACTGAGGAAGTGCTGACTTTATTGAGTCAAGTCATTAAGGCCACTTCAGCTGAAATTCAGGTGCCGAAGCTATAGAAAAAAGCGAGATTTTCTAATCTGACTTCCCTATCACAAATAAACACTCTTATTTGCGACTAGCGTCTTATTGTTTCCATTGATATTCCTTTTTTCTTGAAAATTGCAGGAAAGATGCGAGATTCTGCTGGATAAACATAATGATAAACATCGTAAGCGGGTCCAAGGTTCTGAGAAAATAGTATCTGAAATGGGAACATTTTTGGACAAGAGCCTTAATTCAGCTTTAGATTCCTTTAATACCATCTTCTGTCGCCGCTGCTTGGTATTTCTTCTCTCAGTCCATTTCTAGAGTTACACCAAAAGAAGTTTTTCTCGCATATTATTCAAATTTGGTCTTCTTGGTATATACAACAGGTTTTTGATTGCCGTTTACATGGTTGTTCTCAAGATCTGATCATCCCGGTAAATTACGGTTGCTTCTTTTGTCATTTAAAATGTGCAGATGTTGGTTATCATCCTAATAGGTATTTCTTTTTTCCAGAGTGAAAAGCAGCCATATGTATCTGGACCTGAAAAAAATAGGAAACCTTGTGGCGACCACTGCTACCTTCAGGTATGACTTTCAATGGAACTAGTGAAATGTTCGGTACAATATTTTCCATGCCCTTCCTTTCTAGTGCATGCGTTTTAAGATACTAAATGCACCTCTTCACTCTTCAGCTACCGATAGTTCTACCGGTGCTTGGAAATCTGACTTAAACCCTTGATAATACAATAGCTAATTTTCATTCGTCGAGATTTTTTTTATGATGAGGATACCACCACATCAGACATGAAGCTAGTTTTAAGTATAAGTGCAAGTATCAAGCATTTCCCTTCAAGGAACCCTTTTAAAGTAGTATATGAGATATCTGAATTTCTTTTAGTTTGACGAGTTACTTTTCAGTCTGCGCCTTCCTGTGTAACAGTTAAGCCTAACTGCATTTTATTTGTATTGCAGGCAAAGGATAGTGTCAAAGACATATCTGAAACATCTGATGTTAATGATTTGTTTAGGATAGAAGTAGAAGAGAAAGATGGGACTTCACGATCCTATAAACCAAGCTCCAGTCATATCATACCTGATGAAAGATTTGGTGATGACAAAAGGATCTCTGATGTTTCTTCAGAAGTTGCTCCTGTAGGAGCTTTAACTGGTGAGAAACTTCTGTCCCCAACACCGTCCCTTGATAACGTGGGAAAGCGTAAGGTTTTAAAAGAATGCAGTGTGACTTTAGGAAATTCAGGATTTTTTCCGAATAAAGTTGAATCTTCTAACAGTAAGAAATCGAAGAAATTACCAGGACAAGTTGTAGTTTCTATTGCTACTGATGATCAAACAAATTCAGGTCTTGTTTCTAGCAGTAAGACTGTGCCTGGAACTGTTGCATCTGATGATATAAGTGATAATGTCAGTGAGCATGAATCAGAGAATATCAAACGCGTTCCTTTGTCGAAGAAGTCTTCTGGTTCCATGAGAGAAGTGAGAGGAGCATTAAGTGGCTGTCAATGGAAACCAATGGAAAAAGATCTGTACCTTAAAGGAGTAGAGATATTTGGGAAAGACAGGTGCATATATTCTGCACTTCATCTGATGATTTTTCTTTTATTACCTTTTCTTGTAGATAAATGATATATTTCAATTAGCACTGGAGCGTAAATAGCAGTTCTTTAGTGGGAAGTACGAACAATCTAAATTCAGGGAAGTAATCAACATGTAATGCATAGGAATATCTAGATTCCAATATTTCAATGTCCTTGTCGGATTTGTTTTTTTTGTTTTCACTTATGCTGGAAAGTCAGATAAGTACCTAAAGAAGAAGGAGAAATGGAACGGAAAGAAATCGGTTGCTACGCCTACACGGCCTTTCTTCTCGACCAAAATTTGCATATGACTGCAAATTCTTACGTGGGTTACTACTTATCTTCTAACTATTTAACAACTTCTACCATGTAGTTGCTTAATAGCCAGAAACTTACTTCCGGGTCTGAAGACTTGCAAGGAGGTATGGAATTATATGCTCGAAGATGGAGCTGAAATGCCACAGAAATCTATGGTCCAGCCAAATTCAAGTTCAGAAGACAATGGGAAAAATATTCTAGATAATACGGTATGCATTTAAAAAAATCCTTTCTTCTGTCATTCTCAAATATTCCATAACTAGAAAAGTATACGGTATAACCGAATGCTTTCTCTTTTGTCTCTAAAGTCAAAAATGGATACCGCAAGATCCAGTTCCATTTAGAAATCTGTATGATATCTTCCCAGGGCTGAGTCAATGACAACAAAGTATATCAGTACAAAGTTTGACTTGATACTACCATTATCAGCATTTTACTTTGTAACTAGTTTTTCCTATGTGTTCCTTTTAATTAGGAGCAAGAGATGCCAAGTAGGTCACGAATTATTCGTAGGAGGGGTAGAGCCCGCAAGCTAAAATATACTTGGAAATCTTCCGGTCATCCATCTTTCCGCAAAAGAATAGCAGGTGCAAAGGATGAGAAATGTAAGCATTATACACCATGTGGGTGCAAGTTTACTTGTGGAAAGCAATGCCCTTGTCATCAAAAGGGAACTTGCTGTGAGAAGTATTGCGGGTATGCCGAAATTTCCAATTTACTTTCTCTCACGGAGTATTATTTTACAAGTATGGAAAGGATTCTTGTGACCAAAAAAGAGAGTTTTATGGAGCTTTATTTTTATTTTGGAGGGGAAAGTCCCGATATGCTAATCATTTGTGAGTCAAGGATTATTATTTCTTAATCTTACTAGTTTTCCGATGAGTTATTAGGTGTTCAAAAAGTTGCAAGATTAAGTTTAGGGGATGCCATTGCGCCAAGAGCCAGTGCAGAAGCCGACAGTGCCCATGTTTTGCTGCTGGGCGTGAATGTGACCCGGATGTGTGCAGAAATTGCTGGGTTAGGTAATGACGCCATATTTCTACCTATTATGATAAATTTACATTTGGTATCTAATTTAGTTTATTTTTAGTTGATTATTCAATCTTATACCTAATCAAATTTGCTATTGATGGTAGAGATCAATTCCTTCACTGCATTGAAGAACGTCATTTAACTGGCTTAATTCATCAATGTCTTATTTGCGGAATTACCTGAATAAAGTTAATTTACTGGTTGATCTGATCTTTAGAACTTCATACTTATGCAGCTGCGGAGATGACACACTAGGTGAGCCACCTGCAAGAGGAGATGGTTATCAATGTGGAAACATGAAGCTTCTTCTAAAGCAACAGCAGAGAGTGAGAAATGCTATTATTGTTTTATTTCTTCGGCAATCTGACGGTTTATATCTAGTTTCACATGTAATATATTTTTGCAGATTCTTTTGGGCAAGTCTGACGTTGCTGGATGGGGAGCCTTTATAAAGGTAAAATTACTAAAACAAATCTTTTCCTCAGTATCCTCTCTACTAGTTTTCACAGACGATGCATGTTCAACTTTCCTGCAGAACCCTGTCAACAAGAACGATTATCTTGGAGAATACACTGGTGAATTAATCACCCACAGGGAAGCGGACAAGCGTGGGAAGATTTATGACCGAGCAAATTCTTCTTTCCTTTTCGATTTGGATGATGAGGTGAGCGAGTGGCTTTACCAATTAAGTAAATAAGCTTGAAGGCCCATTTTGCAATTAGAAAAAATAGCACCATATCTTAGTACTGCTAGTTAATATAAACTTACCTGTTTATGTAACTAGCATGAAACCAACTAGCTTGTTGCACAAGCAAGTAGTTTGTCCCTTTGTCTCCGGTGTGTCAAGATTACGTCCGCTTGGTTAATGAGACGATGGCAATTACAACGGCATCAGACTTTTTGTCCTTAAATTACGTTTGGTTAGTGGTGTAGTTTGAGTTGACATTATTCTTTTTTCCTTAAATCTCACTCTTACCAAAACTCGTTGTTCCACCCATATTGGAAAGTTGACTACATGTACTTTTATCCCCGCTGATTGAGAACCTTATTTTGGAAGTTTTCTTATGCATGTCAATGGGACTAGTCAGCCCGAGACCAACCTGTTTAGCTTGAGACAATTTGCATTAGTAGGTACCAAAAGCCCAAGTCGACCTACCTCAACTAGTGTGCGAGACTCAGGTGTTGGATTTTATCCGAGTGTAATACCTGATAAGACCAAGTTTACCTGATTGATCAGCCTGATCTGGATGGTGTAGATATTGTGCAATTCTTATGCCCATTTGTGTTTCTACAGGTTGTTCTTGATGCTTTTCGCAAAGGAGACAAGCTGAAGTTCGCCAATCATTCGCTAACTCCTAATTGTTATGCAAAGGTATGTTGATTTTGATATGAAATGAAACAAGGGAACTAGTTATCTCCTAACTGCTATTGATTATAACAATGCGGTTGCACAGGTAATGCTGGTAGCTGGAGATTATCGAGTTGGTATATTTGCTAACACCCGCCTTGAAGCTAGTGAAGAAATCTTCTATGATTATCGTTATGGTCCTGATCAAGCCCCAGTATGGGCACGGAAACCTGAAGGTTCAAAGAGAGACGATTCATCTGTTTCTCATGGACGAGCAAGGAAACACCAATCTCATTGAAACATCAGAGCATAGGAAATAGGTATATGTAGACCTTTTATGAAGTTTTGAGTCTATAAATAAAAGTGCACAACCTACAAAACCCTCTTACAGAAATGGATTTCTTCAACTTATCCTTGACGAACTTCGGCAGGAAGTCTTATTTTAAGGATATAGATACATATTTATATACATATCGGGGTCGTTACTTTAATAAGCTGAAAGATGAGGTTTTATATACATATTTACATTGAACTAGTTTTTTTTTTCAATTATGTACTGATCTTTTATATATACATTGAACTAGTTTTTTTTTTTTTTTAAATCTGTATTGATCTAGTTTTGATATATGCTTCTTGCTAACATCTAGAGTTTTTTCTTTCTAAAAATGGTACTGTTTTAAAAGGTTAAATCCAATTTGGCCCCAAGCTTGTGACTGGCAAGAAAATTTGGCTCCCATATTTGTGCAGCATTCCAAAATGGCCCTCACGCCATATATTTTGTCCCAGTGTCACGGCCTTTTTGTCCCGTTAGGTCGACCCGGCATATTATGCTCAAAGACACGGGTCGATAGTGCGGAATATCAAATCCTAACGTACCGTGCGGCGCTATGTATTCCCTCCTAACACATAGCCAGCCTTCCCGAACATATTCGGAGCATCTCGACTATCAAGTCATCTTGGTTTCCAACCAACAATGCGGCATGACAACAACGTGTCCCAACCTACGAGCATAGCTCGAGCCGTCCCGTATAACGCTTCCTTGAGTCATAGACTCTCGCCCACTATAAAGGATACCAACATATGTGCGGAGCACACCAAGCCGCATATGCGGATCTTGCCATCTAGTCTCAAGCCTCCGGCACCTTATCATCTCGGCTTACCATCCGGACATTGGGCATAGGAGCATCCATCTCTAATAAGCTACCTCATGCCCAACATAGCACATCAAGGCTTGGCACCTTGAATAGCTCAATCCTCCTTATGGAATATGCTAGCACGACGCACGCCTCGCCATGGCATGAGAACATGCAACACCTTTTCCAAAGGAACCCGCAGTAACCTATCTCCAGGTACTGTCCCGAGCCATTTCCTATGACAAGGGAACCCGTGCAATATGCTTCTCTCGCATACGCTAGGCCGGCCTCATGGGTTGCGCCACGAGGATGCTCACTTTCGTGCATACCATGCTAAGGATGGGCGAGCTCCCATCCACGAGGTCTTGGCATATGCTGGATGCATATGAGGAAGGGAGACCACCCCCTCCTAAGGTGCAAACTTCTTGTTTTGCCTATTTCCACAAGGAAACATCAATCCTTTTAACCAGGCATACTCTCGTCCAAATGACCCTTCGTATCCTTGACAAAGTCTTGAATGCCACGGGCGTCCCGTGCATGGCCTAAGGAAGCTTGCTGGCACTCTTGCCCTATCTCGACCTCGTATTCGGCCCTACGGCCTATATGCTCGTACGTGCTCTCCTAGCACTCGTCACGTCATATGCATGCTCAACAATATGCACGTGACACCAGGACAATGTTTAATTTTTCTCATTTCCTTTTTACCCTTCCTTTGAAAATACTTCCCTCTCTTTCCTCTTCTTTTGAACCCAATCCTTGATACAAGACTTAGGTGCTGTTTGTTTTTTTGCTGTTTGTTTTTTTGTTTACGTCTGAATCTGAAATGGCTGAATCTGAAATGGCTGAATTGAATTGGCTGAATCTGAATTGACTTAAATATTTTTCAAGTTAGATGTTTGTTTTTAAAATCTGAATTATTAAGTCTGAATTAAAAGAATTACTTTTATATCCCCGTATATGATATTTTGGACAAAATTCTTTTAACAAAACCCTAAAACTCCTCTCCATCATAAAAAGAAAATGTAACCCTAAAAAGTGAAAAACCTAACTTTCCTCTCTCTCTCTCTGAATCTCCCCCAGACTCGCCGGCGATTCCCTCTCCCTCTCAAACTCTCCGGTGAGTTCTCTTTCTCTCTTTTAGTCTCTCCGTCGAGATATCTCTCTCTCGGTCCTCTCTCAGTCACTCTCTCTAACCAAAGATCCGGCGGCTTCAGTCTCTCGATCTCCCTCTTTAAGATCGGCGAAGTTAAACCCTCGCCAGATCTGGCGAGGGTTCCGGCTTCTCTCACTCTCTAAATAGTCAGTGGCGGTGGTTACCTTTGGTTGTGATGGTGTGGTCTGGTGGTGGTTTTGTAGAGGTGTTGTCGGTCTAGTGGTGGTTTTTCTGGTGTTGGTGGTTGGCTGGATTGTGGTGGTATTGCAGTGGTGGTGGTTTTTGCCGGTTGCAGTGTTGGTGGTGGTGTTTTGGCCGGTTGCAATGGTGGTGTTTTGGCCGGTTGCAATGGTGGTGTTTTGGGCAGTTGCAGTGGTGGTGGTTTTCGATTGTGGTTGTGGTTTTTGGTGGTGGTTGTGCTTTTCGGTGGTGGTAGTTTTCGCTGGTGGTGGTGGTGGTGGTGGTGGTGGTGGTGGTTTTCGGTGGTGGTGGTTTTCAGTAGTGGTGGTGGTTTTTGCTGGTGGTGAAATATTGAATATGGTGGTGATTTTTCTAAATCACAGGAGTAGAATTGTCATTTGACGAATTTCAGATGTTGGGCCAATGTTTCAGACTTGTTTTGAAGTCTGAAATATGTGGGCTCTTTTTCAGCCAATTCAGATCATAGCCCAATTCAGAAAAAAAAAATTCAGATTTTTTAAAATTTAAAAACAAACATCTGAAATCTGAAAAAATAAAAAAACAAACAGCACCTTACAGGAGATTTTTGTCCCGCACCATTTCCCTCTCTTGAGCTTCCACTTTATTTACATCACAATCATCCGCTGCAACCATCCATCAACGCCGCCATAAAGGGCATCCTCCCCATCTTCATGACCTACCATCATCTCTCTCTCTCCCTACTATTCTCTCTTTGTCTCTACGGAATTGATCTAGGGTTCGAATTGATCTAGGGTTCTCGTCTCGTCTGGGATTTCTAGATGAACCGATCTCTTTGTCTCTACGGAATTGATCTAGTTCTTTATGTTCTGCTCTAGTTGTCTCCCATGATCTGTTGGTGACTATTTTATTAAGGTTAGGGAGCCAACAGGGTCTTTGTGTTCTGCTCTAATTTTAGTCTCTCATGCTCTGTCTTTTTATTCAGGTTAGGAAGAAGATTCAGGCAGTGAAGTGATGTTGGAAGGGCATGAGAAGACTCAATCTCTAAAACTTACATTAGTAGATATGAACCATAGACTTTTTTTTTTTTTCTTGTAGGTAGCTTACTACACTTCCAACTAAATTACAACTGCCAAAGATGATCATCAAACAAAACCAGCCGACATTTTATTATAGTAAATAAAAGGGAGAATTACTGAAACCCCCGACTTTTGATAATGCAAACCCCAAATATTCATGGATGACTATTAGAGAGAAACAACTCAAAAAAAAAAAAAAAAAAACAGTAGATTATCTTCAAAGTCGAGAAGGTAATTTGGACTTGTAATTGTCAATTAACCCAAGAAGTTGAGAAATCTCAGGAAAACAATTCATACGTATATCAGCATAAATCATTCCATCCCATTTCCTTGACCCTAATTTCTCCCCCAATTTCAAAGCACTTTCATAAGTTTCCTCCTTGCTATCATACGCCGAATCAATAATCCCCATTTCCACCCCTTTCTCCGCCTTAATCTTCAACCCTTGAAGAACCAAATCTCTTCTTGATTTCCCACACGATATCTTCGAATTCATTAACGCCATGAAATAATCAGCAAAAGTAAGACCAATATCAACTTCACTCATATACAAAAACCCTCTATCTTTTCTCATCAATACGTAATCGTGACTCAGAGCGAACATTAAACCGGCAGCGGCGGCGTGACCTGTGACAGCGGCGATTGTTGGAAGAGGGAGTGAGAGAAGATCGGAAACAATTAGCTTGAATTTGTTTGTCATTCCGATGAGTCGATTTAGGTATCCGGTGGTGGATCCTTCTGCTTTAGCATAAGGAAGATCGAAACCATTTGAGAAGAATTTGCCTTGGGCGGTGGTGATCAGAGCTGAACCAGGTTTAGAATCGGTACGAACTCGGTCAAGAGCGGTTCGGATTGAATCGAGGAGAGTTGGGTTTAACCAGTGATGGTTGTCGCCGGTTAAGGTTAGAATGAAGAGGTTACCGCGTTTCTCTAACGTGCACATGGTTTTGGTTTTCTGCAATTTTTGGGTGCGGAAATGGTCTAATTTGAGTTTTGAAGCTCTTTTTGGACCAGAGAACGCCTCCCAAGGGGTGTGATTTGGTGAGTATGTGAACAACCTATTGTGGATTTGTGGTAATTAGATAGATCTTTCGTAACGACTCAAGCGCCCGGCAACTACGGATAGCCTAGTTAGTTAGTGCATATATTATGAAATGTAGAGGTCCTACGTTTCATTTCATGGAAGTAATAAAGTAGTTTATGTAGGCTTTAGGCCATTTAAAATCTATGTACTTGGGTCTAAAAATTAATTTTTATTTTTGCCCCTTCATCTATATCTCCTTCCTTCTTCCGCTGTCTTTCTTGCTCATCTTCTCTCTATATCTCTCCGGGTTTTGTTCTCTCTCTATCAGTCTCTCTCATAGTTTCTATATCCCGAATTTAGAATCCTAAAGGAATAACACTTCTAGTACTGATACAAGATGAACCCAAAGAGAAAAACAAGATGAACATGAACTAGAGAGAGAAAGTGAAGTAAAACAAAGAGGGGTAGCGATGGATATATAAAAAAATGAGAATTGGAATTGGGGACGAGAAACTTGTTGAGTTTCCGTCAACGGGATTCTTAGAGCTTTTTTAGATTTGCATATAGCTTGGACTATGTTCTAATGGCTATAGGAATAGTTGGAGCTATTGTTCATGGTTGTTCTTTTGGTTCAAATACTAACAACATAGATCAGATGATGCAGGAAGTTTTGAAAGTAGATTCACAGAAGAAGATCAAATTTTATTGATAAATTATCCATTTTATGTTGATTACAATGGATACAATTTTGTTTTCTTTGAATTTTTATTGTGCTTTACAGTACTTTGTCGTGGTTGGTGTTTCAATTTTAGCCGCCTTCATCTTTGGTGCTTCAATTCTGGGGTCTTCTCGGGCAGTTAACATTGTGTGAGATTGAATCTCGGTTTCTGTTTTTATTCTGTAACCTCTATATCACGTTCTCTCTCTAAAATGAAAGACTTGCAGAAATTTCATGTTGGATGCGGACGGTGGGAACACTATCACAAAGATTGAGGGAAGATATGAGGGTAGAATTTAACTAAGTCCATTTTTGGACCCAAACTTAATATATTCTTTAAGTAAAATCTTGTTGACTATAATCTTTACGCCGTGGAGATTCTTCTTTATTCCCAAAAGCCAATGTCATAATTTTACAATTTAAAATTTCATTTTATAAGAAGTTCAGTCTAAGAATTCACAATAATTTCTTTTTGGCCCATAGTGTTTGACTAGCTTCTTTTTGGGCTCATGTTTTTCGTAAATTTAAATTTGGCCTTATTTTGTTAACTCTAACAATTAACTCTAATAGTTAATTTTTGTTGCCATAATTACTCTTCTTATATAAACGATATAGTAAATTCAAAACTTGCCCTTTTAAATATGAGATTCCAAATAATTCCAGTTTATTTAGAACAAACTTGGGGACAAAATGTAATTAATTCTCGAAAATTTAACAACGTTAAGCCACCTCATCTCTCCTCCAGTTCATCACATCTCTCCTCCACTTCATCTCTCTCGTCATCTCATCATCTTTTCCAACGAAAGTCGCCAACCAACTGTTTTTCGGCGACCTTCAAACTAAATTTTTTGTTGTTGTTGTTCTTCTTCCTCTCTTTACTCTCTTCTCCGGAAGGGGGCGACCCCCTTCGCCAAAGAAGAGACTAGAATGAGAAAGAAGAGAGCGGGAAAAAAAGAGATGAAGAAGAATATTAAAAATTACAGTTTCGGTTCCTTGAAGATTCGGTTTCAATTTCGAATTATCGTGGTTCTGTTGGGTATCAGGTATTTCTCAGTTCTCTTTAAGATTTGTTACTTAATCATTTTTACTACTACTTAGAAAAATAATACTCCATTAAAATATCTAATTATTATTATTAGAACTTATTTAATACGACATAGATGATGGAATTATTAAAATTTACAATAATTTTTATTTGTTATATGTTTGAAGTTACTATAAAATTTGTTACTAAGAATAATGTATTCATCAATTAGGATATTTTTTTAAGTGAGATTATAATTAGCACGTAATCAGTATTTTAGACTTACAACTTGTAAAAGTTTCAATCTATCACCTATTAGAATCATGTATCCGGTCCGTCTATGATAAGAAATTGCAAATTTAGAGTGTAAGATAAATATCTTCATAGAGTTTAACAAAATGTTGTTTAGCCATTTATGGGGCTATCCTCGAAACTAATAAAGGGTTAGCTTGATGAATGAGTTGTCTCGGAGGCCTAAATGGAATTAGAACTTCTTGTATCTCTACCAACAACTCTTCTCGCATCCAAAACTAAAATCAAACTAGGAGAACTAGGGGATTAGAGCATGTCCAATACAAAACTTACAAAAAACTAAAATAGTCAATGTGTCAAGACTCAATCGAGTTTTTCTTTCCTAGATGTCAATATTGAGATCCCCGAACCCCGATTCAAAAAGCATCTCCAATGTAACACTCTACAAACTTAAACTTAACTTAGGTGTCATTTCCTAGATGGTTAGATTTGTTTTTAATATTGAGTGTCCAATTGAGACCCTCAAAAGAAATCTCAAATATTGAGTTTCTTCTTGAGATATCTCAACATCAAATGATGCCATGTTATTTTGAGATCCAAATTGAGTGTTGCATTGGAGAGAGTTTACAAAAAAAACTCAAAAAATTCTAAGAGCATCTCCATGCAAAACTCAATCTTAGAAACTCGGAGTGTCACATAGGATTTTCTGAATTTTTCTTAAAAAATCATCTCCAATGCAAAATTCAACTAGGATCTCAAAGATGACGTGTTGAGGGTGGAATAGAGATATCTCAAGAGGACATATTCTAATTGTCCAACTCATCAAGATTTGAATTTCAACCAATAAAAATCAAGTATTCGTATAATTCCAAAAGGGAAATGATAAAGTTACAAAAGATTTTGACAAAAAAATGTTCCCAGCTGATGTGGCGGGTGTGGTTTCAAACTTTGACCAAATCTAGGCCGTTGAGAGATGAAAATCACAACCGCCACATCAGCTGGGAACCTTTTTTTGTCAAAAATCTTTTGTGATTCTAGCATCTCTCATTCCAAAATAACTAATTATATTTTTTACCAAAATAACCATGCCACATAAGTAAAAAATAACAAGTTTAGAGTTTTGCATTGGAGACATACAAGAATTGAGGATCTCTGTTTTCGCCACCTATGAGTGAGAATCTCAATTGGAACTCGACAAATAAGACAAATAAAGATTTTTTTGAGTTTTGCATTGGAGATGCTCTAAGTGACACTCTAAGTTTTTCAATTTGAGTGCTTCATTGGAGATGCTCTCAAATGGAATTCTTAAATCTCCTCCTTGTTTCTCTCCGTGTTTGCATCTATCTACAATAAAATAATTGGGGATTCTTGTTTTGCATAAACATAAAATGCCAAACAACTTCCGAAGACATCTCTGAAACTTTTCTTTCATGCTAATAAATTCTTTTTCTTACTTGTTTTGGTTCTGATTCTATAATATAAAAATGAAATTTAAAAATAAAAAAAGCAGGTATCAATCGAGAATCAAGTATTTAAGACTTATTACTTAATAATTTTAAACTTCATGTTTGTCTGATTATGGTTGTGTCTTTGTTGTTTAAACTTCATGTTGTAATTCCCATTAGCCTATTGGCTTTTATATGAAGTTTGATTTCCAAAAACAAAATAATAATAATAATTTTAAGTACTAATTAGGACAGTTATACTCCACTTTACAAGTCTAACTATTTTTATTAAAATTTATTTTATAAGAGTATATGATCAAATTATTAAAGTTTACAATAAATTTTAAATTTTATTACTTAATTATTTGAACTGCTTTAGGGTGTTATACAACTTTAAAAGTCGAATTATTTTTATTAAAACTTAATTAATAAGAGAGATTGTTTTGATTATTAGATTATAATATTTAACTAAGTGAATCAAATGATGTAATTTGAATATAATTAACATTATTGATAAGTAATTCGGACCTTAAGAGTTTACAAAGTGTTAATTAATCACCTATTATAATAGAGTATCATTAAGAGTATCAACATACCAGTATTGATTTTTATGCTTTATAATAGAAGGATCAAGAGTTAGAATTTATAAAAGAAATCTTGTATTCGTCGGGTATCAGCTATCTATAAATTTTCTTATAACACTACCTAAACAAATTAAACTTTTCACTCTTGTCTAGTTAGTTGTGGTTTGGTATGTGTTTCTTTCTTTCATCTTCTGCTAACCAGTCCTTCTTCACTGTTAGATCATCGACATGATCTTTGAATAGGCCAGTCTTCTTGTTACTTTTATCGATCTTGTAGCCTCTAAGGATCCCCACAAAAGGGTAGTGAGGATGCCGCTATCATGATATCCAGCAACATTTTTTCTGTCTCCTTTGCATAGCCATACCGTCTGCAGCCATGAAGATACGACTGTTCTTGTTCGTTGAATGTACCAACAATTTTGAGTTTTTGCTTCTTGTTCTTGTTCGTTGAACTCATCGACTTTGTGAACTCTATGTTGGTGGTTTCAACCTTCTTCTCCTCTCCCATTTTCTTTGTCATCTTGTTTCAAAAATCAGTATACTATTAAGTTGGGTATAGGTAAGGGTATCAATAGACCGATAGAGATTAGGGTATCTTAGTATCTTGAACAGGTTATTAAGAATTGCGGTTCCGCTTCTTCGTTGTTTCGGTTATATAAGATAAGGATCTGGAATCAGAACCCGTAAAATGCAAGTACGCATGGGGTATCAAGTATTAATCAGTTCTTTTTAAAACTTGTTATTTAATCGTTTTAGTGGTAATTAAGAAGGTTATACATCTTTTAGAAATCTAAATATTTTAATTAGACTTAATCTATTAAGAGATAGATGATCGTATCAATAAAATTTGTTATATGTTTGAAGTTGCTATAAAATTTGCTATTAAATACATTTATTATCCGAACCGACCAAACTAATCTGATCCAAGCAGATTTGAGCGGTTTGTCCAACGGTCATCTAGATTGGTTCTGATACTATAAGGTCAAAGCCGAGAGGTTTGGTTCGGTTCATGAATTTGTTTGACGGATAACTGAAAAAGTCAAACCAAACCATTTATTATTATCTTTTATATAATATATGTAAAAATATACTATTGGGACGATAGATAGTGGAGATTCAATTGATTATCTCTTTTTTTTTTATCTTCCTCGAATGTTGATAAACTATGTCGAATTAATCACGTACATATACACCTAATGGTTTGTGAGATAATACTAATTTTTACACGTTCTAAGTATAATAATAGATTTTAAACTCGAAAATTGGCTCTTGACAAAATTTTAACCTTTCGTTCGATTATCCAACTGAACCAAACCGTTTATCTATAGTTTGGTTCGGATTGAGATTACAATAACCGAACTCTTTGAATCAGACTATGGATAGACTCTATCCAACCTACCTAGCTATTAGTTCACAAATTCAGGCAAAATCTCATTAGTTATAAGAAAGTACTTGGATCAAAGGTCAAAGCCGAAGTATATTCAAGGAATATCTATATAACAAAACATAACAGGGTTAAAGCTGACTAGGACAAAATAAATAAAGCTGATTGGGACAAAATAAATAAAGCTGATTGGGACAAAATAAATACATCTAATCTCTTCAACCGGAAATGACCGTCCAATTCTCCATCAAGAGAGCGTTAGAGAACCTTTTCTCTTCCACTCTTTTTTTTTGAAGCCAAGGGAACCATTTCCATTAATAAGTGATAAAATCACAGTGTTTACATGGATGATACATCATTCTTATTTCTCTCATTTGAAAACTTCATGAGAGTTACATACCTTTAAATGCAAAGTGCCTCATGAAGAGAAAGAAATGAGACTAGACACAGACTCAATAAAATGACCCTAAAGGTCGTGAATGAGAAGACCCTAAAGGTCGCGAATGATAAGACCCTAAAAGTCGCCAAAAAGTAATACTAATACAAATACTAAAATAACCACAGTAGTCTTTACCGGAAAGTCGTCGTCGTCACTGGAAAAACCGTTTTCATCACCGGAAAACCGCCTTCATCGTCGGAGAACCGCCTCCATCACCGGAGAACCACCACCACAGGGGAACCGCCGTCAATGCAACCACCCACTGCCCCATATCTTCACTCACACAAACAAACCACACAGAGTAACCCATCTCTATCTTCATCTTCATTTCTATCTTCTTCTTCATCTTGTTTGAATTTGCCAATCAACAAAACCAGATAAGGTAAACCATTTGATGATTCAAAATTTTCTTCCCTGCCAAAGACTTAATGATCGTTCAATAGTATTGAATCGATTCCTGAGAAGCCCAATGATTTAAATAACCCAAAGAAGAAAGGTCAAATATAACAGATGAGATTGGCAACAATTGCTAGTAATAGTAATGGAATCGAATAATTCTGGTCGGAAAGAAATCGATGGAGATTATCTTCTGTACTTTCAACCACTTGTATTTCTGGTTCTTGTGTTGACAAACTTCTAGTTGTTGTCTAAATACTCCATCAGCATCTTCCATATTTGAACATTTGAAGAAGAAAACAGTAAAAGACTAAGATTATAGGTCTTCAAGACCATCATCAAAAGTCCTCAAGACCATAAATTAATTGAAATCCCTTCTCTTCCACTCTTTAAACATTGGTTCTCATCACTTCTTCAAAAAGATGGACCAAATTTTTATTAAAGTAAGTTTTCCCCTGCAACTTTTGCCCATTTTACACCTTCTAGTTCGAATTCCATTGATTAAATGTTGTATACAAATTTTTTGGATGATATCTTACCTAGATTAGGAAGAATATGCAGAATTTTTTTTTCAGACAATTGGCCGTAATTTTGGTTTGGAGAGAGTTGATTCATGTTAGGCCAGTTTACAACTCGCTATAATTATTCAGGTAAACATATTTTGACATAAGTTGTTTTGTATAAATTCCATATGTGGTTTATATCTTCTCCATTTTCTATCCTTCTTTGTATTTGTAACCCTCTCATTTTATATTTTTCTCACTCCTATTCTCTGCAAACGTCGTTTTTCATTTACACCCATATTCTTAAAAACTCTATTTATCCTAATAATTATAAATTCTTTTTTTTGCTATTTTAGTTGTATTAAACAAGAACGATCCATTCATACACATGTTAGTGAATTGGGTTTTTTAATGATATTCATATCTAACATCAATCTTTAATAGTTACTCATTTTGTGGTGAAATGGGTGCCAGAATGATATTGATATTCATATTTACTAATCTTTCGCTGAAATGCCAGAAAGAGATTTTGAATCATGAACAATATTAAATGAAGATAATATATAAATGTTGCTAACTTCTATGGTGCTTTGTTTTCTATTGAACATATGACTCTTTCAGGAGTTTAACCAAATCAAGTAACAATTATTAGGTTTATTTGATTTAGGGTATTTTGGCCTTCATAATTTTATTGGACTCTTTATAATCTCACTACAACAAATAGTTTTGTGTACTTTGATCTTCATGGTTGTTCATCTTAGTTTGCGTATAGTTGGTCGAATTTTGTGATTTTCATCTATAGGGTGGACAAATAAGACTAGCAACGGCAATTGTCGGGGGCTAAGAACTTCATTTAATTAACATTTAGCGGTAACTCGATCTTTTAAGCCCGAGTTATTTTATCTTCCTTTTATAGTAATAAAAAACGTTGCATAGGTAACAATTCGTAAGATTATTTGATTTTGGGATATTTTAAACTCCATATTTTTAGTCTGAACCCTAATATCCCTATTCAGTATATGTCAAACAAGAGAATCTAATCACCAGAAGCAATTCTTTTTACTTTGATATTATTGTTCATGCTTTTGAGTATGTTTGACCCAGTTTTGTGATTTTCCTGTATAGAGTGGATTTACACAGTTGTTGTTGATCCAGTTAGAGGTGACAAAGCAAGTATGTTGGTTACGTTAGTACTGTATTAATTTAATTGTTCCGGTTCATGATGTTTAGTACTTATCAAAATTGTTGCTTCTCACTCTTAATCATGTCTTGTTTCCGAATTCTAATGCAGCTAGAAGTTGTAAGAAACTTTAGTTGAAAGTCTCGAAAATAGGGATCAGTTGATAAGGGCTTCTTGTATACTTTTTTTTGTATAGATCAAATATATCAGAAGAAGCATTAAGAAAAGCACAAAAGTTACCGAATTGGGCTCCCTACACACACGACCAAATTCAATTACAATGCGAATTGCATCACCGGGTTTTCCATCAAACACTGAATTCGGAATATAAACATCCAAGTAGCTAAGTTTTGGGTGAAAATGATTGAAATCTAGAATTTTTAAGAGAGATCAACTAAGAGAGATGAGAACTGCGACTAGATTGAGATATAAATTTCGAATGATAGTAGATTTAGAGAGAGATTTCACGATTTGATTGAGATGAAGAGGAACTGGAGAGTCTATTAAAGTTGGGTATCAATAAAGGCATCAACAAAGCAAGCCTTTATCTAGGGGAGCGATCGTAATCTTGGGAGGCTAAAAATGGAAGAAGTTCCTATATTCTCCACCAACAACTCTTCCCATCAAAATCCAAAAGCAAACAGGGATCAAATGGAATTCCTAGATTTCTTTTGGGGTATTTAGCGTTAGAGTCAAAGAAAAGTACCGACAGTAGTATTTTGGTCAATAATTTATCCATTATAGGGTCTGAATCACAGACTAACTGTTGACCCAGTGGACTAGAAAAGGTCGTTAATAGCCGTTAGTTTGTGACCCAAATGCTAATGCTGTTATTTTTTCGTTGACCCTAACGCTAACTCTACCTTTTAATAATTGAAACATGGGCGTCTTAAGGAAAATTAGTGAAAGATTTGTGGATTTCAGGAGTGTATACATTTCAATGGAGAACTTGTCAGATTTGAAAATTTGTTAAACGTAGAGTGGAGCCTAGTCCTAAGCTAGATCTTTCACTATCGATAGTAGTTAGCCTTGCGAAAGATATGAACCATGACCGACGAACCCACTAGTAGAGAGTCATGGCCACCCACAACCTACCATTGGTAGAAAGACAAGTTGTGTTAGCATATGTCACTGTAGTGGATCTACTGCTTAGCATAGCCCCCTTCAATGTATCAAGGAAATAGTCGTAAGAACTCGCCCGCCGAGATTCCAGAGAGCAACTTTATCAAACGCCCGGTAAGAAAATTATGTCCATGTGATATTTGTGAAAAATATTTGAGTGTCATGAGAACAAAAAGAAAGTGATCTAAAGAATTTGTAGGGAAAAAAATCTTATGCTTTAAGGCACTAGTACAACAATTTCGTATCAGAAAGACGCAAAAATTTGAGGACGCAAATTTAAGTATTGAGTAAAGCGTGTTCCCTCTACAATCGACATATTGAATTCGATGAAAATTTATGTTTTAAAATTACATTGTAGTTTTGCTAGATTGATCAATATGCTTTTACTTTTGCATTACAATTTACTTCTAAGATACTTAGTTTTAGGGTCAACGTAAAGTACCGGCATTAGTGTTTGGGTCACAGACTAACGATTGTTAACGACCGTCTCTAGTCAATTGGGTTTACGGTTAGTCTGTGACTCAGACCCTATAACGGACAAACTCTTGACTCAAATGCTAATGGCGGTATTTTTCTTTGACTCGACACTAAATATCCCATTTCCTCTTATTAATAGTTTTTGGTTCCAATATTATACAAAAATTTAAAAATGAAACGTTATTATAACTTTTTTTTTGTGAACAAATTTTATTATAACTTATTAATAGGAAATAGATGATCGAATCATTAAAATTTACAATAAATTTTATTGTTTTATGTTTAAAGTTGTTATAACTTTATTATTAATATATTTTGTTTATCAATTTATAATATTTAACTAAGTCAAAAATTAAATGACATAATTTGAATATCATTAACATTAATAAGTAATTTTGTCCTCAAAAATTTGCGAAGTATCAATTAATCACTTATTAAAATTGAATATCATTAAGGGTATCAACATTTCTCGGTATTCATTACTTTTATGTTTCTTTGTAAGTTTTAATGTTTAAAAATTTTAATTGATTATTGTTGTTTAGATTCTAGTATGGTGATTTACATTGGGTTTTGGTAAGTATTTGTCTACCAATTAACTAATGTTATGTTTAAGTAGTTTAATTGTTTAAACACACTCTCTTACATTTTGGTATCATTTACTTACAACTTTTGTACTTCAGGTTATTTATCTGAATTAACGTATATTTTATTTACGGCGCAAATTTAAGCAGATAAAGATACACTCTCACTGCGTCAAAAGATCGATGAATAAGGTGTATATAATTTTGGCTAAATGAGAAAAGTTAAAGTAGAAGCCATTCGGGAAGCTGCGAAACATGACAGGTCAACGGTAGGCCCAACTCATATATATAGAGGTTTCCAAGTTCCAAAGAAAACTCTATTATAAAAGAGTTTTCCAAGCTTCACTGTTCACATATCTACAATATAGATTATTAATTTGAATATTCATTTTGTTATTAATTTATAATATTTATTATTAAAATATGTTATTAAATAAAATTTGTTAATAAATTTTGATTAAATTTATAATATTTATTAAATTCAAGTGACGTAATTTGAGTATAATTAACATTAATAAATAATTCGGATTTTAAGAACTTGCAAAGTATCAATTAATCACCTATTAAAATTGAGTATCATTAAGGGTATCAACATATTGATTTTTAGCGTCTGCCATAGTTCAAATAAGACAATAGACGTAACAAACAAACCAAAAAAAAAAATGAAATCTTACGACATTCTTTCATTTGCCCACTAATTTTATTTGATTATTTCTAAATCTAATTAACATTAATAAGTAATTTAGATCTTAAAATTTTGAAAAGATATCAATTAATCGCCTATTAAGTTGGGTATAAGTAAGGTATCAATAGAAAATAAGGATGTAGAACGTAATCTGGTATGAAGTATTAATCGGTTTGTTTTAAGACTTATTTAATTGTTTTAGTGGTAATTAAGAAGGTTATAAATCTTTTAGAAATTTAATTATTTGAATTAGACTTTATCTAACAAGAGATACATGATGGTATTAATAAAATTTACAGCAGATCTCATTATATGTTTGAAGTTGCTATAAAATTTGCTATTAAATACATTTGGTATCCAAACCAACCAAACCAATCTAAGTCAGCAGATTTGGGTGGTTTCGCGACCGATCCAATGATTACAAAAAGATTAAGTTCTTTATTTATCACTACGAATCCTATTACAAATTTTTTTACAGATCATATAGTAAAGTTGAGGAAGAATGAAGTTCAATCTTTCTTGGTGGGCTATGAGTTTCGATGTATTGGGCGTATCCGTATTTATAAAAGATTTTATTTTCGTGCTCAATTACAGATTACGAAAAGTGCAAAAAGATTTCTTTCATGCTAAGATTGGAAAAAAAGGTGGAGGAAACTAACAAAACCCTCAGAAGATATGGTGGTCTGATCGGAATATCATGGTGACGGGGATTCGTGGCAACAACATTGTATCAAAACCTGCTTCAAATCCAGCTAGAAAGAAAAATAGAAATACTGACAAGAAATAGAAAAAAAAAGAAGAGAAATGGAAGACGAAAGAAGAAAAGGTGAAGGAGACACAGAATTAGAAGACAAACTCATGATATTATCTTCTAATTGGTCATCAACACGTGATTATCATCAAGACTAGTCGCCGCACCATTTCAATCGTACATCGCCTCAACTCATCCAAATCTATATATGCATACGAGGTTTGTCCTAAAATGGGGTCCAATGTTACATTCTAAATTCGTACTTTAAATTCTTCAATTAAGAACTGCAAAAAAACACTAACTTTTGAGCATTGAAGTGTATTCGGCCCTAGATTACTGATGCAGGCACTCTCCCACAACCATATTTTCCACTTATTACGGGCCTACACCTTTAGAATTTCCGTACGGCTCTTGCTTCGGTTGCCTGTATTCTGCCGTCTGCTTCTGCATTCAGGGGCTTTAGGGGGTGGTACACCTACCGCTGGCCCAAAGTTTTTCAGCTGCTCTTTGGTTGAGATGTAGGAAATGGGAGATAGTGGGGAGGAGTGACATTATGGTTACAGGAGAACCGCTCCCATCTGTCTATAGTGATATAAGGGCACTCCTTATCATAAATAATCGTAAACTAAGGAGGGGCAATCAAGACACTTTCTTAGTTTAGCTTTAGCATATATAGCGCTCCAATAAAAAGCTCTTGAGTGTCACCTTTTACTCTCAAGCTCAATACTGTTATAAACCCGCTTATCCAATTTAGAAGGCCTGCTGTAAGAAGGAACCAATCTCGGTTTCAGACTGGTGAAAGCCCGACCGGTTTTCAGGAGGAAATCCCATGGAGTGCGTGTGAAGCCATTGAATTCAGGTGACTCATGAATCCTTCATCCTAATCAAACACACAACTACAAGTTCATATAGGAAATTTGAAGAGATGCCAAAAATTTATGGCTTTGAAGACAACCAGCTCATCCCTTTATTCCCTAGTCTGTGTCCTTGTACAACCTGCAACCAGCTCATCCCTGCAAAAATGATGAGCCCACATCCTTAACACAGTTTCATTGCAAAGGGTTGAAGACAACAATTTGGTGTTTAACTCAGATAAAAGCTAAACTATATGACATTGATCAACTATAATATACATATTCATCCGAGATTTTGCACACTAAGTGTGACTGTATGAGCAACTTCGGTATTGCAATTCTTACAATGAACATCAAACAGTTCAGCACAGAAACAAAGTCTGGATATGATATAACAAAAGAATTGTTGAATGAATCAATGTGATTATACAATGTTTTATTAAAAGAAACAAAGTCATATACTGTCATCTTCATATCGGTAGGTATTGATCTTGTAAACTCATATAACTTCATAGTAAAGGACACTTCAATGTAACATGCAGGACTGTGGAAGATGAAATACCCAAAATTCTTGATCCAACAGAGACATGGACAGACGTTGGTCGATCGTTGTTAGCCAGAATACATGCAACCCCATCCGCACTTACAGGAGATATATGAACTGCTTGCAGTCGACAGGACAACAAATCCGCTTACATGTAGCTGGTTCCACAAGAGATCTTTCGTTGAACAATTTTTTGATAAATTGATATGATTTAAGGTAGATGTAGCCACCAACAAAATGTTAACATGATATATATATATATATATATATATATATATATATATATCAACGTCGCCAAGCATGTGTCTTCTCTTTCGTTCTCTGTGTAATGGCCTTCTAGATGAAACTTCAGCATATAAAAAAGAATGAACTTAATTGAGGAAGGAAAGAGGTCATACATAGAGAATCAAAATTGGGGATCGAAGGAAAAAAGCTTTCTTTGTTCATCTGTTGGATTCACCAACCATCGACAAAACATCCAGGCGGCAGCAACAACTGAACAGAGGGAGAGCATTGCTAGAAAACCAAAATGAGAAACATCATTTGCAATTATTGCGATTCCCAACATCACAAACTCTGCAAGACTTGCAACTGAAAGTTCTGTAGTCCCAATAAGATTGGCTTTAGAAGCTGGTATCCCAGTCTGAAGAATCTGGGACCCAAGAACATCATATGACATGTGACCTAACCTTGATATTACCTACAAATAAAAGAAACAAAACAATATCATGAGAAAACATGAACCCCTCATAACTTAGTCAATCAAGTTCTTTAGTCTAGGTCCTCTAGGATTAGGATTTTCGGCGTCCTGCAAATTAAGACTTCGATCAAGTCTTGTGATACAAGAAAGGTATAATGTAGACAATATTAGATTAGTCAAAAGTTAAAGCAGGTTTTATGAGATTTTAAGCATCTCAAACTATTAGGGATTAGAGAAATACTACTCTTCTCGGAGGTATAATGTAGACAATATCTGTAATTCAAGAAAAACGGCACCCTTCATGTACCATAAAATATGAACTGAGACACTACATTAAGTGCATAGGAAAAATCAGGATGGGTCAATGTTCGACGCAAAAGAGATGCCACTATTTTCTAATATAGTGTGGGATAGGTCAAGGACTTGCCATCTACCAAGAGATGCAAACCCAGTATTACCAAGCCCGGGGATGATTTAACTTAAAACCGTACAAATTCAAAGTTTAAAAATATCATATGGTGTATGAGTTAAAAGCAAGCTTTGTCATTGACAATGGCCTCCCTCTATAACTATAGTATGTAGATATCCCCATGTTTTTCATATGTGACATTCCCACAAGAGAAATAATATTCCGATATGACATAGGAATTTTTGCACGCTGTAATAATGTCATACACATATAGAAGATCTTACAAGGTTGATATAGCATGGGAGCTCCAAAAATTCTGTCCAAATCATAATTGTTTTAAAGACTGTATGGGATAAATTTACAAAGAGAGGGGCACCTAACCAATTGAAAGAATCAAAACAGGCAAACGGAAATAGATAGCAAAAAGAAAGAATTGAATTGGGAACGTCATGTATTAGATTGACAAAAAATATAAGACCGATTAATATACAAAACTAAGCTCAGGGAATGGAGATATCATGGATAGATACACCATAAAATAACACAAAAGTGCAACATACAAGAAATACAGAACGACACAACCAGGCGACTCAAAGATGTCAGTCAAACATTCTACAAATATCATTGATCACCAGTTTCCACTGTAAACTAGCATTGAACTTGTAAACACAAAACTAAACAAGCCAGTCAAGCTTCTCTTGCTCCGTGTTTGACGACCAATTGGGTTCAATCCAACCACAATTTAGCTGTTCTTTTGTGTTGTAGAAATTCTCAAGAGAATGCTGACTCCCAACAGAATGACACATACCTGTTTTAAAAGAATAGAATAAAATTCCCTCACCATGAAATCTAGAGAAGTATACATTATTCCCCATGCGACCTTCTGAAGCGACGGCAGAGAGACATGTGGTATCACTTATGAACAACATATGCTTCCCCAAACTTTCAACTTTAACCCATTTCTTCTTAAGAGAATCCAATCTGAAAATCCTAATCCTCCCTCCTAGATTGCCTATGTATACTGATAAAAGATTTCCATCACACTCCACCAAGAAACACCGAGTAAATGAAGTACATGGTGTTTTAAGTGTTTTAATAAGTTTCCAACCCGATGCACCCTTAGAACAAAAAACACCTAAATTTCCTTGCAAATCTAAGCAATAAAAACCTTCAGCAAAGAAAACCGGATTGCTAAGACATGTCTCGAAATTCTGATGCAATCCCCAGGGAGGTCCCACAGAATTCCTACATATGCTCCCACGCCAAAATTTTTGTCCCCGTCTAATGGTGTAGATTTTGATACTAGGAAGCATATATGTAACAATTGCAAAAATGACACAGTCTGAAGAAGTCGGTACTGAGGAGAATGACATGATAATATCATACTCATGCTCATGCTCTATGTGAGGAAGTTTGATCTTCCTTCTCGTGAAGGGGTTGAAGAAGAATAGTTTTCTCTCGCCTTTAGACATTAGGAGCCAACCGCCCTTTGAATAGCGGATCGAAGCACCTGATAATCCAAATGCAGATAGGTCCATAAGATATTTCTCATTATTATGCATTGGGTTGATCATAGTGTAGATGGGGGATATCTTGTTACATAAAACCAACCACGGAGATAAAGATGTGGTATCAATAGAAGAAACTTTCCAATCCAATGCAGGGATTGCCAATCGATTAGTTTTACAAACATCACGCAAATGTATGTAATCAATCGGGTTTAAATAACTCGCTATGGACTTCAAGATGTCGCCATTAAGAACATTCAGAGTATCTACAACTTCTGATTCACCTCCAGTCTTTCCCTGATCAGCATTCTCATTTTTATCTTCTTCATTCTTAACTAACCAATCTTTTGTTTTTGAAGTCATACAGGCGGAAACCGAGCAGCTCACCCGTGGAGTAATACCATCCTTATACGGTGAACATAGGTGTATACTGTTGTCCTCAAGGTCAAATTTATACAAATTCCCAGCTTCTGTGTAATAAAGACAGCCCTTGGTAAGACCGAGTTGGGATGCCGAACAAGAAGCGGTCGTGTCATTTTCACCAATAAAGAGTACATGATCATTCAAACTTGTAACTTTCTTCCAAACAAGTAAAGATAAATCCATCTCATAAATATGTATATCGATTAATCTATCGCGGACAAGTCCAGTATTATAATATCTAATAACCTTAAATATATCATCACCAGATTTCAGAATTACTATTTGGAATGGATTACACAATGGATTTACTGGCCGAACATATTTAGAATACCTTATAGTTAGGGTTTCATCAAATAATTCCATCTTGACATTTTGCCAATTAGAAGAAAATAAATATAATTCTCTATCAGAAGAGCAAAAAAGAGATTGAATACATAAGTTTTCCAATTTATGGGTTCTCCAAAATTTGTCTTGTCCAAGTCGGCAAAACAGAAGCAAGTGATAATAACTATGTCTTACCCGTTCATCCAAATCATTTGATAATAATTCATTATTTCTAATAAAACTAAAGAGTAAGAAAATCATTGAGTCATCATGAAGATTACCAGACGAAGAAGAAGGAGAAGACAGAACGCATCGACTAAGAAAATAAGCTGCTGGCTTCTCCAAATCGGAATCATTAGTAGTAGTAATCCATTGGAGCAGACTAGGTAATTCAATCTTCTCACAAGTATCTGGATTCCATAGATAGCAATGCCCTAATTCCCAACTTTCATCCTTACTGTAATTATTATCATCTTCCTCGTCATCTTCGTATTCAACGCAGAAGATAACTAACCATTCTCCTTCTTCTTCTTCTTCTGGGTTAGGGTTAACAATTTCCCAAATCGATTTATGACTGTTCTCTGGTACGATGCACTTTCTTCTTCGGCAAGTATCACCGCTACTTGATACATAGAAATCACTTTCAGAGAAAATTAACCGAGCAAGTGGTGGTGGTTCTGGTGACACTGCTGCTGCCATGGGAATCGACCCAAAAGCTCTGAAACAATTTTAGGGCTTCACTTGTTTTATACTTATAACGTTACCCTCCTCGTACATTCTTATATATATGGAGATAAAAAAAAGCTATGCAATCGATGGACTCGATTTGGCGGGAAAATTTTAGGGTGCTTCTATATGGCGAGGAAAGCTTCCTCTTTTACGCTTCGTCCGCCCTCACTCGTAGATAACAAACCAAGGACACTCGAACCGGGGGTAAGATGTGTTGGACTTGATAACATAGACTCAGGCTAGTACGAATGCCCTCAGATTACCCAAGTCCGAAGTCCACTGGAGTGGCAAGAAAGGGGCAGCCGAGGCAAAAAGGGCGGAAGGTTTTAAAAGACACCAAAGTTTAATTACGCCGTTAGGTTCTAGGAACATCTAACGCGGTCCCATATTACTACTGTAGGCACCACCCTTCCGAAACCAATTTTGTGGTCGTCATTCTGCAACTGGGGTACCTACCAGCGTAATCTGAGACGCCTTTAGAACTTTCCTCTTGCTCTTGCTTTGGTTGCTTTCATTTCGGGGGCTTTAGAAGATGTTACACCTTCCTGTCATGGAGTAAAGTATGATGATTTAGTACTGTCACACATTACGAGTATAGAACTTATGCTTCAAGACTGACGCAAGTCGATCACGAGTTAGTCTTTCTTTAAGTTTGCCTAGTAACCATGATTATAAGCAACTACATGCTCAAGAGACTAGCAAGAACAAAAGGTTTACCATCACTTGGTAGAAACTAGAAAGGAACTCTTCTACAACCAAAGAACTCTGAAGTACAAACTATATACAAGCTTGCTTCCTAAGTCACTTACACTTTGGACTCTCTAACCCTTGGATTACTTCTGAGACGCTATGCAAATGAGCGAGACTCGCCCTTAGGACTCATGGAGAATTCTAGAACATCCTTCTAGAAGTCTCTACCCACATCCTAGCTCCAGACTACTCTTGAATCCTCCAGGTCTTTTTTGAGTTCTCCCGAGTCTTTTAGAATTTCTGAGATCCTACCAGCTTGTTCTTGAGTTCTCCAAACAATTCTAATGACCTCAACCTTGAGAATTTATCTCCGTAGGTCTCCACCAAGGAAGATGGTGTCACAGATGCTCATGTCATTGACCCATCCTTCAACCAGAAACTTATGGGCGTGACATACGGCTAGCCCTCAAGTTTTCCAACAGCTCTTCGGTCGAGATATTGGAAATGCTTGGCAGTGGAAAGGAGTGACGATTTGGTTAGTGGAGAAAGGTTTCAGGCTAGTAAAACCCCGGCAGGTTTGCAGAGAAAATCCCATCGAGGATGAGTCAAACCATTGGATTCAGAAGAATCATGAATCTTTACATCTTACCGAAAAGTTATAACTGTCCTCTATAGGCTGAAATTTCAGATCTTCTATCTTACTGGTACAACCTGCAACAAGCTCAGCCCTGCAAAAAAGATGAGCCCACTGTCCTTGACCCAGTTTCCTAGCAAGCTCCAGGTTGAAGACAACAATTTTACTTTTTAACTCAATAAAAGCTAAACTATGTGACATTGATCAACTATGATATACATATTCAATTTTCAAGATTTTGCACAGTAACTGTGGGCAAATTTGGTATTGCACTTCTTACAATGACCTTCAAAGAAAATACAAAAACAAAGTCCGGATATGATGTAATTAAAAGAATTGTTGAATGAATCAAGTTGATTATACAATGTTCTAACAAAGCCCATTCTACTAGGGCTTGGACTCCATCATTAGCAGATAAAGCTCGCTCATCTCCATAGGTATGAATCTTGTAACTTCATAGTAAACGACTTTTCAATGTAACATGTAGGCCTGTGGAAGATGAAACACCCAAGATTCTGATCCAACAGAGACATGGACAGATGTTGTTCGATCGTTGTTAGCAAGAATATATGCAGCCCCATCCGCGCTTACAAGAGATATACAAACTGCTTCCAGTCGACAGCACAATAAATTCGATAACTTACATATAGCTGGTTCCACAAGAGATCTTTCGTTAGATAATTTTATGATAAACTGATATAATTTAAGGTAGACGCAGCCGCCAAAAAAAATGCTAACACTATATATATATATATATATATATATATATATATATATATATATATATATAATGTTGGCAAGCATGTGTCTTCTCTTTTGTTTTTTATGTAATGGCCTTCTAAATGAAGCTTCAGCATATAAAAAAAGGATAAACTTAATTGAGGAAGGAAAGTCATACATTGAGACTCAAAATTGGGGATCGAAGGAAAAAAGCTTTCTTTGTTCATCTGTTGGATTCACCAACCATCGACAAAACATCCAGGCCGCAGCAACAACTGAACAGAGGGAGAGCATTGCTAGAAAACCAAAATGAGAAACATCATTCGCAATTATTGCAACTCCCAACATCACAAACTCTGCAAGACTTGCAACAGAGAGTTCTGTAGTCCCAATAAGATTGGCTTTTGAAGCTGGGATCCCAGTCTGAAGAATTTGGGACCCAAGAACATCATATGACATGTGACCCAACCTTGATAATACCTACAAATAAAAGAAACAAAACAATATCATGAGAAAACACAAACCCCTCATAATTTATTTATTTTGTTAAAAGTAAACCCCTCATAAGTTAGTCAATCAAGTTGTTTAGTCTAGGTCCTCTAGGATTAGGATTTGAAGCCTCCCGCAAATTAAGACTTCGATGAAGTCTTGTAATACAAGAAAGGTATAACGTAGAAATGATATATTAGTACAATAAAGAACATAGACTAACTAACTAACTAACTAACGACACTAGAGTTTACAATTCGTCAAAAGATGGTAAATCGGCTAATACCCATGACCCATGATGCTACATGTGGTTTATATTACGCTTCAGCTCATGATTTTAGGATATGAAATTCTCATGTTATGTAAAAGGTAAAATGACTAAATATTTGTTTGATTTGAGTTGGCCACATATATTTGAGAGATCAATTGGGTGCCAATGGTATCTGAGTTTCCATTGCTACAGGAAAATAGATAGTCATAAACAAAACTTACTATCAAGAAAAGGAAGAAAAGCAGGGGTGTTTGCTGGGAAAGAGAACCACTCCAATACACAGCAACAGCTAATGTGAGAAGGGAAGCCTGCAAGATTAGTCCAGCTGCTCCAGCCTGGCACCATCAGGTCATATTTGTTAGCCTTGATTAGGCTCTAAATAAGGCAACATAACGAAAAGGACAAATGTCAGAAGAAACAACCTTAAGAATGCCAAGCCGCTTCACTAGGCCTGAAGAGATGAATGTTGCTGCCACACCCATGAAAGCGCACAATCCACTAAACCCACCAATAATAGAGGGGTTTAGACCTATTAAATGTTGAACACAATTTATTCAGAATTGAAGATAGAAATGATAATAGTTCAACAAAGCTAGCTCTTCTTTTCTTTTTAATACTAAAGCTACTTCTCCTAATCTCCTATGGTAACATAAAGGTACAATGTTGAAAAAAAATACCACGCTGGGTTAAAAATGCTGTCATTAAGCCACCGGGAGTAAGAACGACGTTGAAGTACAGGAGTACGTAAGCTAAGCTTGCAGGAAGAACAGGTTGCTGCTTGTATTCCATCCACCCATGCTTGATGGCATCCACACCTCTTTCAACTAATTATTACAAAATATACTTTTATTTAAAAGATAATGTGGAAGAACAGAGGCTGAATTGATATACCAACCATAAATTACAGAATCATATATATTCACCTAAATTTGCATCAACCGACAGAGGTGCTCCTTCAAAAGTTCTACCACAGATCTGGGGACATTTCGAGCGATCAAGAACACCGGATGAAACTTTGTTACAGAGCCACATAAGAAAGACCTTCAAAATAGAAAATGAATCAGGAGATTAGAAAGATGGCAAGAGAGAACCATTAAGCGGGTAACAAAGAACGTAATTACCACAACGGGAAGAGTGAGTATCATTAAGCCAGCAGCAAGCTTCAAGCAGGTAACAGGGTCATACTTCGACAAAAGAATGCCGAAGAGGGATGCTCCAGCTATCTGTCACCATGAAACATAGTCTTATTTCAGAAATTTTCATGAGTACACAATATTTTATCAAATTGATTTTTTTACTTGTTTCTTCAAATGTAGAGAAGATAATAGAGAAACAAAAACAAACCACCAATTACATCAAGATAAAACCATATCTACTAATCGATCTTATTGACATTAGTACCTCACAGAGAAGATCTATTCGACTGATAATAGCATTTGCTTGTGCTAGAGCAATTGGCCTGTTCATGCCTGCTAACTATACAAATAAAACTCTGTTTGTATGAAATTCATCTGCACATAAAAAGGGACCAAAAATGTATCTGAAATGGAATTACCAGCACAACCCAGTCGCGTTCCATGGCAACACCCAATGCCAAGCCTGATAGCCTCTCAACAGCACCAGCTAATACTAGTACGGTGAACCAAGGTTGTAGCAGCACAGATGATGTAGGGAGAGAAGAAACAGTATGAGCACGAATTATCATAGCAACAGATAACAACTGTGCCGCTGCCTGACAGAACCAAGGAATTAGTAAAAGTCTTGTTTTGACAAGCAGTAAACTTATAAAGTAAGTTAAGGGGTATGCTCAACGACAAGAGAAGTTCAAGTGAAAAAATTACCTGGACAGTACTCAAACAGTTGTATGCTGGTACTCTTGGAAAGTGATCCATAAGTTTTCCAACCAAAGGTCCTCCGATAAATATTCCAAACTGTTCACTATGGAGTTCGTTAGGATTTCTTATTTTCCAGACATTTTGTATAACTCTTACCACAAAAAAGATATAACACATAAAACCTGCCATCATGTACCTTAGTGAAGAAACCCACGACAGCCACTGGTAAAAGGCTGGGATGAATCATCGCTACACCAGCAGGCCAAGCAAAGTTCCACAATTGCTCCACCAAGTTACCAGCTAAGCAACTAGCATACAAAGCTGAAAGTACAATATATCTAGTCAAATGGTTGCTTTGCAGGATTCAAAATAGATTAAAAATTGCTTTTTTCACTCAATACTGATATTGGACGGGCTATTTTATTATACTATAAATTGTGAAGTTAAGACGTCAAAGAAAATGATGTTTCAAGCATGGGAATTCATGCATTAGAGCTATTAATGTAGGAATCTTAATAAAGGCTAGCGTCAGTTGATTGAACATTTGAACTAAACATAAATGATTAACAGGAAAGCCAGAACGCTGGCACTCTACTGTTAAAAAATCCATGCCAACGTCAATAAGCATGGATCACAATCATGGCTCCCCTACCAATGGTCGGCAAGGTGTGAATCTAGGCAATATCAAATGGTGAAAATAAGACTTAACCGAAGTGGACAACCAAATTCAAGAGAGAGCTTCACAACAACTCAAGAGCATGAACCAAATACTTTTTCAAACTGGAAAAGGCATCCATATTGTACACTATGACACAATACTGGCGATCCAACCGTGCCTCATTATCTTTGTTAGTTTGTTTATAGTACACCACGCTTCTATTCTCGAATAAACTAATTATCATATTTCCAGAAGATCCTAAATAAGACCCCACGAAATGATAAGTCCCGCTATGTCTACAGAACCTATGTATCCTCAAAGCTAATACTTCAGTTTCTACTGGTAAACCACTACATATGAACGATAAGTTTCAAGTTGTAACGAGATATATGAGTATTTGGTTATTAGATATTCCTACTGATTGATTTTTACAAAGCCAATAGAAATAGAGCTGTCACCATATAAACCAGCAGGATGAGCTGGAATGGCTGCAAGAGCGTTTTGTTCCTCCTCAGACAAAACCTGAAAGGTGATAGGCGAAAGTACAAAATCTTCTTAGTTAATCTAAAAGAGCAAAATACGAACAAGGACTCAATACCAAAAGATAACATGAATCAATAATAGGTAATAATTCAGATTCATACCGGCAATGTAGTCAAGAGATCATTTATATAAGTATCTTCAGTTAGTAGATTGACAGATTCGGCCTCAAGAATATCTGAACTAAGGTGATTCAAGTGAACAATGGGGATTAATGACCCAGAAGATACAGATGATGATGAATCATCTTGGCATTCATCCTCTATAGCGACATGATTAATATTAACATCGATATTCGCTGAAGAACACCTCGTTGTTAAGTTATTTACCCTGAAATACAACACATTGAGCTCATAAACTCATATAGATAACCAAATAAATGAATTTCATCAAACTTTTCCAACTACCAAAAATCAAATTTCAACTTTTTTTTGCCCAAATTTGAAACCTGCCACTATTAAATCCCCAAATTAGATAACAACAAACATCAGAATAAATTAGGTACAGTGCTCCACTGTGATTAAATTGTAAGCTTTTCATACAAAAATAGCTTAGTTCAGTTATAATGTTACTAGTCTCTACTCTAATTAGGGTAATTAAAATCCTGAATTGACCCATAATTGAATATTAAAACAGAATACAGTCACTGATATGAATAATACCTGGGAGAAGTTGAGGGTTGATTGAACCAATGGCGAGATGAAATTCGACAGCGGGAAAATCGAGGGAGAACTTTTGACGAATAAGTTGTGAGTAGAGAAGTGGAGAGAAACGAAGATGAAGAAGAAGGATATGGGGGAGAAATGATAACCAACCCCATGGATGTTTTAAGTACCATCTTGGTTTTAAGGAGATGTTACGTTCTTCTTCCTTAATCATACAGACTACCCCCTTTTCAGAGAGAGATTTTAGAGAGAGAAAATGAGTTTTAGAGAGAGAAAAAGATAATAAGAACTTGAATTCATCAGAAATGGCGACTGAATATACGAAGAAGAAGAAGAAGAAGGGCTTATTTAGCTCTTCTGGGTCTTCTTCTTCTTATCTGATCCTATATCAGCCGTATATTATTTCCACCATTTTAGTGGTGTTTCAGTAATTAGCGTGTTTGATGATAATACAGCACTTATTGTATTTTAACCGTTGGATTTCTACGCGATAGGGTGGTCCCGATGTACAAACCGTTGGATTACAGATGAAATGTCGTTGGTTAAGCGGTTGGGAAATGTTTCTATTGTGTTGTTTCACTTGGATTTCAAGTGTTATCTGAATTCACTCTCTTTCTTTCAGTAGGTTTATAGAAAGGAAATATGACACCCTTGACTATTTTAAAAAATGCTAAATGGCCCAAAAAATAGAGTCCAACACTATGTGACCAGCTTTCATTGGGGCGTATAAGTTGAGAGAAAATGGCTCATTCAATAGGAGCACCTCACGTCGACGTTCGACCCTTAGTCGGTCTCATTTTCAGAGCATTTAGCATTAAGGGTCGACCCTTAGTCGGTCTCATTTTCAGAGCATTTAGCATTAAGGGTAACTATTTAAGTAGGTTTTAGCTTGGGTACCGGAAGTGTGATTTCTGAGTAAACAATTTGTATTTGGTTAGAGATTCTTCGGCTTTAGAGTTGATCATGAGGGTGATTCGAGCAACGCGCCCACCCCGCCCAAGGTCATTAGTGATCTAAGTCATCCAACAAGATAAAGATGTTCGTCAGACCAAAAAAAACTTCAAGTATAGAGGCAATATGAGAATAATCTTACGTGAACTAACTGGTGCCTCATGGCGAACAATATGATATCTTGGACATCTCTACTCAACCATATAAGGCTACTCTTGAAGCAACAACTTGCAAGGGTCAAGTTGGGAAAGTAAGACCTTGGACTCGGTTCAAAACCTCTTGGATTTTGCACGAGGTTTAAAACCACTGGAGTACAAGCTCCATGGTTAGGTATGCTCGTAGAGTCATAGTTAAATTTCATAATCCAATAATTTACTAAATATACCAAATTATCAAATAAAAAAGTTTATATTCGTAATAGTTATCCCACGAGATGAGAGCCTTAGCCAAAAGGATGTGTATCTTCTTTAAATTCCAAAATTGAGTGATTTTTGTAATATCATATTAAGAGAATCATTAGAGAAGAAGTACAACTTTTAATTTTATGTAGAGTGTGAGAGGTATGATGTTCTTATTAAATTTTTTTGTTTTGAATGTTGAACATCAAGTGGGCATTTGGTCTAGTGGTATGATTCTCGCTTTGGGTGCGAGAGGTCCCGAGTTCGATTCTCGGAATGCCCCATTTTTTATGTCCTGTGCGCTTTTTTTCCTCCTCAGCTCTAATTTCAGGTGTTAAGAACACCAAAATTTTGCACACTTACCTCTGATTCTCACCTATTGATCCAGTCCAGGGAGAGGCCCCGAGTACATGGTTCTTGCTTTGGGTTTCTCGGAATTCCCCCTTTTTTATCATCTTCTAATACTTCGCTTCGTTTTGGTTTGGGTGGACCACGAAATGGCACAGTATGGGATTTGTGTTATACATGGTATGCCTATACTCCGGTAGTATATTAAACGCGATTAGATTGAACCCAATTGGTCATCGAACTCAATCGAAGAAGAGCTTGACTGGTTTGATTAGTTTTGAAATGCTACTTACCAGTGGAAACTGGTGGTTGATGTTAATTGTAGAAAGGTTTGTTGAGATCTTCGAGTCTCTTTGTGTCGTTTTTAAAAAGAATTGGCCTTGAGTTACAACTCTTCAGGTTGCCTTTTTCTATAGCTTCACGAGTCACTGACACTGCCTTAAATTTTTAACGGTGCAACCTACTATTGCATTATGTTAGGAACAAGGAAAACAAATCGACCAAAACAAGTAGAATTAGCATATGGTCGATTTCGGTCTTCCTCATTACTTGATTTCTTTTTGGTCAACCAACTTGAACAAAAGGTGTAGGTCTCTGAACTCTCCACTTGCACATTTTTAGGATTTATGCATGTTTATGCCCTGAGATAGTTTTGTTAAACCTAGTTGTATGCAAATTCTTTTATGGTTTAGTGTTCACTCTAATATGTCTGAGGTTTTTACCATTTTATGATCTCCGATTTTTTTGTTAAACCTAATTATTTGCGAACGATTCTATTTTGTCTCCCATTGAATTTGAAATACAGCCGAGGTGGGGATCACCTTCTAATGGTTGGTATTCTACTTTATTATATTAGAAAATGTTAATGATGATTGTGATTGCCATTGAGGTAAATGATTTTGACCGGAGAAGTAATTACCAAGTTTGGTCGTAAGAATGTCTTATACGAAAATAAGGAAAGGATTAAACCAACACGATTGAATCATATACTCTTTTTTTTTTTATAAGAGATAGAATCATATACTTGACCACCACAATGTTATAAAGAGTGAATTTTCTTATTTCAATGTTAAGCTACTTAAATAGGAAGGGTTGAAAATATAATTTTGTCGAAGGGGCCACGACAATGACAGATACTAACGGAACGCTCTTCATAATCGTCCGTTACCAAATAGAGTCTCGCCTAATCTTCCTTCTTTACCTTCAATTATATCTGCAAATGACTTGTCTCTCATGTATAGTGTGGGTTTGACATATCTTACAAACTAATAAACTATGGGGTGTTTTTTTATATTAGACCTCAATAATTTGAACAGAGAGAGGAAGGATTTTCAATTCATTAGTTTGAGAGAATAGATTAAATTTCCATTCAAATAAATTCACATTAAATCTTGCAATCCACCCACCTAACCACCAACTGTTTTAGTCTTCTTTGTTTGTCATTCTTGTTACTTCACATTTACTCAACTAAAACAACTACAATGCCAATCTTCCATCAAAACTTTTGATATCGTTAGTGTGGAGTATATAATATCGTTAGTCTCATACTGTGAAAGTTTGTTAATTTTATGGAGAATCTAACTTGGGATTTGGGATTCTAACTATCTAACGAAATACAATTTATATTCATCTATAGTATAAATGAGACAGGAGACAATGGGTCGGTGAGTTGTTTGTCTCGCTATAAATCAAAAACCATTATAGAGAGTACTATATTTGATTAACAATGATAGAAGAGACAAATCTAGGTCGAAATTGGATGGAAATCTGAGTTAGATAGTTGGGCAAAATCTTTGAGGCTTCCACCTCCCATTATAGCCAAATTTTGGGTATATGATGACATTAATTGAACACCTTCATATAACTTATGTAAATACACATTAATATGAATCTATGATGATGGAGCTATAAAGAGTGGTTGAGGAAAAACTGGTATGGAAGTTAAGATGGACATTACATCCTTGGTAAAAAAAATTCAACCTTTGTAAAATCAAACAAACATGAGCTAACTAACATGCGCCACGTGACTATCTTACAAACCTTTAACCCCCATCCTCTTCCCTCCCACTTTCTCTCTCTCTCTCTCTCTACTTTTTTGTGTTTCTCTCTCTTCCGTTGCCTCCAATTCTCTCTCTCTCTCTATTTAAACTGCCTTGTGGGTTCCGACACCTTCTCTCACTTAAAATTCTCCCCCAATTATCTGCTGATCTTCCATTCAGGTTAATTACTAATCCTTTTGATTGTCTTTTCCTGATTTGATTTGAATTACTCGTTAATTAAACTCGTTTCGTTGGTCATTAGGTTTAGTTTTTTTCCTTCAATTTCGTACTAATATCAAGTTTAGATCGAGAGATTAGTTTTGAATCAACTTAGCTTTGCAATTTTTGATCATTTGATTTTCATTTCTTATGAAAATGTGTTCTTTTTTTATAGATATAAAAAATGTGTTCTTTTAGCATTGATCTTTTCTTTATTACTAATTTTCGTGTTAGGTTGAATTTTGAGTACGAGATCTGATACTCTGATTACTAAATAATGGTTTAATGAGGTATAATCCAGCATTTTCTTCACATTTTTGTGAAATGTTGGAGTTCAAATTCTTTGATTTATTTGGGCCATTTGGCAATTAGATTTGATGAATTATCTGATCTAAATTGACTACCTATTTGGTTGGCAAGTTCAAGATCCAGTAGTATCCGTGAAACTGGTGGACTAGATGATTATTGCAATCTTCTAAACCAGCTCAATTATATTTTCGAAAGTTTAGAGTAGGTAACTAGATCTCTAGAATGGTGTTAGGTTATTGTTTGGGTTGATATAAGTAGTTTTTTGGTCATAGGTTTGTAGAGAAGTAAGTGACTATAAATTTTCTTTTGGAAAATGAATTCGATATCGAAAAAGGATACTGGTTTGTGTAAAAGTTCTACCTCATATGAGGTGGATCAGCAAATTACTTTAATGAGCTGAGAATTACGAATTCGGTGGGGGGGGGGGGGGGGGGGGGGAATGGCAGAGTTAGAGAGAAAAAGAAGTGTTTGAATTAACAGATCACTTCAAGGGTAGAAAACCACATTTACTTCTCTCATCCAATTTCTTTTGTATCTTTTGAAATAATCTTAATCAGTGATGCTCCTAAACCCTTCTCCCCCTTTAAACCTACTTATTGCAATTTGATACCTACTTTGGGTTCTCGACCAAAGTTTAAGCATTTTATTTATGTGGAGTTCTTGTGTAATTGGAACTGTGTGGTCTAGTTTGAAAACTTAATTCTCATCTGTGGCAGGTATAAGTGAGTGGCTTTGTACATCATGGCTACCGGGCAACTATTCTCCCGCACCACACAGGCACTGTTCTACAACTACAAGCAACTTCCTATCCAACGGATGCTTGATTTTGACTTCCTTTGTGGTATAGAGTTTTTCTCTTTGTTACTTCTGATTCCTTCCGAGATAGCATCCAAATTAAAGTTTTCATCGTTATCTTTTGTTGGATACGGATCATATTAACTTTCATTTTCAACCTTGTACCTACCCAGGGAGAGAAACCCCATCTGTTGCTGGAATTATTACCCCTGGTGCTGAGGGATTTCAGAAGCTCTTCTTCGGTCAAGAGGAAATTGCAATTCCTGTTCATTCAGCGTATACTATTGTTTATCTCCCTTCCTTTTCTAAAAAAAAAAAATTATATGAAAAGATGCATTTAAATTGCTATTGTGAACTTGGTGCCGCATGACGTTTTTATGTGTTTTCTGAAATTTAAGTTTTCACTATTTTTTTTGTTTCTTTGTTCTGCAGCATTGAGGCAGCTTGTGCTGCACATCCAACTGCTGATGTTTTCATCAATTTTGCATCATTTAGAAGGTTTGTTGCAATCTGTGTACTAATCTACAAATTTGAAAACTTTTCCCTTTTTGTACTAAAAGCACTTCATTTGGTACATTTGCAGTGCCGCTGCTTCTTCCATGGCTGCTTTGAAACAACCCACCATTAGAGTTGTAGCTATAATAGCTGAAGGTGTTCCAGAGTCAGATACCAAGCAATTGATTGCATATGCGAAGGCAAATAATAAGGTGAGACAAAATGGGTAAACCCGACTGTAAGGATTATGTTGGAAATATCTTTGGATTAAACCCAATGAGTAATTCACCTTCTGAAAGTATTTATCATGTGTTTGATTTCATTCTTAAATCATGTTCAGGTTGTAATTGGACCAGCTACGGTTGGAGGCATTCAAGCCGGAGCCTTTAAGATTGGTGACACTGCTGGAACAATTGACAACATAATCCAATGCAAGCTTTATCGGCCTGGATCCGTTGGATTTGTGTCTAAGTCTGTACGTATTTATCCCATCCTTTTTATGGAAAATTTGTAGATTCTAACCAGAGATCACGTCGAACCATATGTCTATGTCTATATGGACATATTGGCATAAAAACTTATTGCTTTTGGTCAAATACCAGCATTAGTGGTTTAAATTTTGTTTCAGTGTGACAAACTATAGGGAGATCTAAAACTTTCTTTCTACTATTGCAGGGTGGCATGTCTAATGAACTTTACAACACTATAGCAAGAGTAACAGATGGAATATATGAAGGTAGCTAGTTGTATTTCTTACTGTCTTATAATATGCAGATTCAGGCTTTAATAGATTTAATTTATCTTTGACTTCTATACAGGCATAGCAATTGGAGGAGATGTATTCCCAGGCTCAACTCTTTCTGATCATATCCTGCGGTTTAACAACATTCCACAGGTGATTAGTGCTCACAACATTATCTTTCTCTAGCGGTGCTCTGAGCGCATGTAAACTTTATAGGGTTGTTATCACTTTAATATTGAAAAAAGTTGCTCACATTTCATCATAATACATAATACCGATACTCGAGAATTAATCCTGTTGTACTGCGTTAGCGGTGCATGTGGATACTTGATCGTAGTCATCAGATGATCCAATCTTATTTTCATATTTGGTTTTTGAACTGCGAATCTCAATCTTGGATCTATTTTGACTGCTCAACCATCCCCTTAGAGCAACTTGCCTTACCAACTGCCTGAGCAGAATTTATAGTCCTCACTTGATGCCTTGTAAACACTAAATGTTGACTTGTAAGTTGTAACTTTTCCCCTAAGAAACATCATGTAACCAGGTATCACCTACGTAAGTATAGATATTATAGGCAGCTCTTTACAATCGAACTTTTGATGATATCCTAGTAGAACCGCCAAAAGGGCTCCTCAAGTGCCCAAGTGAACAAGCCATTGACTGGGTAACTTTAAGGAGTAGTTAGTTCACTTGTTTGTTTTACCATATTCTTCTTCCTTATTTTTTTCTCAGCTTAAGCTCTCCAAGTGTTACTATATGTTCGCCTGCATATTCATATTATGAAGTTGTTTAAGTTCTTTATCTCTAAGAAATTTTCTGTTGGGGTGGGTCAGCTAGTGATGTAATTTTTTCTCCTTTGGAAATGTAAGTAACATAGTTTCTTCTCTTTCTCCAATCTCAACCTTTGATCTTAATTAGGTCAAAATGATGGTTGTACTAGGAGAATTGGGTGGAAGAGACGAGTACTCTTTGGTTGAAGCCTTAAAGCAGGGTAAAGTCAATAAACCAGTTGTTGCTTGGGTTAGTGGGACCTGTGCCCGGCTTTTCAAGTCAGAAGTGCAGTTCGGTCATGCTGTAAGTATCTATCTCTATGCAAGTGTTAGAAGATCATTTCTCAACTGTTGAAACTGCTCAGGTGAAGCCTGTTATCCTTTTTTCCTACAGCTCTGACAGAAAACAGGAACGTGCTTCCACCATCTTTCTAATCACATTTTAAAATTTGTAGTTTAAATCTTGATGAAAAGAGTATGGAAGAAGGGAAAAGGTTGCCGACAGTAAAGTTTCTGTCACCTGAACATTTATTTTGTTAGATACAAACTTTTTGATTCCGGAAAAAGATGACACCACTCTTTGTGCAACAACATTTTCTAGATATCTGAAAAGGTTTTCCAACTTCACTGATATTCTTTCATTGATATATATATCTCCGATTCTTCTTGACTTATGTAATAGGGAAAACATGGTTGGTTGTAGTTTTCGTGATTTTGTATTTCCAACAAAACAAGGTTGTGTTTCTCTTTTTGGTTGTTTAATTTTTTTTGTCCCCTTCTCTTTGTTTCAAAAAGTTTTTATTAACTTAGTTATGAAACTTCCTCTTGTATTATATTACCTTGGCCTTCCTGATTTATCTTCTATAATATAACTAGGGTGCGAAAAGTGGTGGTGAGATGGAATCAGCGCAAGCAAAGAACCAAGCATTAAAAGACGCGGGAGCTGTTGTTCCCACATCATTTGAAGCACTCGAAGCTGCAATAAAGGAGACATTTGACAAACTAGTATGGGTTTACCAACAGTGTGACTTGTTTTGCGTACTAAACTTATCAGCAAACTTTTAACAACGTTTTACAATTAATGGCACATCTATTAACAGGTTGAAGAAGGAAAGACTACTCCAGTCAAAGAAATTAAGCCTCCTCAAATTCCCGAGGATCTAAACATTGCAATTAAAAGTGGAAAAGTTCGGGCTCCAACTCATATTATTTCCACCATTTCTGATGACAGAGGTATGATCGAACCTTCGGTTCTAGAATTCAATCAAGTAATGGCTTGGTCAAGAGTTGTATTGTATTAAACTCCTCTTTTAATTCATATTTTCAGGTGAGGAGCCATGTTATGCTGGTGTCCCGATGTCCTCCATTGTTGAACAGGGTTATGGCGTGGGTGATGTTATCTCTCTTTTGTGGTTCAAACGTAGTCTTCCCCGCTACTGCACACAATTTATTGAGGTAGGCTTCACATATCAATCAAAGTTTGAGTGAGATACGACTCTTTTCTATCACAATTTTTCTTCATTTACGATTTTGACTTCTGTTTCGCCTCAATTCCTGTTGTAGTTATGTTTCTAGTACCGAAAGGTGAAGCATTTTCACCCCGAAGGCAGAATTTTTTTTTTGAACATTCTCTAACTAAAGAAGATTTTTGGTCAGATTTGCATAATGTTATGTGCTGACCATGGTCCCTGTGTCTCTGGTGCTCACAATACCATAGTTACAGCAAGGGCTGGAAAGGATCTAGTCTCCAGCCTCGTCTCAGGTAAATAAGGCAATGACATCTGCTAACTGTACTTGATTGTTTTAACTTTTACGTTCTTGAACAAATTATGTAAGGTGAATGCTTTTTCTTAAACAGGGTTACTTACAATTGGTCCTAGATTCGGAGGTGCCATTGATGATGCTGCACGATACTTCAAGGATGCTTATGATAGAGTGAGTTGTCATAGTTGTATTAAGCTTGTCTGCTTCCAACTGAAAGCCAATTGGCATTACTTTCCTTTGTTTATGTTATACTACCAGTTATATGTTGAATCAGATAATAGTTGCTAAAAACCTTGCCACGTTCTTTTGCTGTTAATCTTTGCAGAGTCTTACTCCTTATGAGTTCGTTGAAGATATGAAGAAGAAGGGTATTCGTGTACCTGGAATTGGACACAGGTAAGATGTTTATTCAAGTTTTAAGTATTCATCCTTTTTTTTCTCATATAGGCAAAGGTCTTGTTTATATATTATGTTAAAGGCCAGTTAGAGCCTTCGGACCTCTGTAAATGGACCTAGCTACACACATGGACCACCGGTTGCAATAGTTTCACTCGGTAGCCTTATGACTTGTATCTAATAAGCCCAAACCCATGGAACTCTTGCTGTGAGCTAGAGCGCTCACCCCCCCCCCCCCCCCCCCCCCCCCCCCCCCACACACACACACACACACACTTTGAGAGAAGAGATGTTTGGTAGAGTGTTTTGATCTCTTGACCTTTGTGGAACTTGACCCTTGAACAATCAACCAACCCGCTTCTGATATTTGAAGTATTCACTTTTGCAACTCCAGAAATGTGATTTTTTTAGATGGTTCAAACCTACATTTTATAGTATTGCGAAGTTCGTTTCATACTGAACGCATAAATTCATCGCCATTTTTAGATATTTTCCGTCCTTAACTGAAATTGAGAAGCATCATTTTCTTTAAATTTGAAAAGGATCAAGAGAGGAGACAACAGGGACAAGAGAGTAGAGCTATTACAAAGCTATGCACGAACTCATTTCCCATCTGTAAAGTACATGGAATATGCCGTTGAAGTTGAAACCTACACCTTATCAAAGGCAAACAACTTGGTTCTTAATGTCGATGGTGCCATTGGATCTCTCTTCTTGGATCTCCTTGCTGGTAGTGGAATGTTCACCAAGCCAGAGATTGACGAAATCGTCGAAATAGGATATCTTAATGGGCTTTTCGTTCTAGCCCGTTCCATCGGTCTAATCGGGTAAGTTGAACTACATATATGCATATATTATATTGCCTGAAGTACCCAACCTGTTTTTACCTATCACCAGAAATGACCACCGATGTTCATTGGTGGTCTATTTCCACAATAAGAGAATTTTTTTCTTTCTATAAGTTCCATAATCTGTTTGATTCTTTATTGTTCTGTCATAATTGATTTTATGATCATTTTACGTTGTAATTACAGGCACACATTTGACCAGAAGAGATTGAAACAACCATTGTACCGACACCCATGGGAAGACGTACTTTACACCAAATGATCCAAAATTAGCAGCAGTTCTAATTTCATTCCACCCACTTCTCCTTATTTCTTTTCCTTTTATCATCCCAATCCTCTATTTCCTGTTTGCAATTTTTCTACCTTTTCGTTGTTTATTGGTGTTTGTACTCATTACTGCAGAATTTGTGTTTTTAGTTTTAGCTAATTTAGTGATAACTGAAAGATGAAAAGTTCCTGAATCAGGTAGTTACATTTACTTGACAATAAGAAGATTTTTTTTCTTTTTTGAATTGTCGAACATGTCTGGAACCCTTGACCTCTAAGGTAAAAGACTAAACCTCTTACCCCTCAATAAGAAGAATTTCTGGATTTTGAGTTAGCAGAGAAGCTGCTACTTTTTTTCCCTAAGAAATCGACTACAATCTACGTTAGTTGTTACAAGGCATTGATGTATCATGAAGATGTGACAAGTACGATAACTGTGTAAGTTAAACCATTAATGAAAGAGGCTTAAAGTCCAACAACATGAAAGATGTCTAAAATCCGACAAATTTGTTACATTATTTATACTTTTAATAACCTAAGTTCAATAAACCATGGATTCCACCTTCTTTAGATTTTAGAATTTATGTCAACACTTTAACCATTTAAACAAAGTGTTGACTCAAAATCAATCAAAATCAGCCATTTGGACAAGTGTCATATCACCTCTAAGCCAAAAACCAACACTCTATGAAGCAACAAAAAATTCAGAAAAGTGTAAGATCCTTTGAAAACTCATCTATACTGATACTAAGAGTTTTGAGTACGAAAACATTGAACACAAAAAATTCAAATAAGTGTAAGATCTTTTTTTTTTGTTTTTTTTTTTTGAAACTCATCTATACTGATATTAAGAGGGTGTTTGAGGACGAGTATATTTTTTTTTTTTGATGAAGTATATTGAATGTTATACATCATCAGACTATCAAGTTTGTGAGCTTGAAGTTAAAAACATGTATAACTTCATAGAGTTAGTTCAACAAAAAAAAACTTCATAGATATATGCACTTTTGGGCCTCAACTCTTAATTTAATTTAATTTTTTTAATTTTTGATGCTCAACAAAAAAAACTCTTAATTTCTTATGAATCAAAAACCATTTAAATTCTACTTTTTTGTAAAAGAAATAATTACTTTTAATTTGGAGTGCACCTGTGGGAAGTTATTATTTGTGGTATTAGAAAGTTGTTTTGACATCCATGGTTTTCTTTTATTGAACAAAACATATTAAGAAATAAATTACTATTCTCCTCAAATTGTCAAGGCGATTTCTCCTAAAATTGTCAAGGCAATAACAAGAGAAAGAATTCAAATCCCACCCATTATTTGTTACTACTTACCAACCCTTTTTTACTAGATTTATCTGTCTCCGTCCCCTTTGTATCTATTTATGTAAGTGTCTCATCTACATTGATACTACTGAACATCTCGATCTAATCTAACATCAGTTCCCGTTCAGAATGAAAAGAAAGGTAGAAAATCTTAAGAATGAAGATCAAATTTTGAACAGTATTTTTAAGGATTTCAAAGGAAGGCGAACGGGACTAATCAAAGCTCTCACCATTGGTTTAGTCTCTCCCTCTCTCATTCTATTTGTACAGTCCCAATTGCTTTTTTTCGAATCTCTATGTCTTAGAAAAATTTCAATTTTTTCATACATGGACAAAGAGGGCTATAGGCCCCCTAACTTCCTAAGAAATATAATATTGATTGGAAATTACCCACTAATTTTAGGTCACATAGATTTTTTTTGTCCCGTACTCCCGTCTACATTGGGGAGCCCTAATCCTCTTGGCTGTGTGTTAAGTAAAATTGAACCCATTAATCTAAGCTAAGGAAACAAATCGTTTGTATAATTACATGATTTAACTGACAAATTAAGCACAACTTATTTATTATATTGGTTAACTCTATTGATCTCATTAAGCAATAAAGGTTGTACTAGAAAATCATTTGGTTCATTTAGAATAGTCACTATGTGCATGGATGTGGATCTTGTAGTAATAACTAGGTCTGAATAATACCCAAAGTTGGTAGTTTAAACTGTTTATTAATTGGATCTGTTTCTGTATGATTTTTAGTTCACAAGCTGCCACCTCATGTTGATTCTATTTCAATGACTAATTGTTTGGGATAAAGTGGTATCATGATAATACTAGAAATCATATTTTCTTATTAGAGTTTTTTTTTTTGTTGAAATTCTTATTAGAGTTTTGATTAGTAAAATGTTATAATTTTGTTATACAGATGTAGAGAAGCTTCATCAACTATCAGACCCTGGTAAGATTCCCTTTCATAAAAGTTGCAACCCCAGTATTTTCTGTTACAGATAGGAATAACTTATTTTGAAGTTGTTACCAAATATTCTACTCTAAAATTGACGACTAAAATTTTCATTTCTTAAAAAAGAATTATAGATGTGAGATAAACTTTTAGAGTGCAATAGTTAAAAGTTAACCAATTGAATTCTGAAAGTTTTATGCATAGGATGTTGTAGAATATCTTCCAGCAAAAGAGCCATACTAATAATGAAGTTAGTAATACTAGAAAATATTACAAGTCACAGTCTAGTCTAGACAATCTAGTCTAGACTTATACGAAATCAATTGTCTCTGTTTTAGGTTCTAAGATAAATCTACTTTTGGAACATCTTAGGTCATTTTTCAACAATAAGTGCATACTTGGGTATATGGAGATATTGATTGAGAATTTGTTGTAGGTAATTTGGAAGCATTTTAAGAAGGGTGTCCTAAAATGTTCCCTCGAAAAAGCTATTAGAATATTGACTTTGGTCCATTCCTTTTGACCACAAAAATCTATGGGCACCTTGGGTTTTCCTCCCAGCTTTTTCTCTTCTTCCTTCATCTTCATCTTTAGCCCCACCCACCACCTCCAACCACCACCTCCAACCACCACCACCGCCTCGGACCACTACCATTTTTCTATCTATCTGTCGTTCTGCTCTCTCCTCATTTCTCCCTCTCTTATCTAGTTATCTCGCGAAGGACCAAGTTGTCCTCTTTTACAAAATGTTATCGTTATGAAGCATGTTGTTGTGAACAAAATAAACGATATCTTTGCTCTGTTTTGTACTTTAGCTTTTTATTCAAATTATACAAAATTGATTGTTTTTTACTATACAACTCAAAATCAATATAAAGCACTATGTTTTGCCAATGTTCTGTGTTTGACACATATTTGAGCAAAACACATTCTGTCTTCGTCACAAATGCATTATGTTTTAATAAAACAAATAATGGTTTTTCGATGTTTTCTCTAATCCAAAGTTTACTAAATTAAATATTTTTGTAACCTTACCCACAACGTTTCAACATAATGCATTATAATTTGCTCATGTTCTATGGCTTATCTAGATCTCAACAAAATACATTAATGGTGTGTTTGGTTGCAGGATTCCTATCAAAAGTGAAATTTGGTAGGAATCGTGAATCCTTGGTCTGTTTGGCTACCAAGAATTCTACGACTCTTAAATTCTAAGGATTCCTAATTCCAAAGTTTGTATTGGACCAAAATCCCACCCTACCCCTTAGGATTTGCTAAGATTTTGGATTAATGAACCTAAATTTCAAACTTAAAATCAACAAAAAATTATTTCCTTCTACAAAATCATTATTCTTTTTCAAAATCATTATTTTTTTCAAAAATCATATTTTTTTCTAAACACGTTTAAAAATACTCAAATTATAATAAATCATAGAATTCTTAGTTGTCAAACAAGCCAAAAAATATTACTTGGATTCATGAATCCGTGGAATCATGAATTCCAAGGACTCATGAATCCGCGGATTCATGATTCCCCCATCCAAATACACCGTAAGTTCACGACAGATCCAAGTCTATTCTCTAGCTCTTGCCTTTCCTCGTGCCTCTTTTTCATCCCAAAACTGACAACAATACCTCCTTGATAACCCCATTGGATGACCTCCTTGTCAGATGAATAAGACAAGCGATATTTTGGTCTTTTCCTTCGGTTGAAAGATCAAAATATTGAATAAGACAAGTCCAACCGAAGAGGTATCTAGTAATCCAGATGAACACGCCTCAACCCATAATGGGCCTGTCTGTACTAATACCCTTTTGCCTCCTTGAGGGAGCTTATTTTCGAAACTTCAAGCTTCTTTAGTTGATAGTTTAATATGTACTTATAGCTATTGAGTGGTAGTTGTCTTATATTTATATGTATGAACTTATTTTGCTTGAGCTATCTTTCATTCATTGAATTACTAGCTAGTTGATGTTTTTATTTTCAGACAAGGATAACTTGTGTCTCTTTGGATTTCCAAATGAAACGTGGGAAGTGACGACACCTGTTGAAGATGTACCTTCGGATATTCCTGAGCCGCGATTAGGAATTAATTATATTAGGGATGAAATGCAAAGAAAGGAGTGGCTAGAAGAACTTGCAAGTCATAGTGACGCATGGTTAGTAGCTGTTGCTTTTCATTTGTGCTCATGTAACATGCTTGGCAAGAACAAAAGGTAATTCTAACATCCCTTTTAGCATCACTCCTTTGATCGTCATATACGATCGATGTTTTCCAATTTCCTGTATTATTTATATATAAACCCCAACAACACTGAATGAACCCTTGTCTAGAAATGATATATCTTTTATAGGCATAATAACATCAAATATTGTAGAGGGACTATTATACATTATAGTTTGATTAGGGTTGAAGTAACTAAATTTACATACTTTTTTCACTTGAATTATGATTAAAGGGAGAGACTCTTCGACATGATCAATAGCCTTCCAACCCTTTATCAAGTTTTGACTGATGACATGGTCAAGAAGATTAACAATGAAAGGGAACTCAAAGCAAACCAGAATTTGGTAAGAAAACTTATTTCTTTATACATTGTTGTTTGTAGTGAATTTTTATTATTTTATAATACAAACGAGTAGTGCTAGAGAACAAGAAATTTAAGGCAGACTCCAGGCAGAAATCCAATGTGGCTTCAGATGATTGGAGCTTCTAATGATTCATATCCACTTATGCTCCAATCGTGGAAAAGTCACATCGAATTTCTGCCTACAGTCTGGCTGAAATTTCTTGTTCCCTAACATTTTCAATACAAAATGGTACTAACACGCGGGCTGCTGAATCACAGGTTAAGGCACTAGATCAGAAACCAGCTTCGACAAATGTAAGCGAAAGCAGTGAAGCTGAGGCTGAAAGTGATAGTGATTCGGTATGTGAAATGTGCATGGAAGAATATGTTGAAGATGAGTTCTGGATTTTCTGTGACATATGCAAGAAATGGTTTCATGGAAAGTGTGTGAATATCACATCTGAGGAAGCTGATGAAATTGATGAGTACCAGTGCCCTGATTGTACAAAGAAGATGTTAGAAGATTAAACAGCACAACCCCAGAAATATCTCATAATCTCATCCTAGTAGTCTTTTAAACTCACAAAGAAGAAATTGAACTGGTTGGGAATTCAGTTTTAAGGATTTATGAACTTTTATATTTCTCATCTTTTGTTACTAAATGGTTTTCACCATTGAGAACTCTTGGGGTTTGTGTGTCAAAATAAGTACTTTGAAGTTTGAACTAGTAGTTGTTTTCAAATTAATGTTGGGCTTCATTCTTTCTATTGTTGCTAGTACTATTTTTCTTTTAAGAAATCCCCCTTCTTTGGAAGCCTAACTTAATACTATAGTTGGCATTGATCTCCTTCTTGGCTCGACCCAGGCCTCCCTAAGGATGTGCCACATACATACCATCCTTGCTTGGGTCGCTGAGTAGCTTGGTCCGACCTTTTCTTTTGTATTGGTCAGGGAGTATCAACCCATAGCACCTGGAAGTCTGGAACCAGAGACCTTATTGAAATATTTAAAGATGATGGAAACCAGAGCAAAATATCGAAATCCGTTTGAACTAGCATGCACACCAAGATATGAAATGAAGAATATTTTATACAGAAACAAAATCTTCAAGGCTGGCTTACTTCTGAAATGTAATTCGAAACAAAATTAGGATTTTTTTGAAGGGGAAGTGTAAACAGAGTTTAAGCTTTCATTTCTCCTCAGCAGATATGCTGGAAGAAAATATGGTACAAGAAATGCCAATGCCAAGCATAATATCACCAGAACTCCAACCCAGCAAGCCTTGTGTGGGATTCCAAATAGCAGCTCATCACAGACTGTTTTCCAGAATAGATAGAGAAATTAATCAGTAAATGATTCAAAGATATAACATTCAAATTTACAAGGGATGAACAGCAAAGAATTAACGAAAACGATTTGCAACAGAACTGCATGTTAATGAGGGGAGAGAAACGATATATGGCAATCTGCTGGTTAGGTCGGGCCGGGACCAAGCCGAGGAGTTCACTAACACTAGCGCGCGGACGCGTGGGCACACACACACACACCCTTGTGTACCAATATAGATGGTGTATCAATATAGATGTTACATAAAAAATATATCACAAACTCTATTCTATGATTCAAACTAAAGCCCAAAGGATTCAAAGTTCCAACTACTTATAAACCCAAAGCAGAATCAATAGTCATCAAGGATACGAACACCAAAAAGGATGAGCAAATCCTGAATAACTCTGTTTATTAACTTGTTAAGACACAGGTATTCGATTAACATTGAGATGGATTTGGTAAAGCAACATATATACACCATTCATAAGCACCGCCTAGGAGTCAAAGGTAGTTTCTACTCTGTACTAGCACCCGACATTCTTGGTTCCCTCTTTCAATTTTTCGGTTTGCACATATATTTTGTAATTTGTATGTTATTCAGGAACAAGTAGACCTTAAAGGTATCAAAAGAATATGAATCCCGAGGAGATATATAGCTCATTCACATCTTCATCTGAACCATCTTCCCATTTGTTGCCAAAAGTAAAACTGAAATACTGGAAGATTTACTTGCATCCATCAGGGTTTCCAACACAATCGAAGTAAGAGCAAGTAACTTCCCTTGACCATTTTTTTAATAAGCATCATTTTATCACAACATCAACAAAAGGCGTGTAATAGTACAAGTAATTGTTGGTTTTAATGTTTGAGAGTTTTAAGTTTCTTTTAACTTCCTATTGTCAACATCTCAACCTTCTAGTGGTGTAGTTCTCTGACTCAACTTTGTATTAGTCTTAGAAAATTTTAATCGAGCTTGCGAGTTGATATCAGTGAACCAGTTTTTTGGGAGATAACAAGTATCAACATAAATGGTAGAACAAAAGATAAGTACAAATCTTAAGAGTACATGAACGAGCGTTAATTACCTATATTAAAAATGACGAGTTCTCTCTCCTTCAAATGTGGTTGTGCAACAATCCCAGCAGGCTCCACAGTTACAAGAACGTATTGCTCACTTTTATCAGGACTCTGCATTATAAGGGTTTTAGACTTTTGAACAGAAATCACTCACAAGTAATTGAAGCTAAGCATTGGCGGAAGGAATAGGCCTTGGACCGGGCACGGCCTTAGAAACTAGGCCAAGTTCTCGCAACTCTTAAATATGTGATATTTTTTATACATAGGCCACAAACTCTACTCTAATAAGTCTAGTTAAACTCCAATAATTCAAAATTTCATATGTAACAACTAACAAGTAACTCAATGACTCCACATATGATCTGCTCTAGCTACTCTGATCCTGATCTGATAGCCAAGTTACTCAGGTAGATCAGCTGATGCCAACTAGTTATTATCGAAACCAAACCTGATTGATAAGCTCGTCGTTACTATCAGCTCTGAAGATGAGTTTCTCCGTATTCAATAATCTTCTTTTCCATTTGAACCCAACATCTGATTTGTCTTTTATCAATTGAATGGTAAAGCTAGCAGGAATCTATAAGTCAATGAACTTAGTGAGCTTTCTTGGAGAAAACTTTTTGAATACACAAAATCAAGAACAAAAAACAAAGAAATATGTGTACATACAGAAGCCGGATACGATATCTTCACTTCATACCACATAGATGATTTGAGTCCGTATAATCGGTAAAAGCGAGAACCCATTTGCAATGGTAAGCTCTCTTGGTGTAGCTCCTCTCCGACTTTCAAGACCTTGTTATCTATCCTACGCAATTATACGACAGAGAAGATTATTCAAATCATCAATCTACGGACCAAAAACCGCAGGAAAAGAAAGTATGTGTAACGGCATTCTGTAAAATGTGAAGTATTTGGGTATTAGGATAGTCATCAAGAACGAAACAAGTCATAATCTACAAAATCGGATCATGATTTCTTCTTTTTTCTGGAATACCTTAGCTTCAAAATTCATGAAAGAATCAGCTCACGTCTATGGGTAGACTGGTTTTCACCACTCTTACCTTCAATTAACAACGTGAAGAATACAGAAAGAAGAAAGCTTACATATTTTCGTTGACGAGAGATGGTGAGGTAATCATCGAAAGGCGAAAGTAGAGGAGCAAAAACACACTGTAAATCAAAACATGACCCATTGTAGTAAAGCTCGAATCGGCACTAATAATGGTTGATTGTGTCTGTCCAAAAAACAAATCATAAATATTGATCAATTCTTGTATTTCCCAATTACTTCCCCACCATTAGAAGAGCAACAAACAAACATATTAGTCAGTAACCCAGTTATACTATTAGCAAACAAACACTCATTAGAGTAATAAGAAAAAAAAATTGCAATTTCAGTTGGATCATAGCTAATAAGGGTAACTAGTCCTGATTAAAATTTGTGGGGTATTTGAGATTCAATTCAATCTTATTAGTTATAATTTATTAAACCCAAAACCAAACCATTAAAACCCAAGGAGCAAAAGTATATCAAGAAGAAGTTTTCATGTATTCAAATACCCAAATCTCATTCCTAGTTTACCAGATGAAGAAAAAGAAATTGAACTTATTAGTAACAAGATCTGTACCTGAAATCCCAAGATTTCCCTTTTTCTTGAGAGGGTTAGAGAGAGAGATTTGTTGTCATTTTGATTTAGAATGAGAAAGAAAATGAGTTAAGGGAAGTGAGGACGAAATATTTAGTACCACATCGTCAAATTTCAGAAGTTTATTTCACTAGAAAAACCCTAAGGAGGGAAAGAAGAGCACGACCTTACTTGAACAGGATCTGTTCTATAGGATCGTACATCTGTATCCTTGATTTCTAAGGAGACAGGAACTTAAGTCTGGTCGATGAATCATGACCGCACGATCAGAACGTGATTAACGGTTAGATTATCAAGTGTTGATGATCTTGACTGTAGATGATCGTTCTCAGTTGGTCTTGACCGCTGAGATGGTTGTGCGGTTGTCTGACAGACTACCCAATATTTTTTTGGGTGCCCTCCGACCAATTCAATTGACATATTATAAGTGTTCCCAAATTTTTCACGTGCTAACCAATTCAATTGACATATTATAAGTGTTCCCAAATTTTTCACGTGCTAATAAATGTGCGAGCTTATTCGCATTACGAGCATAAGAAGAAAAGCGACAAGTCGTCAAGAACTGCAAAGTATCTTTTATGACTAATATTATTGGTTTGATCCTCCACGGTATATCCTTTTCAGAGCCCGAACACGCCAAGACCACATTCAAAGTATCACCTTCAATTGTGGATTTGTATCTTTTGCTATCTTAATAGCTAAGGCCGTCGCCTTTGCTTCAGCTTCTATGGTTGATGAAGCACTTGCAGATTGTACCAATGCCATTACGAATTCATCATTTGAATTCCTACAAACTGCGACAAGACTAGCTTTTCTGTTGGTACATCTTGCATCAAAGTTAATTTTCAGCTCCTCAGTTTAATCCAACATCACTTGTGATCAAGAAAAAAATGATTGAAATTTCTTATAAAAGATTTGAGGGATAAAACTTTGGACTGTAAGCCCAAAATTTTCTAAAACTTTTGGTTGGTCTACGTTTATGGACTTTACTTGGGTAAAATCTTAATGAGTATCTTTTATGGGCACTCTAAAAAAAATAAACATTGTATCCAATTGGGCCGGTAATCTGATTGCCCGACAGTTTTGGTGGGCTCGAACGGACAACGAACAACCGAAATTTGTCAAGTGTCCGTCGGATTTGTCTAAACACCCGAGCAAACGCTTTGAGAATTTGTCGTTCCGCCCGGACCGAAAAAGCAAGTGATCGTGGACTACCCGTCCGATCTGGTTTCCCACCCCTAGCCTGACCGATGACTGCGCGGCCTGACCCAATTCCCAACCCTACTTCAAAGTAAGGAGGGGAAAGCAAGAAAAAGAATGGGAGGTGAAGGGAAACCAGAAAACCTCCAAAAGCAGGACAGAAACACAACAGTACCCTTGAGAACAAAACAACCAAAGTAAAGTCCTCAAAAGTAAGTGAAGGATCAAACAAAGAAACAAATTAAAAAATCTTAAAAGGGAGGAGTCTTCACGAACATCGAATCCCATTGCTTTCAACAATTAAAAAAGAATAGTTAGTTCTAGAGAAACAATGAAGCTACTACCCATGACTTCAAAGAGAGAGAAATACCAATTGCTTCTTCAATACCCATGACTTTTTCTCTCTCCTCTTCTATTCTTCTCCTCCTTTTCTCTTCACATTTCTGAAAAATTTCTCATCTTTTAATCTGGGTTATTGTTTAAATCTCACTTTTAATGGAAACTAATCGAGCTGAAGAACTAGTAAAAAAGATCCAAGAGTTGGAAGCTAAATATACACATCTCAAACAAGAGATGTCAAAATTGATTTCAATCGATTCCCCAAAATCCAATTCGGAACAAAGTGATCATCCCCACTTTGTAGTATCACCCCAAAGATCAAGATTAACTTCTCCTATGGGAGAAACCAGTGGTAGGTTTGAAGTATCTTCAGCATGGAAAAAGGGTTTTGCTTCTTTCAGCTATTCATCACAGTTAGAGAGAGAAAATAATAAGAATCAAGATGACCCATTGAGTCCCAAATCACCTCTGCTCAAATTTACAGATAAGCAATATCTAAGTATTTTGCAGTCTATGGGTGAATCCCTTCATATAATTGATATTCATGGTCGCATAGTTTACTGGTCAGTACTTGAAGCTAGATTTCTTCATTTTCTATTCTCAATTACATCAGGGTTTTTGTTTCTTGTGAGATTATTTAATGAAACTTGTCTTTTCCCTTTCACTTCTTTAATAGATTTCTATTTGAAACTAATAGAATGAATCATATTAGTTAATCTGTTAAATTAGTGAATTGGATTGTTAATGAATTTCAGTTTTTGGAGAAGTAATTTGAATTAGTATAACTGTTTTTTCATTGTTTCTTTTTGTTAATTAGTAAGATAGATTGGTTTTCATGTGTAAAATTCGATTTTATAGGAACCCCATGGCTGAAACTTTGTATGGGTATTCTGCACCAGAAGCTTTAGGTCAGAATGCAACTGAACTAATTGTAGATGCCCATGATTTTGAGTTAGCTAGTAGTATAATTCAAAAGATAACGATGGGTAATAGTTGGAAAGGGCATTTAACTGTCAAGAATAAAGTCGGGGATCAATTTTTAGCAATTTCGACCAATACCCCATTGTATGATGAGGATGGAAGTTTGGTTGGGATTATTTGTGTTTCAAGTGATTCAAAAATCTTTCACGAAATGCTGCAGAGTTCATCATGTGGAAGTGATCCCTTGCATAAGCTTAGTTTTGTTTCTCAGCAACCTCTGCAAGCTGCAATTGCTTCCACAATATCGAATCTGGTGAGGTTTCATTTTATCAAAGGTTCAATCTGAATCTATTGCGATTTACTTTAGTGCAACCTCTTTGATTGTTAATAACTGGAACAGGCAACTAAGGTGAGTCAAGTTACAAATAAAGTCCGATTAAACCTACGAACTGGTGAGAACAGTACGGAGCGTGAAGGTGGTAATGGAGGTAGCAATTGTTCTGATATTGGGTTATCGGATTCCATTCACTCAGGGCATAGAGAGGATGCAAATTCGAGTCAAGCTAGCCCTCTTAGAGAAGAAGTATCCTCGGATCGGTTTGATGTACTCCTCAAAGGTTTAATTGGGGAGAAACCAGCGGGAAGGTCCATGACATGTTCAACTGACGAGGGTGAAGAGAAGACTGGATTTCACAAGACGATAACCTCAAAGGCAGAAGCATGGATTGCTAAGAAAGGAATATCATGGCCATGGAAAGTTCATGAACATAATGAACTCGATAAAAAGATAGCACCTTTTATATTTCCCTGGTCGAATCATGATCAAGAAAATGACACGAGGCAACATCTGAGTACCGATATTGGGGCAAAGCCGGAACACCAGGCAGGAAAAGGTTATCACCAAACAGGAACTAATGAGCCTTTAGGCTCCTGGTCTTCGTGTAACTTTAATAGCACAAGTAGTGCCGGAAGCAGCGGAAGCACCAATAGTACTGCTATTCATAAACTTGATGTTTATAGTGACTACTTAGATTGTGAAATTTTGTGGGAAGACTTACTGATCAGAGAGCAGATTGGGCAAGGTAGTCATCTTAGTAGATTATACAAGTTGATTTGTGTATCTAATCTACATGAAACTCTTACTCGGCTACTTATTGAAGAACAGAACCATGTATGCACTACTATGTAGTAAGGGAATCGTTATATAGATGGATGCTAGGTGGTTCTATTTATTGGATTGTATTCCGTGAACATTCTGATGAGGCCAAATGACTCGTTTGTCGAAAGAAACCATCAGAGGTTATCTTTGAGAAAAAAGGTCCAAGTGGAGGCTACTTAAATGCAATAGCAGATGATTTTATTCCTTGCGTATCTCTCTGATGCCATTGACTAGAAACTCAACCAGCATTCGATTTTCTCTCTTACTTCAGAACTTAGCTTAATTATGATTCTTAACAAAAACATGTCTACCTTTTCTTACCACCTATGTGTTTCAAATATATTGTTCTGTCTTGCAGGTTCTTGTGGTACAGTATATCATGCTTTATGGAATGGAACGGTATGTTCTACTTCATTCCTACTTATTTTACTCTGTAGGGGGTAGTTCCGTTAATTAGTCTATTTTTAGATATGTGAAATTTAAGAATAGGGGCTTGAGTCAGAATAAACGATATCCAACTCTTTCCAGGATGTTGCAGTCAAGGTGTTTTCCAAGCATGAGTACTCAGAAGATGTTATTCTTTCCTTCAGGCAAGAGGTAATTCTTCTTCGGCGGCTCTGCCAACGGTTTTGCTTTTTTTTTTTTTTCTTGTGGTTAGATTTAGCGCTTGAGCTTTTTCTAGTTCAAGTTTGGTCATATTTACCACTTAGTTGACCTATTCCTTCAAAATGCCAGAGGAAAATTCTTGTATGTCTCTTCAGACGCCTCTAAGACACAGTATTTGTGATTTGAGATATACAAAACGGAGTTCTATCTAAAGTTTAAAGTTCTTTTGGTGCAGGTATCACTAATGAAGAGACTTCGCCATCCAAATATAGTACTCTTTATGGGAGTTGTAACTTCACCTCAGCGTCTTTGCATTGTTACCGAGTTCCTTCCACGGTTTGTTCTCACTTCACCTAAACCCTAAACCCTGTATCGGTCTGTACATGTCTTGCATCTGTCACATTTTCCATCTTTCATTAACTGCTTTAATTCCTTTTTTTATAGTATTGAGATTGTGGTTTGTAATGCGTAGTGGAAGTTTATTTCGAATCATTCAAAGATCCGCATCTAAACTTGATTGGAGGAGGCGTATTCATATGGCTTTAGACATAGTACGTCTTATATCATTCAAGAAACTGGGCTACTTTTCATCTTTCCTTAGCCTTGTTTTAGCAATCAGTTGTGCATTATTTTCTTGTTTCACGGATTTACAGGCTCGGGGAATGAATTATCTTCACCACTGCAATCCACCCATCATTCATCATGATCTAAAGTCATCAAATTTACTAGTTGATATGAATTGGAACGTGAAGGTGCGCTGCTTTGCAATTTTTCTCCTGAAAAAAGAATTCTTCTATTCTTTCATACAAAATTATATTTATCCCTTTGTTTGTTATTGTACCAGGTCGGTGATTTTGGTCTATCACGTCTCAAAGGTGAATCATATATAACAAAAAAGACTGATAAAGGAACGGTACATGTTGTCTTACCTCAAGCACTCTCTTACGTGGTCTCCTCTATTCCACCCTTCTAGATTAATCTACACACAAATTATGTAGTTGGTTGGGCTACTGGGTAATTCCCAGGCCGGATTTTGCTCAGTGCTAGCCCGAGCCTGATCCATATATGGAACTCCAGGTGGATATTTTAATTGGAAATTAAACCGAATACCAAATTTCAACACATTTTGGTTTGGGCTCCATATTCAATATTTTTTAGGCTTGGGCTCCATATCCAATATTTTTTTAGGCTTGGCCTCCCTATGCAAACCCGTACAAGTTGGTGCAAACCTCTGAAAACCCGTTCAGACCTATACAAATATGCAAACCAGGTGCAAATTATGTTGCCTTTGTGCAAACCCCATGCAGATCTTCACAAATTCGTGCAAACCTCTGCAAACCCTATTAGGGAGTTGAAGCCTAAAAAGAGTTGTTAGATCCCTTTTGTAAATGATACACGTTACGAGTTCTGAATAATTTTCTCCTTCTATAACTCATTTTTCTACATTAAAATATTATGATTATGTTATTTATTTCTTTATAAGCATTTGTTTTCTTTTTAAAAACACCATGAATCTAGTTTTGACCAAGTCCTGAGCCTAATTACTGGTACACAAAAGTATACTGATAACATGATTGTTGTATTCCTATTTTGTAGCCCCAATGGATGGCTCCAGAGATTCTTTGCGACGAGCCCTCGGACGAGAAGTATGCAACAAATGCCCATGCTAATTTATGATGGAATTGACTTTCTTCTTATTCAAGTGTCCTTTGCAAGATAAAACCTCAGATATTTCTTCTTTCTATGAATTGGAAATATTAGGTCTGACGTATATAGCTTCGGTGTAATATTATGGGAACTCGTCACAGAGAAGATCCCCTGGGAGAATCTCAACTCTGTGCAGGTAATATTTTCTCTACTAAAATTTCGGTATTTTAATTATCTCTACATATACGAATTAGGTTAATGAACCTACTTTCAAACTACACAGACCATTTTTTTTTGTTGAGAGTTTACATAGACCATTGGACTGCATCAAATGAAAGAAAAGAGCATACATAAAAGTAGAAAATATTCTTACTTCAACTTATGAGGAAACCATTCATGATGATGAGCCAGAATATTATATATATATACGAATCTAACTTCGTGTGGTGAGATACTTAGGTAATTGGAGCTGTGGGATTCATGCATCACCAGCTGGATATTCCGAACAATTTGGACCCGCAATGGGTGTCTATAATTGAAAGTTGCTGGAACAGGTTATTGCTCATCTCAGTTGAATGATTTTGCTTACTACATTTCATTGAACTCTTGTGCACAAGTAAGAGAAATGAAGAAACTGAATTCGGGTCTTCGATCCAATGACCCACTGTCTTCCAACAGTGACCCACAACAACGGCCGACGTTCCAGGAGGTTTTGGATAGGCTTAAGGATATGCAGAGACGGTATTTGATTCAGTTCCAGGCTACTCGTTTAGCTAATGGAGAAAGAGCGCGTAAAATGTCAGAGACTTGAACACCCAGGAGACGGGACAAAGATGCAGGCTTATGGCTCTATCTCCAGGTTGAACAATCGTCATCTACAAGGCAGGCAGATAAGAACAGTTGATGTTATTATGCAGAGAAACTCTAGATGTACATATTGTCACATCTGTATATAGACCTCGCTCTGGCTGGATGAACACAGATATGCATAAAATGTTGAACAAAAATAACGGCGTGGATACTCCATGGTTGTTTGATCACAGTAGGGGAAAAGAATTGCGCTATCTACATGGGGCTCAAGCACCAGAGGCGGCCGGCTGTGCGCCTAAAATCTTGGTGGATATACCAATTGAGTTTAGCAGGGATAATCTCCTTCAACATCGTGTACATTTGTGTTTTTATGACTAGATTCTTGCCATTTTTCATTCTCTCTTCATTTTTATGTTGTTTTCGAGAGCTTGTTTGTACTACATGGAGGGGACGTGAAGGTGTGAAATTTTGCAATGTTGTAACATTTGAAGTTAAGAGATTTGAAGAGCGATGTGGTTTCGAACAAGCTAAAATAAGTGATTTAAGAGAGAAATAAGGACAGTGGTATTACACCAAACAATCTTATTCTTTACACAGGAAAGAGATGTTCAGTTTCCTGCTTGGATTCACTAGTAGTAGGCAATACACAATGATTTCTTATTTTTACCTGAACTACAAGCACTGTCTAGTTTACAGTATAAGATTGTGAAGCCATGAGTGAAACCAAGGGTTTCATCAAACTGTGGCTTGAACTCTCTCTCTCTCTCTCTCTCCTACCCAATATAAGGCAAATCTCTGAAAATAACTGAAAAAGAATACAGCTAAGGGTCTCATTCCAACAATAGGAACCCCTGGAAACAGGAGTATAGCAGTTTTGAGATTGTTCTTGGTTGATTTGTAAGTGTGTCCGAGTCGCTTGCACGGTTGCTTATGTGGCTAAGTCCATTAGTAGGCTTCTTATATGGCTGACAGAAGCACACATTGTAAAGTCAGGTATGTGATCCTACTACTCCTGAAGCCGGAGTGATACTATCAACAACCTCAACTTGCAGATGATTTTGTGAAACGGATGGAGCAATATGCTAGCGGTTTGGTGAAGATGTCAGCTAGTTAAGCTCAGGTGTGCTATGATTTTGAGATACTCTTAGTTTCCTATTCTCACTAACTAGCAAATTGTTTATATACTATTGAAGAAACTAAACATTCGTAATTATATAATGTTAAATTTTGAATTTGAGTCATGAAAAATTAAAAATTATAAAGACTTGCGGCGAAGGTTGTCATTGAATGGACATTATAATCGGTTTTGAGCTTTTGGGAGGTCTTCTTTTTCCGGTCATACAGGTAATAAATGTATTTAGCTTCATTTAATGGTACCTTGTTTCTGATTCTGATGATGATCAAGTCTGTCCCTGAAATAGCTAGAACTTGAAATTTCTCCATGTCTTCGTCCCAATCAAAGTGAATAGTTTCTTCAGTCCAATTAGTACTATTTTCCTTCTTGTCGTGGAGATCTTCATGTAGTATCCACATCTTCATAGTGTTTTTACTTTCGAAAGCACCCTTAATTTTATTCACACAAGCTAAACATCCATCTACCTCTAACAATAGAGGTTTGTCCTTAATGCAATTAGGGATTGAGATCAATCTAAACTTTTCACTTCCAACATCAAATGACACTACAAACTTAAATCCACAATGTAGCCGAGAAATTGAACCATTTGCATAAATAAAACGTTCGGAATTTAGACTATTAGTTTGTGGTAGTATCGCATCAATCATTCTCCAAGATTCATCTTTGCCTAAGGTAAATACCTCACAAAACCTTGTAGTATATTCAACATAGCCCTTGAACTGTATAACAAGCGTTACGCGAATGACTTTGTGTACCTTAGTGATAGGATCAAATCCAAGTCCAAGAGTCTCAGGATATCCGTAACCAGTCGTGCCCTTCTCTAGAAAACTATTTATTTTTCCTCTCCACTCTTCTGCTGTGCCTAAACTCCGGCTCTCTCGAGTACTAAGATTGTAGACGTAGACACTTTCCCAGTCGTTAATACCACACAACAAACCGTTTACGGGTTCACTCACAATATGTGTATCGAATCGTATTGTTAGCTTAGGAACATGACTCGTCACAGCACAATCACCTAAATCCATTGAAGAGAGAGTGAATCTTTTAGACGACCACCCACTCGAATCGGCAGTGAGAAGGAGTACTATTGGGTTATTATTCTTAGAGCGGGTAAGATGTAAATCATGAAAGTATTGATCGTATTTAATTAAATTATTCCACTTTTTACACACTAACTCGAATCGTATCAATGACTTTACCGGAAGTCTACTCAGTATCTCAACCACTATTAGGTCATGGTCATAGAGAACAACAATCTTTCTTCGACTCATCTTCATGATTTCTTGGCTTTTATTCTTAAAACAAAAATAGAAAATCCGTAGACCTAAATCTGCAAATATCGTCTTCAATAGTTCTGTGTCTCTCTTTCTCTATCTCGATTCTCTTTCTATATCTAGCTCTAGCCTCTAGCTAGCTAGGAGAAATAAATACTACTCCGTATTTTCTATAACAACCCTAGCTAGGTTGTTTATAAGATTTCTAAGAAAGTGGACTAGTTCCTAACCGGGTTTAATAACTAGTGCCTGGTAGGACATCTAGCCCAATCAGAATCTATATATATATCGGGACTCTTGGAGGCGTGATGGGAGCTTAAAGTAGATAAAAACATACCCCTTCGGATGGAGCCTGTCCGACATCGAATAACTAGATGAGCAACACGTAGATGAGGGGAATGATGGTTTTTCATAAATAAACTGGGAGATGAGTAATATCGAACATGATGTGTGGTAATGTTAGTGGAACAGGTTATCGCTCATCTCAGTTGAATGATTTTACTTTACTACATTTCATTAAACTCTTGTGCCAAAAATAATAAAAATGAAGAACTGAATTCGGGTCTTCGATCCAATGACCCGCTGTGTTCCAACCGTGACCCACAACAACGGCCGACATTCCAGGAGGTTTTGGATAGGCTTAAGGATATGCAGAGACGGTATTTGATTCAGTTCCAGGCTACTCGTTTATTAGCTAATGGAGAAAGATCGCGTAAAATGTCAGAGACTTGAACACACAGGAGATGGGACAAAGATGCAAGCTTATGGCTCTATCTCCAGGTCGAGCAATCGCCATCTACAAGGCAGGCAGATAAGAACAGTTGATGTTATTATGCAGACAAACTCTAGATGTACATATTGTCACATCTGTATATAGACCTCGCTCTGGCTGGATGAACACAGATTTGCATTAAATGTTGAACAAAAATAACGGCGTGGATACTCCATGGTTGTTTGATCACAGTAGGGAAAAGAATTGCACTATCTACATGGGGCTCAAGCACCAGAGGCGGCCGTCTGTGCGTCTACAATCTTGGTGGATATACCAATTGAGTTTAGGAGGGATAATCTCCTTCAACATCGTGTATGTTTGTGTTTTTATGACTAGATTCTTGCCATTTCTCATTCTTTATTCGTTTTTTATGTTGTTTTCAAGAGCTTGTTTGTACTACATGGAGGGGACGTGAAGGTGTGAAATTTTGCAACGTTGTAATGTTTGAAGTTAAGAAATTTGAAGAGCGATGTGGTTTCGAACAAGTTAGAATAAGTGATTTAAGAGAGAAATAAGGACAGTGGTATTACACCAAACAATCTTATTCTTTACACAGGAAAGAGATGTTCAGTTTGCTGCTTGATTCACTAGTAGGCAATACACAATAAGATTGTGAAGCCATGACTGAAAAAGGGTTTCATCAAACTGTGGCTTGACCTCTGGCTCTCTCTCTCTCTCTCTTACCCATATAATGCAAATCTTTGGTCTAAATTAAAGAGATCGACCAGACGAATGCAGCGGGCCAAAGAGCTCCTGATTTTGACATCTTTAAATCTCTGAAAAAGAATATGGCTGACATCCTGAAGTTGGAGTGATACTATCAACAACCACAGCTTGCAGATGATTTTGTCAAAGGGAAGGAAGAATTAGTAACTTCTCTTTATTTCAATTGTTTATACTATTATAGAATGTTAAATTTCGAATTTGAGTTGGATGAAAAATTAAAACCAATTATGTAGTAGCTGTCATTTACAATTATAAAGACTTTCGACGAAGGTTGTCATTGATCGGAATTTATAGTCGGTTTTGAGCTTTTTGGAGGTCTTCTTTTTCCGGTCATACAGGTAATAAACGTATTTAATTTCATTTTCGACGAATGGTACGTTGTTTCTGATTCTGATGATGATCCAGTCTGTCCCTGAAATAGCTAGAACTTGAAATTTCTCCATGTCTTCGTCCCAATCAAAGTGAATAGTTTCTTCAGTCCAATTACTACTATTTTCCTTCTTGTCGTGGAGATCTTCATGTAGTATCCACATCTTGATAGTGTTTTTACTTTCGAAAGCACCCTTAATTTTATTCACACAAGCTAAACATCCATCTACCTCTAACAATAGAGGTTTCTCCTTAATGCAATTAGGGATTGAGATCAATCTAAACTTTTCACTTCCAACATCAAATGACACTATAACCTTAAATTCATCATGTAGCCGAGAAATGGAACCATTTGCATAAATAAAAGGTTCAGAATTTAGCTGATTTTGTGGCAGTACCGTATCAATTTTTCTCCAAGATTCATCTTTGCCTAAGGTAAATACCTCACAAAACCTTGTAGTATATTTAACACCACCCGTAAACTGTACAACAGCCCATATGCGAATGGCTTTGAGTACGTTAGTGATAGGATCAAATCCAAGTCCAAAAGTCTCAAGAGATCCGGAAGTACGCGTGCCATTCTCTAGAACACGATTTCTTTTTCCTATATCCTCTTCTATTTTGCCTAATCTCCATCTTTCTCGAGTACTAAGATTGTAGACTTGGACACTTAAATCGTCGTTAGTAAAACATAGCAAACCGTTTACGGGTTTGTTCATAATATGTGTATGGACTGGCAGTTTTAGCTTAGGAACATGACTCGTCGCAGCACAATTACGTAGATCCATTAAAGAGAGAGTGAATCTTGTAAGCATCCTACTCGAATCGGCAGTGCTAAGGAGTACTAATGGGCTATTCTTAGACCGCGCAAGATGTAAATTATGAAAGCATTCATCGTATTTAATTAAATTATTCCACTGTTTACACACTAACTTGAATCGCATAAGTGACTTTACCGGAAGTCTACTCAGTATCTCAACCACTAGTATATCATGGTCATTGAGAAAAATAATCTTTCTTCGATTCTTCTTAAAACAAAATAGAATAGACAAAATTCGTCGACCTAAATTTGCAAATATCTTCATCAATAGTTTTGTGCCTCTCTTTCTCTATCTTGATTCTCTCTGTTTTCTAGCAGTGTTGTTTCTTCTTCCCTTCTGCCCGTGTGGTATATCTAGCTCTAGCTAGGTAGGAGAAATAATAATCTAGTATTATTTCACGAATAAGAAACTACTATTCCTATTGGAAAAATTCCAATGGAAAAAAGAGATCAAACTTGGAAAAAAAATCTTTGCCCTGAATTTTCTCTTCTAATATTAGATCTAATTCTTTATTTGATTATAATATCGGGTACCTTTCCAATCCAACTATTTTCTTAAAAATCAAAATTTGGATTCTATTCTCCTACTTTTAGTCACATACTTCCCACAATGAAAACACGTTTTGCATAATTTTGTCATACAAAAGAAACTACTTAAGTTGTGTTTGATAATAACTCTGGTGAAAGGAAAAAAAAAGAAATTAGAAAAAAAAAATTCTCGGAGAAATGGTTTCATTCATGAATAATTTCTAAAGCAATCCTAGGTTGTTTATAAGATTTCTAAGAAAGTGGACTAATTCCTAAGTTAGTTTAATAACCAGTGGTAGGACATCCAGTCCAATCAGAATCTGTATGTCCGGAGACGTGATGGGAGCTTAAAGTAGACAGAAAGATACCCCTCCCATTGGAGCCTTTCCAATATCGATAACTAGAAGAGCAACACTTATGAGGGGAATTATGATTTTTCATAAATAAACTGAGAGATGAGTAATAGCGAACATGATGTGTGGTAATGTTAATGTCAAATAAAGAAGACGAATTTCATCGAAAAAAAAATAAAGAAGACGAGAAGACACCCAATTAACCGATGATAGATAATGGGGTTCTTGTCAAGGAATGCCATCGGTAGAACCTAGCCATAATTTTTGTTCCATGACGAAGGCAGGGTACGAGAGATTGACATTCCTAAATCCTTTAGGATGTCAAAGCATATTTACCTTTGTTGACATAAAACAGATATCACAAAAGTGAAAAACTTCGATCCTTAGAACATACTGTGATCGACCAACACCTTTAATATAAGGCCAATGATATTGCTCTTAAAACGAGATATTAGATTAATTTATATTCTTATTCTTATATAATGTAGTACATATATAGTTTCAACAAAAAAAAATGTAGTACATGATTATGATTTTGATATGGAGAAAAAATCACAGGCATAACCAATTTCTCTTTTTGGATGCATATTTGCCCTACATACCAAATGAGGCACTTTGGTAGTTGGGTTAATGATGCATGAAAAGTAGATAAGCAAAAATAATAATCAGTGGAAGATAAAAGATGGGTCCTCATCATCATGAGCATGACTGAATGACCCTGAGTTCATTTTTAGATACAAAAATCATTTACTATTGAATATCATGCCATCCATTAGGCCGAATAGAACTCGTGCTAGTTTCTTCTTTTTCTGCCGACTGTGGATCCTTTTGCACCTTTTAAAGCACTATCATTAAATGATTGATAAAAACTCATCCTCAAGCTAGTGGGGAGGTTTGATCTTTCAAATCATCAAACTAAAGTCACTTGTATTGAAGAAAACTGTGGAGGGGATTATGACAAAAGAGTCAACATTTGTTTTTGATGCGAGGGTTCTTTATTACTTACATAATCTCCCACAATAGTGTTATATGGAGAGGCGTGGCCGTGTGGGAGGGAGAGTGTCATAAGTCTAAATCATTCAACCCAGAACGGCGGTTCCAGTTACGTATACGGTCTCATAAATAAATATTAATTGGTTAAGGTATCGTTTGACAATCAAATGTAGTAGAGTGATGGTGGATTGGTGGTCGAAGGTAAAGTTGAAGGTTAAAATAGAGAGCAAAATAACACCAAGTAAATTATTGAACTAACAATAAAGATTCCATGGTTAGGTGTAACCACAACATAAAAAACACAAAAACAGAATTCAAAAGGAAGATTAAGAAAAATACAAATTAGGGGATAAATATCTCAATAATCTTTCATTTTTCTAAATCAAAATCACAACCTTCCTAGATCCTAGTCATACTTACACCATTAGGTGTAAAACGAATAAAAACACAATATGTCCATGTCATTAATGTATGCTAATATAGTGATATACTCCCTTACTTTTTATTTTAATTTTTGACCACCAAAAGATTCATTTCTTATCATAAAAGATGAAAAGGGAAAAAGCAAAATCTAAAGGTAATTCTCCTCCACAATTTGCAAAAGTTTTAAGGGATGTTCATTAATCATGTGCAATATTTAATTAATTTTATAATTGTATTAGGGAAATGGAAGATGTAATAAGGGACTGACTTCTTCCACCTTTTATACTAAAATGACAACTCTAGTATGTAGCTCTTTACTAAAATGAATGAAACATTTCCTTTTAGAGTTGGTCCCCATTTAGACATGTAAAGAGTCTCTCTAAAATGTGTTATTTCCATTGGCAACACACTTCTTATGTTTGTGATTCTGATTGTTTGTAACTAAAATGTGCAAATCTAAAATTTATTGAACTTTAGTATAAATAAAATAATTTGGATGAACTTTAGACACTTTAGAAGGGCCTTTAAGGACTTAAAATCAAGCGGTTATAGTGGTTATTCAATTTATGAATCATGATGTACTTTTGTATTTCTTTTCTTCACGATGTACTAATGTTCTGTAATGATTCTTGTAATCTATATAAAAAAGAAACTTAGAATCCAGGCTCCGCCCTTGACAAATCATACAAGAGCTAGTGTTTCAGAAGTGCAAGTTCATAAAAGAAGTCATGACAAGTCTAAAAACAAGGGGTGAGAATAGGGGTGGGAATCGGTCCGGACCGGTCGGCACCGGACTCTAACTTCATCGAACCGGTCGACTCGGACATAAACTGTTGGTGACCACCTATTTACTCGGACGGACTCGGACGGTCACTCTCAAGAATTCTTTGTCCATTGACCGTCCAAGACCGTTTATTTTACCGGTCCAGTCGGACACCGGACGGTCTCGGTCCGGACTTTCCAATAAATTTACTTAATTCAGAACTTTATTTTTATTACCACAAACAAAATTACTTACAAATGAAGATGTTTAGCCAAGAAATCAAAAGTAAATATAAAAAAGAAAAAACACAGTTGATCATCATTTGACAAAATATAATTAAGCCATGCACTAATGTTTGATCTTCCAGAGGACTATATGACTATAGCCAATGATCATCATATATTCATATGTCTATAAATTCAACGGTCAACTTCTAAAAATGAGGACAATTTAGTCGGTCAACCTATTCGGTCACTCGTACCGGTCGGTTGGCGGTCGGTCCTTCGACATAGAATTTTGACCGTGACCGTCCGCCAATTCTTTCGGGCCGGTCGGACACTGACCGTTATGACCATCGGGTGTCCATGGACACTTTTTATCTCGGTCGAACGGATCGGATAGCGGTCTTCCGGATCTTTTTCCCACCCCTAGGTGAGAATGCCAACAAGTAATATTGTTTGTTTGGAGTGCCTTTTTGAACTTAGTACATCTCTAACAGGAGACTCAATCTCTAAAATTTAGAGTCATCCATAGAGATGTGTCGAGAAACAATCTTCAACTATGACTATTTGGAACTTCACAGAGAAGGGAAAATAATTATCTTGAAGATGCGCAAGAACAGAATCTAGAGTATCTTCCTGTGAATCTTTGATCGTCGAAGTCATCATATTTTGTTTATTTTGACGATTAAAAGTTTTCCTACATGACTTTTTAATAACTAATTAATTTTATCGATTCGTCAAGTGATATTTGCATAAATATATTTTTTTTTGAAGAAAATTTACATTTGAGACATAAATATAGGAAGACTATTATTTTACCACCTAAAAAACAAAATTAAATTAGAGACCTAATAGAATGTTGGATTATTTGGAGAGGTAGATACCATACTTGCCAATGAAAACGAGCGCTCCTTCCTTCGACGTAACCTCATGAAGGTCTGCGAATAGACCTAGATCTGGAGAGATTTTTTTTTTAAAGAGAGAGAGAGAGGAGAGATAAAAAAAAAAATTTGGGTTTGAAGGTCGCCGGCCGGAAAATTGGCCGTCCGACGACTTTCGCCGGAGAAGACGATGATGTGGCGATAACGTGAGGTGACAGAGAGGTAATGAGATGGAAGAGAGAGAAATGATGACTAGTTAACGGAAAGTTAACGATAACTGAAAAAGAAGGCAAAGTAAGGGGCCAGACAGGAAGCTGGTCGTAAAGTTTGGGGGCATTTGGGAAATAACCCATATTTTCACCTTGGAGATGTTGTTAGGATGAAGGAAGGAGCGGTTATAGCAGTTTGGACGGGTGATTTTATTCGCACTCTATGGGGAATTTTGGAGAGGACGAAAGATACGTCGGCAGCCGTCTAATAGAATGTTGCGTCACATCCTGTGATGAGTTAAAAAGACAGAAAAATACTACACTAGTATTGAACACGAGTGGGACACGTTTTATTTGAAAGATAGGCATGTTGATGAACGGGGGTCCCACACGCCCGAGTGACGCGGATGCGACGGCTGATGAATATGCTTGAGTTAGACGAAGATTGACATCTGACGTCAGCCGTCTAAAGAACTTGTTTTTTAATCATTTGGTTGTGTCCCTCTAAAGGGGTCCCATGCTTTTGCTACTAGCCATCCTCTATAGGTAGGTAGGTATTCCTCGTGAAGTTCAGATTGAGCCGTCCAAAACCCACGAAATTGGATAGTCTGACGATTCTCGGACTTGACCTAATCCGTGTTGTTCAAATCTTACACGGATTAGACTCAACTCAATCTGAATGTCCTCAGACTGTCATACCACACAATCAGTGTGCCACGAAGAGAGAAGAAGGTTCAAAAACAAAATGGAAACGAAAATCTCTTCTTTAAAGAAGATCATAAGTTGGGAGAGACTTCAAATAAGTTGTAAATGGTAAAAGAAACTTCTGGAGAGGCAAAGATATTCCAAATAATTTTGCTCGAGAATTATCATTTGATTATCAATAACCCACTTAATTCTTCTTCTTCCTAATTTTTAAGGATAAAACCTCAATGGTTTGAAAATATAAACATGACATTTTGATTTCTAACTTATCATTTTGTGAACAGATATAGCACTTCCTTTTTTTTGTTGAAGGGAATAGATATAGCACTTGCCGTCGAAAAATAAAATGTCTCGAAATATCTTAATTTAGAATGTCTATTTGTTTGGAGATGTTTATTTATTAATAATGAAATGATAATATGGGTCGTAAGCTTAAGTCCAAAATAAATCTTAAGAAAAGTTGAAGGCACAATTTTGAATGAAAATCTAGATTAGATTCTTCCTCCTTTATAGTCCAATTTGTTCTTTTTATAATTATTCTCACCTTCTTTAAAAACTATAGGTTTCTTCTCGCTAGAATTTACATTCATTTTCGTAATTGTTTTTACAAAACTATATTTTAACTGAAAAAATAAACGTTTTTGGATAATGACACACATTATCTTTACTTTTTCACCGACTTTTTCCGAAAGCTACACGATCAATTAATTTTAACATAATTTTTTATTTGTATAGTTTTGTAGACATTTTATTGTTGAAGCAACTGTATTTTGAATGTTGACCTACAAATCCAAAACTAGAAACGATAAAATAGGCGGTCAAGCGAGGGAAAGCTTGTCAAAAACACATGTCCTAAGTCAAGGACCTCAAATAAAACTATTTTCCTTGTTTTTATTTCTAATTATAAGAGATGATTAGGTTGTTAAACATTTTCAGTTTATACTTAAACCTATTAAAATCCAAAGATAGATAGATTAATTTTCTAGAGGGAGAAAGTCAATTCCTTTTTCTTTCTCTCTCTAACTATCTATATGTGTGTGTATATATATATATATCGAGAGAAGTTTGGTTTCCACATCCTCCAACCATATTGAATTATTCAAAGTTGAAGATAATCCAACAAAACAATCTGGGTTTTTTCTTCTTATCATCAAATTCAAAGAAGATATGGTTCAAGAACTCTACTTGTGGAGAAATAATGATAATGATAAAAATGGGTTTGTTGAGACATCTATTTCAAATACCAACAAGTTACATCATTCAATAAATACTGTTAAAGAAGATTATGGTTATCTTGATTTTGATTACTCTGATGCTAATCACAAAAGGATTAGATTAATGGAAGATTCTAATCATCATCATCAACAACAGGTGTTCTTCTCTCTGTTCTTTATCTTGAAAGCTTTATCCTATCATTTCTAATTTTCAAATGGTTTTTCTTCTTCTTGATGTTCTTTTGATCATTTGAGTTTTGGGGTTTAATGGGTTTTGTTCTAATTTGCTCTCTCATGATGTATTTCTTTGTTTTAGAAAAAGGGAAGAACTCTCGACTGTGGGGAGCCAAAACTTCTTGGGTTGTCATTGAGAAAGACACCATCATTTCTAGACCTTATTGATACAAGGTTGTCTAAAAGGAAGAAAGCTCCTTTCTCTTCAATGAATCAAACTACCAACAATGGTAATCCAAGACCAATAACCAATTACTGTCCCGCCGAATATCCGTCTGAGAAGCTGAAAGCATCGAATTTTACAGCAACAATGCTGAGAATTGGCTCTTGGGAGGTAATATTTTTTTTCGCTACATCGATACTTCCTTCAAACTATGCTATTTAACATTCATGAACAAGTTTGTGAACTTAAAAATTTGGAATATGCAGAAAGTAGCCAAGCATGAAGGGGATTTGGTGGCTAAGTGTTACTACGCGAAGAGAAAAATCGTGTGGGAGGTGTTGGATCAAGGACTAAAGAGCAAGATTGAAATACAATGGTCCGATATTTCTGCAATAAGAGCAGTCTTTCTCGAAAACGAACCCGATATACTAGAATTAGAGGTTCGACATTGCTTCTCTGAAATCCTTGATTTCTTTCGTCTAATTACCTTATCTAATCTATGAATTTGGTAACTTTCAGTTGAGCATAGCTCCTTCATTTCACAGAGAAATGAACCCACAACCTAGAAAACACACTCTCTGGCAACCTGCAACAGATTTTACAGGAGGACAAGCACCATTATACAGGTACAAATAACTTGGAAACCATTTTCGGACCACCTTTATATACACATACACGTTATTTTGTGTCCGTGTCTCAACTGATTTTTACGCAGGAGGCATTATGTCAAGTTTCCTGAAGGAACCTTGGAAAAGAGCTACCAAAAGCTACTACAATGTGACGAACGCTTGTTTATGTTGAGCCAAAGACGTTTTCCTTCATCCAACAATCTGTTTTTTCAGTCGGAACTCAGTCAACATCAAAACTTCTATCTTAATTTCAAGGGTAATGAACCAGAATCTACGTTGCCGTATCACCAATGTAACATACAGATGTCTGGTATGAATCAAAACATGTACTCATTTGTTTCTTCTCTAACCTTTCACATCAAACCCACTTAACTTTTCTTGATAACCTGTAAAATTTCAGTCACTGGTGGCCTACTTAGAGAAGACATGGGTCTTCAAGGATTTGAACAACAGAGGAGTCCATTTATAAATCAAGAAATGATTCTCAGATCAAGGGAAGGAGGAAATCAAGTTCAAGTTCATTCTTTCCTTCCTAATGAAGATTCAAATTCTTCCAGAAACGAAATCGAGAGACTTGATCCCAATGGATGGCAACTCAATGCCATTGCCTACCATTTGTTAGATGAAGCAACTGCAACAATATGTTCAGATGATCAAAGGGTTTTAGCGAAAATAAGGTCTATGAATTGCCTCCTCGAGGCAGAAAAAGAACAACACACAAATGCTGAGAACACAAGAAGTTCGACAGTAACAAGTAGTAATGGTGACTTTCATACCACATATAGACAATGTAATGAGGATTTGTTCATGGGACTTGAGAGAATATCATCGTTTCCATCTTTATATTTTGTAGGTGGTGATACTTCAATGTAGCATGAGTATTCTTAGTTCCATTTCTATCCATAAACAAGGGTTGTATTAAGTAAAACAATCAAGTTTATCAATGAAAATTATCATACACAATTTCTAGGTAGCTTCTGCAACATTGAAAATAATTCATATTCGAAAAGAAAGAAGTCTTTTGACGTTTACAATTCAATAGTGAAATAACTGGAAAGGATTACTTTCAGTTCTGATAACATTTAGATCTACTTCAACACAAGCAAATGAAAACTAGTTAATAATTGAGACAGAGGCATCACCATTAGAACAACTTATTCGCATACCTTCAAGGCCAAAATCTCTGACGTCTATCATGTTCCACAGTCAATGTAATCGATACCAGATATCGATAATAGTCTGCTTCCCTAACGCCTTTTACTGTGACGTTTACCTTTTCTCCGGCTGCTTTTATCATCTGAATCAGAATCTGAGGCAGAGTCTGAGTCTGAGGAATCGGAAGTTGAGCTATATTTTCTGTGTCTCCTCTTCTTCTGTTTCTTGTTCTTTCTTCTCCTCTTCCTCCTCTCTTCTTCTGAATCTGATGATGAACTATAACTTGAGCTGCTCCCAGAAGAATAATCGGACCCAGTAACTGATGAAGACCCACTATCAGTTTCAAAAACAGATGCTTCACTGTCCTCACTCCCCGAATCAGACTTTGACCTGTGCTTCCTCTTGCTTTTCTTACTAGTGTTTTCAGTCTTCTCTTCCTTCAGAATATCAGGGTTATCTAACTCATATGAAACTGACAGCTTCATCTTCAATTTGGGATTTTTGAGTTGTTGGGTTCGAGAAGGTCGTGAAATGTAAACACGTTCGTTTTTACATTCATATGTCCAGTGACCTGTTTGAAAACACTTCTGGCATTGAGAAGACGAGCCACCAACTGAAGGCATAGAAGTTTTAAGGTCTTTCCGTTCACCCAACTTTACAGCCTTCTCAGTACTCATCAGATACATCTGACGTTTTGCTTCTTTTCGTTCTTGCCATCTGCTTGGTCCTTCTTCCTTCTGTCCATACGCATTCACATTTCTTGCTGCTGCTGCAGCTGCCCTCTCTGCCTGAGAACGACTAAGACCCTTGGCAGCCGTTAAAGTCGCTGCCTTAATCCTATCAGCAGCAACCTGAGATTTTTCCTCTTTTTTACTTGACATCTTTTAACCTAGATATACCAATTTGAGATGAAAAGCAAGTATCGGTTCCAAATAGTACAACCCTAGATTTCAACAAGATCCTTGACTTCAACTCTTCAATCACAAAGATACTCAAATCTCTGGTACTCAAGATCCCCAAGAACCTAAAATTCGAATCAAGGAAACATCATACAGATAAGAAAAAGCATAATATTGATTACCGATGCACCAAAGAAAGATCTAAAACTCGGAAACATCGAAAAGGTTAGGGCAATAGAAAGCAATCTAAACAGTAAGTGAAGAATGAAGCTCTTAATTTCAATACCCAAAAATTAATTCATCTCAAGTCAAGACCTTTATTTTGACAAGCAACAGAATACACCTAAGTAAAACAACAATTACAGATGAAAACCCTAAATAACTATGAACCCTAAATTCTTCGTGTGAGATAATTGATAGTAAATTTCAACCCTAAATTCCTCAACTTTACACCAAGCAAACAGGTAAACCAAAATCAATAATTCATAAGATCAATAACCAGAAGGAGAAAACGCACCTGAATACCCGAGGGGAACGAAACCCTAGAAGCGATGGCGGAAGGAACGAGTGATCGGGGAAACAACACTGACTTTGTCAAACTTAAGAAAAACTCGAAGGGCACTAGTAGAATTAGAGGGTGTTTGGTTTTTCCATTAATTAAGTGCACCTCCACAAAACCGCCTCCTCACCGCTTATTTGCTTTTCTTATAACTACTTTGTCTTTTCTTTTTTAAAATCAATCGAAAACATATTTCATTCACAAGTGATTCCATCACATGTTACATGGATGATAATTCTTATTTTTTGAGAACAACATGAGAGTTACATACTTTCAAATGTAAAGTGTCTCATGAAGGGAAAGAAATTGACTAGACACAGACACAAATATCCTATAGATCGAGAATTAAAGACCCTAAAGGTCGACAAAAAGATCTTATAGATCGAGAACGAAAGACCCTAAAGGTTGACAAAAAGAAAATTACACCAATAATATTTTAGTAAAAGTGTAATCTTGCTCGTTCTTTTCTCTTGACTTGTAATTTCATCTTCAATCTTCTTGAATTATTCATCGTAGAACTCGGAGATATTGAATCTTCTTTTCTCACTGACATCTTTATCCATACTTCCATCCCTGTATAATAAATAAGAGGTATATTGAGAAAGGCTTCTAGCACAAAGAATGAGTGGAAGTTGTAAGTAATAAGTGTACCATATGGAATTCTAGTATACAAGTCCCAAACATGGAGGGTTCTTTTAGATCACCCAGAGAGAAAGTAATAGTGTTGACAATATCCATCACCACTTGCGGAAAGATATTGAACACAAGTACATGTCTCACTTCAACTCGGTATTTAGAAGTCTTTGTAATCCTTTAGAGCATCTCCAACCCCAGTCTGTCTTAGGCCGGAAAAATCACTTTTTCACCTAAATTTTTTTGCCTCAGTTCAGCCTCTAAAATTCAGCTCCAACCCCAACCTCTCTTGAGGCCGAAAATTTGTTTATGTGAGAAATGCGTGTGTGGCGTTTTTGTTGGTGTGCAAGAAATGTGTGTGGTTATGTGTATATATAAAACACGTTTTTGAACTATTTTCAAAATAATATTTTTTTTCCAAGGTTGAAAAATTATTCGGGGACCGTCACTTTCGTTCAATGTATTTTAATATTTTAATGCAAAAGTCGGTTTGTATTAATATAATTTTATTATTAATGGTGGTTTTGATTTTTAAGTTATTTTTAATTTTATATTTAATTGTTTAATATTTTTTAAAAAAAAAACAAAAAAATAAGCAGATCTGGCCGTTGGATAAACCTACGTTGGGGCCTCCCTTCAGTCGCTCCTAATGTTAGGGGCGACTGCGGAGGAGCTCCAACCCCCCTTCCGTCCGGTTGGGTCTGGAGTTGCTCTTAGTGGGGAATTGTTGGATAAATGATTTCCAAAGCCTTTATGTCCGATAGTCCCAGTTGAGGAGAATAGTCGGTCTGACAAACACGGGTCGGGTCGGGTTCTGGAGTTCGGGAGTTCTGGGTTCTTAGTCCAAAAATCTACACCTAAACACATATTTAGTACACCCACATATTAATATAAGGTTTTAAGCCGAAATAAAATTATAATGGGATATTAAGTCCAAATAGATCTATCTCTATAGAAAAAACAGATCTCTATTATTTCTATTTAATCATAATACCCGTTATAACCTTTACATAAGAAAAAACCCAGTTTTGGAAATCAATTCCCTTTTTTTTCTTATATTTTCTCTATCCAATCTTCTATCCCATAACCGAAACCCTTTTTCTCTCTCTATAACAACCGAAACCCTCTTTCTCTCTCCAAAACTAAAAACCCTCTTCTATAACTGAATGGAGAGACTTTCTTCCATGACCGAGTAGTGAAGATGACGACCACCACCGAAAACCACCATCGTTTCTCTATTTAGACTTCTATATTATTTAGATTTTTTCAATTTATTTCAAGCTTACTATCTGTTTCGCAATATACACGTTATTTAGTATAAATTACTTATATTTCATACAACAAAACACATTTAGTATAGTTAAGGTATGTCTAGATGTCAAAGTTACAGTATTTTTCTGTTTATTGATTCTTGTTTTGTTTCATAAATAACGTGTTATTTATTGTTAAAGTTTCATATTTCATTTTCATTTTTTTTACATGTGTCATACATAACACATTATGTATCAACAATGTTTCTTTTATACGTGGGTAATAGGGTCCAAAAGGGAAAAATGACTAAAATCCTTTTCTTTTTAGAAGATTGGACCCTAATTTCTTTTTGGATTTTATTTTGGGCCTAAAATCCATGGACCCAATGAAGAAACTTATTCTTCTTACGACCGGAAAAGCGTGAGCTCGTCTAAGTCGGTGGGTCCTCAGCACATCATCTCACATGCTCGTCATAGTCGGCCAACTGAGTCCATATAAAGCAACATATTCCCCCTAATCAACCATGCAAGGTTCAATCTCTAAATTTAAATTTCGAATTCAATTCTTTAACTGTAAAAATAACCTACTGACTTGAGCGTCACGTAGATTTTTAAGTTTTATGTAGGTTCTGTCCGAGAATCACGAAAAGTAGTTCACTGTTTGGTCCGCACAATCTTCTCATCCTGAGTGATTAACTAAAAGTCGTTTCTGGACATAAAAAAAAACAAGACAAATCCTGCTAACTGTGCGGCTTGGTAAGCTCTGCTGACCAGGGACACAAAATTTTATAAGTCATGTTTCACATGTCTCTAAAATTAACGTTGTAGTCCTACTAGCAAGGAGGGGTGGTAAGCCTTCTAGTCAAACAACAATTGCACCTACTCCGCAATGCGGAGGTGTCCGAAGTTTTTTTTTTTTTTTTGATGAAGAAGGTGTGCGAAGTTTGATTCAATGAAAGTGCAAATCCATGAATAACGAAAAATCACATGTTTTTTTTTTGTACATATTTTGTCCATGAATGTCTTAATCTATTAGGGCCACTTCCCTCCTATTCTCTCATTTTCTCCGTCTAGGGTTAGTGAGTAGTCTCTCTATATTTGGGCGAGATCCTTTTTGGTAGATCGAAGGTATAAGCGTCAGAATTCATCGATATTGGATTGATTCCGTGATCGAATTGTTTCAAGTTTTCAGCGAATTTTGAATTGATTTATCAAATCGAATCGGAGTCTAAATCTGATACCAAAAAACCATGTTTCTTGTCGATTGGTTTTATGGCGTACTCGCATCGCTTGGTCTTTGGCAGAAAGAAGCTAAGATCTTGTTTCTAGGTCTTGATAATGCTGGAAAGACAACTCTCCTTCATATGTTGAAAGATGAGGTTTTTATTTCTTCTTCTTCAAATCTTCTATTTTCTCTCTCCGATCTGATTTCATTTGTTGTTTTTTCAGAATTCTTTTGATGTTATTTTTGGATATTATTGCAGAGGTTAGTTCAGCATCAACCTACCCAGTATCCAACTTCAGAGGAATTGAGTATTGGGAAAATCAAGTTCAAAGCTTTTGATTTGGGAGGTCATCAGATTGCACGAAGAGTCTGGAAAGATTACTATGCCAAGGTAAATTCTGATTTCTCTGCGATTTTGTTAAGAATTAGCTATGAAATTCTCCTAATTTGTGATTTTGTTGCTTGGTTTTTGATATTTTTGTTTGTTTAATCCTGAAATGATTGGTCTTTCTCAATTTTAAGTTCATGCTAATATCTTCTTTGTGTTTGGGTGGCCTCATGGAGTCTTCTTAAAGAACAAAACCCCCTACCCTTCCTGCTTGGGGTTAGGTGTCTAAATTGAAGACAATAACGATAATTGCTAAGGGTTGGGTCGTTAGTCGTTACAAGTACCATTTTACATATGTAGTTATGATCTTCCTCTTCGCTTTTTTAGCTGTCTATGATCTATATTCCGCTTTTGTTGACACTTCTTTACTTGAATTAATGATAAGTGAGTCTAGTTTCTAGTGCTAATATGCTCTTATATATCCTAACAATGACAACCAGGAGGTTGTTACTTGTAAAAGATTTTCAGGAAACTATATGGTTTTTTGGGCCAACTAGCTCATGTTACCTCTTTTTAACCCAAGTCTGTCGAAAAGATAAATAAAATAAAATAAAGGAGCTTAATGGATATCTTGTATTCGATTCAGAATAGTCAAACCAAAATTCAACTTTTGGGATATATGTATGAGGCTGTCAATGCTATATTACTACCAAATTACTAATATTGATTCCACTACTCCAGGGAAAAACTATTTGTACATATGTGACTAAATGGACATACTATTAAAAAGCTTGAGTTGGTCTTGTTTCCTTGTGATTGCGGATACTTATACGTGGTATGCTTCTGAAAAATCTATTACCCTGACCCCGTATTTGGAAGCTAAGCAAAAAAGAAGACCATTAACTTAAATAATGGGAGTGAAGTTCTTTTTGTTATTCTTGCTCTCCCTCGGCTCTTAGCTGCAGGTCCAAAACTGGTTGTAGCATCCGTTACGTTACTTTCAAAGTGCTCTCTCTATCTTGTGTTTGTTTTTGTCATCCACCTAATAATTCGATTGTAGGAATTCGTGGACTAGTTTCTCTACTTGCATTTTTCACGCGCTAACTATCAACAAATTATGTGATGATGCCGCTGCAGGTCGATGCAGTGGTGTACTTGGTTGATGCTTTTGACAAAGAAAGGTTTGCGGAGTCGAAGAAAGAGCTAGATGCTCTTCTATCAGACGAGTCCCTCGCCACTGTTCCATTCCTCATCCTTGGTAACAAGATCGACATTCCATATGCAGCCTCCGAGGACGAACTGCGCTATCACTTGGGCCTCACCAATTTCACCACAGGAAAGGGAAAGGTGAATTTAGCAGATACCAATGTCCGCCCACTCGAGGTCTTCATGTGTAGCATTGTTCGTAAAATGGGTTATGGTGATGGCTTCAAGTGGGTTTCTCAATATATCAAGTAGAACAGATGTCGAGAAGACACAAGAAAGTTATTTAATCAAATACTGGTATGTAAAGCAAACTTGTAGTAAATCTTCAGTGTGGTTTTTGGTGTAACTGGTGCTTGTTTATTTTCAGACACTCTTCTTCTTCTTCTTTCTCTCTTATGAAAGGTTGTGGTAGTTGGAAAATGGGAAAGCGGGATTTGTTTTTCTATTTTGTATGTTAAAAGTTTGGATTTGTTTTTCTTCTTGGGAAGTAAGTAATAATGATAGTTGAAGTTTAAGAAGTTATGGTATTTTGTTTCAAGTGTATCTGTTTTTTTTTTCCCTTTTTAGAGTTGGATTTGGTAATCCTGATGGTGTTTTAATGAGTTACTCTTCTATAAGCTTTAGTCATGGATATGACCTAAAGTCTTAAAGAAAGAAGCAAATGGGAGCATGAATGTGATTATCCCATGCACTGGAATGTGATTATCCCATAGAGAGGTGAAATGATATTGGCTGCCCAATCAAAAGAAGTCTGACTCGTCTCGTCTTAGTGGTGGCCAACGGGCCATACAAAGGGTTGGGCACAAAGACGCCCCATGAGTCATCACAACGTGGTCTAGACACAGAAATGCCCCATGGCAATGGCCCAACCCGAAAATATTTTTGTTTCCCCACAGCGCTGGCCTTAATACTATATGGACGGGCATCGTTTATAAACTTAATCATCCTTCAACATTTTTTTGTTGAAAAGACAACAGTCATTCTTCAACATTTGCAGAGGTTAATGCGTTAGAATACCAACAAGAAGTTGATGTCTGAGTTCCATTTTATAATGATAAAAAGCGAGCAACCACAATTTCATGTTGACGAGAAACTAGGCATGAAAAAGCTTACTATGCTCCACAATCCACACGGGGAATACCCAGTGAAGCTCGTCAAATTCTCTCGGAGGACAAGTCTCTAATGAAATAGTATTTAAAGGAGTTATGTTTGCTCGATTGTCTCAGGTTGATAGGAGTGAACAATAAGCTTGGCCTTCACAAGACAGACAAAGTTTAGTAGTATTTTTTTCGAAATCATTTCATTAATTAAGGAGAAGAAAATCGAAAAAGAAAGGCATCTTGCTGGTAATCTTAGATAAGTAAGAACTGTAATAATTGAATTATGGGCTTGGGGAAAGATGCAATCTAAATGCGCCAATCATTACGCGCCAAACTTTTCAGGGGCCTGATTTCTGTCAGGAGAATTCTGCAAATGTTGTTTCCTTAAGGATTACAAACATTTTTAAGAGTACTTCATATACTTTCGTATAATTATCCATATCCCTTAAAGGGAAATCTGTTTTTACAATCGTATTTGGGTTATGTACCCTGAAACTAGTCTATCCAACGGGATTGATCTATAAACCTTCAGAAGATGCACATACAGACTATATACCGTTCCACTAAAATGGTGTGCCTTCATTATATCAGTTTCACATGTCAGGATCAAAGATATCATCCAACTGCAAAATGAAAATTTGAATCTGATTAGAAAACTCGCGAATATATAAATAGGTTTCAACCAGAAAGAGATACCTACTTCAGCTAGATCACAGATCTGCTTCATTCTGTGATACTCTTGCTGTGCTCGGTTTGATCTGATAAGAGCTTGGACCTTCACCACAGATCTTTCAACACGTTCTTCAGCTTGCTTACGGCTAACTTTAAAGAAATCTTCCTCTACGTCATTTTCTTCCTTCTCAACTACTGCCACAGTCTGTTCAATTTGAAGACCTCGTAACCCTTTTCTCTTTTTCAGCCACCGCATAATCGCCTTTTCAAAAATTCCAACTGACCAAATAATCTTTCTGTACTGCTTCCTGGCCTGGCGACCTCGGAAAACGGCCTGATTCAAATGTTCAATTTTAGAATACAAAAATAGTACTTATCATGATGAATTCTTGATAAGAAATTATACAAGGGTCTACTTGAATTTTGATGGCTTGACGACGTAAATAGAGAAATTCCTTTCTGATCTTCCAAGTATGAAATGTGTATTGGATTCGAGTAGCAGCTGCCATCCTTTTCCGCGATTCATAGTTTCGGAAGGCATGTTGAATCCTCATTGCAGAAATAAGGTTACGTGCTTCCATCTCTGGATTGGCGAGCTGAATTGCCTTGGTCCGTAATTCTAACGACTTTTCTTTGAATGCAGCTTGAATCCTGGATGCGGCCTCAGCAGCTGTCCGATATGCTGCCAATGTTTCCTTCTGACATGCATCTTCCTCGTTGATACTATCATGATTTGCAGTATCAGCTGAACTTAACGGCAGTGAACCAATAATATTTCCAGACAAGGACATGAGTCTAAAATGATCCGTCAACCCTTTTTCTGCTAGATAAGCGGCTAAGCCATCATAACCATTTTGTGATGCAAGATCAGCACAAGTGCGTCCACCAAGAAATTCTGGCGTTGGGTCGGTAACTAAGCTTGCATTTGCCCCAGCAGATAGAAGAGTTGCTACCATTTCTTCCCTGTAAATTAAGATCTTATGTGTTTGAGCAGGATCACTTCGAAATAAATATAGACTTATAGTTTGAAGAGAACAAGAATTTTGGCCTATTTTGGTAAAGCTTTCGTGAAGAGAGTCATGATGTTTTCAGTTACAGTAAAGTGAATACCTCCCATAGCATGCTGCCCAATGCAAAGCCGTCCATCCACGAGCATCACGAAAGTCTAATGAGAGGCCGGAACGTGAATATGGTCGAACAGCCCATGTATAACCTAGGATTGCACACAAATGGATGATTCCTTGACCTTGCTGATCACGTATACTAGGCTTAGACTCATCAACCATTCTCTCCAAAAGCCACTCATGTAATTTGTTCTTCAAAGTGATCTCGCGCAAACTAGTTTGGGCCTCTGAAAACGAGATCTTATTTTCTCCAATTGAGTTAATCAAAGAGTCCCAATCTTTAGCAATAGAAGAGGTATAGTTTGCAAACTCCTTTGCCTTCTTTAGGACATTTGGCGATACCTTGCTTGATAGAATGTTCAGGATGTTGGTTCTAGAGAATAGCAGATGAGCAAGCCTAGAATGAAGTTGAAACTTTTCCCAGTTTGGCTCTTCTTTAGGTGAAGCAACCTCATTCACCAATGGAGAGCGATACTCAAAAGCTAGAACTTGACTAATTGGTGTGTGACCATCAACACTCAAATATAGATTTACTAACCCGGGCGTATGAGGTAAAACCCGGCAGCGGTATACCCCACGGTGAATCAATTCTGCAGGAACACATTCATTACCTAAGACAAGAAGTAAATTGGAGTCTGTAAGATGTGACAGTCCATCGAGAAAATATCCAATCACTAAAACCTGCAGAAGTCATAAACATAACTAATGAGGTTGACAAAGAACCTGGTTAAATTCCATGACCAAATAACAATTAACTTTACATGCTCATATTCAGAATATGGATTTGTTCCTTCTGTCGGAATAAAAAATAAGAAAGGCACCTTTGTTTCTTCTGTCGAAAAAGCCCATGCAGGTGAAATGTCACTTATACTGAAAACTTGCTTTTGAGCAGGACAGTGAAAATGAGCAGTTGTCCCAGTGATACTTGACCCATAATCATTTGAAACTGGGGAGTCAACTGGTACCTCATCTGATAATCTTGGGGAATCAGTCAAAATGCAGTCTATCCACCTTCCAAAACTGTCATGCATCTTAAAACCATCTTTGGCGGTGTCAAAAGATTCGTTTATGTCCGTTTCAATCATGTTAAAGTCTTGTCGTGGGATATTTTTGGCTGCTGAAGTATCTAAATTCTGAAAGTATCCACTGGCTGGTAGTCTAACATCAATCGAACTTGTAGAAAATCTATTGGTAGGACTTATATTATTGAATAAGCAATTCTGCAATAAAAAGTAATAAAGAGATAATGCGCAATTTACATTTAAAAGTAACACAGAATTTAAAAGGATAAATACTTTTTTTTGTTTTAGAACAAGAAAAGCAAAGTCAACAGCTTAAGTAACACATCGTAGAGTATGCCCCTAACTGAAGTCAATGAGTCGGAATTGAGATGATAACTAAGAGTCTAAGATCCTGTGCTTTTTGAAAGGGTACCAAAGGAACATGAAGTTTACGAGCCAACCAAGCTCCTGTACGAACTGGACCATTGAATGGTAGCCGTGATCTCCTACCGTTTCCAACACAAGCAAAAGAACCGAATACCCAAGCATAGGTAGGTGGTTTATGATCTAGAATGTATCTATAAAATAAATCAGTAAAACTTAAAAACACACGAATGATTTACTCACATTGCTTTTGGAGCCACTCGTTTCATTATGGTTCGATTGCTGAATTGATGAAATGTTGTCTGTTACATGTGCATCACCATTGAGGTTATTTGCAACCAATTGATCATCCCATTCTAGAGTGTTAATAATCTCTTCAAATCTCTTTTCGTGATTGTTCGCTTTCATAGGAGAGCTTGATTGCACCTGTACCAAGAAAGAAAGAAGTATTGTTTACTTTCTGAACTCTCAGGAAATAACAGCTAAACTAATGTCATGATTAAATCCAACCTCTGATGTTTCACGATAATGTACAAGGACTATGTGTTCGTACTTCCTGATGAAAATTAACGAAGCAATAGCAGAAGTCAGTTTTCAGGCTAAATTGAATTAGGAAACTAAATATAACTCTATTGACAAGTTGATCAACATAAACTTTGAAAGAAACATACTTATCGAGTAACCAGTAACACCTACGAACAAAGCTGGGTTTATCTTGCCCATGTGCATAATACACATGGATCCTTTCTTCATTGCCAACCTACATGATCAGGAACGACGAAGTGAATTTTCCAATACGACCCATGCCTCCAAATTCTTGGGGACAAACACAACCACTCTCATAAACGAAGAGGGAGGAGTTAGACGGTACGAAAAAATAAGAAAACAAACATGTGATCAATCTAATATAGGAATGCATAAGGCTACGAAAGTGTACATGTTCATGTCAACGACTTACTAGGTTGTGTTTATGTAAAAGAAACTCACTTTTATGTGTTCATGAGCTTCCTTAATAGTCTTTCCATCCTTTTTCTTTTTCCAGTCATATCCATCTCTCCGGAAGTTCCGTAGCATTTTCCGATCAAACAATACGACTCTTCCACCTAAGCTCCATAAACAACAATTACAGCAAAATCATAACCATTAGAATTATTCACAGTGACCCCCGCAACAGCTTAAGAAAGGAGTACTAGTAAGCAAGTAATTACTTTTCGGTAAGTGGATCGGTTTGACATTGATGGCGAATAGGGAGGAGTTATAGAGTAATGCATGGATCTCATTTGGACGCAACCACCTCGATGTGGCTTCCTCCATCATATTGTCAACTGCTAAATCTGCACATAGAACATTAACATTCTTGATAAACTTGAAATGTCAAATAGATAAAATGTTCACCTTGAATCAACTTCTCACAGAGAAAGATCAGAAGTAAATTCTAAATAGAATCACAAATTTAGTTTTTTTTTTTTTCTACTAAATGAAAGGATTGAAGAATAAAATCTAATGATTTTACACCTTGCCATGTATGAAACCCATGAATCTCAGAACCTGAAATTCGAATTATGCCAATTCTTTCCATACCCCTAAAACCCTATTAGATCCTTAAAGAGAAGATTTGTGAAATCAAAACCCAATAAAGATTCAAAATCTAAGCTGAAAGAGAAAGAGAGTGTGATTGGTTTTTACTAACGCGCGAAATTTTTTTTTTCCTTCAAGTTCAAAAAATGTGTTTTTTAAAAGAAAAAAAAAAATTAATTGTGGTAGTGGATGTGATCACCCAACCAATCGTATTGTATTTTAATATTATGTTTTCAGGATGTAATCAATACCATGTGATGAGTGTTATATTTGTATTAAAAATATTACAATCATAGAGATTTGATTAAACAAGACTAAAGTCTACGGTCGTATGTTTACACATAAACTTGTTAACAATAAAGTCTACGGGAATGCTAGGTTCACGGACGTTTTTGACGAAGGGAGGTTCCGGAATGACATGGCATTCCCTTTTTGAAAATTTGACCAAGCCTGGGCCGAATTTTCCATGCCACGTCATCCATCATCTTCCCCATATTTAGAGAGAGAGAGGACCGGAAACCTCTGTTTTCTTTTAGCACGATGAAGTTCTTCAAGAGCTTCAACTCTAGCTTGACCATTAACCTTCTTAAGGATTTGTATAAGCTCAGAAACCCCTCATTCTATATCCTCTGATTTCTTATTCTTGAGCAAAAATTTCTGAGAAACCAAATGTAGATGAAATGCTATAGAGTTTTGTTAGATGTGATTGAATCATCCCTAAGCTCTCTCTCTCTCTTCCATAGTTGTTGCTTGTTGGGCAAGTGATCTAAAGAGAACCATTTGAGAATGTTGGATCTTTCATAGGTTTGGCATGAAAAAGATAAAGTCATGAAGCATCAGATAAACAAATTCATTAATCATCTTCTTCAGGCCCAATCCTTATGGCATTCTACCTCTGGTTGAAGAAGAGGGTTTCCCACTATCTCTCTCTCTCTCTAAAAGTGGGGAAGATGATGACGTGGTATAGGAAATAAATCTAAATTTGGACCGTTCATTTTTAACGGACCAGATATGGTCAAATTTTCAAAAAGCAAACGCCACGTCATTTCGGCATTTTCCTTCGTCAAAAATGTCCGTGAACCTAGCATTCCCGTAAAGTCTATGGTCGTATGTGTACACATAAAATTATTTTCTAAAACAAACTTGCTATCCTACACTAATGATTGAATTTGATACCTCCTTTAGTAATTTGTATTTAAGATTACCTCCTTAAATTTAAGTTTTGGTCAAAATTACTAAGGATATATTTGACTTGTAACAATAAAATCATAAATTATATATTATACAACAAATAAGTCTTTACTAATTATACTCGCGACCAAATCAAATAATAAAGTAAGGTGGAATAACTACTAGGATTCATATTGAAGAATAATTGCTCTAAGTAGTTAAAAGTATTTCAGGTACGGCAAACACAAATTTTGTGTTTTATCAAAAATAATAAAACTAAGAGGGTAAGCTCAATTACCGCGATCATTGAGGGAGGTAAACTCAAATACCAATTAGTGACGAGAGGGTAAATTCAAAAAATCCAAAAGAAACCAACCCAAAAGTACAATGAAGGTTCAAGTTTGGAAAAAATGAGAAACTAGTCGAAAAATGAAAGGGAGCCAAAAAAAATCAAGTTCAGTGATTGGATTCCGGTTTGGGTGTGAAAATATTACATTACATGCTTGGGCCAAAGGTAAAATATGTTAGGAGGCTAATGGGCCAATATTAGGCGCAAATGATATATGTGAGATGCACAATATCACATGACTAAATATATTTAGAAAAAGTAACACAAAATGATATTTATTTTTTTGAGAATTCGACTACGACGTACGTTAATCGTTACAAGATATTGATGCATCATGAAGATAATAAGCACCATAACCGCCTAATTTAAACGAAAAATTAAAGAGGTCTAAAGTCCAAGAACAATATTCTTGGTCCGAAAAATGATAGAGAACGAGAAAATCCAAACATACATCCTATGTGGCTTGCCGTGATTCGTTATCTAGTGAACTAGAATCATCGAAACCGCGAATCACAACAAGCCACATAAGATGTATGTCTAAAGTATGTCTGGATTTTCTTGTTCTCTATCATTTCTCGGTTGGTCCACACCACAACTTTTACGTATAAATTAGAGTAAGAGTTGTCTGACAAACAAACAAAAAAGTAAGTCAAATTTTTTATTTTCTTTAACAGCTACATGTGTATACAAAAAAAGTAAGTCAAATAACAGCTACATGTGTATACAGTATAAATGCATAATGTTAGATGCATACCACCCTTAACAAATCTGATATAAAGATGCACTGGTCGATGAATCTATGTGGGGATGAGGTTATGTGGGCCGTGGGGGCGAGGGGAGGCTAGCCCCCCAGCCACCCACCCACACACACACAAAAGCCAAAAAGAAATAGTAGGCCCTTACAAGAACAAATTTAAAACGTTCCTGAATTAATTATAGATTATGTACCCCAGTTGGTAAGAGTAGTAGTCAACCGAGCCTACCACTATATGGTTTATGTCTAGGGTTATAGATCCAATTATTTTTTATTGATTTAGAGATTTTTGCTGTATGGAACTGGGTTGCCAACTTTGATATATTCGTTTTCATCAACACATAGAAATGTGAATAGGATGGAGACTTTTCGCTGTTAGTTGCGTATGGGGAAGGCGAAAATATGAAATTCGTAATTTTCTGAAACTCTTATTTTGTCCTATTTTTGTTGAATTTTCTTTGTGGTCTATTTCTCCCAAACTCTTGAATGGATATGGTACCCTATGTGTCATGTTAATCCATTTGAAAATGGAAAGGAGTAAGGGGACCAGCAAGACAGGAAGTGGATCCTTGGCCAGAAGTAGAACCCTAATTTGTCTCATAATAAAAACCATAAAAGACCTTCAAATAATAGGTTTGGTTTTAGTTTGGTACTTTGTGTATCAGTTGACATGTGAATTGGAAGGCAGTCTTGAGCAATCCATGTGAGACCCAAAATAAAAGCCAAAAAAATGTATTAAGGGTCTTATAACATGCTTTCCTTGTGATTCTTTTTCTCTTAACAAGTTTTATTTGCGGTGACGATTTCGTTTTTTAAACTATAAATGATGACAAGATGGATAGTGATTTATCTGAAAAACGATAGACAGGTTTTAATACATCGTGATGGGGTGATGAAACTGACGTGTTTGATTGCAATTCAATATAAACACGCAAGAACCGAAAAAATATATTGAATAAAGATTCTTTCCTATCGGAGATTAAGGACTAGCTAACACGGAATAAGACGATGCTTATTTTAGAATTAGACGATTTGTTTGGTTAGTGTGAGGTGTGAGAATGGACACTCTAATAACCAAACTTATAATGTAAAGATCCTCACTACTCTTTGCCAATTGATTTTGAATTAGATGATCACAAATTTAACATACACGTGATTGGTTCAAAATTCATACATTCTCCACGACTCCACGTCACAAAAAAAAAAATAGAAACGTGAGAATGGGCAAAGCATATAATGTCTAAGTCATTTTCGCTCATCGGCAATTAATTTTGAGTTGGATGGTCACACACTTAGCATGAGGCACTCAATGCTACTATTTTCGTATCACATCAAAAAATTTCTATTAGTTTGAACCCATAAACCAGACTACTGCTTCTCAAGGACTTCAATGATCTAAACATTAACACAGAGTAAGACCTCAGTTACTACAATAAGTGATAACTCTGATTTCATTGACACCCAATGTACATTTTATTTGAAATTTTTCCATCTTACAACAAAAGAAAATAAGAAAAAATGATGTATTAACAACATATAATGAATAAAGAATGACATTTTAGATCCATTTTCTTCGTCTCAACTCTCAACAAAAATTGATCGAGTCGAACGTTCCCAATAATAGCATCCGAGCTTGTAGTAGAAAAACAACTACCAAATGCATATGCTGAGATGGGACTAACCTACTGAACCTCTGAAATGACTCCCTTCCAGATTGTAGGACACCAGAGAAGCTTACTTGGTGCTTGTTCCACGGACTTGACATTATTCGACGGCCCACAACTATTCCATGAGTCTGGTTTCTTCGTGAAGCAACAAGAGGCCACCACACTCCACGACGTTGTTCTCTCTTTACCTTCCTTATTCGGTTTGACTCGAGACGGATCACACCGAGAATGGATCTTACGTAGGAGTACATATCATGGTCCCTATAAATCGTCCCGTCAGAGCCATATGCAGATCGATCACTTAGGATTTCTAGTGGATGAGGCGAGTTGAAAAATGTAGCTTGTGCTTGACGGAATTCTTTCTGTGGATCCTCATTGTCTGATGAAGAACAACTTAGAAGATAGAGGCCACTACCAGAAGGAAGAAGTTCATGGTGTGGAGAGAATTTCTCTTCTGGCTGTAGGATCAAAATTTCCCCCATTGGAGCATACAGCAAATTCTGCAACAAAGTAGGCGTATCATCTTGTCAATACAAATATATATACAAATGAAGGAAAAAATAAAGAAAATAGGTTCCTGTCAGGTGACAACCCTTGGTCCCTCAGTTCTAAATGAAGATTGTACCTGGTTCTTGAGACAAGGATGATTTCGAAAGTTCCCATTTACAGCTTTGAGGAGTTCAGTGACATGATCAGGGTAATGACATGAAAAGGCTCGTGGGACGATATCTCGGTGCATAATAATAGCTTTAACATGACTTTTAGGCAATCCCAACCTTCGAAGAAGTTGATCACCTCCGCACAAGATAGATGGTGCTCCAAACATTACAACAGGAAGTAAGGAAGACAGTGGTGCTTCGCCCCGAATCAACAACATGATATTTACTAGTAATGCCAAGCTTCCTCCTAGTGAATGTCCGGTGAAACGAAGAGATGCCGAGTCACCATGAGACTTTAAGTGGTCTTGAACTTCAGGCAACATTTGCTCATAAATCCCTTTTGCAGCTTCATAAATACCTCTATGCACAAGCACATCTAGTCCCTGAATAAACCAAGAGTGATAAATCACTTGATAAGTTTATCTATATAACGAAATTAGCCTCTAATTTCCACTCAAAAAACGAAAGTAATAGACAAAAGCATAAATTCGTATGTCAAATATACCTCAAACGGAACGGGTTCAAATAGTAGATTTGCTTGCCAGGAAGCCATTGATTCTGAACCCTACACATTGGCACATTAGAAGTTATATTTCTGCTGACAGCAAATCAACCATATACAGATTATGGACTTGGTGACTGATTTATAGGTTTAAGGGGTTCCGGACCCAACCAATTTGGGACTATCCTAACAATCAGACATCGGATTTTAACTAGCTTAAAATGGTATCCAGGACTCTGATACCAATGTCAGCCTGTTAGGTCGTCTTAGGCCTCTCTCGCTCCAAGAGCTAGCTCAAGAGATGTGGCTTTCTTTCACATTTATAAATTGACTAAATGTCCCTTCCAAACCAGTGTTGGACTACTCTAACACTAATCTCTCTTTCTCGAATATCAATTTATGCCCACACACCAATGAAGCCACAAAAGGGGTGGGGAAGTTCCTGATTAGTGATTACCTGAATAACGAAGAATCTTGTAGCAGTCTGATCATCGTCACAAATGAACCACTCACAAGGCGATGAATGTGCCGAATTCAAGTCCTTTGCAACAGCTTGCTTCATTTCTTCTTTTCCAGAAACTACTGCTGTCACAGAATTAGTAGTTTCTACAAACGAAGCCTCACCTGATCTCCTTGTTTCAGCATTCAGATCTGACTCAGGATCTTCCCTTGGTGAATCCTCCTTCGAACTCGAACTCGATGACCGAAATGAAATAATGCTCCTTGTCTGTGATTGCAAATAAGAAGCAGCAGATGCAAGTATGTGATAAGCAGCAGATGCACTTATTTGATATCTATTATTACTTACTTCCTCTGATTCTTTCATCTCCTCTAATGGATTCTCTGGTTCTTGAACTTCTGTTGAGATCTTTTTCTCATCAACATTCGTGGCCTGAACTTTTTTCTCCACCGACGAATTAACAAATCGCATTCTGTGACGTTTTAGGAGATTTCCAGACTGAAATGAACCCGGAAAAACACAGAAAACATTAAATTGAATCCTCCATCAATACATTTGAACCCTAAAAACTAAAACTATAACCTTGTCAAATATAATGGGTTCTTAGAGAATCATCAAGAGAACTTCCCCTAATTCCACCTATAAACCCTTATGGTGTATTTGGATGGCGGATTCATGAATCCGCGGATTCATGAGTCCTTGGGATTCATGATTCCACGGATTCATGAATCCTAGTAGTATTTTTTGGCTTGTTTGGCAACTAAGAATTCTATGATTTATTATTATTTGAGTATTTTTAAAAGTCTTTAGAAAAAAATATGATTTTTGAAAAAAATAATGATTTTGAAAAAAAATAATGATTTTGTAGAAAGAAATATTTTTTTTGTTGATTTTAAGTTTGAAATTTAGGTTCATTAATCCAAAATCCTAGCAAATCCTATGGGGTAAGGTGGGAATTAGGAATCCTTAGGATTCAAGAGTCCTAGGATTCTTGGTAGCCAAACAAACCAAGGATTCATGATTCCTACCAAATTCCACTTTTGATAGGAATCCTACTTAGGAATCCTGCAACCAAACACACCATTAAATTATTCACAATGAAGGTTCTTAAAGTACAAAATGTCTTCTTTAGTTTGCATTAAACATACCCAAATTGAGAATAGAGCTTACCCTAACAACACAATTTTAAGGGAAATAGTAAAATTCCACAAATTGGTACCCTAATCTGATTTCTTAATGACATAGAAGCCAATATAGATCAAATTATTGTTAATAGAGTTGGTATCACAATCTAATTTCCTTATAGAATAGAAACTAACCTAGATCAAATTAAAAAAATTTGTTCCTTGACTGTGTTATATAATCAAAACCCATTAAAAGGAAACAATTGAAGATGAGAATTGATTAACAAAAAGGGTTTAGGAAATTTTGAATACCTTGATTTTTGGAATTGAGTAAGATAGGTTTCCCAAATGAGATATTTTTGCATATAATTTAGCTTCTGATAAAGGAACCTTCTGAAGCAATCTAGAGAAAGAATCCCTATCAAATTCCACTTTTTCTTCTTCATCATCAACCCTACAAAATTCAGAATCTTCAAAATTACAGCAAGAACAATCTTCATCCTTTTCATTTTCATTTTCTCTCTCTAAAACTTCAACACCACTATTTTCATGTCCATCCCAAAGCGATCTTACATGCAAAATCTTCAATACCCAACTCATACGAGTCGACTCGTTATCTTCCCCATTTCCTCTTGATGAGACAGTTTCCTTTGATTCTTCTTCCCCATCTTCATCAACAATCTTATCAAGGGTAATCCCATAATTTCCTCTCGACCAAAGAGAACTCAGAGATTTAGAAAATGAAAATCGTGAAGAAGAAGAAAGAATTTGATGATCAGAGGTGGTGGAAGTAGAATTATTATTATCTAATGAAATCCCATTTGAATTTGTTGTTGAAACCCCATTACTAGATCGACCCAGAGCACTAATTTGAGACATTTGGGTAGTACGTCCACCATCAATACCTGTAATGAATGTAATCGGTGATGAAAACCCATGAATTCCTCCTGGTTTCAAACACAGGGTATCCATTTTATTTCTCTTTTAATTTGAACTTTCTTAACTACTTTTACTTGAACTAGATGGAGAACAATATTCTATAGACGAAGAGAGAGAGAGAGAGAGAGAGATTTTAGAGAGAGAAAACTGATTTTTTTTAGCTAGGAGAGAAATGAGATATTTTGTGTTTAGAGAGAGAAAGAAGGAAGAAAGGAGGGAGAAGTGGAGACGGTTTTTATAAGAAAACACGCGTAGTCGGTGGTAGTTAACCAACAAACCTCTATGACGTGTCGCAACCCATTTGTGTATTCTTATTCCATGCGGCAAGTTGCGTGAAATGTCAGTAAGATTCATCTTAACCTTGAAAGCCACGTGTCTTTCTAGGACACGTCATTGGATTGGATTAAAATCTGGAAAAGATCAATGACGTGTCGCAACCCATGTTGCCTCTATCGGTGGTCGGGAAGTACCGTGGAGTACTCTGCGTTGACTTGTCAAACGGCTATGTGAAATGTCTACTACTACTTCTCTCTCCTCCATTTCATCTATTCTCCCTTCCATCTCACCTTCTTCTTCTTCAATTAAAAGAGCATCTCCTTACAAGATTTAACATGAGATACTTTAAGTGTCAAATAAGGTTTATTGAGTTTATGAGAAGTAAAACTCTCTCTAGTACAACAACTCGACAAGGAATTAAAAATTCAAAATGATTTCACAGGCAAATTAAAATGTCAAGAAATAATTGATTTTGATTTTGAAATTTGCCTTAGAAAATCTCTAAGAAAGTCATTTTTTTTTTAAAACAAGTGAAACAAATTTTCATTCATAAGTGATTAAATCACAATTTTACATAGATGATTATAATTATTTATCTCCTCTGAAAACTTCATGAGAGTTACATACCTTTAAATGCAAAGTGCCTCATGAAGAGAAAGAAATGAGACTAGATACCGACTCGATAAAATGACTCTAAAGGTCGAAAGATGAAAGGATCCTAAAGATCACGGATGAAAGGACCCTAAAGGTCAAAAAAAAAAAGGAAAAAACTAAAAGAACCACCGTCGTCGTCACCGGAAAAACGCCTCCTTCACCAGAAAATCGCCTCCGTCGCCGGAAAACTGCCGCCACCACCGGAAAACTGCCGCCACCATAGAAAAACCGTCGTCACTGCGAGAAACCCTTGTCTTGACGAAGAAACCACTCTGTACCAAACCACAAAACCACAATCTTCTCAAACCTTAAGGCATACCTCCACCACCACTGTTAAAACATCCCTTTACTTCACCACTACACCACCATTCCACCATCATCACTAAAACCCACCACGATCAGATCTCGTCATGACTAATTTGCACCACCACGAACGGATTCACTGTAAGAAAGAGGGAAAAAGAGAGAAAGAGAGAGAGAGAGAGGGACGAAACCCTCGCCGGATCTGGCAAGGGTTTCTGAAAAAACGGTTACTGGAGTTTCTTGAAAACCAAGGAGAGAGAGAGAGGTCAAGTTTCTGAAAACCACAAATGCATTTGTCTCTAAGAAAGTCATCAACCATAAAAAAACTTGTACCTTCATCTTTTTACTATTTTATCCCTACTTAATACTCCCACCATGCACTAGTCATTTTTTCAGAAATACTTAAGTAAAAACCTATTTACATTTGTAAACATTTACGCACATAAATCTGCACACTCATAAAAATTCATAAACGTCGCGCTCAAACATACGTATGACAAAAAACAACAGTGCTACATGTACAAAGTCCTTGACAAAATTCTTGACTTAATGACTCATTTTCACTAAAAGACAAAAGTTGATGAAACTTTTTCAAAGTTTGACTTTGATCGGGACCGTTCACTTAGCATTTTGTCAAGAATCTTGTCAAAGATTCTTTGTACATTTAGCATTTCCCGACAAAAAAATATGACCACCATTGTGTTTATTTCCTCATTGATCTGGCAAAGAGAAGGGCTTTCCTTCGTCGAAACCCCTTCGTTTGAGATGAAAGGGAACAGGTTTGAGGAGAACCTTCCTTGAGGGTTTCATGGGACAGAGAGAGGGAGAGAGAGATTTCCGTTGACATTCTCTTCGAAAGTTTTAGACCCACGATTGAGGATTTCAAAGCTTCAAGCGAAACATTTATGATGTTTTCGTTTGAAACCTTTTCCCTTTGTCTCAGACGAATGGAGTTCCATTCGCCAATTTTTGTAAGTATATTTTATAGATTTAAATAAGTTTTTCATTAATATTTATGAATTTTTTTTCTTCAAAACTAGTGTTAGAAGATCTGAAATCAATAAATTAGTGTTGGAAATTTGAATATTAGAAATTGTTGTTTGGGGCATCAAAAGTCTAAATAAATAGTGTTTGGAACATCTCATGTTTTTTTTACTAGAGTAAACTAACGTTAAAGTTTGTTAGACGTCATTATTCTTTTTATGGTAAAATTAGTCGAAGTTGGTCCTTGCTCAGATCTAAAAAAAAATAACAATTTCCCCCAGGAACTCATCACTTGCTACTTACAATTGCCCATTGGCAAAATATCTCTTAAAGTAAACAGTAGGGAGACTTGACTGTCATTTGGGAGAAATGTAAACCACTTCAATACAAGCTCATGCACAATTATCTTTTTTTTTTTTGTTTGTTAAAATCATGCACAATTATTTGTTTGGTTATGTGCAACTAGGCATTTAGATCTTTGATAATGGGGCTCACAAAGTTTCATTACTTGGTGATGGGAGACATCACATCTTCTTTGCACACTCCAAATGATCTGTCAAATGTCCTACATTTTCCTTAATCCTTGCAACTGTACAGGATATGTCCATCCACAAACCAACAACCCCTAAAAGTATTTATGTACATATTAGCACTATAAATTCTTTCATTATTAAAGATCTGAGACATAATCCTATATTATATCAAAACTACAACTTTTATATATCATACGTACATTTTGATTTTCTCACATGCGGTTCAAGTGGGAGTCTCAGAAAACGGATTGAGTATACTTTTTGTATGACATACAAAAATCGTTTGAGACTATTCATTTTGGTGAGGGGTTTGAAAGTCCCATCTATTCACAAATCAATAAATTATGGATTTTCATCCACAACAAGTATCACATCTTATAATCTCTAAATTTTAAAAGTTGCACTTGGAGCTAGACCCATGTGGCATTCCTAGTAAAACTTGGTTGACCATTGTCAAAGACGTTTGTGTCATAGTGTGGCCCCAACAGCACTCTAGCTATTGGGCTTGGACTAGAGACAGAACAAGTTGATCGGCCCATAGAAGAATTTGCTGTTTATAAAACTCTGATTTTTGTAACTTCTATTTGTGCCTTTATGATATTATTACTATAAACTAGAATTGAAGAGTAAAAGATTTAGGAAGATTTTTAAACGAATTCAACTTGAACTCAGATTCCAACTTAAACACCACAAATCCCATTCAAAACCAGATTCCCATTTTACATAAATTAACCAAAAAATAGAAAGTCACTCAATATTTAACAATCGAACGTTCTAACTCACTCAAAAAACAAAAACCAAATTTAAACCTCTATTCTCTGCGTTTAATTTTGCAACTGGGTTTTAGAATCTAATTGTCTCCATTCTCCAATGGCGTTCTCCTCCCAATCAGGTGGTGGCGGAAATAAGGTCTTCAGTTTTGAAAATCCAGCGGGTAAAAACATTGAAGTGAAATACGAGTTAGGCCGAGAACTAGGAAGAGGTCAATTCGGGATCACATATCTTTGCAAAAATAAGTCAACGGGTGAATTTTACGCTTGTAAATCAATTCGAAAGAATAAATTATTCAATATCGAAGACATTTGTATGGAAGTAAATGTCATGAAGAATCGCTTGCCTAAACATCCCAACATTGTGGCTTTCAATGAAGTATTTGAAGATGAAAATAATGTACATATCATTATGGAACTATGTCAAGGAGGGGAATTATATCATAAACTTGTCGAAAAAGGATGTTTTAGTGAACCAGTAGCAGCAACTTTGATACGAAAAATTGTCGAATTCATTCAAGTATGTCATATCCACGGAGTTATTCATAGAGATATTAAATTAGAGAATTTTTTATTTGCTAAAAAGAACGAAACATCATCGATAAAAGCTATTGATTTTGGATTATCAACTATTTTCAAACCGGGTCAAAGATTTTCTAAAGTAGTTGGAACTCCGAGGTTTATGGCTCCAGAAGTATGGGAAAGGAATTACGGCCCCGAGATTGATATATGGAGTGCTGGAGTAGTGTTGTTTTGCTTGCTCAGTGGACATTATCCGTTTGATGGTAAAAATACCCAAGAAGTCGTAAAATCTATTCAACGATCGAATATTGACTTTAGTGTATATCCTTGGCCTAGAGTTTCAAGTGAAGCTAAGTCTTTGGTAAAGTTGATGCTTGAACCTAATCGGACAAAGCGAATAACGGCCCAACAAGTACTTTATCATCCTTGGATAACACAATTTACCTATGGAGACAATGTGACGAAGAAGATTCATTTAAACTACCTTAACATTAGGAAAAGTTCGAGATTAATCTGTGAAGAGAAAATTCCGAAGATTGAATTAATGGAATACGTCTTTGGTTTCCTGAGGAAATAAAGATGCTTAAACATTAAAAATATATGTATATATGTACATATGAGTAACATTTGGAATTGGTGATATTTTGAAAGCAAGTAATATAGATAATTCTCTTATTTTATTTTGCAAAGAATCTCATGGTATTTTTGACTTGATTGTACCTAACATCTTCGTATTGTTTAAATTAAGTAGTTTTTATAAGGTTTTGTCTTGCATTACAAACTGACACACCTCAACGGATCTCTACAGTGTTGGAATAGTCTGAAGATAGAAAAATGATAGAGAACAAGAAAAATTAGACAGACTTTGAACATAAACTTTATGTGGTTTGTTGTGATTCATGTTTTTCAATAATTTTAATCCACTGAACTGCGAATCACGACAAGTCACATAAAATTTTGTCAGCTTCATGCAGGTGAATTGCAGTTTGCAATCCGAAGTTAGGACATGTTTTTGGGGTTAGTTCACCCTCGCGAGATCGCAACCTTTTGTTCCGACCATTGTAGCATGTGTATCGCCTACGAAGTAAGGGGCATGACGACGTCAACCAGAGTTCGCTTAGTTTTACTTGTTCAATAGCATTACTCCTTCAGATCATTCGATCCAGATATTTATTTGGGCAATATAACCACTTTAGTTACCTATCTAGGTTAGACTACAAGTTATAATTTGCCAACTTAGAACAAAATAACATGGAACCTAACTTAGGTCTGTTTTTTTCTAACCCACCAAGACAAAAAAAAGGTTCAAAAGCAAAACAAAAGTTGTTGAGTTTACACAACTACCCATCTCTTTCTCTTAACCAAAGTAACCTAATCTTACACTTGTTATTAATCTACAAATCTAATCTTAAACAAACCATAATGAAGGGTGTTTAGGTAATATCAAGAATTTTGGTTGGTTTGACATTAGTAGCTATCTTTTGTGTTACTCTTTTTCTGAAAAAGAACCTAATGTCTTACTGATTATGGTACTATAATTTTTATTTATATGAATCTCTTCTTTTGAGTTTTAAAATTTGATAATAGCCTATCTCTCTCTGTTGCCATGGCTTTCTCACTCACCCTCAAAGCTTTGTTCTTTGCTTTAACTCTGTTATCCATTTCTACATGTTGTTGCAAATCAGGTTTTACTAAACTAATATCTTAATTCATCTTTATTAGTTTGTAGTTAATTTGTACTAATTTATATCTAACAAACAACAGATGATGGAGCAGAAGATTCGCGGAACTCGTTTAACCTGCAAGATCCGGCTCAACTTGTTGCTAAAGCATTGGCATGTTTCAACCACAAATTCGTAAGTAATTTATATCTAAATGTATTTGTAAATATACATCAACAAGTATATATATATATATATATATAGTGTTATGACGAAGAACAAACGATCAAGAAAAGTAGTAAAGAAAATAAACAATCACATAGAAAGTTGTCAACAAAGTAATTTTTCTTGTATGTCATGTTTGGTTTGGAAGATTTACAGCAGTTGTCAAGAAAGTTACAGACTCACACAAAGTGGAAATCTAAACATACCTCGTGGCTCAACGGACGAATACTGCAACGGACCTTGTTTCTCAGAAACCCATCTCGTCCTCAACTGCATCGACAACATATTCTCTAACTTTCTCTTTTACAATCGAGCAACCGTTCAAGACATTGGAGATACAATCAAAGCTGGATGTAGTGATGGTAGTGAAAGAGGTAAGTCTGATATCGACAGTTTTTCTCCAGTACCTCGATCTGATAAATTTGTTACGGGGGCAACTTTCCCGTTGTTCACGTAATTGTTTTTCTTTGTAAGAGGCCGTTATAACAACTAGTCAGGGACGGATCTACATGCAGGCCAAAGGGGGCCATGGCCCCCCTTGACTTGCCGTAAATTGTTTTAGAAATGCTGATTGCTTTCTGATTTATCGCATAAATAAAGTTCGAGTCATACAAATAACATATATGTCGCATGGGTGAGATGGTAGAGGTCCGAGTTTTGGACGTGAGAGACCTGGGTTCGAGCACTTGTAGACTCGAACTTTGTAAGAGGCCGTTATAACAACTAGTAACAGTTATGAACAAATATTATATGAATATTTTTTGTAGGGAATTTTAATGTGGCTGAGCATCTGCAATATTCAGGTGGTGGACAAAGAATATTCAAGAGTCTCACGAACTTTCATCTGTACATCTTCTGTATGATAGTCTCATGGTGTGCTTTCATGCTTTAATAGATGAAGATGCAGTTAACAAGGAAGAACAGTTTGAATTACATATTTGCATGCATGGTGTAATGTAATCAAAAGAAAATATTATGAATATTTGGATAGCTAACTATAATCTAAAATGTTACTAAATATGTTATGAAATTAAATACTGATGTTAGATCGATTTTACGATATCTGCTCTAGTATATGTTCCACAACCTGCCCTTCATATAAATCAAAGACGAGTGACATAGTGATTAACAAGATTAAGGTTATTATGTTCCTGATAGTCATTCCAAGAGATAATCCGCTCGTGAATGAATATATAATATTAGATAACCGAATGATACTTGGTATGAAAATCATGTCAAAGATTGGTCAAATTGTTGGTGCAACATGCCCAAAGTAGAAAATGAACATGTCGAATCATCAACTAGGCCATTTAGAGCCATGTAGAAAGTCTTATTAGAGTTTTATTCGTATGCTATTTTAGTAAAAAAAAAGAAAAAAAATTTAGATTGTCATTATATTTCAATGACATTGATACATCATGAATATACTATGTAAATACATCATGAATTCAGATAAGCACAATAACATCCAATTAAGATATCTTAAGCCTAAAGGTCATATAAAGACCCTTAATTAGGGCCACCTTAGGGGTCTGAAAGCCCATCTATTTGTATCTTTACTTTATTTATTACCTAAACTTAACGAAATAAATTTTGATAGCAAACTGCTTCCACGAAGACTCGATCCAACAACTTCATGGACTTAAGAGGGAGTGTCCAACCAATATATCAGGAGGGTAACTTACTTGTAATCCTGGTCAGAGAAGAAAAATATGTTGTAAAGCTCAACACAAACGGGTGTTTGGTCTAGTGGTATGATTCTCGCTTCGGGTGCGAGAGGTCCCGAGTTCGATTCCCGGAACACCCCTCCTTTTTTTTATGTCTTCAGTTCAACGTGGCAACAGAGAAGAAAACTACGGTACATCGCATTACACATTGAGACGTAAGACAATCGATATCAGCCCAGCACGTGGAGTTTTAAACCAGAAAAACAATGTTTATGTCGACATAAACACGCCATGAGCCCATGAATAATCAAGATCCATCAGTAGTCAGGACACCTTTTTGAAGGCTTGCTTGTTTTTTAATCCTCACTAGAAGAGGTTAATCATTGCCGGGAAGAAAGCGCCGGAAATAATGAAGCCACTCGATCGTCCGATCAACATTAGCGCCATGGCTAGGCCAGTCGTTGTCGACAACAAATTCCCCCTCCACTATTATTATCGGATCGCCGATAATCTTCTCAAACAAGTAACCTCTCTCTCTCTCTCTTTCTCTCTCTCTGTGTGATTGATTATCAAGTTCCACTGATTGTTTGTGTTTAATTTTAATTAGGGCAAATAGATTTAACAACTAGTACTTAATTACATCAAGACATTGAATCCAATTACAGTAGAATTAGCTGAATCGCATTTGAACGGATCACAAATTAGGGTATAAGGCTTTGAGAATTAATGTTCTGTTTATTTTTAGTAATAGGGCATCATGATTATTCATATACTACAAGTTATTTGAGCTTAATTTTGTATCTCCCCCCATTGGTTTTTGGAGTTGAAGAGTTTGTTTGGTGTTTGCCAGTTGAGCTCCAGTTTCCTAATTAGTGTTCGAATGGTGACTGCATTTTTCGCTAGGTACTCTATATGGTGGTAACGTCGAATACAAAGGATTACTAACTTAAAAGGAATTTTGTATTTAGGAGTATTACGAGTTAAGTTCTAATGAAACCCTTTAGAATAGAGATTAGGTTTGAGGACATGGTTACTTCCTTCACAGTACCACCACAACAAGAATCTCCTCGCTTATAAATGTACAGTTTAATGGATTCAGTACTAGTTATCGATTGCACTTTATGGGTAGTTATAGATACTGAAATGCACTCAGCTGCAGAATTTTACTTCAACGTTCTCTTGGTAATGATTTTTATTACTTAAAATGATGTGTTTTCTCTATTCAGGCTAGTATTTATCGAGGGGAGAAGAATCTTATAGACTTATATATTATACTTCTGAGGTTTTCAAGGTAAGAAAGGCAGAAGCTTTTTGTCGTTTTGGATACTAGATTAAAGTAAATAAATCTGCAGTATGAATTTCTTTTTGAGATATTCTTTACCTTTACAGCTTGGTATCTGAAACGATTCCACTTCATCGAGATTACCAGGTCGTATGTTCAAAAGAAAGAACATTCTATAGGAAGGTAAATAGACAAATACATACTTGTGTGGTTCCTCTGTTAAGATGTTTAATCATCAACAACTGTTCTGACTTGCTCATTTCTGGATCTTTGATGGCTTTCAGAAACTTTTGGATGTCATTACAGAGTTGGAATCCTTAAAGACTGATGTTTATCGCCGTGTTGATGAACTGAATAGAGCTTATTTCGAAGCTCAACGTGGTCACCCAGGGAGAATATCATATAACTCGTCTTCTTATTCTTTGGAACCCGTGTCGTCCAGTAAGAAGCAAATTCCATCTACCCCATATAATAAACAGGTATGTTTTCATTTAACTTCTCCTCAACACATATTTGGTCCAAATTTACTTGTCCACATTGCTTTGAAGTTGCAAAATGGTTATTCCTTTCCTCAAATATCATCGATTTCTCTAAAAGTTTACTCTTACCTTATAATGTTGTTACTCAAGAGCTCAAATACTTCGCTCTTTTGTTGGAAGAAGAGTTCAATTGTTTTGTTTGTTTCACTTTTTCTTGTTTCTTTTTTCACGTTTTGATTCGAAACTCTATTCATTCTTTTCATTTAGGTCCAGGCATCTGGCAGAACCATAACTCAGTTATCAGTGAAACACAACAATGTCTTTCCGTCGAACACCATGCAGATTGAAAAGCAACTACAAAAGTTGTATGTACATTGCAATACATAATATGCATCCCCTCTTAGTTAAAGCACAAGCAATGAATTTAATCTAATTGTTTCTCTAAAGTGCATGGACATGAGAAGCAGTAACAAAAGCTAAACTTACATTCATCAAACATGCTCGCAAATAGCTTGTCTTAGTCGTTCTTCTTTTTGTCTGCAGATCTTTTAGCTTACCTCCTCCAAAAGAAGAGACATTATCTAGACACTCAATTTTAGGCCCAAATGGTCTTCGGGGAGACTGGCTAGGACCTACTACTGCAGTGAAGGTAATAGTCCGGTAATGTTTTTTTTTCCTGAAGGGTACTGGACGTGCCATTGACTACTGATTACTTCTATCTTATATTATATAATACAGGTCCACTATCCAAGCAATGCTGACTTAACTCCATTAGATATTTCAGGGTCAGGATCTCATATTCAACTTCTATTACATGTGGTTTATGTTAATTTGCATGTTTTCTCCATCCCTCATCCCAAAGGGCTGATTTTCAATGAACATGTTAAATTTCTCTTTGAAATGTATTACCTTGTAACGTTTCTTTCTAAAGTCAATTGGATGTAGCCTTTATGACAGCGGACAAAATATTCATTCAACTGGAAAAGATGGTGATCTTGGAACTGATAAATCTACGATGGATTTGGTTCGGGCCCTGGATGATGGTCGATGGTTAGGTTCTACGGAGGAATCATGTTCTAATTTAGACATAAGTGAAGAGTTATTTCAGTTGAACATAAGACAACCATCTCCTCCTCCAGTTCTTGCTGAGATAAAGCAGGATCATCTTCCAATATCTCCATCGAGAGTTGCTGATCCAAGACCTGGGCCGGCGAATTCTATGCAGGAAGGCGTATCAAACTCTAATTCTTATCAGCATTTACACATTGTGAGACTCTCACTGCCACTTATATTCTTAAATCTATCCAGTAAGTAATGTAATTCCTTACAATATTTTTTCCTTAAATTTTTTGTTTCAGCCTGTAAAGATGATGGAGGACTTCCTCAGATTGGCGCAAGCAAATACAAAGAAAAATTTAGAAACTTGTGGAGTTCTTGCAGGTTCACTAGTAAGTAGGACTAACCATATAAGCTGGCGAAGGACTTGAGATTTAAGGCTATTTATGTTCTAACTATTGCAATCAATTGCAGAAAAACAGGGTTTTCCACATTACAACCCTAATTATTCCAAAGCAAGAGTCAACATCAGATTCTGTATGCTACTTTTTCCCTTCTTCTTTCTTTCACTAATCTTCGTTTTATTCTAGTTTCTTGGTTATAATGTTATCTAGACTTCCATCAAGGTAAGGTAGTTCATCATTCTCCCGACTTGTCTAATCTCAAAAATAAAATAAACTGTAAAATAGAAGAGAGTAAAGAGACATACATACTTCTCTCATTCTCTGGTTCCCATGGAGCAACTAGTTTAAGGATTTTTTTGAATATTAATTTAATAAAAAATTAGGTACACAGAGTTTATATTTACAGAAGTCCCAAAAAATATAATTAAGTAGAGAAAATGGTTCCCAATTAACTGTGAAGTCTCGAGAAGACAGAGATATTCCAACTTTTTCTTTTCGCCCAAAATATATAAGAGTAAGTGAGTATCTTAAGTGTAATGCTATTATGTATTCGCATGTTTCAGCTTTTATTTCATGCTATATGCATATTTTATGTTGTCATGCTTCAAGATTGACGTGTTTGCAATTCTGCAGTGCCAGACAATGAATGAAGAAGAAATTTTTGATGTTCAAGATAAGCTCTCTCTTTTCCCTCTTGGATGGATTCATGTAAGCATGAACATTTAACTTGCAACCGTTCTTTGTTTTTCTAATGTTTCAACATATCAAATCAATTTCTAATCCTTGTTATTCTTAGTTAATGGTGCAAAAATTTGTTACATATGCTACAATATGGACCTTTTAGAAGTACGAATTGGCCAACATTGAACTCCTTTGACTTGTGAAACTGTACAAGATATTTACAGCAAAATAAGTAGATAACTAGAACTAAACTAAGATACACAAAAACCAGGATCTCTTTTATTTTTTTGATGTGATCTTTCAGTCTCAGATATGATCATCATCACTCTACCTATACTCACATGCTGCAATTCCTGATTTCACTTTCAGACGCATCCCTCACAGACGTGCTTCATGTCATCAGTTGATCTTCACACACATTACTCGTACCAGGTGATTATTGGATCACTATCTCTAGCTATATGTGGTAATCTGAAGCTTATTTGATGATTCCAGCTGTATGATCTTAACTGGAAGAAAACTAAATTTTTAGGTAGATGATAGGACGTTATTTAGGTTTAGTTTGCGTTATACACTTCGATATGGTAGAAAAAAGAATTGTGTAACTTCCATCAGTTCATAGAAGTTCTTTTTGGTTTATTATAATCATATTCATTTATTTAGTAATTCCTCATATTATATTAAATATATTTACCTTATATCCATTTTTAGGCATGGATATATGCCATGTGATGGTGGGTGTCCATTAAATTTTGCGTCTACATCCAATGTTGGAACTGTTGGTTAGGTTTTGTGAGTGGTAGTCTTTACTTGAATTCGTAATGGCCGGTCTTCTGTGAAATCTCTGTCCTACAAGCAAGAGTACACAAAGCTATTTTAGAAATCATATATTTATACGTGTATTTGTGTATAACAAAATGTCTTTTGAATATTATTCTTGTTTACATGTCTTCTTGTTTCATTTTATGTTAGTTGCTTCACTATTATTAGTCTCTAATACAAGGTATTTGTGTGGTTTATTTATTAGATAATGTTACCTGAAGCAATTGCAATTGTTATGGCTCCCACGGATACATCCAGGTAGACTCTTTAGTATAGATATCACTGCTACATGCACTTTCGATCTCCAACACAATGATTTGGGTGATAAAAGGAAAAGACATCAAGTGTTGAAAATTTAGCGTTCATATTTGATAAACGTTATAAACCGATTTGGAAAACCTCAAAATATATATTACACATAAAGAAACTGAAAAAGACAATTAGTGGTCCAAGTTTGTAACACAACTTTTTGTTCTTAGTGATTAAGCACACAATGACAGAAATATACGGTAATGAATCAGTATGGAAAAGAACAGTTACTCTTTTAGATGCATGTGAAGGCGTATGCCTCGACTGTTGTTTAACCCGTAAGACAACTGGGTTGATACTAGATAGACCTACGGTGTGGATGGCTTTGACATATCTGCCTGAGTACAAATATCGGTTGAGAATCTCAAGTTTAGTGGAGATCGATAACAAATATATCCTGAACTACTGAGGCCCTCTCTAGACAACAGAAGCTTTTTAAATTTTAGCTTGTGAAGAGCACTTCCGAACTTCAAAGATAATATTTTTTATCATCAAATTGGCTTGCACTCGGATCTTGACTACTTATGAACAGTTCAACTCACTATGTATAGGGTCTAAATTCTCTGAAGAAATTTAATTTTGTTTGTGATACTTGTAGACAACATGGCATATTCCATCTATCTGATCCTGGGGGTGTCTCATTGATCCGGAATTGTCAACAGCGTGGCTTTCATCCCCACGAGGAGCCTTCTGATGGTAGCCCTATCTACGAGCATTGTTCCCATGTGTATATGAACCCTAAATTGAAGTTTGACGTTGTCGATCTCCGGTGATGTTGTACAGTGGACTCCTACTGAGATGCAGTTACAATCACACAGGTAGATATTCTTGTTCAAATCCCAGGAAGATGTGTAAAGTTGAAACTAGCTCCAGAATATAATATGGATGAGAAATAATCCCAACATTTTTAGGGATTTTTTCAGTTTATCAACTGGTTACAATTATTCTGTATAATGTTTAAATCCTTCGAAAAAATATATAAAAAGACTCAGTATCGCTATATTGTTCTATCTCTAGATTCCTCAACTATAACTTTCCTTTTCTTACATGGTGCTTCTGCCTAAGAAAAGCCTGCATTTTACTCCAGGTTGCAGCAGGCTCTTTATTAAAGCTCTCTGCCTTTAGCCCTTTACCTCTATCTTATGCACACGATCTTTCTCATCCCACTGAACAATTTTTGTTACACATGCGACTGCGTCGTACTGTACTTGAAATTACTGAATTGTGCTACTCGTCCATTTTGAATTTTTATCGGGTGCCATACCACCGAATGATGAAGCATTGAGGCTTTTTCATCAATCTGTAGTATATATGTTAAGCAGCACTATGTCATGCATGGTTAGGGACTTGCCCTAAAGGGAAAGACAATACATCAAAGGTTCAGTATTTAAGTTATTAAATATTTACTAAAGTAGGACCTATTTTGCTCTCCTGTTAAGAAGTTGATGGTTTGCTGAAGTCGTTTGAAGACTTTTAGTAACTTTATACCAGCTATTCTTCGTAATTTTTTTTTTTGGCCATCTATATGTTGAAACCGGATCAGTTTTTGATCAATTTGGTCAATCAAACGTGGTCCAAATCAGAAGCAAGACAAACGATTTGATTCGTCTCGCCGAACTCTTGAACTCTTGAATTTAGACTTAAAGTTTGTCAAAATCCGATTTTATATGAATGAGTTATCATTGATTCACCCGGGATATCATGAAATGATTAACTACCATGCAAATGGTTTTATTATTAGTACCAATTTGGAAAAATAAGGTAAGTGAACCTTCCTTAGACCTTGTGATGTGCTAATATTATATCCCTATAGACGATAAGGTTCTTTGCTTCACGCAAGTCGTAAAAGCGCGCGTGATTGTTTGGGGGTTTAGGGCACTTTAGAGGCACACACACTTTGCATCACCACGAAGAGCGATAAGGCGCCATTCGTTTTTTAAGATCAGAGATTTGATCAGACAGTGAAGATGTAATCAATGGATTTAAAGGTTCCGATGACTAAGATGCTTGGTGCTTCTTAATATAGATCTGTTACGGATCTAACGATAGGTGTTCGAGGCACTGGATCTAGATAGATGCGTGAAATCTAATGGACGAAACTACATCCGCAACCCTACAGTCAAGTGTGACTGTTGGAAACATCCATTCTTCTAAAGGCAAACCCGTATGAAGTGTTGCCAATACTCCTATAAGTACTACGAGAATCTAGCAAACAAATACATCAATTGTTAGCATTTCCTGAGTATTCAATTTCACGCATTAGAGTTTAAGGATCATTTTTCAGAAGTTCGTGTTGCTTATAAAGTTCGACAGACAATCAAAATTAAGAGGTGTCATCTTTAACATGATAAATAATCCGTTTTATCCTAGGTGACATACAACATTACTGTTGGTACTAATATAGAAGGTGTAAATTGTCTTAAGAACAAAAGTATCATCGACTCGGACATTTGTTACAGGAAAGTGAGTCGAAGACCCAATTTTAAACTTTTCTTAGTCAAAAGACAAGTTATATTTTTTAGTTAAAAACTCAAAATTTATATTTTTTTGTTAAAATCTAATTATTTGTATTATGTTTGGTTAAATACCCAATATTTTTTGCAAAGCTGTTGCACGATGTTGCAAACTTGTCACAAAGTGCTGCAAAGTTGTTTCAAGTTATTGTTGTACTTGGAGAATTGAAGAATATAAAAAAATTGTTTCTCAATTACTCGAGAGAAGATAAGTTTTTTTTTTTTTTTTTCTGATTTATCAGATAGAAAGAAACCTAAAGTGATTGAACTCTGTTTTTGTTTAACAGAAAGATTGACATTTGTTATAAGAAAAGAGAACTAGAGAACCACCGGCCGCCCACCCAACTAGAGGGACTATTCTTTCTTTTTTGTCACAAATTTGTGGCGAGAACAACTATTGAGCCGATTAGGAATGTCTTCTTCTTCCATAATGGATGCCCTAAAATCATCCAACTTGGTTTATCAATTAATCCAAAAATAAATAGGCCAACTAACTTCCAAACAGGATGATAGATATTTGAACCAAAACCACAAAGAACAAAAATATAAATACATAAAACAACAACTACAAAGAAATTGCATAAAATGGTAGGCTATTTTCATTCAAACTCCGGTTCGAACAGGAGGAGTACGCTTTATCAACCCACTTCATTGAAAGAAAATTACAAACGGAAACTTCAAAGCCACAAAGGTTGAAAAGAAAATACTTATTACATAAAACAAGAAGCTCAAAAAACTTGCATAAAATGGTAGGTCTTTGTTTTATCAATCCATTTTATTGAAAGAAAGCTACTGAGGCGGAACATCAACCCAAAAAAATGTTTTATTCCATGCTTTGAAAAATATGGACAACTATCTTATGTGGACAACGCAAAAAAATTAAATTTTTATATGGACATAAGTTTCTAAGGGGACAACTCTCTATTATTTTCACTCAAGTCCTCTTAGAATCAGATGTATTATTTGATGACCTCTCTCTTTCTCCATAAACCCTAGGTTAGTTTAGTCTTCATCTCTTCTATTACTTGTTCTTCATCATCACCCAAATTTCTAGAGAGAGAAACTCCTTGGAGAAGCATTGGTGGTTATGGCATCAAACAAAGGCAAGGGAGTTGTCATAGAATCTCCCCAAAGACAAAGGTTAGAACCCTAAAACTCTAAAACCAACCATTAAGAAGAAGATGGTACTGATGGCAGAGAAAATTAGAGAAGATGTGGAAGACGAAGATGGATCTGTTGGTTCCGACTCTGAAAACGATGGTGAAGAGGAAGATGAATCTGGTAATTCGGGTTGTGCAAAAATATGGCATAACAGAACATCACTTGCGACGAAAATCTGGCATAATCAGAAAACTTGCCAGATTTTCGTCGTAACTTAGCTTCTGTTATGCAATATTTTCGCCGGTTTTCTCCGAAAATACGGCATAACAGAAGCTAAGTTGCTACGAAAATCTGGAAAATTGTCCGATTTTGCCAGATTTTCGTCGCAAGTTATGTTATGTTTTACCTCATCAATGTCATTAATGCTTATTATAGAACGCCCGGAAAAACTTCTTCAGGTGTAGATTGAGGGATTTTGTCTTCTTCATCCATCTAGGGTTTGATAAAAAAAAATGGTAGAAACTACAGTTTGCTTTTAGTAGAAGTGAAGAAAGAAGAATAAAACTAAGAAGAAGGAAGAAGATGAAGAAGAAGAAGACAATTTAGGTTTTCAATCTTTAACTATTATTTTTGTTAGTAGTCCACAAGTTACTAATTATTAGTATTTAAGACTTTATGGAGTCGTCCCCTTATTAAATCAAAGTCAACTAAGTCAAGCATAGTTGACTCACATCGGACTCGAAAATAGTTGTCCATATAAGAAAAACGGTTGTCCGCGTATTGGCCACCTTAATCTATAGGACCCACATCCACCCAAGTACAACCTTCTACCTCCACCATCTCTGCAACAGAATACCACAAAACCACAATATTGAGGTGAACAAGGACAACTCTAATTAATTAATAGACACCCCTCCCCCTAAGTTTAGGTTATAGGCAAAACTTTGACCGTGAGTTTGAGGGTACTCTCGCAGATGCCCGACTGGCTGTATAGTTTATTTTTTCGAAATGTTGAGGGTGTGTCCCGAATCCTTGACCTCTAAGGTAAAAAATATTCTAAATTATAAATAACTTCTCGAATGCCCGTGAAGTCAAACCAGCCTCTAATAGTAATAATAGATTTCTATTTTCAAATGACCCAACTAAAATTAGGAAAATATTCTAAATTTTTGTTGAAGAACACTAAGAAGTAGAGGCAATTGACTTCTTTTTGCAAGAACATTTTTTCTCCGACTTATTGAAATAAAATTTCATGACACTATACTAGTAAAGATGGTGTGATGCACATATCGTAAACCTAAAGGACATTAAGCCCTTTTATCGTTATCTTTATATGCTCGTGTAAAACCCTATTATTCATTTCCAACCTATACTAGTAGTTCAAAATTTAGATTAGCAAATAATTAACGAACACTTGATAAATTTCTAAATAACATGAAAGAGAAGCTACTTACGTGAAGCAGAGAACACAATCAAGAAGAGAAGACAAAGATAAAAATGATTAGCGATGGTAGACTCTTCTTTGGATTTGTGAGAGAACACAATGCTTAGTTTTGTTTGGCCTTCAATTTTTGTTATACATGCGACTGCGACTTAATTTTATCGGGTGCCTAGCGCTCAACTTGCAAATGCTGAAGCATTGAGGCTTTTTCATCAATATATAGTATATATAGGTCTGTAAACGGTAACTTATCTGATCGGATAGTTATCCGACGGATATTATAAGTCAATATCCGATGATATTAACGGATATCGGATAATACCCAATATCCAAAACTTTAAGAAAACTTTAGATTTGTTCTTTAAATTTTTAACCATTAGATTTGAATAATAATTCTTAAACATACATTTTGTATATTATTATGAATAAATCTTTTATCTTTTATTTTTTATTTTTTATTTTTTTATATTACTTATCGGATACGGATATTTATTGGATCGAATATTAGTGTATCCGTATCCGATATCCGATATCCGAGATTTCGAATATACTTTTAAAATTCGAATATGGTTGCGATCGGATGTCGAATATTCGGATTTATTAACAGGCTTGAGTATATATGTGAAGCAACACTATGTCATGCATGGTCAGGGACTTGCCCTAAGGGGAAAGACAAAGCTTTAAAGGTTAAGTATCAAAGCTATTTAATCATTAAGTTCAACAAAAAAAAGCTATTTAATCATTATTAAAATAGGAACTATTTTGCTCTCCTGTTACGAACTCATGACTATTCTCTCCCTAGTGTTATATAGTCATCCAATTCAAAATCAAATTTCAATGAGTAAGGAAGACCTAGACATTATATTTTTGTTACTAGATAGTCTTTTTCCATTTGAGACTATTCTCACATAAAAAAATTTCTTTTTAGCGGACGATTTGAAACAATTTGTAAGTTATTGCAGGAAGAGCACAAGAATGGGGACGAAGTTGATAAATTGTGGACATGATTACCATGTTGAATGTTTACCGATCAAGAATGCATGTTTGGTCGATATGCAAAGCTATGGTGTGTTGACAGATCAGTCGAAGGAGGAATAAGCAACTCTAGCTAGCTAGGATTCTAACAGATTAGTTGAAGGAGGATTAGGAATTACCCCGTTCCTTTATCTCCTTAACTGATTTATGTAGGTATTTGAAACCACAGGCACAAAGGATGATAAAACAAAAGAAAATACTTATTACATAAAACAAGCTGAAAAAACTTGCATACAATGGTAAGTCTTGGTAATATCAGCCCTATTTATTGAAAGAGAACTAGTGAGGCGAAAACATCGACGGAAAAGGAGGTTCCTAGTTGCAGCAGCCACAACTAAACTTGAGTTCTTCCCCTTCAAAGGATGCAAGACAACTAAAATCTGTAACAGATAGTCCATATTTTTCAAAGCATGGAATAAAACATTTTTTTTTTGGAGAAGATAAAATAGTATCATTAATGAAAAAACAATGCAATGGCAGAAGCCTAGATGGCTAACCATCCAATACACAGACAAAAGACAAGAAAATATAGATACATTAGGCTTATAGCCTAGATAAAGCATCCCAATTCCTAATGTATTGGCTAAAAGGGGTCGACTTGCTCCATAGTTGATTGGTTGCCCAATAGTGAATTAGGCTCTTAGCTTGAATGATGATATTATCCCGTGTAGCTTCTCTGTCACTTTCTATCTCCATAACTCTATAATTACGCTCTAACCATATGACCCAAATGATTGCCGGAGGGGTACAAAGATGGAGGAAGGATTTTCTATCTGTTACTTTCTTTGGTTTCCATTCTATTAAGAAGTTGGAGATTGATTGAGTGCTACTGTTTGTATCATGAGAGGGGATTAAAGCTTGCCAAATCTTAGAAGTGAAGGTGCAATTAAGGAATAGGTGATCAGATGATTCACAATTGGACTTGCACAAAGAGCAGTTGTTTGGAGTTATAAAGCCTCTTCGAATAATCTTGTCCATGGTTGGAGCAGCTTTATAGATGATAGCCCAGAGAAGAAAAGAGACTTTCGAAGGAATACATTTGTTCCAAATCCAACTTGCAACTGGTTGTTGTGAGGATGCAACTTGATGTTCTAGCTCTAAATATAAAGATTTGACCGAGAAACCATGGTTCGAAGGGAGCCACTTACGTGAGTCAATCGAGGAATTGAGGGAAGATGAAGCTTCCGTTGTGGACTCAAGGAGAGAAGTAAGGGGATTAATCTCTGATGTTCTAATTGGCCGAGAAAAATGAAGATTCCATGAATCATTGACGAAAGCGCCACCCAAATTATCCTCTATAGATGCAAATTTCTTCTTGGTAGCTCTCCATAGAGTAGGAAATCTAGACTTAAAAGACCCTCTGCCCGTCCAGTCGTCCAACCAAAAGCTAAGCTGACGACCTCTATTGATCTCTAGTTTGGTTTTCTTCATGATAATAGGGGTCAGGGAAGATATTCTTCTCCACGGGCCAGCATTTTTGGATGTTATTTGGTCGCTTGGGAACCACGGGGCAGCACCTCCCTTATATTTTTCATCAATTATCTTCCTCCAAAAGCTATGAGGTTCTTGTCCATACCTCCAAACCCATTTGCCAATAAGTGCTTTGTTCATCAATGCCAAGTTTTTAATACCAAGTCCACCTGATTTCTTGCTGATTTTGATTTTAGACCAAGCTACCCAGTGATATTTTCTTTTATTTGTAGTTGTTCCCCATAAAAAGTTCCTGATAATACGATCAACCTTCTTACTGATAGAGACTGGCATCAAGAATAACGTGAGATAGTATATCGGAATGGCTGTTAATGTACTTTTGATAAGAACCATTCGCCCTCCTTTAGATAAGTATTTGCATTTCCACGTAGCCAATCTCTTTTGAATTTTATCAATGACCGGATCCCAGAAAGACTTGCATTTGGGAGATTTCCCAAGAGGAAGACCCAAGTAAGAGAAAGGAAGGGTCTCTTGACGACAATGAATAATGCCTTTGATTTCTTCTAGCAATTCAGGTTCCGTATTAACACCTATAACTGAAGTCTTGTCTCTGTTGATGCGGAGACCTGTTAAAGCTTCAAAGCGATGGAGAATTACATTTACAGCTCGGACTTGTTCAATATTAGCTTGTAGAAAAACTATAGTATCGTCAGCGAACTGTAAGTGGGTTATCTCGGTTCCGTGTTCTTTGACCCTTAGCCCATGAATCTTGTTCACAACCTGAGCTTCTTTCATTAACATAGAGAAGATTTCCCCAACTAGTATGAATATGAAAGGGGATAAGGGATCCCCTTGCCTCAGACCCTTGAAGCTTTGGAAGAAGCCATTCGATTTTCCATTGATTAGTATTGAAAAGTGTGCTGATTTCATACCTTGTTTGACCCATCTCCTCCATCTCCATTTAAATCCCATCTTCTGTAATACTACGTCAATTGAGTCCCATCGCACATTGTCGAAGGCCTTCTCAATGTCAATCTTGAATATCAAACCCGAAGATTTTGATTTGGTTGCTGACTCTATCACCTCCGAAGCTATGAGAATAGAGTCTAAAACCTGTCTATTGGCTACGAATGCACCTTGTGTATCAGAAGTTAGCTTGCTGAGAAAGGGTTTGAGCCTATTCGAAAGAGCCTTATTGAAGATTTTGTGGACGCCATTTATAAGACTAATCGGCCGGAAGTCTTTAGGGTGATTAGTGATCTCTTTCTTAGGAACCAGAGAGATGAAAGTGCAATTATGTCTCCAATGTAGAAATCCCACATTGTTATACTCTGCAATCATGATGGTGATGTTGATAATCTCCCATGTATTCTTGTAGAATTCATTTGTATACCCATCCGGACCCGGGGCTTTCCCTGATTTAAGACTTGTGATCACTGAATAGATTTCTTCAATTTGAATCGGCTTCTCAAGAGATGTGGCTTCTGTGTCAGTGAGAGAGGGAAGGAGAGGCAGGTCCTGCCAGTTAGGAGAGCTAGTTGGGGCTGAAAAAAGTTGGGAGAAGAATAAAACAAATGCTTGGTTAATTTCCTCTGGGTCTGTTTTTGTAACTGAGTCAATTTGAATTGATTTTATCAAGCCCTTCTTCTTCTTGTGATTAGCAATGAGGTGGTAATACTTGGTATTCTTGTCCCCATCAGCTATCCAAATTGTTTTGGCCCTCTGGTGCCATTTAACTTCTAAATCAGCTGCCACTTTGTTGGTGTTGATAATCAATGAATTCCTATCATTCATTTCCTCCTCAGATAATCTTCTAGCTACTTTCTTCCAAGTTATTGATATAAGCAATGTCTTCATTTAGAGATTTGTATTTGTCCTCCATATTGTTGAATTTGTCTCTGGCCCACTTTTTAAGGATGGGTTTGAGAGCTTGTAATTTTTTAGCGAAGGAGAAACTGGCTGAACCTGCAAAATAGAAAGAAGACCATGATTCTTCCATTAATTCATAGAATGAATCATGGTTAAGCCAAAAGTTATCAAATCTGAATGGGTGAGGTTGTGGTGTGAGACCATTCGATAAAAGAGATAATGGAGAGTGATCTGAAACAGAACGGGTGAGCATATGAAGGGTAGTTTGTGGGAAGAGTTGACACCAGGCTTGATTACTAAGGACTCGATCAATCTTGCTCAAGGTGGGATCTTTTTGACCATTCGACCAGGTAAAAGTGCCTCCATTCATGGAGTAATCCGATAACCCATTGGAGTTAATAAAGTTGTTAAAACGCTCCATATGTTTAGTGATAACACTGTTTTTGTTCTTTTCTACCACAAATCTGATGACATTAAAATCGCCAATAATCAACCATGGGAACTCATTCAAGCTTAGGATGTGTTCTAATTCCTGCCACAACTTCTTCTTGTTATTCTTGCCTGTAGGACCATAAATATTTGAGATCATCACCAGGAAGTTGTGTTCTTTGATCATGCCAATAGTAGTAAGAGAATGAGATTGAGAGATTGATGATTCTAGCTCGAATTTTTCAGGATTCCAGGTGGTAAGAATGCCCCCTGCCGAGCCAATAGCAGGAACGTGTAGCCATTGCATAGAGTTGTTCCCCCAGATATTACGAATATTGCTTTGAGAAATTTTTTCCTTTTTGGTTTCTTGAATACATAAAACAGCTGCATTTTCTTGCTTGACAATGGTATTAATGGATGCTAGCCTGCCCAACTTGCTCATTGTAGCGCCCCAAATCCCAAATTTCAAGCTAACCGCCTTGAAATCAAAGATTTGAGACCTTCAAACTGGATCCACGAGCAACACCTACCATGAGTGCACAATAATTACCTGAAAAACAAAATAGCTGAGTTAAAACCCAACTGCAGTAGATTTCCTCAAACATAAGTCTCGGGTAGGCAAGCTCAATCCCCAATCAAGGAAGCATTGCATTCATATTCATTATTGGCATTATCTGAAATTTAACGGTGAATACTAACATAATATATCAGTTTTATCCAATCCCTCTCGAAACTAATAATTTATGTCATTTGATTAATTATTAGGTTTTCCGGTTCTCGTATTATTTTAATCTAATACTAACCCTGATAATACAACGATCTTTTTTTTTTTCAGCAGATAAAAAATATCATGCCTTTAACTAAGGTAAACCTTTATGGCCACAAACTTGACATGTACGTCGACAACCACATTATGTCGAAAGACACAATCATCAAACTCTTGTTCAGGTATCTCAGACCAATACACAACAAACATTGACTCTTATCAAGACTTACAAACAAACTCACCAAACAATTCAAGTCAACAACACATGACAAGTCAGAAGGGATGATGCTTATAGTAGATCCTCACGTGGATCCCAATCTCAAACAAACAAATAAAAATATTAATTAACAAACATAGGCTCACCACTAAAAGGTATCTACCTAGGAGATACATTGCCTAAAGAACAGAAACCATGTGAATTATCTCAATAAATTCGTCCATCGGAGACTGTTCTGACACTTTGTACGAAAACAATCATAACTTCTCACTCGAAAATCGGATGAATGAACCGTTTGAACTACTAAAAAGTAGACGAACAGACATTTCCAACCATATAAGAATCAAACTTAGATTAATTATATATCTACACCAGATTTAATTTTAATATGAATTGACGTGCAGTAGACATTGTTCTGACACCTTGTACGAAAACTATCGTAACTCTTCACTCGGAACTCGGATTAACGAACCGTTTGAATTAATAGAAATTAGACAAACATACCTTTCCAAAAATATAAGAATAACACTTAGATTCATTATATATCTACACCAGATTTAATTTTAATATAAACTGACTGCAGTAGACACTGTTCTGACACCTTGTACGAAAACTATCGTAACTCTTCACTCGGAACTCGGATTAACTAACCGTTTGAACTAGTAGAAAGTAGACAAACAGACCTTTCCAAAAATATAAGAATCACACCGAGATTCTTCATATATCAATACCAGATGTAAGTTGAATTTAGACTAAAATACTGTCCTCTCTATATGTTTTATGAAATTCTAGATAAAACTAGTCTCTAAGCCATTTAATCGTTCTTTCATGTGATTAACAATACTATACCTATCATGGAATAAATTGAAAGAGCCTACAAAAAAAATTAGGAGATAGGAAATCTACCTCTTTTCGCGTTAGATGACTTTAAGACCACAACCATGGCTTGTTCTCTCACTAGAGAACTCTATTTCCATCACTTTTCTTCTTTATTCCTCCTCCCATCACTAAGGAGCGGCTGCACCCTCTTTCTTTTCTATAGGGTTTCCTCAAAAGTGAAGAGAAATAGGGTTTTTAAACCCACCAGTATTTCATCTAAACAAAACTGACCTAGACTTTTATTATTTCCATCCAATTTGGTATATCAAGAAAATAGGGGTGTTACACCCATTCCCCTGATGTTCCATGATAGGACATTAAAATCCATTGAGACCAACAACATCCTCATCGAATCTCATTGTAACTGGAGAAATAAGTTGTGTATCTGGTGGTTGTGGTTGGGTTTTGGCTATATTATTAGAGGGTGTGGAAATGTTGGTTATGTTTAATTCTGTTTTAGAGGTACAAGGAAGGAGGGTGAGTAACTGTATATTATTTTTTTATGGAGGGGAACATGTAGTGGGTTCGATACGATTGATGCAAGTGGCTTTGGTGTATTTATGACATTCATGGTGGAGGATGGATGAGATGTGGTCGGGTTCCCTATATATGATAGGTTCTGAGGGGTTAATGGGGTCGAAAAATGGTTTACTGTTTTTGTATGGATCCGTCTCATGGAGGTGAGTGATGTAGTATTTGAGGGATTGAATTTGAACAGCTCTTCTTCTGTCCCTAAAGGGTTTCAACATTGGTGCCTTTTTGAGTTTCCAACCCCAGCCAGAGATCACAGTAACAGGTTTGATAGAGTTGAGGGGTTTAGCATGAAGAGGATCAATAAGTTTACTAGAGGTTTGGTTCCTAAGGGGATGTTGAGTTGGTTTGGGTTGGGGCATTATTTTGTGGGTTTCTTGAGGTGTCTCAATAATTTTTGATGGGCTTGAGAAAGCCCAAGAACCTTGCTCGGAAAAGGTTTGCAAATCTAGGACTTCTAGGGAAGAAAACTGGTTGTAAAGTGGGATGATAGAGAGCATGGAATAAAACATGGAGCAGTAGAATATATATCACAGAAATCTATAGGACCCCCATCCTCCCAAGTACAACCTTCTACCTACTCCACCATCTCTGCAACAAAATACCACAAAATTACATTATTGAGGTGAACAAGGACAACTCTAATTAATTAATAGACACACCTCACCCAAGTTTAGGTTATAGACAACCTTTCACTATGAGGGAATCGGCCCAACTAAAATTAGGAAAATATTCTAAATTTTTGTTGAAGTATAATAGTAAGGTAAAGGCAATTGAGGTCTAATTCCAATAACATTTTTTTGCTTTCAAGACCCTATACTAGTATAAATGGTGTCCTGAAGAAGTTGCACAGATCGTGAAGCCGAGAAGACAATCAAAAAGACAAGACAAAGATTAAAATTATTAGCCATTGTCGACTCTTCATTCGATAAATTTCTAAATAACATGAAAGAGATTAAGAGAAGCTACTTACGTGAAGCCGAAAAGACAATCAAGAAGACAAGACAAAGATAAAAATGATTAGCCATTGTCGACTATTCCTTGGATTGGTGAGAAAACAGAGTGATTATCATTCTCTATTTATAATAACAATGTTTCATTCAAATACTTACCTGATCCGGATCCTCATCGTGCCAACTATATATATATATATATATATATATATATATGTATTTGATGGATTGACATTTTTTACTGAAACCAATAATTTAATTATCAAAAATACTTCAGGACTCCTATAAATTAGGATCTCGAAACCATAGTTAAAAAATTAGGGAATCACTACATTATTTTCACATCAACAAAGAAAAAAATCACAACATAATATTATTGTAGGAAATTTGGTTTAGGGGTATTAATGATATAATATTGATTAACCAGACGATCGAATAATATTTTGATGTCTATACAACGCTTGCAATACATTAGAGTGGACTAACAGCCAGTGGCCATGCCGTAAATTTATTTTGGTAGGAGCACAATTTCAAGGTAGTTAATAAAAAAAATTAAGTAAGAAAAACTACTTGTATTGACTATAAGATCTCAAATAAACACACATCTGTAACTATCCTCGAGGAGTTCGATCTATAATTCTCTTCTTTTTGTCATTATCTATCAAACGAATATCAGGCTTCTTTGATTATGCCAACAATTTGTTAATACATTTTCACTTAAAATATCTTTTCATGACTTTTGAATACTAAGAAATAAACCAAAATTAGGTTTTTATTCTCAACTTGCAATGTAAAATGAACAATGTTTGAGTATATCACATAACTTTATTCACAGATCTTCAGGATCTCCTTTTGTCGGCCTTTAGGGTCTTTTCTTTGAGTCAGTGTCGTGTTAATTTCTTTTCCTTCATGAGGCACTTTGCATTTGAAAGTCCTATTTATGTAACTCTCATGAAGTTTTCAGAGGAGAGAAATAAGGATTATTAACCATGTAACTTTGTAATTGTTATCGCTAATGAATGAAAGTATGGTTTTGCTAAAAAAAAAATAGTTCTGAAAATGTCACAGGTGGATATAAGATTTTCTTGTTCAAATCCCAGGAAGATGTAAAGTTGAAACGGGCTCCAGAATATATTATGGATGAGAAATAATCCCAACATTTTAGGGATTTTTTTCAGTTTATCAACTGGTTAAAATTATTCTGTACAATGTTTAAATCCTTCGAAAAAAAAATACATAAAAAGACTCAGTATCACTGTATTGTTCTATCTCTGGATTCTTCAGCTAAAACTATCAACTAATTTACTCTTGTTGGAGACAACGAAAGATGAGGTTAGACAATTTTTTTTTTTTTTGAACCTTTGATACCATATATCAATAAAAGTCTATTACAAAAGTAAGAGACTAAAAATTAACAACACAATATAATTAAATCAGTCTTCATGGACCAATTCTTCAAAAGCCAAATCATGAGGGGCCGAATTGGCACTCCGAGGGCAATAACGGAACTTCACCCTTCTTTCTCTCGCTTTAACACGCAACAGCTGGACCTCATGTTTTATGCGCCACGGGATTGATTCAGAGCCGTCCGATAAGAGGGTCATCATGACCCTTGAATCTCCCTCAATCTCCACTTCATATAAGAGGTGTTCTTCCACCATTTCTAACCCTAATTGAAGATTTTCTAGACATGTCATGAGGTAGTTGTTTCAGTACTCGTCTCTTTTTTACTTCTCTAATCAATTTAGACTCTGAAACAAGGCTCATTCTCAAATCCAGACTTATAAACTCTAGAAACATATTTCACAAATAAAGCATGTAAAACAACTAAGATTTTTCACTCATCTCTGAATTGATCCTGAGTATGATTCTTGTTGTTGATCTGGGTTGATTTTTGGTAGTTTGAATTAGATATTTCTGACCAGCCACATTCAGAAAATGTGAAATCTTATGCACACGATTCTTTCTTATCCTACTGAAAAATTTTGTTACTCATGCGACTGCGTCATACTGTACTTGAAATTACCGAATTAATTTATATCGGGTGCCTAGCGCTCAACCACCGACTTGCCCTAAAGGGAAAGAGTATATAAAGTGGTAGGCTATTTAAATTATCAACCAATGCACTTCATTGAAAGAAAATTACAAACCGAAATTCCAAAGCCACAAAGGATGAAACAAAATACGCTTATTACATAAAACAAGAAGTTCAAAAAACTTGCATAAAATTAATGGTTCGTATTATTGAAAGAAAACTACTGATCAGGCGAAACATCAATCGAAAAAGGAGGTCCTAGTGGCAGCAGATGCAACTATACGCGAGGTCTCCCCCTTCAAAGGATGAAACACAACTGATGTCTGTGACAGATAGTCCATATGCTTCGTAGCATGGAAGAACACATTGAACATTAGTATAGTTATCACAGTAATCTACAGGACCCACATTCTCCCAAGTACAACCTTCTACCTCCACCATCTCTGCAACAAAATACCACAACATTGAGGTGAACAAGGGCAACTCTAATTAATAGACACACCTCACCCAAGTTTAGGGTATAGGCAACCTTTGACTACGAGGGTTCCACTTTATTGACATTTAGTTCTAAACAAAACTACTACTGGCTGTATATTTTATACTAGGCAAAACAACATTTATGATGTGTTTGGATGGCGGAATCATGAATTCGCGGATTCATGAGTCCTTGGGATTCATGATTTCACGGATTCATGAATCCAAGTAATATTTTTTGGTTTGTTTGGCAACTAAGAATCCTATGATTTATTATTATTTGAGCATTTTTAAACGCCTTTAGAAAAAATATGATTTTTGAAAAAAATAATGATTTTGAAAAAAAATAATAATTTTGTAGAAGAAAATATTTTTTTGTTGATTTTAAGTTTGAAATTTAGGTTTATTAATCCAAAATCCTAGCAAATCCTAAGGGGTAGGGTGAGATTTTGTTCCAATACAAATTTTGGAATTAGGAATCCTTAGGATTCAAGAGTCCTAAGATTTTTGGTAGCCAAACAAACCAAAGATTCATGATTCCTACCAAATTCCACTTTTGATAGGAATCCTACTTAGGAATCCTGCAACCAAACACACCATACTTCATTTATGTGAAAATACTAAGATTCATATTCTAATATTTTCTGATTACAAATAACTTTTTCTAATGGGCGTGTCAAACCTCTCAATCTCTAATAGTAATAATAGATTTCTATTTTCAAATCGGCTCAACTAAAATTAGGAAAATATTTTAAATTTTTGTTGAAGAATACATAGTAAGTAGAGGCAATTGACGTCTTTTTTCCAAAAACATTTTTTTACGACATGAAATAAAATGTCATGACACATACTAGTGTAAATGGTGTACATAAGAAGATGCACAGATCGTGAAGTCAAGAGGACAATCAAGAAGACAAGACAAAGATTAAAATTATTAGCCATTGTCGACTCTTCCTTGGATAAATTTCTATAACATGGAAGAGATTAAGAGAAGCTACTTACGTGAAGCCGAGAAGACAATCAACAAGACAAGACAAAGATAAAAATTATTAGCCATTATTATCGACTCTTCCTTGGATTTGTGAGAAAACAAAGAGATTATCATTCTCTATTTATAATAGCAATGTTTCATTCAAATACTTATCTGATCCTAATTAACCCTCATCGTGGCAACTATATCACATATATGTATATATATATATATATATATATATATTGCTGGGTTGACATTTTTCTTTTACTGAAACCAATAATTTAATTTTGGGTATCAAAAATACTGTCGGACTCCTATAAATTAGGATCTCAGAACAAGAGTTAAAGTAAAAAAAACACCATCAAAGAAAATACAAACCATAAAGCCAATCACCACATTATTTTCATCAACAAAGAAAAAAAATCACAACATAATGTTATTGTTGGAAATTTGCTTTAGGTATTAATGATATAATATTGATTATCCAGAAGATCGAATAATATTTTGATATCTATACAACCAGTGGCCTTGCCACAAATTTATTTCGGTGGGTGCACAATTTTAAGGTAGTTAATACAAAAAAAAACTAAGTAAGCAAAATTATTTTTATTAACTATAAGATCTCAAATAAACACACATCTATAATTATCCTCGACGAGTTCGATCTATAAATCTCTTCATTCTTGCCATTTTCTATCGAACTAGTATCAAGCTTCTTTAATTATGCCAACAATTTGTTAGTACATTTCCGCTTAAAATATCTTTTCGTGACTTTTGAAAACAAATAAATAAAACAAAATTAGGTTTTTATTCTCAACTTGCAATGTAAAATAAACAATGTTTGAGTATATCACATAAGTTTAATTAGTTTTGAAAATGTCTTTCAAATCGATAGAAAAGTTAAACACAATGAAATAAAAAATTAATAATATTATTAACTAATGTTTTGCATAACTAGGATTACTTCAAACCCCATTGTGTAACAAACCTGAAATGCTATTAAAATCTAAAGAGGGAAAGAGAGAATGAAAGAAACAATGACTTTAATTTAAATTAAAAATACTTCAAGTGGTTTGTAATCGAGAACAAAAAAAGAATAATCTTTAAGATTTAATGATAATGAGTTTGTGCAGACCATATAAAAAATACTATAAATATGTCAGCAAACATAAAATTTTAATGAAAATACCTAAGTTAGATCCACAATTAGTTTTTCATACAATAATCTAGTTGACTATTTTTTGTTGTTTTAGGAATCTGTCTACCAGATTTGAGTTATTGAATTCATTAAATGATTAATTATAAAATAATATTTATTTTCTAGACATTTGGAGTTGCATAAACTTACTATGATTTCATCATCTTCCTTCTTAATGACCTACATGGAATTTCTATTTGTCTCAAGCAATAGTTTATTAATGATTTAAATACAGGTCTCTAACACATTCAGAAGCAAGGAATGAAACTTCGGTTTCGGTGGAAATTTCGGTCGGCCCAAAAGTGGAAACATTTCGTGAAAACGTTTCGGTCAGTGTGGAAGTTTTACAAATCTATGAAAACGATAAAAATATCATGCAATTGTATATAGCAAAACTCTTTAATCATCAATAAGCATAAAATAGATGCAATCTTGTGACATTGCCCGCCAATGTCACTGGTTCTGCATTTACGTGATAGAAATTAAATAAATATTAGAATAACACTATTGAAGACGGATTTGTAACGACATTTGTTAATTTGAGGGTGAGATTGTTATGAAGACATAATCTAAGGGGCTAAAATAGATATGTGACAAAATATGTTAATTGGAGTGTTAATCTGCACTAAAATAGTTAGGTTTGGGGGCTAAATTGAAATACTTATGAAAATTAATACCCACAAAATAACATCTGTTATTTTGAGGGTTTACCTGAAAATATGTTCATCCCTTGAATTAAAGAGAATTTCTAAAGGCAAGTTGTATTGGCGCCCCATTTATTCTTGGTCTCCTTCTAAAAAAGATCTTTAGGGGCGCCAATAATACTTTACAAAGTCGCCTTTATAATTACCCACAAATAAACCCTAAAACAAACCCTAATATCAAATCTCCAAACCAGTGCCGTCGAAGATCAAACGACACTTCATGTCTCTCGAGCTTTTCTTTCAAACTAAAATCATAAAACTTTGATAATCTTCTCTATTACAATAAATATGTGAAGAAGTGAAGAGATTTTATAAAGAAGTATGAAGAGATGGTGAAGAAATACTGAGTAATTAACCAAAAAATGAAGAAGAGAGAGATAAGGTATGATCTTTTGATCTGATTTTCAGTTCTAACAAGTTTGGATTCTAATAGGTATGATATATTGACCTGATCTTTCGAAAATTAGCATTCTTTTCGAGATTTCCTGACACGAAACTTCTGTAAGTGAAGTTTCGTTGCGGTAACTTGAAAAACCGAAATATTTCGGTCATTTCGACCGAAATATTTTGATTTTTCATTCCTTGTTCAGAAGGCATCACGATGTACGATGTTAATTGTTAGCTGACAAACTTACGTTGCAAGATGACAAGAAAGTTTGACATCACATAATATCTCTATAGAAAGTGATGGTAGCCCGGCCACTCCTCCAGCTGAATATCGGCCAAGTGACTTGGTCGGGTCAGATTTAGAGAGAAAGTGAAAATCTCTCTCTCTAAATCTGAACCGGCCACGTCACCCAGGGACGTAACTAAGTGAGGGTCAGGAGTGGCCATGGCCCCCCTGACCCTCAATCTTATTCTAGCTATTGTTTGTTGAACTGCTTTTTCTAGCTGTTGTGTTAGTAAAATGTTACTATGTTTCGCCTTAGTTTATTTGTCCCCTTAACCCAACCAAATCCAACCCAAGCCACAATAACACCAATTCCTACCCACACACCAAAAGACCTAATAAATTATCTCAACCTCAAGTCTTCCATGGCCCACATTACCCACCTCTAAATTATCAAAATTTCCACCACTTCAATATATTATTCTAATGCTTAACCATTAAATTTATCTTCCTTTGCAATTACATCTTATTGAAAAATTTTATGTTTTGTCAAAAAAAAACTTAGTTTTAAGTAGGCATAACCATTCAAATGGCTAGAAGAGAAATCAAAATATTAATGACGATTGATTTGATACATTAAAGAGAAAAAAAAACTATCATGGGTAGTAGATCTATGTTATTTTCCTTATTTGTGTTTAATCTTCATCACTTCATTGTTATTTTTTTGTGGTAATTTTGCATGAACTTATTATAAAAATTTCCCAAATTAGTTATGACTAGCATGTTCTGGCCCCCTCCTCACAAAAATTCTGGTTCCGTCCCTGACGTCACCTAATCGGGATTCAGCTGGGAGATTGGTCGGACATACCATCAACATTGACGTCTCTATTATGTACCACTAAAAACTAATTATATCCAGAGTCCGTTATTCTAAGGCCCAAAATATGAGGAATAACAAGAAAGAGGCCCAATCTTAAATATTAATGAGAAAAAAACCCACTATGTACAAGTACCACTATACCCTTTATTACACAAAATCATGCCCATAAAATCCCACCCACTTTCCCATCCAAATTAATTTGGTCAGTCTTCTTATTACAAAAAGGGAAACCAAGATTTTTTACTTTTTTATTCTTCATTCTTTTTTACTTTCCCAGAAGCTAAAGACCATAATCGTTTTCTCTCTCTACCTTCACCGGAATTGGGTGATCGGACATGAAATTAGTTTCTTCGGAAACGAAGTCCGACCATTGAACTACCGGTATGATTTCATCTTCATCTTCTTTAATGTTTCATCTTCTTTAATGTTTCATCTTCATCTTCTTTAATGTTTCATCTTCATCTTCTTTAATGTTTCATCTTCTTTAATGTTTCATCTTCTTCTTCTTCTTTAATCTTCATCATCATACAATCATAAGTTTTATTTAATGATGTTCAATCTTCTTATAAGATTTTTGAGTTTTACTTCTACATTCTCTAATTTCTTTAACAAGGTAAAATCCATTATACAGATTTTTGTTCTAAGAAACTAAAAAGTACAAAGTTAGATCTATTTTTCGGTTTCTCTCTCTAGAAATTACGTTTAAGCAGATGTTGATGTTTAACAGACAAATTGTCAGGTGTTTTAAGCATGTTAGAATATGTTGTTCGTTAAGGGGGTCTGTTTCCAACATTGTAGTTGACATTCTTCAAAATGTCCGGAACAAAATCGCAAATGTTTAGATTAGAACCCAACATGTTTGCAACATAACTTTAAATGTTTCAAAAAACCCCCAAAATGTTAAACGAATAAAAAAAGGTTTTTTTTACCAAGTAAAACCCTAAACAATCATCAACATTCCCGTGAATGGCTGAAACATAACCCAAAATGTCTTCAACATATTTGAAAATGTTTCCAAAAACCCCCCAAAATGCTAAACCAAGAACAAATACTTATTTACTCAGTAAAACACTCGAAATTCATCAACAAACCCATGAATGTCTGGGACAAAACCCAAAAAGTACAAAGTTAGATCTATTTTCAGGTGTTTTAAGCATTTTAGAATATGTTGTTCGTTAAGGGGTTTTGTTTCAAACATTTAGGAGTTTGTTGATGATTTTTTGGGGTTTTACTTGGTAAAAAGCTATTGTTCTTCGCTAAGCATTTTAGGAGTTTTTTTGGAGACATTTACAGTTATGTTGAAGACATTTGGGATTCTGTTTCAAACATTTAGGGTTTTGTTGTTGATTTTTGGGTGTTTTACTTGGTAAAAAAGCTTTTGTTCTTCGTTAAGCATTTTAGGGGTTTTGGGAAAAATTTAAAGTTAAGTTGAAGACATTTTGGGTTATGTTTCAAACATTTAGGGGTTTGTAGATGATATTTTTTTTTTACTTGGTACAAAAGTGATTGTTCTTCGTTAAGCATTTTTTGTTATTCAAAATACCGACACTTCTTCAATAATGAGAACACTTTCTCTTTTGTTAAAAGCATACTTATCAATTGTTTAATCTATATTTTTGCTCTTCATATTCGGGATTCATTCTGAATGAGAATGTCTTTGACATTTTTTGCTAATGCTAAACATTTTTAGAAATGTTGATAACGTTCGTTTTAATGTCTCGAGCATTTTCCAATATTCCTACTGCATATAATCATTTGTTCATTCCGCTTGCAGAATTTTCATCTATGGAACCGGATAGAGTACCTGTTACTTCTCAAAATAATGATAAGAAAAGCTAGTTTGTGAATCATGTCGAACCCAATTGTAATTGTCATTCTTCCGTATGTCTCCAACATGAATTAGATATTTGCAAATATGTTGCTTATTTGTCTTAGAAACTCTTCTTTTTGTCTATGAATTTTATATATTGTTCCAAACATTCTAACTCATGTTGTATAGTGAATGGATCCTTACATGGCTAACTCTTATTTTGTAAATTTCTTATTCATCCAAAACAGTGTCAAACAATGTAAAAAACGCACCTAAAGAATGTCCATAACATTATTGATTGTTTCTTCATATTTTGTTTAATTCTTGAGACAAACTGTTTATTGTCTCTGCATCTCATATATTTTGAAGAACAAATTTTTTGTTAACTTAATCATAAAATGTTATGAACATGTCCAACATTGTAGGTGACATTCTTGAAAATGTCAAGAATAAAACCGCAAATGTTTAAATCATAACCCAATATGTTTTCAACATAACTTTAAATGTTTCAAAAAAAAATCCCAAAATGTTAAACGAATGACAAAAGTTTTTTTACCAAGAAAAACCCTAAACAATCATCAACATTCCCCTGAATGTCTGAAACAAAACCAAAAATGTCTTCAACATATTTTTAAATGTTTTCAAAAACTCTCCAAAATGCTAAACTAAGAACAAAGACTTTAAAACACCCAAAATTCATCAACAAATCAATGAATGTCTGGGACAAAACCCAAAATAACTACAACAAACCCGTAAATATTTGAAACAGAACCCAAAATGTCTTTAACATAACTATAAATGTTTTCAAAACCACCCAAAATGCTAAACGAAGACAAAAGTTTTTTTTACCAAGTAAAGCACTTAAAAATCATCAACATTTGCCTGAATGTCTGAAACTGAACACAAAATGTCGTCAACAAAACCATAAATGTTTGAAAAAGAACCCCAAATGTCTTCAACATAACTTGATTGATGTTACCGCCAAAATCCAGATTTTGTGCCTTAAAAAAAATTAATAAATGTTTTAAACATTTTAAATTTGTTTTAGAAACAATGTTCATGCAACGAGCAAACTCGAAAATGTTTGATTTATTTAGTCAGTTTTATCTACATTTCCGATTTTGTTCGAAGATAACATCAATTTTTTTGCAAACAAAAAAAAGAAAATAAAACAAAACACTATTATCGAACAAATCATATTGACAAATACAACACATCAAAATACTTCTGACACATCTCAGTTTGTTCAAAGCGAAAACAAATTTGCTCTTGTTTTTTCGGTTTTGCAATAAACAAAAGAAGCTTATTGCAAAAGCATCTGCAAATTTCCTCACAACAAAATCCAACCTATATAAACATGTAGTTACAGCGGAAATCCCACTCTAAGAATCCAAAACATTTTGAGTTTTGTTGACACGAAAACAATTATTTTCATTAATTTTCCAATCTTCGTTAAAGTTGTCAATTCTGCCCGTTTTCTTTGTGCAAGTTTCTTCTAGCCCGACTTTAAGGTACATTTAATCTGGACAACTTTTTTATCCCAAGGATGTTTTTCCTCTCTCCTTCAACCACCTCTGTTTCCTTCTCATTTCTCCCTTTTCTTTCCGCTTTATGGCAGCAAATGGTTCCTTGCATAGGACAATTATAACATTGTTATCAGCTTCAGAAATTTTCCAAAAACATATAGCATGCAAACTTGGACACAAACATAAATGTTGTCAACATTTCACAATTTGATTATTATTCTGAAAATGTACAGTAACATTTTAAAATATGTCTCAAACAAATAAAAACTATCAGAGAGCAACTTAATAAAAGAAACCAAACCCTTGGTATAACTAAAACATATTTGAAATTGTTTGGAACATTAATGTACTTGCAGAGAGAAGGATGACAAATGAAGTAATTAAATGTTTATTGCTAATAATAGTTTCGTGCTCAAAGCATTATTGCAAAAACATAAACATCTAAGAAGATGTTGATAGCAAGTTAGGAATTGCAAACATCAACCAAGGAACTGCAACAAAAAAATCATCATTGCCGAAAATATTATTAAGTTAAAAAACACAATCACTAAGTGAATATTTGGAGCAAGCATTTTCGAGTTTGGCCCCTGAATCAACATTGTTTCTACAACAAATTTAAAATGCTTAAAACACCAATCAATTTTTGTAAGAGTCAAAATCTGGATTTTGATGGTAACAACTATAACAATACACAAAACATTTTTCAGTTTGCTCGTTGCATTAACATTGTGCTAACAACATATTCTAAAATGCTTACAATACTTGTCAATTTGTCTGTTAAACATCAATATCTACTAAAACGTAATTTCTAGAGAGAGAAACCGAAAAATAGATCTAAGTTTGTACTTTTTCAGTTCTTAAAAATGACGAAATATATAAAATATTTTCCAGTTTGCTAGTTGCATCAACATTGTTTCTACAACAAATTTAAATTGCTTAAAACACCAATCAATTTGTGGAAGGGACAAATCTGAGTTCTGGTGGTAACATCTATAAAAATGAATAAAACATTTGTAAATTTGCTCGATGTATTAAAATCGAACTAAAAACATATTTTAAAATGCTTAAAACAACAACCAATTTGGTTGTTAAAAATCAAAATATGTTAAAAACGTAATATCTAGAGAGAGAAACTTAAAAACAGATCTAAAATTGTACTTTTGTTTTCTTAGAACAAAAATATCATATTAAAGTTAAAAGAATAGATCTAAAAAGATATCAAACATTGAAGAACAAATCATATGCTTAAGTTTGAAGAACAAATCATATGCTTAAATGAAGATGAACAAAACATGGTGTTGATGATAAAGATGAACAGAAATAGATAGAGATTGTTAGCATGAAATGAAGGTGCAATGAAGATGCTTAAATGAAGATGAACAAAACATGGTGTTGGTGATAAAGATGAACAGAAATAGATAAAAATGGTTAGTATGAAAATAAAGTGAAATGAAGATGAATCTAGAGAGAGAAAAGATGGAAGAAAGATGAAGATCAAGAAATACTTTTCTGTGAAGATAAAGTACCTGTAGATGGAAGGGGAGAGATTTAAGGAGAGAGATTCCCGGCGAAATGATCGGGATGCTCAGTCCGGTTATGATTTGTGTGTGATATTTCGCTGCCAAATATGAGAGAGAGAGAGAGGATGGAAGGAAAATAGTTTTGTAGAGAGGGAAACTAAATATATACAGGAAGTTTGAGAGGGAAAAAAATCCTTAATATATAAAGGGCAAAAGAGGTATTATCTGAAAATATGACTACTTAGAGATGAGTAAATGAGCATTGGGATCAGGAAAAGGGTTTGATCTTTGTTTATTTTTAAAAAAATGGGGTTTTCAACTAATATTAATACATAGTGGGCCTGGTTTTGTATTTGAGCCCATTTTTTGGGTTTTTCAATAAAAAATTCTTATATCCACTCGTGGGGCAAAATTCTCAATCCTGGCGGGTGGTGAACCACCACAACCAAAAAGGATGAAAATATAAATATATAAAACAAGGGTTGGGTATCTTTATTAACAAAAAAAAAAAAAAAAAGGGTTGGGTATCTAAGTTGAAGTAGGAACTATTTTGCTCTCCTGTTAAGCAGTTGACCATTTACTGAAATCTTTGAGAACTTTGTAACTTTATACCACAACTATACTTGGTAATGAAAAAACCCTGGGAAGGATCTGATTTCTATGATACAAAAAAATACCGGAAGAAACAGGTAGGCGACATGGCTGGAAGTTGTTCCAGCCTTTCTGTTTCTTCTGGTAGGCAGAGAAACCAACTTTACACCCTCAACACAGGTTTTGGGGTCTGAAGCACCCGTTACAGAGGGAACAATCTTTACATTGTAGAAGGGTTTGAGAGGAATGTGAGGAGGTCTGCGGTGGACTTATCAAAATCTTAGCTGCGACTTGAAACTGGTTCCTACATCTATTGATATGCTCGAGGAAGATTTACAGATTCTGGTCAGTCTTCATTTTCCTAAAGATTTTAAAAAATATAATAATTTGGTTCATCTTATTGTTTAGGTCATGTTTCATCGATAGATATAAGCATAATACGTGCATATTTCACAGGTGTCACAACGGATGGAATGGAGTTAACCAATTTCCAGTGGGAAGCAATAACCATAACCTCGTGGAGTTTGGTGGGTCTCGCCGCAACTGTTCCAACAGATATCCTCTTCTTCCGCAAAAGGGGACATCACAATAGCTATGCTCAAATTCCAGTGCCTTCTTATAGGGTTGTGCTGAGGATCACACCCACACTCAGGGTATATGGCAAGCTCTTCTAGAGATGGTTCGCAGTTGTTGCCTGGAATTCATTCTTCTAGTAATTCAGGAGCATTCGCAGCCACCGAGTTTCGTGGTAATGACAGAAGAGGAAGGTCTAGATCATCTTATGATGACTCATGCTCGTATCATCACGAGGCTTATGCCCATGGTCGCCGAGTTATTGCTGACGTGTGCGCTTTCTTCCTTCCCTTTCCACTTCTATAATCTATACACTTAACCATTTGGATAGCATATCTGTCCTATTCCAAAAGATTCTAAATTCAATCAGAGGATAATTGCTTACTGATTTGCAGGGGAGTTTGACGGTTAACCGAGCAGTCATGTAAGATTCTAGGGATTTGACTGACCAACACTGGAATATGAGGCTAGACATTGATAACATGAGCCACGAGGTCGTTAAGATTAGACTTCGGTTTCTGTAAGATATTCTTTCTACTACTTGTTGGCTATTTGCTAATGTCGAACTACTGTCTTATTGAGGCAGGAGTTGCTTGCTCTAAGGGAAATTAAGAATTGGTCATGTTAGCACGGGTTTGTCTGAAGATTTTGTCTCAAAGTGTTGGACAAAGACAGGTAATTTCTAACATCGGCCAAGTCCAGGAGGAACAAACTTGCATAATCTGCCTAGCAAGAGTTACTCAACCAGAATGCAAATTTTTTCTTTTTGGTGGATGATTTGAAACAATTTGTAAGTAATGGCAGGAAGATTACAAGAATGAGGACGAAGTTGATAAACTGTGGACATGACTACCATGTTAAATGAATCACAAAATGGTTATCGATAAAAAATGCATTTTTGTTCGTTATGCAAAGCTCTGGTGAGTTGACAGATAAGTCGAAGGAGGAATAAGCAGCTCTACCTCCGATTCTAACACATTAGTTGAACGATGATTATGTATTAACCCGTTTATCTCCTTCACTGATTTACGTAGATATTTGAACCACAACCACGAAGGATGAAATATAAATACTTAAAACAACAACTACTACTACAAAGAAGATGCATAAAATGGCAGGCTATTTACATTATCAACCCACTTCATTGAAAGAAAATTACCGAAATTCCAAAGCCACAAAGGATGAAAAAAAAATACTTATTACATAAAACAAGAAGTTCAAAAAACTTGCATAAAATGTTAAGTCTTGGTATTATCAGCCCCATTTAGTGATCTATAACGCAGCAGGCACAAGTATACGGGTCGGTAGAAACACAACTCCGATCCATAGCATAATATCCATATGCTTCGTAGCATGGAGTAATACAATCACCACTAGTCCATATATCACAGTAATCTACAGGACCTAATACCTCCCAACTACAAACTTGACCCTCCACCATCTCTGCAACAAAGTACCACAAAACCACAATATTGAGGTGAAGAAGGGGACACACCTCACCAGGGCCGTGCCTGAGAATTCGGGGGCCCTGTGCGAATTTTTTTTGTGGCCCTTTTATATAATAAAAAAATTACGAACGAACATTGAATAAATACAAAGTAATATGTTAGTACATAGTATCAGGGTCGTGGCTGAGAATTTAATACTAATGAATAAAAAAACAACATTGACTTCATTGATGTGAAAAATACTAATACTGGATTTGGTTGCAGGATCCTAATTAGGATTCTTATTAAAATTGAGAATTGATTGGAATTATGATTCCTAAGTAGGAATCCTATGTCGAAAATTTTTATTGGACCAAAATCTCGCCCTATTCTCTAACATTTGGTCAGAGTCGTGGCTGACAATTTGAGAGTCCCGGACGAAATTTGATTTTGGATTTTTTGTACAATAAAAAAATTACGAGCAAAATGATAAAAAAAGAAAAAGTGTGTAGTATATAGTCTAATTGATTTTTTGAATATAATACCGTTTGCATCATGATTTTCACATACGTATTTTTGGAATCTTTTTTAAGAACACTTAGATTGATATTAAAGAGACTTAGATTCAAGTCATTCTTGTGGAAGCTCCCCCACCATAACCAATAGAGTTATTGGACTTTTCATGATAAATGTTATGTTGTTTCCCATATCACATATTAAGATCCTTAGTGGGAAATGAGCTTCTTGCTGGTGGGGGCTCAGGCCAAATGTCCGACCCGACCCCTCTCAGCCACGACTCTGGATTTGGTAGGATTTTGGATTAATAAACTAAAATTTCGAACTTTAAAATCAACAAAAATAACTTAAAAAAAATATTTTTTTCTACAAAATAGTTGTTTTTAATATATATATTTTTTTTCATATTCCGTTATTTTCCGAAAATCATTCTTTCCAATTTTTTCTTCTTCTGAAACCACTTTACCTTGAAAATTGTTTTTCCCGCGAAAATATTTCCTGGGAAATCGATTTTTTTCCCCCAAATCCGTCTTCTGAAACAGATTTTTACGATAAACCGTTTTCTTTTTCCTGAAAATCAATTTTCCCCGAAAACTGATTTTTTCCGAAACTAATTTTTTGCCTGAAAACAATTTTTCTTACAAAAATGTTTTTCCCCACGATTCGGAAAAATACAGTATTCGAAGGAGAAAAACGATGATTCGGGGAAAAAACGGTCTGCAAGGGAAAAAATCGTGAAAAACAGATCTCAAAAAAATGGTTTTCTGGAAAAAAAAAAAAGTTCCAAAATATTTTTTTTCTGGGGAAAACGGTTTTTAACAAAAAAAATTATGAAGAAACAACTTTCGAAAACAATAGCGGTTCTCGCATAAAAGAATAGTTTTAAATCCTGGAATTCGAATTAGTTGTCAAACAAAAAAAAATTTATTTGGACTCATGAATCCGGATTCACGATTCCTTCATCCAAACACACCATAAGATTCTTTTTCTGATATTTCCTAATGTTTAGGATACAAATAATTTTTTTCTTATGCGCGTGTCAAACCTCTAATCGTAATAATAGATTTCTATTTTCAAATCAACCCAACTAAAATTAGGAAAATATTTTTAATTTTTGTTGAAGAATAGTAATAAGTAGAGGCAATTGACTTCTTTTTTACGACGAAATAAAATACCATGACAAGCTACTAGTATAAATGGTGTACAGAAGAAGATGCACAGGTCGTGAAGTCGAGAAGACAAAGATAAAAAAAATATTAGCCAGTGTCCACTCTCTTAGATAAATTTCTAAATATCATGAAAGAGATTAAGAGAAGCTACTTACTTGAATCTGAGAAGACAATTAAGAAGACAAGACAGAGATAAAAATGATTAGCCATGGTCGACTCTGCCTTGGATTTGTGAGAAAACAAAGAGATTATCATTCTCTATTTATAGGGTTAATTCCGTTTTGGCCCCCATATTGTGACCAACTCACCGTTTTGGCCCCCAATTGTGTCCGGCAGTTCGTTTTGGCCCCAATTTCCTATTTGGCCCCACCATATTTTTGTAAGCTTCTCCATTATACCCTTATGGCAAATTCGTAATTTAAATGTGTTTTCTTTCTCTTTGTCCACCTCACCAAGCAATTTCCACGTCACATTTGTCCACATAAGGTCGCCGGAAAATGTCGCCGGAAAATGTCGCCGGCGACATCATTTCCGGCGACCACCATTTTTTTTTTTTTTTTTTTTTAACTTCTTCTTCTCCAACCATCTCCTTCTTCTTCTCCAACCATCTCCTTCCTTCTTCTTCTCTCTCTTTCTCCTTCTTCTTCTCTCTCTCCTTCTTCTTCTCTCTCTCTTCCCCTCTTCTCTCTCTCTCCCCCTCTTCTCTCTCTGTTAGGTTTCCGGCGAAGGGAAACCCTTCGCCGGAAACCGTCTGGATCTGGGGAAAACCCCAGATCCAGACCCCTCTTCGTCTGGAAATTTCCAGACGAAGAGGAACCCCTCTTCGTCTGGAATTTCCAGACGAAGAGGAACCCCTCTTCGTCTGGAATTTCCAGACGAAGAGGAACCCCTCTTCGTCTGGAATTTCCAGACGAAGAGGAACCCCTCTTCGTCTGGATTTTCCAGACGAAGAGGACCCCTCTTCGTCTGGATTTTCCAGACGAAGAGGACCCCTCTTCGTCTGGATTTTCCAGACGAAGAGGTGTCTGGATCTGGGGTTTTCCCCAGATCCAGACGGTTTCCGGCGAAGGGTTTCCCTTCGCCGGAAACCTAACAGAGAGAGAAGAGGGAGAGAGAGAGAAGAGGGGAAGAGAGAGAGAAGAAGAAGGAGAGAGAGAAGAAGAAGGAGAAAGAGAAGAAGAAGGAGAGAGAGAGAGAAGAAGAAGGAAGGAGATGGTTGGAGAAGAAGAAGGAGATGGTTGGAGAAGAAGAAGGAGATGGTTGGAGAAGAAGAAGTTAAAAAAAAAAAAAAAAAAAAAATGGTGGTCGCCGGAAATGATGTCGCCGGCGACATTTTCCGGCGACATTTTCCGGCGACCTTATGTGGACAAATGTGACGTGGAAATTGCTTGGTGAGGTGGACAAAGAGAAAGAAAACACATTTAAATTACGAATTTGCCATAAGGGTATAATGGAGAAGCTTACAAAAATATGGTGGGGCCAAATAGGAAATTGGGGCCAAAACGAACTGCCGGACACAATTGGGGGCCAAAACGGTGAGTTGGTCACAATATGGGGGCCAAAACGGAATTAACCCCTATTTATAATAGCAATGTTTCATTCAAATACTTATCTGATCCTAATTAACCCTCATCGTGGCAACTATATCACATAATATATATATATATATATATATATATATATATATATATATATATATATATATATATATATATATATATATATTTGATGCCTTGACATTTTTTACTGAAATAATAATTTAACTATCAAAAATACCTACACTCCTATAAATTAGGATCTCGATCTAACAGTTAGAGTAAAAAAAACATCAAAGAAAATACATACCATAAAGTCAATGAGTACATTATTTTCATCAACAAAGAAAAAAATCACACCATAATATTATTGTAGGAAATTTGGTTTAGGTATTAATGATACAATATTGATTAACCAGAAGAGCGAATAGTATTTTGATGTCTATACAACACTTGCAATACATTGTCAACAGTTGGTAGCCCAAGTGGTTCCAAGGTGTTGACATAAACTCCAGAAGTCCCTGGACGTCCCAGGTTCGTCCCAGAAGAGGTAAAATATTAATGTAGTGTAGTTGGACTATAGGTCTTAAGAGTTTGAGTGGGTTTATAGGCCAGGTCATGTTAGATTTTGAGTGGACGGGTAGCAAGCTTGTATGACAATGTAATCGGTTTCCAAAAAAAAAAACACTTGCAATACATTAGAATGGACTTGCAACCAATGGCAATGCGGCAAATTTATTCTGGTGGGAGCACAATTTTGAGGTAGTTGATAAAAAAACTGAGAGCAAAATTATTTTTGTTGACTATAAGATCTTAAATAAACACACATCTATAATTATGATCGACCAGTTCAATCTACAACTCTTTGTTTTTTTTTGTCACTCTCTATTTTCAAACTAGTATCAGGCTTCTATGATTACGGCAACAATTTGTTAGTACCTTCTCCCTTATAATATCTCTTCTTGACTTTTGGAAACTAAGAAATAAAACAAAATTAAGTTTTTATTCTCAACTTGCAATGCAAAATAAACAATGTTGAATATATCATGTAACTTTATTTTATTATTGTTGAGTTTAGTTAGTTTCGAAAATGTCTAACAAATCGATAGAAAAATTAAACAAAATGAAATAAAAAAATTAATAATGACCCAATGAAATAAAAAATTAATAATAATACTAACTAATGGTTTGCATAAGCAGCATAACTAAGGAACACTTCAAACCCTATTGTATCAAAAATATGAATCAATGCTATTAAAATTTAGAGTTAATTCCTATTTGGCCACCTACTTTGTGACCAGTTTCTTTTATGACTCCTACATTTCTGTAAATTCAAATATAACCTTCTTTTTTATGTAAATGTCCTAACTAACCTTCCTATAAATATTTTCTCAAAATAAAATAAAAAAGAAAACATAAATTCCACCCCACTTCCCTCTCCACTACGTCACCTCTCTCCACGTCACCTCTCTCTCTAACTCACCTATCTCTCTCTCTTCAACTCACCTCTCTCTCTCTCTTCAACTCACCACTCTCCTCTCCAACTCACCACTCTCTTCTCCGATGAAGGTCGCCGGCCGAAAATTTTTCCGGCCGGCAACCTTCAAACTTAACTTTTTTTCTCTCATCTCTCTCTCTCTAAAAACTCCGGCGAAGGGAAACCCCTTTCGCCGGAGTTTTTAGAGAGAGAGGGACAGATGAGAGAAAAAAGATAAAATTAAGTTTGAAGGTTGCCGGCCGAAATTTTTTTCGGTCGGCGACCTTCATCGGAGAAGAGAGTGGTGAGTTGGAGAAGAGAGAGGGGTGAGTTGGAGAGAGAGAGAGAGGTGAGTTGGAAAGAGAGGTGAGGTGGAGAGAGAGAGAGAGGTGATGTGGAGAGAGATGTGTGGTGGAGAGGGAAATGAGGTGGAATTAAGGTTTTTTATTTTGAAAATATATTAATGGGAGGGGTAGTTATGGCATTTACATGAAAATTGGGGGGTCATATTTGAATTTACAAAAATTTGGAGGCTATAAAAGAATCTGGTCACAAGGTAAGGGGCCAAATAGGAATTAACTCAAATGTTTAAACCTTTTATTTTTTGAGAAATCTAATGTTAATGATTTTAATTTAAATCAAAAATATTTAAAGTGGTTTGGAATGGAGAACAAGAAAAGAATAAACTCTACAATTTAATGTTAATGAGTTTCTCCATACCATATAAAAAAAATAACGAAAATGCTAAGTTCACAAAAAAAAAATGGATGCATATGCAACTTCAATTTTACTAAGGACAACTATGGGACAAAAATAACTAAACAAAACCAACTAAAATAGTGTCCTAAATTGCTAACTAACACCAACACCAAAAATCAAATATAACCGAATTTCTTCTCCATTCTATACACAACTCTAAAAAAATTATTAGAACAAAATAACTAAATAAAATTAATTTAATATTGTCTTAAATTGCTAAACCAACACTACACGAAAAAAAATCAAATATAGCAGAAATTTTTCTTCAAAAATTTTGGAGTTCAAATTTCTATTACCGTAATAAATTATTTATAAATAAAATTTATTCGAACATTAAGCTAAAAAGCTAACCAAATATTAACTAATAACCAAAAAATATTATATTCCAACCAGAGCATTTCATGTTGTAGTCCAAGGTAAAATTCAATAGCCCCATTCGAAAGCACAATGTAATAATTTTCGTGGTAGGTCTCTTTATGGGTAAATCGGTTGCTCCTTGGATCGGGTGTGGCTGATCCGCCTATGAGTTGGTGACCGGTAATAGTTTTCGTGCAATGTTAAGGTTATATACAAAAAATATAGATTGTGAAATTAGTAATTTATATTTATTATTTATCAGGTCTAAATTGTAGTATTTTTTTAGATTCTCAATATAATATTTGCTAAATGACACTAACAAAATAAATTTTATTTTTGGTTAATAATTTAATAAAAGAAAAGGTTATGTCTAGTAAATAATTTTGGGGAGTTAAAACATAGTTGTATTTAGCAATATAACATTACAAAAAATATTTGCTACATAAAACCAACAAACTAATTTTTAATGTTGGTTAGCAATGCAAAAGAAATGGTTGTGTCTAGCAAATAGCTTTGTGAAGCAATTATGCAGCTTTGTTTAGCATTTGTGAAAAAAATTGACAAATTTGTTGTCGAAATAATGTGGCAACTCTCTTTTGAAAGTTTAACTGAATTTTGACGGTTAAAAGATGAACGACTTATAAAGAGAACGGTTCAGGTTCAGTTAAACTTTGAAGAGAATCTTGCCACATCATTTCTAGCAATACATTTTTTTGTGAAATTAGCATCTCCGATTCTATAAATATGGATATGTAGGCAACCATAAAATTTTAATGGAAATGCCTATATTATAACGAGATAGTTTTTCGTACAATAATTTAGTTGACTATTTTTTTTTGTATTTAGGAATCTGTCAATCAGATTTGAATTATTGAATCTATTAAATGATCAATTATATAAATATAATAGTTATTTTCTAGACATTTAGAGTTGCATAAACTTACTATGTTTGATAATCTTCCTTCTTAATGACCTACATGGAATTTCTATTTGTCTCAAGCAATAGTTTGTTAATGATTTAAATACAGGTCTCTTAAAACATTGACTTAGGTTAATATCGTTTATTAACAACAGGAGGCATCACGATGTAACGCTGTTAACGGACACAATTACGTTGCAAGATGACGAGAAAGTTTGACGTCACATACTATCCCTATCATGTACGACTAAAAATTAAATTATATCCACTCATGTGGCAAAATTAATTTTTATATCCACCAAAGGGCAAAAATCCCAAGATGACGAGAAACTCTAATGTCACATAATATCTCTATTTTTTTTTTTTTTTGTTAAGAGGTCACATAATATCTCTATGTACTACTAAAAATTAAATTAATATTATACCCAAAAGAGGCAAAATTAATATTATACCCAAAAGAGGCAAAATTCCCAATCGTGACGTTTTTTTTTATTTGAGATCGTGACGGGTGCTGAACCGTGTCAATAATAAGTTCATAGATAATGAAATTTGGGATTTTCATTGGTTATCTTGGTAATGGTGGAAGGCAAAGACAATGAACAAAAACCAAGTATAGGGGCTACATTTGTTTAATTCGTTTTGGGTCACATAAATGTTAGGATAAATCTACCCAAGATCAAACTAACAAAGAGAGAGAAGTCATTGGAATGAGGTATTGGTAAGAATAATTGCTATAGTAAGAACTTTTGCCAGTAACAATTTATTTTTTCGTGGGAAGAAGGAAAGATTAATGAGCGTAACAACGAAATCTTTTGTCAATTTATTCAGATGATTGTCGAGTATGACTCAATAGTGAAAGAACTCATTTAACGGGTTCACAAGAAAGAAATATATTCGTATTATCTTAGCCATGAAATTCAAAATGAATTGAGATTTGCGCTATCAGGAGAAATAATCTAAACAAAATGCATATGATATACGAGCATAAAGTCATGATAATGGTTCTAACATGAAGGGAAAACACCTTATTTCTTACTTTACAATAAACTTGAAGATGTATTGAATACTCATCAACTTGCAAAATATTTCGCAAATGATTGCAAGCTTTTCTCTGTAGAATTTGTTAAGAGGGACAAAAGATTGTTGTTAAGAGTAGGTACGTATTATTTTTGTCTGCATCTCCTTAAGTTGGTGAAAATATGCAACTTGCAATTCTCTCTCACTCTCTTTTATCTCTCGAGTCTCGGTGATGACTTTCAAGTTACAATCTTCATCACAACAAGTTCTTCCTTATCTGAACGACATCAGTCTCCTAAACTCACTCAAGGTCTTCAAATTATTCAACTCCAATATACTTATATATCTGAATTACTCTGTTGAAATTCGCTAGGAATTAAATTTTCTATTTGTTTTTTTATTCATCACTTCCAATAGTGAAATTCACAATCATGGTCATGAAAATTACCCCACCGACATATTGGAGATACCTTTGGAACTTATGTCTTTGATCTTGTTGATGAACTAGGAATGCTAGGATACGTTTCTATAACCACTACTACTTTCCAGAGTCAGACCTAATTGGCTTAGATGGTAACTTAATTTCATCCCAAAAATAAATAAAAAAAAATTTACACTTTATTTACAAATTTTCATGTTCACTCCATCATCTTCATCTTATTAGTTTTTCAGGCTCACTTTCAAATCAAAAGCTACATTTTCGGCTTTGAAACTTGTTAGAGGACACGGTCCCACTCCACTCGGTCATACCACATGGACCGAGTGGATCCGATTGTATTTCAATATATTAGGAGATCTTGTATCTATTAGATAAGCACTAGTTAGTTTTGTATTTATCAAACTCATGTACTATTATTATAAATAGGCAACCCATGTAACACTTATTGATATATAACAGAAAGCATTAATCTGTAATCTTTATATTGTTCAAAGCTTTCGGTTTCTCCCTCTCCCTCTCGTTCATCTCTCTCGGTTTACTCAACCATAACAAAGAGGTTCAAGCCTCTTCACATGGTATAAGAGCCGTTTTTTTTTAACGAACAATGACTTCCGCTGAAACTTCTGAAACAGTTCAAACTTCTACTCATATCTCTGGTGGCCCGTTTGATGTTCATCACTCGGATTCTCCTACCACCATTGTTATCACGCCTCTCCTCACAGGCGATAATTACTCCTCATGGTCTCGAGGAATGATCAAAGCTCTAGGAGCTAAAGATAAGTTAGGATTCGTTGATGGGACGATTTCTAAACCCACAGATCCTAACGAATTACATCTTTGGGGACGATGTAATGATTTGGTTTCTAGTTGGCTTGTCAATTCAGTTGACCCATCTTTACGTTCTTCTATCCTTTACGATGACAATGCTTCGGATGTATGGAAGAACCTTTATGATAGGTTTCATCAAACCAATGCTCCAAAAGTGTTTCAACTTAAGAGAGCAATTTCTAATCTCAAACAAGAAGGTTGTGATGTTTCAACCTACTTAACTAATCTTAAAGCACTCCAAGATGAACTCAATTCCTTGATGACTACTGAACCATGTATTTGTGGACATGGATGCTCTTTGATTGAACGAACCAATCAAGATAGAGCGATGGAATTCCTTCAAGGTCTTCATGACCGTTTTTCGGCTATTCGTAGCCAGATTTTACTCATGGAACCGTTTCCATCAATTCTTCGAATTCACTCACTTATCAAGCAAGAAGAGGTTCAACAAAACCTTCTTAATCCTGTGCAAACAATGAACGAAGCTGCTGCCCTAGCTATTGGATCAACCGAGAATCATTCCAACCGTTTTGATCTACCCGATCGTTCTCGTTCTAAACGTCCTCGACCATTCTGTGAGAATTGCAAAACACATGGTCATCATATCTCAACATGCTATCAAATCCATGGCTTTCCTCCTCATTACAATCAACGAAATCGACCACGTACTCGTTCGGATCCCATGGCAGCTTCGGTTGGTGATTCCAACCCACAAGGGGTGCCTACAGCGACATCACTTACAGCTGAACAGTACCAATCTGTTTTAGCTCTTTTGGACCAGTCCAAGCAATCTTCTAAGTCGGCTTCTACAGGCACCACAACTCACCACATTAACCTTACGGGTAAGCCCTTCCTCTCATTCGGTCCTACTCCTTGGGTTATTGATTCAGGAGCCGCGAAACACATATGTTCATCTCTCTCCCGTTTCTCTAATTACTCGGTTGCTCCACCGGACTATTATGTTCGACTTCCCGATGGTACTCGGGTTCGCGCACTTCACATTGGTTCAGTATATTTTTCCGACACCTTTTACTTACATGATGTCCTTCATATACCATCCTTTAAATTTAATCTTCTTTCTATTTCTCAAATCTCAAAATCTCTCAGTTGTACAATCTTGTTCGATCTTGATTTGTGTCTTTTTCAGGACAAAGCAACGAAGAAGAGGATTGGGCATGGTAGTCTTCACGAAGATCTATACTTCCTTCGCACGGAGCGTCCTATTTTTTCAGTTTCTAGTTTAGTTAAAAAGAGTCCTAGTAGTAGTTCTTATGAGATTTGGCATTGGCGTCTTGGTCACCCTTCTCTGTCTCATTTTAAGTATTTCAATTCTAAACTTTCTTGTATGAATTTTAATTTTATCTCGAATAAAGTACCGTGTGATATTTGCCCTTTATCTAAACAATGCCGTTTGCCGTTTCCTTCTCGTATTTCTACTTCTTCTAAATTATTTGAATTGGTTCATATAGACATATGAAGACCTTTTCTCGTTCCTTCCAAATCTGGATGTTGTTTTTTTCTAACCATAGTTGACGACTTCTCTCGTTGTGCATGGTTATACCTTATGAGTTCTAAATCAGAAGGACCTCAATTAATTATAAATTTTTTTAATTACGTCTCCAATCACTTTCAATCAACAATCCAAACCATCCGTTCTGACAATGGATCGGAATTCACAAACCATAAACTACAACAATGGTTCAATGAAAAAGGTATCCTCCATCAACGTAGTTGTACGTATACACCACAACAAAACGGTGTAGTTGAACGTAAGCATCGCCATATTCTCGAAGTAGCACGTTCCTTACGTTTACAAGCTCACCTTCCACTCTCTTTTTGGGGGGAATGTGTTTTGACTGCAATTTATCTCATAAACAAATTGCCTACGCCAATCCTTCGCGGCTTATCTCCCCATGAAGTGTTGTTAGGATCTCCTCCGGATCTCTCTCATCTTCGAGTTTTCGGTTGCCTATGCTATGCTAGAATACCTCTAGTCAAAACTAAAATGGACCCACGAGCTTCGGCTGGTATCTTCGTCGGTTACCCTAAAGATCAAAAGGGTTACCGTATTTATGATATCACCACTCGACGTATATTTACTTCACGAGACGTGATCTTCCATGAGGAGCGTTTTCCAATGGCGACGCAAGACTCGGTACAGTCATTACCGAGTGACGTCCCACGTCCATTCCTTTCTATCTCGGATAATGAGACTTTCGATTATCCATTGTCTTCACAACAGTCACGATCGACTGAACCCAGCTCGGCCAGTCACAATGCTCCATTGTTGGTTCCAACAGAGGGAGCGCCTCCAGATAATGGCCCCACGACCCACTCCCATCGTGGGCCTATACCGGGAGCGCCTCCAGCAAACCGTTCCGGTGCAAATTCGCCTGGGGTGCCTTCAGAACACCCCATGACAGAATCCACTTCGTCTTCTGAACCGTCCACGGACGCGCTTCCAGCAACCCCTTTAGCCACAGACTCGGCTGGGGTGCCTTTAGAACAACCTGTACCCGAATCATCTTCATCTGACCCTCTGGTTGTTCCCACCAGTCCTGTACCAGGGCGTCCCACTAGAGATCGGAGACCCCCTGCCCATCTAAAAGACTATGTATGTTCGACAACCAATCCGGTTGCATATCCTCTTGAGAGATATTTTTCAATTAATTCATTCTCTTCCTCTCATCAATCCTTCCTTTCTTCGGTTCTCACCACAACCGAACCCACGTCTTTTAAGCAAGCTATGAAATCCCCCCACTGGAGGGAGACAATGAAACAAGAAATCTTGGCCTTGGAAACCAATAACACTTGGGGTGTGTTTGATTCGGAAATTTCCCTGGGAAAAGAGAATCAGTTACCTTAAAAATATATTTTTCATGTGTTTGTTGAGTATTTTAGGGAAAATGAGATTTTCACTCACGTGATCAAAATTTTCTATTTTTCTCTAAAATCAAGGAAAGTTGTTACCCACCCCCCCCCCCCCCTAAAGAATCTCTTTCTCAGTAACCGTTTTTCCCACTTCACCTTATTTTTCTCTCAACAACTTTCCCTCAATCTAAATCACTTCTTCTATCTCTCGACTTCTTCACTGAATATATGAGCAACAACTTTCAACAACTCGGTTTAAAAATCTCAACACGTTTCTCTCTCTCTTTGAACTATCTTGTGTTTACCAAATATCAATTCCAGGTATGTCATTAATATCAAAGTCTTAATTTATATTGTTATTTCAAATATATAGTAGTGTTCTTCCTTCAAAACTAAAACTTGAATATAATAATGATAGTATTAACTTGGACAAATTGTTACTTGATTGTTGACAAAAGTTGATACAGGTCATTTTCGGTTTACCCTAGTTCTTACTTGTCCCAGTGCACATGTCAAAACCTAACAACAAACAGAGTGGATCGATATTTTCATCGGTCATTTACAAATTTCATATAACCAATAGTAACATGATTCTTTACTTAGAGTTGATCACAGTCTTTAAATATCTAAGTAAGTCCTTACCAAATTCAACTTAGAATATAAAAAATTTTAGATTAGGTTCAATCAAAGAATCATGCAGATGTTCCAGTGAATAATAACGAATCCCATATTAGTTACAGAAGTAGGAAGCATGTAAATCAATCACTAGCTTCAGGTCCTATATGTTCAGTTCCAATCTTCTGGACTTCAGGTCCAAATCGACTACCCATGTTTTCCTTAAAAAACAAAGATAGTAATGTAAATTAACTACAGGAAGTTGCCCATATTTCAAAGCATCCAACTTTAAGATATATTGGTTTGTTCCCCAGTATTTCGATTCCTTTATGTTCCATACTTTTAATCACAAAACCAACAAAAGTTTCAATTAACACAAAAAGTATGGAGCCTAGTTCCTTGAACTATATCTCCACTCTATGAATACATGGTCTTAAATCTTAATGCTTTCATACTAGAATCAACTAAATGATACTAATTTGAATCATTTCTAATATAATTAGAACATAAAATTGTATTAGTTTCGAAATTATATCATCAATTAACATTTAACCACATCAATCAAACAAAACAAAAGTTCAAAATGTTTCAAAACATACAAATTATCCACATTAGCAATGAAACTAATTGAATTAGCAAACTTAAACTCCAAGTATATATCAATACAAAATAAGAACTCACATAAGTTTCTCCACAGCAAACAATAGTATTCATTTAATTTCTGTGTTTGTAAACAGTTTCATAGTTTTTAGAGTGAGAGAGAATGTTGCAGAGAGAGATAGAGTTGTTTGGCATTTGGAGGTCTGATTTCATATTCATATTAATATCATTTCTAAATTATTTTTGGAAAACTCAAATCTTTAGAGAGAACTAAAAAATCCATCATAGATAATCCCAAAAGTAAAAAAAAGAAAAGAATGATAACTAAAATGGCATCCACTGTTACATAATTATTGATGGGGAAGGTTTGAAATAAATTATGCAATAGTATAAATATAGTTTTTATTAATTACTATACTTTCTAAGATGGATTTTCTGTTTAACTTTCTTACTCACTGATCATTTGAATTTGTATTGCTTATGATGTATTGCTTATGAGTTCTCTATTCTACTTAGTATTAGATTATTTCATGGTGGTGGTAGTACTAATAATAGTTCAGAGTTCTTTATGTCTCTTTTGTTGTTTAGGTTTTGATTTCATTCTTGTTTAGGTTTTGATTTTGTAAAGAGCAAATTTTGTATATGGGTTGTTTTAGTATTTAGGTCAACCAAATCACTTCTAAGATGAGTCTTACCTAGCATGGACCAACATATACAATTCATTTTCATATATCTTTATTTCATTATGTACTTCATTTCTTAATTTTTATAACTATTTGGTTTAGTTCGGTTAACGGTTTAAAATGCTTACACGAAAGTTGCGCTTAAGGGTTGCGTGTATGATGATGATTATCATCATATATGCATACTGGAGTCATCGTCGTAGAAGAAATGCAAATCTCAATAGAATGCCTCATATTAATCGAGACCAAGAGAGAACAAGTGTCTTAAAGAGGATGTATTTAGAGAGTGACCGCTATTGTCATGAACAACTGCTAATGAAACGAGGTCCGTTTCAACGTCTGTGTGCTCGGTTGCGTGGTTATGGGTTAGTTGACAAACGCCATGTAAAGGTAGAAGAACAAGTAGCTATCTTTTTGAATATTGTTGGCCATGACCAACGTAACCGCAATTCAGTTCTTCAATTCATTCGATCGGGAGAAACTGTGAGTAGGTATTTCCACTTAGTTTTAACATCCGTACTTAGACTCTACAAAGATATTGTGAAACCAGCAACAATAACAAACTCTCCCACAGACGGAAGTCGTCGAAAATCTTGGCATGATAACTTCAAGGTTAGTTTAGAATATGAAATTAACTGATCTAGTTAAATTTTATTTACTTAATTAGTTTTAATTGACATTATGTGATATCATATAGGATGCTGTTGGTGCAATTGATGGTACACACATCAGAGCAAATGTTCCAATCAAGGACCAACCTAGATATCGAAATAGGAAGGGTTTCATTTCTCAAAATGTTCTTGTAGCGTGTGGATTTGATATGAAATTTCATTACGTACTTGCCGGATGGGAAGGGTCTGCTCATGATGGTCGTCTATTAAGATGTGCAGTCAGTCGTTCTGGACGAAAACTAACTGTTCCAATAGGTAGATGGTTTGATTTAGTTGTATATTAAATGAAAGACACTACTGAAGTTTTACGTTACTAATAATAATCATAATGAACCACGTCCATGTAGGCAAATATTATCTTGCTGATGCGGGATTTCCTCTTGTGCCTGGATTCCTCACACCATACCGTGGTACTAGATATCATCTTAAGGATCACGCTGGTCATCGTCCCCAAACACCCAAAGAGTTATTTAATTATTATCATTCATCATTGCGCAATGTTGTAGAAAGAACTATAGGGCTGTTGAAGAAAAGATTTGCATATTTGCGAAATTCTCCATTCCACGACATCGACACACAAGCTAAAATAGAGCATGTTGTGCATTGCATAATTTCTTACGAGATGGAGATCCTGATGATATAAGTAGTGATGAAGAAGAAGAAGAAGAAGAAGAAGAAGAAAATGGTGGTGAAGAAGACGAAGATCATGATGTGCAAGACGCAGAAATTAACATTGTTCCGTCACAATTGTGGACAGCTAATAGGGATTCGATTGCAGAAGACATGTGGGCGGAGTATTCAAACTGATATTTATGTGTTTCGTACTTTCTAGCATGTTAAAGATTATGATTTTCTTTTAGAGATGTTTCTTTTACTATTACTAATTTTAAATAGAATATTTGATTTGTTTAGTCTTTAATATTAAACTGTTATTAGATTTAATCTGTCTAATCAAAATTGATGACATTGTGAGTGTTTTTTCAATGAAGATGGCTTCTCAGTCTGATAACATGGACTCAACCAAAAAGACTAAGAGACCCACTGTAGTTTGGAGCAATCTAATGGACGACATTTTAGTGAATACTCTTTACGAGAGTATATTGGTCGGAAAAAGAAATAGAAATCAACAAGTAATAGATGAGATATTCAAGAAAGTTGGAGTTACCATTACGATTGAAAACATCAAAGCTCGAATGAAAACATTCAGAAAGCATTACTTTACCGCGAGAGCTGCAATCAATTCTAGCGGTTTTGCGTTTAATACTGAGACTTTTCATATTGAGGCTGGTGATGATTCATGGAATGCTTATGTAGCGGTAAGGTGTACTCAACTTGTTAATTTCCGTATACAGAATTTGTTAATAATAAGGTATATTAGTATTATTGACTTTTGTTTTGTAGGAGCACCCAAATGCAAAAGACTTGCGCACTAGAACTTTTCCATATCAAGAAAAACTAGGATCGATTATTGGAACGGAACAAGCCACTGGCAGTCGACAAATTGAAGCTGATGATATTTCAACCGAGACACGTGGTTAGTGGTTAATGTCAACATTAACTTATAAAAGTTGTGTCATTTTTCCTAAAATTTTCATATTTACTTAATTTTGGTTTAGGTGAAAGTGCAAATGTGGAGCCAATCAATTTGGATGAAGATGATGGTCTTGGCTCTCCTACTTCTACTCAACGTGCCCGGTCTGTAACACCAAAACGTAAACGGCGATCAGGATCAGATGATACAGGCGCATTGCTTGCAGATGCTGCAAATAAACTTGCAGAAGCATGTCAAACTCCTTCACTTAATGGAGTAGAAGATGCATTATTGGCCATTCCAAACTTGACAGATAGCGAGTTTGAAGCTGCTTTGGTCCTATTTTTGGATAACCCAGAACTTGCACCGCTATTCTTAGAACTTTCTGAGAGATTTCGAGGAACATGGCTAAGAGGAAAGTTGTCAAAAGAGTGATAAAGGGGTAAAAACTTTTGAATTTATTTTATTAAGTTTTTAGTTGGTTAGAGACATTCTTTGAAGTAAAGACATCTACTATGATGATATTTAATAAGTTAGTTCGATAAATTTTTTAATTAAGATAATGTAGGACAAGTATTTGAGTCATTTTTAAGCTTTTAAGAAAAATGTCTTTTTAGTTTAATGAAGTATTATGTTACCAACAATATTTTTATGGAAAAATAATTTAGTAAATAAATATTTTTCTATATGCCAGACAAACAACGGAAACTAACAATATGAGAAAAATAACTTTATTTTCTTCGGTGACCCAAACAGTAGAAAATTTAGAAAATGTTTCAAGGAATCAAATTCTAGAAGAAAATGTTTCTCCGAGAAACATTTTCTCTTATTTTTTTCCTTTCCCTAACTTGGAATCAAACACACCCTTGGTCTATTACTCCACTCCCACCGGGAAAACGCCCAATTGGATGCAAATGGGTATATAAAGTGAAATTTAAATCTGACGGGTCGGTTGAGCGTTACAAAGCTCGACTAGTAGCTAAAGGCTACACTCAAATTGAGGGATTGGATTACACCGATACATTCGCTCCGGTAGCCAAATTGATCACCGTAAGAGTTCTCCTTTCCATTGCGGCCATTAAGGACTGGCCACTTCATCAACTTGACGTAAATAACGCCTTCCTTCAAGGCGACCTGAAGGAGGAAGTATATATGAAACTTCCACCCGGTTTTTCACCTGAGGGGAAGTCAAAAGTCTGTCGTCTCCAAAAATCCTTATATGGCCTTAAACAGGCATCTCGACAATGGTTTTCAAAATTCTCATCTGTCCTTCTCACTAAAGGCTTCACTCAATCTAAAAGTGATTACTCCCTCTTCACTTACAATTCACGGTCTACTCAAATTTTCGTCCTAGTATACGTTGACGACATTGCCATCACAGGTAACAATGAGATTGCAATTTCCAAACTGAAAATATTCCTCGACAACACTTTTTCTCTCAAAGACCTAGGCCGCCTACAATATTTTCTTGGCATAGAAGTCTCCCGTTCTAAACAAGGAATATTTTTATGTCAACGCAAGTACGCTCTTGACATTCTCAAAGACTCGGGCCTCACAGCTTCTCGCCCCTCTGACTTCCCAATGGAGCAAAAACTCCGCCTAAGTCCATCTGATGGAGAGCCTTTGGCTGACCCATCTGTCTACCGTCGTCTCATCGGTCGTCTCCTTTACTTAACTGTCACACGACCAGATATCACATTTGCAGTAAACAATCTAAGTCAGTTTATGCAAACACCCAGTTCGCTTCACTTAGAAGCAACACATCGAGTCCTTCGATATCTAAAAGGATCCCTAGATAAGGGAATTTTTCTTTCAGCACACAGCTCACTCGAAATCACAGGTTACTGTGACTCAGACTGGGCTGGATGCCCCTCCACTCGTCGGTCTACAACCGGATATTTCACAATGTTGGGTTCAAGCCCACTATCCTGGAAATCAAAAAAGCAACCTACAGTTGCTAAGTCATCAGCAGAGGCAGAATATCGGGCTCTTGCTATTCTTACATGTGAGCTTCAGTGGCTCAAATACCTTCTACTCGATTTTGGTATAGATCACAAGAACCCGATGACAGTATACTGTGACAATCGGGCAGCGCTTCACATCGCCGAAAATCCTGTCTTCCACGAACGTACAAAACACATAGAGATCGATTGCCATATCGTCCGTGAGAAGATCAAAGACAACGTCATTGCCACACGCTTCACTTCTACAGACAATCAGTTAGCGGACATTTTTACAAAGCCCCTTGGAGCAGAGCCGTTCAAGAACATCATTGGCAAGTTAGGCGTTATTTCCATCCCCGCTCTAAGTTGAGGGGGAGTGTTAGAGGACACGGTCCCACTCCACTCGGTCATACCACATGGACCGAGTGGATCCGATTGTATTTCAATATATTAGGAGATCTTGTATCTATTAGATAAGCATTAGTTAGTTTTGTATTTATCAAACTCATGTACTATTATAAATAGGCAACCCATGTAACACTTGTTGATATATAACAGAAAGCATTAATCTGTAATCTTTATATTGTTCAAAGCTTTCGGTTTCTCCCTCTCCCTCTCGTTCATCTCTCTCGGTTTACTCAACCATAACAAAGAGGTTCAAGCCTCTTCACAAAACTTCTCTGGTGGATTTATTAAAAAAAAGATACTCTCTACAAACCAAGATGTAATATCTAGGTTATCTCCACGGCTAAGTCATTATGTTCTTCTCAACATCAAACTAACCAAGCAAGATTAAGATAGAGAATTAGAAGCCCTTGACATAGGTTAAAAATTACAAAAGCCTCATAAGTTACAAAGGTCAAAACTAAAACAATACATCAAGAACAATTTCATCAACCAATGAACTCAATATCCTTTTCTCAATATCTAATCCTACTTCAAATTCTTCAGTTTCAAATTCAAGCCATTTCCCATGCTGACTACTCATATCTTTATCCACTACTTCATCTAACATCCAAGTTTCCATACTTCTCCACCCTGTTATCTCCTTGTATACTTCATTTGCTAACCAATCTTTCCTTCTCACCATTGCCAACCCTTTTGCCCATATTGTACTTCCTCCACCAATATATCGTCTGCATCTCAAATCCAAGCATTCACCCACACAATCGAACAACGATTTCCTTCTTAGTCTGTTCCTGTTTTCCTCTTCTGCAAAATGTCTTGACCCATTCTTTCGGTTTTCCAATTGATCAAAGAGACGAGGGTTTATGATTTCTCGGGCTCTACCCAATGTGAAATCTTTAAACATTAACTCTGCACTGGATAGTATTTCCTTGACATAATCAAGCTCCCAGTCTTCTGATCTTGTGTAGTCTGTAATGCCGAATTTCATGTTAGATGGAAAGGATGCTGAATCAGATAACTCTGTATCAGCTTCCGTTGATGGTAACTTCTTCCAATAATTCGAATTAACCATTTGTTGAGCTTCAACAGACGAACACCGCTTGCCACCTTGAAAGAGGACACAAAGTTTGGGTCATTTTGAATAGATCAACTAGGATAACGAAATGAATTACAGTATGAAAGGTTGAATTTTTTTTCTTTACCATTCATAGAATAACTATCTCCACTATCAAAAGAGATGCAACTTTCAGTTGAGGAAGAAGATTCAAGAACCGATGTTGTGCTATCTTGAGAATCAAGATCTGTTCTGGTTTCTCCATTCTTTCTGTTATACTTGTCCAAGTCTTCAGCACCCTGAGATAGATCATGTATTGTTTGAGTAAATCATTACGATAACCACAACTTTCGCATAACACATACACTAAAGTTGGCTAAAAGTATAAGAAAACTGGTGAACATATATGGAAACAATCTCATAAACATAATGAAATGATAACTACCTGAGACTTGTGACTATCGGCCGAAGAGAAACTTGATTCACATAAGCTATCCATTTCATCTGAAAGTAAACCAACTTGGGAATCTTGGGATTTATTAAAGTCTTCCCTTGATATAGTGCTAGTTGAACTCAAATCAGACGTCAAATCCTGCACACAGGATTCAGAAGTAGTGCCACTCTTCAAGTTGGTTGAATTGTGGGATGAAGATTCAATTCCATATGTCAGTTCCCTAATTTTCTGTTCCAAAAGAATACTCAGGGCATCTCCACCAATCATATTTGATCCAGAAAAAGCCGAACTTGTATTTCTTGTAGTAGCAGTACTTTTCTCCGAGGTCGTATCTACAATGAAACTTGTAGTTTTCTCTACCACTTGAGCAGAAGAATGAGATGTAGGAAATTGTTTCTTTAAAGGAGACGTAAATGTAAAGGAAACAACATCCATTGCTTTCCCTCGGTTATCATCTCCCGACTTTGGCTGCCCATTTATTACAACAGTGGATCGTTTAGTTATCTCATCTTTACCGCCCAATATAGTATCACTAAAAAAACTGTTATCGGCGTGGAAATCCCTCTCTATGGATCGTTTCTTTCTAGGGAAGCCATTCATTTTCGATATTGAAACTTCTCTTTCAAAATCTTCGGTCTCTAAGTTTGTCCTCCTGAATCCAACATTTGAAGCCCCTGAGACCTTGCTTGTTGATTTGTTTCGGCCAAAAGAAGCATCTGAAGTCAGGGATTTTCTACTTTGCTGCTTAGGCACTGCAGGCTTTGAAAGCGTTTTTTGTCTGTTTGCTTGGCAATTTTGCTTCTGATTATTCAGCCTGAGTGCGCCAGAAGTCCTACTTGTAGAGGGTTTATGCTGCATACTCTTTTGGGTAGTTGTTTGGCTCTTGAATGTCTTGGTTGACTTAAACTCGTGAGTTTCCTTCTGGCTAACGAAACTCCTACAGCTTGGTGCGCTTAATCCCTCTCTTTTCTGAACATTGACCTTTGCTTGAATAGCTAATGAGACTGATTTTCCTTTACCCGTGGAATGAACTGGATTACCAACATCTGAATGTGGGGACTTCCTTAACTTCGGTGCATCTTCTAATCCATTCCAGCTCTTATCCAAAGACTGTCCTTTTAGATACTTGAAAGAAGTGGCATCAGAAGCCCTTTGAGATGCTTCAGGAAGCTTGACTGGCCTCTGACTAGCTTCCATTTTCTCCTTTAAGTCCCTAATCTTTAAAGGAACTGAAGAAGACCCAACAGCTAGCATTTTACCCCTGTTACTTACCTGAGGTCCTCTCTCAATAATCTTAGCTGCTTCCTCCATTATTAAGGCAGCATCCTTGCTTGGGATGAACCGATGATTCTTAATAGGAGACAAAAGTTTATGGTGGGTAATTGAGATAGGTTTTGCTGATTTTGGAGGCAGTGTCTCGGTTTGGAATCTCTCCATGGACCTGTTCAGCTTCTTCTGCGGCCTAGTTTCAAATGGTTTCTCAGACAAACCGTCGAAGTCAGTACGCTGGTAGTCCGAATGCATTATTTGATTACGGTAGGAGATTTCAGGGGTAATATGATAATGTTCATCTCGAAGAGATCTAAGGTCGAAAGGTGTAGAACAGGGCTCCGCGGTGTCAGATATCGGCAAGCAATCCAATCCCATAAGCCTGGCTACTACCCCAGGGGCCCTAACTCCATTTCCTTCATCATCAGTCACAGAAGAAGCACAACTATAATCATTCCGTTCTTTAATAAATGATCTTCCGTATTGATGGTCATCAATCTACACATGGAAAGTGCAAAGAAAAGTTTAATTACAAAATCAGATCAATAAGTACAACAAACAATAACACATAAATACATACATGATGAAGCCGTGTCACTGGTGAACTCCCTCCGCTTCTCCTCTCTTGTTCAGAACCATCTGCATAAATGCCACAAAAATGGGTTATGGATCATGGCTCTCAGAACCAATCTTACAAGTGCATCTTCATGGAGGGATTTGGTCTTCGCTTACGAGGTTAAACAATTTCAAGGGTGATGCTGTTTTAAGAAATGTGTATTACCACTATAAATCCTTGAAGATAACAATACATCTCCTGATTGTGGGAATAGCTTCACATTGGATAAAGGGAAATTTCATAAGAATACACTATCTAGGACCTCTTTAGTCATTAACTTATCGGCTATATCACACTTCTACACATGAACAGAATGACTCAGATGAACAAGTACATTATATAAACTCTTAAATGCCCAATTTCTTTATATACATGATAAAATGATTCCAATTTCAATTGCACGATTTATCTATTAGAAATGTAAATGCATTTCGATAAACTCGATACAGGAAAGATAATCGTACCTGACGTTTCGGACTTGTTCGAGAACAACTTCTTCCGTGATTTCCCATGCCAATCAAATAGCTGAAGAAACCCACCAACATACCGTCCCCCGCCCTTAGAACCTTGTTTTTCATTCCCCATTTATCACATAGTAATCAAGATCAATCCACATTCATCACTAGGAGTCCAGCTTCCCAAATCCATCTACCTTTTTATATAGACCAAAAAGGAAGTTCATTTACTCAATCAACACGTTTCCTTTATACTTATACATTTGAATATAGTAGGTATAACTTTTACTAGTTTCAACCAACAAGAAGTTTCAACACTATATAGGGAAAAAAACTAGGGAAAATTGTTTAAATTCAATTCAAACTTCTAATCAATTAAAATCAAAGGATAAGTGTATGATCAATCAATCAGAGAATACTGTTCTTCCCACTCAGATAATCTAAACCCCCAATTCATTACTTCATTCAGTAAAATAACTACATACATCAAAAACTTGAAAATCAGAAAATAAAAATGTGGTCTTTGAATCAACCCAGATTTGATATCGTATAAAATCACCCAGATCAATCATCCAAACAGAAGCATGATTAGTAAAAACCCTAAAAGGAGATCTAAAGAAGGAGAACTTACGCGAATCCAGCTGGCAACTTCGACCAATCAGGAGATGAGGGTTTTGTTGATTTTGGAAAAGGATTAGAAATGTCCCCTAAGTTAGATAGAGAGAGAGAGAGAGAGAGAGAGAGAGAGAGAGAGGGGTGAGGAGAAAGACGTTACAGAGAGAGATGAAGAGATTAGGTGGGTTTTTTTTAGAGAGAGAAAGTTGAAGAGATTTTGAAGACGAAAAGTTGAAGCATTAAATGAAGACAGAAGGGAGAGACAATTGGAGCCATTTAAAATTAAAATAATAATTTGAAATTTGTGCAGAGAAATTCGATTATAAATTTAAAAAAATAAATTCCATAACGTCTCTTTTCAGTATTGAGTTCACGAATCGTGAGTTGAGTTTGGTGGATCGGAGTGAGTCACACATTTCAAATTTAACACTACTATTCACACCACAACTATACATCCAATTTACCCGAATGTACTTGATCCAGCTGTTTTTGTTTGGTTTAATAGATTAGTCACATGATACAAAGTAAATGGGCCGTTCGATTAGATAGGAATTTATTTGCGGACAAGGATGTCGGGCTACATGGTCCAACTTTAAGGAGGTGGCAGATTCCGATGGAATCAGACCTATGGGTGGGAATCTGGTCAGGTTGGGTAGTAATATCGTTGAGTCGGGATGCAAACACTCTAAGAGTGAAACTATTAGGATGGTACTCGTAGGGGCAACCGGTGCAGACAATATCTAAGAGTCTACTACTGCTCAGGGTCCGTGTGAAGGCGTCAATTCTATTTGGGTACCGTTCCAGTTTGCCCTCACTTCTTAAATTTCATAATTAAGAGAGGAATATACTCAATTCCTATGGATCAACAAAAGTTACAATTACACAAGTTTGAAAAAACATTTGTAATCAAATAAAATTAAAAGAATTTATCTATCATTGAAGAACAGTGATAAAAAAGAAGCAAAGAAACTACTAATAAAGAACAAGAAACCAGGTGAAGATTGAAAAACCCACTATGAACCCTTCGAAACAAACAAAAAAATCAGTGACACCCTTCGCCCTTCATATCTAACTACAACGGAACTTTTTGAATCAAATCACAAACACTAACACAAACACAAACACAAACAAACCTCACAGAGTCAAAGGCTTTGACCAACTATGCAGTATGAGATCCAACGGTCTAACCTGGAGTCGGGTGAATGGGCCGGGTAGCATGTCGTCCGGCGAATATCCACCCCTAGTAAGACCTTCAAGGAAATAGAATGACACTGGGAAAGACAATGAGAGGGCCACATAACTTTTTTGCTGAAAAAGGGCCATACAATTTTGGTTTGTGATAAAAATTTCCTCTCAGACATTAACTCGAACAACTCGGCTACGGAAACGATCCCGGAGCTAAAAAAAAAAAATCAAGTACGTTTGATGATTAGTTCAACAAAAAAAAAAAAGTACGTTTGATGAGTGATGACTATTAACAAAAAAAAAAAAAAGTACGTTTGATGACTGGGGGAGTGACTAGTTAGTGGAGTCCCGTGAGCATGTGATCTTGGTCTGCCATAAATATAGTGTTGTTGTCAAATTAGAACCTAGTTCGTCACAATTGGGCGTCAAATTAGAATTAACCATATCTTAAATGGAAAATTTTGTTGGATTAGTGTTAATGAATCATCCTGACATATTAATCACATTTTAGTACTTAACCTGCCTCGGAGATCAACTTTGCTAAACAGTAAGCGTGGGTCGCAAACCGAATTAGACATAGACGGTAGACCCATATTCAAGACACAACATATAATCTGTCTTATAAGAATCCTAAATTTTATTACTCCTATATTCAAAATACATGGAACATGAAGAGTATAGAATATCTTGTTGTGCAAATTATCAGCATCTAATGGCTCACTGTTGGTCCAACTCTTGGTCATCCGACGGTTGATATGATTACCTGCAAAAAAGAAAAGTTGATATGACTACTACGCGTAAACGCCCACCTCAAGCTAAACGGGTCGATAGACTCGTTTAGCTTACAATTTAAATTATGCTTTACTTGTTTTGGTCTTAACTTATAGTGAAATATTGGTACTCTGTTTGAATTCCCTCACGATCCTGCAACATTTACTTTGTTAACCTTGCAATTACTTCTGCAACATTGAAAATGCATAAACCTAACTCTATGAGCTCCCATGTACCGATGCATATCTAGGTAGTGCAGTAACATGTCTCTTGGCCGAGTAGCCATACTCGAAGATCGTATTATCAATTGTCCGACGACTATTTATTTGCACAATTGGGCACCCCAATAACCAGGGATAAGCTCATTCTTTGTATTTCATATTGTTTGTTGAACTTTCTTTAGATCCTCATTGCCTTGGTAAGCTACTGCCTCACCAACTACCTAATTAGTCGCGCCCCTTCCTCCTCGGGCAAATTCCTCCTTTTGTCTCCTCAGCTTACGAGGTATCAGCAGCGGTTTCTAGTTGTTGTTCGTCTCCCACATGCTTCTTAGGTGAGGAACAACACATTTCTTGGTACCATCGCTTTGGACAGAGCCTTGCAGGAGGAATAAAAGGTTCTTCGTGGTCTACTAGCACCTCATAGCTAGGAGGAATTGGTCAGGAACTTTGGACAGTAAAAGACTTTACATGATGAGGTTTCCCATAATCCCATTACATGATTTTATCTGTTAAATTTAACGCCATTCTAAAAATTTCTTTACATGATTTGATAATAATGTCATCGAGGTTCAACCCACTACATAGTAGTCTATCTTTCAGCTTTCGACTAGTCTTGTTTACTTTTTGTTAAGGGAAGATCCTTATTTTAACACAAATGCTGGTTATGATGTCCATATTTGGCAGTAATAATGGCCCGATTGAAGATCGTATATTGACAACAAGTGATCAGGTAGAGGCATACACCAAAGTGAAAGTTAGGAAGGATTGCTTGCATTTGCTGCTCTACATCACAGTTTTCTTAGTAAGACTTATTTGACATGTTTCTCTTTAAAACTAATATAAATCCCTGGTGTCATTTCGCTTCATTCCGAATCTCTTTTTTTAGGTGTTTTGGTAACGGCGACGTGATACACTAAAAGAAAAACTAGATCATGGTTCATGGCCTTACTGAAGAAGAAGCCCTAATGCTATCCATTCTATGCCCATGTTACATAAATCTAGCTAGAAACATTAATGTTATAAATCTTAGATGACCCAAAATCTGCAAAACTAGATTTGAATTTATTTTAAAACTCATAAATAAGCATTTGTATCTACAAGACTACAACAATGCCGTCGTCTCTTACAAAAAGAATGAATGAATGAAAGTAGAAAACATAAACTAACTCTAGTACTAGTACTTCAATTTGTGCTTCTATTTAGCATCTCCTTGTATTGTAAGTAAGAAACTTGTCTTTGTAACTTCATTTGTTCATGAAACTTTGTTATGAACTCCTCTGCCTTTTTATCGATCCCTTTATCGTCATTATCTTCGAATGCAACTATTTCCATGTTTAACCCATCATTCCGTTCAACTTCATAACCATAATCTTCATCTCTACCGTCGAAACCATAATCTAAATCGCAATCGAAATCTATAGTACTTGGTCTTATACATGGAAGATTAGGTAAGTGAAATCTCATAGAGTTAGGCTTATGCATTTTGAATCTAAAAAGAGGAGTTTCATCGAAGGATAATTCTCGTTCTTGATACTTAAGAGATCTATGAGATTGAGTATGACATAAACTCTTAATGTAGTCGGGAAAAAGTCGAAGTTCCGTAATGAGTCCTCTCTTGAAAACACCGCCTTTTCTTGCCCATAATAATGCTAAACGGAGAAAATTCCACGCTCGGCGAGTTAAGACCTTCTTCTTCCTTGTTACCTTTGAATCCATCTTCGAAAAATTGATTCTTGTTTAGGTTGTTATTTTGGTGATGAAGAAGAAGGTACCTAAGGGCTATACTTATATGTGGTGAAGTTTTGGTTTGTTTTGGTAAATTACGCGGTGACGTGATTTGTGATTTTGTGTGTAAAGCTGGAGAGAAGAACATGGGTCGGTTCTGTCTTCTGGAAGACACGGGTTGTACGCGGGCGGCTGGCTTTTTGATTTCCAAACATGCCCTTTATTTACCTTCATATTACTGATGTTTGGAATACAAGGTTTGGATGAAGTTGGTGATGATTATAATGAATAATTTTACCGATATCACATATCGAAGTGTAAAAATGTAAACTACATGTACTACATATTGGTATGTAGACCGTGCACATAAGTTGTGTCATTCGCACGTGGCCTATTCAAGCGCAAAAAATTAAACTATGAACATGATATTTCAAAATATATTGTACATAACTTTATATATTGTGTGAAATACTTGAGAAATGAAAAGACATTTGGAAATGTATTTCGCATAGATTTATGCATGGTGCAAAATATCAAATGAAGAAAAAGACGTTTAATTTGTATCCGAGAAATATGACATATATTATGTGATGTACAAGAAAAATGACTCCGACGCAAAAGTTTGCGGACACCACATTTTTTTGTCTGACTGAACTTGAATTTTTAGACTTGTCACTTGTTATATTTTTTTTTGTAATTTTTGTACAGTCGCCCTAAACTTAACACAAGAGTAGTAGACTCGCTTGCGACAACAATTTGTTGAGGATACACACTTTTGTAACATACTTAGAGCATCTCCAATGCAAGACTCAATCTTAAAATCTTAAGTGCCACCTAGGACTTTAGAGTTTTTTTTGAGAAAAAACATCTCCAATGCAAAACTCAATTGAGATCTTAGATGATGTGGAAGCATTAAGTTTTAAGATGTCTCAACTAGAAACTCTATTTTTGAGATCTCTTTTGAGAGTCCTAAGTGTCCTAGTCATCAAATTTAATTTTTGGACCAATAGGAAACTTTTCTTTCTCAACCACTTTTTCCTATTAAATGTATGTGTGACATGTGTATCTATTAGAGTTTTTTAGAGTGTTGCATTGGAGAAGGACTTGAATTAGAGATACTCAAATTAACCACATAGGAAAAAGAAACTCAATTGAGACTTAACACATAAGCCAAATAGAATTTATTTTAAGTTTTGCATTGGAGATGCTCTTAGTCAATTTATATGAATTAAGTGGTAATACATATATGAGTAGAAGTTCAATTGGAGTCTTACATTCCCCAAAAAAATATTTTGTGATATTATAAAGGCCAATTATGTCAATTCCCATGCCAGTGAGAGACCCTACAAGTTTTGTGTGGGGTGGGGAAGTTGTAACACTATATTATTATTATTCATTAAAAAACAGCACAAAAGCAATAAAATTTTTGTTGTTTGGCAAAGCAACCAAGGAAATATTTGTCGTTAATTTCTCTATTCGCAAAACCCAACTGTACAAGACAGAGAATCCTAAGCTTTCCACAATTAATGAGAGAGAAATGTCTTGTAGAAAGAGATAGTGGGATCTCAACGGTATAGAACTTTTTTTTTTTTTTTGTTGAAAAGGTAAATATAGAATATTTTTTTTTTTTTTTGTTGAGGTAGGTAAATATAGAACTTAGCGTATTAGTTTTTTCATTCATGATCGGGTTAACAATAGTGAATAGCCTATCTTATTTGGATATGTATATCAATACAAGGTGGAATGGGATATGATTCACTTCTTAAGCGGCTAAGCTTTAGTAACATTATTCGAAACTTGGTTAGTTGATAAGCCACAAAATAGTTTTAACGAACACAGAGTTTAAAATTGATGTTCTCAAACAAACTCGCTTTATCACAAAATCATTCCATTTTGTTTTTTAGTTTTCATGGTGTGCTTGTTAATTCAGACCCACCTTATATAGTATCAAATTTTATTGGGAACTATTACTAACTAGATGTCCACTCGCAGGGACGTATCTACTTGAGGGCCAGGAGTGGCCCTGGCCCCCCTCACCCATAAACCTTCCCACAACTGCCACATTCAAACTCCATGATAAATCTATCTTTTACTTTATTGGCCCCTCCCCTCTTAAGCCTTAACCCAACTATCCCAACCCAAATTAAGTCTAAAACTTAAACCCCAATTTAAATCTCTATCTACCAATTTAAACCCCTACCACCTAATGACCTAATATTACTCCCTAAAATCCACTGTCCAAGAGTTTAAGTTTCTGTATTTGAAATTTCAATTGTTGTTATTCCAACTTTCTGTTATTTTAATATTATTTTAAGTTGCCATTATTTCAAGTTTCAATTGTTTTTTTGTTGTTAATTTGTATTGATTCCAATTGTAAAGATAGATCAATTCAAGTAATCTAAACTTTAACCTTTCATTATCTAAAATCGACTGTCTCTCGATTCGTAATTCGAAAAAAGATAAATTTATCAGAGATTTGAAGGAGCAACGACTCCATTTTAATACATCAAAGAAAAAACTAGCACGTATAGTAGTATCTCATTATTTTATTTTATTTTTGTTAATCTTTGTGGCTTAATTAATATTTTTTCAGTGATAATTTTGAATGGGATGATACTTTTTTAAGTGGTAGTTTTGAATGGAGTAGAATTGATATTTGTGTCTATGATTTATTTTTATATAAATTTTTCAAAAGTTCATTGTTAGAATGGTTCGGCCCCACCCTAACAAAATTTCTGGTTCCGTCCCTGTCCACTCGCATATTAAATAGTATAGACAATCATTCTTAAAACCAACATTCACCAAAGAATTCTGGTAAAAAGTAATACATAGGTAAGAGCATCTTCAATTGGAGACCTAAAAGAACTCTAAACACTCCAAAAATCTTAGTTAGAGAGTTTTATTTTCAAACTTAGCCAAATAGAGATCTTCGGAATGTTTTTGTATTTTCAGTATGGATCTCTAAAAATAACTCCATATGCTATACATGTCACTTCTAAATTTATTTGAAAAAAAATTTCTGTGTTTTTTTTTTTTTTATTTTAGTTTAAATTTAAAATTTGCTGACTAAAGCACTTAGAAGTCCTCAAGAAGATTAGAGTGGCATTCTAAGGATCTCTAAAATTGACACCTCCAGATCATTTTAGAGTTCCAAATAGAGTATCGCATTGGAGATGGTTTCTCACAACATGTCTAATGGGAGACTCGATCTCTAAAACTTACAGTGTTGCAAAGTAGTATAGGATTGACAAAGTGTTCATCCAAGAATCATTTCCAGTGGGACACTTTATTTGAAACTCGGTGACGAAGGCATGTAGTGTATCCCTAAGCGGCCTGGTCACCAAATTTTAAATTTAAACTAAGAGGAAACCTTCGTTCGAAACTGTGGTTTCCGACTAAATTTAGGAAAGACATTTGTATCAAATAGAAGATATCTACCTTAAGACATGTAATTTAGAGGATCTTTATTTTGTCACATCACAAATTGAAACTCGACTGAGAATCAGTCGACACCTAGAGCTTTTTAGAGTTTTTATGGGCTCTCGCTAAATTAGTTCTTTTACGCTTAACTAAAATTATAGGTTTTTTATGAAATAAAATTGCACTACATTTATTATGGAGTCACAAGGATAATAAAATTACATTAACGATAACCTCTATAATTTAAATCATTGTCAAAAAATCTATTATTCTTAAGATTAATAAAAGTTATAGCCTTCTAATTTATCGTTTGACTTTTGAAGAAAAACATTAGAGTACATGGACTGGGTAACACAACCTGTATTTCCTATAGATATAATATTTTAGATTTTAAAATTATTACACTTTAGTTTTACTAATATTAAACATGAAATCAATCAAGTATAATCACCAAATGTATAAAAGTACTCTTGATTTTTAATACATTATATACTTATAATTAGGGCAAATATAAGAAAAATAATAACCTTTTATAATTGAAGCCCCAAATGTCCTTTTCCATGCAATCTCTTTTTCTTTCTCTCTAAATTCCATGCACGAAATCTGAGCACTTCCTCTTAATCCACCGAAACCCTTTCTTGAAAGAAGTCTTGACTTTCCCTTCAACAGCATAGTATTTATACTTTGCTACTCTCTTTCTTCTCTTCATCTCTGGGCCGGTTAACCCCCAAGAAGATTTCTTGGCCGGAGTCGGTGGTGTATAACTTGAAACAGACGACCTAGGAGGTAATTGAAACGGTGGAGAATCGGGCAATGAAGAACGAGTTGAACTCACTGTGTAGAGCTGATTCGAGCTTTTTAAAGCATTCCCTTTTGTAATTTCAACCTTCCTCTGTCTTCCTCCTCCTCCTGATCTTCCTGCAAATGACCGATAACCTGCCCATAAATCGGCCATTTCGATCGACCCACCCACCCAAAGAATTTGATTAAATTGGTGGAATGGAATTTCGATAGAAAGAGAAACTAGAGAGAGAAAATTTATAGAGGGGAATTGAATATTGAGGTTAGGGTTTTAAGAATAATTAGTTTAAGATGGTTGGTTGATTTGAAGAGAATACATGAATTACAACTATAAGAAAATGAGGTGGTAAAAGGAAAACTTAGGTGTATTTTTACTATAGGGGGGTTGTCATTGGTGATTTTAATCTCTCTCTCTCTCTCTCTCTCTCTCTCTCTCTAAAGTGAGAAGGGACATCAAAACAATTGAACAGGAGAGCATCTAAAATTTAGGGGTTCATTTGGATACAAAGGAGGGAAAATGAATAAAGATTGAATCTTTTCTCCATTCAGTTTGTAAGATGGGCAAAGAAAAAATAATTAGATAAAATTTCATAGACAATATTTTCTTTTTTTGCTGAAATAGAAAAAATGATACTCTAGATAAATATTTTTATATTTCTATTGTTTGATTCGCGGTGAAAAAATTGTTTATTTTTATCCTTGTGTTACCAAGATAGGGCAAACATATCATTTGTATCCTAAACCTGCAAGCAGAAGCAAAACAAAAGTGCCCAGCGATGCAAAAAAAAAAAAAGGATCGGTTATAGACAATTATATAACACAACGATTGAATATACAAAAGTTTATGAACACTTTTAGAGTTGGATTTTACAAACTGAAAACAAATTCAGTGCTTCTTTTCCCCTTCTATTTATCGGTTAGGATGTTTATAGTTTCACATATATGCATCTGAGGTGGAGGTATCCTGCAACGAGACACCAAAATACGATCTCGAGCAATACAAATACGAGGGTACCCCACTTTTTAGATCTAAACACTATTTGCAGTAATGATTCTGTGCCGTTCACCTGCAGCTCGAGTAACATTTTACGATTAAGAATGCGTATTTGAACACGAAAAGCAAGTGTATGAACTATGAAGATAAAGTTCCCTGAGTAGAAGGAAGAAAAAGAAGATGGTGATAATATACCAGGTTGTTTTCGGGCGAACGCCAATAGAATCCTTGAATTGCTGCAGGAAATAGTTCACAAGCGGCTAAAGCATAAACTATCAGTGCATTCATTCCCATCCATTGAAATAATAAAGTTGGTTTCCTGAACTGCTTGACGTCAACCTGGCCAGGGAAACAGAATTTTATTTCTTAGTAAGAGTCGTGAAGAAATGCTAAGATCGATAGGAACTAGAGGTAGAAAAGTCTAGTGACACCTTAACATTGGACATTAGATAGAACAGACATATTTCATTTCTTTACCCGCCAGGAAAAGCATAATAAGTTACTGGGTTTATCTCCATAAAGCACCAAATCTTTATCGTCTATTAAGTTTGAAACTCACTATGTAGTAAATTATGGTCAAGACAAAGCCTGACGCTCCTGTAGTAATGCACATGTAGCTCAGCGTGTACAATGGTTTACTCGCCGGCATACCTGAAGCAGAAGTAAACACGAAGTGAGACAAAAATAAGAGCAAAAGTCCTTAAGATATATGATAAGCCAAATGAACCTCCATCATATTTGTTTTACCTAGCATTGTCATAATCCATCCAGCAAGTAATACAGACAAAGAAGATAGAAACCAGAGAAGTAACCTCTCTGTGTCATTCTGCATTAGAAAAAAACACTTGAAGATGTAAAAAGAACTAAACAAGAACTGCACATTTTTTTTACGATGACCGCAAGTCATCTGAAAATTTCCAGCAAATTTATACTACAGATTTTAAACCGAGAGAGCAGATAATACCTTAATATGCACAACTATGTGTCCGTAATGCAACCCAAAATAACATGTAACTGCAGCCATCAGCGAACTATAAATTGATAAACATAAACAAGTAAGTGACGCGGGTTCAAATTGCTATACAAAAATGTAAGAACACTTGAAATTGAGGCTCCGCTTGCAAATAATGAACGCCTTATTTATGCCTTCCTGATGTTTATTTCGAGAGTTACCTCATGAACCTTTCTCTGGTTAGCCCGCAGGAATAAGGTAAAATAGGAGAAATTGTAGTTTTTGACGAAGTCACGAATTTTCATATACTATTTTGTCAAGTTGATATATGCTAAAACTAAGATTGTTCATATTATTGCACATCAAGACAACAATAGGGTGCAGAACTGCAAATATTTGCAAAAGTTCAATGGTTACCAAGCGGAGCCTGGGATATCAAGGAATAATGTGTTTAATTAACCTCAAGATGCCCTCTGGGTCAAATGGAGCAAGGCACCACCCAGGTGAGTTTGGCGGAAGAGGCCCATAATCTGGAGAGTTGACACTGCATTCCTGCAAACATAACAAAGGAGAGAAAGAAGTAAAATGTTATTGCGTATTCTACAAGGTAGCTCGATATTTTACATGTAGGAAGGAACAAAGTGCATCTCCAAAGAATAACATGAAGTACTCAACCTTTGTCCTTCTATACACAGGGCGCTGATAAAGGTGGTTTATACCGAGAACAACTCGATCAACAAACCCAACGGCATTGCAAGCAGGTTCAAGGCTGCTTTTCACATTACAGTTCACCTATTAACAGAAAAGAGAGATATAAACAGTATAGAGAGTACACCTGATATATAGGCTAAAACAAGCATACATTATAAACTGATACATTGGAGAGCAAAATCTATAACTAGCAGTAAAGGTCTTATATTTTGGTTTCCTTTCAAATTCTGTTCTCTTGGAAACCGAAGATTTTCACGGAAAATATGTTGGTTAGGGTGCAAAAAATCACATATTCATGGAAACTCACAAAACCATTTTGCAGATGATGAAAATATTACAGAAGCTTTTGTGAGAAACATAAGAAAATAAAGCATAATTACATGTTACGGCTTACAAAGTTCTAACAACAACCATGGTTTATAATTTGTAGAATTGATTGGAAACAAAGGTAAAGCTGCGGTGTGAAAGAGAGGAACATTGGGGTGTTTGAGGAGAAGAAATCATTGGAATCCTATGATTTAGATAGTGCAGGGAACTTTATTTCACAAAAGCTGGAGAAGAGGTCGAGCAAAACATCTAACTTACGGTGGTTTGGGAGGCAATTACTGCAATTTGTATTTCTAGGGAAGAGTCTGAGCTTTATATCATAGTCAATGTTTGTTTGTCTGAGTCCACTTATTGCAGACTCAGTGGCCCCGGAAGTTGACTCTAAGTTTTAGATATAATAAATTTATCTCAAATACAGTCAATAACCTCTAACTGATTTAGTTGCCAAGTTTCCTAGAATAAGCAATTGTAGATTCCAACTCACCACTTGAGCGCTAAATTTGTAACTTACCAGTGAAGATATAGCATTCTTGTTTTGAGTTTCAAACTCCCAGTTAGGAACATAGAGTCCGTAGAGCAACCCAACATATAAGGAGCAAATTATGATGGCGAACATCCTTCTTGCACATACAAAAAAAAGTTAACAGCCTCCTAAGGTTAAACGTAAAATATAGTAAATAAAAACATTACTTCCTATGGTCATTGAAGATTTCTGGACTAACAAAGGGCTTTCTCATATACACGCTCAGGAAATAACTATTAAGTACTATCACTAAACAGGATGGGAAAAGAATTTCAACATATAAGTGTTGACTAAAAGTCATGATAAATCATTGGGAACTCAAGATCAAGTGAGAGAATAAATGCATTTACAACAAAAAAACAGTTTTAAATAGAAATAACTCGAATGTGCAGGAAATAGTGGTGTCCTAGACCAAAAAACTAACCACTGGAGGATGTATTTCCTCATGAATGAAATTGCAGAATCCACTGGACCATTGTTGACAAGCCATATTTCTGAAATAGCAGATAAAAGGTATCCAATAGCTATCCTCTGTCAATACAAACAAAATTAGCAAAATCATATAAAGTATTCAGTCACAAGAAATTGGAAAGGACCATAACTCTAGTGATGAACGAAGCTGTCCAAGAGAAATATTTAAAAAAAAAAAAAAAAAAATTTGCCTACTTATTTGAGAAGGCTACCTGTAGTACACCCATCCACCGAATATGACCAATGTCAACCCCATACGTCAAATGATTGCGTCCATGGAAGTAACCACCTATAAGTACACAAAAAGCAGTTGTAGTTTTGTAGTGTCAATCCCAGTCTTAGTAACACAATAAGTACAAAGGAAATTTAGAGTAACTCGCATAATATGGTCTCCTTAACCACCAGCTTCCTCGTATACCCCTCATCTCAAGATTCTATAATTTTAGCCTTAGACCTAGACCCAAATGGAGGATCTTACTCCTATTATATAGTACAAACATCTATTTTCAACATATTATACATGAAAGATATTCCTTCAAATATTCTGAACTCTTTGAAATTAAATCTAGTAATAAATCTTCTAAATACTATCGACCCTTTCTGCTTCCAATGTTTTCCAAGAATGGTAATATAACTCCACATCAAGAAACTTAAACCAAGTAGCAAGAAATATGTAAGTTCTTGAGAGAGAGCTTCTCTAAATAGTTACAAGTATAGAATGAAAAGGGTTCTGGCATTGCATTAGTTTCTTTGAAGTGAATGTTTCCAATACCCGGTTGAAGTTAAATCCGTTAAATGCACAACCAAAATTCACGTTATTCCAAGTAAATAATGTTGTAAAGTTCGCTTAGTCTCAGAAAGATGGATACGATTGCTACATAATCTAGTACATAAATGTTGGCATTACGCTTGATATTTCAAGAGAACTAACTCTAAGGTCACCCCAAAGGCCCAAATTGAAGCAATTTTTTGGTGTAGGTGGTGAAATTATAAACTAAATAAAAGTGAAAAGAGCCAAACCTTGAAGAACTAAACCCAAAAGAAAGAGCTTAATTGTTCTCATTATAACCTTCTTAGTTGCATTTCCTTTATTTGATGTTTTCTACATGATATTATTATACAGATCATTAGTGAAACTATTAAAGAACAAAACACTTTTTTAAAAGAGAAATCTGAAATTAGTATTATTATTACCTTGAATACTAAGCTGACAGAAACACCAACACCAAAGAGGAAAAATGGCATCACAAAATCAGCAAGTGTAACACCAAACCATGGTGAATGATTTATAGATGGAAATGCACCTCCGGCGTCATCAACTAGGATCATTAGCTATTGTAGTTAAAGAATGACCCAATTCAGTTCAAATTAGAAAGAAAAGACAACAAAACCTCATAAATTAAGCATATCTGGTGGAATTTCGGACTAAATTATACTAGTGGATAAACTTGAAATCAAAATTCGAAGAAGTAATTATAGTGAAGAAGATGAAGGTGTTACCGCAACAGTAAGACCTCGGAAAACATCGAGAGAGACGAGACGTTGATTTGGAGAGCTAGGTTTAATAACTACATCTGGTTGCTCAATTGGTGATGAAAATAAAGGTATAATCCCTTCTTCATCTTTTCCATTTGAATCTAGAAGTGGTCTTCGTTCTTCTCTAATTACAGACACCGAAGACGAAGAAGACATCTCTCTCTCTACTGTACTCTCTCTCTCTCTCTCTTCTTCTCTCTCTAACCAGCAGTCAACCTCATAGACTTTGAGCTTTGAGTATTGGCTATGGCGTATAAAGTGATTTTTTTTTATTTTTTTGGTTAATTTCAATTTGGCCCTCAATTTGCAACTAACTCAAAATTTTGTGCTCTCATATATGTCCAAGTTTTCAATTTGGCCCCTACAACCATGTTTCCGTTAGTCAAGCTTAGTACTCAAAATTTTATTTCTTTCTTTTCATCATTTCAAACGGATTTTCTCCATGTCTACCATCAATACTCTCGTTGGAAAAAGTCATCGGCAAACAACCGACTTTCAACTTTAAGTATATTTATACATGTATCTCAATCTCCCTCTTCTTTACTTCTTCCTCTTATTCTTTCTTCCTCTCTCCCTCAACCACCATCTCCTTCACCATCTTCATCTATTTCTTTCTTTATCCCTCTCTCAAGATGGAACTTCATGGAGTTTCCATGGGGTGTTGGTTCGTTAAACTCCATGCAACTCCATGAGTTTCGAGATCCTATGAAGTTCCATGAGAGAGGGGAGAGGGAGAGAGAAGGCAAAAAGAGATGAAGAGATGGTGGTGGTAGTGGGAAAAGAGAAGAAGTCTGAAAAACTTAAAAGTTCAAGATTGTCGGCCATCACTTTTTCCGACGAAAGAATAGATACAAAACATGGAGTGAAACCTTTTGAAATGGAAGGTAAAAATAAAATTAAAATATTAACTTTTAAAATTCTATTTAAAGTTGGTTAAAGTTTCCGAGAGTGTATGATAGAGGACGATTGGCTAGAGGACCACAAGGGAATTGCAAACTATGATTCAAAACTATGCGATCTAGTATATCCTCCTCTTTCTATAGTTGATCGAGCATCCTTTCTCCTTCCTTGGGCTCCGAATTTATGAAGGGATTTCTCACTTAAAGACTGGAAGATACATGGATATCTATCGATCACAATCTTATAACATGAAGAATAGACCTTATCTAAATCAAACCCTTTGCCCCTTACACTTCAGGAATCACAAAGATCAAATATAAGCAAAAAAAATACTCACGAACTTATACCTTATATATATATATTTGAACTTCATTCTACGCCTCCGCAAGATGTTCAACAATGGCTACTATATATATGTATATCATGGAAGAAAACAAATCTCCATCTTTCATCAACTTTACTTGTTGGTGGATATAAATGGTGAACATATCTTCATTTCTTCTCTCTGTCAATTTACGTGGTTTTGAATCGTGGATTTTCTGTTCATTTCCGTCACAGACTCACAGTGACCATCACAGATCTTCTTCCTGTTTTTCCTAGAGCATGACAGTATGAAGTGACGATGAGTATGAAGCAAATGAACCCCAGAATCCGAACACCCGTTTAAGATAGCTCTGATAAGGTTTAAGAACGGAGTATAAAATATTTTAAAAATCATCCAAGAAACTGATAATGACTATAAGCACCTTATTCTGAACTGAGGGATCCATCCAAAGTGAATGAAATTTGTCGTTTCACATGAAAACTGTACTTCCTGATGGTTTCAAAGAGCTTCAGGAAACTGCAGCTGATATTTTCATCTGGGTCACCTGAAACCATACCAAAAGATATGAATAATGGCTCTCGTTCATCAATTTTGAGGTGGATTACAATCAAATGCAAAAAGAATTTCGTTACTTCTCTGAAGTAAGCCAGTTCTGCCTTTAGCTCTGTCTCGACGTCTACCACAGTTGGTTGCACAGTACCCACAGGTATAGGCTGATCAGTTGTTTCACTAAAAACCTGTGAAGTACACTTAATCAATGAACATATATTATTAAATGATAAGATAACAGATTGCGATTATCAACTGCAACGAAGAAGCTGCAGATTAGGGCTCACATGCACACCAATTTATAGTAAGTTAACATGAATATTTGCATTCAAACAAGTAATAACTGTTCACACCAATTTGTGTCGAACTAGATTCCAAATTGGTATGTTTTGCACGTAAAAGGATAAAATCCAGCCATATTGGACTTCGAATTTTCGCAAGAAATCACAGGACAACAATTCAATCATTCAAAATAAGGGCATTTCTGTTTTGGTTTAAAATTCACAGTGAATCTACGTATTAAGTAGCGCGACAAAATTTGGCTTATACAATGCTAAGAGACATTGATCTATCTCATGCACAAACTACAAAGTGCTTTGGACATGTCATAATATGAGTATCTGATAATAGTATTTGGGGCATACCAGTCTGAAACCTTCTTGCAAGTTCGAAGTTTCAAGTCTTTGAAAAGCCACACACTGACAGTGTTGTACAGCAACAGCTAATCGTAAAAGCGCACAAAGAATTCTGAATTTCTCTTTTCCCTGAAGACCAAGTAAGTATACAAATGTTATACTTTTGAGTTTTATCACTAGACCATATCAAACAATTATGAGATAAGTACAATATATTGTACCTCCTTTGACAAGCCACTAAGAGAATCATGGTTCGATTTCAGTATCTTCTTACGATGATGTCTTACAAGTAGTGCTATTAGCTGCATATGATAACCAAAAAAAATGAATCGGCACTAAAATGTGCATTTTCAGAAGTACCCATTCAGAAGATAAAGAGCAGAATTATGAGAAAATTACACACCTCAACCTCTTCAACGCTATAACCATTAAGATGACCACCATTCTGTCCAACAAAAGGAAGAATCTCAATATCAAAAGGTCAGGAGTCAGGACCAGAACTAAACAAATGTAACATGGATACCTTTTTTATTTTTTACTTTTCACTATATCGGTTACTCAGATACATGTGTCGGATACTAAGATACTAAGATACTCAGACACTCGTCCTGGTCGCTGAATAATCAGATACTCGTGATGGATAACCTCATTAACTTCACTAAGTACTATTTGAGATTCTGTATGTGCATATTGTGTGAAGTTGCACACAATCTTTTAAAACCACAAAATTGCAACCTAACTTAACGTATTCTTTATATATGTAAAAGTGTTGATTAAGTAAGAACTTTAAGTAAATAATATGTAGAGTTGTACTTTGTACTTGCCTTTTCCACTCAACGTGTCAAATACCTCATACCGGTAAATGGCGTACGCATATCATGTTACATAGACATAGAAACAACCTAAGTTTTTAGTAGTGTGGTTCTAACATATATAGATGCATATATACCTTGATAATGTTGTACGAATGTTTATGATAACCTTTTTTACCAATAAATAATCCAATATTATGAAGCAAACATGCAGCTGCAAGATGTTCAAGATCTTTTTCGTCCAACGGGACTGCAATCTCATCTCGTTTTCTTAAACCTTCAAATAACTCCTGCACGAATTCGATACAACTAAGCCAATCTTCCGATAGTTCATATTATTGTCAAAACAGTTCAACCAAATGACTTCTATCAACAAAAAAAAAGGCCAAATACATAAACTAAAACAAGTTCAATCAAATTACGCAACATTTTCCAGTTGAAGTGTGATACCTTGGCAAAATCTGCTGAATGCGTACTCGATTTTAGTTTCTTCCCCGTGTTGAATCTTGTAGCTAGTCTAGTTACAGATCGCCACCGAGCATTTGCATTAATTTCGTAATATTCACAACAACTAGCTAGGGTTTCTGCAATAACTCCTTCTCCTAAAGCATATTCAGAAACCTCCATCTCAGAAATTTTAAGAACTTCAAATATCTCCAGCAATAGAACTGCACCTGCAATAATAAACTCTGATCTCCTTTTGAAAAACTCAACTCTCCTAATTTCTTCGTCTTCACTAACATTTGAACGACACAACTTCTCTAGAACAAAACTCAATTCCTCTCTATTAAATCTCCATTCTCTTCTAAGTTCTCCACATGACAAAACAGAATTCCCCAAATCACGACCAAACCCTAAAAAGACAGCTTTTTCAATTGACCTAATAGTACCAGATGAACCAACAACCATATCAAATCCAACCTTATGAATCTTCTCAATAAGATTAGATTCATTAAAAACTGAACGAATATGATTACGCATATTTAAAATTTCCCCATTTTTAACAAACTGATCAGTTAAAGTAACATGCCCTAATTTCAATGAAGTTGCAAAAATCACTTTCCCTTGTTTTCCAATTACAAATTCAGTAGACCCACCTCCTATATCAATTGCTAAAACAGTTTTATCATGAACAGGTAAAAATTGAACAACACCCATATATACAAACCTAGCTTCTTCTTCACCTGACAATACTTGAATATCAATACCCACTTCTTCTTTAACCCTAGACAAGAATTCAACTTTATTTTGAGACTCTCGAATAGCTGAAGTAGCAATGATTTTGGTATGATCAATCTGTTGTCTCTTTAAGATTTGTGCAAATTTCTGTAAAGCGTAGATTGCTCGGATTTGAGAATCAGGTGAGATTGAAGGGGAATTTGAAATCATACCACGGCCAAGAACAACAGGTTCTTTGAATCGATCGATGGAGATGAATTTTCCATTAGGTTGTGCTCGAACTAGTAACATTTTGAATGAATTCGTTCCCATGTCTATTGCTGCGAGTAGCTTCGTGGGGGGATTAATAGAATGCGATAAATCAACTGATGCCATTACAAATTATTGTATGAAACCCTAGTCTAGTATTGATCTGATTCCGGGTCTTCTAGCTGTGTCTTTTATTCTAGAGAGAGAGAGAGAGAGTCAAGAAATTGACGGTTGAATGGTATATTACGATTTAGATACATGAAAATCACCCAATATGTTCATAACTGATAGATGACAAATTTGCAAAATGGCCCCCCAAAAATGATTATCTTCCAAAATAGTTTTATAAACCACTTTTTCGTCCAAGTTGCTCTTAGACAATAATTTTTTTTTGAAGCCACGGGAATCGATTTCCATTCATAAGTGATAAAAATCACATTGTTTACATGGATGTAATTGTTATTTCTCTCTTCCAACTTCATGAGAGTTGCATACCTTTAAATGCAAAGTACCTCATGAATAAGACAAAAATGGGACTAGACTCTGACGAAAAAAGATAGAAAAAAGATGAAAAGATCCTAAAGATCACGGATGAAAAGACCCTAAAGGTCACCAAAATAACTGATAATACAATTTAAGAAAACTAATTTACATTCCCGTCACATTCGCCGGAAAACCACCTTTGTTGCCGGAAAACCGCCTTTGTCGTCGGAAAACCGCCTTCATCATCGGAAAACCGCCTTCACCCTAGAAAAACCGCCAACACGTTAATGAAATTCGAAATTGCACACCTTTGTTCCTGAAATCTAAAACAACAAGACCTAATGATGATGATGAATTAAAACAACAGACTAGGTATTACAACAAAAAGAAACAGACTAGGAAAATCAAGATAGATAATTATGAACATCTAATACTACTATATGTAAGGATGTATATCAGATCTACATATATCTAAGCAGGTCTAGAAGAAGAAATGATTTCTTAGACTTCCCTTGTTCTTGCTGCTCGTCATTGGCTTCTTCTTTTGATGTTCACCCATAATGTCATGTATTTCTCCCTCTATCCCGTTAACCCTTTTCTCTCTCAAAGATGAAAGAAGAATGAAGGGATATTGTTGATTCTATTATGGATATGAAGATAAAGACTTGTATTGGTTATGAGTAGTTGATTTTCATCTTCATTGATGGTGGTTGATGGGAGGAACGAAAGCAATAGGAGAGGAAGAGGAAAAAGGATAACAGATCTGATCCGGTGAAGGGAGATCCCTTCACCGGAATCCCTAGATAGTTAAAGGTTGTTTTTTATTCTTGAAAACCTAGGAGAGAGGGAGAGGCACGGTTCCCAAGAGAAGTTTAGACAATAATTACTTTTGAAAATTAGTCATTGCCAATGGGCTATTTTATTGAATTGGTCAGTTTTAGGAGGGCAAAATGAAATTAATCTTTTACTTATTTTATAAGGTTGACGCTTAATTGTAGGGTTGTGCAAAGGTGGAAGCGGTCCCAATAGGTGGTACACGACCAAATATTTTCGAGTCTAGTTTCGGTTAGACACCATATTCTATAACTATTAGGGTGTCGGTCTGACTTGGTCTAGTCCAACTTCCAAATGTCAATAACTATTATACATTGGTACCCCACAATTAGAGCGGGCTTATTAAGTATGGTTCTGACGAGGATTTAGGCTAACCATTTAACTAAAGAAAGAAAATACTAAAAAGGAACAATTTATTTCCATCGAAAATTTCATGGTCAAAGCCATGAATCACCTAGTGATTCGGTTGATGACGAGATGGTTCGTGGACGAAACTCTCAATCGAGAGTCAACAACCCTCAGCGGCAAAAGAAAAATGGTGATGGTGGTAGCAGGAGGTGAAGATGAAAATTAAGAGTTAAATTGAATATCCATTAGTTTTTGGGGTGAAAATAGAGTTTCTCATTCACTCTTAACTCCAATTGACTTTGTACCCTATTTGGAAACGGATTCCCTAAATAGGGCGTCTTTAGAAATCCCCTCCCATAGATATCACCCAATTTCTTTTTGTTTGGTCTATAAAATAGTAACTCTTTGAGTATTTATTTCTAATCTTCTGAACTTAACCATACTACTTACGCCCTCACTCGAATTTCTTCTTTCGTCTCCAAATAGCTTCGGTACTCTTCTACAGGTAACTTCTCTCTTCTTCCTCTCCACTCAACTTTCTCTCTCTAACTACTGATTTTATTTTTCTCTTCAACTGTATTCTTATTATCTCTTTTACTCTCTATACAGTTTATAGCTTCCATCATCTTATTTATTTACTTTGTTTGGAATGATCGACTTCATGACTAACCAGAAAAAGAACCTCAAATTATTTTAGACACATAAACTTGCATGGGTATACATATGAACTGCATATATATAATGCTCTACCTCTTCTCAACAAACAAACAAAGAGTCAACACTTGGTAGCCCAAGTCGTTGATAGAGTTGACATAGATTCCAAAATCCAGGAGATCCTAGTTTCGATCCCATAGGAGGTGGAATCCATGGTTATTGAATTTGGGCCATTAAAGGTATAAATAATGTAATAAATTTGTCGTGTTTTAGGCCTCTTTCATGTTGTTGGGCTTTATGCCTCTTTCATTTCTTGGTTTAACTTAGACGGTTATCGTGCTTATCATATCTTCATTATGTATTAATACCTTTGGAACGACTAATGTAAATCATAGTCGATTTCTCAAAAAAAAAAAGAACAAAAAAAAAGAAAGCAACCAAAATGTTGGGCTTAAAACAAAAGGCACCAAGAAGGACTTACAAAAAAAATTATCATTGTCGGCCACCCTGAGAAATGCCTTCACAACGGCCCGACAACTGCTGGGTTGTTTCCATGGGGTGTTCCTATGCCCAGACTTTCTAGTCTAGGCACGACACGACTCAGAGTCGTGTCTATTGTTGCTGTGGTGTGTTAGGCATCGCTACAACACGTTGGCCACCACTAATTAAAAGCTAGCTTTGGACGCGAGACATCGTATGTTTACTTTGATTTGTAGCCTTACTTTTTTTCCCTTAAATAGGATTAGTAGTGTTATTCAAATCCTTTTACATGATGAACTTATTTTAGATTTCCAGGGCATCTTGTTTGACTTTTCATTCTTGTTTCTATTTTCAGAAATATGGGGAGCACAACAACCCTTGCATTTCCATCACCACCACCACTGCCAGTATTGGGGAATGAAATACTGTGTGAGATACTAAGTAGATGTCGTCTGAAATCGTTGACGAGATTCAAGTGCTTATGCAAAGAATGGCGTTCCTTAATTGACCAAGATTCTTACCTCATTCGCTTACAGTTGTCCCGATCAATAACACGCCCTCATCTTCTTCTTTACACAAACCTTCGCCACCCTGAGTTGAATTATGGATCTAAGAGCAATTATTTCTCCTGGGCCGACTTGTTCGAAGGAGGAGATGGTTCACTATCCCTTCAAACATTAACAACATCACCAGACACTAGCTATGTGTTGAAACCAGTCAATGGTTTAACATGTTTCACATACCAGGTAGGTGGTGTTCGTATCTTTAATCTCAATACTCGAAAATCGACACCCTTTCTTGCATCATCAGTGAAGGAACAATTAGAAAAAGAAGAAGGCGTTTTAAGTGTTGGTATGCCATGGTATGGATTTGGATACGATCCCGAGTCCAAGGAACACAAAGTCGTATGCATATGGGATAAGGTTAGATACAAGGCTTCTCCTCAAACGTTTGACAGAGTTTGTGAGGTTTTAACTGTAGGTGAGAACAAATGGAGAAGAATCGAACATATCCCACCGAGTGAATTCCGTTTTAGAGAAAATGCAGGGCCGCCGGTTTATGTTAATGGTGCTATTTATTGGTACGTGCGCTTGAAGAGGTATCTCAATGATGGGGAATTCCTAATGGTATTTAATGTTGGAGATGAGATGTTCAAACTGGTCCAAGTACCCGAGTTCTTACTAGGTCGTCATCATTTTACATATAAATTAGGTTTGAAAGTATTAGAAGTGGATAACCGTCCAGCTCTAGTACGTGTATACAGAGTAGGTGGTACCTCAATGATGGGATTATCGAAAGATGGTAAAAGGATTTTCAGCCAAAGAGGCAAAATTAGGATCAAGATGTTCATAGTTGATGAAAAACAGAACAAGAATTGGATTGAAGAGAATATTTCAATAATTTTTGATAGGAAAGAAGAAAGGTTTCATTGTTTTCAAGTCATTAACAATAAGCTTGTGATAATTACAAAGCTCGACGATGATTCAGTGGGTGGTGATGATTTTTTCTTCAACTTTTACTATTACAACTGGGAAAAGGAAAGTACTGGCAGGAAGATTGATATCACTATAAGTAGTACTACTGTGGGTGATCGGCGAGTTCGTATGAAATATAATAGAGATTATAGTTATGAATTTACGACTTCGGTCGGAACCATTTTGCCTGTTCAGAATCTTCCTCCGTCGTCAAACGAACAGAAGCCCCTTGCTAAACTAGTAAATGTGCTGGCTGGAATTCTTATTATTGTGGTTCTTTTATTTTCGGTATTATGTAGTTGATTTATCTTTTTTAGTTTGAGGTATGAGCCTATGAGTACTTTCATGATTATTGATGTACATGTTCTGTTTTATAAATATTTCATGTTATGTTTATACCCCACCTTCATCTTCCATCTTCCATCTCTATCTTCTTCATCTTCCATTTTCATTTTCATCAATTTCGTGTTCAAATTGTTTTTGTCAAACATTCCCGCTGAATCCCTTCATCTAGGATTCTACAGTTTGATTCTTCTTGGAGAAAGAAAACCATTTTCTCCCCCTGCTCTTATTTAGGTGAAGATGAAAGATGTGACTCCTGTGTCCCAAAATAGCTACGAGCAAGTCTCGACAATTCAAGAGCAAAACATTATTCTGGCAGAGCTCCTCTGCAAATTGTACCAATAAATCTGTCATGGAAACTATGTATACCCAAATTAAAATTAGGAAGTGGAAAGTAAACAAACTCAAACTAACTAAATATTACTTCAAGTTGGAGCCCAAACCACAAGAAAACTACAAAGGCCTCTTGCAACACTCATACAACATGTATACAAGTCCAAGTGTTAAGCATGTATAAAATTCTGAGTTCAATACAGAAAAACTACATAACTTTGAAATGAAGATGAGAAAACAAAAAATCAAAGATACGACTTATGCCCGTAGGAGTAGAGAAATTGTTGTAATTTAATTGATAAAATTGAATGAATTAAACAACTAATATATCCTCTTACGGTTTTCTAAATTTAATCGAAATGGAAGTAACAACTGCTAAACAATTAAAATGGCAACTTCAAAAAATAGAAAATTTACTACAAAATAGTTTTAGGAAAAAAGTAAGAGATCATTATGAGGGCCTCAATGATGGAATTTGACCACCAAGTGGGTTAATTTTGGCGCAAGCGAAAAGGAATGTGTGGAACGTCGTTTCGCACCGCCGCTCGGAATTTTGTTCAAAGCCGACATCCGTAGCTTCAATTTTAGCAGTTTTAATCGTTCACCATGATTTTTGCCGCATCGATTTCTTCCATGTAATCCTCGCCCAAATCCTCTGCATCATGATCCAACTCAAAACCAATTAGCAATGAGCGGAGATGATCTAACTGTTATTTTCGTAGTTACTAGATCACTTTTATCCAATGGGAAACTATCTTAGCACGCCCCTCATGTGTGACATTCTTTGAACCCAACACCTGTCTTTTTTTTCTTTTTAACAAAACGTTTTATTCTTTTTCCTGGGACGTGTTTTTTTCTTTTCGAGAGACTTACATGACCACAAACTTAACATGGTATCAGAACTAGACCTGTACGTGATAATTTTAAAAGCCACATGATGGAGACCATCTTCCTATTGGGCCTCACGGCCATGGTGATAGTGGGCCTCACGGTCAAGAAGCTACATTAGCGTAGTTTCTATAATTAAGTATTTAGGGTTTCCATAATTATGAGTCTTAGCAATCAAGGAAAGTATTATTAGTAGTTATCTTATTTCCTTATTTGAGTCTATCTAGGAAAGTACAATCTCTATATAAGAGAAGTCTAGTCTGTCTTTGTTAACCAGATCAAAGAATATTATCAACCAAGTTTATTATTAATCAAGTTTATTGTTTATCGTTATTTTATCAGTTTTATTTCGTTAGTTTAGTTTATTAACAATGGTGGATTCCATTACTTTTACGCTTCCGCAACAATCTACATCAGCTGGTATTCAGAGCTTTAAAAATCTGGGAACAAAAGATGAAATTTTTTTCATGGATACATCTCTCCTTGAGTGTTGGAAATTTTTTCCACGTTTAGATTGGGATCCCTTTCGAGATTCAAAACAATTTTATATTGATCGAAAATATCCAGAAAAAATTAATACCGTTTCTAAAATTCCTCTATTCGACGGTCAATATCATATAAATTTTTGGATTCAACATATGGAAGATTGGTTCATAAACCAAGATATCCACGACGAAGATAAGGTTTTTCTCATCGAACAACATATGTCCGAAAGAATCTATGAACAATTCAATGCAATGCAATGGGGACCCATTAATCAAGGGAAAAAATTCGTAGACGATTGGACTACATTGAAAAGCATCTTCAGGTATGTTTTTCTTCCTTTAGATGAATATTTTTCATATGTGGAGACAAAGATTGAATCAAGTAGACAGTTCTCCAATGTTACTTCGGTCACCGTGTTCGATAGTATTGAAGAAGAAGTTCTTGACAAAAAGAACAAAATTTTCTCAATAACTGAGGAAAAAGAAGAACAAAGTGAATTATCCGAAATTCTTTCGACTACCATGGTCGATACTGTTGAAGGAGATTTTCTTGATAAAATAAATCCTAGTTTTTCAATAATGGAGGAAGAAAATTTCGATGAGACAGATTAAGAAGAAGAAATTCAACTGACTAACACAAGCTCGAATAAGTTGTTTGATCCATATATGATTCCGGGAGACGAATTAGTTGTGTCGAATCATAAAATAATTTCTCCTCTATTGATTTCTTCATGGCTTTCAACTTCAAAGAATCATACAAACGAATCTTCATGGCCATCCATTGTTTTTCCAAGAACAAGACAGGTTGTATATGTGACCTCTTTCGTCAAACTAAAAGACGACGGGCGATGTCGCAATTTACTAGACGTATCTATGTTGGTATTGCTTTTGCGAGTATCTTGGCAATATATGTTTCACATTATAATTGGTGATATTGTTAATATTTTTCTTCTTCGGATTTTCGTCAATTTTCGTGAAAAGTGGGAACTAAGGATTGCCTTCAAACTCGTCGCCGAAGTTACCTTCAACATCGCTGATATATATCCTCATTACTTGGACGATCCGCTTTATGACAACACCAACTTGGGGGCAAGTTGTTCCGCAACGGGGGAGTATGATGGAGACCATCTTCCTATTGGGCCTCACGGCCATGGTGATAGTGGGCCTCACGGTCAAGAAGCTACATTAGCGTAGTTTCTATAATTAAGTATTTAGGGTTTCCATAATTATGAGTCTTAGCAATCAAGGAAAGTATTATTAGTAGTTATCTTATTTCCTTATTTGAGTCTATCTAGGAAAGTACAATCTCTATATAAGAGAAGTCTAGTCTGTCTTTGTTAACCAGATCAAAGAATATTATCAACCAAGTTTATTATTAATCAAGTTTATTGTTTATCGTTATTTTATCAGTTTTATTTCGTTAGTTTAGTTTATTAACAATGGTGGATTCCATTACTTTTACGCTTCCGCAACAATCTACATCACCACACATGTTCCACGTCGCCGAAAAAGAAATAAATATGTGTTAAGATTAACGTACGTCACACTTGTGAGAATAGTCCCATAGAAAAAAACGGTGACAGTAATCAAGAATAAAATGTCTAGGTATTTGAGTTGTACGACCGCAAATTTAACGCGTGTAATTTTAGAATGTTTAAGAACAAGGATAATTTGGTCACTAGATGGAACTAAAGCTAGGGTTTGGTGTCTCTCCGAGTCTATGTATGCCGGCCTGTTTTTCTACTGCCTTTTGTCTCTAAAGTCTAACACCTCCACCCTACACACACCCAATTTCATGTTCTCCCAAAACATGGAAAGCACACTGATAATTGGATGTCCACCAGCACCACCACCGCCACCACCACCAGCAACAATGCCAAAACTGGGGGATCTTGGTGTATTATGTGATATACTGAGCAGATGTTGTGTAAAATCATTGATGAGATTAAAGTGTGTATGCAAAGATTGGTGTTTCTTAATAGAACAAGACTCACACTTCATCAATCACTTACACTTTTCTCAATCAACAAAAAATCCATATCTTCTTCTTTATACAAGTCCTACATATTATGAGCATAAAACTAGTATCTTGTTCATCCATGGAGTAAGTTGTTCATCTTTTCAAACACTACCAATTTCACCAGGTTCATGTTATATGTTGACACCAATCAATGGTTTAACATGTTTTGGATACTATAACCTAGTTGATTTTGGTGTTAGTATCTTTAATATCAACACTCGAAAATCAACGCCAATTCTTGAAACATCACTACCAAACGAATTAAAAAATAATGAAGATCATGAAGATGAAGATGGCTTCTTCAGTGTTACTCATCCTCGGTATGGATTTGGGTACGACCCTGACTCTAAGGAACACAAAGTGGTATGCATATTGGACAGGGTTAGATACACTACTTCTCCTCCAAGGGTTGATAGAGTTTGTCTGGTCTTAACTGTAGGTGACAATAAATGGAGAAGTATCGTCGATGGTGCCCCTCTGAGTCACGATAGGCCTCGCAAAAATTCTGTCTATGTTAATGGTTCTATTTACTGGTCCATGAAGGACAATCTCATGGAACTAGTCTTATTGGTATTTCATGTGGGGAGTGAGAGATTCAGTTTAATCAAAATTCCTGCTAACATCCTCCCCCGTGTAAATACTAATGAAAGTCTAAATGATTTAGGCGTCCGATTATTAAATGTGGATCGTCGTCTAGCTCTAGTACACACAACCAGACATGAAAATAACAATGCGACAACTATCAAGATGTGGATAGTTGACGAAAAAGATAACTGGATTGAAGAGACTGTTTCAGTTATTATTGGAAAAGAAGAAGATCGGTTTCATTGTTTTCGAGTCATGAACGATAAAGTTGTGATAATTACAACCCCCAGAGGCAGAACTACCTTTGATAATAATCTCTTCTTCAACTTTTACTATTGCAACTGGGATAGAAATGCTACTTGCAGGAAGATTGAAATCACAAAAAGTACTATTGGTGGTAGGATTCCTATTACTAAATCTCATGGTTTATATAAGTTTACAACTTCAGTCCAGACCCTTTTCCCTCTTGATCAACATACAAGGATTCCTTAAATAACTCAAAGTTACTATTATGATGCTTACTTTTGATTTGAATATATATTAGTCACTTATAATGTTAATATATTTTAGGTTTTTGTGTAGATAGTCCATATGGAGATCATTCTTGTATCCAAAAGCCCTAAGTTGGAGAGGCCCCAAATTTGATTTTGGCCCTATATTTCTCTTGTTCTAGGCGTTACTGGTCCATACACTTTGTTCTGTTTTGGGTCATTGACTACGAAGTCGTTACAAAGGCATTGATACCCGATCAAGATGTGGCACGATAGCCGTCTGAAATTAAACATTCTAACTATTGGGCCTAGAGCCTATCTAAACTAGAGGCCTAAAGTCCATCAAAATAATTCATTTATAGCCAAGTTCAATAATCATGGCTTTGCACTTCCATGAGATTGAACATGAGACATTCGCGGAGTAAATGTACTACAAATTGGGCTACCAGTTGTTGACTCTAAAACACCGGGTTTCTGCTTTATTATTTTATATTGTGGTCAATTCCACTTCCGCTCCTAATTTATGAACCATTAGAAAATTTGGTCCTCACATTTGTTTACTATTTCGATTTCACTCACAAGACAAAGTTTTTATTAGTTATACGTAATAGTCAATATTGTGTTTTCCTTTACACTCTTCCTTTCAAAATTAGACAAGTAGTACCTTCATATTACTTTATCTTTCTCTAACCGGAAACTAGTCGTCGGTTGATGGTCAGTCGACCGTCATCGACGACTAGTTTAAGATCCGCCCTCCTTTTCTCCTTAAGCCCACCACTACCGTGCCGCCACTGCTATCTTATCCAACTCTATCTTTTTCTTTCCTCTCACCACCAACACCATCATCATCCTTTCCATCTTGTCCCCTTTTCTTTTTAACGAAACGAGAACGCAAGGGACTGAAGAGGAGCTCCTTCTTGATGGCGATGAACCTTGGAATTAGCCTGCCAGCCCGGATTTCATATCAGAGACTCTGCCTGACGCTTCAAGATTGACGCTTCTGTTAGGAAAAATAACCTAATTAACTTGTTTAGTAATATGAAGATAAACGATGCGAAAGTAAAAGTAGAGACACCAAGATTATTTAACGTGGCAAAAAACCCCTCCAAACTAGAAGGTAAAAAACCACGGGACCTAGTCCAGAAATCTTCCACTATAATTAAATAATGGGTTACACAATTCTTCAAGATGTGTAGAAACACTCTTGGACAACTCTTCACCAAACCTATGGTGGATAAACTGAACAAAGAAACAAAGAAATCAAATCTCTTACTCCTTAGGATTTGAACAAATCCTAGATTCCTAAAGGTTGAAGAAGATAACCACAAACTAAATTGCTTCACAAGATTAATAATCTTCTTTTCTTCAAACCAATATTCTGCTCTTTCAATCTCTCTTGAAAGAACCACTTCAGAAATCTCTCTTTCTCTTACTTCTCTTTGTTCTGGAAGTTGTTGTCATCTCTCATATCTCTCTCTAACCTGAGAAGATATATCTGAGAGGATTCTCTTGTAACTCTCCCAACTGGGAGGATACTCTCTAACCTGAAAGTATGATACTCTCTAACATGAAAGTATGAATATTTCTTCCCTTTCATTCCCTATTTATAATGATAAATAAGGAGGTATTCTACTAGAAATAGGATTCCTTTTTAGGCTAGAAATAGAAACTTCTATTTCTCCCTAAATAAGGAATAAGGGAAATCCTATTCTAACTAGGAATCCTTTTTATATAAGGAGGGACCCCAACAGCTTCAAGATCGTAGTTGTTTTTAACCAAAGATAGAGAAAAAAAAAATATCTTTTTGTCAAACCAGTTGCCCACCGATAGATAGCTGGCAATCGGTAGAGAAAAATTGTAACTCTTTGAGTATTTCTTTCTAATCTCCTGATCGGGACAACCATTAACCATACTACTTAAGCGTTCACTCGATTTTCTTCTTTCGTCTCCAAATAGCTTCGGTACTCTTATACAGGTAACTTCTCTCTTCTTCCTCGTCACTCAATTTTCTCTCTTTAACTAAGTAATGACTTCATAAATTGCATGTTTATGTTGTTTGATGTTAAAAGATACAAACACAAAAAACCACAAGTAATAAGGTCCCAAACAATCATCAACTAAATCTCGTCAAACTTAGATATATGAACTCAAATCTTTTTCTACAACAAAGTTAAATCTCATAAATAACTACTAACCTTTAGAAGTAAAGAACACAAGAACACCATTAAACTAAAGAGTCTTGTTCTATTAGATTATCTCTTTAAAATAGCATCTCCCTTGCAAAGAACCACCAAGAACACACTTTTCTTTTTTAGTTTCTCTCACTAGGTTTCTCTTGATCTACAAAAGAAGCTCTACATCGTTGTATTTAATGTAACTCCACCAACCCACTTTTCTTCTTCTTACCCATTTTTATTTTATGACTCCAATTTAGTCAAGCCCACACTTACTTATACTCCATGTTAAGCCCAAGCCCAAATTTGGTTTAGAGCCATTTTCAACATACTCCTTAAACCAAATTTCTATAGCTTCTCATACCTAACATCCACTTCAATCGTCTAAAGACATCAAGTTTCAAAGACTTCGTAAATATATCCGCTATTTGATCTTGAGACATGCAATACATCACTTCAATATCTCCTTCTTTAACATGCTCACGAATAAAATGATATCGTGTATCAATGTGCTTGCTTCTTTCGTGACAAACGAGATTCTTGGCTAAAATAGGAAGATTAAAATCACAACAAGTACTTTATCCTAGGAATTGTTTTTTTTTTTTAATTCCAAAACAATAATACGTGGGAATAAAATGAACTTCTTCAAATCAGAAAAGTAGGCTTGGAGAAATAATATCAATTCATACAAGCTAAATCTTCTGATCGATAATGTGGCCAAAGAAATAATTTCAATATATAGACTGAATTGTAGAGCGTCACTATTCCATATGATTTATTGGACCCAAATTTTTTTTTTTTTTAATTTAAAAAGACAAGTTATACTTTTTGGGGGATTTGTATTTTTTTTTGTTAAAAACTCAAATAATTATTTTGTTTAGTTAAAAACTCAATATTTCTTGCAAAGTTGTTGTAGGTGTTGCAAACCTTTCGCAAAGTGTTGCAAATTTAAAAATTTGTATTTACTATCTTACGTGTAAAAACTTCCATTGAATTCGTTTAAAACACCACAACCAAAATTTGGCAATGACCCCTAAATTGTCATTCACAACCTTGCCTACTACTATGGATGAGAGAGAGAGAGAGAGAGAGAGAGAGAAGAAGTGGTAGTGGTGGTCGGAATGGTGGTGGACAATAGTCGGAAATCGTGGTTGTGGTCGGAAGTTGTGGTGGTGAAGGTGACGAGAAGATGAAGATTATGAGGCAAAATTCAATAAAATGAAATTTTGAATTAAAAAATAAATATGTCTCCTAGGTCAATCATGATTAAGTTTTTATGCTCTGGGGATTTTTCTTGAAATTGCGGGGGTGTGAATTGACAAGAAGGGTGGTTAGGTCAGTGGCTGTAGTGATGTTATAAAGGCCAGGCCGGCCCGGGTTGGGCTCGGGACCGGCCCGTTCTGTACAGGCCCGGGTCGTACAGAAAACGGGCCTGGCCAACCCGAGTTCTATTACGAGTCTGGGTTGGGCCTATGGTTTGGGCCCGACGACCCGACCCGGATTCAACCCGGCCCGGCCTGGGTCTATACCCAATCCCGGGCTGGGGCCTTTGTATAGCCAACCCGGGTTGAGGCCCGGCCCAGGACACTTCAACCCGGGTTGGCTAGGCCCGACCCGGCCTTTTATGCATCACTAACTGGATGGAAGTAAAGCTAGGGTTGCGTGTCTCTCTTGAGTCTATATATGCCGACCTGTTTATTACACCCTTTTGTCTCTAACCCAAAGCACACCAACTTTCGTGTTCTTTTTTTCATTCTCTCAAAACATGGAGAGCAGAATGGTAATTAGATGTCCACCACCACCACCAACAATGCCAGAATTGGGAGATGGTGTATTGTGTGAGATACTGAGCAGATGTTATGTAAAATCGTTGATGCGATTCAAGTGTGTATGCAAATATTGGTGTTTCTTAATAAAGCAAGACTCATACTTCATTCATTCACACTTTTCTCAATCAATAAAACATCCATATCTTCTTCTTTATACAAACAATAACTATTTTCACGGTAAAACTAATATCTTCTTGTCCGTCCATGGAGTAAGTTGTTCATCGTCTTTTCAAACACAAACAATTTCACAAGATACAGGTTATATGTTGAAACCAATCAATGGTTTAACATGTTTTATATACCGTGACTCAGTTCATCATGGTTGTAGTATCTTTAATATCAACACTGGAGAATCAACACCAATATTTCTAAAAACATTGCTGAAAAATATTGTAGATGAAGATGGTTGCTATTATTCCCAGTATGGATTTGGATACGATCCGGAGTCCAAGGAACACAAAGTCCTATGCATATGGCATAAAGATAGATACAAGGCTTCTCCTCCCAGGTATGATAGAGTTTGTGAGGTCTTAACTATAGGTGACAATAAATGGAGAAGGATCGACGATGCCCCACTGAGTGGTTACTACGGAGCTTTGGATGATGCTTGGGAAGGTTCTGTTTATGTTAATGGTGCTATTTACTGGTCCATGAAATACAATCTCATGGAAGTCTTATTGGTATTTCACGTGGGGAGTGAGAGTTTCAGATTAATCCAAGTCCCAGCTGCTAATATCCTCCTCCCCCGCTCGATAATAAATAATAAACGTCTCTATGATTTAGGCGTTCGATTATTAAATGTGGATCATCGTCTAGCTCTAGTACACACAACCAGACACAACAATAACACGGTGACTATCAAGATGTGGATCGTTGACGAAAAACATAACTGGATTGAAGAGACTGTTTTAGTTATTATTGGTAGGAGAGAAGATCGGTTTCATTGTTTTCGAGTCATGAACGATAAAGTTGTGATAATTACAGCCCCAAGAGCCAAACCTGCCAGTGATAATCTCTTCTTCAATGTTTACTATTGCAACTGGGATAAAAATTCTACTTGCAGGAAGATCCAAATCACAACAAGTACTATTGGCTGTCGGATTCCTATTACTAAATATCATGGTTTCTATAATTTTACAACTTCAGTCGAGACCCTTCTCCCTCTTCAAAATCAACATACAAGTATTCCTTAAATAACTCAAGCTTACTGTATATTATGATGCTTACTTTTGATTTTATTGTATATTAGCTTCTTCTAATATTATTAATATACTAGGGTATAACTTGAGAGGGAGATTTTAATTAGTTATTATTTTATTGAGAGAGAGATTTTTATTAGTTATTATTTTGTTGTATTACATTTTTGTTTATTTTCTCTTAAATTAGTTATTATTTTATTGAGAGAGAAATATTTTAATTTCTTTTTTTAACCCTTGAAATTTATTTTGTTTCTTTTTTTCTTAAATTAGAATTTTTATTTCTAAGAAAGAAAAGATTATTATCTTTTAAATAGGTAACTTTATTTCTACGAAAGACTATATTTTAAATTTTGAGAAAGACTTCTAGACGATATCTTTTATTAAAAAAAGACGTTTGTCCCAGTCATCGTTTTCCCTTCTATTTTATTATATAGATTATAATTGAAATTTCTATTTTATTAAAAAAAGACTTCTAGGGTATATCCCGTGCCCTAGGGCACGGACACTTGTATCAATCAAATGTTACGAAATTTATTGTTATATTTTATTGAGAGAGAAATTTTTTTATTAGTTATTATTTTTTTGTTTCTTTTCTATTAAATTAGTTATTATATTATTGAGAGAGATATTTTAATTTCTTTTTAACCATTGAAATTTATTTTGTTTCTTTTTTTCTTAAATTAGAATTTTTATTTCTGAGAAAGAAAGGATTATTATTTTCTAAATAGGTAACTTTATTTCTACGAAGGACTATGTTTTAAATTTTGAGAAGGGCTTCTAGACAATATCTTTTATTAAGAAAAGATATTTATTTCTAAGAAAGAAACGATTATTATTTTTTAAATAGGTAATTTTATTTCTACGAATGACTATATTTTAAATTTTGAGAAGGACTTCTAGACAATATCCTTTATTAAAAAAAGATGTTTGTCCCAGTCATCGTTTTCCCTTCTATTTTATTATATAGATTATGATTGAAATTTATTTTGTTTCTTTTTTTCTTAAATTAGTTATTTTATTTCTAAGAAGAAAAAGATTATTGTTTTTTAAATAGGTAACTTTATTTCTAGGAAGGACTATATTTTAAATTTTTAGAAGGGCTTCTAGACAATATCCTTTATTTAAAAAAGGATGTTTGTCCCAGTCATCGTTTTCCCTTCTGTTTTATATAATAGATTCTAGGTTTTGTGTAGATAATTCATCTGGCTTGTATCCAACAACCCATAGCTAACTCTTATACTTCCCCATTTTTATTAGTATTCATAACCAATGAAGTATTAAAGACTTCACTTCATTCTCTCTATCAAATATTGTCTCCTTATCAAAATTATTATATCCATTGCTTCTAATTCTATATTGTGTGCAAGATAAAGACTAAAATTATATTTTGGATATCACACATCACACATGGTAAAGGTGAGAAACTTAATTTTCCACTTTCTTTCAAAATACTAACATTTGGTTACTTCATAAAAATGTTGTGTTTCCTTCCTTGAAAAAAAAGTTCGATTTTTTTTTTGGATTTCTTTTCACACGAGCATAATAAAAACCTAAGCGTTATGACTTTATCTTAAGAGTTAGTTTCTTTTGGCCAGCGCTTTGGGGAAAGCTAAATAGTTTCCGGGGTGTGAAATTTTAAAGGGAATATGTAAAATTTTTAAAATTTTCCGGGGAAATATATTTTATGGGGAAATTTTCCACCTCACTTCTCTCTCACCACCTCACCTCTCTCTCTTCTCCGACAAGGTCGCCGGTCGGAAATTTTTTCCGGCCGGCGACTTTTAAAACTAAAAAAAAAAAAAAAAAAACTTTTTGCTTTCTCCTCTCTCTCTCTCTAAAACTCTTTTTTCTTTTTTTTTCCTCTCTCTCTCTAGATCTAGAGAGAGAGAGAGATGAACAGATCCGTTCAAGGTCCCGGCCGAACCTTGAACAGATCTGTTCAAGGTCCCGGTCGAACCTTGAACAGACTTCCTCTCTCTCTCTAGATCTAGAGAGAGAGAGAGAGGGGAAGAAAAAGAACAAAAAAAAAAAGAAAAAAAAAAGAGTTCTTGAGTGAGAGAGGAGAGAGATTTTTTTTTTTTTTAAGTTTGAAGGTTGCCTGCCGGAATTTTTCCGACCGTCGAATTTTGCCAGAGAAGACAATGAGGTGGCGAGAAGGTGAGGTGGCAGAGAGAGTGAGGTGGTGAGAGAAAGGTGAGGTGGAGAGAGAGAGAGGTGAGATGGAGAGATAGTGAGGTGAGGTGGAGGGAAGTGAGGTGGAGGTTTTTATTTCCCTCTAACAACTTACAAAATAAAATTGTCAAACAAAGTTGACCAATTTTTGACCAAGTCTTCACACCCCGGAAACTATTTTGCTTTCCCCAAAGCGCTGGCCTTTCTTTTTGGGTTATTTCTCAATAGCCCCCAACTTTGTGACCAACTTCCTGCCTAGCCCCCTACTTTATCAAAAATATCCAGATGACCCCCTTTTTCAGATTCCGTTATAATATCGTTAACTAGTCATCATCTCTCTCTCCTCCATCTCCTCTCTCTACCACCTCATCTTCTCGCCACATCATCATCTTCACCGGCGAAGGTCGCCGACCGACCAATTTTCCGGCCAGCGACCTTCAAAAATTAAAAAAATAAAATAAAATATTTTCTCTCTCTTTTCTCTAAAAAAGAATTTTTCTTTTTAAAAAAACTCTCTCTAGATCTGGTTCACCAAATCTGGTCTGCGAACAGTTCGTTGAAGGTCTGTTCGCAGGCCTTTAATGGTCTATAAATTGAGATGCATTCTGAAAGTTCTGTTCCGGCGACCTTCAAAAAAGGAGTTACAGTAAAATCGAAACTGGAAGCATCACTCACTGGTTGAGCTACATTTGTATAAGTTGTGTGTATTCATAGAACTTATGGAACTTAGGGTTTTTTTCTTCTTCTGAAAGGTAAGGGAGGCACAATTTTTTATTCCATGAATGAATTGAATGAGTAATACTTTTAAAGTTAAGGTAGGAGTTGAACTTGTTAAACACAAATGAACCCACTAACCCGAACTCGAGAAAATGCGAAAGAATCTACATGGGTAGCAATAAAGATATAAACTTCAGTGTGATGATATTATCATATTGATCAGATTTGGCAATTGGGATTCCACATTATAAAGTTTTAGATGATTTAAGTTTCATAGTTTAATCTAAATAGAAAACTAAAAGACTATATAATAATATACAAAACTAAGAGATGAAATTTAACAAGAACATAAACACATTAAGAGTAAAATGGAGAAGAAGAAAAAGAATGAGAACTCATAGTTCTGGTTGAGTTTCTGAAGCGGCAATAGCAGCTCGAGAGCTAAAATCATGGAGACTAGGACCATTAGAGTTTCTGGTAGAGAGAGAAGGGGAGTGAATTTGTGAATCTCAATTTGAACCACCAGATCTAGAGAGAGAGATTTAAAAAAATATATTTTTTTTAGAGAGAGAGGACAGAGAAAACAATTTTTTTTTTTAATTTTTGAAGGTCGCTAGCCGGCGAAAACTAGCGACTTTCGCCGGAGAAGATGATGAGGTGGCGAGAAAATAAGGTGGCACTGAGAGGAGAGAGAGATGATGACTACTTAACGGTGTTATAACGGAATCTGAAAAAGGAGACCATCTGGGTATTTTTGATAAAGTAAGGAACTAGGCAGGAAGCTGGTCACAAAGGTGGGGGCTATTTGAGAATTTTCTTTTTATTGAATTCCAAAATAATACTACGTGGGAATAAAAACTTCTTCAAATCAGAAAAGCGATAGTTGATTCCTGGAGAAAAGCGATAATTGGTAATTTGGACAAAGAAATAATTCCAATATATAGACTGAATTGTAGAGCATCATTATTCCATAATATTTATTTAAACTTTTTAAAAAGACCAGTTATATATTTTTTGGTTAAAAGAATAATATTTGTATTTTTTTTGTTAAATACCAAAATATTTGTATTTTGTTTGGTTAAAAATCTAATCTTTTTTTTTTCAAAATTGGCACAAGGTGTTGCAAAGTTGTGGCAAAGTATTGAAAAGCTATCGCAATGTGTTGCAAAGTTGTCGCAAAGCTGTTGCAAGGTGTTGGAAATATAAAAGTACCTACGGAGATGAAGACTGAAAAAAATTGAATGATCCTTTTTCACCAAAACAAAAAAGTTATAGGGGGTTTTGACCAAATTTGTATCTGTAATTATTAAAAAAAATTATTTACTGTCTTGCGTGTAAAAAAAACTTCCATTGAATTCGTTCAAATCCCCAAATCAAAATTTGGTAATACGCTTAAATTGTCATTCACAACTCTGCGTACTACTATGGAAGTGTGGAGGAAAATCTAACTTCTTTTTCTTCTCCTCTTTCCTCTTTTCTCTTTTTGTGGTTAAAAGATATATTTTTTTGAAGAGCGTAAAATAGATTTCATTAATTGCAAAGTTGCAACTAGAAAGAGAGACAAAAGAAAAAAGAAAAAATAAATTATATGAAAATTAGAGCATCCCAACTAAAAACAAAGTTTGAAAAAGTGGTGGAAGTCTTCCATTATGGTCAGAAAATATGGAAATGGATCTAGGTCTTCAACCCTTATATCCAGAAGAGATTTCTCTTCGTTTGGGTTTCAGACGAAGAGATCTGGATTATCCTGACCAAATTCAAGCGAAGGGGAATCCCCTTCGCCCGAATAGAGGAAGAGAGATGAGATGAAAAGAAATTTTGTTTTAACCATGTCTTAGGGTGAATAACAGATAATCTTAAACAACTTTAGACATTCCTTTAGAATTTTCCTGGGAAAGAAGTACCAAGAATAGAATGTCAAACTCTTGTCCCAATTAGTATTGAGTTTGACCAACTACAAACTTAACATGTGTAATTAGAATATTTGAAGAGAAGGGTAGTTTAGTCACTATATGGAACGAAAACTAGGGTTTCGTGTCTCCATGAATCTATGCCAACCTGTTTTTTTACTGCCTTTTGTCTCTAAAGTCTAAAATCCCAACCCCACACACACCCCCACTGTCGTGTTCTTGTTTTTTCTCTCAAAACATGGAGAGCACAATGATAATTGGATATCCACCACAGCTGCCGCCACCACCACAGCTGCCGCCACCACCACAGCTGCCGCCACCACCACCACCACCACCACCACCACCACCAACAAGAACAAGAATGCCAGAAGTGGGGGACAATGGTGTATTGTGTGAGATACTGAGCAGATGTTGTGTAAAATCATTGATGAGATTAAAGTGTGTATGCAAAGATTGGTATTTCTTAATAGAGCAAGACTCACACTTCATTAACCACTTACACTTTTCTCAATCAAGAAAAAATCCATATCTTCTCCTTTATCCAAATCCTCACGATTTTATGAATAAAACTAGTATGATCTGGTCCATCCATGGTGTAAGTTCTCCATCTTCTCAAACACTGCAAATTCCACCAGGTACATGTTATATGTTGACACCAATCAATGGTTTAACATGTCTTGTATACATTAACGACCCAGTTCATTATGGTGTTAGTATCTTGAATCTTGACACTCGAGAATCAACACCAATTCTTGAAACAAATATGTCAAAAGAATTGAAAAATAATAAAGATGAAGATCATGAAGATGGTTTGTATTGTCCCCGGTTTGGATTTGGATACGATCCCGAGTCCAAGGAACACAAAGTCGTATGCATATGGGATAAAGATAAATACACTCGTCGAAGAGTGGCTGCTGCTGCTGCTCGTCCAAGAGTTTGTGAGGTCTTAACCGTAGGGGACAATAAATGGAGAAGGATCGACGATGCCCCACCCAGTGATTACTTCGGATCTTCCCGTAATCATGTTTATGCTAACGGTGCTATTTACTGGCCCACGGACTACAATCTCGTGGAAGTTTTATGGGTATTTCATGTGGGGAGTGAGAAATTCAGATTAATTCAAGTCCCTAATCTCCTCTCCCGTGTATCTGATTTACATATACATGACGATTATTTCCATGTTGGATTACTAAATGTGGATCATCGTCTAGCTCTAGTACACACAATTAGACACAACAATAACAGGATGACTATCAACATGTGGGTGGTTGATGAAAAAGATAACTGGACTGAAGAGACTGTTTCAGTTATTACCGACAGGAAAGAAGATCAATTTCATTGTTTTCGAGTCATTAACGATAAAGTTGTGATAATTACAACCTCCCCAAGAGGCAGAGACAGAGCTACCATTGATAATCACTTCAATCTTTACTATTGCGACTGGGATAAAAATTCTACTTGCAGGAAGATTGAAATCACAACAGATACTATTGGTATTCAGATTCCTATAACTAAAAGTTATTATTTCTATAAGTCTACCACTTTAATCGAAACCCTTTTCCCTATTCAGGATCAGCAGACAAGTTTTTTTAAATAACTGAAAGTTACTATTATGATGCTTACTTTTGATTTTATTATAGAGTTAATTTCTATTTGGCCCCCTACTTTGTGACCAGCTTTCTTCATGACCCCCAATTTTTAATAAATTTAAATATTGTTCCTCTTTTTGTTTAAATGTCCTAAGTACCCTTCCTATATATGTTTTTTCAAAACAAAATTATTTTCAAAAAAGAAATTCCACCTCACTTACACCTCACATCTCTCTCCACCTCACATATCTCTCCACCTCACCTCTAGAGAGAGAGAGAGAGTGAAAAAAAAATTCAGGTCTCCGGCCATTTTCCGGCTGGCGATCTGGTCGGAGAAGACAGAGAGAGGGGTGGGGAGAGAGAGAGGTGAGGTGGAGAGAGAGTGAGGTGAGGTAAGGTGGAGGGTTTTTTATTTTTATTTTGAAACATATTCCCTATAAAATATGTTTCCCAAAAAAATTTCAAAATTTTATATATTCCATTTAAAATTTCACACCCCGGAAACTATTTAGCTTTCCTCAAAGGACTGGCCCAAACTTAACATGTGTAATTAGAGTATTCGAGGAGAAGGGTAGTTTGGTCACTAGAGGGAAGTAAAGCTAGGGTTTCGTGTCTCCATAAATCTGTGCCGACCTTACTGCCTTTTGTTTCTGAAGTCCAAAACCCCCACCCCACAGGCCCACACACACACTGACACACCTACTTTCTTGTTCTTGTTTTTTCTCTCAAAACATTGGAGAGCACAATGATAATTGGATATCAACTACCACCACCACCACCACCACCAGCAACAACATTGCCGGAAGTGGGGGATAATGGTGTATTGTGTGAGATACTGAGCAGATGTTGTGTAAAATCATTGATGAGATTAAAGTGTGTATGCAAAGATTGGTGCTTCTTAATAGAACAAGACTCACACTTCATTAATCACTTACACTTTTCTCAATCAACAAAACATCCATATCTTCTTCTTTATAGAAACCCTAACTATAAGCTGAATAAAACTAGTATCTTCTGGTCCATCCATGGAGTAAGTTCTTCATCTTTTCAAACACTATCAATTTCACCAGGTACATGTTCTATGTTGACACCAATCAATGGTTTAACATGTTTTATATACATGAATGACCTAGTAGTTCATTATGGTGTTAGTATCTTTAATCTTGACACTCGAGAATCAACACCAATTCTTGAAACATCGCTACCAAAAGAATTGAAAAATAATAAATATGAAGATGACTATTGTTGCTATGGTCCCCGGTATGGATTTGGATACGATCCCGAGTCCAAGGAACACAAAGTCATATGCTTATGGGATATATTTAGATACCCGTTGGGTTCTCCTCCTAGGGTTGATAGAGTTTGTGTGGTCTTAACTGTAGGGGACAATAAATGGAGAAGGATCGACGTTGCCCCACCCAGTGTTTGCTACGGAACTTCCACTGATTATGTTTACGCTAATGGTTCTATTTACTGGCCCACGGACTACAATCTCATGCGAGTCTTATTGGTATTTCATGTGGGGAGTGAGAAATTCAGATTAATTCAAGTCCCTAATCTCCTTCCCCGTATATCTAATTTAAGTACATATGATTTAGGTGTTAGATTATTAAATGTGGATAATCGTCTAGCTTTAGTACACACAAACAGACATGAAAATAACATGGTGACAACTATCAACATGTGGATAGTTGACGAAAAAGATAACTGGATTGAAAAGACTGTTTCAGTTATTATTGGTAGGAAAGAAGATTGGTTTTATTGTTTTCGAGTCATGAACGATAAAGTTGTGATAATTACAACCCCCAGAGACAGAGATACCATTGATTATCACTTCAACTTTTACTTTTGCGACTGGGATAAAAATGCTACTTGCAAGAAGATTGAAATCACAACAGATACTATTGGTAGTCGGATTCATACTGAACGACATGATTTCTACTATATTACCACTTCAATCCAAACCCTTCTCCCTCTTCAGGATCGACAGACAAGTATTTTTTTAAATAAGTGAAAGTTACTATTATGACACTTTTGATTTTAATATATAGATTAGTTACTTATAATATTGTTATTACTATGTTTTGTGTAGATAATTCATCTGGCTGTTATCCAAGAATAATCCATAGCTAACTCTTGTTTACGATGAATGTGCTTATGACTTCATCTAGGAAAAACTTGCTCTGTATTCACCCCAATAATATTAGATTTATCTCTATTAATAAGCAGTCCTGTAAGAGATTCGAATTGTTGAAGAACCATATTAAGAGCTTGAACTTGTTCAATCTTAGGTTCCAGAAATATCACTGTATCACCCGTGAATGGGAGATGAGAAATCTCACTCCCCTGACAATTGACCATGAGCGTATGTAATCTATTGGATGTTATGGCTTCTTTCATTAGCCCAGAAAAGACCTCACCTACTAGAATGAAGACAAATGTAGAGAGGGATTGCCTTGTCGCATCCCTTTGAAGCTTTTGAAGAAAGCACTCTATTTCCCATTGATCAAGACTGAAAAATGAGTTGGATCCATGCCTTGTTTAACCCATCTTTTCCATCTCCAATTAGAACCCATATTCTCCGATACTTTGTCTATAGAAACCCAACGAACATTATTGAAGGCCTTCGCTATGTCGATGTTGAAGATCAGACCAGGGGATTTCAATTTAGTCATAGACTCTATCATCTCTGAGGCTATGAGAATTGATTCTAGAATCTGTCTATTGGGAACAAAAGCACCTTGTGTGTCTGATACGAGCTTGGAAAGAAAAGGTTTTAATCTATTGTAAAGTACCTTAATGAAGATCTTGTGGGTTGCATTATTGACACCAATCAATGGTTTAACATGTTTTATATAATTTGGCCTATTTCATCATAGTATTAATATCTTTAATATCAGCACTCGAGAATCAACATCAATTCCAAAAACATTGCTAACAAAAGAATTGAAAAATAATGAAGATGAAGTTGGTTTAATGTTCCTCGTCCGCGGTATGGATCTGGATACGATCCTGACTCTAAGGAACACAAAGTGGTATGCATATGGGGTAACCCTATATGCAAAGCCTCTCCTCCAGGGGTTAATAAAGTTTGTAATGTCTTTTTTATTTTTCTTGTTGAAAGGAGGTCTTAAGTGTAGGTGGCAATAAATGGAGAAGGATCGACGATGCCCTACCGAGTGGTTACTACGGACCTTCCGGAGATCCAGTATATGTTAATGGTGCTATTTACTGGTTCATGAACTACCATCTCATGGAAGTCTTATTAGCATTTCATGTGGGGAGTGAGAGATTCAGTTTAATCCAAGTCCCTAATATCCTCCCTCGTAAATCTAATGAAAATCTACATGATTTAGGCGTTCGATTATTGGATGTGGATCATTGTCTAGCTCTTGTACAAACAACCAGACGCGAAAATAAAACGGTCACGATCAAGATGTGGATAGTTGACAAAAACGGTAACTGGATTGAAGAGACTGTTTCAGTTATTATTATTGGTAGGAAAGGTCGTTTTCATTGTTTTCGAGTCATGAACGATAAAGTTGCGATAGTTACGACCACCACAGCCACAACTACAATTGATAATCTCCTCTTCAATATATAAAAAAGTTCATGTGTATTTTATGTAATTTAAGTAAGGGTAAAAGTGAACTTTTACAAATATTTTACATTCTTATTCTTATACGAACCAAACACCTAATTGGGAATATGTTAGGAATCAAATTCTCATTCCTGGTCAAACCAAACATCAAACTACATTAATTTGATTCTTTTTACGGGAATGTGATTCCTGGGAATCATTCCATTCCCACGCGCCAAACATGGCCTTAGAGTATTTGAGAAGAAGGGTAGTTTGGTCACTAAAGGGAAGTAAAGCTAGGGTTTCGTGTCTCTATAAATCTGTGCCAACCTGTTACTGCCTTTTGTCTGTGAAGCCTAAAACCCCCACCCCACACACACACTGCCACACCTACTTTCTTGTTCTTGTTTTTTCTCTCAAAACATGGAGAGCGCAATGATAATTGAATATTATCAACCACCGCTACCACCGCCGCCACCACCACCAGCAACAACAATGGCAGAAGTGGGGGATAATGGTGTATTGTGTGAGATACTGAGCAGATGTTGTGTAAAATCATTGATGAGATTAAAGTGTGTATGCAAAGATTGGCGTTTCTTAATAGAGCAAGACTTACACTTCATTCACTCACACTTTTCTCAATCAATAAAACATCCATATCTTCTTCTTTATACAAACCATAACCATCATCTGGGTCAAACTAATAGCTTCTTGTCCGTCCATGGATTAAGTTGTTCATCTTCTTTTCAAACAGAAACAATTTCACCTGCAGATAGAGGTTATATGTTGAAACCAGTCAATGGTTTAACATGTTTTATATACCGTAACTCAGGTCATCATGGTTGTAGTATCTTTAATATCAACACCAGAGAATCAACACCAATTCTAAAAATATCATTGAAAAATAATGAAGATAATCCCCACTATGAATTTGGATACTATGGATTTGGATACGATCCGGAGGCCAAGGAACACAAAGTCGTATGCATAAGGCTTGATAGAGTTTGTGAGGTCTTAACTGTAGGTGACAATAAATGGAGAAGGATAGATGATGCCCTACCCGGTGATCTCTACGGAACTTGGAAAGATTATGTTTATGTTAATGGTGCTATTTACTGGTCAATGAAATACAATATCATGGAAGTCTTATTGGTATTTCACGTGGGGAGTGAGAGATTCAGATTAATCCAACTCCCAGCTGATAATATCCTCCTCCCCCGCTCGATAATAAATAATAAACGTCTGTATGATTTAGGCGTTCCATTATTAAATGTGGATCATCGTCTTGCTCTAGTACACACAACCAGACACAACAATAACAAGGTGACTATCAAGATGTGGATCGTTGACGAAAAAGATAACTGGATTGAAGAGACTGTTTTAGTTATTATTGGTAGGAAAGAAGATCGGTTTCATTGTTTTCGAGTCATGAACGATAAAGTTGTGATAGTTACAAAATCAAGAGCCAAACCTGCCAGTGATAATCTCTTCTTCAATGTTTACTATTGCAACTGGGATAAAAATTCTACTTGCAGGAAGATCGAAATCACAACAAGTACTATTGGCGGTCGGATTCCTATTACTAAATATCACCATTTCTATAATTTTACAACTTCAGTCGAGACCCTTCTCCCTCTTCAAAATCAACATACAAGTATTCCTTAAATAACTCAAGCTTACTATATATTATGATGCTATATTTCAACAAAAAAAAAATATATTATGATGCTTACTTTTGATTTTATTGTATATTAGTTTCTTCTAATATTATTAATATATTCTAGGTTTTGTGTAGATAATTCATCTGGCTTGTATCCAACAACCCATAGCTAACTCTTATACTTCCCCATTTTTATTAGTATTCATAACCAATGAAGTATTAATTTTCATTCTCTTTACCAAATCTTTTTTATTTATCAAACTTATACCCATTTCTTCTAATTCTATATTGTGTGCAAGATAAAGGCCACAATTATATTTTGGATATCACACATCACACATGGTAAAGGTGAGAAACTTAATTTTCCACTTTCTTTCAAATTACTAATGTTTGATAACTTCATAAAAATATTGTGTTTCTTTTCTTGAAAAAAGTTTGATTTTTTCCTTCCATTTTTTTTCACATGAGCATAATAAAAACCTAAGAGTTGAGACTTTATCCTAGGAGTTAGTTTCTTCTTCTTAAATTCCAAAATAATACTACGTGGGAATAAAAACCTCTTCAAATTAGATAAGCGATACTTGGTTCCTCGAGAAACAATAGCGATTCCTATAAGCTAAGTCTTCTAATAGGTATGATGGCCAAAGAAATAATTCCAATATAAAGACTGAAATGTAGAGCATCATTATTCCATAATATTTATAAAAATTGGGTCGTGCTTAGTCTGTAATTGCTATAAAGGGGTCTTGGGAGATTTCATTGTATTTTTATAACAATTACGGGAGGCCCCTTGGTCTCCCTTAATCTCTCTGATTCCCCAGGGTGTAGGGAACCGTACTACCTGATGCAATGTCGAAGATACTGCCTTCATTGCGTGGATCCATGGTCTGCCTAGGATCATGTTGTGGACCGACAAAGAGTCCAACACCACGAATGTGGTCGGCAAGTTGAGTCCTCCAGCATAGACAGGTAGAGATACTTCCCCCAAGGTTTGCTTCTGTTCACCACTAAAGCCAATGAGTAAGGTCGATCGACGACATATGCTTGTCTCGTCTAAACCCATACCCTGTAAAGCATGTAGAAACAGTACATTAGCGGATGATCTATTATCAATTAAAATTCTCTTTACCAGAACGTTAGCAATTGTAAGAGATAGGACGAGAGCGTCAAGGAGGGTTGACGAGCCCTGTGACTTCGTTGTCTACGAAGCTGAGGATTTCATCAGTACAAGCTGGTGATGGAGCATCAGTTGCGGGGGTATGAGCTATCCTTGCGCTCCTCTTGCCGGTTGAATGGCTGACTCCGCTTACTTCCGAACCTCCAGTGATCATCGAGCATGTCCTTATTGGGATCGGCGGCTCTGGCTCCTTCATTTGTTCGTCCCTACGTGTCAGCCTCTTCTTTCCTTTGTATTTTAGCAGGCCCGCGAGGTGCCCTCTTTTTAGAGCTCTGCTACCTCCAATCGCAGGGTTATACAATCTCCAGTAGTATGTCCATGATCTGAATGAAACTCGCACCACTTGGAGTTGTCCCTTTTGTCGATTGGAGTTTTGATCTTACCTGGCCATCTCACGGTGTTGCCCATACCTTTCATTACAGATATTACTTCGCTGGGTTCAACATTGAGGTTGTACTCTAAAAGTCTTGCCCTGGGAGGAGCATGGACCTTCTCGTCAGGTCGTCTGGATGGAGGATCTAGAGGTCTCCTGTTTTCCCTTTGGTTTGGACGCCTTGCTGGGTATGGGTCTTTGTTGCCTCTGTGTTGCGGCCTGCGATCGGGTCCCCGGGATCGTCGATCGCTAGATTGGTCGTCATAGGGATACCCTTTGTTTCGGTGGGTCTTGTCTTCTTCCCACCTGATCTCCTACCAAGCTCTGGATAGTATGTCATCAAGGGTCGTACAGTTGAACTTGGTCAGCTCTTTGTACAACTCTCCGTCATGTAGGAGCCCCTTCCTGAAGGCATCCACAGCTATCTCGGTGTTGCAGTACGGGATCGACACCTTCTCCCTGTTGAATCTTCCCACGTACTCTCTAAGAGGCTCGCCAGATAATTTCTCTATCTTCTTGCTATTGGCGAACTGCTCAACAAAGGGATCAGTCAGTTGTGTGAAAGACGAAATACAGTTGTTAGGAATATTAGTGTACCACTGCAGGGCTGGGCCAACGAGGCTTGAGCCGAAGCTCTTACACATGCAGGCCTCTCTTAGGTCTCTTGGTATAGCAGCTGTAAACATATGTTGCTTGTAAGATGCAATGTGGTCAGCTGGGTCAGACGTACCATCTTACATCTTCATATTTGGGAAGGAAAACTTTCTGGACATTTCAACGAGAGTTATGTCATCTACGAATGGTGAATCGGCATAACTTTGGGGCAGATTCTTTTTAAATGGAGTCGGAACCCCAGGTATGCGTGTAAGTAAAGCATCTAGGTCTGCTAGCCTTTTAGCCAAGCTCTGCTCTAGAGAATTATTTCTAAGGGGGTACGGGTGTGTAGGGATGTAAGTCCCGTTAGCCTGCAACATAGGTACAATAAGTAAGCGAGGAAGAGCAGAGGAGTGAGGTGCAGCCGTGGTCTGCGTTGTTGGATGTTGGTTGTCATCCAGGTCTCGTTGAGTGACTGGTCGGCTTGAGGTACCGCCCACTTCTGTCCTGGTTGACTGCTCCGGAGCTGTTGAGCGGAGGATTGGTTGGTTCGCCATGCCCCTACTTCAGTGGTCCTTTCAGCCCGTTCTTCGAGATTCAGCTCTGTCTGTCTAGGGGCAACTGGTCCTCGAGGTGGTACGGCTACAGATAGCTCCGTGATCTTTTTTTTGTAGTAATTGATTCTCGACTCTGACCAGGATGTTCTCTTCTTCCAAGGCTCTGTACCGTTGCGTGTTCTCTTGCATTTGAGTTGTTAGCATTGCAAGTTGGGATGCTACGTCGAGTGGAGTGTTGGTCATCTCTTGTGCCATTTGGGTAAGCTCAGTAATTAATAGTCGGCCCCCTCATTCTAGCGCCAAATTGTGAGGGTAGGAAATCGCGGGTCAAAAAGTCAGCTGGACCGGGTCGTTGACCGGATGTCGAACCTTCACCTGTTAATAATTTTTGCGGACACCGACGACATCTTTGGGTTCAACCTGTGATAAAAGAGACAAGAACACACGCGACCGTGAGGTCTTAGGGGACACCAGGATGGTGCCGGCCTAAGGGGGCTCCGACGGTCAAGTCAGTAAGCTTGCAAGAGAAGTAAAGAGTACGTGAACGATGTCTTTGGAATGTTATCGTTGGTTGGATAATAGTCGGAGTTTAGGCACGGCTCGTAGAGTGGCCGGAGCTCGCTCTCTACGGGTTGACTGACTTATTGGAGAGAGGGTGTGTCAAAGTACTCGTGGATGAGACAACCCTGTCGAGATAAAGTGGTCCGCTTACTTCGTCAGGAGAGAGAAAGACGGGTCGTCCTCCTTTGATGAGTAGTTGTAGGAAAGATAAAGATAGGTCGTCCTCCTTTTGATGGTAAGTCGACCTCCTTTGATGAGTAGTCGTCAGGAGAGAGAAATATGTGTCGACCTCCTTTTAATCAATCGTATGTGGTTCAGTGGACACTTGATTAGCCGATCATAGGGAAGGGACAAGACAATGGTGGTGATGGAAGTGTTGTAGACGACTGATTGGTCCCTCTGTATGAGAGAGAAAATGAAGGGTAGTCTCACCGTCTTTCCTTGGTTATCAAGTCTTTAAGACAAAGAAAGATCACTCGTCTTCCGTGAGTAGGTGATCGTTTAGGAGAGAGAAGGATCACTCGTCTTCCTTGAGCAGGTCTTAGTCGACTGCCAGTGGTTTGGATGATCGATGTGAGTGAGGACGGAACTTTTTATCCAGAGCTGGATGCACTTCCGTACTTTGGCCTGCGAGCGAGGACGAACCTCTTTATCCGGAGCTGGAAGTGCTTACGTATTTCAGCCAGGTGAGGGTGGACCTCTTCCTTCGGGGCTGGAAGCGCTCCTTTGCTTTGGCATTGCTTCGAGGTGTCCGAAAATAAATAGGTCGGGTCCATTAGTCATTAGTTCATGCGCTTTGTCACTGAGTAAATTCATTAATCGTGAATTCATTGGGGCACTCTTGGTGACGTATTTTAGTCCTTACAATATTCAAGTTCTATAATCAAAGATTTACATTCCCAAGAGATCGAAAATGAGACCTTCACGGAGTAAATGTAGTGCAAATTGGGCTACCAGTTGTTGACTCTAAAACACAAAAAACCGGCCTCAGGTAACGATAAAACGTATACTTTTCGTATTTTAGCTAATTTAATTATAGAGCCTAATGAGTAAGTAAGCTGTAAGCATGGTTTGGGTAGTAACCCTAGAAAATGGCAAGATTCTGACAGGAACCGGTTTTCTGCTATACTATATTATTTTTATTATGGTCAATCCCACTTCGGCTACTAATTTATGACCCATTAGAAAATTTAGCCCTCACATTTGCTTATTATTTCAGTTAAGCTCACAAGACTATGTCCTGGTTAGTTAAATGTAACCGTCAATATTTTGTTTCCCTTTACACTCTTCCTTTCAAAAGTATTACCTTCATTTTCTTTTATCTTTCTCTAATCGGAAACTAGCCATCGACGACAGTCAGTCAACCAACAACCGACGACTAGTGTAAGATTCATTTTCTTTCCCCTTTTTCTCCTGAAGCCCACCACCACCGTGCCGCCACTACTACCATATCCAACTCTATCTCTTTTCTTCCTCTCACCACCAACACCATTATCATACTTTCCATCTTGTCTCATTTTCTCTAATGAAATTAAATCTTCGCCCTGGCCCACCGATATTTTTTTCTTCAAGTCAGTCGCCCACCGATAGCTAGCTGGCCATCGTCACAAGTTGGTTTTCCATCCGAAACAAATAAAAAGGACAAATTTCCTAAAAGTGAGATTAAAAAAATATTGACGGTTAAATTTAATTATAGAATCATAGTCGCTGGGACCAATTAAATTACGTCTCGGGCGTAGATTTAGAGAGAGAAAATTTTAAACTTTTTCTCTCTAGATATATGCCTGACACATCAGCCGGCCGGGATTTAGTCAGGAGATGTACCGGGCGTAGCATCATTAATAAGAGAAATAAGTAGACCAAATATTTTAGTTGGTAAAAAATTGGGACCAAATTGGAATTGACCCACTTATTCTCTACTCGACCTTCTTCTATAAGCAAAAGATTCTTGAGAAAGGAATGTTTTTCAAGAAATCCAGCTTTTGCTGAATTGTTGTTTGTCTCTCTAATCTTTTCTATCAGCGTTCTATACGCGGCTCCTCCCTTTTCCGATTCCCTTTTAAATCTCTCTCTCTCTCTCTCTCTCTATATCTTTCTTTCTCTTTCAGTGTTTCTCTCTCTAGAAACTAAACATGGGATTCAGACAAAAGTTTATTCTCCTCGTCTTCATCCTGTCACCCTTTCTCTCTCTACAAATCTGTTTCTCTCAACCCACACCCACAGCACCATCACCAGCCTCTGATACTTGTAATGGCGTCTTCTTATCTTACATTTACACCTCCGGTGAACGTCTTCCTCCTCTTAATTCATCAAACCAAGCTTATAAATTTCAATCTACTGCTACTATTCTCAATAATGGGGTTGATGATTTGAATGGTTGGAAATTCTTTGTGGGTTTCCAACATGAGGAAATTTTAGTCTCTGCTGGTGGTTCTGTTGTCTTAGCTGATGGAACTAGTCTTCCTGCTAAAGTTGGTAATGGTACTGTTTTTGCTGGTTTTCCTTCAACTAATCTAAAAAGTGCCATTGATACTGCTGGAGATTTGAGTCAGATGGAAGTTCAGATTCAATTAGTGGGTACCCAATTTGGGGTTAAGCCTCCTTCTATTCCTATGCCATCCAATATCTCTCTTGTCAATGATGGCTATTCTTGCCCTAAACCCACTATGCAAGGTATATATGATCAAATGTTTAATTTTATTATTTTTATCTTTTTCTTTTCCTTTATGTGGTTCTGTTTTAGGGTTTTAAAGATGGGTTTTTGAGAGTTAATTGTAGATTATATATTTTTTGAATTGTAATAGTATACTTTTGTTTTCATCCGTTTTATATGGTTGGGATTTTGAGGAACTCAAAGAAGAAAAGGTTTTTGGTGGTTTTTTAAGTGGATTCTTTAGAATTTGAGGGTTGGAATAGAATATATTCATTTTGGTTTTGGCCAGATAGCTAGGACAACAGTCATAGAAAACATACTGGTACTTTCAACTTGATAATTGGCTAAGTGGGCAGTTTTGTTTTCTATTGTTTTCTTGTAGGCAATGTTTTAAAAAACCTTTTTCCGCCTCAAGGCGGCTTGCTTCGGGAAAGCAAAGCACCAATTTTGATGCGTATGCCTTGAGGCGGAGATAAACTGTATAATTTTGATGTGTATGCCTCGAGGCGGAGATAGACTGTATGTCTATATCGCCTCAAGGCGTAAGCATCTACCGAATTTTACAATATGGCCTCTGGGCACCTTTTATATCATGTAATCCATTAACCAAAAAACAAACACATGAAATGATATCTGTATCTCAATGGTGATCTTGTAGGATCACAAAATGAGAATGAGAGAGAACGGAGATGTTTGTTCCACCTATGGATTATTTTACTCCTTTTATTTCCATGTGCTTGTAAAGAGCTTTACGAGGACTAACTATTGACAATAAAAGAGCTTACTGGTTGGTTTTAGTTAGAATCTTTCATCGTACTTCACGGAGTTAAATCATGTTTTTCTATTTATTTTGTAATTTCTGCAGGTAAGAATCAGATGCAAGTTTGTTGCATCAAGGACCCTAATTTTGTGGTAAACACCACTGAAGTAGAGTTCCTACCACGTCAAAAAGGAGATATCACGATCTCTTATGACGTTACCAGAACTTATTATACATATTATTGGGCTCAAGTTACTATGGCATTGCATAATCCACTTGGTCGACTCGATAATTGGAAGTTGAGTTGGGATTGGATGAGAGAAGAATTCATCGTCAGCATGAAAGGGGCTTATCCATCTATTGTAGATTCAACTGATTGCATCTATGGCCCTCAAGGAGTTTACTACCAGGAACTCGATTTCTCTAACGTTCTCAATTGTCAGAAAAGGCCCACAATCATTGATCTCCCTCTGACCTTAACAAATGACTCGATCCTTGGAATGATCCCTTTTTGTTGCAGGAATGGAACAATTTTACCACCTGAGATGAATCCGAACCAGTCTAAATCGGTATTCCAAATTCAAGTTCAGAAAATGCCTCCAGATCTCAACAGGACTCAACTTATTCCGCCACAAAACTGGAAGATCAGTGGCATAACAATGAACCCAGATTACCAATGCGGCCCACCAATTCGTGTTAGCCCAAGTCAGTTTCCGCAACAAAATGGGTTATCGGTTAACACAACTGCAGTTGCTAGTTGGCAAGTTGTCTGCAATATTACAAAACCGAAAGGATCAACCCCGAAATGTTGTGTTTCATTCTCAGCATATTATAACGATTCTGCTATTCCGTGCAAGACTTGTGCTTGTGGATGCCAGAAAAGCCCAAGTTCAACCTGTAGTGCCACTGCACCAGCTATGATTCTTCCACCTGATGCTCTTCTAGTTCCTTATGCTAACAGGACTGGTAAGGCTAAAGCTTGGGCTGAAATCAAACATAGATCAGTTCCGGACCCATTACCATGTCCTGATAACTGTGGGGTTAGCATAAACTGGCATGTGTACACAGATTATACCCAAGGTTGGACTGGAAGAGTCACCCTTTTCAACTGGGGTGAAACCAACTTTGCCGACTGGTTTGCTGCCATGGAATTCAAAAATGCTGCTCCTGGTTTTCAAGCAATGTATTCATTTAACGGTACTGTTCTGAATTCAACTGCAAATAATAATACAATTTTTATGCAAGGTCTTCCGGGTTTGAACTATCTTGTAGCAGAACAACCCGGAGATGACCCATCGAAGGATCTTTCAGTTCCGGGGAAGCAACAATCGGTTATCTCATTTACGAAGAAGATGACTCCTGGAATTGATATAGCTGGTGGAGATGGGTTTCCAACTAAGGTTTTCTTTAATGGGGAAGAATGTTCTCTTCCTTCTATTCTTCCTACAGGAGTTGGTAATAGAATAAGTTCTACTAGTAGTATTTGGGTCTTTGTTTGTGGTGTTTTGGCCTTCATTTTGATGCAACAATAACAAGAAATTGCTGACTTGTTTCAGTTTTGATGATGAAATGGGAGAAGACAGATCCAAGTATTTTGTTATCTGTTCTTTTCCATTAAAGATGAATACAGATATGTAACTTTTTGTTTTGTTAAATTTTAGGAATTAGATCTTTACAGACTTACACAGTATGAAATCAGTTGTCTACATTTTTACTTGTATATTGAATTCGAATCCCTACCAAATTTTTAATTTGATTGAATCAGTGTTTTTTTTTGTTGTTTGATTGAATCAGTGGTCTTTTTCTTTTCCCAAAAGAAGATTGTTGACATTAAGTTGGGTTTATAGGGTTTGAGAAAGTGTAAAGAATAAAAAAAAATGGAAATGCTTTCAATGAGAGTTGAACTCATGACCATTTTTACTTGTATATTGAATTCGAATCCCTACCAAATTTTTAATTTGATTGAATCAGTGTTTTTTTTTGTTGTTTGATTGAATCATTGTTTTTTTGTTGTTTGATTGAATCAGTGGTCTTTTTCTTTTCCCAAAAGAAGATTGTTGACATTAAGTTGGGTTTATAGGGTTTGAGAAAGTGTGAAGAATAAAAAAAAATGGAAATGCTTTCAATGAGAGTTGAACTCATGACCTCCCGCTTACTAAACGGGTGCTCTAACCAACTGAGCTATGAAAGCTGCTTGTATATTTATGATACAATAGTAATTCACATCCTAAATTGATTGATCAAATAAAATTTTATTGCTTGAAATCCTAAAACAATAGAAGTTTAAAGACACCAAGACTCTAAAACAAGTAAAATTTAGAAATTGTTAAAACTAGGAAAATAGAAAATCCTTGCCTAGGTCATCTTAAAAGCACTTTTTTTGGGGGTCCATCTATTGGAACCTACGGTCCCTTAGCAATGCGAGCACAACCACCTCGTCGATACACAATTTTCAATATATTATAAGCCGCGAGCACAACCACCTCGTCGATACACAATTTTCAATATATTGTAAGCCTTAATCAGAGGTCGTGTGCAAAAGTTACGACATTTTAGTGAAGAGGTGCCGCAATCCCACTTAGCATGCCATAAAATGTCCATGTTGTAGTGTTTGTTGCATCAGCTAGTCATACATTTAAGTAAAATCCGTCCGACCGTAGTAGCTTATAATATGTTGCCCCTTTTATTCCACAACAATAAATGAAAATTGAGAGAAAAGAACACATAAAAACCAGAAACTGCTAATATTTATTTGATGAAGTTAATATGCTTCTATTATTGGGTGACTTTTTCCATTTGATAAATTTGTATTCATAAAGCAATTGATACAGCTAGAAGAAAAATATCCCTACACATTATCCCCTTGGGACATAAAAAAAATAGGAAGGAAAAATACAACACCATCCATGCTTGTTTCAGAAGTATCAATCTTTTTCATATCAATATATTTTTTTTTCTTTAACCTAAATTTCGCACTCGCTTGATCTGGCGACTCAGACGGTTACTCCATTCTCACCTATAATGGCAATTTAGGATTCTTTTTTTCCTCTGTGAAGGCGACGAACAAGATTCAGTCCGAGGACATCTTTTCCAACTCTCTACTCTATCGCTCTTTGTAGAAATGATGAACTCGGTGCTTCCTTCTCGCCACCTTAAAGAATTTGTCCGTGTAAACGTTCACAGTGGCGGAAAAATGTTACCCAGAGATAATGATTTACGACTAAGGTGTAAGTCAGAAGAGAATAGTCTTGAGGATTAAGAGAACCAGCATGACAAAACACATGATCACCAGTACCGTGGCACACGTTACTATTCCTCCTTTCCTCTGTGCTCTATCTGCCTGCAAATCCAAAACCAAATAAAGATTAGGAGTTCATCGAAATTGTGTGCTAAACCGTATGCTTACAAAGAAGTAATAGTGGACCTTTTGAAGTTGTTTATAGCCTTGCTCGACAGTAGCTGAAACGTTTTGAATATTGTAGTCTATTCGATCAACGATTGTTCCCTGCTTAGAGATATATACGTTAGCCCTACAGAATCACAGAAGTGTGTTTAGTCTAGAAAGATAGGCAGCATCTAACCTGATCTATCACAAGGACTGAGAGATCCTTCATGATTTGAGCAAGCTCATTCACTGATTCCACAACCTAAAAAATAGGAACTCGGGTTTAGTAATGTAGGAATATAAGATACATCTTGGATCAGACAAGGTGATACTATTGTTGAATTCAATGTTTAAACAACGGTAAAGTGGTGGTTTAAACAACGGAAAAGGCTGTGTTTCTCAAATAACAGCAAAAAAAAGGTAATGGCAGAGGAGTGCTAAAAATGGCTGCTGTTCTGTTTTAACAGCAGTATTTAAAACACTGGTTGAAACTTGAAAAGGTTTGCCATTAAAATGGTTTCTAATCGATCCAATAAAGAGTGAACCATTTACCTGATTGATCTCCCTCTCTCGTTCTACAGTGAATGCTTCGCTTTTCTTTAATCTTGACATTTGGTACTCACTGAAACCCTGAGTTGAAAATCATATTGACCTCAGAAACAATTCACATGGACTCTGATATTGTAACGCGTAATAGTTATGCTTACTACATCGTAAAAGAAATGTCAACTGTGACAGTGAAGAAAACACAGAACTAAATTCAGAATCTGAAAGAAGATGAGTAGCTTACCATATCACTAAAATCATCATCTTCCACCTTAGATTTTCCATTCACATTCATCTCCAAGTCTACCCCATCTTGACCCTATACCACAAAGCATTAGAAAATCAGAAGCCGCGACATCCTAGTTAACTAAACATCAAATAGGTTGAAGGTAAAAATAGATAGGACTAATTACTAAATTATTTTAAAAAAGAAGTCCAAGACATGAGTCGGACTTCAGAGTCTCGAATCTTCAATGGCTCTCCCAATTAACCTCAACTACCAATTCGGTTGTTCTCCTCCGTTGACTCAAGTTGATCTTTCAGTTGATTTCCTTCATATGAGCAGCTTTGGTTTACGACGCCTTTAAGACCATACCATTCAAAACATTATTATGCTTGTCTTATGCATTTCAAGGATAACGGATCAGTAAATTGCCAACTGATCCGTTCTGGTTGTTGTTTCAGATGTGACACATTATGTGTTTTACTTTGAGTTTGATCATGCTAAGATCTACTTTTGTGTTGGTAAGCCTCTCCCAGGCAGTGGCGTGAATCCACTTGTCCAACAGATTTCTTGAGTGTCACGGGTTTATTTATGACACGAGACAACATGCCGCATGGGTCTATCTATGACTAAAGCCTCTTTCTTTTAGTCCTAAACCCGCGATTTGACTAGATCGTTATCTTTAAATTTTCATTTGCTTCTTCTTACGTCTTTTTCTTGTTATGTCCTACATTTCGTCTTATTTAGTACAATTGTACAAATATATTATAAGGGGGAGGGAGCATAAGATACGAAACAAAAAAAAAAAAAAGGAAAAGGTTAACCAAACCTCCTCTTTTTGCTGCCTTAGACGTTTCAAATAAGTGGACTGCTTCTTCCGGAGCTCCACCGAGAGGCTCTGAAGATCAGTCGCAAGAGAGCGCTGTACAAAAAACATAGAACTGTGGTCAGTGTAACCAGTGAAAGTTTCTATAGACACTTTCCTTCAGATGCTAGAGAGCTTAGCTTCGATAATTATCATTTAGATCACCAAGGATACATAATTGCTGACAAAAGATCCCAAAGAACTACTTTTACCACAAATTAGTACCATTGTACCAAAACTGAGAAGAGAAGACACGTGCACAAATGACCCAGTGAATCCTAATAAAAATCATCCTAGTTAGTTCATATTCTTTGCTAGTAAGAGAAATTAGAAGCTGGAGACTGCAACAAACATTGCAATTTTTTGACAGGCTAAACAACTAGGAACCAATTAAATGTCATTATCAATAAGACTTACAGTAACATAAAGATCTTCAGAAAGGGAATCTATATGAGTGTACTGAAATACAAGCTTTGATGGACTACTACTTCAACTCGTAAACCCAAAATGTAAGGGTTATTATCTCATACCTGCACATTTTTCCTAACATTTGAATCCTCGGACGAATCACTTGCAGAGAATTTCCGTAATCTCTTCTCGGATTTTCTTAATAGATCTGTTATCTCATGGGTAAGAACCTCGATTGCACGTTGATCCTCTTTACCGTCCCCAAAAGAGGGCATTAAAGCCTTTGCATGAGCCTTGACTAACTCTGACATTTTCACCCGTGCTCGTTGCATATTTGCAGCTATTTCTTCTGAAATATCTACCCAAACTGGAGGTAACCCCACTGTAAGTGCACCGCTACTGCAATTAGCAAACGACATTATCTATTAGAGTTTTATAATTTATAAATTAGCAGGAGCAAATTACTAGGAGTGTGCTTATATTTTTCTCGCTAAAGATGTCTAGAAACTTAAACCATTAAACTTTCAAACAGCAAAATTATTCTTCAACAGCATTCTGCGACTGGTTGTTGCATTAATATCAACTGACTAGTTAATAGTTATTAAACTAATATGTATCATCTGTAAAGCAGATCCCAATAGACCACTAGGTTGAAACAGGCGGGTGACTGGGTGACACGTTTACTATAAGGTAGTGAATGGAGTTAGTCTCGTTAATGTATTCTACAACTTTATTTTGGAATTTAAATGTAAGCCGCAACTTATATATTTGAAAGAGAATATATAGTATAGTATAGTATAGTATAACACTCTAATCCCAAGGCAAAGCAATGTCAATTTGCATCAAGAAGGATTTACGTGTTATTCTTTCTACTAGTTCATTCCTTTGTCGCTACCAATAATTGCAATAAGAAAAATCTTAATGTCACTTCACAATGGATGATAATGTTTATAAGCTAAATGTCACCTTTTTTTTATCTTTTCTAACTCCCTCTTTTCTTAACTCCCTTTTTCCTTCTTAGTAACTTCAAGCACATTAGCTTCGAAGACTAACGGACTTACAGATTTTGAGTGTCAATAAATCATTTCGAACAATTCGTATAAAATCAATTGAATGTTCACATTCACAAGTTTCTTTTCTAGGTCACTAAATAGATACACCTAATTTGCTCAAAAGCATCTATCCTTCTCAACTCCAACAATATAATGTGGCTCAAGATTTTGCAAATTTTTTTTTTCTGTCAGCTAACATTGCAGCAACCAGTATCTGCAATTAACCTAATTCCATGAAAGAAGTGTCTTCTATGACTAATAATTATCTGGAACTCAAAAAAATATTAACAGGTGATTGTGATCCCATAAACAAATCTGAAGAAACTAAGCCATCAATTAAGCAATTTTAATCACACAGAGTTCCTATTGGAATTTGAATTTAAACTAGAAATACAAAATCTTAATTTCAGAAGTTCTTATTTTGAATATAATGTACAAAATTTAGGGTTTCTGATTTCTAGAAAGGAATTCAAAAAAACCTACCTTGAACTACCTGGATCTTCGGTCCCAATACGAACATACGACCGATTCTGATTTAAAAACGAAGAGTTCACCATTTCGATGACCGGACCACCGGAGGTAGAAGAAGATGGCGACGATGAAGATATTGTAGGAACACGAACAGTTCTTAAAGCATCTCTGTACTTTCTGTACATAGGAGTTCGATTTCTCGTCGCCATTACAAATAATGAAATGAAAGTTTAGATCTTTTCTTTATACAACAGATCTGACAATGGTGATAGAGAAGAAAGTATGAATTTCTAGAGAGAGAGAGAGAGAGATCTAATTAGTTGAGTAATAATCTCTGAAGCTTTTAATTAGTTGGTTCATTCTCCTACCAAAAATTCCTTGTTGATTTTTTTTCCCCCCGATGAACAAATCTTGTATGCGCCAGCTGCCCTCAACATAAATACATGCCCCAACTGGGCAAAAGCTTAAACTCCTCCAACTACTAGGAAGGGGTTATTCAGACACTCATCTCCTATTGAGTGATAACAAGACGACCCTCTCAAAATAAAAATATGTTTCGGGTTCGTACACGATTTCAACTTTTCTGTCAAATATCGCGTAATTGTTTTGTGTGCTACTGAGTCAAATATAGGTCAATTTTGACCGATAAAAATCATCTAATTGATCCAGACGACACGTGTGAAATTCCTGAATATACACACGCGAGACCTTGACTAAACAAACAGAGACGTTAATTTATAAGAACTTCGTCACCTAAACTGGACATCGTCATGATTCTCCTAGACACCTCGAGCTCAATCGCGACTTAAAGGCCAACAAAAAGGAGATTCTAATCAAATCTACAACCTGGACCATCTAACGAGACGTTTGCATAAGTATGCTCCTCCACACCTTAAATTTTGTTGTGTCTGATAGAATTTTTTGTTGTATCCACTACGATCTGAAAGATTTTATTAACGCCCTTGCCACGTGGCATCCTTTAAGTGAAAGACACACCATTGTCATACAGGTCTACACAAGCAACACAGTTTGTCCTGAAAATGAATATGATATTTACCATTTGGTTATTTGACTTTCAATCTACAATATATATTGAATTGACTTGAGCATTAGAGTGCCTTGTAGGTGCACACCCCCTCCCACCATCTTTTCATAGGCAGCACAAAGGAATAGTAAATCGAAGGTTCAAGGAAGATTTTAGGAAAGTCATTTTCCGACATCATCATTTTGACGTTAAGGAAGAGGGTCACTTCAACAACCTCATACATTCGTATCCAAGAACCCAACAACCCCAAACACATTCGAGCCTCCGAATCGGTCATCACCATGTCCAGAGAACGATGAAGCGATCCATAAAAGTTGATTGACGAATCCAACAACCCCTTAGTGAGTTTTTCACCCGTCAAAGTAATCAAAATAAAAGTTAGTTGACAATTTTTTCAAACTTCAAAGTGTGTAGTGGATCGTATCTATTTTGATGTATCGTGTGGTACGAAATTTGCTAAAGTATTTACGTTAAAACCGAAGATCTTATTTAATTATGGTTTATTCAAAATAAAAATAAAAAACTAACCATTTAACTTTTTTTTTATGAAAAATACCACATGTGAAGGGGAATCAAGAAAAGATTCGAACAACAAGTAAAGATTAACGACAATGGGAGTTTGCACGCGACCTTCACCAGTGTGGAGAAGAAATAGTGGTAGGGGAATTAGGAGAAACAAAAAGTTTTGCCAACCAAAATTTTGTACACACAATTTTCTTATTTTCCTAAAGCTCTTAAAATAAGCTACTGCCGTAGAGAAAGAGGAAAAAATTTCAGGATGCAAATTTTGAAGTGAAATTTTGTTGGCTTCACCCCAAAATTTGCTTATTTCCCTAAAGTTCTTATATAGGCTAGCACTTCGAGAAATCAAGAAAATTTTTCAATGTACAAATTTCGGGAGGTAATACCCAAACCAGTACCTGATTCTAAACATGTGCATAGTCTTCTTACTAAACTTGGAGTGGTACCTCCTTGGCGATCCTTATTCCTTTGGAGGAAGGTGATGTATCTTACGAATCATTTTCAGGAATGCAATGTAAAACATGTGTATCGGGAGGTTAATGGAGTGGCTGATCTCCTTTCTAAAGCTAGATCAGATCATGACACCTTGGTTCTTAGTGATGCGGCTCTTGGTGATGATATCCTTCGCATCTTGGCTGAAGATAAGAAAGGTTATATAAGAAGAAGGATTAAGTGATTCTTTTTTTTTTTTGCTTTTGGCTTATGTTCCTTAGATTGTATAGCCGTGTAAGGCCTCTGTAGTACAAGGCCTCTTTTCCTTTCTTGTTTGTTATGTTGGGCTCTGGCTGGCTTTAAAGTCTGCTGATCTTTGCAAATAAAAAAAAACAAATTTAGAAAATACAAAAACAATAAACAAAAATGATGTGGCTCAACTCTATCAAAAGAAAAGACGATCTTGATGTGTACTTGTGTGTTTGTGGTAATTGGATTGCATAGATAGTATAAAAAAGGCGCATCATCTATAGCCGCACCCCAAATTGCTCTTGGGGCCTCAGTCGATAGATCTCCATTGACTCGCAACACCTGTAGGCGTCTTATTCGCATTGACCAGTCCAATGATGTCGGATCAAGCCCTAGATCGCCCTCATGTAACTTCACCATTTTTTAGTACTCTCCACCTTCTCCATTGTTCATTTTAATCAGTCAGTCGTGAGTGCCTGATTCTATGACTTCCCGATTGAACGACGACTATGAAATTTGGTTTACGACCTGTTGAGAGATGAAGACCAATGATGCATAGTCCTACCAAGAAAAGGTTGATCTAATGCATCTTGTACTATTCTTTCTGATTGATCATCTAATGCACTTGTTGCTTCATTAAACATAAAGATGTTTGGATCTCTCACAAGGGCCCCCGGAATTGCAATTCTTCATCAAACAGAAGGGGTACAGACAGGGCCGGCCCTGAGGGGCAAGCGAGCAAAGCCTCGCTTCGGGCCCCCAGGGCCAAAGGGCCTCACGGAAGGTAAAAAGTTAAGAATCGAAGGGGCCCCGATTTTTTGTATCTTTATACAAACAATGATCAAACTTGACAAGAAATAAACATTAGCTCAATTGGTAGAAAACATTTTTAGCAGTCCAAACAACCCATGTTCGATCTCAAGCATAAGTAAGTTTTTTCTTATTAATTTTTCTTTTCTACTTTAGTTGATTTCTACAACCACCACAACTACTAAACCTCCACATTGTACCTCCACTACTACACTCACGGTTATTAAACCTCTATCACTATCTCTACCATCACCACCACCATTAAACTGTAGATTTAGAAAAAAAATTACTTCGGTTGACACTTCTACTACCACAACAATTACTAAACCTCCACTACCACCACCACAATCACTAAACCTCTACCGTTGTAGCTCCACTACCACCACCATCACAACCACGACTACTACCATTACTAAACCTCAACAACACAACTACCACCATTATAAAACCTCCAGGACCACAATCACAATCAAACCACAATCAACACTATTCCCTTAAACACAAAAAAAGAAGGTTGAAACTTATTGAATTTTTTTTTGGAGAATCATTATCTAATATATATTTTTTCGGTTTTAAAAAATACTAAACAATATATTGATTCACCGAATTCTGAATTCGCTGAACCACTTAATTGTGAGGTTGTTCATAGACCGACAAGGACTCTCCATGAACTCATGTCGATTTACGAGTAACTCAACCAAATCATTCAATTCAGAGTACAAATTAATTGTGAACACAAGTTTCATGTTTAAATCTCACATTATGTGCAAAAAAAACACAAAAAGTTCTGATGTACAAATTTTTTTCTTGTGAAACGCGTATAGGCCCCATTTTTAAAACTCGCTTCGGGCCTCCGAAATCTCAGGACCGGCCCTGGGTACAGAGGTAGGCTCCAAAGAGGAATTTTTGGGTGCGCCTACAAAGACACCCTAAAAAGAAAATGGTTTTAGACTTTTAGTGCACGTGTATAAGAAGGACATTTTGTTGGTTATCTGATAAGTGCCCGACTGATAGAGATAAGGTTTCTTTCTTTTTAGTACTTTCTCTCTCTACAGAAAAATAGGCAATAACTCGTCGCTACTCCCCCGGTCGGGAAGGAAGGTCTCTCTTCGCTTCCTTCTATATTTAACCTCATTTTTAGCTTCTATTTATAGGGCTTTTCGATCACTCTCATTTCTAGGGTTTCAATTAGTACTATCAATAACCCCCTTTGAAATTTAGGTCTTCTTCTTAATTTACTTATACTTTTTCATTTCTACATAACCAAATGGATTCTGATTCATGGACTGATTTACTCTCTACTTCAAAGCCATATCAATCTCGAAACGGTAATTTCAGAAGAAAAAAAAGTTTTGATTTTTTTTGTTTTTGTGAAAGATATGATCTATTAATTTGGGTATTATTTATTCTAAATGGGTTTTATATTTGTAGATTTATACTTGGGTTTCGAAGATATAGAGAATGATGAAGATTATTCACAGGGAGATCCTAATCACTATCCATTCTATTCAGAGGATTTTGATATTATTGAGCTGTGTTCTTACATAGACGAAGAGCTTCCTGCTCAGGCAAAAAATGAGGTATTTTTTACTTGTAATCTGTTTCTTAACATTTTAGGTTTTCTTTTGCATATCTTTCTCAAAATAAAATTATGGATTTGGGTTTTCTGTTTTAGCTTCATGTGTTCTATTTTTTTGGTTTGGGGAGGTTTTTTAGATTATTGTTGATTGTAGAGGGTCTATCAAATATGAAATATATATCGTATGTTATCTGTTTTAGATCAAACTGTAGCTTTAGAGTCTGTAACTATATTAATTTCAATGCTAAAATGCTGATTTTAGAATTCATCTATGCTTAAAAATTCAAACTAGTGAACTTTATTTAGGATAGTTGTCAATATCAAATGAGAAGGGTAAAGGTTGTGTTGGAGAACATATTGACACTTGAAAGTATTCGGTTGGATTTTATTAGGGTGATACGTCTTGTGTCTCTTACGAGTTTAGATAGTGAGGGCACTTCTTCTCTTCTTGCATTCTTAACTCTTTTTCATTTCTTTTTTCTGACATGGACTTCAAGAGTCATTACATTCAATATGGCATGGAAACATCATAAATAAATACATAAAAGAGATAAGCCCTATGACTACAATCATAAAAGACATCTTGGGCCGTAAAGGCCATATAACGATTCTTAAAGCTATCCTAAGGCATGAAAGCCCATTCCTACCTTTACTTTATTTATACCCCTTAACACGAGTTAATAAATGATGGGTTCCACCTCCATCGTGAATCAAACCTGTAACCTTCGAGTTTTCAGAGTAGATGCACATCCTCGAGTGTTATTAAGGGGTATAAATAAAGTAAAGGTAGGAATGGGCTTTCATGCCCTAGGATAGCTTTAATCGCTATATGGCCTTTACGGCCCAGAAGTCTTTTATTATTGTAGTCATAAGGCGTATCCCGTTTATGCATTTATTCATTATGTTTCCATGTCATATTGAATGTCATGACTCTTGAAGTCCATGTCAAAAAAGAAAAGAAACAGAGTTACGGATTCAAGAAGAGAAGTGCACTCACTATCTAAACTCGAAAGAAACACAAGACATATCACACTAATAAAATACTCTGTCGATGTGTTTCAATGCAACCTCTACCCTTATCATTTGATATTGGCAACTATCCTAAATAAAGGAAGTTAGATTTAGCGGTTTCAAACTCATTTTGAGTCGTTCCATTGTAAAAACAGTAGATGGAAATTTATTGTGGGGACTTCTTGTTCCTGTCTGATACTATGTTGTGTAGTTCCTATCTACTTGTATGTTGATGGAGGGAAAATCGAACTCCCTCTTTCTTATGCTTCATATATTTCATATTCATTTTAGACAAACTGAAGTTCCCTTCTTTTATTCTTCAAACATTTTGTGTGCATGATTCCATGTTCATGTTGAACTTCACCACAGAAATTTGTAACGTATGCAACAATGAGTAGATGCTAATCATGTTCTGATATGGGATCCTTAATATATCTTAAATGCAGTGCTGGAGAAGGTTTCGTAAAGGTGGATCACGTTCAACTCTTTCTCTACTAAAAAAACAGCTACATGAAGGGAACCTCCAGTCCCATCTTGGAGGTTCTTCTGAACTATTTTCTTCATCCAACACAGAACCTGATCCACTGCTATCACAGTTTTTCCACAATTTGCCTACAACTGAAGAACCTTCAAGTTCAATTGCACCGTCTTACATTTCTGCTGAGTTGGAATTAGTCGATGAAGCGTCAGAGGAACAAGTGATTGAAAGGTATAATTTCTGCTGCTTATTTGAACAACTCAGCCGTTACACGCCACCATAGAATCTTATCGGATTTCATTATAGGTTACACCAATTTTTATAAGCACAACTACTATACTAGAAAAAATTGATATTTTTCCTCTTTACATTCTTTTGTTGTTTGAGATACATCATTTTTGACCACTTGGTGCTATAAACGTTTTCTTTTCTCAATAATGTTATGTTATTATAAACTAAACTAAAAATAAGCTGAAAATGTTGTGAGCGTTTTGTGATTGTTTTCTCGGTTTTCTACTTTTTTTTTCGATAATACCATTTTTAGACAAAAGAACTCGACCCCTTCTTCATTATTACATAATAGTGACATTTTCCTTTTTATGTGGATTCAAAACTAGGTTGCATAGAAACAACTCTTATTCTCTTTATTTCTTTATGACAGAAATGTACAACAACCATCTTACCTTTCTAAGAAGGACAAAGAAGAGAAGGAAAGCAGGTCTGAATTTGTACAGGGATTGTTGCTGTCAACCATGTTTGATGACATCTTATGAAACAAAAAGATATGCAGTTTTAGGCCTGAGAGTGATTTATCAATTATGATTATGAAGAGTTAAAACAAAATCCAATCCAGAAGACATAGTGTAGAGCATATAAGACAGTTTGTTTTTGTAAGTTCTGTAATTTCTGTTTACATAACTCTATTGTCTATGACTTATAGAGGGTACAATTTTTTCCCACCTTAAGTTTGCCTTTTCTCCCATTATTCATTCACTCCCCCTTTCTTGCACAATTTTTGGCCTCTTTCCTCGTGTGATATACTTACACACGAGTTAGCATGCATGAAGTACTGCTTAAAAGTGGCCCGGTTCAAAAATCATTCCTATGCAATGTTCGGAATCTTTCATAAAATGTACTTAGAATTGATTTACGGCGGAATTGATCAATGGAACCTCTTCAAAGTACACATGCATGCAAACTCATCAACCATTTGTACAGAAGTATCATTGTAAGTGCTTTCAATCACCAATACATAGAGCAGTCGCGACCCTTTGTCCTGGACAATTTAGCCGTGTGTGACGCCCCAAACTTTAACAGTTAACGTTGTGTCCCACTTTTGGCGCCCCAGACCCAAACCCAGTCCCACTTTTGGCGCCCCAGACCCAAACCCACAGGTACAGGATTTTGTTCTGGAAAAACAAATCCACGAACCTACTCAAAAGACCTCGTCACTTACCGAACTTAGGCGTCCTATAACTCCGACACTCTCGCGAACAATGTGGGACTATAACAATCCTCCACCCTCGGCTAAGAGGATGCCCCAAGCCTTAGCCGTTACCAATATGGTCTCCACTTTTGGCACCCACATATCACTTACCAAGCTAAGGCGTACTCTTATTGCCCAGACTGTGGACACTCTCGCGAGCAATGTGAGGCTAAAGAGGGCGTCCCGAGCCTTAACAGTTATCAATATTGTCTTTACTTTCCGCACCCCATTGTAATAGTCTCACATAGCTTGCTAGAGTGTCCGAATCCTAGGCTATAGGTGTATGCCTAAGCTGAGCAAGTGACAAAGTCTTTTGGACGGGCTCGTGGAATGTTTTCCAAGAACAAAAGCCCGTACTTGTAGGCTTCTGCCTGGGTGCCAAAAGCGAGAACAATGTCGCTAACTCTTAAGGCTTGTGGGCTTGTATACGAGGAGTCAAAGGCTTGGACAATATCGTTAACTGCTAAAACTTGGGGAATGACACCATATTACCTCCTTTCTGGTTAATCGATGGTAGTCTGTTCAGCTTCCAAACTCATAGTGGCAACTAAAACACGAGGGTGCGTCGTGGTGGTTAAACATGGTCAAAAGTGAATGTACTAGTAAAGTGAATGTACTAGTAAAGTAATCGTTGATAGTCTCTCAGTTAAGCAGTGCTATGTTCGATTAATTATCCATGAGGAGCAGCCTGGGGACCGTTTTGACTTTAAGTCTCTGTGGAATAGCATCATCCCCCTAGAGTCAGTTTTTTTGGTTTGGGTAGCAGTCTTAGGTAAGCTCCCAACGGTAGACATCCTCAAAAAGAAAGGGATGCTCATGCCCAATAGATGCGACAGATGTTCCTTAGCTGAAGAGACAATCAGCCATTTGTTCATTCACTATGGGGAAGCTCTTGGATCGGTTAATTTAGCTTGGTGCCCCAGCCTCCATCCCCCAAGCCATGGAGCAATGGGAGTTCGTCCCAGTCAAGAAGACGAAGAGAGAGTTATGGTGTCTAGTTCCTTTGGCTATCTGCTTTTCAATTTGGAAGGCCAGAAATGATGGAATCTTTAGAGATTCTAGTGCGAGATATAAAGGGAGAGGGAGGAAGTGTTAGGAGTGTTATTTGCTTGGAGTAGACACTTAGGCTGTGCGAGATTGTATTCTTATTTTGACTTCGTGACGAATTGGGGGAGCATCATAGGTTGAGATTTGTTAGTTGTGCTCCCCTTTCTTTCTCTTTGTATATTCTTGTGCTCTTTTTCTTTCTATATATTCAATCAAGTTTTCAAAAAAAAAAAATAAATAATTGCAAAACATAATTGAGGTGTCCAGAAAGTCAAAGGCCCGCCTAGGCTAGTGAGTCGCAAAGTCGAGAGAGGAATCAACTCGCCTTGGTGCAAGCCCCCTGGTTTCCCCATGTTGCAAAAGGGCTCGACTTGCCCTTTTAGGGTTCACAAGTTATTGTTGAAGCTTGCTTTGGTACGAGGATCAATGGTCCAATTTGGAGACCTAGTATACATCTAGGAGTGTCTACAAGTACCATATATCCCTAAGACCCTAACCAACAAGCTTGCACTCAATAGTAAGTTTGCTTGTGGAACCCCGTTATCACTAGCTTGAAAGCGAGTTTTCTTGTTGATGTTGGTCGAGCCCATTCAAGGTCAAAACGATATCGTTTGTATCCACGACTTCCTTGTTGGTACATTTGCTCGACGCGGAAATAATAATAACATGAAGGAGAAAAAAAAACAAACAGAACCATTAAGAATCCTACAGAAAAACAAGTTGATGAAGCATTTGAATGGGCAAAACAGGTTTTAGATAACCTAATTTAATACCCCTCTATAGGTGTTACATAAAATCCACATACTACAATAATTTATAACATCTATGAAAGTCTCATATGGTGGCCTTCAACCCTAACAGCCTGGTTGATTGCCACATTCTATAAGCAAACAGTATTCAAAGGAGAGGGTTTCAGAATGGCTTTTTTTGTCTGAGAACAAGCATCTACTTAGAAGCATACTAAAAAACAAGTTTCTTCAACCTTTTTCAGACGATCTATGCCTTGAATAAAAAACAAGAGACAAAAAGTTATCACCGCCTTCACATGTAAAGCTCTAGAGCTCTCATTAGACATATAGTCATAAAGAGAAGAGGTGTAGTAGTTAAACTAACCTTTGATTTGCAGGTTACTGTATCGAAGATAAGCTGGTTCTACCGAGAGCCCCAAAACTTCGGTGTTTTTTTTCTTTTTATTGCCATATGCATGGAGAGAAAATGTCTAACCCAGTTGCGGAAGGTCTTTCACCTTCTATATGTGCCGTGAGTAACAAAGAATTGGTAATCCGGGTGATCTACATTAACACACTGCAGCCATTTTTCAGCAGCTTGCAATAACGAGTTCACTTGTTGATGCTCGTATACTCCGTTTGGTGTCCAAATTGAACCCTTGAACTTATAAGATGCAAGCCCAAATGCAGGTATAGATAGCTTCTCGCACACACTTGCACCCAAACCTTCTGTCTGTCCATTCCCAGTACCTTCAGCAAGAATATGAAAATGCAACAAGATCTCAGTATCTTCTGTAACCAAAGGAGGGTTCTGTAAACCTGGAGAGAAAGAGAGAAAGAAGAGAGACTGCTCTCTTCCGAAAGGCTAGATTTTGGAAATATGGGTGGGTGTTTTCTACTTTTCTTCATTACCTTCTCTACAGTCTTTTCAATCAGATATTGTTTTTGAGTAATTTCGATTTAGCAAAAGAGATTTGCGAGAAAAGAAAGAGAGAGAACATACGTCTAAAAGGTGTTGACAGTGAATGGAAGGTTAGAAAGCAAGCGTCCAGATCCTGTAAGGTTGGACCAGTAGGAATCCTGTATATTGGGTACCTGAAAGAACGTTCCAACGCATCATAGAGTTCATTATAAAGATGAAATATTTAGAACTAAATAAGCAATATGAATCTAGCATACCAAGCCACAGATATCCAACTTGAAGGTAATATATCGCAGCTCCTGTATGTTTTAAGCTCAGGAAATCGAGACGCAAGAACAGAAATCTGTGTAAGAATATGTTGTCAGAAAGGTTACTATATTGACAAAAAAATGTACTATTTCACACTTGATTTACCAGATGATTCCACAACCGCACACGAGAAAGAACTTACCTTATCAGCTAATGGTTCCCGGCTATATGGAGTTTCTCGCTCCAAGTATTGAAATTTTAGATGAAACTTCAGATGAGACGGAGGGTTGGAAACATCTTGTTCATTAGATAAACACGCAAGAGGTTTCTCTCTCAGTGATAATCTACCATCGTCCACATTGTTCTGCTTACACCATTGCCTGTCTGAAGAATGCTTGGAGCACCTTTCCACATCGTCACTACTACCATCACTGCTTGATTCCCTGGAGGAATCAGCATCACTGTCCTCCCCAGGTCGCCTGACATCGAAAATTTAATGGAAGTCTACCAAATAAGACGACTAAATCGAAAATGGCAACCCCAACACATACTTTACTTATTACATTACTGAGATAACATGCCCCATGTGATATGATATCATACCATGTGGCCTGCAACAGTGTATCAAACTTAACCTCATTTTGAAACGTATCACGTATGTAATGGGTTGGAAAAGGCTAACCACAACCAATATTTCTGTAAATTTTCAATAATTCGAGCCTGAGGGTACGAATGAAACTATTGAGTTTCAGGTACACGTCTCTTATAGGCTTGTAAGCACGACTACTGGTTGCCTTATCAGTTATTGGTAGGATCGCTAGGAATACTTTATGAAGCGGCTTTAAACTGATGAAATCGTATTTAGGCCAAAATGCTTGATGTTAAAACTTACATACTTAGAAAAATATTACCACCAACCCATACCCTCAGCCAACTAGAAGCCCATTAGTTGGAGCTTAGATGGCTAAGCATGTCAATCAAAATCAGAAGATTCCCAATTACACCTGTAGTACTGAAGAACGATAGTGATTCATGGAAAAGGAATACCAAAACATTAAGGAATTTATGATTATCAGTACGCAACGAAATCGCTGACAAGAGGAAGTTCAGTTAATAGTAGCAAGAATGCAAATAAGCAAATTCTTAGTAACAAAGGTCCCAATGCGGCAACCTCTGAAATATGAAAGGAAGGGGGGAAATCAAACAACGTTACTTAAAAAGAAGCGGCGTGTGTACAACCGTACAAGGAAGACTAGAACTGATTTGCAACAAGATTGTTTACGCAAACAAAAGTACTCAAGTACTCAAGTTAATGTAATGCAAGGATCATTTTATAGGTATGTGAGGTTATTGGATTTGTATAAAAAATCACTAAAGCGACAAAGGATAATCCAAAACGAAATGAAGCCCTAATACGATAAAAAAAATAGCTCTTAAATTTGATGGGAAGACTTTGTAATATCATAACAGTCATTACTTGTGATTTCAGAAGACCTAATATCAAGCACATTGGATACCAAAAGAATAAATCAACGACCTTTCCAGGAGAACATATAAATATCATACTGTGTAACTATAAACCAGCAGCAAGCATAGCAGTACACTGTAATCCTAAAATAACCATGCAAGCATAATTCAACTGCAACAAAAACCCGTAAATAGAAAACACAAATCAGATTGAACAACTAAATCTCACCTTGACCTAGAAGTGGGTTTGGATGAATCCACATACAACTCAATAGCCGACAAGTAGGGTACATAATACTGGACGACGGAGTCACTCCCATTCAACACAAGAGGAACTCCAGCTCCATAAGCACTCCACTCCTTGAATGATTCCCAAAGATCCCCAAGATTGAAGTAAGGATTCTCTCCTGTATATGTATCTAAATGAATTCCATCTTTCCGTCCCCTCGAACTCATCTAAACGAAAAATTCCCCACACATGCCCAATTAAACAAACCAATTCGAGAAACAAAGTAAACCTTTAGAAACAAAACAAAAAGGAAAAAAAAAAAAACTTCACAAACAAGTCAAAAATCAATAATCAGTAAAAGGAGAAGCAAAAGGAACAATTTTTAAGTACCTTTGAGAAATACTGAGCAGGAACAAACGGAGTAGTTGATTCTAAAAACCGATCTAAGTTAGTAGAATTCGTTAATCTTGGCGGTAACGAAGAACTAATTGAAGTTTTAGACGATTCAATTTCATCGCATTCCGTTCGATTATTACCGGCTTCTTCAGTCGTCTCTTTCAACTCCACCATCTGTCTTTGAAGTTGTTCTTTTTGTTGCTGGATTTGTTTCTGCTGCTGCTGCTGCTGCTTCTGTTGCTCTAACAATTTTTGCTGGTGTCTTCGCATGGCAGGTGGATTGTAAAATCGATCTCCACTATGACTACGAGCAAATGAAACTCCAGAACCAGACATTTTTTTTTTTTTGCAAAATTTACAGTCAAATCGACGAATTCAAAGAGAAATCAGTAAAGATCAGAGAAAGGAAATATCCACGATCGAAAGTATAAATGTCTTTGTTGTTATCCGAGATTGAATTTTTTGGTAAAGAAAAAAAAAACTAAGTGATTCGTCAATAATTTAGGTTTCTAGGGTTTAGGGAGTCATGAGATCTTAAACTGTCGAATAAACAAAGATCAAGAAGAGAGGGAGAGAGAGAGAGGGGGAATAAGATAAGAAATTTTTACTCAAAAGTCCAAAAAATGACCCTATAACTAGGATTTGGCCCACCATAGATTATTATAAGTTGCAAAATCCATTTTTTCAAAAATAATCCTAATCCAATCCAATTTCGGATCCCTAGGTCACTTTTCCCATCTCTAGGAAGCCCTTACTTTAAATAATCTCTCTTATACCCTTATATATATATGTAAGAGAAGATGCCTGGGTTTTTTCCTTCCATTTATATCTCTTTCCCTCCTCAAAACTTTCTCTTTCCCTCCTCAAAACTTTCCATCCATTTTCTCTCTCCTATATCTGCTCTCTCCTCCATAAGAGAAAGAAATATTTCCTTCCATTTCTCTCTCTCATCTGTATCTCTCTAACAACTACTAAGCTACACGGATCCGGAAATATTTACAGGTTTGAGTTTCCTTATCTTCATCCCTTCATCTTCATCATAAGCCCTCATCTTCATCTTCTTTGCATTTTGCTTAAAACAACATAAACCCTCATCTTCATCTTCATCTTCATTTTCTTTGCACTTTGCTTAAAACATCATAAACACTCATCTTCATCTTCTTCTGTAAATTTTTCGTTTTCTTAAAACATCATAAAACTTTCTTCTTTATTTTTTCGAAACATAAAAGTTTCTTTCTTCTTCTGTATTTTTTTTTCATCTTCATGATCTTTATCATCAACACCATGATTTGTTCCATGAACCTTCTTTAGTTTTTAGAGAGTTTGTGTTCATCTTCATCATCATTATCATTATCATCAACACCATGTTTTGTTCAACCATGTTTTGTTCATTGAACCTTCTTTGTTCTTCATCTTCATTTCTATCTGAAATTTCGTTTGGTTTTTACACTCATATTTTCTGACACAACAAGTTATGTCCTAAGAAAAACCCAATATGTTTTCTGTTTTCATAATTTTCATGTGTTCTGTTTTCATAAATTTCATGAAACATATTGTCACTTCCACAAACACAAATTCCTTTGTTTAGAGTATTTTCGGAAGTATATACTCATGTTTTCACCCTGTTGTGATTTCATGTTATTTGTTTTTCATATATTATTTCATGAACATATTTCCACTTCCACTAACACAAATCGTTTTGTTCAGATTATTTTATATTTACAGAAGTATATATTGTTGTGTTTATAGGTAGTAAATATTGTCTCCGTTTTTCACATAAAAATTCTTCCTTTTAAGAACATTACATTTGAATCATGATGCATAAAATTTGTTTTTGTCAGTTTGTTAGGAGTATTTTCTGTTTTCGGAAGTATATACTCATGTTTTCACCTTGTTGTGATTTCATGTTATCTGTTTTCATATATTTTTTGTTCAGATTATTTTATGTTTACGGAAGCATATATTGTTTTGTTTATAGGTAGTAAATACTGTTTGCGTTTTCTTTAAATTTTGTGTATCTGAAATTTCGTTTGGTTTTTACACTCATATTTTGTGACACAACAAGTTATGTCCTAAGAAAAACCCAATATGTTTTATGTTTTCATAATTTTCATCTGTTCAGTTTTCATAAATTTCATGAAACATATTTTCACTTCCACAAACACAAATTCATTTGTTTAGAGTATTTTCTGTTTTCGGAAGTATATACTCATGTTTTCACCTTGTTGTGCTTTCATGTTATCTGTTTTCATATATTTCATGAACATATTTCCACTTCCACTAACACAAATCGTTTTGTTCAAATTATTTTATGTTTACGGAAGCATATATTGTTGTGTTTACAGATAGTAAATATTGTCTGCGTGTTTCACATAAAAACTCTCCCTTTTAAGAACATTACATTTGAATCATGATGCATAAAATTTGTTTTTGTCTGTTTGTTAGGATTTGTCTTCGAACCAATGCATTTTCAGAAACATAAAGTTATGTATTCTCAGAATATATATTAATTTGAAGATATTTTTTCTACAACACTTGCATATGGAGGTTGACCTACAACCAGATCTGGCACCATTGAGGGACCGACCACTAGTATCTGAATCTTGGGGCCCTGTGTTTACTCATATTGGTCAAATATTTGATGGAGGAGTGAAAGCCTTTCATTTTGATAAAACTTTCTTGTTCATCTGTATGTTTTCATTAATGTTTCATGTTTTTCAGATTTCATGTTTTATTTTACTTCTTTGCAGGTTTGGAGAAAGAAATTGATGTGCTAAAAGCAAATTAGTTAATTTCGGAAATAATTTCTTTTTGGATGTCAACAAATTCAGATATGTTTCCATTTGAATGAGCCAATTTCTTTTTAGATGTAAACATATTCAGATATGTTCTAAAATACCTAAAATGTGTTACTTGCATACGAAACTTTGTCTACATTAGCCAACATATGTCCTGTTGTGCATGAAGCATATTTTAATATGTTCAGATAATAAGACATATATTTTGTGAAATATTTTACTTTGTTCAGATAATAAAATCGTTTATATGTTCTTCAAGGTTAAGGAGGAGTTGGAACCAGAGAGTGAAGAAGAGACAAGATTGTTACAATGCAGTGAAAAGTTGGTTCTTCAAGTGAATATGGAAGACAAATTATCCTTTGTGATTGTCCACAATATTTTGTTATGAATATTATCTATTTTGCCTTCTACCTAATTTTTAGATGTTTTAACTTTTATTTCTGAACTCCCTAAAATTTAGTTTTGTGTTCGAGTATATTATTATAACATAAAAAATATTTCCCACTTCAAAGATTTGTTTGAACAAATCTTTGTTTGTTCTCAATAATTTATTTATTTCCGAACAAATTCATATATGCTCCAAGGAAATTTACAACCTCAGAAATATTCCGAACAAATTAGTTTTTGCATGAAGAAAATTTACAACTTCAAAATAGAAATAGATTTATCTAAACAAATCTAGATATGCTCTAAGCAACTATTAATTTGCTCCACCAAATATTAAGTTTCTTCGACAAGTTTTATATTGTCTTCCATATTCACTTGAAGAACCAACTTTTCACTGAATTGTAACAATCTTGTCTCTTGTTCACTCTCTGCTTCCAGCTCCTCCTTAACCTTGAAGAACATATAAACGATTCTATTATCTGAAGAAAGTAAAATATTTCACAAAATATAGGTCCTATTATCTGAACATACTAAAATATGCTTCATGCACAACGGGACATATGTTGGCTAATGCAGACAAAGTTTCATATGCAAGTAACACATTTTAGGTATTTCAAAACATATCTAAATATGTTTACATCCAAAAATAAATTGGCTCACACAAATGGAAACATATCTGAATTTGTTGACATACAAAAATAAATAGCCTCATCCAAATGGAAGCATATCTGACTATGTTGACATCCAAAAATATATAGCCTCATCCAAATGGAAACATATCTGACTCTATTGACATCCAAAAATAAATAGCCTCATCCAAAATGGAAACATATCTGAATATGTTTACATGAAAAACGAAATTGACTCATCCAAAATAAAAACATATCTGAATTTATTGACATCAAAAAAGAAAGTGTTTCCGAAATTACCCGATTTGCCTTAGATGAAGCAGATGTCATAGTTGGATTTTTAGTGATTTTCTTTGATGTTACCATAGCGTAAAAACTTCTGAATAATCAAAAATGTTGATTACATATCAATGAATGTAAACGGCAAATCAACCATGATCAAAAATCATACTTAAATGTAAAGAAGAAAACAAACAAGTGTTCCAAACACTAAAAATCTTCAATAGAACCCTAAAATATCAATCTGTAAAATATGTTGTTTCCACTAAATATAGAACATAAAATCAATCTATCTATCAAATATATATGCTCCAAGCAAAGATTAAGTTGTTCCTGCTTTTCCGAAATTGCAAGTAGCACCAGCAGATCATACGAGCTCATTTTTTATCTATTGTTTACATTTTCCAAACTTTGTTTTTTTCAAAATATCGATACAGATGAACATATGTTAAATTGTTCACAAAAATATCTACAACATGACACCTTAATCCTCCAATCCTCTAACATATGTTAGATTGTGATGTCCCTTTTTTCTTATCTACTTCAACGATGACTTTCTCTTTAATGTCGATCTTTTTTCACCCTCGCACAACAACAGATTTGTCCTTGCAGCAGACAAATAATCAATTGTCTACATTAAAAAACATTAAACATATAGTAACATACAAGTTATGAACATTTAACTATATGCAAACAACTCATTTTGACTGCTGAAAACATATTTCTTCAACAACAAACATATTTACTGATGTTTCAAATAATAACAGGTTTTATCAACCAAGACTTCTCTTACCTCTTCCGTAGCATTCCGGTAGATATATAAACACATCAAAGTATAGAGACAACACATGTTGATATGTTTAGAACAAATGAAATTATGTTTTTTAGAAAAATTATATGTTTTCAAAGTTAAAGTTTACTCATCTGATAAACATAATTTAGGGATATGTACACTGAATTTTTACGGGTAAAACAAAACATATTTTAGTATGTTTAGAGCATATGAGTATATGCTCGGAAAAAACATAACTATGTTTGTTTTAGTTACCTGATTTGCTCCTAAAAATATAAGTTACATTTAAACTGTATTGATGGGTCCTTATTCTTGTTGTCTTTCGCAATTGCTTTATCTTTTCTGCCTCTAGCAGCAGCAGATGTCTCCTTGCATCAGACAAATAACCAAATATCAGTACAATTAGAATCATCAAACAAACAATAACAGACAAGATATGAACATTTAACTATATGCAAACAATCAATTTTGTATGTCTAAACCACATATCTTTCAACAAAAAAACATATTTACAAATGTTTCAGACAATAAGAATGTTGTATAGACAAAGAGGTCCAATGCAACAGAGAACAAAATTTTTTTTACCCAGTAAAACACCCAAAATTCACCAACAAACCCCTGAATGTCTGAGACAGAACCCAAAATTCACCAACAAACCCCTGAATGTCTAGGTTAAAAACCAAAATAACTACAACAAAACCATAAATGTTTGAAACAGAACTCAAAATATCTTCAACATGTGAACTTGTTTACAAATGTATTGTGGTTTTGAAAAACAAACCCTCAAGTTTTGAAAACAAAGAATAGGAATAAATCTAACATAAAGTAACACAAAAACCAGAAATGTTTAAACCAGGATCTTTTATATGTAGATCTGAAGAACAAACCATCCAAAATGAACAAAATTTGTTAAAACATATCAAATGTGTTCTGAGAAGACCTAAATGTTTCTACATATTAAATATTTCTGAAGAAAAAAATCTATATTGTTAAAAACACATCAAAACATGATGAAGATCTTAAGAAACATGATGAAGATCTTAAGAAACATGATGAAGATCTTAAGACAAAAAAACACATCAAAATCTTTGATTTTGTTGAACATGATGAAGATCTTAAGAAACACCCACATAAAATTGTTGTGTATTCAACAGTAACTCTTTCTTTTTCTCCTAAAAATCGAGTAACAAAACCAAAACCCTAACAAAAGATTTTAGATACCCTAGTTTTTTCAAGATCGAACCGATGAAAAATCGAGTAACAAAACCAAAACCCTAAAAATCGAGTAACAAAACCAAGATCGAACCGATGAAAAAAGCTTTTTCAAACCGGAACCCTAACAAAAGATTTTAGATACCCTTAGTTTCTCTAGATTTCAGACGAATTTTTGATAGAGATGATGGAGATTAAAGCTCAAAAACGATTTGCAATGAGAGATAAGATGGTTTTTGGTTTTTTAGAGAGAGAAAATGAGAAGATGAAATGAAACGTTTATGTTCGGCTATGAGAGAGTAAAAGGCATGCGTCTGACTTTATGGGGCTGCTTCCTCTTTTTGGGCGGGAAAGATTTCGAAAATTTGGGCCAGGACGCTATAGTCTTTTCTTTTTATAAATGTGGGTAGTGGGGTAATTTTACTAAGTGGGTTTTTTTCTCATTATTATTTACCACTGGGCCAGATCCTCTCTTGACTCCAACATTTTGGGCCTTATAATAAACGCCTCATAAGATAATTCTAGAGAGAGAAAGTAAAGAGAGAGAGAGAGAGAAAATTTGATTTTCTTCGTTCTTGGAAAACGCAAGAGAGAGAGAGATTGGTGATGATAAAATAGCAGACGAAAGACCAAAGAAAATGTTCACCTTCTCTCCTTCATGGGGTGGAACTAGTAAAGAACTACTAAACCCATAAACTACGGACGGACATAACTACCCTCGCTCTTTTTAATAAATTCCATTCATCTTTTTGTTCTATAGATTGAGTCATTGAGTGATTGACCTTACAATCTAAGGGCAAGTCCAATGTGGGGCTCGGGCTCCCAATTTTGGGAGCCCGAGATTTTTAGGAGTCCCGGGGTTTTTTTCAATTCCAACGTCGGACTCCTAACAGGGGCTCCCAAATCAAAATTATGCACGTGTGTAATGTACGTGTGCGGACTTTTAATTTCAATTTTCAATTATAAATTATTAATTTTAAATATAAAATTGAAATTTAATATTATGTTAGAGAGAGAGAAGGAATTTTGAAAATATAAAAAAAATTAAAAAAAGAAAAAATTAGAGAAATAATTGGAAAAACAAATTTAAAACAATTTATATTTTTTGAAAAAAAATTAGTTTAAAAAAAAATTAAAAAGAAGTGGGCCCACCCCCAACGGCCATATTTGGGGCCGGGAGCCCCCCAGTCTGGGCTCCCATTTGGGAGCCAGGGAACATGGGGCTCCCTGCCCCACCGGGAGCCCAGCCCCGGGGCTCTCGGGTTAGAGCATGTGGGCTGGGGCTCCCAAATTTCCCACATTGGAGTTGCTCTAATAGATCCTTGTCTATATAGATATAGATTTCTCACAAGAGAGAATTGTGCATCATATTCCTCCACTAGTGACTATGCTATAACCTAAAGTCAATTTAGGTAAGTAATAGTTATATTATGTAAAAGAGTAGGGATAAAACTCGAACAAGTGAAGAAAGTATAACAAAAAGGGTGCGTCTAAAGGCGACTCTCCAAATTGTTATAGGGGCCTTCCATTGTTGTTTGACCGGTCAACACCTGACACCTACAGGCGCCCCCCACTCGGACTGATCAGTCTGAGGCTTAAAGCTTTGCCTCGGACTCGCCAATCCGAAATAGGCAGTTGTTATGGCGGTGGTTTATGAGCTTATTGCACTTTTTGAAAGTTAGTTTCATACTGATTTTTAGATTCACATAGAAGGCTTCATGAAAAATCAAGGCATCCTTCAAGAACACATCATGCTTGTTTAAACAACATTTGTCTGCAAAAATCTATGAAGAATACGAAGCTATGCAATGGACAGTGGTTGATCAAGGGTAAGCCCTACATAGATGTTGTGATACAATGAAAATCAACTTATGGGTGTCTTTCTTCGTCATGAACTCACGATTACCATACAACCTATGTCGATTTCCTTGTCCCCTTTCTTCATTCCAAAAATCCAGGTAGGCCCTTTGCCGTAAGGAAATCGTGTCCACTCGTGACTTCAGGCGCACAAGGTTTCACTATTCATCCGTACTAACTGGTGTGTCACGTCGTCCACAACCTCTTCCCCTACCTACTTTCCGCGTTCCTAGTATTACTTCCCTTCGTGTAGCCTCTATTAGACTTAGAAGCCCATACATTCAAAGCCCTTTTCCTAATGGTCTGACGGCTCTGATGAAAATTTCAAGAAAAGTTTGTGCATCGACACACTCCAAATAAAAAAGCACAAGTTCAACATGAACAAGAAGTGCAAACATGGACGAAACAAGTAAAGAAGATGAACAACAACTAACCAAACTTGAATCATGTAGAAACACTTTGTGTGCCTTAGAATACCTATTACGAGGGACAAGTCAAGGGGTTTTCAAGTACAGAAGAAGGGTAGTTAAGCATGTCGCCCCAATCAATCATATGGAAGTGATTAGTTATAGTATATCTACAGAATGATTTGTCTGTGACCAATCAAAGTTCCATATTTGGAAAGATGAATGGAGGATATAGTGAGTAGGAAAAGTCGGGAGTAATTTTACACTCTCACGATATCTAATTTGCACCAGTTTGTGATTGGCTAAAACTAGGTAATTGAAGTGGGCAAGTAACCAAACCAATCAATTTGAGGGCCTATTGTTGAAGAGGATGCCTCAAGTGAAAACAAATCTATAATTTTTGTTGAAAAGAAAATAAATGTTGATGTCTGAGTTATTTCAATCCATTGACGTTCACCTATTCTTTTTGTCTTGTTTATTAGAAAATGTGATACGTAATTAATTGAAGGATGAGTTAAATGGAATTTTCATACTTAGGTCTACATTTACATGGATGAAGGCATAAAGATCGCGAAGTTGACCATGTCGCTGGACAGTGAATGAGACCTTAATGAGATAGCAATTCAAACTTCTATTGCTTCTAGTCTAGCATCAATGGGATTTGAAACTAGGGCGACTACCTTACTTGAGAATTTTAGGGTAAAACATGTCCAGGAGAGACTAATAGAGCAGCGTACTATTTCGTTAGTTGCACATAGACTAACACGTTCATAAATGAGTTGAATAGATTTTTGGTGGTGGAAGATAGAGAATTCGTTAGTTGCACATAGACTAACACGTTCATAAATGAGTTGAATAGATTTTTGGTGGTGGAAGATAGAGAATTCAGTAGAGTTGCTATGTTTTCGGCTTTTTTTTGCGTGTAAGAAATGGGCCATCTCCCGGTATACCGTTTCAGAAATGCAACTTAAGTAATGTCTTTATAAGAAGCATAGGGGTTCCGATCAGATACATGCGACGGGAGTGTGAGAAAAATGCGTTAAGAATAATGTTCTTGAGGTTTTAAGTGTCATATAATCATCAAACGATTTAGCTTGATATACTACTAGTGCATCACTCTGGTCGATGTCTTGATCTTAAAGCTGTAGTTTGTTCAAATCCAATTGGGGAATGAATGGAATGTTGAAATTCAAAGTGTACAAGCTATTGTGAAGTTGAGTGAAAGCTTAAATTAAGTTATTTCTGTTCACACACTCAGTATCTTTTAGCTCTTGCATTGTTAGGTCAAGAATCCAAATTATAATTTGGTACCAAATGTTTCCGAAAATTGAAAAATAACTGCCGTCGTCAGAAGGTCCCAAAATGTTTGTCACAAATGTACCAAGAATCAGTCACTCAGATGTGTCAAGCATCACGAGTCAAACAAAAACAAGCATACTGAAATTTGACTACAGTCGATTCGGACTTGAGTTAGAAAATAAACCGAAGTAGTTGTAGAGCTATCTTGTTTGTATAATCAAAGACAAAAAAGAACACCGATAAATCCAAAACCTAACGAACAATGCTACACCGTTAGTCTACCTGACAAGATGTCTCGATAATTTGAGTCACAGTTGCTCGACAAAAAGAAAAGAACCTATGATTCAACAATTAATATCGGTTAATCGTTTCAAAATACTTACTTCAATACCGATTAGAAGGAAATGTAGTTTTAGAACAAAAAGAGGCACTACAGTGGCACAGTAAGTGATAAATACATATATACGATTTGGTATCTAGGAATACCTTAGTTTTTGACGTATATGTTCTGAGTCAGATATTTCATTACTTGGTTGTGACTGACAGCGTTTCACAAAACAATCAAGCGTTGTTTGCTTTGAAGGGCTACTTCTCGGTCGGCTGTCTGAGACTTCCAAGGTGTTCTCGTGACCATCGAGCATCTATGTTATTTCACACCAAAACCCCATTAGTAACAAGAAACCACAAAATCCAAATACAATATTATAAAATGCCTAAAGATAATCTAATGCTTGGCAGCGAAAAAGAAACTTCCATGCTTCGGACCAATATTTGAGTAACGTAAAGCAGAAAAGTAAAGATCCACAATAATGAGAGCAGAGATGGGCTCCAATGAATTTTTCCTTCAAAAATGAAAGAAAAACAACTAGCTGAAATGGTGTATTTTTTTAGGATTATTTTACATTACGAATACATCATTAATATAATAGGTATACGGGAAAAATGTCTCTTATCATGGAAAGAAAAAACAGAATATTCAGCTAATGAGAATAAAATTACATGTGTGGGGGGGCCGTTGCCGAAAATATCATTATTTGTAACAACCCCTTCTTTAACACTGTCTAGACTCTAGAGTCTAGACCTTGTAGAAAAGGTGTATTTGAGCTAAATAATGACGCATATCAGATCCAGAAGCAAGTGAGTTTCCCCAAATTTAGGGGAATAACGGACCGAGTCAGAGTCTTATGCAAACTCTTAAGCAAATATAAAATACTAATGAATTTTCTGTAAAACAAACCAACAGATCTTTCCTAGGAAAAGATAAATCATAATACAAAAAACAATATAAAGTAAATCACCTGGCCCAAGTTCTCCAATTTGCTCTGAACGACGTCCCTGGAGGATCACAGGTTAGGTCTCATCAGGTATCTCCACAACAAAAAAAAAAACATGACTAATTTAGCACAATCTATGTGAGCTTACCAGATTATGTCATCGACTGTGTCATTTGCTAGCAGGAAATACACATTAACCGATGAGACCTGCCATTTAAGTACATACAAAAATGTGACTAATACATGTGAGAACCATGAGGTGGTAGATCTGTTCCACAAATTATCAAATAACACGCTATGTTGGTTAAAACCTTTATGAACTATTTCTAGTGAGACCACACAAAAAAAAAATGAAACTGCAGTAGATTAACAATGCATGTACGAGGCAGTAAGAGTGTGTTCAGTTTCAAGAGATGGTCTAAGCCATACAATATACAATATTTCCAATTTTCGCGGTGGTTCATACTTTATTAATAATTAATAACACTGGCCAACATTCAGAACTGCAGTACACACCCAATTCCCATGGATACTCTTCTGTTAAATAGTCTTTGCCGAAACATTCTGTGTATTGTGTACTGCAGTTATTGTCGAGAGTATAGAAATTAAATGCTCGATCCAAAAGTAAAGCATCTTAAGTAAAAAGAAAAGGATCCAGTAAGTAACTAAATCAAAAAGAAACTTATGTATTACATATATAATTATATATACATATATATACATGATATATGTATATTTCACGTAACCTGGCCGATACGGTGAGCACGATCTTCCGCTTGAATTATATCCCCTGGAGTCCATGAGAGTTCTGCAAAGATGACTGTACTTGCAGCCGTCAAAGTTAAGCCAACACCTCCAGCTTTGATTGACAACTACAATGGAGATACACTTGACCCTTAGAAAATATAACACACTGGAATGATATTACTTTGAGAAATAAAGAAAGACAATCCAAAAAGAACAGAAAGGTATCTAAGAGATATACCACAGCCGCTTTAATATCGTCCTTCTCTTGGAAATCTGTCACCAAAGCATGCCTTGAAGCTGCCGGAGTACCACCATCAATGCGAATACAACCAACTTTCTTCTTCTGCAGAGTTATAATTGCATATGAGAATGCATAGATCTTGATATGACTCAATGAAAACACAATTTTACCTGAAGGTATTGATGTATAGCATCAATCATAGGCTGATGGTGCGCAAAAATTAGAAACTTGCAGTCTGCCTGCAACAACGAATAGAGAATGTTAAAATAGCTCCTAACGGATGGAAGGACTTGTATGTACACAAGACATGCATATGACCAAGAACTTCATTAACTTCAGAGTCGGACTCATTTCGAACATTTTATAGCAACAAATCCAGAACAACCCCTTTCAAAAACAATTTCCTTGGCAAGTCATCAAATTGCTAAGCCCAATCAGGAGACTTCTACGCTACATCCATTTTCTATGAAACCTATTCATCTCACTTAAGTCCTAGAGCCAACTATTATTTGATAGTGTGAATAGATATTATCTCCAAGCCATTTTAAAGAAAAAAAATGTGTTTATCATTTCATCGAACAAAAACAAAAGCTAAATTACCTCAACAACAGTTCCCAAGTAATCTAAAACAGCGGGAATCTTAGCTTCTGCAGAATCAGTATAGATCTGGAATTCAATTACAAAACAATAAAACGGTTTAACGAAACATTAGTTCAACAACGGAAGAGATAACGAAATACGGCAACGGAACATATCTGAATAACCCACTTAGGACCATTATCTAAGACGCAGTTAACCTCAATGAGAAGAAACCACAAATAAAAATACCTTATTAATGAGATTCTTCTGTGAGAATTTGAGTTTCTCAGCTTCCTCCTCAGATTGGCAGGCACTGATTTTACTTTTTACGATTTCCAACTAAGTTACAAGTAAGAAACACAGTAATAAGATAAGCTTTGAAATAATGATACTGGAAAGATATCTTACGGGGTACTCAATTGAGATGTCCCCATAAAAAGTTCAAACAAGACAAAGAGGTCCCAAACAAAGACAAGTTTGTCAAACTGTAACAAATACCCAGCAGTTGTGCATGACTGCATTATGCATCAGAAGTCAGAACCAGCTCCAGGTACAATTTCCTCATAATTCGCTACCGAGTTCGCATAAGACTCGAAAAAAAGAAGAAGTTCTTGACGAAAATAAACTTTGAATGATATCTCTTACCTCACGAAATAGAGCATTAATTTGTCTCATGTCATTTTCAGCCAAATCTAGGAAAACCTAAAAGATAGAAGAAGTATTATAAAAGTAGGCTTGCAAACCCTTATTCAGGGAGCAGGACACCCCACATAATTGACCTAGAAAAACGCTACCTGTTGTCTGCGCTTAACAGGAAGCTCGGAAAGTACATCTTTCTTAAGCCTACGGATCATCACTGTTGCCTTCATCAAATTGTGCAGCTCTTCGTGATTACTTGCACCTTGGTATGCTCCGAAGATACTCTGGGAGAATAATATTCAATTGCGTAAAAGATTCTCATCCTGAAATAGTAACCAGTGGAACCTTCAAAGAAAATATATTTAAACTTACACCCTTGCAGTATCGATTTCCATAATCATGGACATTCTTGTATACATCAGGATACAACGCTTCCAGCTGAGTTGCAAAAAGAAATATTCAATTTTAGTGGATAGTCATATATTTGTTTAGTAGCATTGAGAAGTCAAACTGGTACAAAAAATACAGTTGAAGTCACCTGTTTGAATAATTCAATAGGCCGTGATAAAGCAGGAGTCCCACTGAGCAAAATCACATATTGAGCTTTCTAAAATGTTTAAAAGCTGTTAAAATTCCCCATACCAATCCAAAACACATAATACGAAAATAGAGAAAGCATGTACAGCTTAATATTAGCATTGGCAGACCATTGACATTTCAGATGAATGTATATATGATCTTCAGGCATATGGTTTATTCTAACTTAAATACTATCAACCTTCTATGTCTATATTGGTTTTCATGAAGTCACTCTCCAATACATCAAGAGTAGGTTCTGACACAAATCTCTGCTTCTGTTTTTTCAGAGCCAACTACTGAAACCTTGACGGATTCTCCAATTATGTCCAATATTTTCTCTTGGACGCTAGGTCAGATTTTAACATCATAGTGCGATAAACTACGGCGAAGGAAGCCTTGAGATGCCTTTGTTTTCCCCTTATCTTAAATTCAGAATGATGCATAGTGATGTTAACTAGACTTTCACTAATGCGGAACTGCTGACGAAATTTTAAAGTCGGGATAAGTTCTCATTAGCTTATCTAGAAAAAAGTAATTCATCAAAGCGTAAATCCTGGCAACATTAGTTTCCTATTAGTGATTATGTTTCTGTCTTTATGAATATATACGAGAACTGCATGCTTGTTAGTTATGAGACCTGTAGAACGGGAATGGATGCAGTTGTCCTCTTTGCTTGAGCATTCTTCAAGAAGTGCGACTCGTCTGCAATCACAATCTGAATAGAGAAACTGTTATTGCAAATTAAGGATGGACAATAATATATAACATCTAAGCAGTTTTGTTTGAGATCGGGCTCTGGTGTAGCCCAACTCTCACTGTCTCACATACACATATTTTTCGCCTTCTATTTCTTTGTTGCTTTCTTCAGTTTCTTGTATCTTTTTTATATATTGCATTTATTATAATATGAGTTCATATGTTAATATGGTGCATTGCTAGCCGACTCCTTCGAACAAAAGATCCTATAGACTCCACATATATTTAATATTTCAAATTGAAGACCATCCACGATAAGCATGCACAAGGATATGCACAAGAATAGACTAAAGAAAAGCAAAGAAAAATCAGATGTTATTTAAAAAAAAAATCGGACATTTTGTACTTGCCTTAAAGTTTGATGCAATAAGTTTGTGCTGCAATTTAGGTACAACGTCATAAGAGATTATGTTGAATACACCATCGAGGGGGATGGTTCCTTTAGTATTCGAGGGTACTATTGTGAACCCTGCCTTGTTTGACCCAGAACACTGGGATAAGACCACCTGCAAACACCATCTTCACAATTAATTCCCTGGAAAACATACCTAGCCCCCATTTCAATTCCATAACCACCAGAGAGTTATACTATCTTCGCAATGTTAACTGAGAAAGCTTCAGGCTATCTAATTTATGTAGGACTACTATTTGCCCACAGGAAGATGGGGTAAGAATAAAGAACTCGTTTCAAAGCCCTTTGACTTCAGAATATACCTTGAAAAAGTTGGTTTTGTTTTACTTACTACTTTTAACAGCAAACAATATACAGATATATGTGACAAGTGGTAATGGGATCTCATATGCTCATATCTTACCGTACACACAAAGCTATACTAAATGGTTAGTGCAAATCAAATATATCGAATACTGAAAATGCACAGAGCAAAGAGAATGTCGTACCAAGAGGTAAAAGAAGAAAGAAGTCGAAGAAAGTACTAAATTCTAATCATGGCGTAAATAAATCTCAAGAACAAGGGAAACAGGAATATAGAAAAGTTAACAACATTCATCAACCAAAAGATCAGAAACACAATGAAGTAACAATTGAAGGAATAATGTAGAAGCATGAAGCAAGAAGGATCAGGGAATGTAAATGGAAATCCAATAAGATACAATGAAGAACCAAAAGGCTACAGAAGAATCACCAGTATGTCATGTGAAGGAATATTAAGCCATTGTTGAATCATCTGTAAAAGAAGAACACTAAAGGCACTTATACCATATATTGTAAGATGAAGTCATATACTAATTGTTCGGCAACTACAAAAGAATTAGAAATATTGTAAATGTGAATACATACAGAAGCCCAGTGTAGACGCAAGGAAGATGGACTGATAATAAGAACAGGCCAAGAGTCACGGAAGCATGCTGCAAATGCTATTGCCTGCAAAATTGAATCACAGCAGCATATCCTCAAAACTAGAAATAGCTATCAAAATTATCAACGATTATACATCCCAATGTCTACTTAGTACTTATTGCAGATTTAAAGGTTGAATACCATAGTATAGTTGCTCTAATAAAGTCGTATTGCTAATCAAACTTTTCTGAACGAAGGAACACCAAAGTGAAACAACTAAAGAGGTTCCAAGAGAATAATTCAAATGATTGGCCAATAGCCATCATCTGCAAAACAACGAACTACCATGTTGAAGAAGATAAAGTCCTTACAATTTAAGCTGCTTCGAGCGCAGATAAGGAGAAAATAGTAAAAGCTCTTGTTTAAACAGAATCAAGTCATTCCATCGGCACATATTAGTACAAACAAAAGAGTTTTGAGCAGTCTGTGTTCTTTAAAGAAATCCAATGAAAGCAAAAGTAGTGAATGGATATTATTATATGAATTCCCTACCTGCAGAGTTTTCCCGAGGCCCATCTCATCAGCTAAGAGAACACGCCCACCATGCTGCAACACAAATCTAAAAGCGACACAAAGCAAAGAAAAAATGCGTAAGATAACAAGCTAGAAAGTTTAAGAGTCTCAACTATCAGTGAAATAAACCAATAGAGTCTACACAAAGTCCAAAATTAAGTTACATAGTTGAACTAAACAAGCCAAAAAGCTATACCACCTACCTAACTCCATCTCGCTGAAATGGAAGGAGCTTTGTCTCAATGCAACTTGGCATCCTGTCGTACAAATCTTGTGGGACTCTTTTGGTGTCAGTATCAATGTTTTGAATAAGATAAAATAATGAAGCAAATTATGAAAACAGCATCCAACCAGATAGGGATTATTTACATCAAACTATTAACAGATGACAAAACTACATAATGTACATGCAGCTACGAACGAAGTTAAGAAGAAAAATGCATATGATAGAGCGAAGTTTACCTCGTAGGTCTGGAACACTTGAGGCAGCAGAGATAGCTCGCTGTACCAATTTATCTAACTTCTCTACCTGACGAATATTTATCCAAAAGGAACCTGATTTTAGGGTCGAACTGGGGAACCTTAGAGAACTACCCAGGAATGAAACTTCATGGATTTTTAAAAATAAAATCATATCAAGCAAGATTTTGTGTGGACCTCAACACTGATACCACTTATTTCACTTAAAACTTTTTCTGCAGATGACAAAGATGACATCGGGAACATCCACAATCTGCATTTTCCATCAAGAAAATTGTCAAACCAAATAAATATCCTAACAATCTCTTGCACTAACCTATTCCCATATCACATAATTAGAAACACAAATGAAAGTAAATTTCAAAATGAACATTAGTATTCCAAACATTTGTGCATAAAAGGAGAGGACTTTACTTTTCTTTGGCATGCCAAGTAGCTTTAGGGATATTACGCATAGCACTAACAATTATCTAGGACAATAAAAGGGAAAAACAAGGTTAGGTCATTATTAGCAAGAAACTAACTTTCTATCAAATTAAGAAAAGTGGGTTAAAATGTATATCTTACTTGATGATATTGAAACTTTGCAGCAATATTTCCACTAGCATGAAGAAAAAGCTTAAGAGATGTCTTTGGCAGCTCCTTCACATTTTCTCTCTCTTCAAAACACAAGAAACCCTAATTATCTCATTGTAGATAAATAATTATAGAAAGAGAAGGTGGGAATTACCAGTTTGGACTGAAGCTAAAGACTGATGTGAAGTTGTTGGTGGTTTAGGGGATGAATTTTGCACCTTAATCACAATCAAGCAACATCAGTGAGCATACTTCAGAAAGAAAAAGATCAAACTGAACCTAGAAATTGTTAGAAACACTGAAAGAAAGAAGAAGCATTACCTTATTGAAATTGAAGTAAGAATCTTGAGAAGAAGAACTGATTGAAGCGGTAGAAGAGGAAGATTTTCTCTCTGCTATTTTTCTTAGAGCGTCTCTTTCTAGGGTTTCGAGTTGATCTGCACTGAAATCCCAGTCGTCGTCGTCGTCGAACTCCATTTGGTGGATAGTTTGAATTTCTTGTTGTTTTTCTAGGTTTCGCGGGAAGAGTTCTTCTCGAAGCAAATGAGACACTTTTATTTTTTTTGGGGTTCGATTTAAACCTTTTTTTGTAGTTGTTGAGTTTGGGACAAAATGATTGATTAGATTGCTATTCACTCCCCTTATCTAACTCAATAGATTGAACGTGTGTTATAGAGTTGTGGAGGTCCTGCATTTCGCCTTGTCATGAGAACCCCCAGTACGGTTCGAGCTCATGGGGCGGTCATGGTTGTGTGACAGACTCTTTCTTCTTATCAGATGTTAAGTCTTTAGTAGGGGTGGGAATCGGGCGGGCTCGGTCGAGCTCGGGCTACCAAGTGCCGGGCTCGGGCGGATCGGGCTCGCATAAGCCGAGCCCGAGGTAGTGAGACGGGCGGATCGGGCCGGGCTAATCAAAGACTTGAAGTGCCCGTAGCCCGTCCGAGCCCGGCTACCCGAACGGGTTTCAACGGGCTCGGGTCGGGCGGGCTCGGGTTTTATGGAATTATTAAAAAAATAAAAAAAATAATAATTTAATAATAAAACAATAATTTAATTAAAAAACAATAATTAATTAAAATACCAACCATTATATATATGATTATCAGATTATAACATAATCAAAATTACATAATCACCCATTTTAATAACAAAAAATACATTTCCCTCCAACATTTTAATAACAAAAAGTCCAAAATATAAACAAAAAGTTACATTTCTCTCCGTCATTCATTAATCGAGCAATTGAACTTGAGAAATGCTAGGACTAGGAATTGGTTCGGGAAACCCGTCGTTTAACGGATCAAACTCCTTCAAAGTAACATTGAGCTCATGTTTCCACCAATCCTTAAGACAAACACAACACTCTAACATTTCCGGAGTTAGGCTACTCCGATAGTCCCCCAAAATTCTTTTACCTAAAGAGAAAGCCGACTCGGAAGCAACAGTCGAAACCGGGACAGCAAGAACATCACGTGCTATTCGGGACAAAATCGGATACCTCTTCTCATTCTCACTCCACCAACCCAAAACATCGAACTTTTCAATATTATCGACCGCAGGATCTGGCTCAGACTCGTATCTAGATATTTCTTCGGAAGCGGTAGCTATAGGATCCTTTCGAACTCTCTTAATGCTTCTCCAAAAAGCACCACGCCTAGACGGTCCATCGAGCTCACTCTCGGGTTGATCAACAGTAGACGACGAAGAAACGGTAGGCACACTCAAATCAGCCGTATACTCTTTAAACAATTCACGTAAGTTGCCGATCATGGTGATAGATTTCTCAGAAGAACACTTGATAACATGAGCCGAAGTATCGAAACAATTCTCAAGTTCGCGTAAGAGCATATCAACTTTCATTTTGATCCTTGGATCTAAAATACATGCAACACCAAACAATACGGGAGTTTCACCCCAATACTTGCAAAATTTAGCCTCCATCGAATGAATAATGCCCGCAAACATAGGAGATTTCGAATTTCGAGAAACACCACAAAAGTTGCACTTGGCCATTTTAACGATCTTGCCTCCATTTTTAGGGTCAGAAGCATCATGAAAGGAATAAAAGTTCCAAACCTTAGATGTTCTATCTCTCGAACAGGTTGATTTTCCAGTCAGCACATCTACTTCGCCTGCGGGAGAACCAACAGGAGCAGACACACCAGGAACAGGAGGATCAGCAGTACCAGCAGGAGATATTTCTCCATGAGCACCAGTCTGACTCTCCGTCAAATTAACCTAAGTAGAACCACAGCCAACATAGAAAGTCATTCTACTAAGCTGAGTTCAGGTGAAGAGATCTAAGATAACGAAATTCATCATCGGTTTGTAGGAACATCAATATTCGTTCGGACATTCAATTTCTAACCAGCTTCCTTGAATCACCCATTTTGGTTACAGTGTTCTAACAACAAAGAAGTGTCCACAATTGGGAGAACCATTTAGGTTCTTCATCAATTCAGTCCTTCTAAGTGTTTAAACAACGCACCAAAACTGGAATGACAAGTGATCCAGTCTGAAATCTTGAGTCCTACAGAGAAGGTAAGAAACATAGAAGTCAGAAATAGACAAGTTTAAGAACTTAGAAGATAGAAAAAGAGAGAAGAGAAAAGAATTGTTTTGTAAAAACAGAGAGAAGAAAAGTAGTTTAAGAAAAGAAGTTGTTAAAAAAAAAGAAAAAGAGAATAGTTTTAAAAAAAGAAGAAAAAGAGAATAGAAGTAGTTTTAAACAGAGAGAAGAGAAAATTAGGTAATTGTTTTATAAAAAGAATTGTTTTTAAAAAACAGAGAGAAGGGAAGTAGTTTAAGAAAAACAGTTGTAAAAAAAAAAGAAAAAGAGAATAGTTTTAAAAAAAGAAGAAAAAGAGTAGAGAAGTAGTTTTAAACAGAGATAAGAGAAAATTAGGTAATTGTTTTTTAAAAAGAATTGTTTTGGAAAAATAGAGAGAAGAGAAGTAGTTTAAGAAAAAAAGTTGTTAAAAAAAAGGAAAAGAGTATAGTTTTAGAAAAAAGAAGAAAAGGAGAATAGTTTTAAAAATAGAAGAAATGAAGGCAAGATCATCATGTTGGCTCAGATCTCATGAAGTCTGACTGAGTTGTTTGAAAAAAGAGAATACTTTAATCTATGATCAAGTCTCACTAAGTTGTTTAAAAAAAGAGATTCGTTTAGAAGTTAGAACTATTATTAATTACCTAATGGTTCTGAAACAGAACACTCGGATCTGTTTAATCAGACAGATCGATAGTCAGATGACTCAGATCTGTCTGATTAAACAGATCAAACTCAAATGTTTGTGTTCTGTTTCAGAACTATAAAAAAAATTATCTAATATCTATGATCTATCATCATTCATCAATGTATATTACCTAATGGTTCTGAAACAGAACACTCGGATCTGTTTAATCAGACAGATCGATAGTCAGATGACTCAGATCTGTCTGATTAAACAGATCAAACTCAAATGTTTTTGTTCTGTTTCAGAACTATAAAAAAAATTATCTAATATCTATGATCTATCATCATTCATCAATGTATATTACCTAATGGTTCTGAAACAGAACACTCATTTGAGTTTGATCTGTTGAATCAAATGAGTGTTCTGTTTCAGAACAAAAAAAAAAAAAAAATTCCACTAATTTTTGTCTGTACATCTTACATCGACTTCAAGCCATCAACCAAAAAAAAAAAAAAATTACAACAGGAACAGACCCTAATCCGATCTATTTGATCAGACAGATCAAAGGTTTAGAACTCTGATCTGTCTGATCAATAGATCTGTTAACATTTTAAGATTAAACTAACTATCTAAGATCTAATTACAACATAATATAACTTTTCACAAATCAAAAACAAATAACAACATCATAACAGAAAATAAAAATAAAAAACCTATCTAAGATGAGTTCGAAGGCTTAACCGCTTCATTTGATCTTAAAGATCATCAGCGTATACCATTAACCGAACATCATCAGAACTCAGAAGTGATCGCCTTTCTCCAAAGTCCAAACTCGAAACCCACATCATGCAGAAGTAGAAACATATGAAGACTAAAAGTAGATAGAAGAAAAGGAATTACTAACCATTTTTAGATCCTTACTGCTCGATTTTGCTTTAGGTTTTCGATTTTTGTAGATCCTTACTAATAACTAACCAGTAGCTTTAGGTTTTCGTTTAGGTTTTTCGTTTAGGTACTAGGGTTACTAACAAACAAGCCGAACCATTTAGGTTTTCGTGAGATTTAGGGTTTAGGTTGAAGTTTCTGGTGTGGTAGGAGAGAGAGAGAGGCGGAGAAGGAGAGAGAGGCGGAGAAGGAGAGAAGGGTTAGGGTTCGGCTGTGAGGGGTTTTATAGGCTATTCGTTTTAATCCAACGGCTGAGATGTGATTTGAAGGGGCGCCCTATCTCAGCCGTTGGATTATAAAATGACACGCGGAATTACACGGGTACCCTCTCGGGCTAACTGTCGGGCTTTAGTGTCGGGCTCTGTCGTCGGGCTTATTGTCGGGCTATTCATCGGGCCGGGACTCGGACGGGCTTAACGGGCCGGGACTCGGAATTGAGAACCTGTCCGAGTCCCGGCCCTATTAGCCCGATATATCGGGCCGGGTTAGCCCGGCTCGGGGCTGCTTCGGTCTCGGTCTCTCACGGTTTGGGCCGAACGGGCCGGATCGCGGGTTTCCGGACCGTTTTCCCAACCCTAGTCTTTAGTATAAGTATGTAAAGTTCTACGATAAAAGTATTAGTAGTTTATTTTCTCCGTAAGTGTATACATTTGATTCATGTGAGTTTACCTCAATTAACTCTCTATTGTCTATTATTTGTAGATAGATTGTTTCAATTGAAGATACAATAGTATTTGATTGAAGTTCATAATTTTATTTGTTCATTTTCATATATATTGCTACTTTTAAATGTTATTTTTGTTTTTGTATTGATTTCATTTTTGTGTTGAGTACAATGTGATTGGAAAGAATACATTTGGAACAAAGTTGACAATATCTTTAACAAAGTAAGGCTCTATGAGCAGATAAGCATTTAGAAAGTTATAACGATACTTCTCTTGTTGAAGAGTTATAACGATACTTGTCAGGACTTTGAAATAATGATACAAGCAGATGGAGTGAAGCTAATTTACGGAAAAACGATAGGTATTTCTATTACAAACATCCATTATTAAACACATGGCTAGGGTTCTTCGAGCACACTAGAAGTTGAGGGGAATTACAAAATTTGCCCTCTATTGACCTTGATAGTTGTTTTTTCAAGTATTAAAAGAACATGTACAATGAAGATAATAAGTAGCAAATGATAGAGGATATAAAAAGAAAATGCATCCTATAAAGAGTCAATCTTTTGAGAGGTTGTTGAAGTATGAAAAAATAGACAAATAGCTGAAATATCATCTACACCAACGCTCCATCTTTTCCGTTTCCATGCACGTCTGGCGCATTCAACTAGTCGTTTGGCTGCTTTTGCCCTAAGAGATGTTGAATAAACAATCTCCACCGCTTCTTCGTTAGATAGAACGTCCCACACCTGAAAGACAAAATCAAAATTCAATCCCTTATCACATTTTAATCTTTCTATGTACTCCCAAACAAGATGGGTTCAGTGAGGGCTAAGATAGTCTTTTCCTCTTCTCCTTTCAGGTCTGAAATCTGACTCTTATTTCAGATTGTTTGTTTTTTTACTTCAGCTTTTGACTCGCTAAATGCAACCCACAAAAATATCCAACTCGAGCTATTTTGGGTCCATTTGTCCATAACTCTAGATTGAGGAATAGATAGATCTGACTCAATTTAATTTGCTATTTTTATCATCTAACAAGTCCACTATAGAGAGGAGATATGTACATATACATATTACCTCTCAGAACCACACATTCGTCATGAGAGAGAAAGTAGTGAGAGAAAGTAGTGTGTGCGTAAGTTTTTGCTGCCCGGACGATTGATATTCCGACCATAACTCCATCGTTTCTCCTCGTTCCTCCCCCCTTAGTTCTTTTCTCTCTTCTTCCTTCACCCTTCCTCCCCCATTTCTCTTTCTCTTTGTATCTTCCTGTTTTCTTCTCGTCCCCCCCCCCCTTTTTTTTTGTTTTCTATTATCCAGTTATGGACGGCCGGGCAGCGACTTTAGCCGTGGATAGAAAGGTGTTTAAGTTTGACAAGATGAATGCCAACTTCATCAGGATTAGAGAGTATTGTAACTCGTTGGAATGGAATTGCAATCTTCCAACAGAAGGGGTTTCAAAGTTGGCTTGTTTTGTGAGGTCACTAGCTGACCAGTTCTCGCTTCAGTTTAGCCCACCGCCGATGGGAAGATTCAGAGAGAGCTCGATTGTGTGGGTTTGGGAAGTTCGTGAAAACAACAATGGCCCATTCATCAGAGTTTTTCGCACAGGTGCTAAAGATAACTCTAGGAGTTCCTTGTGCCTTCCAGCAGGTAAGAAAGGTAGCCACTGGTTCAAGATAGCAGAGAAGATGGATGAACTCCTTCCCTTTTCCCTCAAATCCAAAACCATTTACCACCATAGAATCCTAAAACCCACGCACATTAATACTAAGAACCCTGATAATTTTGCCTTCCCCAAACCAAGCATTAACCACAGTCAACATTCAAACCCTTCATCTTCCTCTTCCAACCCCCCCTACCCTAATAAAAGACATCACCCAAACCCTATCTCACCACAGAATTCGTTACCCACCCCGGATTTCTCGACAAATGGCAGACCAAATGCATGCAAAGGAGCTGCACGCGAGAAGTTAAGAGTCATCTTCCCAACAACCAACCCAACTACTCACGCAAAGACCTATAAGTCTGCTTTGGTGCAGATCAGTTCCTCCGAAAACAGCAAGGTGTGTGATTCTCCGAAATCTCAAACTCAAAAAATGGCTACTCTTCCGAATGGAGCGATCAGTTGGGAGGACACAGTGATAGTGGATTCAACGGTGCCAGTAAAGGATTGGAAGGATCTTGAAAATACCATCAGAGATGTGTTGGGGTCAGAGGAGGTTAAGCTTATCCCTTTCAATGAAGTCAGGGCGGTGGTGAAGACGGCGGCGAACACCAAACCCCTATTGGATCTAGGGGAGATTCAGAAAGCTAGAGATGAGTGGATCTTCTTCAGACACTGGTTTCCTGAATGCAACCAGTTCAATTTCGCAAAACACAAGGTTAGTCTGAAAATCTTTGGTCTTCCATTTAACCTTTGGAATGAGGAGGTGTTCAAGGATATTGGTGGTGCATTTGGGCGTTTCGAAGGAATAGCAGAGTCTACAGTTTCAATGGAGTCATTAGCCTTCGCGAATATTTTCTTGACTTGTGATATCATGACCAAGATCCCTGACAGGATGGTTTTATTAGATAGGGGGGAAGTGGTCGAGATATTTCTTCACTGTGATTACTCGCCGGCGACCATGGAGATTCCGGCGTTTAGTTTCAAGTACCCAGCCCACTCCTCTGACATCGAAGACAGGGGTAACAGCGATACAGACCGTTTCATCAGGGATCAGAACAGAGAGTTGACCAAAGATGATGGTTTTGTCGTTGAGGGTCTTGTCAGGGACCTGGAGAAGGGGAAATGGGTGGAGGGTTCTGATCCCATCGTTGCTTCTGGAGGAAACAATCCTTCTTTCACTAATAAGGAAACTGAGGAAGAAGGCGAGGCGGTGCTGGAGATGTCAGTTCCTGCATCTGATGATTTTCAAATCGTGGCGGGTCGGGTGGAGGCAGCTCCAAACCCGAGCCCGATTTCTCTTGGCCCTAAGGATCTGAACCGCTCCAAAAGAGTGCCTAAATTCAAACGCAGGCCCATTTGTGTTAAGAGGGTCAAAGTGCCCTTTAGGGCACCCTCTCTCAAGTTAGACGGAAGATGGGCCGGGCTATCTGACCTCGTTGAGGAGGCTACAAGGACAGGTCCAGGAAAACTGTTTATGGGCAAGGAGGGGCATAGCATCTGGAAGATTAAAACCCCTTTCGAGAACTCATCTCCATCTTCTCCCATGGATAATCTTTCGGCTCCGGATGTCTCAGCTTCGGATGGTGACTCTAGCAACCATAGTTTCAACGATCTCATCGAAGTGGGCAGAGAGTTGGGGTTCGAGGTAGAAGGAAAAGAAGAGAAGCTGAAGAACCTTTTGGGTCCTTTGCAAAGTAACTCGAGCAAGGAGTCAGGGTCTAGCTCGGAGTCGTCGGGAGAAGCCATTATCCCTATTAATGTGGTTGCTCCTGAAGTTGAGGAAGAGATTACAGAGGTAGATGGTCAGGGTGGAGGTGAGGAACTACTTGATAGGGTGGTTTTTTCGGAAGAACAGGAGGTGAGGAATGTTGAGGAGACCTGTTTTACTCCTTTTAGTGATAAGATAGTGGTACCCAGGGGAAGGCCAGATACCCCAAATTCAAGTTCGAGGGTTACAAGATCAGAATCTCGTTCTAGATGCGAAAGAGAAGCAAGGAGGCTTCAATGGACGCTCAGGGATGACAAGGTAGAAGGCAGGAAGAGGGCAAGGTCTAGCTCAGCAATTGGGAAGAGTGGTAAGCATGTCAATTAACTTCATCAGCTGGAATATCAGGGGATTAGGGTCGGCAAAGAAGAAAGCAGCTGTAAGGAAGTTTAGATTGGAGTTCAAAGCTTCAGTTGTTCTTTTGCAGGAAACTAAGTTAGATAGTATTAGTAATGTTTTGGTTTATGGTTTATGGGGTAATAGTTGTGTGGATTGGGTGTGCCTCCCTGCTGTAGGGGCAGCAGGAGGGATCCTTTGTATGTGGGATCCTAATCTTTTTGTGTGTTTGGACAAAGCAGTAGGTGTCTTTTCTGTTTCAGCTAAACTTTGTAATGTGTTAGATGGTTATGAATGGATGGTATCTTCTGTTTATGGTCCCTGTGTTTCTAATCTTAGGGAATTATTTTGGGATGAGCTAGATAGAATTCAAGACAGTTGGAAGTTGCCTTGGTGCATTGGGGGTGATTTTAATGTTACTCGTTTCGTTCATGAAAAGAGGAACCTTGCTCCAATTAGTAGTAAAATGAAAAGATTCGATAGTTGGGTGCAAAGAAATTCTTTGATAGATCTCCCTAGCTTTGGTATGTCCTATACTTGGACCAACAATCAAGCATCCCCTAACATGAGCTTACTGGACAGATTCTTGATTAACAAGGATTGGGAGGAGAAGTATCCGTTGGCTACTCAAATTATCTTGCCTCGCCCCGTTTCGGATCACGCTCCGGTTCTTTTAAAAGTGGAATCTTCGGTCATTCAGAATCCTCCTTTTAGACTGGAAGAGATTTGGATGAGGGACAAGGATTTTATCCCTCTGATCAAGGGTTGGTGGGAAGACATGGATGAGATGAGTCCATTATGGTGCAAGCTGAAAGCACTCAAGGATAAGCTTAAACCATGGTCGAGAGAAAAATTTAAGCATCAAAGAGAGGCTATGACTATTGCAGGATCAGATTCATGAGTTGGATAAGATTGAGGAAGGGAGGGATCTGCTCCAGGCCGAGTTTGACAGCAGGGTGGTTTTAAAAGGAGATTTGGAAAGGTTGCTTAGTTTGGAAGAGATTAGCCTTCGCCAAAAGTCTCGGGTATTATGGTTAGAAGCGGGGGATAGAAATTCTAAATACTTTCATAGTATTATCAATTGTAGGAAGAGGTCGAATAGAATAGCGGCACTTAAAGTTGGCGACCGCATTGTCACAGATATGGAGGACATTAAAGGTTCGATTTCTTCCCATTTCGCTTCTTTATTCGAGGAGCCAGAGCTTTGGAGGCCGGGAGTGGAAGGAATCAATCTCCCGAGATTGGATGATTCCGTTGCTTTAGACTTGGAAGGAGAATTCCAAGAGGAAGAGGTGCTGGCAGCTATAAGGGGGATGGCGAAGGACAAGGCTCCGGGCCCAGACGGCTTTCCAATAAATTTTTATTTGAGATGTTGGGATATAGTGGGCAAAGATGTCATGAAAATGATGACGGACTTCTGGTATTCTGGCAGTTTGGACTGGAGGTTGAATCAAACGTTTATGGTCTTAATTCCCAAGAAGAATGCTTCAGAAACTCTAAACGATTATCGCCCTATTAGTTTGGTCAGCGGACCTTACAAGATTCTGTCAAAGTGTTTGGCTAACAGGTTGAAACCTTGTCTTGAGTCCCTCATTTCTCCTTTTCAAGGTGCTTTCATCGAAGGGAGACAAATTCTAGACGGCGTTCTTATAGCCAATGAATTGCTCGACTCAAGGATTAAAAGTGGGGAAAAGGGCATCCTAGTCAAAGTGGACCTCGAGAAGGCATACGACAAGGTGAGTTGGGATTTTCTTCATTCAGTTATGACCAAGATGGGCTTTAAAAGTAAATGGTTGTGCTGGATTTATAAGTGTGTTTCTACAGCTACTTTCTCGGTGTTGGTTAATGGGTCCACTACGGATATTTTTCAGAACTCAAGGGGGATTCGTCAGGGGGACCCGATATCCCCGCTTTTATTCATTTTAGTTGCTCAAGTTCTGAGTACTCTTGCCTCTATTGGGGAAAGTAAGGGGTGGTTGGATGGCTTTAGGGTGAAAGAAGAAGGAACAATGGTCTCTCATCTTCAGTTCGCGGACGACACGCTATTTTTCATCCAAGCAAGCAGTACACAAACCTTGAAGCTAAAGGACATTTTAATTTGGTATGAAGCAGCCTCGGGTCTGAAGATCAATTTCTCTAAAAGCCAAGTGATCGAGGTGGGAAAGGTAGAGGAGCTCGATAGCCTGGCTAGGTCGTTTGGGTGTACTAAAGGGTCTCTGCCTACTTCTTATCTCGGGCTTCCTTTAGGTCACGGATACAAATCGAAGAAGTTATGGGATCCAATTTTGGAGAGAGTATCGGTGAAACTCTCCTCTTGGAAAGCTAAGACGTTGTCCCGTGGAGGTAAGATTACTTTGATTATGGCCGTTCTCTCAGCTCTTCCGGTGTACTTTCTTTCCCTCTTCTCGATGCCCATCGGCGTGGTTTCTCAAATAGAGAAGAATTTCAAAAACTTCTTGTGGAACGTGGGGGAAGAGGTGAAGAAAATTCACTGGGCGGCTTGGGATTTGATTTGTAGACCGAAGTCGATGGGTGGTTTAGGAATCAAAAGTCTCAGGGTCATGAATGACGCCCTTCTATCTAAGTGGCTGTGGCGATTCGGGATCGAGAGGAATAGGCTTTGGAGGATTATCATCGGGCAAAAATACGGGGAAGCCAGTGGTGGATGGATCTCTCTCCCTCCTAAAGGAACTTACGGCTGCTCGGTGTGGAAAGGTATTTTTAAGCGGTGGGACGAGTTTTACTCTAAGACGAGGATTAAGGTCGGATCGGGTGAGTATACCAAATTCTGGCAGGACACGTGGTTAGTAGAACTACCTCTATGTGTGGCTTTTCCTATTTTATTTCGAGTTTGTTCGAACAAGGACGGGATGATTACCGATTTCTATGATCCCGTGGGAGGGGTATGGACAATTCCGTTGAGGCGCAGTCTAAGAGATTGGGAAGTAGATGACTTCAATCGTTTAATGGGGTATTTGGGTAGTTTCTCTTTATCCAACGAGGCAGACACAATGGAATGGATGAACTCGAAGAATAAGAATCTATCCGTTAAGTCTTGCTATGAAGCCCTGTCTAACTTCTCACACCGAGAGGCTAAGGTGTTCTTGGATATATGGAAGCGGACCGTTCCTCAGAGGGTATCTTTCTTTCTTTGGGCGGCGTGTTTAGATCGGGTTCCTACTATTGACTTGTTGAGAAAGCATGGATGTTCTACCCCTAATAGGTGCCCAATGTGTAAGAAAGATGAGGAGTCAAGCTCGCACCTTTTTATACATTGTGATATGTCGTACAATGTTTGGCGGTACTTTATAGCTTCGGTGGGGGTGTCGTGGGTTACCCCAGCTTCCGTTGTAGATCTCTTGGCTGCGTGGGGAGGGCTAAAAGGGAGAAACCCGATCATAAGCATGATACCTAAAGCTATTCTGTGGGCAATTTGGATCTCTAGAAACTCAGTCATCTTTTCCGACAAGCAGGGGTCAGTGGAGGACATAATTTTTTCAGCTAAGTGCTTTATCTACCATTGGAGCCGTAACAATCCGAAGGTTAAATATAGATCGTTTTCGGACATAGTGGGGAATTGGGGGGCTTTCATTTCTTCGATGTAATATCGATGGGTTTTACATTCTTCTTTTTTAGTTGTTTCTTTTTTCCTGTTTCTTTTCGGCCTTTTGGCTTGTACATAATTCGTTTTTCGTTCTTTTTATTAATTCAATCACATTATTCAAAAAAAAAAGTCCACTATAGAGAGGAGTCAGATGTTGATATCAGAAAATAGTACAAAATAATTTTTGTTATACGAACCCCGTCTGTTGCCAATATAACAAACTGATCTCTAGTGCTTATACTCCTTTGTGTGACTTCAGGGACCGAAACAACACCAAAATCCTTAACGCAGAAATCTCCGAAGGCTCTTGACATAGCAAGCCCAGGTTTATCTTCAGCTGGTAGCCACACTCTATACAACCCTCGTTCATCGTCTAAACTGATAACTCGGCCATTGCATCGCGTTATCCGCTCTCTCTCCTCTGCGAAAAATGAGAATCGGGTTGAAAAATCTAAAATTGGAGGATACTAAGACGAAACTTAGGACATTATATGAACCAAACTTAAAATGAATAGAGAATAGCTTACCAGGCAAGTGTGGCTTGAAGTCAGTAGTGAGTTGAATAGGAAGCAATGTGCCTTCATCAGAAGTTGTTGCTAAGACTGCACGCGAGTCTCCAACGTTTGATATGTACATCGTGTCACCCTAATAAACATCAATTTGTTGAAGTTCCATGTAAGTTCTTATCGAATACGAGTAGGCTCAACAATTAACAGAAATCTAGTCATCTAGACCACCATTATTGAAGGAATGAATGGGCTCGAATGTCTGAATAGACGTACACATCCGAGCCATAACAAACAGGCTTAATTGACGCTGTACAAGCTGATATTCGACAGGTTTGATTTATGTGGGCCAACGATACTGTCAATCTTATCTCTCCACACTTTTAAACATAAAGCAAGAAAGTTACTAGCATGCATCTAACAATCAATAGAGAAATGAAAACTACCATTGTGAACTTCAGAAATAGGAAAGCTAAATTACCTGTTTAACAATTGTCAAAGCAGTGGTACCACTATTAAACGAATCGATCACACAATGTCGTTCGAGCTCTTGGTCGATGGCAGAACAAGTTTTTGAGTAAGAATCCTTCCATATATTGAATTGTTCACACTTCGGATCATTTGAAGCTAAGGCAAGAGTCTCTTGCCAGTTACATAACAATGTCATTGCCATTGAATCTCGAATCCATTTCGATACAAAATGACCCCAAGAACCATGCCCATCAAATACTCCACAAAATATCACGTCTTTTTGACATCCAAATTCCTATACAACCACCCAAAACAAACTAACAAATTTATAATCTCAATAACTTGGGTGCTTGTTTGAATTTTCTAACTCAAATGAATCCAAAACCAACCGAGATTAGTCATTCAGACGAGTCAGACAAAATTTTTTTTCTAGAAACCTGATCCATGTCAATATAGACATCGACTCCAATAATTTGACTTAGGACTAAAAAATAAAGACTACCAACATAATGAAGCTAACAAGAGTCTCAAAATAAGACTAAAGAAGTTAACAAGAGTGTATAAATAAGACTACAAATGATGTAACTGCATTGGCAGGAGCTTCAACAAAGGTCTACACTTATGCAGTGTCTGAAGTCTGGGCTATAGGTGCGTGCTCAGGCCTAGTAAGTGTCAAGGCTTTTAGTTGAGCTTATGGAGCCTTCACCACGAACAAAACCCCATATTTGGTACAAACATGGGTTGGGTGTAAAAACAGAGACGATATCGATAACTGCTTAGGCTTTGAGCGTGTTACAAAGATTGTTTAGATTGATATGAAGAAATCACTAACCTCCCAAACAAGGAAACTATCTTGGTTTACCCCTTTATTGCCTTTCTTAGAGTAAAGTGAAGTAAAATTATTTGAACCTTTTGCATTAACAATGCCACAAGAACTCAATAACATCTCATTCTTCTTTGCTTCTCTAATCATTGATTTCGAAACTTCCTTACTAACATCATTCACAATATTCTTTTCCCCTCTTTTGATTGAAAAAGACTCAGATATTCCATTAATCATAGATGAAAACTTCCCCATTTTCTCTACAAATTCAAGTAATACCAAACAACAGAATCTGAAGTTTTGCAGAGCTTGGTGTGGTATGTTCTCAACAGAACATTCAAATACCCAAACTGAGATATTGAAATGGTAGCATTGAAGATCTCTTATTCTCCATTTTAATAACAATGAAGCTTGGGGTTCATGTGTTGTTTGTGCAACCAAAAAGTATTAATAAAGAAAATTGAACTTTGTAGTAGAGAATCTATAATCAACTTCCACAAAAGATTTTGATGATATATTATTATGTTTAGTGTTTCCATGACTATTATGCCCTTAATTTGGTAGTTAGATAAGGGCAAAATTAAGGGTAGTAATGGGTGTGAAGAAAGTTGGTGGATTTTACATGTCGGAATTCAAATTTAATAATAGTAAAGTGACAAATTATTATTTTTATTTTAGAGTTACCTTCTTTGAATCTAAGTTTGTTTGTATATACACCCTTGCATAAAGTGAGGTAGTATTTGGAGGATTGAGGAATTTTATAGATACATTTTTTCTACACACGTTTCAATTATGTTCCCCAGAAACCAAATAAATAAATATGGAGTAGGCACGGTTCGTGAGTTGTGAATATAAAGCTCTTTGAGGAAGAACACCTACTCAGAGTGAAATATACTCGCTACAAAATATTCACAACATAGACTAGATTATGTTTGCAAAAAAAAAAAATTGTGCCTTTCCAATTAACTCCTGGTTAAGTGGTATGTGCACCAATAACACATACAACCAATGTAGAAATTATCCTATTTATATCAATAATTCACCCACTTCCACGGCCTTCACCCTCTACCACCATTTACATTTTCTCCTTCACTAACCACCACCACTGCCACCACCTTGAACTTTATGAAGAGAAAAAAGGGTGATGATGATGGTGGTGACAATCGATGGATGAGAAGATGGGATGATGGTGGGTGACGAAGAAAGTTGCGGTCGCCTGGTCGGTAAAAGTGGTGGTTAATGATAAGAAGAAAACCATGCATTTCAGTAAAAATTATCTACAACAAAAAGGAATCACATCACGGGCCGCACGTGTCATTAGCACACACCCACTTAATCGAGATTTATCAGATAAAAAGTTAAAGGTCTAAACCAATGGTATTTTGAAAATGTAAGTGAAAGCCAAATATCACTAATCCATGAAGATTCAATGTACATGAATTGGAAGTGTCTAGTCTAAGAACAGTGACATCAATCACCAAAAGTTAATGTGAGAGTAGTCCCAAGAGAGTTGCATTTTTCAAGTAAGGGCCTGTCGGTTTCAAACTTGGCCGGTGAGTAAGTCATAACTCACGAGGTCCCCATTTGAATTATCTTCCACTTGAAAAAAGATCTTTGGCAAATTTCCAAATGTTTCTCAATTTTTGATATATCTGGCCATTTGGTTCATCACTTTTGCCTAATAGTTTTTCTCAACCCCAATCCCACAATTCTATAAACGGACTATTAACTTCAATATACTTCCACTTTGTCTTTTTGTAGAATGAAAAAGAAGACTTTAGAATCAAGAACACATCAACATCAAAACACTGCTTTCATTGAAAAAATACTTGAAACACGTAGATTATAGAATATGTTTATGACTTTTAAGTGAGCGACTCTTTTGTATTCATAGTTTTATTTGGATAAAATTTAGATTTAGATTTTTTTTCTCATTTTTCATGATTTCCCCATTAAAATATCAATACAAAACTTCAACAACTAGAAGATGATACTGAAGGAAGACAATTGTGTAATTTTAATGTTCCTACCGCCAAAGAAACTAGAAATGGTAGGGTATAGTGTTGTTAACAGAGTTAATCGAAGGATCCCAAGCTTTCGACATTGCTTGAAGATTTTAGATTCATTTTTATTCGTTTGACTCTTATTAACTAAAGTGTAAGTTAACTTGGTCAAAGTAAATTGAGCAAGTCAGATGAAAGATAAATGTGAAAGTAGGAAATATAATCTCCCGAGAGAAGCCCTATGACCCCTGTATTACTGATTTAGGTGCCTCAACAGCGAAATGTTGGGGGCGACAATGCACCTAGACCAATAACCTAGGCACCTAAAGAACCATCATACTCATAATTGGAGCAAGAGTGCAAGACCATATATAGAGCAGGGGGTTGGGAGATTTTAGATAGATTGAGAAAGCTGAGAGAATTAGAAACATTTATGGGATAGAGAGTTGATAGAGAGTCTCGCGAGACGACAGCAGTCAGAGAGTGACAACTGAGAAACTGATTAGGGAATAGGGGAGACGAGGTATCTAGTGCCCCCACCGCCCCTGATTGAGATTATTATATGGTACACCATTGAGTAATAACTATAAGGATTACATATAATTCTGTTTGATATACTTGATGATGTAAGAAAAAGAAGAGAAGATGCTAAAAGGAAAAACTATTTAATGAAAGACATGAGGAGATGCATAATACTCACTCTCATTAAAGACTGGTCTTAAATCTTCTTGGCACATGAAATCTAATGGAAATGAAACTAGATGACCTTTCACTCTTTCTAATCTATCCATTGGATCTGTTGCTTTCTTATCGCCATTTTCATATATTTCTAATTTCTCTGGTGCTATCCCTAAATCAATTGTCGTTTGCCCCATCTTCTCTTTCCAGTATACCATGCTTTGTCTGATCGCCAATCTGTTTGTGAATCAATATAAGCTCATTAAACTAATTGAGACATGTAAGATCTGGGTCTGAATTAGAAATTTCTAACAGAAAGGTTTAGCTACTTTAAATGATAGACTCATAGAGCTAATCTCATCTAGGTGATTTCACCTCTGATTATGACAAAGTTCCTGAGCACCGACTCCGGAAAAGGAAGAGACAAGTTCGAGAAAGAAACTTCAGATTAAAACTGAACCGTACCTGTTGTGTATAAGATCATTGGGAACGCACGCGAAAACATCTTGGTATATCATCGTATTTGTCTGAAAAACAGAAGCATAGATAGTTTCGTATCAGATAAATTCACAAATTTTTCACAAGGACTGGAGAAAGTAGAGGAAAGACAGGTATTTGTGACAGGGAGAACATAGCAAGGCGAGCTCACCGGCTCAGCCTACTCTCATATGGTGCTAAAGAAAGCATGTTATTTATTTTTTTCTATCTAATAACTTTATATATATATTAAAAATTCCTGAGACGAACAGTGAGCCAGGTGACTGTTGAGTCCCGAGACACTCGGATGGTTCTGAGCTCGGTCATGACACACTCAATCCAACACTTAGTTTCAGAACAATCACTATTTCAGCATTACGTACCTTTGCAGTTGCCATCCAAATGTCTTTGTAGGTAGTGTCAACGACAGGATCATAGATTCGAATCATCTAAAAGAAATAATAAAAAGATCTGTTAGACAATGCTGCATCTTATTCTAAAAGATCTTCCTAAACCACGTCCCACGTTTATTAGTTGATAGGGCACGTGTTATCAGTAATGAAAGAACAGAGCGAATATCTTTTCCTAGCTCTAGTCTGCTCATTTCATTTAAGGTGTGGAATGCAAATCACTTTCATTTCTTCAATCATTGACTAAGAACAGTGGCAGATGAATATGGTTGGTTATTCCTTTTTAACCAGACGATAATAATCATAAGAGGGATCAAGAAACACAGAAACAGCAATAACTAATTCTCTCAAATGTACAAACCTCTCCAGTGCGAAGACCGAGGTGTTCCGACCATAGGGAAAGACGAAGACTGAAAGCAAACTTGCCAGCCTTCCAAGGCGTTCCATTCATGGAGGAGTCAACAAATTCTTTATCTTCTATCAGTACATTTATCTGAAACAGCATTATCGAGATAGCAATTTGGAGCATCAGAACCTTCACAATGTCGACTGAAATTCCAAGAATAATTTCTGATAATAGTAGATTATTTCAAGAATCCACATTTCATGCATTTTACTTCAACTTATTTTCCACTTATTTCTGGTGGTATAGATTTAAATCAAGATATTTTGTGGATAAAGAAAACAAAATGATATCCAAAACCATGAGCTAAACATAATCGACTTGAAAAATGACGCAAACCGGATCCCTACAAGTGAGTCCTGTGGTCAACTCCGACATATAAATAAATAAAAGAGAAAGAATTATGAGATCCTATCTCCGAATTCCACCATGTGGCGGCCCACCCATATGGAACGGATCAGAGAAACCTTCGTATAGCATAACCGCAAGAAATGGAAGATGAAACTAATCAAAATGATACCTCAGAATCTCTCGATCCAAGCAAACTCCTGTCGTTAATATTAGCTGATCCAATCAAGGCTATGCGATCATCGACTATCATCACCTTGCTGTGCACATAAATCTGCAAAGAATTACACAAATCTTACTAAGAAAAATATATGGATTATGAATCGGATTCAAGAATGCATCTCTAAAGATCCCAATTTATGTATCATGCTAATCATAAACAAAGGCTTATCTAATGCAAGACATTTCACCTGATTGGTTGCCAAGAGACCCCCTTCAGAAAGTCGACCGTAAGATCGTAGACCATAGAAAGAAATGTAATCCTGTGTTCTAGGACCAAGCACATCAGAAAGATTATGTATGATCGACTGCTGCCCTCTGCAAATGGTTCGATATTGCCAATGCATTATTGCTCTAACGGATGCCGCACCACCATCATCTAGACCGCCCTTTAAAATTCAAGCCTAAAATGAATATTCGAAGACATTCCTAATTGATAATAACATTCAAGTTAATGACGCATAATACCTGGAAGCCAGGCAAGAGTGGAATGACAATAATAACTTTAAAAGATTTCTGGTCTTTGTAGGCTCGTATTATACGCCTGTAAAGTACTTCCAAGACACGATTCCGTATTACCTCGTCTCCTGAAAGACCTGATATGAAGAATTGATTCTGAAACAAGAGACATTAGACATAAAAATTAATTAGTTCTTCTGAAACATGAGGATCATTCGTATAAGCAAAACAGGAACCCTGATTTAGATTTAAACAGACCTCTATGTAAATGAAGTGTTCTGCTTTCTCAATGAGAGAGCAATACGTATTATGAATGCTCTCTTCAGTTTGGCTTGTCCCAGCAGACCATTGACCAACACTTCTAATAACCTGCATAATGGAAGTTAATAAAGATGGAAAGATTTTAAAAAGGTAGGAAAAACAGACCACCTTGTTGAAACTTTTCTTAACTCATACTAAGAATTTGTTTAACAACGACAAAAACAAGCAAAAAAATTATTTCAGGGTTAGATAGTCTACCTGACAACGGCACGAGGCACATGGACCAACTTGTCCCCCTTCATTAGCAGAAAAAACCTGAGAGCCCTGTTCATGTGTCTCCCACCACTCCTTATCTATGTTGTTCATATCTGTCGGTCTCTCCCCACTAAGAAATGTTTTCCTCCGGGAAATCGGGGAACCAAGGTCGTCGATGAAACCATTCATCTGAAAATCTGGAGCTATAGGTTCAACTTTAGACTTTCGAAAGGAAAATGGATGGTTGCAACCACTGCCTGAATGGGTGTGAGTCCTGTCTGATCCATTTAACTTTGGGTTTCTATTTACAGCATCTAATTCATCAGGCTCTTGAGGTAATAGCAATGGGATGTCTTGTACTGACGATCTAGAAGAAAATGAATCTTGCCTTTTGATTCCAATATGACAGTCCTCTACTTCTTTAATTTCAGCCTCTATTTCTTGGCTTCTTCCCATGTAATGAGGAATAACCATGTGATGCTGAGGCATAAGAAGTGGAATTGCTTGCTCATTTAGAGCTTTGTTTCGCTGAAAGAGACCAAAAAGGTGAGTAAAACCTACAAGATGTTAATCCATCACAAGGAAACTCTGAAGAAAATAATGACCTTTGCATGGTTCCAGCGCTGAACAAAATGCCTTGCTATATCACGACAAGGTGGTCCCCAGAGAGCACAATGGACATCATGCCATGGCATCCGAGGATATTTCTTACGGTCCAGCTCATCTTTCATAGTATCTTCCCAGGAATTTGGTTCAGACTCCCTAACAAAACAAAATGAATCAATTAAATAAACCATCTGGCTACATGTTATATTGACTCAGTCCATCCAATTTATACGAGCTGGACCAGAAAGTTCATGATTAGTTGTACGGCCAGCTTAACAAGAGGAACTCTCTTTCGTTTCTTTTGGTCTCAGTAATACAATTTTGAATCTTGTGATGGCACATCCATCAAGTCTAAATTTGATTCAAATATCAATAGGGGACTCTTAGAACTAACTCTATTCTCCCTTTTCAAAGTTGTCTACTTTAATATCAAATCATAGCTATCTGAAAGGTGAAGCAAATACAGAAATTTACCTGGGGTTGTAGTAGTCCTTTCCAGGCCATATGTGAGGAGGGAAGTCACCTACTTTGTGTTCGGATGTGTCATAACGTCCAAAGCAGAGATCAAGACCTCCAATAAAGCAAATTCGGTAATCAACAATAACAAGTTTTTCATGATGGGACCTATATGTAAAAAATAATATTTTATCAGCAATTGTAACGACCAATGAAGATGGAAGTCAAATTTAATGAGAAATTTAACCGTTGTTTTCAAATGAATATGGTACCATAGATAGACTCCACTTGAGAAATGGTCCGGATAACGCAACACTTTCACATTCTCATGAATGTTAAGAAGTTTTCGTTTGCTGTAGACACTGTTAATTTTCAAAGCAAGAGCAACCTCCTTGTACATGAGAATGTAAATCTGCACATATTCATACAAGAAATCATAACTAAAGTAAATAAATTAAATCCCTCAATATTACAGAAATAAAAAGGTATTGCCAAACAGCACCTATTTTCAAATAGATTTTTGGAATTCAACATGTATGCAAAGCATACCAGTATTAGACAAAGTGAATGGATAAAACCATGAGCATAACATTTCCAAATAAAGAACGTGCCGAACCAACATATGATTAGTTCACTAGTTCTGTGGTTAAATTATATACCAATTTCTTTTAGTGAAAACAAAGATAGTGTCCCTCCTTCGTCAAACATCCGCACAAGAGCAATTTAAATAGACAAGGTCTTTAATATATTCACATGTGAGTGTTGAGTTTCCTTAAAAGGTCGAAGTTGATTTTACATCTAGTAGGACACAAAAAATACAGTAAGACAAGGAAATAAATTAGAAAAATATTTAGCAACCCAGCTGTTAAGCGTAAACGTGGAGCCCTAAAAACAAAATATGATCCACAATACAGCATCAAAAGGGAAAGCATTAACGCTTAAGTCTCAAACTGTTCTCAAAAGTAGTGATGAACAATTTTCACATACCTTAAGGAAATTTTAGTGCTATTGAATCACAAAAATATATGAAAACAAAATAGTCATGCATATGATGGAAAGGCACCTGAACCCCTTCTTTAGCTTTTGCTTCAATTATCGCGTCGAGCCTTGAGGAAGCGTGAGTATGAAATGGACGTTGCAGGTACAGATCTGGGCAGAGCCACCACCCTGTAATGAATATCTGGGTATAAAGTTAAAAACTCAGTCAACTAGATCACACTGAGCTAAAGTTTATTCCAAGTAGCATGATAACTAACCTCTGATTTAGCTTCCGCCATGGCTGATGCAATTGCTTGAAATGCTGCTTTTCCATCCACAAACCATTGTGCCTGACTTCCATCTTCAGTCAAACCCCTTGGTGGAGCAAAAGAACCAAAGCGATGAGGATGGCACCAACCTTCAGGAGGTCTCAGTCCAGCATCGTTTATTGCAGCGACCCAGTCTCTAACTTTAGCAGTACTTCTAACTCTTAATTTTACGCTTCGGCTACCACAGGACACCTATTTTCACCATACTCAAGTATTAATAAATCCAGTGTGGTATCTTCGCAAAGTGTAGATATATGTTACAAGGAAAAAGTTGTGGATACTGGGATACAAGGAATATTTCAAGCAAAAATCCAATTCCCAATGGAACTTCCAGTAAATGCTGAAGCTGTATTATAGCACTGTATTCATCTTGCCTACTAGGAAACATTAATAAACAGGCAGATCATCACCACAATTTTCCTAGCGACGCCACTTTTATGACATATGCCAACTTTTAAATAGACAAGATAAATGTGTACTTCAATCTCACTATACACATTGATGCAACCAGTAGATGATGCAATTTGACATTCTAATAGGAATGTGAATGATCGAAACTTATTTATCTTTAGCATTTTTCTTTGGAAAATTAGATTATCTTTTGCACCTCTTAACAAGTAAAGCAAACAAAGTTGCACTATCACCAAAAAAGCACATTGCTTTGACTTTGGAGACATAACTAGCAGCCTTCCGAAATTCAATAGTAAGCATTAAATTCCTCATATGTATCTAACATTCCCATAACATTCTGTTTACGTTCACACACACTAAATGCTTCAGTGAATAAGCACAATTTCAACATTTATCCAAGGTGCTACGGATATTTTTGTCAAGAAGGTATACTCGGGATGCTAGCCCATCATGTTGGCTACGAAAACTACAAACGAGAATTAATTCGACAACTACCACCGTCTGCGTGGAGTAGTACTGACTATCTTCTTTTACTAGTGATCTTTTTGTACGGGCATTTAAAGTCCCTCTAGTAAAACCATGAGATGAGCTTTCAAGGAAACAGAAAAACGTGATAAGCATCTTACCTCAAAAGAAGAACGAAGTGGATTGTGATCCTTTATCTCTACAGCCAAAGATACCCGACCTTCACCATTACCATCTGAGGCTGGTAATACATCAAAAGTAATTATATCTAACAATTTTGTATCACAAGGATCTTCCAGTAAGGCCAAGAACCCAGGTTTAAGTACTGCCCAAACCTACACAAGTACCACAAAAATACAATCTAACATTAAGATGCCTACTGTTTGAGATAGAGTACTACTAATTGTCAACATAATCTCAAAAGAAAAGAGCAGGCGCCGGGCATATCCAGATTATCATAGTACATATAATATGGCTATTCAGCTATAAATCGCTATTAATTTTCAGTATATATCGCTATTAAAGTGTGTGATTCGGGCAAGATATTAGTTTTCAGCATAAATCTCTATTCAGCTACAAAACAAATAGTTCATAAAAGTTTTATTGGTTAATGTTGAATTAATAACCAAGTTACAGTATAAATCTCTATTCAGCAGTTAAGCAATTCGACCATCAATAGTATCTTAAGATGGATCATTTATATTGGTCCAGCATGAAATTATAGGCAAAGTGTGAGCTAATATGGCTTGTTTTTTTATGTTACGGCAAAAAAAAAACATATGTATAATTTTCTATTCGCAGAGTCTCTAGAAATCGAGAAGATAATCCTTTTAAAGTGCAGACCATAAGCCCCTAACTTAATTTTTGTTTACAAGGTATACCACTGTGCTCTCTCTATGTCTCTTAGTTTCTCTTTCCATCTAAAGCAGATAGAGTTATTCTCCGACTCACTTTCTACATACATTTTAGAGTTGAGTTATTTACCAGCAAATCCTCTTCCTTTTTTGTTGTTTTACCATCAAAAGAACATATATAACTACGAATATATTTAACTTTCATACTTTTCTCCTACTTCGGACAAAGCATATATAGTTCATTTGAAATATTTTGTTATTTTTACTGAAAATAAACAAATGAAAACTGTATGTAGAACTCCAGGTTGAGTAGAAAACTGAAATTTTTCCTCATTTCATTGGCAAATTGTCAAATCCACATTCCACATGTTCTTCCTCTTGAAGATCGACTATGCAAACACCATGAATTATGAAAGCTTATAAGCACAATATATGCGAGTATTGTCTCCTCTTAATTTTTCATCTTCTGCTCACTTTCTTTGCATGAATATGATGAACCAAAATTCTTTCCTTTCAATATTATGAAACAGGCATACTGTACGTTTAGAAAATTGGGATCCACAAAGGGTAAGAGAAAGAAAGGGATAGATGGAAACTACCACACCTACAATACCAACTTTCAAGCAAGAACATGATAAACCTAAGGTTATTGTCATACATAGACATAAACAGGACATTTGAGATAAAAGCCTTGCTCCCACAAACATAAATATATAAAATGCCTGTATCCGCACAAGAAAAGATAAACCTAAATTTCGAGGGTAAGATTATGTTACCTTCTGCCAGTTGTCATTGCAACAGCTAAACCAATTGCATGTACAACATTTCTTATCATCGTCATCATCCCTTAAAATTTTTGGGAGATGCTTGACCATGACATAGCCTTCTTTCAGCTTAGGCCCGTATTCCGGGGCAAATGATAACTTTGAAACCTCCAAAAACTTGCAAACCTACAACAGGGAGCTACTCATTACCATACACACACCAAGAGGGACACTAACAGGAGTACAATCATACGATCTATTCAAAGATTAACGCTAAGTTTCAAAAAAAATCAGATTTACATGCGCAAGAATGAACATATGCCTACTTTATTTAGTTTTCATCTGCTTGTTTTTATTGCTTATGAGCAAGAAATGAAATTACAGGAGAACTACATTCCTTCTTGAGTTAATCTCTCCAAGTACATCTTGAACTTGGGAAGGACCAAAAATAAATTAGAACATCTCTATGGAGAAGTCAATCACTGTTATGTAAAGGTAGGGGTGTTTTCCATCTCCGAGAACGTTAAAATTTATCATAAACCACCAAGAATGATAAGGCAAGTCACACAAGCAACAGATACTTTATGATACCACGTACTAACGCTTGAAAAAGATTTGCTGACAGTTTTTACAGGTGAAGCAAATATCTAACAAAAGTATGTCTGTTACTAATGAAATCTACATCTGGAAGGGAAACGACAAGAGATACTTTAACCAGGAGAAAAAGATATGAATGAAGTTAGATGATGATACATAAGAGACATCCAAACTAGGACTTTTGTATTATAATACATAATAACAATTGCATCCAATGAAACATTAGCTCAGTAGTTTTTGACCATGAGAGAGAGAGAGTTACCTCTTTGGAATTCACAATGTCCAAATTCCCTAAAAAGTGATTCAAATACCCTTGCATTGCAACCTTTGCAGTGTCCGATATGGAGTTCTGTCTTCCTAATGAAGGGCGAATGATAGGCAAAGCCGCAATTGACGGAACATCTCTGCAAAGAGACCAACGATAGAACTCTAAAGTTTACATAGGAAATGTGGTATGAGAACTTAAAAATCCAATATGGCACAACTCATAAGCTACCTGTTTTTGACACTTTCATCGTGATGTACATTAACAGCCACTTCATCACCTTCCTCATCATGCACAACAGTAGTGTGTTCACCTAGTCCTATGTTTTGGAGCCATTCTTTAACCTTAAACAAAAAGCTTCGGACTTTTAGTGAAATTAACTCAAATGCCACACGACCTCAAGTGAATTACATTAAAAGCAAATCATCACGAAATGCATGAAAATGACCTAAAATACCTGTTCTTGCTTGTCCTCAATAATGTCTTGAAATTCCTCAATAAGTGCCCTTTTCTTCAACGTAATATGTAAATATATAACTTCTGTAGCTTTCTTCAATAAGCGCCACTTGAACTAGAAAACAGAAGAATGCAATTAGCATAAAACAAAATTCACTAAATTTAAAGTGATTAACATAATTTCAACTTTAAACCTAAACCTAGAACACATATCAATCAAGAAATAAACACACCAACCAATTCTTCCAATTCAAACTAAAAAGAGAAATGAACACTTAAGGTTTAGACGAAAACCTTAAAAGATATATATGTACTAAAAATGAAAATTGAATCCTTGCCTGTTTATACTGAAATTCAACAGTATAAGATAGAGGAAGAGGGCTAAAATCAGCGGCATCAGGTCGAGAAACGGATATAACAGTTGCCTGAGGTAATTCATCAAAAATCCAATTCCTTTCTGATGATCGAACAGAAGAAGATGAAATCCTCGGTTCTGACTGCATCTGTACATATCGATGATGACCGATAGTAGAACCAAATTGTTCTGTTTCCATGATACAAATTCCTTCTCCGATCCTAAATATCCCACTGAGATCCGGAGATCTTTATTTTCTAACCAATTTAGCATTCCTATTCCTTACCGTCGTTCTCTTTCATCTAGAGAGAGAAAATAAGATGATTTTTTGTGTTGTTTTAGAGAGAGAGAGAAAGAGATGATTAAAATCGAAACTGTTATGATTTGATTTGATTTTTTCTTTGGTAATTAATCTGTTTTAGGAAGAAACCAGAATAGAACGGTAATCCAATTTTGTGAATTGTGAAGGAAAAAAAAAACTACTTCAATTTGCACTGTTTGACGCTCTTTGTCTTTAGTTTTTCATTTGGTTACGCAAGTCCAGCCAGCGTAAAAGTTCTGCCTTTTGTTTGGCTGTTCCAATTTCTACTAAGTACTACTTTTTATCGGATTCTGTTCCAATTTCATCCGGACATATTAAAATACCAAGAACCAGAACCAGAACCAGAACCAGAACCAGAACCAGAACCAGAACCAGAACCAGTTTCAACAAAAAAAAAAAATGGTCAATCGATTTATGGTCCATAGCTATTAGGTCAATGACTCATGAGTCCAAAAATAATTAAGAACTGGATGGAGGTCCATAAAAAGATATTACTCGTACTTCTCTGCTGCATTTTTTTTTCATTATTACCTTCTCTACCCTCCAATCCACTCTCTCCCATCAAAACCGTAGGCAGGTCTTTCTCCTTCAAAACGAAAATCATTACTCTTGTATCTCGACCAATATAAATCTTTATGTTCCTTAGAGTTTGTGTTTCTTTTCCAAACCACTTTTCTCTCTTCTATCTCCTACGACTAAGTAACTTTTAGTTCGCCGAAAATCAAAAAATTCAATAACTAAATAGATTTTTTTGGTTTATCTTTGAAGATTTCCTCTTTATGAAATCTGATTTTTATGTGTTGGTTTTATGTTTGTTTAAGCTTTAGATCTCATTTGTAAAACTTTATATATGATTTTTAGAAAAAAAGAAATAAAAAAATACCCTGTGAATACATCCTCTACTATTGAGAACGGGCATTCGAAACGTTTCGACCAAATCTAAGAAGGGAGTTGGTGGAGCATTTATGAGAAAACCTTGTTAAACGAAATAAAATTTTCATGTTTTAGAGATAATTCTAGTCCATTTTGTAATTTCAAGGTTTAAACACAAGATAACAATTGAAACACCATATAGTTCAACAAAAAAAAATTGAAACACCATATATTCCACAATCTGTTGTTGCCAAGTTCTCAAGGCGCCTCTGGTTTATGATAAATGCACCTCTTTTCTAAAGATGCCCCCTAAGATTTTCATTATTACAAGAGACACCTCTTTATCAAAGCACCCCCTTGAATTTGTTTCTCTCCCAAACTTTTTAAATCCACTCCAAAGTGAAGATGAAGATGGAGTTGATAAAGCTGGAGAAGATTATGATGAAGAAGAAAGAAGGAGAACCTTTGTTGTTTTTCGCTTTTGTTCTTTTGGAGCGTTCAAATGGGCTTCTTGGATTGTTAACTGGGCCTGGAGAAAAAGAAGACCCCTTGGTTGTTTTTTTGCTTTTATTCTCAATGATCATTCCCCATGGGTTATTAACAGGGCTTTAAATGTGGGTAGTCCAATACAACATTGTGCATACTAGATAGAAACAAGGATTTTTTATTTAAAAGCCCAAAAATTGGGTCAAATACCAAATTAGGCCCACCATAGATTAATAATTCATACAAACCCCATTTTTTTGAAAATAAACCAATATCAAACCCAATTTCGGATCCCTAGGTGCATTTTCCCATCTCTAGAAACCCATTACTTTAGATAATCCCTATTCTACCCTTTATATATATAACCCAAATTTCCCTCATTATTTCCCTTTTAAGTCAGAGAATTTCTTTCCTTCTCAAAAAAATTTCTTTCCTTCCATTATATCCTTCCATCTTTTCTAGAAACACAAATACCTTCCCTCTCCCCACCGAAGCTGTTGTCCGGTTTGGCGAAATCTTAGTCGGAGTTGTTGTTCGGTTTGGGAAAGGTTTTGGACATCTTCTTCAATACACCTATCATCATGATCAACAACTTTGTTATCATCTTTATCATATTTTGATCATCTTCTTCTCCCTTAATCTTTAACTCATCTGCAACAACAACCAAGGTATGATCTTCTTCATCTTCTTCTTTAATCTTTTGTTGCAACAAATGTATTATTCATCATCCATCTTATTTATCTCTTTTCAAACTAGATTCTTCGAACTTTGATATAATCATTTTAGATCTATTTTTGACATATGTTTGTTCTTTAAACTTTGATATGTTTTTAGATATGTTCATCCAACTTTGATATAAAATTTTTCAAAGAAAACAAAAGTACAACTTTAGATCTGTTTTTTAGTTTCTCTCTCTAGAAATTACGTTTTTAGCATATTTTGATATTTAACAAACAAATTTACTGATTTGTTAAGCATTTTAATATATGTCTTTAGAATGATTCTAATACAACGAGCAAACTTAAAAATGTTTTATTAATTTTTATAAATGTTACCACCAAAACTCAGATTTTTTTCACTTACGGAAATTGATTAGTGTTTTAATCATCTTAATTTTGATATAGAAACGATGTTGGTTCAGCGAGCAAACTCAAAAATGCTTTATTTATTTCGTCAATTTTATTGACATTTTTTATTTTCTTCAAACATAACATCCGTTTTTTGGAAGAATTGCGTTCTAGGAACATTCACGTGTTTGTTTCACGCGCTTATACGTTTGTTTTGAGCACAAGTGGTTATGTTTTGAGCACACATGTAAATGCTCAACGTAACCATTAAACACTATCTTTCTCTTTCATTTTTTATGTTTGCAACTTATCTTCAAAGATAACAAATACTATATATTTTGCATTTTTTTTTAATAATTTCTGGACATATTCCAGTTTGTTCTAAAAGTTTTTGACATTTTATTGCGCTACTATTCTCTGTTCATTCAATACTTTTTTATATGAGAAACCATATATGATTGTTCTGAGACCAACTACTATACTTTATAGCATTTCCGATACTAGCCTGGACAAGCATGCATATGTTTATTGCATTTTTTTTGCTATTTTGTGCATATTATTATTTGTTATCGAAACCACATTCTTTTTTGTTACTGATTGTTAACCACTTGCAGTCTCATTTAGAAAAGAAGTAGATAAAACAACTGATGATTCACGCGACGGGAACAAAAAATTTGTATCGGAATCTTGAAGTCCCAATTTAACTCACATATGTCAAATATGTTCAGGACGAGTGAAAGCTTTTGAACCAATATCCAGATTTGTTTGTAAATTTTTAGCTTGGTCTCGATGATGATTTTTTGTATGGAGACATTTTAGCTTTTGTAACTGGCACAAAAGATTTTGTTATAAATACTTCAATTTATGTTGTTTATTTAACTCATTTATGGTTTCAACACTACCGTACTTGCTCAAAACATTAAATGAAATGCGACGCGAAAAACAGGTTAGGAGAAAAATTCTTGAAAATTCTTGAAAAGTTGAGCTTCAAATAACTACATCTAAAATTTAAATCATTATCTATCTAAAACCTAACTAGATGAAAAGTGGATCTAACATATGAACATAAATGGTGAAGAGGATTATGGTTTGAAGAACAAAGTTTGAAAAGAGAAAAATAGATAAGAAGATCTTCATTAATGGAGCAACATAATCTTTTAGCTTTAACAATGTGAAAACCCATTACACAGTTTCTTGTTCTAATAAACCAAAAAAGTACAAACTTAGATCTACTTTTCGGTTTCTCTCTTTAGAAATTACGTTTTAGCATATGTTGATGTTTAACAGACAAATTGTCAGGTGTTTTAAGCATTTTAGAATATGTTGTTTGTTAAGGGGTTTTGTTTCAATCATTTAGGGGTTTGTTGATGAGTTTTGGGTGTTTTACTTGGTAAAAAAGGTATTGTTATTCGTAAAGTATTTTGGTGGATTTTGGAGACATTTACATTTATGTTGAAGACATTTAGGATTCTGTATCAAACATTTTGAGTATTGTTGGTAATTTTTGGGTGTTTTACTTGGTAAAAAATCTTTTGTTCTTCGTTAAGCATTTTGAGAGTTTTTGGAGACATTTACAGTTATGTTGAAGACATATGGGGTTTTGTTTTAAACATTTTGGGTTCTGTTTCAAACATTTATGGATTTGTTGACAACATTTTGAGTTCTGTTTCAGACATTCAGGGAAATGTTGATGATTTTTAAGTGTAAACTTGGTAAAAAGCTTTTGTCTTCGTTTAGCATTTCGGGTGGTTTTGAAAACATTTACAGTTATGTTAAAGACATTTTGGGTTCCGTTTCAAATATTTACGATTTTGTTGTAGTTATTTTGAGTTTTGTCCCAGACATTCATGGGTTTGTTGATGAATTTTGGGTGTTTTACTGAGTAAATAAGTCTTTGTTCTTAGTTTAGCATTTTGGGGGGTTTTTGGAAACATTTTAAAATATCTTGAAGACATTTTGGGTTATGTTTCAGACATTCAGGGGAATGTTGATGATTGTTTAGGGTTTTACTTGGTAAAAAAAACTTTTGTTATTCGTTTAACATTTTGGGGATTTTTTGAAACATTTAAAGTTATGTTGAAAACATGTTGGGTTCTGATTTAAACATTTGCGATTTTGGTCCGGACATTTTGAAGAATGTCAACTACAATGTTGGACATGTTCATAGCATTTTATGATTAAGATAACAAAAAATTTGTTCTTCAAAATATATGAGATGCAGAGACAATAAACAGTTTGTCTCAGGAATTAAACAAAATATGAAGAAACAACCAATAATGTTATGAACATTCTTCAGGTGCATTTTTACATTGTTTGACACTCTTTTGGATGAATAAGAAATTTACAAAATAAGAGTTAGCCATGTAAGGATCCATTCACTAAACAACATGAGTTAGAATGTTTGGAACAATATATAAAATTCATAGACAAAAAGAAGAAAATTTAAGACAAATAAGCAACATATGCAAACATTCTAATTCATGTTGGAGACATACGGAAGAATGACAACTACAATTGGGCGCGACACGATTCACAAACTAGCTTTTCTTATCATTATTTTGAGAAGTAGCAGGTGCTCTATCCGGTTCCATAGATGAAAATTCTGCAAGCGGAATGAACAAATGATTATATGCAGTAGGAATATAGGAAAATGTTCGAGACATTAAAGCGAATGTTATCAGCATTTCTAAAAATGTTTAAAAGTAGTGGAAAATGTCAAAGGCATACTCATTCAGAATGAATCCCGAATATGAAGAGCAAAAATATACATTAAACAATTGATAAATATGTTTCTAACAAAAGAGAAGGTGTTCTCATTATTGAAGAAGTGTCGGTATTTTGAACAACAAAGAATGCTTAACGAAGAACAATAGTTTTTTTACCAAGTAAAACAACAAAAAATCATCAACAAACCCCTGAATGTTTGAAACAAAATCCAAAATGTCTTCAACATAACTTTAAATTTTTTCCAAAACCCCTAAAATGCTTAACGAAGAACAAAAGTTTTTTTTACCAAGAAAAACACTAAAAAATCAACAACAAAACCCTAAATGTTTGAAACAGAATCTCAAATGTCTTCAACATAATTGTAAATGTCTCCAAAAACTCCCAAAATTCTTAACGAAGAACAATAAATTTTTTACCAAGTAGAACCCCCAAAAATCATCAACAGACCCCTAAATGTTTGAAACAAACCCCAAAATGTCTTCAACATAACTTTAAATTTTTCCCAAAACCCCCAAAATGCTTAACGGAGAACAAATTTTTTTTTTACCAAGTACAACTACCCAAAATCAACAGACAAAATCCTAAATGTTTGAAACAGAATCCGAAATGTCTTCAACATAACTGTAAATGACTCGAAAACCCCCAAAATGCTTAAAGGAGAACAATAGTTTTTTACCAACTAAACCACCCAATAATCATCAACAAACCCCTAAATGTTTGAAACAAAACCCAAAATGTTTTCAACATAACTTTAAATTTTTCCCAAAACCCCCAAAATGCTTAACGGAGAACAAAAGTTTTTTTTACCAAGTACAACACCCCAAAATCACCAACAAAACCCTAAATGTTTGAAACAGAATCCGAAATGTCTTCAACATAATTGTAAATGGCTCCATAAACCCATAAAAAATGTTTAACAAAGAACAATAACTTTTTTACCAAGTAAAACACCAAAAAATCATCAACAAACTCATAAATGTTTGAAACATGACCCAAAATGTCTTCAACATAACTTTAATTTTTTCCAAAACTCCTAAAATGCTTAACGAAGAACAAAAGCTTTTTTACCAAGTAAACACCCAAAAATCAACAACAAAACCCTAAATGTTTGAAACAGAATCCTCAATGTCTTCAACATAGCTGTAAATGTCTCAAAAACTCCCAAAATGCTTAACGAAGAACAATAGTTTTTTTACCAAGTAAAACTCCCAAAATCATCAACAAACCCCTAAATGTGTGAAACATAACCCCTTAACGAACAACATATTCTAAAATGCTTAAAACACCTGACAATTTGTCTGTTAAACATGAAGATAGTGTTTAATAGTTACATTGAGCATTTACATGTGTGCTCAAAACATAACCACTTGTGTTCAAAAATAACAATTTATGTTGCAAGCACGTAATGTTATCTTTCCACAACATTGATTTATGTTCTGGGTTTGGATGAAAACGTAAAAAAACAGAAACAAATAAGAGAGAAGCAAGAAAGAAAGATCAAAATGTGTAAGAAAATATGTTCTAAATAAACCAGATATGTCAATCGCAAATAAGGAAGTGATGTAAAAAAAGAAATAAGATAAAGAAACTCCAAAAACAACTTCATTAATGGAGCTTCAAATAACTAGATCTAAAACTCAAATGTTTATCTCTCTAAAACCTCATAAGATAAATAATCCATGTTAATATAAAAAAAATGTTTCAAACACAGGGAAATCTGTTATGATATAATCCCCTTCTTTATGTAAAATCTCTTTAACATTAAGAGACAACATCAAAACCTATAGTTTTTCCCAAACAAAATCCTAATAATCTTCAACAGACCTTTCAACAATCAAAACCCTAATATTTCCCCTCTCCCCTGAAACCAAAAATAGAAGATCTTAGATACCCTGAGTTTCTCTGGATTTCAGTCGAAATTGGTGGAGAGAGTCGATGGAGATTTAAGTTAAAAAACGATTTGCAGAGAGAGAAGATGGTTTTTGTAGAGAGAGATGGAAGATGGTTTTTGTAGAGAGAGAGAATGAGAATATGAAATGTCTTTTTTCAGCTTACTAAGAGTAAATGGGTTTTGAGTCTTGGGTTATTAATAACCCCAATCTGACTTAATGGGATGCCAAAGTTTTGGGCGGGAAATGTGGGAGGAAAAATTTGGGAGGATAGGATTGTCTCTTATTTGTGTAAATGAGGGTAATGTGGTACTTTTACAAAGTGGGTTTTTTTCTCATTAATATTTAAGATTGGGCCTCCTCCCTATTATCCCACATATTTTGGGCCTTAGAATTACGGGCCCTAGAAACAATGTCTTTAGTATATTTTCATTCGAGAAATGTTATACACGCTTATCGTTTCTACATGCCACACTCACATCTCCTTTGACTTCAACAAAAATTGCCATAGATGTGAGTGTATATAACAAGAATGGTGAGTGTATTTAAAACGTCACCTGTTTTTATCGTATTCATAAGTAACATTGAAGTTCCCCTTTTCCGTCAAAAAAAAAAAAAAAAACCCTAATAAAACAAGCGCAGAGGGGGCAGAAGAAAAGAGTAGAGAGAGAGAGATGGGCAAGGCAAAGGGAAATCATCGTTTGGATAAAGAACAAGATCTTCAACAATTAGAATCGAAATACAATTTTCTTGAATCAGCTCACTCTATTCTTGATCTTTGTGCTGCTCCTGGTGGATGTACGCAAGTTGCTGTTCAACGTGTTCCTGTTGGAAGTTTCGTCCTCGGAATAGATCTTTTCCCAATTCGCCCAATCCGTGGTGCGGTTTCAGTTGCAGAAGATATTACCATTAGTAAATGTAGGGCAACGATCAAGAGATTAATGGCGGAAAATGGTTGCAGAGCTGTTGATGTTGTATTACACGATGTTTCACCTAATGTTGATGGTGCTTGGGCTCAAGAAGCGACCTCTCAAGCCTCCCTTGTTATTGATTCTGTTAAACTTGCTACTGAATTTCTCTCACCCAAAGGAACCCTAGTCACCAAGGTTTGCAGGTCACAAGATTACAATGCTGTACTTCACTGTCTTAAGCAGTTATTTGATAAGGTTGAAGTGACCAAACCAGCTGCAAGTCGTTCTGCATCGGCAGAAATTTATGTTGTGGGTCTATACTATAAAGCTCCTCGTCTGCTTGATATGAAGCATTTGTTGAATTTAGCCACTGAGCGCACAAAGGTTTTAGATGTTCTTCCAGACACCAAGCAGATGAGGCACCGTTATGGGTATGAGGAAGGAAATACAACTTTGAGGGAGGTGTGTTCAGCTTCAGATTTTGTGTGGTCTGAGACTCCACTTGACATTCTTGGGACAGTTTCTTCCATCTCCTTGGATGATCCGGCTTGCTTATCTATAAAGGACCATGAGAGAACCAATGACGAAATCAAGGCACTATGTGACGATTTACGAGTTCTAGGGAAGAAAGACTTGAAGCAGCTGCGGAAGTGGAGGGTGCATGTGAGGAAATCCTTGTCCCCCACAGAAAAGGCTGTCTCTAAAGCTGCAGTTGAGAAAGATGAAAATAAGGTCGACGAGGATGAAAAAATACTCAATGAAATGGAGGAGATGGCATACGCTGTAGAACGCAGGAAGAAACGTGCAACAAAACTTCTTGCCAAGAGACAGACCAAGGGTAAAGCACACAGATCAACTGGTATGCAAATTGATGCACCAGAAGATGGTTATGGTGACCATGAGTTATTTTCTCTTTCTGCTATCAAGGGAAAGAAAGATCTGGAAGTTGTCGATTCGGCTAAATTTGACGATGAAAACTACGGAGACAGTGAGAATGAAGATTCCCATCAGCTTGGTGGGGAAGTAGATTCAACGAGCGAGGTTGACACTGATGAAGAGCAACAGAGGTATGATGACCTACTGGAGGGTTTCCTTGATGAAGCATACGAGCGATTTGTGACTATAAAGGAAGGAAGCTCCAAACAGCGGAAGCATGCTAAGAGGGCTTATGATGGGAAAGAACTTTACGAGGGTGATGATATTGTTCATTCTGATAATGAATCAGAAAATGAAATCGTTGAAAGTGAAGCTAATCCTCTCATAGTCCCACTCCATGAGGAAGAAGTCCAAACCCAAGATCAAATTACTGAGAAATTGTTCAGTCAAGATATCTTTGCTGAAGCAGCAGATAATAACCAGGATTTGGGGAAAAGGGATACCGGAGACGAAATGGAGGACATAAAGGATAAAAAGCTTTCAGTTCCCGAAAAACTGAAAGAAAAGATCAATAAGAAGTCTGAATCAAACCTCTCCAGAAACAAAAAACAATCCAAAGATGCGGAGGAAGATTTTGAGATAGTTCCTGCTCTAGCCACAGATTCAAGAAGTGATTCATCCTCATCCTCAGATGAATCAGAGGAAGAAGATAACTATACAAAAGCTGGGATATTAGGTACTGCAAAGAAGATGTTAAGGAAGAAGCAGATGGAGCAGTTATTAGATGATGGACGTAAAAGGTACATATTTGATGATGGGGTCTCTACCCAGATGGTTAGTGGACGAGGAAAAGAGATATTGGCAACTAATAAAGCCTGTTACACGAAAGCTGAGATAATTGCAATGCAAGCCAAGTTGAAGGAGATCCATGAACGGCCCAGGGACAGGGTTTTCCATGCCATTGGTCAAAAGAAGAGAGTTGCAGGTAGACAACTTGAGAAGGTTCATAAGAAGGCAAACACTATTTTGGACCAGACTAACAGGTACATATTTGATGATGGGGTCTCTACCCAGATGGTTAGTGGACGAGGAAAAGAGATATTGGCAACTAATAAAGCCTGTTACACGAAAGCTGAGATAATTGCAATGCAAGCCAAGTTGAAGGAGATCCATGAACGGCCCAGGGACAGGGTTTTCCATGCCATTGGTCAAAAGAAGAGAGTTGCAGGTAGACAACTTGAGAAGGTTCATAAGAAGGCAAACACTATTTTGGACCAGACTAACAGGTACATATTTGATGATGGGGTCTCTACCCAGATGGTTAGTGGACGAGGAAAAGAGATATTGGCAACTAATAAAGCCTGTTACACGAAAGCTGAGATAATTGCAATGCAAGCCAAGTTGAAGGAGATCCATGAACGGCCCAGGGACAGGGTTTTCCATGCCATTGGTCAAAAGAAGAGAGTTGCAGGTAGACCACTTGAGAAGGTTCATAAGAAGGCAAACACTATTTTGGACCAGACTAACAGGTACATATTTGATGATGGGGTCTCTACCCAGATGGTTAGTGGACGAGGAAAAGAGATATTGGCAACTAATAAAGCCTGTTACACGAAAGCTGAGATAATTGCAATGCAAGCCAAGTTGAAGGAGATCCATGAACGGCCCAGGGACAGGGTTTTCCATGCCATTGGTCAAAAGAAGAGAGTTGCAGGTAGACCACTTGAGAAGGTTCATAAGAAGGCAAACACTATTTTGGACCAGACTAACAGGTACATATTTGATGATGGGGTCTCTACCCAGATGGTTAGTGGACGAGGAAAAGAGATATTGGCAACTAATAAAGCCTGTTACACGAAAGCTGAGATAATTGCAATGCAAGCCAAGTTGAAGGAGATCCATGAACGGCCCAGGGACAGGGTTTTCCATGCCATTGGTCAAAAGAAGAGAGTTGCAGGTAGACCACTTGAGAAGGTTCATAAGAAGGCAAACACTATTTTGGACCAGACTAACAGGTACATATTTGATGATGGGGTCTCTACCCAGATGGTTAGTGGACGAGGAAAAGAGATATTGGCAACTAATAAAGCCTGTTACACGAAAGCTGAGATAATTGCAATGCAAGCCAAGTTGAAGGAGATCCATGAACGGCCCAGGGACAGGGTTTTCCATGCCATTGGTCAAAAGAAGAGAGTTGCAGGTAGACCACTTGAGAAGGTTCATAAGAAGGCAAACACTATTTTGGACCAGACTAACAGGTACATATTTGATGATGGGGTCTCTACCCAGATGGTTAGTGGACGAGGAAAAGAGATATTGGCAACTAATAAAGCCTGTTACACGAAAGCTGAGATAATTGCAATGCAAGCCAAGTTGAAGGAGATCCATGAACGGCCCAGGGACAGGGTTTTCCATGCCATTGGTCAGTTGCAGGTAGACAACTTGAGAAGGTTCAATGAAGGGCCCAGGAAGGACAAAGCAGGCCTGAAAGGAAAAGCTAGTAAGAAATTAAGAGTGTCAGCCTAGAAAGGACCCAAAGGGAAAGGAAAAAAAAGCCTTCTATACTTAAGAGACCACTAAAGTTGTTGAAGCTTTGAATTTTGACATTCTATTCTTGTTTGCATTTATGGTTTAAAGCTGTTTACTTCAAAAAAAAAAAAAAAAAAAAAGTAACATTGAAGTACCTGATTTTATCAAAGCCATACAATTTTATAATAAAATAACATGCTTGTCAAAGCTAGTGATGGATGGAAAATTTTCCATGTGTTTTAACATTTGGGCCTAATTTCAACTCCTTCAATAATAATTCCACCTTTGAGATGGTACCCTTTCACTTCCATCAAACTCAATTTGACATCCTCATTTTCACTTTCTCCTCCCTCATTAATAAACTCTCCTAATTTAATCTCCATCCATCCATCATCTCTAAGACAGGGAATTTGAGTCTCTCCATTAGTTACACCATCACTTAATGTTTCGATTCGATGTGCAAAGCAGATCTTCTCCAATGATTCTTTACGAACGTCTCGGTGACATAAGTAGCCGGACGATCTCGATTGTTGATTCTTGACTTCAACAGAGAGCTCAAATGGTAGAGTGTCTAAACCATATGATCTTTTAGTAAGTTTGAAAACGAAAAACGCACAATAATTCGTTCCAGGAGATAGCATTTTCATCTTGATCTTACCATGAATCTCTAACCAATCAACCATTCGGAGCTCCGCCACCTCCGAGAACCTGTTGGGCAAAGCAATATTAATAAAGATTTTTAGGCCCATATGCAAACCTGGACCTATTTCGTCTTGAAATGACTGTATATGACTTTTTTTTGTTGAAAGAGGACTGTATATAACTTCAATTAATGAAATATCATTATGTAAAATCAGGATGATGAAATAAGTTCGTAGAGACCACCAAAAGAAACCAAAAAAAAAGGGCCGTGGACTTGAAGCAAAAATTGTATAACATCTAATTATAAAGATAATCTATTTTCAATCTTTTTCAATTTTCTCTTATAATAATTCTATTTTTTCCCCCGAAGCTTTTTTCCGACCTTCTATAAATATATCATAGGGTTTTCGGAATCAAAACTTTTTCCTATTTTTGCACCTCTTTCCTACTTTTTTAGTGATGAGAAAAAGGTATTACCACTTTTTTTTGTGGTAACGAGGATTCAATTTTCACACTTTTATGGTTGAACTAAGCAGAGGAGAATCGATTTTCACGAAAAAAAAAATGTTTTCCCTAGTCTATTTTCTTGCGTGACAATCAGATCCTTAAGTGACTTTTCACCGTGTCAAAAGCCACCATTTTTTCTTGGGACGACATTGGTTCGTAAAATGTCAACATCATTTTTTTTGGCAACTAGTGTCAACAATCATTAGTACATAATTACCCATTTGGGTACAGATTTTACAATGGACCTCCTAGTACGTCTCTAAACAAATTTGAGTCACTAATAATAATAACGTGGGCATGCCCATTTGATGAATGACCAGTACTCAGGAAGATGTATGTTATTTTTAGTGACTCAAATTTTGGTTGAAAAACAACTAATGTAGAATCTGTCCCAAAGCAAAATTAAAATTGAGGTTTGTTTGATGGAAGAAAAATTGAGTATTATTTAGGTAGACAGAAAAACGAACCTCGATTCAGGTAGAGACTTCCATGACCAATACATTGTATTATTTGCCCATGTAATTGAAAGCTCCCTTGCACTCATCAAGTAACCTTTCTTTCCCGTACGTCTATCCAATAAGAAGGTCTGTGAGAAAAAAGAAGAAGAAGAAGAAGAAGAAAAAGAGTATATCATTATCCAAACGAAATAGTTATACATATAAATAAATACCTCATGAGAGGTAGACCCGACAAATTCCTTTGGAGCTAGCTAGCGTCTGACTCGCTAACAAATTAAGCCTCTAATGTGAGATCATTCATTAGACTAGTGTCATTAATCTGGTAATAGAATATAGTTTATAAGCAAAAGATCTATATGTTGAATTTATTCGATTTGATAGTCCACCGTCTACACCGCATTTCAAACAGATAGACTATAGTAGTTTACAAGCAAAAGATCTATTGTGTTGAATTTGAAACAAATAAACGCATGTAATTATTCCATCTGATAGTCTATCATTTACGCGCGTTGAATCGTTCATGATTAAATTGTTCAAAAATAGTAGGGGAAAATTCAAATCTAATTTATAAGATGGGAACTTATGATCAAGAAACAAATTACCATTTTACCCCCATCGATGAGTACTGGATTACAGAAATAAAAGTAGAGCTCCTTCTTGGAAGAAAACTTCACGGGAGAAGAAGATCTGGAAAGAATTTCTTGGTAGTCGAACGGCAAGAATCTTTCCCATACGAAATCCGAGTCAGCTGCTGATCTATAGACTAGAGAAGTCGAAGACGATCGACAAGTATCTTGAGGACTTGTAAAAGACATAACTTGGGCTAAACAATTCTCTGGCAACATCTCCATGATCTTTGAAAATTTGATGTCCAACAATTAAAAAACCCTGAAAATAATCTCCACTCAAGTTTGATATATATTTATAGAGAGACAGGGGGAAGCTTTTTGGTAAGGATGTAGGATGACATTATAAATGACAAACATATAACGACATTTTCCAAATAAAAAATTAAAAAAATGAGCACAGAATAGACTCACGATTATTTGAACCAAAGGTGAACTTTACCCTCAATTTTGATTGGTGAGATCTTCTTACAAGAACTATAATAGCATTTCTCTAGCTTAATGAATTTAAGCCTTTTTAAGATATTGAGATAATTCATCAAAAAAAAAAAAGATATTGAGATAAGATGTTTGAGATTTCAATTCTATCTTAAACATGTAAGAAAAGAATTAATATTTTTGTCAGTAAATGTTTAATAGATTATGCCAATTTAAAATAGCCCAGACAATTAGTTAAACCAAAGTCATATTTTGTAATAAAAATCTAAGTGTACGGGTCTATCTTCATCAAAAAAAAAAAAAAAAGTGTACGGGTCTATGTATGGTAGATCTAAGCAAGTAAGAGTCGACTCTATGAATATAAGATTAAAAACACGTTTTTTGACTTTACTGCAATGAGTAAGAAGGGATTAAGGAGCTACTCAAACAACAATTCCCACTTAGATTTGGGCTATAAAACTCTTAGCTTCCATAGAGCTATGTGCATAAATTTTTTTTAAGTAGGCTTTGTTGTTAAGTAAGGCGAGACTTTAAGCAAGTTACGTGCATAAGTTTTTTTGCAAAAAGTGGTGTTCGACGGGCTTGAAAGAAATGTGATTACCAAGAACAATAATTCTTCAAATCGATACCTTTCTTTATTATTTGGTGTGACCAAGAATAAGATTAATAAAAATTGATTGTCTATATAAAATTAAACTGTAATTTTCTTATCTATATGCCAAACATTTCCTTAATAATTTTGATAAAAATAGTTTACATTATAAGAGGTAAACTCAATTCCCCATTAAAATATTATTAAAATCTAAAACTAGTAAACAAAAAACTTCAAATTCGCATTGAATGAGAAAGTAAAATAATAAACTAGTGGAAGACTAAATCGGACTAGATTAAAATGAGAAAAGTCTAGAACTTTAGAATTTATTACATAAAATCACTTTAAAACACAAATAATAAACTAGGTAAACCTCTTTTTTTTATAACTTCAAATTCAAGATTTTTTTGTTGAAAGACTCCTAATTCAAGATAGAAAGTTATCCGAATTTCGAAAGGTTATTCGATAAAATCCTTGCTTAAATCAAAATTCCAAACGCTTTCGTCTTAAAGACTATGAACTCTTAACTATTATTCATCAACTAATAAAAATATCTCATTAACAAATTTAATCTAATCATGTAATAGATTGAGAAGCGTCGGCATAAATAATGAAAAGAAAATTCAAATCAAATCAATATGAAAAAGACAATTAATAGTAAATCATTAACCAGCTATCAAGAAGATTTGTGATGCTCCTCTATTCTAATTTGTTTCCTAAGGGTCCACCACCCTTTGGTGTAACGATTGGACACCCCTCTTAAGACCATGAGGTCGTGGGATCGAGTCTCGGTGGAAGCAGTTGCCATCAAGATTTATCCTATGTAATTTAGACTATGAATAATCTAATAATTTGTCGGGCTTTGGGCCTCTTCGTTATCGGGCTTTAAGCCTCTTTCATTCTCAGTTTAAATTAGGTGGTTATCGTGCTCATTATATCCCCATGATGCATCTATGCCTTGTAAGACTAACGTAGACTGTAGTCGAATTCTAAAAAAAAAAAATGTTTCCTAAGGTAAAGGTGGGTTCCACCATTTAGATCAAACAATCTCTTTTGTTTCCATCTCTCACACTAGCTCACGTGGGCTAGCCGCTAGGTAGTAGAATTCTACTCTTTCAAAATTAACCCTCTTTACCTTGTCCTTTAGGAAATACTCCTTTGAGAATAAGCTTGTTGCATGATACTCCTCCATCTTTATACACCTTTCAAATTAGTCATTCCAAGTCCAAGATATCTTTGTGAAGCATCTATGATTGTACTTATCGAACCAAAATGGTCTCGTAAAGATGATCAACTTCCAATTTAGCTTCTTTTTGTTTTTATTTTCGTTTTCTTTTCCGTCAGACGTCAGTCAGTTGACTTTTTCCTACTAAAATTGTCCCTAAACACTTCAAATTCAATTTTTAATGAACTCATATGCCCCCAAAGTTCATTAATACTTGTCATTTCCAAAGGCCTAATTTTCCCAAAGGATGGAAGTTGATGCCTCCAAAGTTCATTAATACTTGTCATTTCCAAAGGCCTAATTTTGCCTTAAAGGATGGAAGTTACTCCCCAACATAAGTCCTACTTGTGTGCAAGATGAGAAAACACCATCTTCCTAATACTCCTATTTATAAAACTAAACCAACACCATCACCATCACCACCACCTGGTGGTATCCAACCGCTAAAATTCAACCATAATCTTTCTTGTATCTCTCTCCTAGTCTTCTTCTTTACTCACTTTCTTGCTCTAATTTTCTTTGGGATGGATTATCAATTTTTCACTCATCCTTATAATCCGAAAAATGTAATCTTACCCCACTTGAATCTATTTATTTGTCTATCCCAAAAACTAACTTCATACAAATATTCTCCATTCTTAACATCACACACTTGGATTACGCGCCTTCTGTTGAAATGAAGATACATCCACTATTCAGATACTCAATCACCCCTCTTCTCCCACCACCACGAGCAACTCCACCACCAATTCAAATATATTAAATCTACTCACCTCTTCAAAATTATGAAGCCTTCTAACACTAACAACTCCACTACGTACGACTCGAAAATTGAAAAAAAAATGAATTCCAAGTGTTTTGCGACAAGTACAATGAGCTTTAGGCTCAAAAAAATTTGGCTCAGAAGGAAGATATGATCTAAGGGCAATTTTGATATGAAAAAGACAGTTCACAATCATTGACAGAATAGAAGATAGAATAAAGAAAGGACCAAATTGAAAGTTGGTCATCTTTAACGGACCATTTTGGTGAGCCTGTCATTTTTAAGGGGCCGAAATAGATTAATCTTAAATTAATAAATAAGAGTGTTAATACTTGCAACAGAAAACAAGAAGTAACAGTAAATATGGTATCGCTCTTGTTCTTTTGTTTTTTCGCTACAAACACTATTGTTCTTGTTAGTTCTAACACATTTTGTCAATTTATCTACTGGAACACTACTTTGTTCTTTTGTGTGACCTAAGAATCAGATGGTGAAAAAGAAAAAAAAATTAGATGGTGTGGAAAGGTGGAAATAACATTCTCATACCCCTCTATTCCTGCTCATGATTCTCTACATAGCTAGAAATAGGGGTGGGATAACGGCCCGGAGGCCCGATACCCGCTTGGGTCCGCCCGGGTCCGTTAGGTACCGCGGGTACCCGATACCCGTGACGGGAAAAGCCCGGCCCGCCAGTCGGGTAGTTAGCAGGCGGGAAATGGTCATATTCCTTTGACCGGGTGACCGGACCGATTAACCCGTCCGATTAAAGACCGATGGTTAATACCGATAGGCCCGACTATTAAGTACCGAAATAACAACCTACCCGACCGATAGGCCCGTCATATCTCTTTGTAACTAATATACTAATATCTCACTTTTCCCTTTTGTTAATTTAAATACCCCCAATATTGTAATGTTACTTTTTTTTTTGTTGAAAGTATTATAGTCTTACATGTAAATTGTAAGTGACCAAGTCTAAGTCTAAGTGGTATTTAAGAGTATAAAAATAGTTAATGAAATCTAATTTTAACTTTTCATTTAGGTATTATTTAATTGTAAATTAGGTGGTTTGGCCCGATACCGTCCGACCGATACCGGTGAGTCCCGACCGGTCTCTCGGTCACAAGCGGGATTTGGTCAATAGAAATGTTGATTTTAACCGGACCGGACCGACCGAGTAAATAGGCGAACATTGATTTTGAGTGCCCGACCGAGACCGACCGATGAAGTTAAGGCCCGCGGTCGTCCCGACCGGACCGATTCCCACCCCTAGCTAGAAATCCTAATTTGTTTCCTAGAGTTGGGGTGGGTCTGCACGTTTAAATCAAACAAATATTTTTATTTCCACCTCTCGCACTAGCTCACGTGGGCTAGATAGTAATTAGCTTCCGAAACAAACCCAATGAATTTTACTCTTTCAAAATCAACCATCTTCACCTTGTCCCTTTAGGAAATAGCCCTTTGAGAATAAGGCGTCTCGCATAATACTCCACCTTGTCCTTTGTACACCTTTCAAATTAGTCATTTCAAAATATCTTCATGAAGTGCATGTTATCGTATTTATCGAACCTTTTTTGACAATTTTCTAATAATCCATATATCACGGCGTCCTAAGTAATATATCTCATACTAAATAGAATAAATTAGTGACACCACTTCAGTAGTAGATCAGGATGTTGAAGGTAAATATTAAATGTTCGATTAATTGATGGTTTCTATACATGTTGCAGATAGTTTTAGACTATGTCTATTGATATATCTATTACGGGATGAAACTTGTGATCTCCGAGTAGTGATTGGTAACTCAGTTGGAATTATATTAACTATTCATAAGTTTTAAATTTTTGTTCATTAAATTAAAGTTCCATGACCACATAACCAAAAGTTTAACCCAACATCACAACTTATTATATTGTTGGTGGAATAAAAGGAGAAGTTAAAGTATGTATATATGGAAAACACCACATAGTTAGATAAGTTTAAGTAGCATGTGAAACACTTATCACATGGCGAGCATGAAAGAAGACTTCCTACCCCGTAGGCCGTGAGTTTAGCCATACATAAAACATAACTTTTTTAGCATCTTTCATTCATTTTTTTTAACGTTGAGATAAAAAGTGTTCTTGAAGAACGGATGTGTACATATCTGAGATATATAGATTTTATATATCTAAATGTTGAAGTTGAAGAAGATATAAGATTTGACCCCTCTATGCTTTTAGACGACGATATCAATTTAAGTCTGGAAAAAATTGTGTTCGCGCAAAAGTCAGGCTCGTACTGTCTACCCAACTTGTTGTCTCAGACCTTTGCCTTCCTCCCAAGATTTGAATCCTGGTTCAGCATCAGTTGGTCAGACCAAAACATACAAGGCATATATCTTGTAGGCCAATTTGCACAAGTATCACTTCTTTCATACAGACGAATACATAATGTCGATCATATTATAATTTCGTCTATGATATTGTTTGTATATGAAAGATAGAGAGCCAGAAAGTAAGATAACAAAAAGTGGTAACACAATTTCTGAACACTTTATATGGTGACTCTCTGTCTATTATTACCAACTTAGAAGTGCCTATCTCATCAAAAAAAAAAAAAAACTCAGAAGTGGCCACTGCTTAAAGGTGTACATGGGTATTTGTATCTCAAAACTCAAAACCAAATACTACAAATATGGGATGTGAGGCCCCATTGCCCCCCAATACTCTTAGGAAGGCGCCTTTAACACATGGAAGTGTTAAGGGTGCAACCAATTTTACCATTGGCACACAGTCCCCCTTCTCTAACTTGGTTCGAACTGGGTCTTCTCCATTCATTGTCAATTGGTTTTGAGTTGGATGATAACAAACTTAACATGGTATCAGAACTAGAACTACACGTGTTTCATGTCACCAAAAAAAAAAACATTCGTTCAGCCCAAAAAACCCTAACACATTAGGAGACGTGTCAGAATAGTCACCCGAAAGAGAAAGACGATCTACCGACTAAAACTATAATGTCCCGGTCCTCCCTACTTATTATCGATTTTAATGTAGATACCACAAACTTAACAAATACTACCGTAGCCCCACTTAAAAGTTTGGCCGAGTCCACAAACCAACTCATCTATATGGGAAGCCCTGGAGGTCCCAGGTTCGAATCCAGAGAAGGTGAAATCTTTGGTTATTTGAATTAGGATTATTAGGGTGTAAATAATGTTGTTGGCCTTTAGGGCATGTTCTAGTTGGGCTATAGGCCCGGTCCTGTTAGTGTTTGAGTGGGCGGTTATCGAGCTTATCACATCTATGATGTATCAAGTGCCAAATGTAACGAGATACGTAGATCGTAGTCGACTTCCAAAAAAAAAAAAAAAAAAAATTCTATATGGGAAGCCCTACCCCATTTGACTGAGTATAAAACCCTCATTTTTATCTTCTTTAAGTTTCTCCATTTCGGCAGGAGAGAAAGAGAGAGAGGAAAAATGGTGTCTCTGAAGCTTCAGAAGCGGCTTGCCGCCAGCGTTCTCAAGTGCGGGAAAGGAAAGGTCTGGCTTGACCCCAATGAGAGCGGCGAAATCTCCATGGCCAATTCCAGTATGAATCTTTCTCTCTCTGAATTCTCACATTCTGTATTTTGTTCATTTTTAGGTTACTGTATCTGAACATGTGCAGTTTAACATCACATATACACACTCTTCTAGTTTCATCAATTAGTTGTTAAGTTAAATTGAATGATCAAAATGAGTAGACTCTACTAGCTAACCCTAATCTTAGAATGATCATGATATTGGTGATTTGGTATGATTATATCAATTAACCTGAGCATAAGTTGATAGAGCTTTTTAGTTTAAATCAGTCAAAGGGTAATCTTTTCTGGTTTGTGTAAATTACTCGTGTCAATAGAAAATTGAGTTGCTGGATTACTTCTGAATCTTTTATGAACTTGATTGTTGTTGGGTTTAGGGCAAAATGTAAGAAAGCTTGTAAAAGATGGTTTCATCATCCGAAAGCCAACCAAGATTCACTCTCGATCCCGTGCTCGTCGCATGAAGGAAGCTAAGAGGAAGGGAAGGCATTCTGGATATGGTATGTTATATATTCGCCAACATTGATTGCTACAAAACAAACATTCTTATTATCTGAATACGGATTAACTCAAGTCTCTAAGCTTCATAGATGATCCTAAATATGCGGCTAAAATAGCTGATACTACTTTTTCCCCATGGTTTCTTTTTAAGCTTTTCATCCATGGTTGAAGTCTATTAAACTTTTAGGTACTTAAATTTTTGTATATTTTGTGATGAACGTGTATAGGTAAGCGTAAGGGTACAAGAGAGGCAAGGCTACCAACTAAGATTCTTTGGATGAGAAGGATGCGAGTTCTCCGACGGTTGCTCCGAAAGTACCGAGAGTCAAAGAAGATCGACAAACATATGTACCATGACATGTACATGAAGGTGAAGGGTAATGTATTTAAGAACAAAAGGGTGTTGATGGAGAGTATTCACAAGTCTAAGGCTGAGAAGGCAAGAGACAAGACATTGTCTGACCAGTTTGAGGCTAAGAGAGCTAAGAACAAGGCAAGCAGGGAAAGGAAGTTTGCCAGAAGGGAGGAACGGTTGGCTAAGGTAAGAGAAGTCCAATATCTTAGCTATCCCTGGAAATTAGTGAATACATATTTCAGTAACGAAATGTTCTGCTTTAGTAGTAATACGCTTATACTGTAACATACCTTTGTTGGTGAAAGGAATGTAACATACTTCATTTTAGTTGATACCCGTGTCTAAGGACAACTATTATAATGGAAAAAACAGTGTTTTTTTTTGTAACAAAACGAGACAATTAGTTCTACCGGTATTTGGAAAACCTATTTGTTTTACACAGTAGTTCACAACTGCTTACAGTCTCACTCTTTTTGTATTTTCACCATGTGCTCTACGAATTTTGATGGCCGGAACTACAAATGGAAAACGCATTAGCATCAAGTAGATGGTTACATTTAACATTGCGTCTTAGTTTCTAATATTTACTCAATGTTGTTCAGGGACCAATTGAACATGCTCCACCAGCTGCAGCACCTGCACCAGCAGCGGAGTAAGTATTTAGTTCTATTTGTCTGATAAGCGAATAACTCTACTTGGAGGTTAATTTCTAACAAAGTTATGTATTTTTTCTTTTAGGGCACCAAAGAAAACCAAGAAGTGAGAAGCTGCGGTTATGAGAACAGTTTTGATTACTCTATGTTACTCTATAACTTCTGGTATGTAGAAATTGGTTTTTGTCACGGTCTATCACTCTATCTTAGTTTCCACAACCATTTCCCTTTTCTGCCTAATGGGCTTGTCTTTTCATACTCTTTAGTAGAAAAGGATGTTTAAATCTTGAAAATTTATTAATCTTTCAGAGCTCTTGTTTCTTTCTGTTGTGTGCTGAAGTGATCACTATATTTTTTTGCATGTGTATTTGGGATTCTCATCTTACAATGGTTTAATAGACGAAGTTTCACCTTGAATATGAACGTTTTTGAATTATTAGTACATATTAATGTAGCTTTCGTCATCGATGAATTATTTGTGATGTGTTCTTTCTTTAGTAGGAATCACGTTCGTTGAAGTGTAATTCATGATGCATTCCTGTGCACCGATCATCATTCTAGAATGCGATTATTGTTAATAGCATTTTGTTCTCGTGCTCTGAACATGCCCTAATAGATTGTAGCACTTCCCTTTGGGTTTTGCAATTGTAGCACTAACTGTTTAAGCTTTTGGAACTTTCTATTGATTTTCGTGGAAGTTATTTTGGTAAGCGTTCTGCAGTTTGAAAGCCGTTAATACTTCCCAATAGCTGCCTGTTCATTGCAAGTTTAAGATGCAAAAGTCGGGGAGGAATGCTTTAAGCATAGCTTCTTAAGTTATATTCATATGCATAGCTACATACCAAATAACTACTTCATTAGACATGAAATATTACATAATACTTGCCCCAACCAGTTATAATATCTTCATTATATATGCTGAGTGACAGAAAGAGAGACGAGAGACTAGTACTAGTAGTAAGACTTTCGAACTAGTTTAATTCTGGCATATTGTCCGATGTAGTTGTGACCAACCGAGTGTGATGGCTTATAGTCAATAGCTTCTTGTTGGCTTGGTTGAGCCTTGTTACGGTTGTGTTCGATTATCAACAGACCACCATGCCTTCGAGCAGCCTCAAATGCGTCGATAGCTTCTCTATCAGGAGGGATCTGGCGAGGAAGATGAGTGTAGTGGGAAGGCCAAGCTGTCCTTGGTCTGCGTAAAAGCTCCACAAATCCAAAGCCTTCCATGGCAACTTTTTCAAGATCAGCCCCTGGTGCCATCTTCCTGCTTTTCTAGTTAATGAGTAGCTCTTTACTTCTCTACTTAATTTTTGAGCTGTTAACATGTGTTTATATAGTGTCATCCTCTTCCACATAAACATAAAGCAACTAACCCATTGAGGCAAGTGAGTATTCTCTCTCTTGTAGGAAACATGTCTCTTCCGATCTATTTATTGAATCTATTCTTTCTCTCTCTCTCCAATGAGGCAGATATCTTTTAGGAGTAATGAATTATTGAACAAAATCTACAGCAACCTTTTGAACATATCTAGCTTTTGTATCTTAAATTCGTCTCAACCCTCATCCCTTTTGACTGCCTAGTATAGTTGGATTTCCAAATGGGAGAGAGGACATTCCATGAATACCCACTTAATGATAAGGTTTGTAACAATAGTTCCAAGTGCGATCTAGCAACCAAGAATATAATATCTAGGTCATCTCCATTCCTTGATTTTGAGTTGTATGGTCACAAACTTAACATGGTATGAGAGTTAAGATCACATGTGATAGGCTTAAAAGGCGCACGTGTTGTTTCACGTCATCCGAAAAGAAAAAAAAAACACGTATTGGGCTCAAAGAATGCCACATGTGACAGGGTGGGTGTGGAAATAGTCTCACATTGGAGAAGGCCAATCTAGCAAACAAGAATATAATGTCACGGTCCTCTTCACTCGTTGTCCAATTGGTTTTGAGTTGGATAATCATATATTTAACAAGAGTTTACCGTGTATCCAAATAATCGGGAACTAAGAGCTTCTCGAAGAATAATGTGGCTTTCATAATATCCACAATCAAGAATATAATGTCTAGGCCTTCTCTGTTCATTGTCAATTGATTTTGAGTTGGATTGGTCACAAACTTAACAAATGCCTACTGTTTGTCCAAATACTCTGGAACTAAGAGCTTCTCGTGGTTTTTTATGGTATAGAATCTTCTATACCGTTCTATTAATCTGTTTCAAACTGTTTCTGATATTATATATTTATGCTACCAAACAATATACAGTATATGTAAAGGTTGAATCTACCTTTTTAACTGCAAGAGTAAGTTGTTTTTCTTGAAATACATTTACTATAGGGATGGAAAATTCTAAGCTTCTCTATGCAGTTGTAATTCAAAAGCTTAGATTTGGAAAACTAACTATTCATACAACTGCACGATAATTACACAACAAGATTCGTTTTCTGTGCCCATAGTCTTTCTGATGTTATTGTGTCTTTTCTTTCTGGAGATGTTTCAAACTCTTGAATGTAATTCACTTGAAAATTTCAAGAAAATGACTTGAAATTCCGACATGATTTCAAGGTCGGAATAGTATCTTCAATCAAATCAACCGTTTCGATCTGAAAAAGATAAGAATTACAACATTTTAGGGACCAACATATATAGTTATATACATCCTATCTATATGTTTCAAATAATTGAGATATAATATGAAAAAGTTAACGCCCAAGCGAATTCGTTGTCAATATAGTAAGAAAAAGTAACGTCAGGCTAACAACCCTTTGGTTGGAGTGGTAGGAGTGGTAGGAGGTTTAGTCTTCCACCTTCTAGGTCATGAGTTCGTGGTACCCGACAATGCAAAAATGGAAAAAGTAATACCAAGCTATTATCCACACACACACAACTGTTTGGTGCTCTTATTTGTGGGTTGGATAGAATACTACAAAGGATTTTCACTGAGTTAAATGGGCGAGTAATTCTATTGATATAATAAATTTGCAACAATTATGATCTGTTTTTCCTTATAGTATCTTTTGCCTTTGGGATTGTCCCTTTGATCTCGAAATTTCTCAAAATATCTTGACATTACCCAAAAAAAATAAAAAATCATGTATGTAACAAGTGGATCCATCCTTGTTGGAATTCAGTAAATGCTTCCTTATCAATAAGTATAACTTTGAAGGGAACCTCTTTTTGGTTACTCTTACTTGCTAAGTAACTTATAGATTTGCATTCAAGAAAGAAGAATCATAATCAAACTTACCAAGAACTTGGAATTCAAATCACAAAGAGAAGATGCTCAGTTAGTTAGTTGGTCTACATATTCTCATACTGATTCCTATATTCCTTCCTTATCTAAGATATGATTTTATGTACTAAGAGTCTAAGACCAAGTGGAAGGAGCTTGACTTAAAATCATTGAAATAGGGGTGCTCAACTAAAATAAGCGAATATATTTTTCTATTTAGACAAACACGGCTTACACATGACGTCAGCAATTTCTGTTTGTTTGGACCATTTGAGGCGAACAAACTTTTTCGGATATCTAGTATACTTTCAACCTCATTTCTATCATAATTAATGAAATTTTAATTTTTACTAAACTAACTAGTATTTTATTGTTGTGGAGGAATTTCTCTTGCTCATAGCTCCAAGGTCCTCTAAACGCTTCAAGGAGGGATGACGGATCTTCTCCTTCGCCGAATCCAACAAAGAAGAAAAAATTCATCCCCCTTTTGCCGGATTTGGTGAAAGGGAAGACGATTCCGTCCCTTGCGTGGATCCAAGCGCATGAGAGAGATGACGTTGCTCTATATTTTCCATGTGTTTTATACTGTTAATGTGATGAGTATGATGGTGCTAATGATGCAAACTTAAAAGTGGTACTGAAGATAATGGTGGTGGTAATATGAGAGAGACTTACAAAGATAAGAGCAAGAAAAAGAGTAAGGATAAAATTTCAAGCTTAGGGGAAACATAAGATACAAAAGATTTCAAATTAATGGATGGAACCATTAGTATATGGGGACCAAAAGATCTATCCGAACAAACTGGAGGGTCCAAAATTCTAACTTTCGGAACTTTCGGAAAATGAAAATGACATGGACAATAGGAGATCTGCAAGAAGACAGTTTAGTTCTAGAATGAACTCTTGATGTATATCTCTAAAATAACTACCTCCCTGTCAACGGCGATGCAAGTAGAGTTTTGCATCGGAGAAAGTTTATTAAGAAAGACTGGAGATGCTCAGTAAGATACAAAAAAATTTATTAAGTTTCAAGCTGGAGATGCTCAGCAAGATACAAAAAAAAATTATTTGCGAATTCTACTCAAAGTTTGACTCAGGAGTTAATGTTGCATTTTGATGACCAGATATTTTCATCAACAACTTTTTAACAAACTCGACGACTTAAAATCGATATTGTAGACTGTATTATCCATGCATTGGATAAGACTCTTAAGTGATTGTAGCACTCCCAATTAACTATATAAAATTGGTGGCCAATACGCTGACAACCGTTTTTCTTATATGGACAACTATCTTATGTGGACAACGCAAAAAAATTAAATTTTTATATGGACATCAGTTTCGAAGGGGACAACTCTCTATTATTTTCACTCAAGTCCTCTTAGAATCAGATGTATTATTTGATGACCTCCCTCTTTCTCCATAAACCCCAGGTTAGTTTAGTCTTCATCTCTTCTATTACTTGTTCTTCATCATCACCCAAATTTCTAAAGAGAGAAATTCCTTGGAGAAGCATTGGTGGTTATGGCATCAAACAAAGGCAAGTGAGTTGTTGTAGAATCTTCCCAAAGACAAAGGTTAGAACCCTAAAACTCTAAAACCAACCATGAAGAAGAAGATGGTACTGATGGCAGAGAAAATCAGAGAAGATGTGGAAGACGAAGATGGATCTGTTGGTTCCGACTCTGAAAACGATGGTAAAGAGGAAGATGAATCTGGTAATTCGGGTTGTGCAAAAATATGGCATAACAGAACATCACTTGCGGCATAATCAGAAAACTTGCCAGATTTTCGTCGCAACTTAGTTTCTGTTATGCAATATTTTCGTCGGTTTTCTGCGAAAATATGGCATAACAGAAGCTAAGTTGCGACGAAAATTTGAAAAATTGTCCGATTTTGTCAGATTTTCGTCGCAAGTTATGTTCTGTTTTACCTCATCAATGTCATTAATGCCTATTATGGAAACGCCCGGAAAAACTTCTTCAGGTGCAGATTGAGGGATTTTGTCTTCTTCATCCATCTAGGGTTTGATAAAAAAATGGTAGACTACAGTTTACTTTTAGTAGAAGTGAAGAAAGAAGAATGAGACTAAGAAGAGATTTTGTCTTCTTCATCCATCTAGGGTTTGATAAAAAAAAATGATAGAAACTACAGTTTACTTTTAGTAGAAGTGAAGAAAGAAGAATAAGACTAACAAGAAGGAAGAAGATGAAGGCAGTTTAGGTTTTCAATCTTTAACTATTATTTTTGTTAGTAGTCCACAAGTTACTAATTATTAGTATTTAAGACTTTATGGAGTTGTCTCCTTATTAAATCAAAGTCAACTAAGTCAAGCATAGTTGACTCGAATCGTGCCCGAAAATAGTTGTCCATATAAGAAAAACGGTTGTCCGCGTATTGGCCACCATAAAATTATGTCATTTTGCCCCAACTACCGCACAACTATTTTCTTTTTTTTTTTTTGGAAATTGACTACGATCAACGATAGTCATTACATTTGGCATTGATACATCAAAGATGTGATAAGCTCGATAACCGCCCATTCAAACTCTTACAAGACCGAGTCTATAGCCCAACTAAACTATAACCTTAAGGCCAACTACATTTTTTTTTGGAAGACGACTACGATCTACGTACGTCGTGATATTTGGCATTTGATACATCATGGATGTGATAAACTCGATAACTGTCCGCTCAAACATTAACAACACCGGGCCATAGGCCTGAAGCCCAACAATTTTATTAATACCTACATAATCCCAATTCAAATAACCAAAGATTCCACTTTCTCTGGGATTCGAACCTGGGACCTCCGGGGATTTCTGGAGTTTATGTCAACACCTTGGGACCACTTGGGCTACCAACTGTTGACCCAACTACATTATTTATACCTTAATAGATAACCAAATATTTCACCTTTTCTGGGATTCGAACCTGGGACCTCCAAGACTTTGTGGATTTTATGTCAACACCTTGGAACCACTTGGGCTACCAACTATCTTAAAGAAGATAAATTGAAATGATAAGCTAAATATACAAAGTTCTTTAATTACTTGTTAAACTACATTAATTAATATATACTAACAGTAGAAACATCTTATCTAACAACTTCTCCATTATTATAGAAGAGATGCCATATACTACTACTACTACTACACCCAGTGAGACAAAAGAAATAGTACATCTCATAGAGAGAGAGAGAGAGCTAGATAGACTAGTACTAGTATATCTATATACATTTAGAAGTAAGTCTTGCTAGGTAGTTTCTTTTTAGGATTGTCACAAACTAAGTAGCCACCAAAGGGTTGTGACGTCTCATAGTAGATAGGTTCTTGTTGGAGTCGTGGGTTACGACGGTGGTTGTTATCGAGTATCAAGACACCGCCGTGTCTTCGAGCAGCCTCACGTGCATCGATAACTTCCCTCTTCGGCGGAGGCTTTGGTTTACGCAACACAAACTCCTCCAACATTCCAAACCCTTCAATAGCAACTTTTTGAAGGTCTGCTGATCTTCTTGCCATTATACTACTAAGGGTGGAGGAGGTACTTAACTGTTTTAATTTCAGTTGAAAGAAAGCTCTTAAGAATTTGCTACTTGAGTTGGAAGCCAAAGAATGTCATTATATACTTCTCATTTTATGGTGTCTTCACTTTTTTTCTGTGTATTGGATAAGGGGGAATGTTACCAACTTTCGGTGGTCAGGCAGTTGAGGGTAAAGGATTACTCTGAATAAGTTCTGATCAATAATTGAACAAATTGCCCAATATGAGAATCCCTTTTTTTAACCCAAAAGAAGGGATTCCATACCCCGGCCTTTGAGGAGTGATTTTGGCTAGGGAGAGAGAGAAAAATATCTATGGACAATGTTTGGAGAGATTTAGTGTGTCTAGCTAAGACTCCAAGAGTCCACCAAAAAGTGTCGGAATTTACTAAATTTGATCATGATCATATAACCCAGGCCCCAAGTACTACTACACTACCCCAAACATCTATAACGCCCCAAGCCTCAACAATTCTCGATCTCGTCTCTGCTTTTGACGCCTAGACACAAGTCCACTGGCACGGGGTTCTATTTTTAGCCAAGACACCACAAATCCACCAAAACGGCCACAATTTACTAAGCTTGAGCAAACAAAAACGCATGCTCCAGGCGCTTCTCCAAAGGATGCAGAACTATCACAATTTTCCATTTAAAGCTTGAGCAAGCAATATGTCCTTAACCCTATTCATGACAGGGGTATCCTCGACGGATCAAAATCTGTCCCAAATAGTTATAATTTGCGGCTTTGTAGTTGTCATGGCTGCGTAAGCGGGTTGTGTGGTTATAGGTATTGAGCGGTAAAGTTGAGTGATGGTGTAAATTGTCCCTAAAAGCCACAAAACTAAAGAGGCTCAAGGTTTGCAATGTCAAAACTGAAGAGGCTCAAGGTTATCGTAGGCCATGCCTACATCATATCAAAACTGAAGACGGTCAAGGTTCACAATGAAGCTCTTCGTTCCCAAACATCGGAGGTTGTCAGTTGCGTCTCTCTTGAATTATGAATACAATTAAACTTGTGTATCGATTTACATATCACATCTACAATACTTATAGCACTTTTAATATACACACAGATGAAGTAAAATATAACAATTAAGAGACTTGGCAGGACTCTCGTCCATGCTTTTTCTAAGGCTTAGTCTCTTGAGATCTTACGCTTCTTACTCAACTATCCTATTTGTTAGAAGTCTTGTTAGAACAAAACTCTGTAATATATGTCGATACCAAACAACCAAAATGACTTTATTCAAAGGGGCCTTCGATCTAGCACTTTATAAATACGATATAGAATAAGCATTAAGCATACCCTAAGAAGCTTAGAACAATTTCTAGGCAACTATTTAAACCAAAAACAAATTGGAATCCAATTTGTTGGTAATAAATCTAATTCAAACCAGGATAAAATGGAATATTGGTAGATCCTAACCATTCATTTCCTTGAATAAAAGAAGCAACTGTGAATTGACTAGCTTCACTTGCATTACTAATCACTCTAAAACCAGGCCATTTAACCCTATCTGTTGTATTTGATCCTGGTCCAGTATTCATATACTCTCCATAATAAAGTGTACTCAAAGCAAAATCACCATCCCATTCTAAATACCCTTTCGGATCGATCAAATCTTCGATATAAGAACGTAAAAAGACAGTTCTTGAATATTGTTTCCATGGCCTACCCAAGTAAGATTTGACTGTTGATTTAACAGGGACAAGATCAGAAGCAGCAGCTATCTTGCAATTCAAGATTGAAATTCCTGTATTTTGATTTGGATCTTCTCTACCTTGAGCAGTAAATATGTTTTTCTGATTTGGGTCTGGTTTTCTTGCATATAAATTGCAGTTTTGGAAAACGACAGCCGCATTTCCAAATATGAAATCTACTGTTCCGTAAATATCACATTGTTTGTAAAATTGTCGAAGAGAATGAACGTAAAGGGTGTCTTGATATCCAACGAAACTACATCGGTAAAATGCCGAAAGATCTGCACCACTTCGTAATGCAACTGCTTGATGTTTACTTGGACCAGCCGAGTTCTCGAATGTCATGTCTCTAGCAATGAATCCATCTCCCACCACAGCTGGAATAAATTAAATCATCAAATCATTATCGTTATGACATGTCGTAAAATAACCACATTGGTTCCACCATAGTCACTCCATCAACGAACGATTCTAGGACAATTTAGACAACATTTAACGGTATCTCCTAAAATAATATCAGTAAAATGAAAGAATGAAAAGTCAAGGTCAAAGTCAAACTCACCGACAGTAGCAGATCGAAAAGTAGTCCAGCCATCGACAACATTGCGACTTGCTTTGACGACGGTCTTCCCAATCCCATCTCCGATGAACATCAAATTCGTCTTCTTTTTCACAACCTCAACATTTTCAAAATAGGCCCCTGCTTTTATATAAATTACAAATCGACTCTTAGTCGAATTAGGTGCAGCACCAACAGCTGCACCAATAGTGGTAAAATTCCCACTCCCATCTTTTGCCACAATCAAATCTACTTTGGTTACATTAACCGAAGCTTGTAATAACCGTCGATCTTTCCCCGAAACCCATCTAGGAAATCCATCTACCATATCGCCGTACTCTGGAAACACATTATTATCATCTTTAACTTTCTTCATTTTTCTCATTTTCTTAAGCATAGCAAGAGAATTACTAACTAAATGAGAAATTTTATACAAACTCTTCTCAATTAATTTTCTTACTTTTGGGCCATTACCATAAGCAAACCCATCAAGACAAGTATATTGATTTGTAATTGCAGCACTGAAAAATGTCTGTGAATGAAAATAACGTTTTCGAAAAGCTTTTGGGTTGGTGTGTAAATCCAAGAAAACAGTGTGAAGATCAGAAATAGTGTCTTCAAAGAGTTCAAGACAATCATCTAGAGCATTTTTTTGAAGTGGGTCTAGGTGTTTTTGAAGCTTTCTTCTAATGCCAGTGCAGTTTGATTCAGAGGTTTTGACAATGTTGATGGTGTGATTAATAGATGCAGAAATGATTTGTGGGAGTGATTTTAAATGTAGGTCTTGGAAGGAAGAGAGAGTTGAGATGCAAAGGTCTTTGTGTAATGTGTCTTCACATATTGAGTGAGCAATTTGAAGATGTTTTTGGATGTGTAAGGTTGGGGAGGATGATTGTTTGAGGTGGGTTGTGTTAATTGTGGAGAATAAGAGTAAGGTAAGGACTGAAATTGTTAAGAATGAGAGTAAGAGGAGCTTGTTCTTACTCAATTTTAGATTATGCATGGTTGGCTAGTAGCTTATTAGAGTGAGAAAGAAAAGAGAAAGAAGGGGTAGTTGGGGTTGTAGAGGCAAGACTTTGTGATGATTTATAATGTTTTTTCCTTTTTCTTATGGGATTTTTAGCATGATATTTATTATTTGTTTTAAGTCAAATGATAAAGACACGTAAAATTGACAGACTAAACATATAAATTACCTTTGAAGCTAATGACACATTTATAACGACTATTATGTTTATGATACTTAAAAGCAAAACTAGGGTCGCCGCACATCCCATCATGACACTACTGAATTTACGATCTCCTGAATTTTAAAGAAGGTGAATGACACTAAATCTCATATGATACTATTGAGTTTACGACCTTTTAATGAAATCTTTGTCCTCACCTAGATTTCAACCAATATGTCAGGTAAAACGCTAAACAACATCTTCTAAAGTTTAGAATTGTGGGAGTGCAGATTGTTGTAGACCGTCCAACTAAACTGGTGAAAATTTTGCTTTTATTAGTAATTTGTTGCACACCTTTTTTCACGATGTGTGCATTGGAAAGTTAAAAGAGAGTACACAAGAGTAACAACTTATTGCAATATGCAAACAACTTATAGGATTATGTGACAACTTATTGCATTATGCAAACAAATGTTTGCTTAACGAAAAAATAATGATATTGAAAATACCCATCTTTGAAGAGAAAATGTCGAAATACTGGATTATGTTTTAAAGATCTTGAAAATTATTTTGGAAACACACGAATTTCACTAACATCTAATAAGAAATAAGATAACTACACCCGTTTGAACTTCAAATTAAAATTGTAATTATTGGTTACATGGACACATAATTTCTTAGAGGGACACGTAATTTTGGGATCTTTTGCCCTTGTCAAACATTTACCCTTTTTTTTTTTTGTGAAAAACTGGCTCTGGATCAACTTTAATTATGATTACAATTTTGATCTGTTTTACTTTTTTCGCTTATTAGCCTCACACTTTTCGGCCAAAAATTCCACCGAAAAAGTTTGTGAATTTGACCCGAATTTCAATAGATGATTCCACTTTTTCTCTCTTGATGAAACAAAGTGATTGTGAGTCGTTCGATCGACATGCCGAGTTCCGGCTTCCCTATCATCATTGAAAAATATTTCTTGTTATTACGATCTACTAATAATTATTAAGTTAATGGATATCTAACTCCAAAACCTATAGGTACAACTAAAATAATTTCTTCTAGATTTTTTCTTTTAGTAAAGATGATTTATGTAATGCAATCTAGTGTAAAAAATTAGAAAAAGCATAAAGGGAAAGTAGCTCGGGTGATTCAACCCTAATTTACTTTTAAGGTCTTCTCTTGTGAAGTGTTAGTTGTGCCATTTTTGTGAAGAAACGAACATCACTCAACTACCCCATTTATTGGTAGTAGTTAGTAGAGAGAATTTTGTCTATTAGAACTTATTATGTTTTGATGGACGGGAAAGGGAAAATCACAATTTATCATAAAACATATTTCTTGCACTAATATCACAACAACAACAAGTACATATACTTAATATGTTGGATTGTACTCAATGTATGGAAGAAAAATCCCACAATCATGCGTTGGTACGTGGTGTAGCATAATTGCTACAGAACAGACGACTGATTAAGCGTATGATTGCTATAGAACTTCATATCATGATGATGTAGTGTTGATATATCAAAAGGATGAAATAAATTGTTACTTAAACTACAATTAGACTCTAAAGGCCACGTAAAGGAACTCTAAAAGCCATTAAAATTATTATTATTTTTTTTATATATTTTTACGTAATGACATAGGAAAAACTCATAGTCAAATTGCATTTTCAATACCCCAAGCCACGACATGTCGGTATTTTAGGAGAACGCACAACTAACTGATCTGGAGAGATAAATTTAACTCACAGAATTAGAATATAATCGATAAAGGAAGTAAAACGGTTACAATGATTAAATTAGTAAAAATAATCATTCTTTTAATTTGAAAAAAGAGGAGTGTTCATCTATGGTGGTCTTTTGTTGCTAAACAACAATTACAAAACCATTTGTAAGACACTATCTTCTGAACTTTGTTTTTTTTTTTTTTTTTTTTGGAAGTCGACTACGATCTACGTATGTCGTTACATTTGGCATTGATACATCAAAGAGGTGATACGCTCAATAACTGGCCACTCAAACTGAAACAAGACCGGGCCTATAGCCTAACATGACAATGGCCTAAAGCCCAACTACATTATTTACACCCTAATAATCCCAAATCAAATAACCAAAGATTCCACCTTCTCTGGGATTCGAACCTGAGACCTCCAGGGATTTCTAGAGTTTATGTCAACACCTTGGAACCACTTGGGCTACCAACTGTTGACATCTTCTGAACTTTGTGTCAAGCCCATGGAAGGCAAACTCTCTTTGAAAACTTTTTTGCAAAGAAATTGTTGCACAAGACTTGTCTAGTTTACTACTTTACAAGTTTTTCTATTTCGACAACGTGGGATAATGCTAGTTGAGACTGCTATTTCTTCATCACTTGCTGAAAGTATATTGAGTATGGGTCTATATTCAATCCGGTTTGTGACCCGCGAAACCTTTAGTTAGGCAGTCATCAATGTTAAAGGTATACATGTATTTTCAAAATTAGAAGGAGAGACGGTGCGAAGAAATGGAAGAAAAAACAATTAAAGACTCCCAGACTGCAGTTTACTGCCGCGGCGGCCTTCCACAAAATAAGCATGGAACATACATTTGTTTAAGCCATAATCAATCGGATGGCCTGATAAATGGATAAGGTTCCAGACACCTTTTATTTAATGAGGGGCCATCAAACTCTCTCTCTTCCCTATCTGCATTAAACATGGTACAGTAAACAGTTAAATTACACACCACCTACACCGACAAAATTAGTAGTAACTATTTGCACCGACACAAAAGAATTCTAGACTGTCAATTATTTTGCTTTTACTTTTATCGATTAATATTGTGTTTTGACAGGAAGATATTGGATTGGCAAATTTTTCTTGCTTTTGTAATCATATACTCCTAGATTTTCTTTACTTTCACTTTTTCTAGGTATTATTACTCAACATTTGCACCTTTTGAATGGACTCCACTAGTCTAGATAGCAAACTGTACGTCTGTATGCATCATTGCATTCGTGCCGTTGGGCTCATAAATTTGGATCTTTGATTTGTCCAAAGTAATTGTTTGTGAATGAGATATTAGCAGACGAATTATGAAGAAAACTATAACAACTTCGAGAATACTTTGAAATCAATAAAAATTCGTTGCTCATGATTAACAAAAGAAATGATGATTGACTCAAAAAATTGAAAGAACTACAAAAACCAAATGCTTTCCGAATCCCAAGCCCATGGACCGCTACCAAGAAACAACCATGGACAAAGAAAATTGCAAAACACCCGGATATACATGTAGTGGCACGAAAGAAAAGGTGGTTAATGGAACTACCTATCTCAGACTGAATCAGTTCCTCTCTTCTCAAGGAAATTAACGTCGACTCCTCCATAAGCTAACTGTGAGGCAATCTGAATTTCCTTGAGAGGAGCCGGATCAACCTCTTAGTTTTTTTTTTTGTCCATATTGATCCTTATTTTCAAGTTTTTTTTTTGTTTATCCTAAAACGTTCTCAAGTGTATGCACTCAGACTGTCCAATGGAGAAATGAAGTGTCGGACTGTCATGTCCATCTATTAGTATCGTCAAACGGTTGTAAAGTCCGGAAGGATCTCTATCAATAAAAATCTCACCAGTAATGAACAAAATGAGTTGGACTGGAGAACTCGAGTGTATGCTTACCCTACCAGACTGAACAGTTCGAGTACATGCTAACCCATCAGACTGGACCGTATCAGATAATACATGCATCCTAGACTTGTTCCAACCCGTCCTTACTTTCAAAGCACTACAAATTAACTCAAAAGCAATCTAGAAGTCATGGTAAATATTTTACGGAAATACTAGATAATCCAGCATATTCAACTCCTTGGTTTTTATTTTCTTTTTTTTTCAAGTGCGTTCAAGATGTACTTATCAGCGGAAAGGTTTAATCACTTCCAACCTTTAGCTTATCCCATTGCAACCGTGATAGACTTCTCGGCACGGAACCCGGCCGGATGACGTGTCGGGACGTGATTTAGAGAGAGAAATTTTCTTACTTTCTCTCTCTAAATCACGACCCAACACGTCATCCGGCCGGGTTTCGGCCCGGTTCCGTGGCGGGAAGAGAATCATTTTCCATCCCATTATGTAAGTGATTTCAGTTACTATTAAGCAAACCAAAATAGACTAAAAATACAAATCACCCAATTGAAACAAATCTAGTCCCCACGTAAATAACTAACAGCCTTCAATTTTGTCCTTTTCTAAATCAAACAACGTCTTTTTTGCTAACTAACATAACTACTTTTTGAAAACCTTAATTTGGTCTTCTTCTCTAATTATAAAAGAAATAAACTTCTCCACAAATCTAAGAGAGCAGTTAGGGCAGGAAGCAATTACAAAGGCTTCCTAACAATATATATATCAAAAGATCAAGAACAACCTAAACTGTACAAAAAAATGGGAGATGATGACTCAAAGAAGAAGAAGCTAGCTATTATTAGTCTTACTTCCATGGTGTTGGTTGCCATGGTTGTTGCTGTTGCTGTTGGTGTCAATCAGCACAACAAGAAATCGGCTGCTGCTGCTGCTGGCGGTGGTGGTGGTGGTGATGTTGGTGGTGACGCTGCCGTACATACATCTACCAAGGCCGTCGAAGCGATCTGCCAACCGACTGATTACCAAAAAGCTTGCGTAGAAAACCTAAGCCAGGCAGCCGGTAATACCACAGACCCGAAAGAACTTATCAGGATTGGATTTAATGTAACAATAAATCATATTAAAGAATCACTTAGTCACTCAGCTACATTGTTAGACTTGGAGAAAGATCCAACAGCCAAGTTAGCTCTTCAAAATTGTCAAGAGCTAATGGATTATTCAATCGATGATCTCGTTAGATCTTTCGATCAATTAGGTCAGTTAGATATAACTAAGATCGACGATGCGGTTGAGGATCTTAAGGTTTGGTTGTCAGCAGCCTTAACTTATGAAGAAACATGTTTAGATGGTTTTGAAAATACAACAAGTAAAGCAGGAGAATCAATGAGAACAGCTTTGAATAGTACTCAAGAAATGACAAACAATGCACTTGACATGATTGCTCAAGCTTCTACCATTCTAGAAAACTTAAATATCCCTGCGTTTAACCGAAGACTTTTCTCGACAGAAGACAAAGAAGTTGATGAATCGGAATCAACGACCAAGATGCCAGAATGGGCATCGGCAAGGCAACGCCAACTTCTTGCAGCTACTAATATAAAACCTAATGTTGTTGTGGCTAAAGATGGTAGTGGTAAGTACAAGACTGTGCAGGAAGCACTAAAAGATATTCCTGTTAAGGGTAAGACACAGTTTGTGATATATGTGAAGTCTGGTGTCTATACTGAATGGCTCAATTTCACCAAGGATATGACCAATGTGATGCTAATTGGAGATGGTCCAACCAAAACTAAGATCACTAACAACAAGGCTGTTGGGAATACGGGAATGACAACCTTTGCCTCGGCAACCGTTAGTAAGTGAATATTAAGTTACATAAATTAAATATATATATATATATATATATTCAATTATCGCGTGAGAATAGCTCCACATGGATAATGGTACTCTTACAACGCAGAATATATAATTTTTGGGTGGTCATCTTCACTCATTGCCAATTGGTATTGAGTTAGATGCTCACATACTTAACATGATATCAGAGGTAGTCCACACCTGATAGATCCAAAGGCCACACGTGCTCTATGTCATCCAGAAAAAAACGATATGTGTTAGGCTCAAAGAACGCAACACGCACGTGGCGCGTGAGAATAGTCCCATCTGGGGAGATGGTACTTTTATAACACATAATACAATATCTAGGTCATATCCACTCATTATCAATAGGTTTTGAGTTGAGTGACCACAAACACATACACAAACATATACCTATACATTCGTGATCGATGACTAAGTACTTAAACGTATGTGATATATATGTACAGGTGCGGTAGGAGCAGGTTTCATAGCTAAGGACATAGGATTTGAGAACTCAGCAGGACCAGAAAAGCACCAAGCAGTTGCTTTGAGGGTTTCATCAGACATGTCTATCTTCTACAATGTTCAAGTAGATGGCTACCAAGATACACTCTATGCACACGCCAACCGACAGTTCTACAGAAACTGCACCATCTCAGGCACAGTAGACTTCATTTTTGGTGCAGGAATAGCTTTGTTCCAAAACTGCCACGTTGTAGTAAGGAAACCAATGGATAATCAAGCAAATATGGTTCTTGCAAGTGGTAGAAAAGCAAAGAATGAACCAGGAGCTCTCATTCTTCAAGATTGCCTCATTTCTGCAGATCCATTGTTGGTTCCAGTGAAGAAGACGATCCAATCGTATTTGGGTAGGCCATGGAAGGAATATGCAAGACATATAGTAGTAAATAGTCAAATAGATGATGTGATTAACCCAGCTGGTTGGCATCCATGGATGGGAACTTGGGGTGAAAGTACTTGTTTTTTCTTTGAGTACAATAACAGAGGACTTGGTTCAGATTTGTCAAAAAGAGTTAACTGGAAAGGAGTGAAGACTGGTAAGCTTCCAATTGAGCATTTACAACAATTTACAGTCACCTCTAGACTCATGAAAGGCGGTGTTTTCATCATCTCTTCCGGTGTTCCTTTCACTCCTGGTCTGTAAGCATCATTATCCTCATCATCATAGTAATCCTCGTCGAGTCGACGTCATGCTCGTGGTCATTACATATATATATGTGCAGTTCATGATGCACATAGAAAAAAAATGTTAATTTATCATCATTATTATCAATAATGGACAAATATAAGTTTACGTTGAGTTCATATATCTTTTTTTTTTTCCGGAATTGTAAAATTTGAACTTTGGTCTCCACTAGAGAAACGTACATATAATTACGGCCGAACTAAATTGGGCATCACACCATTGAGTTTATATATGTAATCATTCTTTCGATCTTTCTTGGTTTCCGTTTTATTTATCAGTTGATTAACTAAACAATGAATAAAAGTAAAGTAATATACAAATTAGTTTCCAAGAATCTCTTATTTAGTAGAAGAGAAAGTCTTTTCATTCACTGTGTCTCGAAAAACATCACAGCTTGTTGTACTGGATTAACTTGGTCTAGTTCTTCTTTTGCTTCACCAATTCCTGGATCAATCTTAACACAACTTAAAGCACTGATCGAAGCGATTTTCTCTCTACTTAATATCCTTTTCAAGGAAGAGATTCGACTTCCTGGGGATTTCAAATTCTGATTTCCAGCAGGAGATCTTCCCATTTTCTCCTCCAATTTACTCTTACAAATTTCTCCATTTCTCTGAATCTCAATTGTTAATGAAGTATTAGAACTCGTAGAAGAAGACTCAGGAGCAGAATTGGAACCAGATTCAGCTCCTTCATTCTTACACGATGAACAGGGTACACCGGAACTAGTCCGGGCTTCAGCAGACTGGGGTGACTCAATAACGATTTGAATTGGAACATCTTCAACTTCAAATCCTGGTTCTGGAATTTCTGGTTTAGTAACAAGAGATCGACAAAGTGGGCAAGTAGAATGAGAATGAAACCACATATCAATACACTCAGAATGAAAACTATGATTACATTTAGGAAGTGTACGACCCTTTTCGTGTTCTTCAAATTCCGATAAGCAAACGGCACATTCTAGTAAATCACCATCTTGGGTGGTGGAGGAATAAATAAATTTAGGTATTAATTTCAAGATTGCAGCATCTAGGCCGCTGGAGTTAGTGTCATTTGAGAGGTATGGGGTGGTGAAAACGAAGTTGGTGGTACGGCCAGTTCTACCGGAGCGACCATAGTCGTATGGGTGGCGGCCACGGCTACGGTTGTTTAAGAGTTGACGGCGGAAGACACAACGGGAGTAGATGTGGAAGCAGATAATGAAGAATACAACTGTGAATAAGATAACAACTGCACTTAACATAATTTTGCCACTTAAAGCATGACCTTGTTCTAATGAGACATAGTTTCTAGGAGGAGGGTGAGAAGAATTCATGGTAAAAGCTTTCATGTGACTAAAACTTGGAGGGAGAGAGAGAGAGAGAGATGGGGTTTGGGGAGTGATGTAGAATGGATTGTGGAGATATAGAAGAGGGGGATGAAGGTTCTTGGAGATTTAAATGTTGGGATTTTGTGCAACAAGAACATTAGAGTTTGGGTCCACCACTTCATTCCTGAGTTCTGCCTTTAGTACTCCTTACTTTCTTCCTCCAAGATGCCAAACTATTGCCGAGGTTGAACAACGAACATGTACAATAAATCAGACATGTTTTCAGAGTCTGTCTCGTTTTTCTTGTTTCCTAGTATTATTCTTCTACTAAATTAAGGTGTTCATGGATCTAAACATAATTCTAATGTATGTACACCATTTGATAATCATCGATGACAAAAGAACACGACCTACGTAGCAAATAAGACAAGGATTATTTTGGTTTTTCTTTGAGTGAAAAGACTAAAATACCCCTTATCTTACTGGGAGACAATCACCTTTTATCAACTCATTGTTGTTTACTAATGGCATCTAGTGTTAGATATTCACTTATATATATTTTTAGTTAAGCTGAATTTAGCCTTTTATCAACTCATCCTTAAAATGGATTGGTTGAATTACCTTTTTGGATAATCTCTTTAATTCATAAGAGCATCTCCATTGCCAAACTCAAACATCTCCATTAGTCCCATGTGTTGAGTTTCAATAAAGATTTTCATTCCTACGTGACAAAATCGAGATTCTCTGATTTTTGTGTCTCCAGTAGAAATTTTAAAGTTGTTTTGTTTAATTTTATGACACGATTATGTTTGTGAGCAAATAATTAGTTACTATATGAATACTTGATGATTGTCGGTTTAAATTTAAAAATGACGAGTTAAACAACTAAAAATATTTGAAGATGGCACTCTATAAACAGACAACCATCTTGAGATATCTCTATTTGATTACCGCTACATCATCTTAAAAATCCAAATTGAGTTTTGCATTAGAGACAATTTTTAAAGAAAACCTCCAAAAATATCCACTCGACCCACATGAGTTAGAAGAAGTTAACATTGACATAGCGGTACATGCACACCCATTGTGCGCTTAGATAGCACAGACATAGATTTATTTTCTGCAAGTCACAAATTTTCAGTTCAAAACTGAAAATAAAAGAAAAGAGAATCTTTCATCGTTTGATTCTCAAGAGCCATCTAAGTCGAAATACTGCTAGTATTGATAGAAATGTGTGTTCAAAGAATCAAAGAGTTGTAGTTTTGCTTAGTTTAGCAAGTTGGGAGAATGAGAATAATATTATCTCTCTTTAGGAATTGGTTTGCAGTAAATTGGAATAGTTGAGAGGGGGCAAGGGGTGTTATACCAATTAAAGAGATGGACCCTTGGCCCTTGGAAGATGCTGTGGTACAATTTCCGTGCTAGTTGTACCATAGAGCCACAGCCACTGAGCCACTTGATCCCTTAATGCCATTCAGTGCTTATCAGTTTAGGTCATTGAACTTATATGTATATACATATGTGTGTATAATATATGTGATTATCCACAATGGATTATTCTCTTCTTCTCCTTTTTCAAATAGTTTCAATGGCATTTAGATATATAATAGTATGACTCTAGACCATTTTATGAATGTTGGTAGTACTTTTGTAAGTCTCTCTTGGCTGTGAACAAATATTCTCGTAAGACGCAGTAGTGATGTAGTAATGAATGTCGTCGAACGTTTATGACCCATATACCCTCCCCCAACCCGTACACCTCGTGATTAAACCCAATCTGCCCTAATCGACTTCTTTTCATTGTGTTACTTTTGTATTATCTTATGAAGAGATGGGTTAAAGATTAGTGGCTTAGCGCCAGACTCCTATATCTTCTGTGGCTTTTAGCCCAAGTTGAAATTTCGAAAAGTGAAGGAGATTAGTTAGATTAAACCAAAGTATCGATATTCATTAGTGAAAATGATAAAATGTATCGATATACAAAACCTTCAAACATACATATATATAATTGCATATTCGACCAATATCATCATCTAACACTTGGCTAATCAATGAGGTACATGACATTGAAGCAACAAAAATAAGAAATCATGAAGTTATAGTGCAAGACTTCCATAAATTCCACAATAGAAGAACTCTAGAAATAGAACTAGAAAAACTAAAATTAACTAAAAGAGCAATTAAAAAACCAAAAAAAGATAAATTGCAACCACCGAAATATAGTGATACAAAAATTATCGATACAAGAAGAAATAGTCCCTCTTATAGGATTGCCTAACCAGAAGGGCTTTAGGTTTCGTATTTCTACTGAAATACTTATTTCTTATAATTTTGCAAACAAATAAATATCTAAAATTCTTGGTTGACTAAAAGGGTTGGACACCCTTTATCGGTGCTCTCGTTGTCCACGGCTACATCAAGTATCATAACACTGAAAACACTTATTGGATCATAACATAGAAACCCTATCAAACTTATTTAAGAAGTTAAGAATATGGTTGTTGATCTCATCTGCCCTTTCCTCCATGATGAAATGACCAGCTCCTTCAATAACAATTACTTCCTCCAGTAATGGCACATCCTTTTTCATTTTTCCTCCATGTATGTATTGTTTCACACCTAGAACATGATAGCACAGATCTTGATCTCCAACGATAAACTTAACTGGTACTTGAATCTGCTCTCCTGTCCATGGTGCATTCAGCTCCCAGTTCCTGAAGCCAATTAACAAAAGAACCAAGTAGAACGATTAGCTCTAGAAAAACTCAAACTAGTATTTGAAGAAGGTAACACGGCAATGTAGCGACCCATACTCCTAACGCTAAAACAGAAAAAAACGACCGACATAATGGTTCTCTTTCAGAAACAGGGTATTACTGAAAGCACGGTAAAAAAAAATGGCACGGCCAACAACCCTTGGCTAGTTGGCTCAAGTGGTAAGAGGTAAGTCTTCCAACTTAAAGGTCAAGGGTTCGAGGCACACGCGTACCAATTCAAAAAAAAATGGCACGGTATACCTATCGCTATTTTGTTTATACGAAGTCCTAAAATTGACAAAATGACGGTGACTCGCGACTGTTAGTATATCGAAAAAACATCCAGTGTAGCAGTTTTGTCATCAAAACAGGGTACTGTTGACAATGGTTGAAATATGAAGATAACGGTATCAAATAATTACAGTACTACAAAACTATTTCCACTGTATAATGGTCATTTTTACACACGGACTCACATCAACTTACTTGAATATCATATAACGAAGCAGAATGATAAAAAAGAAAATGACGAAAAACTAAAGTTTGGTACATACCGATCTATATTTCTGTAGTAGTTAAATCCACCAGTGAAGCCACTCTTTTCGTATTTACTGGTGTAGTAAGAAATATCTGCTTCTGATATCCATGGAGGTAGGGTAATCGGACAATCTGGGGTAAATCCTTTATCTTTTGGTATACAGAATGGACCTGGACTATAGTAAGTTAGAATTTTCTTCAGTACTGTTTCTGTGCCAACACGGGCACATTCAGCTTCCATCTCTCCAGGTTCCTAAAATATAAGAAGTACTAATCAGATGAGAAAATTCATGAAATCCAGAGTTCAAACATGAAACTAGATCCATCATAAATACCTATCTCATTAAAATTATTCACCGAGCAATGAAAGGATGAACTAACATCAAACTCGATAGCTCTTCACTTATGTGTGTCAGTCGGAAATTATCTAGAATACCCAAACTGTCAGTCTACGCAGTTGCGCTCGGGACTGGACCGAGTTACTTGGCCAGTGAGTATCCTATTAGGAGCTTATTATTAATTTGATTACTAATACTAGAGATTTGTTTAATAAACAACAAATAAAATCACCTCCTTTCAGGTACTAGATATAATAATATAAATATATAATGAAATTATTAAAAAAAAGAAGTACTCCATAAATTATAGGATAATATGGCAGTCATCATCTAAGAGAATAAAATAAGAACAAATTGAAAAAGAGGAAATAAAAAAGAACCTGGAATCGTATCATATAGTAATCGTCACCATAAGCAGCTCTTAGGGTTTGAATGGGTTTCCGATTAGGGTTTCGAGGAGTATAAGCCACACTCAAATTCACCAAACCCTTTACTCTGTCAGGTCGATATGAACATAAATACCAACTTATAATAGCACCCCAGTCATGTCCTACAACAAACACCTATTAACAAGAATCACACACAAGAATCAAGAACTTTGGTTAAAATTAATATTAAAAATTTGTTGTATATTTGTGATTTTCTAATTTTAAATTCTTACTTTGTCTTGGGCGAGTAAGTCGATTAGGGCAATCAAATCACCAACAATGTGAAAACTGGTATAGGTTTCGGGGGAAGATGGTGCGTCTGTGTCACCGTAGCCGCGTAAATCAGGAGCAACCACTCGATAACCAGAGGAAGATAGGGTTTGGATTTGATGCCTCCAGGAGTACCAGAGTGAAGGAAATCCATGAATAAGAAGAACAACTGGACCTTCTCCTTTCTCTGCTATATGCATTTTGATTCCATTTACTGTCACGAATCTGTGCTCTATTCCCTCCATTTCTATCTAATCTCTCTCTAGAGCTTGCTTCAGATACCACCTCCGTCATTTATATTGGCACTTATTTACGTAACAAAAGATGGCGTCGGAAGAGTGAGAGAGAGTCTGACTCTGGGTGAGATGATTGACATTATTAACCCCTAATTATTTTGTAATATTTGGACTAGACCCCCCAAATTTAAAGTACCAAATGTACCCTTCGTTGTACCAACCATTTCAACCCAAACTTGATGAAGAAACCCCTTCGTCAATCACCACCACCGCACCACCATCATTGTCTCCTTCTCCAAGCACCATTAGTATGAACCCTTATTTCCATCACCTCCTCCACAACAACCACCAACATCTATAACAAGAAAAAAAAAAACTTTGGTTAAAATTAAAATTTGTTGTTTGTTCCTCAGCGATATGTGGCTTAACCAGCTTACCTTGATAAGGTGTTCTTTTTATTTACTTTGTATGAACTCATCTTGTTATAAGGGGCCTGTTGCCACGCCCATAATTGTTGGCCGAACAAAATGGCCTAATTATGGTACTAAGTGACCTCCCTTGCCTTGGCGGAACTCTCTGAAGCCTCTGGAGACATTGTGGAGAATTTTTGAGAACTCAAGGAGATTCTGGAAGATTCTGGAAGATTCTAGAACCCTGAAGATTACTCTGAAAGGTCCAAGATATTTATAAGAGTCTTTAGGATGTGTGTAGAGAATTCTAAAGGATGTTCTAGAATTCTCCATCCTAATAAGTGTGTAGAACCTTCCTAGCCTCTTAGGAAGGGGTCCTCATTTGCAAACCACTCAAGTTGAGAGCAACCAAGTGAGTGAGGGACTTGGGAAGTATAGTTATAACCTAAGAGTGGGTCACTAAGAGTAACAGTGTTCAAAAGACCGGGCCGACCTGGGTCGGCCCGTACGAAAAACGGGACTGGTTGACTCGGGTTCCTTTACGGTCCTGAGCTGGGCCTATATTTTGAGCCAGGGTGGCCAAGCCCCGCCCGAGAAAAGCCCGGGGCCGGGATCAGCCCGTTTTTTACGTTTTCTTTTCCCTCTTTTTAAAAAAAAAAAACCTTATTTCATTAAAATTCCATAGATATATCTTTAAGAAAGTCTTTTCTTAAGTTTTATAAACTTATTTCCAAAAAATTTCATTCATAAACCTATTACCCATATAAATATTTCCATAAAACTTTTTCAAAAAATCTTTCTTAAAGTGACTTATATAAATCATAGGAATCTTTACATTTATGAGAAAGTTTTTTCTAAAATTTCAAAGACTTCTTTCAAAATGATTTCATTCCTAAAATTATTCCACAAAATCTTTCTTAAAGTTGTTAATGTAAATCATAGGAATCTTAGTGAGAAAATCTTTTCAAAAATTCTATAGATTTCATTCCAAAATATTTAATTCCCAAAATTATTTTCATATCATGTCTTATTTATTATTATCATCAAATCATCCCAAAATCATTGTCAATTTTTTTTTTTAAGAAAAGTATTTCTAAACTATGGATTAATACCTTCCAAATTAAACTATCAATTTTGATTTTTTTTTATTTGTGTATCAAATTTAAGAGTTTTGTTTTTTAAATTTAAACAAACTAGGGTATATCCCGTCCCGTGCCCTAAGGCACGGGCACTTGAGAGAGAGATTTTAATTAGTTATTATTTTATCGAGAGAGAGAGAGAGATTTTTATTAGTTATTATTTTTTGTATTATTTTTTTGTTTATTTTATCTTAAATTAGTTACTATTTTATTGAGAGAGAGAGATTTTAATTTTTTTTTTTAACCCTTGAAATTTATTTTGTTTTTTTTTTCTTAAATTAGATTTTTATTTCTAAGAAGAAAAGGATTACTGTTTTTAAAATAGGTAACTTTATTTCTACGAAGGACTATATTTTAAATTTTTAGAAGGGCATCTAGACAATATCCTTTATTTAAAAAGGATGTTTGTCCCAGTCATCGTTTTCCCTTCTGTTTTATTATATAGATAACAGGCTTATCCGACCCGAATTCAACCCGGCCCGACCTGGGCCTATATTCGGCCCCAGGCTGGGCCAGGGTATAGATAACCCTGGTTGAGGCCCGGTCTGGGACCTTACCAACTCGAGTGGCCTAGGCCCGACCCGCAATCCGGCATGGCCCAGGTTTTGAACACCACTAACTAAGAGGGCTTGTAATCTATACCTTTGTACTTGAAGGTTCTTAGCGACGAACCATGATATTGGGCTCTCATGCATGTGAAAACCGGCCCTTTGCATTTTTCGACCAGATCGCCTTGTCTGGATTAATGTATATCACTTTTTGGAGTTGAAAAGTGAAGAAGGGAAAGTTTAGGTAGTTTACATGAAATGCCCCAAACCCAAAGCAAGCTACCCCCACAAGTTCCAGAAGACTTTTTTTTTTTATGAAGAAGTTCCAGAAGACTTGATCCACTCTGGAAATGACTAAAATCATTTTATGTTATAACATGTTATGTGGTTGCCCATCCATCATAAGTAGGCACCTATAATAACACTAAATATGCATGAAGACAACTCATCCTATCCTCATGGTTATGAGGTATTTTAGAGAACATATAGTGTCTTGGATAGTAGGAGGTGTACATTCCTGGTTACTTATGAATGAAGGAAATGAGTTGGAAGATACAATTAGGAGGTGTCTTCCCATTAATGTTTCTAAGCCAACAAGGATACACCTTTAACCACCACGGTGGCACTAGATGATAGAATTTCTCTTGCCTATAAATACCTTGTGTTAGCCATGTATGAGTAGTTAGTTTTAGAGAAGATCATTAATAAAACAGAGAGTTTGATACTCATACTATATTGCAAACAGCCTTTTATATCCTAACATTTATATCTTAGTTTCTCTTATAGATTAACTTATAACTTTTGGTTTCGTGTCCCACCGGGTGTGCCACATAAGAGAGATAATCAGAACACGTTATCAGCACGATTGCTTCTTCAAGCGGGTAAAGAGTTTCAGCTATAAACGAGGGATTATCTTGAAAACCATCTGAAGATAAAAGTAAGTTGTGTTATTACATTTCAAATGTCGAATCTAACCAATATAAATTTTGCAGTTCTTGACCTAACAGGAAGGAACTATATCAATTGGGCTCTTGATGTTGAATCTTATTTAGAGGAAAGAAACCTAAAGAAAACCATAGCGGAGGGAAATAATGAAACTTCTCAGAATCGTGCGGCTGCACTGAATTTTATCCGACACCATCTATGTGAAGACCTAAAGTCGAAATATTTAAATACGAGAGACCCTCTGTTATTATGGATTGGTTTAAAGAAACGTTTTGATCATTTAAAAAGAATTATCCTTCCTAAGGCCCTAAATGACTGGCTCCACCTTAGACTACAGGATTATAAAACTGTTTCTGAGTATAGTTCTGTTCTGTTTAAAATAACGACAAAATTGGCACATTGTGGTTTTCCTGTTAGTGAAGAACAAATGTTAGAAAAAACATTTTCAACTTTTCATGCTTCTAATTGGAATTTGCAAGAACAATATAGAAACATGAATTTTAAATGTCATTCGGATTTAATTTCATGCCTTCTAGTTGCAGAACAAAATAGAGACGTAATTATGAAAAATACAGAAGTCCGTCCAACTGGATACACTAACTTTTCCGAAACATATTCCACATCCGTCTCTACTGAAAGACGAGAACGTAACCAAAAGGGTCGTGGTCGTGGCAACTACCACAATAAGAATTCAGAGGAACATGATCGTGGTGACGATCAAAATAAAGATAACAGAAGCGGTGGTTACCGTTCTGGAGGTCGCGGCCGTGGCTATGGTCGAGGCCGGTGGACAAATAACTCGGCTAACAGATACAAGCCATATAATCGGCAAAATAAAGGGAAGAAGGTGGCAAATGAACCTTCTGAAATGAAGAATCAACCCTGTTTTAAATGTGGTATGACAGGGCACTGGCAGAGAACATGTAGGACTGCTAAACATCTCGTAGATCTTTATCAAGCATCCTTGAAGAAACGAACTGCTAATGTAGAAACAAATCATATGGAAATCAATGATTCTTCATGCAACACAAGATTGGATGTATCTGACTATTTTACCAACGATGTAGAAATACATCTTACTGAAGTCAGGACCGAGACAAAAATAACAGATTATGGCATTAATCTGAATAGAGACGCATCGGTGATGCAACCCCCCATCGAAGAAAATGATATCTATGGTAGTGAATATGAAAATCTTACTTGTAATGAGTTCGATCAATTACTCTATGATGAGTTTGACGAAATGATTGATCAAATTCATAACTCTCCTCAGTAGTGTTTTTATAATATTTCCAGTTGTTATAAGTTTTGTATTATATTAATGTTTACTTTTGAATATTGTATAGCAATGTAATATATAAAGTTTAGATGTTTTCTATCAGTATCTTATGTTTATTTTTATGTTCGTTAAGGTATGAATTCTAGAAGTACATTTTTGAGAGATGATGAAGATATTTGTCTGGCAGACAGTGGAACCACGAATTCCATCTTTCGAAGTAAAAAGTACTTCTTGACTCTGAAATTGTTTAAGGCTAATGCGATTACTATCGCCAGTTCATCTAATCTCATTGACGGCTCTGGCAGAGCAATTATAATATTACCAAGTGGTACGAAGTTAACCATTGAAGATGCCTTGTATTCAAACAGATCTTTGAAGAATCTGTTAAGTTTTAAAGACATACGTCGAAATGGTTATCACCTTGAGACTAGAGATGAAAATAATGAAGAATATTTATATATTACTTCAACTGCTTCAGGCCAGAAGCATGATCTCGAGAGATTGGCAACTCTCTCATCAGGATTATATATTACAAGGATAAAAACGGCTGAATCTTATGTTGTCATAAACCAGAAGTTTTATGATCCAAGTGTGACGACACTTTGGCATGATCGTTTGGGACACCCAGGATCTACCATGATGAATAGAATAATTCAAAATTCTCAAGGATACCCACTACAGAATCAAAAGATTCTAATAAGCAAGGATTTTACTTGTACACCTTGCTCATTGGGAAAATTAATTGTAAGACCGTCTCATACAAAAGTTCATATCGAATCTCCTAAATTTCTTGAAAGGATCCAAGGAGATATATGTGGTCCTATTCACCCACCATGTGGACCGTTTCGATATTTCATGATATTGATAGACGCCTCTGCTAGATGGTCTTATGTTAATCTTCTGACTACTCGTAATAATGCATTTGCAAGGTTGCTTGCCCAAATTATTAGATTACGAGCTCATTTTCCCGATTTTCCTATTAAATCCATACGCCTTGATGGAGCAGGCGAATTTACATCAAAGGCTTTTGATGCGTACTGTATATCAGTTGGTATTGATGTTGAACATCCTGTATCTTATGTTCATACACAGAATGGTCTAGCAGAATCATTCATTAAACATATACAGCTGATTGCACGTCCAATGTTGATGAAAACCAAGTTGCCAGTTTCTGCATGGGGATCTGCAGTGTTACATGCTGCTTCTTTGATCCGCCTACGACCTACTGCGAATGATCAGCATTCTCCCTTACAACTTGTTTTGGGTCATCAACCAAACATAGTGCATTTGCGTATTTTTGGATGTGTGGTGCACGTGCCAATTACACCTCCTAAACGGACAAAATTCGGACCTCAACGACGTCTGGAGATATATGTTGGTTTTGATTCACCATCTATTATCAGGTATCTAGAACCTACGACAGGTAATACTTTCACTGCAAGATTTGCAGATTGTCATTTTGACGAGACAATTTTCCCGCCATTAGGGGGAGAAAATTCGTCTACAGTGAATAACAAACAAATTGAATTGTGTTGGAATACACAAAGTTTATCTCATCTTGATCCTTATACAAATCAATCTGAGCTAGAAGTAGAAAGTATAATACATTTGCAAGGCATTGCAAATAAACTACCAGATGCATTTAATGATGCAGCAAGGGTAACCGAATCATATATCCCTGCTGCTAATGCTCGTGCACGAATTAATATTCCTGAAGGACGAGGAGAAACTGCTATAGCAAATGAGTCGTCTAAGGCACGTCAGAAGCGTGGACGACCAATTGGTTCTAAAGATACTATCCCTAGAAAGAGGAAGAACCAATCACAAAATAATAGTTCTCTAGAAGAGACTATTAATGATACAAACACACTTTCTGAACAAATACCCCTTGAAGAGGGTGAAACCCTTGATGAGGCAGAGATACCGAACAATGAGGAAATCTCTATAAATTATGAATGTTCAAAAGAAGTGTGGGACCGAAATGAAACAATTGTCGATGAGGTATTCTCTTTTGCGGTGGCAACCTCAATTCTGAAAAAGAATGATGATTATGAGCCACGCTCTATTGAGGAATGTCGACAAAGACCGGATTGGTCAAAATGGAAAGATGCAATTCAGACAGAATTAGATTCACTTAATAAGCGTAGTGTTTTTGGACCAGTGGTTCTCACACCTAAGGGTGTAAACCTAGTTGGGTTCAAATGGGTTTTTGTAAGAAAACGCAATGAAAATAATGAGATCGTTCGCTATAAAGCACGAGTTGTGGCACAAGGGTTTCTACAAAAACCTGGTATAGATTATGAAGAAACATATTCTCCTGTTATGGATGCAATTACATTTAGATATTTAATCAGTCTAGCAGCTCAAGAAGAACTTGATATGCATCTACTAGATGTCGTTACTGCGTATCTATATGGCAATCTAGATACTGATATTTATATGAAAATCCCTGAAGGATTCAGATTACCGGAGGGAAAATCACGTGTCATGTATTCACTAAAACTTAATAGAGCTTTATATGGTTTAAAGCAATCAGGGCGAATGTGGTACAATCGCCTTAGTGAATACTTGACCAAGGAAGGATATATAAATGATCCTATTTGTCCATGTGTGTTCATTAAGAAATCATATACCGGATTCCCTATCATTGGAATATACGTTGATGATATAAATTTAATTGGGACAAGTGAAGATGTCTCAAAAGCCGGAGAATATTTGAAGAAAGAATTTGAGATGAAAGACCTTGGAAAAACAAAATTCTGCATTGGCTTACAAATTGAGAGAAGTATAAGTGGCATACTTGTCCATCAAAATTTATATACTGAAAAGGTTTTGAAAAGATTTCGCATGGACACTGCATACCCTCTTAGCACTCCAATGGTTGTAAGATCTTTAGATACTGAAAAAGATCCTTATCGTCCTAAAGAAGATAATGAAGCACTACTTGGTCCTGAAGTACCATATTTAAGTGCAATCGGTGCTTTATTATATTTGGCTCAATGTACTAGGCCTGACATTGCTTTTGCAGTAAACCTATTAGCTAGGTTCAGCTCAGCACCAACAAAAAGACATTGGATGGGTGTGAAACAAATTCTTCGATATCTTCGAGGAACAACTGATTTGGGATTATTTTATTCAAAAAGTTCATCCAATGATTCACAAGTAATAGGATACACTGATGCAGGATATCTCTCGGATCCACATAAAGGAGTTTCACAAACAGGTTATGTTTTCACTAGTGGTGGTACAGCTTTCTCATGGAGATCAAGTAAGCAAAGTATGCCCGCTACATCTTCTAACCACTCAGAAATTATTGCTCTTCATGAAGCTACTAGAGAATGTGTATGGCTCAGGTCTATTATTAATCATATTAGGATTTTATGTGATCTTTCCGGAATTACAAAGTCACCTACCATTATATATGAAGACAATGCGGCTTGCATTGCTCAAATCAAAGAAGGATATATTAAGGGTGACAGAACAAAACACATTTCACCTAAGTTATTTTTCTCGCACCATCTACAGAAGAATGAGGAAATTGATATTCAGAAGATACAATCATGTGAGAATTATGCCGACTTGTTTACCAAGTCTTTACCAACTGCAACATTCAGAAAACTAGTACAAGGCATCGGAATGCGAAATTTGAATAATCTGATGATGTAAAACTACATAATTCCACGATATGGTATTCATCAGGAGAACAATACCATGTGAAGTTTTCAGCCTCACTTATATTGGATCTACGTTCTGTACTCTTTTTCCTTCGTCCAGTTTTTATCCCAATGGGTTTTTCTGGTAAGGTTTTAACGAGGCAGTATTTGTGTATCCAGCGATATTCAGAAATTCTATGATGGTCATCCAAGGGGGAGTGTTATAACATGTTATGTGGTTGCCCATCCATCATAAGTAGGCACCTATAATAACACTAAATATGCATGAAGACAACTCATCCTATCCTCATGGTTATGAGGTATCTTAGAGAACATGAAGTGTCTTGGATAGTAGGAGGTGTACATTCCTGGTTACTTATGAATGAAGGAAATGAGTTGGAAGATACAATTAGGAGGTGTCTTCCCATTAATGTTTCTAAGCCAACAAGGATACACCTTTAACCACCACGGTGGCACTAGATGATAGAATTTCTCTTGCCTATAAATACCTTGTGTTAGCCATGTATGAGTAGTTAGTTTTAGAGAAGATCATTAATAAAACAGAGAGTTTGATACTCATACTATATTGCAAACAGCCTTTTATATCCTAACATTTATATCTTAGTTTCTCTTATAGATTAACTTATAACTTTTCGTTTCGTGTCCCACCGGGTGTGCCACATAAGAGAGATAATCAGAACATTTTCATCTTCTTTGCTTCTCTAACTTTCTTGATTAGACCATAATACCCTTAGGACTCTTTTGCTACAGTTTTCTTCCGATTTTGTCCTCAGATGCAAAATGCCTTTAGCTGCTCTTGCTTCTCCTTTGACCTTAATGTGACATTTGTCCCACTTCATTTTGAAATTCGTGCCTACTTTCTTGTAGGCCGCTACAACGAGAATACACATCAGAAATAAGACTATTGGTTGCTTTTAAATGTTGATATGACAAGAATTGATGGAAGTGTAACTTCATTTTGCTACAGTTTTTTTGTGGCCACCTTTTCAAATATTTCCCAATGCAGATGAAAATATCAGGAAATTGTTGTTACAGGAGTGTAATTGAAAGAGTCAAATTAAACATGTACATTATCACTTAAAGTAGCACCATAGAAGAACTCTTGAAAGAGGAAACAAGAGGAAACAGTCCCTTTTATAGTGATACAAAGATGATCGATACAAGAGTCAAATTCAAACATATAGATAAATTGCAGCCAAGGAGTTATAGTGATACAAGATGATCGATACAAGAGGAAACAGTCCCTTTTATAGGGATCGCCCAACCATAAGGGCTTGAGGTTTCGTATTTCTACTAAAATACTTATTTCCCGTAAGACTTACTATTTGCAAACAAAGAAACATCTAAATTCTTGGTTGATTAAAAGGATTGGACACCCTTTATGGGTGTCTCCTTGCCCTCGGCTACATCAAGTAGCCTAAAACCGAAAGCACTTATTTGAACATAACATAGAAACCCTATCAAACTTGTGTAAGAAGTTAAGAATATGGTTATTGATCTCATCTGCCCTTTCCTCCATGATGAAATGACCAGCTCCTTCAATAACAACTACTTCCTCCAGTAATGGCACATCCCTTTTCATTTTTCCTCCATGTATGTATTGTTTCACACCTGGAATATGATAGCTCAGATCTTGGTCTCCAACGATAAACTTAACTGGTACTCGAATCTGCTCTCCTGTCCATGGTGCATTCAGCTCCCAGTTCCTGAAGCCAATTAACGAAAGAACCAAGTATAACGATTAGCTCTAGAAAAACTCAATCTAGTATTTGGAGAAGGTAAGACGGCAATGTAGTGACCCATAATGGTTCTCTTTCCGAAGCAGGGTACTATTACAAACGGTAAAAATATGGCACAGAAAACTTATCATTAATTTGTTTATACAATGTCCTGAAAATGGCAAAATGATGGCGACTCGTGACTGTTAGAGTATATCGAAAAAAAACATCCAGTATAGCAGTTTTGTCATCAAAACAAGGTACTGTTGGCAACGGTTGAAATATGAAGATAACGGTAATAAATAATTACTACAAACGAATTCCACTGTATAAGGGTCAATTTTACACACGAAATTACACCAACTTACTTGAATATCATATAACGAAGCAGAATGATCAAAAAGAAAATGAGGAAAACTAAAGTTAGGTAAATACCGATCTAGATTTCTGTAGTAGTTAAATCCACCAGTGAAGCCACTCTTTTCGTATTTACTGGTGTAGTAAGAAATATCTACTTCTGATATCCATGGAGGTAGGGTAATTGGACAATCTGGGGCGAATCCTTTATCGTTCGGTATACAGAGCGGACCTGGAGTACAGTAAGTTAGAAATTTTTTGAGTACTGTTTCTGTGCCAACACGGGCAAATTCAGCTTCCATCTCTCCAGGCTCCTAACATATGAGAAGTAATAATCAGATGAGAAAATTCATGAAATCCAGAGTTCAAACATGAAACTAGATCCATCATATATCAATCTCATTAAAATTATTCACCAAGCAATGAAAGGATGAACTAACATCAAACTCTATAGCTCTTCACTTATGTGTGTCAGTGTGTCAGTCGGAAATTTTCTAGAATGCCCAAATTGTCAGTTTTAAGCAGCTGCGCTCGGGATAAGTCAAAAGCCGAGTTGGACCGAGTTACTTGGCCGAGTCAAGTATCCTATTAGTAGCTTATTAGTAATTTAATTGTAATATAAATAAACTGGAGATTTGTTTAATAAACAACAACAAAAAAACACCTCCTTTACTTGCAGAAGAGACACATTCTTTTACAGCTGAATGGTAAAAAAGAGGAAAAGAAAGACAAGAACAATGGAAAAAGAAAAAACAAAGTTAGACAAGATAAGAGCAAAGGTAGAAACAAGATAAAAAGAAAAGAAAAAAGAAGATGCTGAAGACAAGGAATGCGATAAAGGAGCAAAAAAGTAAAGAAAATAAGATAAGGAGCAAAAGAAGAACATATAGGGCTCCTGAATTATTTCTTCCTTGAAGTTCTTTATTTCTATAAACCCTAATAATATTTATAAGTTTTTCTTTTCTAGGGAGTATTTAAAAAGAAATGGGAACTAACCAAGCTAGCTCGCTGAGCCTGAACCCCAGGCTCGTGGCTTAGGCTAAGGATCATTCTATCTATCCCCAAGCCTCAGCAAATCCACGAGTTACTCGACCGAGTTGGATTACCTAAATGTTATCGGTCTATGCTGTATACACCCACATAGCAAGGGATGAAGTTTGGAACATGGGTTGATTTGAGTTCGAGTTTAATAAGGGTGGAGTCCTTTTGGGTGGACTTGAGGAGCCTTCTCCAATCTCCAATAACAAGATTATGTGTCCTCCATGATTGGGGGCCATTCCACAAAATTCAAACAAGATATTAATCAGCCTAATTATTAATCAGGCTAACTTTTAGGTATTATATATATCAGAAAAAGTTATTCACCATGGAGTTGTACCGCTTTCTATGTGAATAAAGCAGCTGAAAAGGAAAGAGGTGTTCCAAGGCTTGTAGTAAATTACAAACCTTTGAATGATGCTCTGAAATGGATTAGATATCCTATTCCAAACAAAAAAGATCTTTTAGATAGATTGCATTCTGCAAAAATATTTTCTAAATTTGATCTTAAATCTGGATACTATCAGATTCAACTAACTGAAGAAGATAGATATAAAACTGCATTTACTGTACCCTTTGGGCATTATGAATGGAATGTTATGCCATTCGGTTTAAAAAATGCCCCTTCAGAATTTCAAAATATTATGAACGATATTTTTATTCCGTATTCAAATTTTACTATTGTCTATATAGATGATATATTAGTATTTTCATCTAATATAGATCAACATTTTAGACATCTTAGAATTACAAAAGATGTTATCAGAAAAAATGGTTTAGTCATATCTGCACCTAAAATGAAACTCTTTCAAACTGAAGTTAGATTTCTAGGACAGAATATTAGTCAAGGGACAATAATCCCTATTGATAGAAGCATTGAATTTGCCTCTAAATTTCCTGATGAAATTAGAGACAAAAATCAATTGCAAAGATTTTCTATCTTCTAGCCAATCAGAAGATATATCTGAAAAGGAACCTTGTGCAGGACAATGTTCTAAAAACCAAGACTATTGGAAAGCCATTGTAGAAATGAATGGCTTGAGTATTAATGTTTTAACGGATACTCAATCAGAAATAATATCTATGATAGATAAAATAACAGACCCTCTGCTAAAAAGTAAAATATTACAATTTTGCTTAGAACAGACAAAAAACTCTCCTAGTTCCTTTGAGAAACCGAATATTACTAAACATTACAGTATGAAAGAAGTACTTCAAAGACTTGAAGGAAAACCAGAAACTTCTTTAAAACCTTCTACTTCTCAAGATTTAAGAAGTGAGGTAAATATAGTTAAATCTGAAATAAAACTCATCAGAGAAGAGTTAGATAACCAGAATATCAGACTTATTCAATTAGAAAGTCTAGCTGAAAAACATCAATCAAAAGATAAATCGATTGCTATTCTAAACACAGAACCATCTAGTATTTTAGATAATAATCTTATCTTTTTAAATACTATGCAGAAAATTACCTATCAGAAATGGTATATAAGTATTAATATTGTTATCAACAAAGAATATACCATTACTAATGCAGTAGCATTGGTGGATAGCGGAGCTGACATGAACTGTATTAGAGAAGGTTTAGTTCCGACTAAATACTTCGAAAAAACCGTACAATCTCTACATTCTGCAAGTGGAGATAGAATGCCAATTAATTATAAGCTACCTGAAGCTTATATTTGTAATAAAGGAATCTGTATTCCACAAACCTTTATTTTAATCCGAAATTTATCTCAAGAAGTTATTCTGGGAACTCCATTTATTAATTTATTTTTCCCTTATGACAAGATAGATGAAACCGGATTATATGCTAGTTTTCAAAATCATAAAATACATTTTGAATTTATTACTAGCCCTGAAACCAGGACTTTAAATGAGTTAGAATATTTAATTAATTCTAAAACTGCTCATTTAAACTTCTTACAAGAAGAAATACATAATTTGAATATTTCCGAGAAATTGAACTCCCCAGAAATAAAACTAAAAATCAAAGAAATTGAAAATCAATTTCTAACTGAAGTTTGTAGCAATATTCCCAATGCTTTTTGGGAAAGGAAAAAATATATTGTATCTTTACCTTATAAACCTGAATTTGATGAAAAAACTCAGATTCCGACTAAGGCTCGTCCTAGTCAAATGAATGCTGAATATCTTGAACTTTGTAAGAGAGAAATTCAAGATTTATTAGAAAAGAAGCTTATCAGAAAAAGTTATTCACCATGGAGTTGTACCGCTTTCTATGTGAATAAAGCAGCTGAAAAGGAAAGAGGTGTTCCAAGGCTTGTAGTAAATTACAAACCTTTGAATGATGCTCTGAAATGGATTAGATATCCTATTCCAAACAAAAAAGATCTTTTAGATAGATTGCATTCTGCAAAAATATTTTCTAAATTTGATCTTAAATCTGGATACTATCAGATTCAACTAACTGAAGAAGATAGATATAAAACTGCATTTACTGTACCCTTTGGGCATTATGAATGGAATGTTATGCCATTCGGTTTAAAAAATGCCCCTTCAGAATTTCAAAATATTATGAACGATATTTTTATTCCGTATTCAAATTTTACTATTGTCTATATAGATGATATATTAGTATTTTCATCTAATATAGATCAACATTTTAGACATCTTAGAATTACAAAAGATGTTATCAGAAAAAATGGTTTAGTCATATCTGCACCTAAAATGAAACTCTTTCAAACTGAAGTTAGATTTCTAGGACAGAATATTAGTCAAGGGACAATAATCCCTATTGACAGAAGCATTGAATTTGCCTCTAAATTTCCTGATGAAATTAGAGACAAAAATCAATTGCAAAGATTTTTAGGAAGTCTTAATTATATAGCAGACTACTACCAGAATATAGCAATGGATAGTGCTATTTTATATGATAGGCTTAAAAAGAATCCATTACCTTGGGATGATCAGCATACCCAAGCAGTCCGAAAAATCAAACTTAGAGTAAAACAATTACCATGTCTAGGGTTAGCAAACCCTCAATGGTTCAAAATTGTTGAAACGGATGCCTCTGATATTGGTTATGGAGGTATTCTAAAACAGAAAAACCCTTCTACTAATAAAGAAGAATTACTTAGATTTGCATCTGGAATGTGGAAGAATGCTCAGAAAAACTATTCCACCATCAAAAAAGAAATGTTATCAATAGTCAAATGCATTTCTAAATTTCAAGATGATTTATTAAATCAATCTTTTCTACTCCGTATTGACTGTAGTGCTGCAAAAGATATTTTGCAAAAGGATGTTAAAAATTTAGTTTCTAAACAAATTTTTGCAAGATGGCAGTCTGAATTATCTGCATTCGATTTTAAAATTGAATATATTAAAGGAAATCAGAACTCTCTTCCCTATTTTTTAACCCGTGAATTTTTGCAGGATAAAGATGGAACCACCTGATAAAGGAGCAGGAGGATCTAGATATCCGAAGAAAGTAAATCAGAAAAAAGGGAAGTTTTCTTCTCTATCAGAATTCCCTGTAGTAGGATCATCCTCTCAGGATAAACCCAATCCGAAACTAACTGCTAAAGATATCCTAAAAAAGGAAATCATTTATGCTAAAAAGTTAATAACTGAAAAAATTCTATCTGTATCCTTAGAAGATGTCCAGTGGAGACATGATCCATGGCACATCAAAGAACGGTACTTAGGAGTACAAAACTATCCTATCCAAGATGGCAAGCATAGATATATCTATGAAGCCATTCTGAATGAAACAGAATCTGTACAAATGGTACACCACCATTATAATCTGAAAGACAGTAAGTCTCCTATAACACATTCTAAGTGTTATATAGTAAAAGTCTTACATATAACAGAATGGGCTCTTGACCCCTCAAGACCCAGAAGCCTGAAATTGAATGGTCAAAACTATAATTATTGGGATTATGTTTTGGCATGGTCATTCATGTTCTATTATCAGAATCCGATCAGGAAACACTCCTGGTTTATCAGTATTAACCCTGAAATTGTTAAAGGAAAAGGTTTCCCTCTCTGGTTTCTGCATTGGTGGGAGAAATTCGGTCCAGAACTGAGTTTCTTACCAGATACACTGAAAGACCCTTGGCTAAAATGGTATGAGTATCATCCAAAGCTCAAGGGAAAAACTGCAGAAAAAACCCCAAAAGGGTTATCAGCACTCTGTTATATGGCAGAGTTCAAAATACCATGGATATGGAGATGGGATCTAGAATTTCACTTTGATGATCTATTAATTCCATGTATTAGCAGAACTTTTCATTACAAATGGTGGGATGGATTTCCTATTACAGATACCCATAAACTCATTTGTCAAACTGTAATTGAGTATGAAAATGCCTATAAGGCTACTCAAAAATCCGTATCTATTTCACCTTCTGATAATATTTTCCAATTTTTATTGGATGATATTCAGAAAAAATATCCGAACCTTTCATCGGTAGATCAACAGATTAAAGCTATGGAAATAATTAAAAATCAATTCCTAGCTCATCATCAGAAGCAAGATATAGAGACTGAAATTCTAGATGACTCGTCATCTCAAGAAAATCAGTATGCTGTATTGGCTGGAGAAAGCCAAGATCCGAATGAGGATTTCGATGACTCAAAATCAGCAAAATCGGATACCTCAATGGCAGATTACTGGGATGCTATCATCGAAGTGCATTCTCAGAAGTTACTAAAATCTGCAAAAGGCAAACAAAAAGATCAGTAGTTTGCTACAGTTACTGTACAATTGTACAGTAAATCCGTATTTCAGTATTATTCGACAGTATCAGCATCTAGAAGACACTATTCAAAATATTGATTGTCAGCTTAAATAGTAAAGGTCAAGACTGTTTCGACAGGAAAAGTCAAGAACTATTTTGACAGGAAGAGTCAAGAACTATTTCGACAGGAAGAGTCAAGAACTATTCTCAACAATAGAAGGCGGCTTACTGTGCCAACAGTAGATGGCGGCTTACTGTGACAAATAGTAAAAGGCAAATAGTAAAAAGTCAATTTTACTATTCACTATTCATCAGAAGACGACGAAGTAGACCTGGAAACCGGAACTGTTCCGGTCATCTAAAAATTTTTATAAATTCCGAATGTTGGTTCATTCTGAACCTAAGTTATTTCTTCTAAGTTTTTCCTTTTCAAGTTTTTAGTTTCTTCTCTGTCAAGCTCTGTAATAGTAGTTTGTAATTAAAGCGAGAAGATTAATAAAGCCGAAGTATTTTGAAGATTAAGTCTGGTTTCTGCTCTCCCTCTCCCATCTTTGTAAGTTTTCTCTTTATCGGTATTTTGAAGATTAAGTCTGGTTTCTGCTCATCTTTGTAAGTTTTCTCTTTATCTCTTATGTTAAACGATCCTTCTTAATATTGGTATCAGAGCCATGAATAAGTCTATAAAAAAGGAGAATATGTAGATATAGACTAAATCCGAATTATGATAGTTAGAAATTTCCTTTTAGAAATTTGTACTTAAAAATAATTTATTATAATCCTTGAATTATGGTACGTCACCCAAGTCGCGTATGGGTTTAGATCCGTTGTTGCCGGGTAGGCGTTGAGGATCGTTTGATACCCTTTAAACCGTTGACAGACGTGTAATTTAATGATTATATATAAATATTTTTAAGAATATAATTTTAAAGGAAATTACTAAAAATCATAATCTGCTATTTATGCTATGTCTATATGATTTCCTCTAATTTAATTCAATGAATCAATTGGATTCTCGAGACTTAACTGAAAGTTCTATAAAGAACTCCGTAATTGAAGAGTTTGACCAAACTAAACAATTAAATCAATGGACCATACCCGCAATAAAATCAAATAAAATCTATAAAAAAGGATTTTTTGATTTCATTAGTCAAAATAACATCAAGACTCTTGAACAGTCAATCGGACTTGACCAAGAAGTCAAAACCCTTAGACTTTTGAGTCTTAAAGATATTGAAAAGTATTTAAAATCTAAATACAACTACCTGCACGTTGGATGCATTCAAATAGCATTCAAACCTTTGACTTTGGCCGGATTAAATGCCAGTATCTTATCCTATTTGCGAGATGCTAGGTGTTTGGATTTCTTACCATCTTTAATGGGAATAATCCAAACTAGTTTATGCCATGGACCGGTTTATTTTAATGTTTACCCAAATTTGACCTTATCTTTGACAGATAGAAATCTGTTTGAGGCAGTGTCCCTGCATATTCAAACACAGGGATATAATTATCTCCCTGGATCTGAGACAATATCAGTAATATATAGGATTCATTATAAGGTAATGAATACCTTGACTCCTAACGCAATACTGCGTAGTGAACCAGGCAAGACTATAGTAATAGATAGTAATTGCTTGACTACTAATATTGCAATTCCGAAGTTAATTAAATGGGAAGAAATTGACTTTCCACATGAATGGGTTGTACAGGATGCTGTACCACCTGTCAATATTATGAACAGGAATTTAAATCAAATAACCCAAACACCTGAGGGAGATGTTGAAATAACATTTGCCCCTAATAAAATCAGTAAACTAAGCTTAACTAGAAGCTCTTCCGCCAAAAGGATAGAAGACTATAAAGTCTCATATCCTAGTAGTTTATCTAGATACTCTGTATCAAATGATGAACTTAAAGAGCAGATCATCCGAGGATTAAAGATTTCTGATCAACAAATTCCACATGGAGTCTATGTTGAACAGACAACTGAACAGGAGAAAGAACAAAGGACTTCTCCGACTCAATCTGAAATGAGTTTCCATTTATAAAAATTTTATGGATTATAGTCCAGGATCAATACCTAGACAGTGGCTTAATCAGGAGCTCATGATGACAAAACATGAAGCTTTCCGAAATTGGTTTTTTGCAGCCTTTAATAGTAGGACTCTTGAAAATATTAAAAATATTTATTATCAAGAGTTAGAAAGGGATCAAAAAATGACAACCTTTACTATTTGGTTTCATAATTGGTACCCTAATCAGAAAACTATCCATGTTATAGAAGATTATACAAAAATGTGGACTAAGAGTGATGGAACTAAGATTAATTCTATTCATCCTCCACCTGAAGCCTTGACTCTTAAAAATGACAATGAAAGTAAAGCACTAGAAGCAGTTCCATATGCTATACCTAGTGAATCAGTAACTACCGTCATAAAACAGCACAATCATACCAATCTAAGTCTTCAGACTATTGGTAGTCAATTAATCAGAATTGAAAATACTATTCATAATCAATTGAGTAGTATTGAAGAAAAACTTAAGGATACACCTAAAGTTTTATCTACCAAGGTTGAATCCACTTCAAAAAATAAAGACAAAGAAATTGTTGAAGTAGATGTTAAACCTAGTCCAGAAATCAAAGACTTTAAACTGTCTGATAAACAGGATATAGACTTTGCTAATTTAATCATTGAAAGAATGAAAAATTTAAAGATTAATATTATTAGCCAAGATTCTAGTACTGAAAACTCTGATCTTGAGTCTGGACCAGATATCAGTAAAGTTCAAACCATGTTATATAAACTTGGTAATGAACCTAATACAGGTTTTAAGACCTATTATAAAAGACCTACTCCTCAAGATCTCCTCTTTGAGGAAGACTTTTATCAAAATCAGAATTCTTATAATGGTCGTTCCATTTATGAATGGAATATTGATGGTCTTTCAGAATATCAAATTTATGAAGTTGTTCATAAAATGTTAATGTATGCCAGCATTTGCAAAGCTAGTGGTAATGATGATTCGGCTGTGGCTAAATTCATTGTTACTGGTTTTGTTGGTGCCTTAAAAGGATGGTGGGATAATGTTCTCACTGTTGCCCAGCAGACTGAAATTTTCACAGCTACAAAACCTGAACCAAATACTGCACAAGTTAAACCTGATGCAGTTTATACTTTACTTCAGACTATTCTTTTGCATTTTGTGGGGAGTCATCCTCAAAGACAAGAAAAAAGTCGAGAACTTTTACAAAACCTTAGATGTCCATCTTTAACCCATTTTAGATGGTATAAAGATGTCTTTATCTGTAAAGTTATGCAACGCAATGATGCTAATTCTGAATATTGGAAGGCTAAGTTCATTGATGGACTTCCTCCTCTTTTTGCTGAAAAAGTTAGACAAAGACTAAGAGATCAAAATAATGAAAACATCATCTCTTATAGTTATCTAACTTATGGACATATAATTACTACTTGTGTTCAAACTGGATTAGAAATTTGTAATGATATGAAATTACAATACCAATTGAAAAAACAGAATTTGCATGGGAAAAAAGAAATTGGTGAATTATGTAGTCAATTTGCATATGATATGAAAATTGATTATCCAAAATCTCATAAAAGGAATTCTAGAGATTCGAAAGAGTATTCTCGAAAATCTTATTATAAGAAAAGAAGAAAATACAAACAGAATAAAGAAATTTATTATCAGAAGCCTCGACATAAGAAAAGATTTAAAGGAAATTATATTCCTAATAAATCTGAAACAAAATCAGGACAAAAAACAAGTAATAAAACTTGTTTTAAATGCGGAAAAATAGGGCATTATGCTAATAAATGTTCTACAAAAAGAAAACTGAATGAATTAAAAATTGATGACAATCTAAAAGCTGAATTAAGCAAAGTTTTCCTGACCTCTAATACTGAAGAAGAATCTTCATCTTCTAGTGACTCTGAGGATGTCAATGAAATTGACTTTCTATCTTCTAGCCAATCAGAAGATATATCTGAAAAGGAACCTTGTTCAGGACAATGTTCTAAAAACCAAGACTATTGGAAAGCCATTGTAGAAATGAATGGCTTGAGTATTAATGTTTTAACGGATACTCAATCAGAAATAATATCTATGATAGATAAAGTAACAGACCCTCTGCTAAAAAGTAAAATATTACAATTTTGCTTAGAACAGACAAAAAACTCTCCTAGTTCCTTTGAGAAACCGAATATTACTAAACATTACAGTATGAAAGAAGTACTTCAAAGACTTGAAGGAAAACCAGAAACTTCTTTAAAACCTTCTACTTCTCAAGATTTAAGAAGTGAGGTAAATATAGTTAAATCTGAAATAAAACTCATCAGAGAAGAGTTAGATAACCAGAATATCAGACTTATTCAATTAGAAAGTCTAGCTGAAAAACATCAATCAAAAGATAAATCGATTGCTATTCTAAACACAGAACCATCTAGTATTTTAGATAATAATCTTATCTTTTTAAATACTATGCAGAAAATTACCTATCAGAAATGGTATATAAGTATTAATATTGTTATCAACAAAGAATATACCATTACTAATGCAGTAGCATTGGTGGATAGCGGAGCTGACATGAACTGTATTAGAGAAGGTTTAGTTCCGACTAAATACTTCGAAAAAACCGTACAATCTCTACATTCTGCAAGTGGAGATAGAATGCCAATTAATTATAAGCTACCTGAAGCTTATATTTGTAATAAAGGAATCTGTATTCCACAAACCTTTATTTTAATCCGAAATTTATCTCAAGAAGTTATTCTGGGAACTCCATTTATTAATTTATTTTTCCCTTATGACAAGATAGATGAAACCGGATTATATGCTAGTTTTCAAAATCATAAAATACATTTTGAATTTATTACTAGCCCTGAAACCAGGACTTTAAATGAGTTAGAATATTTAATTAATTCTAAAACTGCTCATTTAAACTTCTTACAAGAAGAAATACATAATTTGAATATTTCCGAGAAATTGAACTCCCCAGAAATAAAACTAAAAATCAAAGAAATTGAAAATCAATTTCTAACTGAAGTTTGTAGCAATATTCCCAATGCTTTTTGGGAAAGGAAAAAATATATTGTATCTTTACCTTATAAACCTGAATTTGATGAAAAAACTCAGATTCCGACTAAGGCTCGTCCTAGTCAAATGAATGCTGAATATCTTGAACTTTGTAAGAGAGAAATTCAAGATTTATTAGAAAAGAAGCTTATCAGAAAAAGTTATTCACCATGGAGTTGTACCGCTTTCTATGTGAATAAAGCAGCTGAAAAGGAAAGAGGTGTTCCAAGGCTTGTAGTAAATTACAAACCTTTGAATGATGCTCTGAAATGGATTAGATATCCTATTCCAAACAAAAAAGATCTTTTAGATAGATTGCATTCTGCAAAAATATTTTCTAAATTTGATCTTAAATCTGGATACTATCAGATTCAACTAACTGAAGAAGATAGATATAAAACTGCATTTACTGTACCCTTTGGGCATTATGAATGGAATGTTATGCCATTCGGTTTAAAAAATGCCCCTTCAGAATTTCAAAATATTATGAACGATATTTTTATTCCGTATTCAAATTTTACTATTGTCTATATAGATGATATATTAGTATTTTCATCTAATATAGATCAACATTTTAGACATCTTAGAATTACAAAAGATGTTATCAGAAAAAATGGTTTAGTCATATCTGCACCTAAAATGAAACTCTTTCAAACTGAAGTTAGATTTCTAGGACAGAATATTAGTCAAGGGACAATAATCCCTATTGACAGAAGCATTGAATTTGCCTCTAAATTTCCTGATGAAATTAGAGACAAAAATCAATTGCAAAGATTTTTAGGAAGTCTTAATTATATAGCAGACTACTACCAGAATATAGCAATGGATAGTGCTATTTTATATGATAGGCTTAAAAAGAATCCATTACCTTGGGATGATCAGCATACCCAAGCAGTCCGAAAAATCAAACTTAGAGTAAAACAATTACCATGTCTAGGGTTAGCAAACCCTCAATGGTTCAAAATTGTTGAAACGGATGCCTCTGATATTGGTTATGGAGGTATTCTAAAACAGAAAAACCCTTCTACTAATAAAGAAGAATTACTTAGATTTGCATCTGGAATGTGGAAGAATGCTCAGAAAAACTATTCCACCATCAAAAAAGAAATGTTATCAATAGTCAAATGCATTTCTAAATTTCAAGATGATTTATTAAATCAATCTTTTCTACTCCGTATTGACTGTAGTGCTGCAAAAGATATTTTGCAAAAGGATGTTAAAAATTTAGTTTCTAAACAAATTTTTGCAAGATGGCAGTCTGAATTATCTGCATTCGATTTTAAAATTGAATATATTAAAGGAAATCAGAACTCTCTTCCCTATTTTTTAACCCGTGAATTTTTGCAGGATAAAGATGGAACCACCTGATAAAGGAGCAGGAGGATCTAGATATCCGAAGAAAGTAAATCAGAAAAAAGGGAAGTTTTCTTCTCTATCAGAATTCCCTGTAGTAGGATCATCCTCTCAGGATAAACCCAATCCGAAACTAACTGCTAAAGATATCCTAAAAAAGGAAATCATTTATGCTAAAAAGTTAATAACTGAAAAAATTCTATCTGTATCCTTAGAAGATGTCCAGTGGAGACATGATCCATGGCACATCAAAGAACGGTACTTAGGAGTACAAAACTATCCTATCCAAGATGGCAAGCATAGATATATCTATGAAGCCATTCTGAATGAAACAGAATCTGTACAAATGGTACACCACCATTATAATCTGAAAGACAGTAAGTCTCCTATAACACATTCTAAGTGTTATATAGTAAAAGTCTTACATATAACAGAATGGGCTCTTGACCCCTCAAGACCCAGAAGCCTGAAATTGAATGGTCAAAACTATAATTATTGGGATTATGTTTTGGCATGGTCATTCATGTTCTATTATCAGAATCCGATCAGGAAACACTCCTGGTTTATCAGTATTAACCCTGAAATTGTTAAAGGAAAAGGTTTCCCTCTCTGGTTTCTGCATTGGTGGGAGAAATTCGGTCCAGAACTGAGTTTCTTACCAGATACACTGAAAGACCCTTGGCTAAAATGGTATGAGTATCATCCAAAGCTCAAGGGAAAAACTGCAGAAAAAACCCCAAAAGGGTTATCAGCACTCTGTTATATGGCAGAGTTCAAAATACCATGGATATGGAGATGGGATCTAGAATTTCACTTTGATGATCTATTAATTCCATGTATTAGCAGAACTTTTCATTACAAATGGTGGGATGGATTTCCTATTACAGATACCCATAAACTCATTTGTCAAACTGTAATTGAGTATGAAAATGCCTATAAGGCTACTCAAAAATCCGTATCTATTTCACCTTCTGATAATATTTTCCAATTTTTATTGGATGATATTCAGAAAAAATATCCGAACCTTTCATCGGTAGATCAACAGATTAAAGCTATGGAAATAATTAAAAATCAATTCCTAGCTCATCATCAGAAGCAAGATATAGAGACTGAAATTCTAGATGACTCGTCATCTCAAGAAAATCAGTATGCTGTATTGGCTGGAGAAAGCCAAGATCCGAATGAGGATTTCGATGACTCAAAATCAGCAAAATCGGATACCTCAATGGCAGATTACTGGGATGCTATCATCGAAGTGCATTCTCAGAAGTTACTAAAATCTGCAAAAGGCAAACAAAAAGATCAGTAGTTTGCTACAGTTACTGTACAATTGTACAGTAAATCCGTATTTCAGTATTATTCGACAGTATCAGCATCTAGAAGACACTATTCAAAATATTGATTGTCAGCTTAAATAGTAAAGGTCAAGACTGTTTCGACAGGAAAAGTCAAGAACTATTTTGACAGGAAGAGTCAAGAACTATTTCGACAGGAAGAGTCAAGAACTATTCTCAACAATAGAAGGCGGCTTACTGTGCCAACAGTAGATGGCGGCTTACTGTGACAAATAGTAAAAGGCAAATAGTAAAAAGTCAATTTTACTATTCACTATTCATCAGAAGACGACGAAGTAGACCTGGAAACCGGAACTGTTCCGGTCATCTAAAAATTTTTATAAATTCCGAATGTTGGTTCATTCTGAACCTAAGTTATTTCTTCTAAGTTTTTCCTTTTCAAGTTTTTAGTTTCTTCTCTGTCAAGCTCTGTAATAGTAGTTTGTAATTAAAGCGAGAAGATTAATAAAGCCGAAGTATTTTGAAGATTAAGTCTGGTTTCTGCTCTCCCTCTCCCATCTTTGTAAGTTTTCTCTTTATCGGTATTTTGAAGATTAAGTCTGGTTTCTGCTCATCTTTGTAAGTTTTCTCTTTATCTCTTATGTTAAACGATCCTTCTTAATATTGGTATCAGAGCCATGAATAAGTCTATAAAAAAGGAGAATATGTAGATATAGACTAAATCCGAATTATGATAGTTAGAAATTTCCTTTTAGAAATTTGTACTTAAAAATAATTTATTATAATCCTTGAATTATGGTACGTCACCCAAGTCGCGTATGGGTTTAGATCCGTTGTTGCCGGGTAGGCGTTGAGGATCGTTTGATACCCTTTAAACCGTTGACAGACGTGTAATTTAATGATTATATATAAATATTTTTAAGAATATAATTTTAAAGGAAATTACTAAAAATCATAATCTGCTATTTATGCTATGTCTATATGATTTCCTCTAATTTAATTCAATGAATCAATTGGATTCTCGAGACTTAACTGAAAGTTCTATAAAGAACTCCGTAATTGAAGAGTTTGACCAAACTAAACAATTAAATCAATGGACCATACCCGCAATAAAATCAAATAAAATCTATAAAAAAGGATTTTTTGATTTCATTAGTCAAAATAACATCAAGACTCTTGAACAGTCAATCGGACTTGACCAAGAAGTCAAAACCCTTAGACTTTTGAGTCTTAAAGATATTGAAAAGTATTTAAAATCTAAATACAACTACCTGCACGTTGGATGCATTCAAATAGCATTCAAACCTTTGACTTTGGCCGGATTAAATGCCAGTATCTTATCCTATTTGCGAGATGCTAGGTGTTTGGATTTCTTACCATCTTTAATGGGAATAATCCAAACTAGTTTATGCCATGGACCGGTTTATTTTAATGTTTACCCGAATTTGACCTTATCTTTGACAGATAGAAATCTGTTTGAGGCAGTGTCCCTGCATATTCAAACACAGGGATATAATTATCTCCCTGGATCTGAGACAATATCAGTAATATATAGGATTCATTATAAGGTAATGAATACCTTGACTCCTAACGCAATACTGCGTAGTGAACCAGGCAAGACTATAGTAATAGATAGTAATTGCTTGACTACTAATATTGCAATTCCGAAGTTAATTAAATGGGAAGAAATTGACTTTCCACATGAATGGGTTGTACAGGATGCTGTACCACCTGTCAATATTATGAACAGGAATTTAAATCAAATAACCCAAACACCTGAGGGAGATGTTGAAATAACATTTGCCCCTAATAAAATCAGTAAACTAAGCTTAACTAGAAGCTCTTCCGCCAAAAGGATAGAAGACTATAAAGTCTCATATCCTAGTAGTTTATCTAGATACTCTGTATCAAATGATGAACTTAAAGAGCAGATCATCCGAGGATTAAAGATTTCTGATCAACAAATTCCACATGGAGTCTATGTTGAACAGACAACTGAACAGGAGAAAGAACAAAGGACTTCTCCGACTCAATCTGAAATGAGTTTCCATTTATAAAAATTTTATGGATTATAGTCCAGGATCAATACCTAGACAGTGGCTTAATCAGGAGCTCATGATGACAAAACATGAAGCTTTCCGAAATTGGTTTTTTGCAGCCTTTAATAGTAGGACTCTTGAAAATATTAAAAATATTTATTATCAAGAGTTAGAAAGGGATCAAAAAATGACAACCTTTACTATTTGGTTTCATAATTGGTACCCTAATCAGAAAACTATCCATGTTATAGAAGATTATACAAAAATGTGGACTAAGAGTGATGGAACTAAGATTAATTCTATTCATCCTCCACCTGAAGCCTTGACTCTTAAAAATGACAATGAAAGTAAAGCACTAGAAGCAGTTCCATATGCTATACCTAGTGAATCAGTAACTACCGTCATAAAACAGCACAATCATACCAATCTAAGTCTTCAGACTATTGGTAGTCAATTAATCAGAATTGAAAATACTATTCATAATCAATTGAGTAGTATTGAAGAAAAACTTAAGGATACACCTAAAGTTTTATCTACCAAGGTTGAATCCACTTCAAAAAATAAAGACAAAGAAATTGTTGAAGTAGATGTTAAACCTAGTCCAGAAATCAAAGACTTTAAACTGTCTGATAAACAGGATATAGACTTTGCTAATTTAATCATTGAAAGAATGAAAAATTTAAAGATTAATATTATTAGCCAAGATTCTAGTACTGAAAACTCTGATCTTGAGTCTGGACCAGATATCAGTAAAGTTCAAACCATGTTATATAAACTTGGTAATGAACCTAATACAGGTTTTAAGACCTATTATAAAAGACCTACTCCTCAAGATCTCCTCTTTGAGGAAGACTTTTATCAAAATCAGAATTCTTATAATGGTCGTTCCATTTATGAATGGAATATTGATGGTCTTTCAGAATATCAAATTTATGAAGTTGTTCATAAAATGTTAATGTATGCCAGCATTTGCAAAGCTAGTGGTAATGATGATTCGGCTGTGGCTAAATTCATTGTTACTGGTTTTGTTGGTGCCTTAAAAGGATGGTGGGATAATGTTCTCACTGTTGCCCAGCAGACTGAAATTTTCACAGCTACAAAACCTGAACCAAATACTGCACAAGTTAAACCTGATGCAGTTTATACTTTACTTCAGACTATTCTTTTGCATTTTGTGGGGAGTCATCCTCAAAGACAAGAAAAAAGTCGAGAACTTTTACAAAACCTTAGATGTCCATCTTTAACCCATTTTAGATGGTATAAAGATGTCTTTATCTGTAAAGTTATGCAACGCAATGATGCTAATTCTGAATATTGGAAGGCTAAGTTCATTGATGGACTTCCTCCTCTTTTTGCTGAAAAAGTTAGACAAAGACTAAGAGATCAAAATAATGAAAACATCATCTCTTATAGTTATCTAACTTATGGACATATAATTACTACTTGTGTTCAAACTGGATTAGAAATTTGTAATGATATGAAATTACAATACCAATTGAAAAAACAGAATTTGCATGGGAAAAAAGAAATTGGTGAATTATGTAGTCAATTTGCATATGATATGAAAATTGATTATCCAAAATCTCATAAAAGGAATTCTAGAGATTCGAAAGAGTATTCTCGAAAATCTTATTATAAGAAAAGAAGAAAATACAAACAGAATAAAGAAATTTATTATCAGAAGCCTCGACATAAGAAAAGATTTAAAGGAAATTATATTCCTAATAAATCTGAAACAAAATCAGGACAAAAAACAAGTAATAAAACTTGTTTTAAATGCGGAAAAATAGGGCATTATGCTAATAAATGTTCTACAAAAAGAAAACTGAATGAATTAAAAATTGATGACAATCTAAAAGCTGAATTAAGCAAAGTTTTCCTGACCTCTAATACTGAAGAAGAATCTTCATCTTCTAGTGACTCTGAGGATGTCAATGAAATTGACTTTCTATCTTCTAGCCAATCAGAAGATATATCTGAAAAGGAACCTTGTTCAGGACAATGTTCTAAAAACCAAGACTATTGGAAAGCCATTGTAGAAATGAATGGCTTGAGTATTAATGTTTTAACGGATACTCAATCAGAAATAATATCTATGATAGATAAAGTAACAGACCCTCTGCTAAAAAGTAAAATATTACAATTTTGCTTAGAACAGACAAAAAACTCTCCTAGTTCCTTTGAGAAACCGAATATTACTAAACATTACAGTATGAAAGAAGTACTTCAAAGACTTGAAGGAAAACCAGAAACTTCTTTAAAACCTTCTACTTCTCAAGATTTAAGAAGTGAGGTAAATATAATTAAATCTGAAATAAAACTCATCAGAGAAGAGTTAGATAACCAGAATATCAGACTTATTCAATTAGAAAGTCTAGCTGAAAAACATCAATCAAAAGATAAATCGATTGCTATTCTAAACACAGAACCATCTAGTATTTTAGATAATAATATATATATATATATATATATATATTATATTCATCAAAAAGTATTTTAACTTTCAAACTGATCAAGGCTATAATAACAATATAATGAAATGATTAAAAAAAAGAAGTACTCCATAAATTATTGGATCATATGGCAGTCATCATCTAAGATAATAAAATAGGAACAAATTGAAAAGGAGGAATAAGAAAAAGAACCTGGAATCGTATCATATAGTAATCGTCACCATAAGCAGTTCTTAGGGTTTGAATGGGTTTCCGATTAGGGTTTCGAGGAGTATAAGCCACACTCAAATTCACCAAACCCTTAACTCTGTCAGGTCGATATGAACATAAATACCAACTTATAATAGCACCCCAGTCATGTCCTACAACAAACACCTATTAACAAGAATCAAGAACTTTGGTTAAAATTAATATTAAAATTTGTTGTATGTTTGTGATTTTCTAATTTTAAATTCTTACTTTGTCTTGGGCGAGTAAGTCGATTAGGGCAATCAAATCACCAACAATGTGAAAACTGGTATAGGTTTCAGGGGAAGATGGTGCGTCTGTGTCACCGTAGCCGCGTAAATCAGGAGCAACCACTCGATAACCAGAGGAAGATAGGGTTTGGATTTGATGCCTCCATGAGTACCAAAGTGAAGGAAATCCATGAATAAGAAGAACAACTGGACCTTCTCCTTTCTCTGCTATATGCATTTTGATTCCATTTACTGTCACGATTCTGTGCTCTATTCCCTCCATTTCTATCTGATCTCTCTCACTCACTCTTTCAAACAATAATAAAGCTGCTTCATACACCACCTCCCTCATTTATATTGGCACTTTTTTCGGTAACCAAAGTGGACACCGTCCTGGGAGTCACCATATAAGCAGTTCGCCATCAAGATTTACCTAATGTAATTTAGGCAATATATATAGTAAATAATATAGTAATAAATTTGTCGGACTTGACTTAAGACCCCTTTCATATTATCAGGCTTTAAAGCCTCTTTCATTATGGTTTAAACTAAACGGTTATCGTGCGTCACGTAAAGTGATCTCTACGCGCTCCACATTGCAACTGTAGGTGCCCCTCAAAGGCTAAAGTTTTAAGGATCTATATGTGAATGGGGCGCCTACAACAATAATATAGATATTTTTAAGTCTTTTTAAAGAAAAATGAGATCTTTGGAAATATGCTCAAGAAAAATGAGATCTTTGGAAATATGCTCTTCCTTATAATCTCAATCCATAGCTGATTTTTAATCAATCACAAACTTTGATAGAGTAAATCATAACCATTCGAGACAACACATGGGAGAGCAAATCTTATTCATTGGGAGAACGGAGAAAGATACCCTCTTCCCTTATTATGGTGGCCAATATATGGACCACCAATTTTTTTATATGGACAACTATTGTCCGGCCCAGTGCGACTCAATTACGTTTGACTGAGTTGACTTTGATTTAAGGGTTAATTCCGTTTTGGCCCCCGATTTGTGACCAACTCGCCGTTTTGGCCCCAATAAGTGTCCGGCAGTTCGTTTTGGCCCCAAAATCAATTTTTCGGGCAGTGCTGACATCATCCGGTCAAACCTAATACTTTTCAATACCCAAAATACCCCTCTGACCAAATCTTATCTTTCCCACACCAAATCCCGAGATGTCACATCCATAGGTTATTTAATACCTTTACTTTTTCCCAAGACATTTACTTTCTCTCCATTAACACCCTCCCTTATCTTCTTCATCTTTCTTTACCCTTTCTTTTCATTCTTATCTTCTTCATGTACAAATTCTCCATTAACAGATTCATTTTCTTCACTACCACTAAATACTAGACTATCAAATACTAAACCCTTACAAAACCTAAACCCAAACTCTTCTTCTTCTTCCTTCATTAATGGCCGCTTGTGTTTTATTCACCAATAACAACAACAACACTAGATTGAACAATTTTAACATCCCACATAGAAACTTGTGTTTTAGATGGTAAAAATAAAGATAAAAGAGGGAAGAAGTTATGGGTTTTAATTAGAGACAAAATCAACATCAACTTCATCATCAGATTTCATCAATGAACTCTTTTCCTCTTTGAGATCATTCAATATCACAACTTCCTGTTAATCATCAATGGTCTTTACCAAATCCAGCACCAACCACATCATAATTTAATCTCTTATGTTCTACCAGATCTTACTCTTACTGGAATCACTCAATCTTAAAACAACTCAACTCCAGCTTATTTAGCAGCTCAAAAAGCAACTACTAATTGTGCCAATTGATAAAGGTTTTGTGGTATCAAATTTTCTTCCAATTGTGCCAATTGATAAGATTGGTAAGATTTTTTGGTGATGATCAAAGTGGGTATTCTGTTCATTGTAATCCATTGACTCAGAAATTTCACGTATTACCACTGCTTGGATCTATTAGTCAAGACATGGAACAATACATATTATCAACTCCCCTTGATTTCTCGAAGGTTAATATGGGATTGGTTTCTTGAAGATCATTAATGAAATCAACTTGAATTTCACCCATGGAGATGTCACCTCCAGATTTCAAGCTTCATACTAAATACCTATTACCAACTCCCCTTAGTCTCCTATTGTATCATATGCATCTCCATGAACCCATCATCACATGCATCTCCATTAACAACCCTAGACCCATAAATCACCCTAGATGGAAGTTGACCACTCCTAAATTTTTCATGGTGAAGAAATTCAACACCTCGACCTCCATTTTGAACTAGATCTCATCATTGTATCTTGCTTAATACCAAGAAATTTCAGATTTTCCCCTAAATTTTACCCCAAATCTGGAGCAAGATATTTCAAATTTTATCTTTCCACAAAGATAAACTACAAGAAATCACTCAAAATCATGGTATAAAAATATAATCAACTACTAGTAACTATTTACAGTGATGTTCGAAAAGAAGTTAGAGTAATTTTCTCTTAGTGAAGAAAGAACAAAGAGTAGAGAGAGAAAATTTTAAATGAAGAAGAAAGTGCATTGGGATTAGGAATTAGGGGTAATAATTAGAATTAATTGATTTGACAACTAGGATTTAATTTTGATTTGGTTAAGGGTAGATTAGGAATACAAATTATTGGGTCAGAGTTTGCTGATGTAATCACTGCCCGAAAAGTGGTTTTTGGGGCCAAAACGAACTCCCGGACACTTATAGGGGCCAAAACGGTGAGTTGGTCACAAATTGGGGGCCAAAACGGAATTAACCCTTGATTTAATAAGGGGACAACTTCACGAGTCCTTGACTATTAACAATTATTAAATTGTGGACTATTGACAAAAACAATAATTAAAAATAAAAAAAATCTAATTATCATCTTCACCGTCTTCTTCTTCTTCAACGCGGCCGTTATGATGCTAAGAGAACAACTTATGGACCAACATGTTAATGAACAGTGTGTCTTTGTTATTTTCGCAAGGTGTAAACTAAATTATCTATTTTGGCGTTCAAAGCCTATAAACCTTCATGGGAGATCTGGTCATCATTTTCATTCAAGAAAACAACAAAGAGTTTACTTTTAAGGTACAAATTGATGATGATTTGGACTGTATCTATGAATAGTCTATTAATAGAAGAAGACTTCAAGAAACGAGAAGTGCCCCTCTGGTAAGATGACGACCCCTTCCCAAAATTTCTCACTTATCCAAAGCCAAACTCACGTTAGAGAGAGAGATGGCGTCTGAAGATCAATACTCTATTCCTCCCCAATTTTTTCAATTTCTTCATCAATTTCTTCTCTATTTCTTCAAATTCGTTCTCTTTTAATGGATTTGCAGAAATTATGTTCAGTTTCGATTAACCTAACTTGTTAGAAAATCATTTAAGAACAAACACTTTTATGTATCCGCTTCATCTCTTTAAGCCCTAAGCTTTGACTGATGGAGTATTTCTCGAATCCAAAAACTTACACAAAATTGCTACTGTTTCGGTGAATCCCACGAACAGTAGCAGTTCGTGGGTCTCAACCGAGTAGATCTGCTCGTGTTTTGTGGGTTTCCCACGAGCAGATCTATTTGTTTCTTAGACAGAAAAAATAGTGTTAATGTTCTAAAATTTTCAAATCATTGATTTCTAAGTTTTTCAAGAAGTTTTAGGGTTCATGAAGAAAACATAGATCTTCCCTTTCTCTTTGGGAAGATTGTTCAACAAGTTCCTACCCTTTTTTTATGTCATAATCAACAATACCTCCCAAAAACATTTCTCTCCCTAGACATTTGTTGGTGATGATGAAGATGTAGTAGAAGAAGACTAAAGTTAGGATTTATGAAAATAAGAGGGAGGAATTAAAATAAAGTTCTAATTCTTGGATGACTTGAGTGAAAAATAACAAGTGTTGTCCCCTTAAAAACTATTGTCCATATAAATTTTGTAATTTTTCTAGTTGTCCACATAAAATAGTTGTCCATATAAGAAAATTAGTTGTCCATGTATTGGTCACCCTTATTATTTAGACATGGGAGAAAGAATTGTACGAGTGTTGTAACTTATTTAGTGGAAAGATCCCAACAACTTCCCACTAATTTAATGAGAAGATTTGTTGGAGAAATCGTGAGAGAGAAAACGATTTGTTGGAGAATTGCGAAGATTGATGACACTTTTACCCTTCCATTTTGAGTCTATTTACATAAAGAGATATTTATACGAGGCGTCGGTTACTTTGGATAAGTCGGACCGTCTATTTTTGTTCGGAGCTTGATAGAGATTACATCGAATGGATGATATAAAAACATTTTCGTGTAAATCCTCTCAAAATAGAGGGGTATTAGTGTCAACAATTAAATAAGTTAAAAATCTCCCTAAAATATCTCTCAACATCTCACGATTTCTCTCTCACCCTCTCTTTTTTCTCTACCTTCGGTAACTTCCAACTCTCCCTTATCTTTTATCTTCTTACTTCTTCAGATGTAGCCAAGAGAGATTTGTTGCAGCGGAAAGCTAGTATGTATAATAGTGGGATTCTCAATGGAGTAGGTAGAATTTTCTAGGGTGGAAGTGTAAACTAATGAGATGGGTTGGATAAATAAAATTTAAATTAATACAGGAAGATTCTATTCCTTTGTTTCCTATGATTTCTTATTGTTTTTAATGAATTAAAAAAGAAACAACAAAGATAACACAAGTTTGAATTAGTTGGTTAAACCAAAGGCTTCTTATTAGTTATTAGAAAGACAAGATTTAGTATTTTGCGCATAGGCACCACCTATATTTTCAAATAGGTTTGAACTCCACAATTTGATTCGAGTTTAATATCTAATCACTAAACTCACTGACTATTTTTTTGTATTTACTAAAGAAAGAGATGATGTGTATGAATCACTCACATATTCTTCAGAATTATATGTACCCGCCGATTGATACTTCATACATAGGACTATTGGATTTTTTTTTTCTTTCTATTTTTGGTTTTGCATTGGAGATGGCTCTTAGAACTATTAGAATTTTTTGATGAAATCATAAATATGTTCACCAATTTCATCTGCTTTTTCTTGATTGAGATAATGAGCAACACCTTCCATAACAACAACTTCCTCCAAGAGTGGCACATCATTCTTAAATCCACCACCATGTATGTATTCCTTCAAACCTGGGAAGGAGTAAACCAGATCCAAATCTCCGATAACAAACTTAACGGGCACTTTTACTTGTACTCCAGTCCATGCTGCAGTTAACTCCCAATTTCTGCAAAAACAAATCCATTACATGGATTTAACAGTGTTTAACTGATGTATTACTACTGTCACTTGAGCACGTTTACTTCGGAGTTCTGATGAGATTCGTTGCAATAGTGCTGGCATGATCGCACCCAAAAGAAAATATAAGATTTCTAGCGGTCACGTGGCCAAACTAGAGGACTGTAACAACATTACTTCCGCCATAAAGTTATTCTCTAAACACTAAGTTTAACTGAATCACAGTAATGGATTAGTTTATAGATGACTTACAGATCAAAAGCTCGGTAGTAATTCAATCCTCCAGTGAATCCCTTTTCTTCAAATTTGGTTATGAAATAGTTAGCATCTTCTTCAGATAACCAAGATGGTAAGGTCATAGGATTATCAGGTGAAACTTGTAACCATGTTCCTTTAGGTATATTAAGAGGGCTTGGGTCACGCAAGGTTAGAAATTTCTTCACAACTGCAGAGGCACCGGCTTCAGCAAACTCGGCTTCCATCTTTTCAGGCTCCTACAACAACAAAATAAGCATTGATTTCATTGCTTTGGAGAATTGGTTCTTTTTTGTCAAATTTCATGACTTTGTTTGATGCACCCATTTGGTGGCCACTGAACTACTTTTCCTTGTGCCTATTTGGTCGCCACCTCAAGTCTTTGCAGTTATCGATATTGTCCCCACTTAAGGCACCCAAGCCCAATTGATACAGGGTTTTGTTCTTGGCGAAGGCCTCACCCCCACCCAAAAGACCTTGTCACTATCTAAACTTGAGCGTGCACATATAGGCAACGCTCCAGATCTCTCTCGCGAGCGATGCGGGACTATCACTTCCTTACCCTCGGCGATGAGCCGTCCTCGGGTTTGATACTAACTGTGACGCCCCAAGCCTTCGCAGTTATCGATATTTTCACCGGTTTAGACAACCATGCCCAAGCCCAATAGATATGGGGTTTTGTTCTAGACGAAGGCTCCACGAGCCCACTCAAAAGGTCGGGTCACTTTCTAAGCTTGAGCGTACACCTATAGCTCAGGCTTCGGACTGTCTCGCAAGCGATGTGCGAATATAGGTGTACGCTTAAGCTATATGTGAGAAGGCCTCTTGTGTGGGCACGTGGAGCCTTCGGTAAGAACAAACAATAACAAGTTTCTTACTTTTCACAATTGTGAAGCTCATAGTCCACTAGAATGTTTCATTTGAGTGAATAGTTTAGGTGATTATAACCTGGAATCTGCAAAAGTAGAAGTCATCCCCAAGAGAAGCTCTGAAGCCCTCAAGAGGTTTCTTTAATGGGTTCCTTGGAAGAAACGGGACACTTAGATTAACCAAAGCTATAACCCTTTCTGGTCTATACAGGCAGAAATACCAAGCCATGAATGCTCCCCAATCATGACCAACCAAAAACACCTGTTTCATCACAAAAACCCCAAGTTAGAAATTGAAAGAGTAGAAAATTGGTTGTGGGTGTTTTGTTTTTTGGGTTGGAACTGAACCTGGTCTATAGAAAGAGTGTCAATTAGAGCCACGAGATCACCAGCAATGTGAAGAGAAGTGTAGCTATGGAAGGAAGGTGGAGCATCGGTGTCGCCGAAGCCACGTAAATCAGGAGCTATAGCTCTGTATCCTAAGGAAGCTAATTTAAGTATTTGGTGACGCCATGAATACCAGAGTTCAGGAAACCCATGAAGTAATAGAACTACAGGACCTTCTCCTTTCTCTGATATGTGCATGTTTATGCCATTTACAGCTACCATCTTATGTGCTATTCCCTCCATCTCACTCACTCACTCTCCATCTCTTCCAATGGTATGTCTATTCATTTAAGGGCAACTAAGGATAGGTTATCCCTCTCTCTCAACCACATAGAAATGTCTAAACACAATAATTAGAGGGCCATTGAATTAGGACACTATTAGATGATATTATCATTGACTTTGAGTGAATACAGACAGATGTAGAAGCTAGAAGTTTTGAGCTTCTTGTTAATGTGTAGTGGCCTGTCATAGATTCCATGAACAAAGTGTTTATTTCCATATTTATGGTATTTGTTTAAGGGTAATTTAGTGATACCCTCATTCCTAATGTCCCACTTGGGATGTCTTTTTCTTTTCTAATGTTCAATTAGGAATATTTTTTGTGGATGTCCTCTTTTTATCGCCACAATTATCGGTTTATATTGACATATTTATGTTCACTGGAAAAATCTAATTGACTTGTTAGATCTTGGAACTATCTATTAAGATCATAAGAATATGAAAATCTACTTGTTAGTTCTGACTCATCATTTTATTTTTCAAGACAAGGATAGAATAATCACCTGGTTGACTTTAGTTCGCAGGTTCAAAGAACACTCCTTAGTTTTACTTTCTTAGTTTCTTATCATCCCCTATTTCTTAGTTTAGTTACTCCCTTTCATCAACCTACGGGTCGATGTTCTTAGAATTTTTTTCAACTTTGTAGAGACTTCATAAAATTCGTTTTGTTTGATCTATTGTTACTTGTGAGTTTCATTATTAATGTTATTTCATTAGTATTATACAAACATCAGTAAGGATTATGGTTCTACAATAATAAATGTGAGTGTACATGGAAACTGGCTTGAAACCCGAATATAGGAGTCACCACACTGTCAAAATGACCTTCAAATGGATGTAGTCTTTAGTCTCTTCAGGTAAAAAAGCAACAGACTTATAAATATTAATCCAAAGAATACCAACTAAGCTACACCAAATTAATTCAATCATAATCAAAATTCGATGTTTGTATTGGTAGTTTGGGGTAATAATGATTATGAAAAAAATAAATATTTGGGGTCGGAGTAGTATGGAAACCACAATTTCATGTCTGATTTGCAAGATTAACCAACGACATCCTATTTCTCCACAGTTCAACTTTCCAAGTTTTACACATACCCTGTTGTTTGAGGGGATCCAGTGCGACATCACAGGTCAGCAATCCCTCATCTATGCTCCTGTCGATTTTATAAGGAGTTTCAGGCAGGGATGGAAACGGTTTTAAAGTTTCATATCCAGATCATCCTAAATGCCGTGGCCGCTTCTGAACATCAAAGTAGATATCCAACAAACCAGTTATCCCTGCAGTTATCTTCTGTCCTGCTTTTACAGGACCTACTCCTTTGGGAGTGCCTAAAATCAGTCCATTCACATACATCACAGTCAGAATGCAATCTTAACCGTCGAACAAACAGAAGTATAACACAAAAACACTAATTATCGAAATTATAATCAAGTCTATTGGAAATAAGGATCCTAAAGTGGGACACTGGAGACAGATCTATCTTGTTTTTGAGAGTCTAACATCCATATACAACGCAATTACATGACACTTCTGCGCCTTTTTAGTTTTTCTAGCTTTGCTTGACAGTCGGGTACTCGGTTTGAACACTCAGATACTCCTCGGACACTCACAATAACTTCTGTTGGTGTCACGACTAATGTTCTACATATCATGTATTATACCTGTTAGAATGACGTCTCCTTCGAGAAGTGTCATCATAGAACTTATGTAGCTAATGAGAAATGGAACCTTAAAGATCATGTCTTGGGTTGGACCTTTTTGCATGATTTCTCCATCAACCTGCCGAGAGAAAACAACTCACCACTACATTTATTACTCCAACACAATTGGCACCTTACGCTTTAAAGAGTGACTACAGAGACAAGCCAAAATATAACTTAAGATAACAATAGAAACATAAAAACCGAAAAGAAAACTACGAGTACAAGAAGACCTTTAACCATAACTCCAAGTTGTTGGGGTCTGGCACCAATGACTTGGGTAGCTGCAAATGACATTAACGTATAAATTAAGAACGTCAGACATTTATGTAGATATAAAGTTCTTTGATGTGAAGATATGAAAACTCAATAGGAAAGAGGACTACAGAGAGAGCTCCAGTTCTTACAACTGAACTAATCGGAGTGAAGGTATCTTGCCCTTTGGCTACTGTCCATGGAAGACCTGCAGACTGAAACCACATGAAGGGCCATAAGAAACAAAAGGCAGATTTCATCTAGTGATAATAATAAGCCCCAACAAAAGAAAAACATTTTGTTTGCATAAAACATCTGGATTGAGTTTTAGATTTCGAGGCCAGCCCATGCTCAGGCAGCTGTGGGATTCGGGTTGCCCGAGTCAGCCATTGGGTACCCACGAACACTTCAGAGGACGGTCATGGTTGGGTTCTGGGCTCACAGGCTTCTCTTCGACTCTCCCAGCCTAACATGGAAATAATAAACCTCGGTGCTTTATGACTTCTTATTCTTTTTCCTTATTTTCTTTCTTGGTTTTGATCTCCTTAACCAACGTACTTTTGAATTGAGGAAGTTGCTTTTATGTTTCAATATTGAATCTAATGGAGAAACACGAGGACATGACAACATTCTAATTCATCTGATAAAAATCTAATAGCCATGCCAATGGACCAAGAAGCATCATTTTATCTTAATATATTTGCGATTCTTCATTCTATAATAAACTACAAAATACAATGTGACCTTTTTTGGGAGTTATAATAAGTTGGTTTATGTCTGAGTCCTCCTTGGATTTACTGAATTTAATCTCCCTGTAATATTTTGCTTTATGATTCAAATAAGCTTTTTGATACCCGATCGAGAAAAAAAAACAAAAGAGGAAAATTTTAATGGTTTAGCCGAAAACTAATACTATGAGATTTCTAAGGATAAAGAATAACTTCACAAAAGGAGGTTTATCAACGTTTGTTTGTGCAACATACAAATATAGACACACATCATTTAGGTAAAGGCAGATAAATGTATTTATATCTGACAAAAGAATAAGAGGTAAAAGTTCCCTACCTTGGCGGAAGATTGAATTTCCCTCGCTGTCATATCCAGGGCAAGTGCGTACCCTGAAACATGGTATAAGGCAGCAAAACAAGCATAATCAACTGATGATGCTGTAGAGTTGCAAAACTTATACTAATGTTCCCATTAAATTTTAGGTTTCCATTTCATGCTCAAGCCAAAAAGCGGAGACAAACTTAGGAGATTTGATAATATAATCGTATGTTACAACTTACAAGGAATTGAGAAATTTACAAAATAAAATATAGAACATTAGGTATGGGACAATAAAAACTAAAGTTGGGGAGTTCTTCACTTGTAGGAGAGAGGCATAGCTTATATCCATATCATCGTTGATATGTCAATAGGATTGGGTGAGCGACCCCGCCCCCTCATGCCGTGGATGAACTCTTATTAGATGTCAATCGCTCAGCTTCTTTGTTTAAGGGAGGCCCATTCCCCCTAAGTGAGACCATTCCTTTGTCTTAACTCGGGCTGAATAGGTGGATTAACCCCTGATTTCACTTTTTTTTCAAGCTACTTGCGCCTATGGTTTATTGGAAAAATGGCCTCACTGCTGCCTGTCCCTTTATTAAAATGTTGGGCAAGCGATGGGTATATTCTACTATGTACCTACACGAGAATGGTATCAGAAACTCTTGTGACTAAGAGTATTATCTAGCGCATCTCCACTAACTGCTAATTGGTTTTGAATCCACGTCTACAAACTTAACATAGCATCTACGTCATCTAACAAAAGGACACAGGGTACACTAAAAAAACGTCAGACGTGAGGGGAGCTTGTGAAAATAGGCCTACATGGACAAAGAAAAATAGGTACCAAAGAACATAATAAGAAATGGCAATAGCCAATTGGTTTTGGTTAGATAACAAGCACATCTAAAATATTGGTAACCTAGAAATCATTCATTATCTCAACATCTGAAAGTAGGTTGGTTACTAAAAGGGTAAATTAGTTTTTTTAAGAGAAAGATACTCCTACCTCCAACATAATCCATGGCAGCTGCTTGAGAAACATCACGAGCTTTACTCCCAATTACAACAGCTAACTCCACTTCATGGTCAAGAGATTCTAGAGTATGCGGAATTTCTATTGTCCCTCCGTTTTCCAGATAAGAAGATGTTGGTTTCAAGAACAGCACCGGCTCCTAAAATCATACTTGCTAATTATCACTCTCCATTTTAATATTAAAAGTTCTGTCAGAGTGAGAGAGAGATGACCTTAGGGACGGCGTTACCAAGTTCTTTGGCATGAGCAGCGTAATTCCTGCCGACGGCAACGATCTTGGTACCGACGGAGATAAGTTTTTGATAGGCGGAGGATGATGAATCCATGATTGTCCGAAAATGTTTTCTCTCTCCACTTTTTCTCTCTCTAAATTGAAGAGTTGATAGCTTCTTACCAATAGAAATGCTAAACGCGAGGGGATGGGAAAAATAAGGAGAAGAAGAACAGAGAGGTATAGATGGCGTTTGGATCAAGCATCCGCCGTCTCTCATATTTCTCCAATTTAGTTTCAGTTGCGGAAATCTCAAGAAAGACTCTCTAGTCTCTACTACTAGGAGCATAATGGTATGAGTGGTGATGCTCTTCCTAGGCCAAGTATGTGTCCCGTAATATCTCGTATTGGGTCAAGTGTATTGCTCTGTTGTCAACTTTAGGGTTTTCAGATGAGCAACAAATCATTAGTTTGGGTCAAGTAAAGGAAGTCCTGCTTGGTTGGAAACTTTAGAGTTCTCAGACGAGCAACAAGAAGGAAAACCGATCCATGATTTTTGCATAAACATAAAACTTTTTATTCTAAGAAAATTATTGATACCACCACTTTAATGGACCAAGCACTATACTAAGATTTAAGAGGCAGGATTAGGCAGATAAAGAATAGTAGAAAAGACACAGATTGATATTCTGTCATGATAACCTACCATTGAAGTAGAAAGTACATATTCAAAGCTATTGGTTCAAATCCAACAAAACTGCAATTCCAATAGATAACATCTTCCTTAGATGTACTAAGTTGGTTTTGAGAGGAGTCATGATAATAAACTTAAACCCTAAAACCTCTGCTGTTCCTTTTTCCTCTAGCTTTCTCAAATTTCCTTCCCTTTGACCGAACATATGGCTTGCTGTGGCTGTGTGGCACACCAGGGGCCCTCCCAAAGTGCTTCACTGCTTCACGGGAATTCTTTGGTCCTCTCAGAAGAACCTGAACAAGGAAGCCAAAAACAACAACGATTTACATTGTAATATTATTCAAACTCTTGTCGTGATATATTATTCAAACTCTTGTCGTGATATATTAGATTGCCGCAACTATTAGCAAGGGTTTATTCCCGCCATAAATATTCCCAAAAGGCAAATTTGGTGGGTCTAAGTAGAAAAGAAGATCAAAACCAAACAAAAACAACAATTTAGCTTACGACCTTCCTTCTGTCTAAGTGAAGTTGGGCAAGTATTGCCGAGCCTTGGGATCAGGGCCGGTTCAACACCAAACCAACTGCATAGCAGCATAGCTACCTCTACATAACTAGTATGTGGTTGAAAACCACACGAATCTACACCAAAAACTTTATCCACTATGATTCCCGTTATGTTCTATTAAAAGCATCAAATCAGTAATAAACTGCCAAACTAAACCCCTTTCATTTAAAGATAAACACCATAACTAAGTGTAAACCGTAGAGTTGATGTTTCTTAATAGTGATCTCTCATTGTACTTCAAAAATGATTTCAAATTTATGGTACTCCACGGCCCATTAAACTAACCTTTAAACTATACTTGCTACCTGCTCAGCAATGACTGAAAAAATTCAGTTCATATAAAGCCCTCGTGCTGGGTATAGAACCATAATGTCTAATCTATATATGAGAACCATAAGCAGAATTTTATTATTTTGAAACTTATAAGCGGATCTTTATCACTTTTGACTCGATTTCAATCAACATGATGCAACACCTCAAACACCTTCGGGCACACAGTTCACACTTTTTATGTTATCAAGGTACAAATGTAACATCAAAGTAAAATTCTCAGTAATTCAGTCATAGAACACTCGCATTTTTCCCGAGTAAAAGAAGACTAGTACATACAATACAGACGAAGATTTCAATTGCGTACTGAAAATGAAGATCAAACTAATAAATTACACTCACGAGCTTAACCACATTATCTTAAGTTCTAGGTTCCACAGCAAGAAGTCAATTTACAAGCAAACCACCCTCCTAAACAAAACAAGACAATAGCATATTTCATTTATCATTTATGCTCAGCTAACGAATGAAGTAGCAAAGGATTACTAATGATTGCAACTAACCCATATTTCGAAATTACTAATTATCCTTAAAATACGGAACTGGTTACTGAAACTCTACATACTTAATAATGAATTTCCTCCTACATCAGTGGAAAGACTGGGTCAGTAAGGATTACTAATGATGTTAATAAACCCATAACTCGAAATGATTAATTATCCTTGTGATACGGTCCATACGGAATTGGTTACTCAAATTCTACATACTTAATAATGAATTTCTCCTGGATGAGTAGAAAGATTGGGTTTGTTTACCGTCAACAAAGAACTAAACTATGTAACAGAGTTAACAATATCACATATATTTCTTTAATCAAGTTTAACAAATACGAAGTTTAGATTGAAGCATACCGTATTTTGACCAAGGGGAGCTCTAAGAGCAAGCTGATCAAAAGTCAAGCATTCTCCACCAGCCTTCACAATCCTAGCTCTTGCTGTCTCAGTAAACCTCAAAGCTACTACCTTCAATGCTGGCACTTCATAAACCCTAGTATCGTCAGTAATAGTCCCCACAAGCACTGCAATCTTTCCCTCCTAACAAAACACACCAACAAAATGAACACGATAAGAACAATAAACCACAAATCTAGAGAGAGAAAGTGAACAATATAGATGAACATTGAGAATGCTTACCTTTCCTTGCATGAAACGAATCAATCTGGATAGAGACAATGGAGCCTTGTGGATCTTGCTCATAAACAACCGTTTCAATATCACTTGATTGAAATTACTTCCAGTCCTTCTTACAAGGAATCGGTACAGCTGATTACAAACAATTTAATCAATCATCAGAAACCAGATCATAAATAGATAATCGAGTCAGAAAATGAAAGAGAGAGAGAGAGAGATGACCTTGACGAGAAGCTTGAGGTAAATATCATCGGATTTTGGGGCAGTCCTTTTGGTCTTCTTGCTCTTGCCGCCGGCAACCAAATCGATACCCTAGTCACCGTAACAATAATCATTGTTTAGAGAGAAAGAGAGATTTACAGAGAGAACATAAATTTAGGGTTTAGAGGAGACGACAATACCATGGCTGCTGCTGCTGAGGAAAAGGCGTCTTGTTCTTCTGAAGAGGAGAAGCTCGTATTTAGGGTTTATGACCATTTTAATGAGTGTCGGGTCCTCATTATTCTACCCGACCCAACCACTTTGCCACTTTGGGTCCATATTGGGGTTATGGTCAATAAAAGCTTCCAAGTTTTTTTATATACACTCACCCTTATTACGTACACACACTCATATCAGGTTTCACACGATACTCGCTGCTTAGAGCATCTCCAATAGGACACCCAACAAAAACTCTGATAATCGTAGTTGTCAAATGTCAATTAAGTTTCTCTTTCCTGAGTGTCAAAATAGAGACAATCTAATTCTCCAAGCTAGAGATTAGCAAAGGAGACACGATTAGCTTCTGATTTGAACAGTAAACTCGCAAAGGTTTCTCCAAGACCACATTTCCCACAATATAGAGAGCAACGAGAAAAAAATACATGCAACCATTCAAGAGAAAGAGGGAAATCTTTCAATGATGATATATGAAACTTCTACTTGTATCGTCCTATCAAGAATTCAGAGATTGAAGATTAGACTCTCCTTACTTGTACGTCTGAAGCTACTATAATGTTTAAATTAAGATTAAATCAGATTCTCGAGATTGGATCCCTAATTGTCAAAGATTTTCTATTAACTCTCGATACTCAGATAAATATTCCCAAATGGATTTGGCACAAACTGATTCTTTCGAAAGCTTTCTTCCTCCTTTTGGGTTATCATGCCCGAACTTGATCATACAATGGATAGGCTTATGAGAAGATGGTCCACTGCCCCCACATGATGAGCCCTTTGCAAGATAACTATGAAACTCTACCTCATGTTTTTCTCAAGTATCTCTTTACTACCAAGGTTTGAGAAACTATCTATTCAAACTTTCATTTACTTAACAAAACCACTTCAATCTCTCACTTTTCTAAGGGACTGAAAGCAATCAAGCAACATAAGATTTTAGTTAGAAAGTCCTTTATTCACCTTTGCGTTCTCCTCGCAGTAATTTGGTAGATATGGCTCAAGATAATAGAATATTGGAGAGAGAATTTAAGAAAGAAGAGTAATTGGATATTTCTGTTAAGAGCCTAATTTACCCGAACCGGTCTAAAGCACTATTTGTAGCCATGTAATTAGAGATTTGGAAGTCTTATGTAGACTTCAAGCCATTATAAGGGCTTATTACTTTATATTGTTGGTTGCAGGGGCTGACGTACAATCTTGCCTTTCACCACTTCTTTGAAGTTTCTTCATAAATGATATTATTTTGCCTCCTATAAAATGTGTTGTTCCACTTTTTGGTTTCTAACAAATCTAGTCCTTTTTGACTCCACAAAAGTTGGATGGGTCTAATGAAGCGGAATATGACCTATCATAGGATCACGCGCACACCGAATGGTGGTACATACATGCATGATTTGCCTTTTTTATCACTGGAGAATTGAAAATAAATTCATATCCCTACGGAAGCACATGTTTGGGTTTGTATGTGGTGGTCCGCTTATACTTTATAAAAATATATCTTTAAACAAACCATATGCCTAATAATAGAGAATTATGATGGGCATGAATCAATTAAATGGTGGTTAGTTGAAGTTATAGTCATGGATACTAATTACATGGGTTGTAAAGAGAGGGAAAGGGAATGGTCATGGTGTAATGTCTTACACTAGAATGAAAGATCATGAGAGAGAGGGGACCTCATTAGTTCATGTCAAATGTCTAATGTCTAATGTCAAAACTAATCAAATTAACCAAAGGAATGCACATGTTTTGCTTTACAATTTGTACCCCACAATGCAAAACACACCAAATTGTCCTTGCACCATGATGGATTATAACACAGTAGAAGATTTAGATTTTGGCTCCTCCATTATTTATCAAACTAGAGATAAGGCTTCCAATTTGCTTGACTTTTACTCATAAACATGAGGAACTCATTTGGAAAATGTTGTTATGCCCGGCCACTCTCCCGGGTGAATCCCGGCCCGGTGAGGTGGTCGGGCATAGCATCACGGCTGAACTCATTTTGACGTTGAGGCTTTTCCTCACTCCCTGAGTACTTAGAGCAAGTCCAACCAGGGGCTCTTAATTCAAATTAAGGACCCCTCCCCCTGGTCCAACCTCAGTCGGCTGGACCAGATTTGGTCGTTGGATCACATCCAATGGTCTAAATTATTTTTTTAAAACAAAATAAAATAAAAAATAGTTATTTTGATTAATTTTTTTTTTAAATCTAATAAAAACTCCCACTTTATTTTTTTTAAAAAATTAACAAAAACCCACACATTTTTTAAAATCCAACATGTCAGTTCCGGAATAATTTTTCAACCTTCGAAAAAAAATATTATTTTGAAAATAGTTTTTTTTTTGTTGAGACTATTTCGAAAATAGTTAGAACAAGTGTTTCGTACATACACAAGTTCTTAGCACACCTAAAAAAAATCTACACACGCGTTTCTCACATGCACATATTTAGGGTCTCAAGAGAGGCTGAGGTTGGAGCTGAATTTTAAGGGCTGAGCTGAGGCTGTAAAATTTGGGTGAAAAGCGGTTTTAAGGGCATGAGACAGTCCCTCGTTGGACTTGCTCTTACCCTCGAACCTAATTCAAAGTCGACAAGGGTTGAGCAGTTATGATATTCCAAAATAAAATATATTGAGTATATTTACAACAGTAGAGATATACTGCACTACTTGCAACTTTTTCTTATACAAAATTAGGAAAAAATAAATAGGAAAGCTGAGTACTCTCTTTGACTCTAAAAAATAAAATTACCTAGTAAAAGAGAATGAAAAAATAGTAAAAATGGTAATAAGACAAGAAGGAGTAGCGAGATGAGAGGGGGAGGAGAAAGAACAAAAACATACAGTATAATAATTAGATAAATCATGAAATGAAAAAGTAAAGATTCACGTCTTCTTATACAAAATTGTAAAACAATGAAATAAAAAAATCTACTACTTGTCTTTAAGGGACACAAAAATTTGGTAATGTTTTAGGTGCAAACAAGAATTATGAAATTTATGTTAGATACAAAATCTATTTTCATTTAGAAAAAGTTATTTATAGAAATTCGTTTGCAAATTGCATATTCTTTATGTATTTACAAACTACACCTGTAAATGGTGCAAACTTAGGGTCTTAACTAATGAGTAATAATTTTTAGAGAGATAACATATATGCACATAAAGCAAGGAAAAGAAAATCGTAAGATGACACTCTTTGACTCTCTCAAAAATTGAATTGGCAAAAGAAAAGGATAATTGGTAAAAATTGTAACAAGACAATCAGGAGCAAGAGAAGGAGGAGGGGAAGCTGAGTACTCTCTTTGACTCTAAAAAATAAAATTACCTAGTAAAAGAGAACGAAAAAATAGTAAAAATGGTAATAAGACAAGAAGGAGTAGCTAGAGGAGAGGGGGAGGAAAAAGAAAAAAACATACAGTATAATAATAAGATAAATCATGAAATGAAAAAGTTAAGATTCACGTCTTCTTATACAAAATTGTAAAACAATGAAATAAAAAGTCTACTACTTGTCTTTAAGGGACACAAAAATTTGGTAATGTTTTAGGTGCAAACAAGAATTATCAAATTTATGTTAGATACAAAATCTATTTTCATTTAGAAAAAGTTATTTATAGAAATTCGTTTGCAAATTGCACATTCTTTATGTATTTACAACACTACACCTGTAAATGGTGCAAACTTAGGGTCTTAACTAATGAGTAATAATTTTTAGAGAGATAACATATATACACATAAAGCAAGGAAAAGAAAATCGTAAGATGACACTCTTTGACTCTCTCAAAAATTGAATTGGCAAAAGAGAAGGATAACTGGTAAAAATTGTAACAAGACAACCAGGAGCAAGAGGAGGAGGAGGGGAAGGGGACAAGAAAAGATAAGGGAAAAAAACAAAGAATGATTAGTTAAATAAGGAAATGAAAATGTTTGTTCACGTGTTCTGATACAAAATTGTTAAGAAGGAGATAACATTCTACTAGTTACATTTAAGGGAGAAACACCAAGTTGGTAATGTTTGAGGTGCCAAATAAGAATTATCAAATTTATGTTTTAACACAAAACCTATTTTCGCTTAGAAAAAGTTATTTGCAACAATTTGATCGTACATTGCATATTCTTATGTTTTACAGTAGTACACCTGCGAATGGGGCTAATTAGGGTCTTAATTAATGAGGAATAATTTGTTAAGAGAAAATGTCTAGAGAGGAAGTAGAGAAAAGAATATCTAAAGATGACACTCTTTGATTCTCTCTAAGAAAATAATGAGTAAAGAGGATGAAAAAAATAGTAAAAGTGGTAAGTAGACAAGAAGGAAGAGGGTGAGGAAAAGGAAAGGGAGGACGAGAAAAAAGATGAGAAGAAAAAGATAGAGAATAATTAGACAAATCAAGAGATGAAAGTTCACATTTTCTGATACAAAATTGTTAAAATGGAGAGCTACGATGTACTACTTATATTTAAGGGACAAACTACAAGTTGGTAACATTTAAGGGTCCAAACTAGAATTTATCAAATTTATGTTCAGACACAATTTTTTTTTTCATCTAGGAAAAAGTTGCTTATAGCAATTCGATTGCTCATTGCATATTCTTATATATGTATTTACAATAATACATCAGTAAATGGGGTTAATTAGGGTCTTAATATAATGAGCAATAATTGCTTGAGATAGGATATATTACAAAGAATGCAGGGAAAAGAAAATCGAAAAATAAAACTCTTTGACTCCACGAAAAATAAAACTAGTAAAGGAGAATGAGAAAATAGTAAAAATGGTAACAAGACTAGAAGGACGAGGATGAGGAGGAGAAAAAAGAGAAGAGGAGAAAAAAGAAGAGAATAATTATGTAAATCAAGGAATAAAAAAGTTACATTCACGTTTCCTTATTCAAAATCGTTAGAAATTAGATCAATTGTCTACTACTTGTATTTAAGGGACAAACAAAAAATTGGTAATGTTTTTGGGGGCAAACAAGAATTATCAAATCTATGTTTTAACACAAAATCTATTTTCGTTTAGAAAGAGTTATTTGTAGCAATCCGATTGCACATTGTATTCTTATATATACAAATCAATACACCTGTAAATGGTACTAATTAGGGTCTTAATTAGTGAGCAATAATTTCTTGAGAGAAGAAATATCAACAGAAGAATTAGGAAAAAGAAAATTGTGAGATGACACTCTTCGTCTCTCTCAAACTAGAATCAGTGAAAGAGAATGAAAAATAGTAAAAATAGCAACAAGACAAGCAGAAGAAGGAGGAGGAGGAGGAAGGGGAGGGGGAGGAGGAGGAGGAGAAAAAGATATGGGAAAAAAACAAAGAACGATCAGATAGAAAAAGAAATGAAAAAGTTAACGTTCACGTTTTCTGATACCAAATTGTTAGAAAGGAGATCAAGAATGTACTAGTTACATTTAAGGGACAAACACCAAGTTGGTAATGTTAGAGGGTCCAAACAAGAATGATCAAATTTACATTTTAACTCAAAAGTCTATTATAATTCAAGTAGACAAAGTAATTGTTTGAGGAAGTATCATATGATAGACCTAAATATCACTAAATGGTTCATTACTAGTGTCACGACGAAGAAAAAAAACTCCCCTCAAAGTGCAGATAAATATACACCAAGATTTGTAAAAATAGAAAAGGAAAGTGTTGCTTTCAGTCACTAAAAAGCTTTAGATCTTCCCATGGTAGCATTTTGTGCACCATAGATATAAAAATAGTGAGCATTGATGGGATACATAAAATAGAAAAGTAACACATGTTAATGTAAGTTACCTTTTTCTTTTTGTTGTTGCAATGTTAATGTAAGTTACCTAGTTGGGGAGAGTACCATCTTCCAACAAAGCATTTGTTAGATAAAATGGGTAAGACCATAGTCAACCTAGTATGAGTTATTGCATTCTTAGAGAAGACCAAAATTTCTTTATATCCATCCTCCTAGTACCGTTTACAGTCAAATTTTGGTATATACTTTAACAAACCCCACCACGTTACATGCACAACCCCCTCTCCTCATTTATATGTTTCTTTCTCCTTCATCACATTCTATTCCATCCATTCTCTCTCTCTCAAGACCTCTCTCAATATCTCTCTATCTCTTTCTAGATATCTCTCAAATGGGTATAGAAGATCAAGTTCACAAATATCCAACAATGTCAGAGGTACAAAACTTAAAGATCTTTGTAAACAATGTACAGAGTTTTACACTTATCTAATTGTTCTTTGTTTTTTATTGCTTTGTCTAGGCTATAGAAGAGTTAAAGAAACTACAAGATATAGCCTTCCCTATTACTGCCATGGGTCTTGTGTGCTACCTTAAGAACTTGATCTCAGTTATTTGTATGGGAAAGTTAGGCGAAATCGAGCTCGCTGGAGGTTCTTTAGCTATCGGTTTCACAAACATCACCGGATATTCCATTATGTCGGGCCTCGCTCTTGGCATGGATCCTGTTTGTAGCCAAGCTTTCGGTTCGCAAAATTATCCTCTAGTAGCTCTTACCCTACGAAGAATGATTTTGATCCTATTATTCGCTTCAATTCCTATAGGAACTTTGTGGGTTAACCTTCAACCTGTCATGCTTAAGCTAAATCAGAATCCCGATATCGTAAAAGTTGCAAGCTTGTATTGCAAGTTTGTACTTCCTGATCTAATTGCGATTTCGCTTCTTCAACCTTTACGAATCTACCTTAGAAATGTGGGAACACCATGGCCTTTAATGTGGTGTACTTTTCTTGGGGTTCTTCTTCATCTTCCTTTAACCATAGTCCTTGCCTTCAAACTACATCTTGGAGTGCCTGGAATAGCAATAGCTAGTTTCATAACCGACTTCACGATACTTGTTTTCCTTCTCTGTTACATGTATTTTGATTGCGGAAGTTCTACACCATTAATGTCGTCTTCCTTGATGGATACATCTCTGGGAGTACGAAATGAATGGATAACCCTACTTAAGCTTGCTCTACCGAGTTGTTTCGCCATTTGTTTGGAGTGGTGGTGGTACGAATTTATGACTGTTCTTGCTGGTTACTTCCACAAACCTCATGTGACATTGGCTACGATGGCTATTGTTATACAAACAACTTCTCTAATGTATACAATGCCTATAGCTCTGAGTGCCTCTGTTTCGACTAGAGTTGGGTGTGAGTTAGGAGCCGGTCGACCTAATAAAGCCCGTCTAGCAACCATTGTAGCCATGGTTGTTTCCATTGTTGTCTCTCTCATGGGCTTCTCATGGACCAATTTGGGGACAAAAGCTTGGGGGAAAGTGTTTACCCAAGATAGTGAGATCTTAGAACTAACAATGACAGTTCTGCCTATAATAGGGCTCTGTGAACTCGCGAACTGCCCACAGACAACGGGCTGCGGTGTGCTTCGAGGCAACGCCAGGCCCAATAGTTGTGCTAAAATAAACTTCTACTCCTTTTACCTGGTTGGAGCACCTTTAGCAATTCTTTTAGCCTTTGATCTTGACTTAGGGTTTGTTGGACTTTGTTATGGGCTTCTAGCAGCCCAAGTTGCTTGTGCCCTGTTCATCATAATGGAGATATGGAAAACAAACTGGAATGAAGAGTCTTTGAAAGCCAAAAACTTAGTCAGGAGATCTGCAGACACAGATGAAGATCATCAAACATTAAAATCAGTGGAAGAAGCTCAATGTCTCAAAGATATGTCAGACCAAGCCTAAAACAATTGGATATATATATATAACCTTGTACATTGTTACTAGTAATTTTTGTTTTTTTATCTCCATAGGTTTTTTAATTGTTAAGTTTGTCCTAATCACTTTCGTGTTCGTTTAGTGTGAATTACTGTTAAGACTCTTCAAATCGCGAGTAGTTATAGAAAAAAACACTCTAGCTTTATGTATATGTTTTGCTTATATGAAATAAAATAAAAAGTGGGAAAATACTTTTTTGTGAATTTTCATGAATATATGGACATAGTGTCAGTGTATACAATATATATTTTGTTGTAATCGGCCGTGCATATATATAGCATTATAGCTATTTTGCATTCTTCTGTTTTTTATCGTTTCTGAATTATATATTTCAGCTTTCGGAGCAATTATGTGTTCTCTAATGCTAACTATACATGACATCATCTCATCAAAAAAAAAAACTATACATGGTATCAAATGTCATCATTGAGATAATGCATATCTTCTACACCAGTTCTTTATCGATTAAACTACACACATAACCACCATCACTAAGACTAAGAGTCTTCGTTTAATGAATACAACTCCGCAAAAATTTCAACAACCCTTGGTTGGAGTGGTAAGAGGTATAATCTTTCACTTTAGAGAATTAGAGGTCAAGGGTTCGAGACACGCTGACTATTCAAAAAAAAAGCCAACAACCCTTGGTTGGAGTGGTAAGAAGTATAATCTTCCACCTTAAAGGTTAAGAGTTCGAGGCACACACTGAACAATTCGAAAAGAAAAAAACTCGACAAAAATAATTCTTTTTTTTTTTCTTATTTACAAGATTTTTGCCTCTGTAAAAAAAATAACCAAGAAGTCTGGTGCCATTAGAAAAACTCTCTTCTGGAGCAGCCAATACCATTCAGAGCTTTTTAGCAACCAATATAATTTGGGTGAATTTCAATTTGACCCCTTACCAATAAGTCAATTGTTTATCGCGTTAAATAACAGAGTAGTCCTTACTTTTTGTTAAATTGCATTTTTCTAGTATGAATACTAGTATGAACTCTAGGATTACTTATTTCGCTTTTCTTTTCCCCCGAAATGAAATGTAAACATTTTATTCATGTCAGATTAATACCATTTCGTACTTATTTCGCTTTTCTTTTCCCCCGAAATGAAATGTAAACATTTTATTCATGTCAGATTAATACCATTTCGTATTCGCTTTTTCCCCCCCGAAATGAAATGAAACCATACGTTTTGGTATGATGGGCAAGTTTCTTTAGCCATTATTCCAACAAAGCTTGTACTTATAGAAAGACTTGTCATATATAGTTTCAAAAATAATATATATAGCTTACATATTTCTAATTAGAAAGTGTGAAAACTTAATAGAGAATTAGACTACTTTCGCAAAGAACGTACATTCGTTATATGTTTCTATTGTGATTTACTCCAACTAGAACAAACCCATTTTAGAGAGAACATAATTTTCCCATAACAAGTTAAATAATGTTCAATTTACATAATCTGTACCTTATGCTTACGAAAACTTTTGGGTAAAACTTATTGCAACAAACACATAATAATGTAAAACACTTTCGACTTGAAGAAATTTAAGGTATGATGACTTGTTTAGCTCATTGCTGATATTTTTCAATTACGCTAGTGTACCAAGTATAAAATTTTGCTTTTTAGCAGGTTTACGAGGATTATCAAAGTAAATAGAATGCGTTAGTAATTCTTCTTAAAGCACGAAAATCACAAGTAATCATGACTTTGTACAATCTTTTTGACAAGAGAATGATGTTAAATAAAAATTTCATATGCTCAAGGTACTTAGTTCTGCATAACTTAGGACGCCTTCCTCTTATAGCATGATATCTCGTCAAGGCCTTAAATTGCTCGGGTACGAAAGCCTTGGATGATCCACTGCATGCCCATGTCAAGGAAAATACTCGTGCCATGCGTGCGAAACTTCAGCTAGTCGCCCTAGGTGATGCCACAATATGGCTATTATTAAGAAGAGATTACATCAAATGACATTAGAAGCTCAAAAGGCTCTGTGTTTAAGTTAGGGCGAATGATGTAAAACGGAAGTTTCATGTGCAACACGACATCTTTTCTTACATATTCTCCTTGTATTAATTGGTTAGCGAGCAAACTGTGTTTTGTCTCCAATGTCTTTTTTGTATCTATTATGTTTCATTGGGGTAAGTTAGGTCAAATATGAGGCTATGGCCGATATTCATCTCCCAATAACATTACATCACCCATATGGTATTTTGGTGTTGTCTTTCTCAATCTAAAAAGTGATTTCAACTCTTTAGATGTTGATATTTCATCCTCAGTTTCTTTATATCTAGTCTAAAGAAAGGGGATACCAATTATGCAATATTTTCAAAAGATAAACAAGACAATAAACGTGGCACTAAATGATAAGACAAAAAGGAATAGAAATCATAATTTTACTAATAGAAATCATAATCATAATATCACATATATCAAGATCTATAAGGGTTGCTTTTCCCTTCATGGAGGCACATGGGTAGGGGAGAAGTGCAGTATGGAATTTTTTGTTTCGATATGTATATAGGCCGGTGGAGCCTTTAACAAAAAAAAAAAATATAGGCCGGTGGAGATTAGATTTCAATGAGGTTTGGCTGACATAAGTTAAATTTTTTAAATTTAGTCCAAAGAAGAGGGAGAATAGGGGGTCAGTCCATCATCTTAGAAAAATGAGTTTTTAGTCCAAAAGTGTGAAATTACGCTTATACTCATTATTTCTGTGCGTGGAATATTTACGTTACTCTCGCATTCTCCTAATCCGTAATTAGAAAATGACTTATTAGGTAGTAAATAATTTCAAAATAACTAAAAAAGCCCCAATCATTAACTATTAGTTATTTGCTATCAAAATATTAAGGCTAACTAGAGATTAGGTTTAAAATAATTTCATTAATTGTTATTCAGGTCAAAATTTTATAAGAATTTTTCAAATATTCCATTAATACCCTTTTAGTTCTATTTTGCTCTCTCTCTCTCTACCTTATGTCTGTTCGACCGGAAAAGTGGAGAAACTAGGGCATCGATTTTTCGATTTCGGTGGAGAGAAGACGAAGAGAAGACGATGATGAAGTTCTCTTGCTTAACCTAGTTTCATCACTGATTCATCTTCTCTTTAGTTTTCTTTTAACACAAATAATTAGGGTTTTTCCATCTCTGCGGGAGGTTTATATTCGCCTTGATTTGTTGATCAACTATTCACATTCGTTTTCATCAGTTCATCTTCTTCATCTTCTTTACTGTAAGTTAGTTTTCTTCATCCTAAACCTAGTTTTATTTATATAATAGTTTGTTATTTATCTTTTTGATTTGTTTCTTTGTTTATATTCCTCTACTTAATGAATCTGGGAGATAGTATATATGAATTTTGTGTTTTATGTATTATAGATTATGTATTATAGATTGCTTTATGTTTTAGTGTTTTGATTTTTTCATACATGGTTTGTTGGTTCTGATGATTTTACACATCTATTTTTCTGATGAATTTTGTTCTGCAAATTGTGTTTGCACAATTTTGGTAGAACTGCATATCGTGCTTGCACAATTGAGTATAACTTAGCTTTTTGTATTTGCAGCATTGTTAATAGATTTGTTTTGATGTTCAGGAAATGGATTTAGTTGAGTCATCGAGTGCTTCATCTTGTTTTAGTCAAGCTGGTTCATCGAAGTTGTTCCAACATCCTCTCAGGTCTGAATCTTGGGGATCTGTGTTTACTGAAGTTGGTCAGAAGTTTGAAGGAGGTGCCGATCAATTTAGGTTTGCATTGAATAGGTATTCAATCAAATTTGGTTTTGGGTATAGAATGAAGAGGAACCATGCTCATCGGGTAGTAGCAGTATGTCCGGTTGAGGGTTGTGGGTGGAAGGTTCATGGTTGTTCAAGGTTTGGTATTTCATCGTTATTTTATTTGATGAAATATGTTCCTGAGCACACTTGCGGTGGGGGTTTTACTGATATAAACAAGCCAGCAGTTCATTCTAGAGTTGTATCTAATTTGATAGAAAGTGAAGTAAAGGTTGATCCGAAAAAGAAAAACAAAGCTATTATTACTACTTTTCAATTAGATTATGGTGTTAAAATCCCTTACTATATTGCTTACAATGCTAAGAAAAAAGCACTTGATTCTGCATTTGGTGATGAGGAATCTGGATATGCTAAACTTGATTGGTATACGAAGTCCATTATGAAGTGGAATCCTGGTAGTTATGTGCAGCTACAACTTGATATGGACACTTATCAGTTTGAAAGGGTTTTCATAGCATACGAGGCTTGTATTCATGGCTTTAAGTACTGCAGGCCTGTTATTTGGATTGATGGGACGCATCTTAAATCCAAATATAAGGGGACTTTGCTAACAGCTTGTGCAAAGAATGGCAATGAAGGTATGATTTCTAAGTTAATGAATTCATATAGTATTGTGTTATGAATAGTTGTTTGTTTATTGTTACTCAATAAAGAATTATTTGCCACTTGAATAGTTGCTTGTGCGAATATAGTTTGCTTTTGAAACTGTTGTAGGTACTTTTTTTAGGTTTCTGTATGCAGGCACCTGATTTAACAATGTGGTATGCAAACACCTGTTTGCATGTTTTGTATACAAACAGTTGTTTGCATCTGTGTGTTCTGCAACCATATTTGCACATATATGTCATGCAAACATGTTTTCATATTCAACCTCTGCATATATATGTCATTCAAACATGTTTGTTATGGTTTCTTAAGTTGATGAACTTATATAGTTTTGTGTAACTAGTCTTCTAGTTGCAATTTATTTATTTAACTACGTTTTTTTTTCAGGATTTTTTACTATTGCTTTAGCTGTTGTTAGTGTTGAAAACAATTCAAATTGGAATTGGTTTTTGGAGAATTTGGCTCGTGTTGTTGATAGAAGTCGTACATATACTTTCTTGTCTGACCGTCACCCGAGTATTATCAAAGGAGTTGGTGATCTTTTTCCAAATGCACACCATAGTTATTGTGTGTGGCACATTAGAAACAACTTAGTTAATGCAATTGGTTATGGTTCTCAAAGAGCAGATTACATAGAGTCTTTGTTATATCGGGCTGCTCGAGCGTTGACTAAGGATGAATTTATCATTTATTTTAAAGAGATGGAGTTAGTAGGTGGTAGACGTTTGACGGATTTCTTTAAGAATTGCCCATTTGAAAAATGGGCAAACGCTTATTTTGTCGGTAAAAGATATGGTGAGGTATGTTCATCCTTGTGCGAAAGTTATAATTCATGGATAAGGGAGGAAAGGGGCATGTCGGTAGTTCTCATGTTAGAAACCATTCGTATACGAATGATGGAAATGATGCAAACAAGACTTGAATTAGCTGAAAAATGGACTAGTTTGTTGTGTCCGGAGATAGATAAAATCATAAGACAAAGGCGTAAGTTCGGTTCTGTATGGAAAGTTGTAAAATCATCGAAATTTGTATATGAAATCTTTTCAACACCAAGTCAATTAGTTGATTTGAGTTCGTTCTATTGTTCGTGTTTGAAATGGCAAGTTGAATGCATTCCATGTGAGCATGCTATTACAGCTATCAAGTATGATGGACGACCAATGGATACATTTGTTGAACAATATTTTACGACTGAGAGCTTCAAGAAAACTTATGAACATGCCATTATACCTATTCCAAACAGTGATGAACCAAAGGTGTTTGCAGCAAATGAGACGATAATCAATCCACCATCAAATAAGAGAGCACCTGGTAGACCAAGGAGTGTGAGAATTGAGAGTGCTGGAGCAGCCAAGATTAAGAAGAAGAGAAAATGTGGACGTTGTGGCAAGTTAGCGCATCATAACAAGAGAACATGTGCAGCAATATTGAATTAAGATTAATTTTGACATTCGTTAAATGTATGCAAAGATAATTTGAATATGAAGTGTTATTCATTGTTACTCGATAAAGGATTATTTGAAATTTGAATATGAAGTTTTATTCTGGCTAAATGTATGCAAAGATAATTGCTTTAAACTGTTGCAGGTATACTTTTTTAGGTTTTGTATGCAGACAACTGATTGGAAGTGTGTTATGCAAACAACTATTTGCAGTATGATATGCAAACGTGTAGTACGCAAACATCTATTTGCATATTCAAACTTTGCAAACGTGTTTGCATATTCAACCACTGCAAACTTGGTTGCACATTACACCTCTGCAACCTTGTTTGCACATTACACCTCTGCAAACTTGTTTGCACATTACACACTATGCAAACTTGTTTGCAGTTTGTATGTTGCAAATTTGTGAACGAGTTTTTGTTTCCAACTAACTTATATGAAGCTTTCTGTCTAAAAAAATATTGATGGTTTTTTTGTTGCCCTCGAATTGTTAAATATTTTTACGGGGGTTCGGGGGCGTAGCCCCCGTTTTGTTTTAGAAAAAATTTCAGTGTGTCTGCTCTTCTTCTGTCCGAAGAAATGATTCATCGAAATAATGAGAACAATTTTTATAAAAATTATATTGATTGGAGTGAGTTGCCCAATTTTAAAAGTAAATAGTTGAATTTTTTTTTACGGGGGTTCGGGGGCGTAGCCCCCGATTTTTTTGAAATTAAATTGTCATGGAAACAAAAAGAAACAAAAAGGACAACTAAACTCTAGCAACAAAGACTAGAACCAAAACAAAGACCCTAATCACTAAAAAATTAACAACACATAAGATAACACACATAAAAAATAACTGCAGAAAAACAACCAAGTGTTTGCATTCTGTTTCAACTAGTCTGCAAACAAAAATAATGCAAACATTGTTTACTGAATACAAACACTTGGTTGCATATTTCTGCATACTTGATGAAAACAAAACATGATTATGTAAACATCCATCAGCTTTTTCATTATCAGAATTTAAGATCAAAATAAGTATCATTTTTTGTTGTCACTTGTTCTATTTCTTCACATACAAGAAGTTAAAACATCACTTAGTATTTTCATCATCACTAACTGTTCCTTCAACCCAAGGTTTGTTTGTCGAATCATCCAAAATTGCAGCTGCAACTTCAGCTCTTTTCCTTGAAGCCTTTTCTGACATTCCTTCCGGCCAGTTTGCCTTAAACAAAGGACTATCTTCATTTCTGATTACATCAGCATACAGAAGCACATACAGACCACAATCAATCCTACAATACATTATAAACTAATTAGTACTCATCATTTTATATGCCAAAACAATGAAATCAAAATAGATTTTATACTTACGAGTTTGTTTGTTTTGGGCAGTCAACTTTGGTTAGCTTTGGATTTGATTTGAGTTGTTTTTTAGTTAGTCCAGCTGCATTAATTATGTTCACCAATGAGACTGCAAACCTCTTTGCTTCCTTTGCACTTCTTATACTTATTTTTGGAGTTTTCTTCAAGGAATCATAATGAAACCAACTGTCATCAATTCTATCAAATGCAATAAGATGCCAATGGCAACCTTCGTGACTTTTTTCCTCAGCACTTGTGTTTAATGGGAATATGAACCAGTTACACTTCTTCTTATAAGCTTCTCTGAGTTTCTTTATTAGCATTGCAGACATGTTCTTTTCCGAAGCATCAAATTTCATTAAAGTCTACATGTAAATTAATGTTAATCTAATTAGATAAATAATATGAAACTTAATACAAAATATAGTTGTTTGAAAGATCTTACCCATATGGTTGAGCTAAAAACAGCCATATTCTTGTATCGTCCCACGTTGTTTTCTAGATACCAATCAATAATTTGACTATCAACAAATTCGTTCATAATCAAACCCTCGATTTGATCTCCAGTGATGATCAAGCTTTTGTTTTTATCCCAAGCAATTGAACTACAAAAAATTTCAACATAATCAACATTTTTGCAACCACACTTGTAGACACTATTTTGCAACCCTATGTTTGCAGTCATTCAGTTGCAACCAACTGTTTGCATATACAGAGTTGCAACCAATTGTTTGCAGTCATTCAGTTGCAACCAACTGTTTGCATATAAAGAGTTGCAACCAACTGTTTGCAGATAAAGAACTGCAACTAATTGTTTGCAAATAATAGTTGGTTGCAATTCACTTGTAAAACTTTTTAAAGTAGACATGTACTTACTTCCTGTTTGCCAATGCATAGAATCCTTTAATTGTTCTCAGTTCCTCTTCAGTGAATAGATTCCATATTTCAGAACTTTCCCATTTTTTGAATTCTTCACTGTTCTGACTAGGTTCAATTTCCTTGCTAGTTTCACTTCCCATCTTACTAACTTCACCTGCTTTCTTACTATCTGCACTTCCTTTCTTACTATCTTTTGTTTCCTTACCATTTTCTGTTTCCTTCTTACTCTCTTCACTTGCTTTCTTTTCTGTACTTCCCTTACTTTGAACACTAACTTTTTCAATTGATGAACCTCTTGTTTTGCTGTTCATAACTTTTAACTTCTTTGTCTTGACTTGTTTCTCTGGTGTGACAAAGTCAGAAGTTTCGCCAACCTTTCTTTTTTGATACTTAGACATATCAACCTCTTCAAAATTTGTTTTTTTAGTCATTTCAGGACTAACAGTAACATTTTTCTCACTCATCTTGATTCTATTTGTTTTTGAAGCCACTTTTTTTTCAGGGCTCTTCTTCATTTTTGAGGTGTTCTCCTCAATCTCCTCACCGAACTTATCTAATATTGCTGTTTTTAGTTCTTCATTGTCTTTCATTAGAATCATGTTTGATTCTCTTACACATTGTATTTCTTCCTTCAACTTCTCCATTTCTACATTTTTCATACTCAATTCCTTCTTCAACTTCTCGATTTCTTCATTTTCCATACTCAATTCTTTCTTTTGATCTTCACATTGAATTTCCAACTTTTTGACTTGATCTTCAAGATGTTTCAAATAAGAAACATCAATTTCATTACCCACAGTCAATATCCCACCAGAAATTAGATTTTCCTCACTTTCCGAAAGTGGCACAAAAAAATCTTCAGACAGCTGAAAGTCAAACAATGTATTTTCAAATCACAGAATGCATTCAACAGTTTTGCAAAACAATCTTTGAAAATTACAGTTCATAACCCTAGTATACAAGTTAATGATTTGCAAAAATAAAATATATTATACCTGGTTACTTGCCACGTCTTCTAGAGCTTCAAGAAAATCCAACTTCATATGGTCAAGACTCCATCTAATTATGCGAGGACATTTGTCTTTTTTATCATGTAATCTTCTATAAAGATTTGAGTGCTCACAAAACCAGAACTGCATATATTGAACCCAAACATATTAGAAGGATCAAACCATGCAAACATCCTGATGAAAACAAATAATGCAAATAACATTTGCAAAAACAGAAAATGCAAACTATGTAAACTACACAATTGAATCATGATTAAAAATTATTTTACCGGTAAAAGAAGAAGACATCCTGATGCTTTTGCTGGTATGTCGACATTTTCTTCAATCGACCTCATCATGTAATTATGAATTACAGTAGGCCATGAAATTGAGTTAATCTTCTCCATTGATCTCAACAAATTTGTGAACGACGTTTGTATAGTCGTTCCAGCTTGTGTTGCAAACAGGAAAGAAGAAGAAATATGCATTATCATTAACTTCACAAAATCTTCTGTTTTGTCATTATCCTCTACTAAAAACCTCTCGACTGTTGATTCTATGGTTGCTGTAGAAATCTTATACGACTTCCCAAAATATGTAGCAACAAATTCCTCATCTTTTTTCCCTTCGAAGGGTGAAACCAGCACACCTTCTTTTGGCATTCCAAGCAGAATTGCCACATCATCTACTTTGAATTCTAAATCTATCTCACCAAACTCAAATTTTCCTTTCTCTCTACTGTATCTTTTCACCAACTCAAAGATTATTGCTATTGGCCTTTCAAGATTTGTTGTTACTATCTCATCATTATAGAAAGCTTTGAAAATTGATCCGAATGGTGTTTCTGATAGTGCCATACAATGTTCAAGTTTCATCCTTGCACTTATTTTTTTCATGAACATCGCTGTATTCTTCATCGTACTCCTGTAGTTGTACGTTTCATATTCCTTCTTTACTTTTTTATTATCTTTTCTTATCTCCTTTGCACCTTCAGAAATCACCATGCCAGTGCTTTCAGATCTAGCACCATCAGTACTATCTGAGGGTACTAGTTGTTTTTCCCCTCTTTTTGCTTTCACCATTTTCTGCATAAATAATCAAGTGCATTTAATAGCAAACAGTTTGTTTAACTTTTGCTAATACATTTGAAAAACCTATTTGCAGAAGCACTAAACAACAAAATTGTTTTCAAAACCATTTGCAGTTTTTTATTACTGCAAATAGTGTTTGCAAATAGTGTTTGCAAATAGTGTTTGCAGTTATATTACAGCAAATAGTGTTTGCAAAATCCATTTAGAAAAGCACAAAACAGTTAAGGGTATGGAATCCCCATTTGCAGATCTTATACTGCAAATAAGGCTTGCATACCCTGCATGAACAACTTGTAAAACTCAATATATTCCCAAAATCATTATCAAAAAAGGTTTTGAAAACTCTAGTTGCAGTTGTAGATCTGCCATTCGAAAACCACGAACAAATCTAGTAGGTTTTGAAGACAAATTATTTGCAGATCTACAAACTAGGGTTTGCAAAGCCAAAGATTAACAAAAATAGTAGATTTTAACGACATATTTGGTAAATCTGATTCTACAAAACTTGTTTGCAACGCCATTAATAAACCCAAAAACAAAAAAAAATAGGGTTTACAAACCCTATTTTCGCTAGAGACAGAAAGTTTGAAAAAAAATCTAAAGAAACTTAAATATTCAGTTAAGATATGCTTACTTGTTGTTTGTGTAGTAGATTTCTGCGAAATTGAGAGATAGAAACCCTAAATCTCGTCGAAGAAGAAGAAGATGAACGGACAGTCGGGGGAAGAAAGGTAACTGTTCTCGCGCGAGGGAAATAGAAATTTGACTTTTTTTATGACTTAAAACTGTTTATATACGACAGGATACGCGCGTCATTTTTAATTTGTTAAGGGTAATCCCGAAAATTCGCAATTTCGGGATACTTCCGGGATCTTTATGACCTCTTTAATAATTTCGAAATTTTTTATGTCTTTCCAACTATTTCCAATATTTTTTTGACCTTTATAGTAATTATCTCATCCGTAATCTTCTTTTAGTGAGAGAAAGTAGAAACAAAAGAAGAAGCTTGACGAGGAAGTTTAAATTGAGGAGAAGGAAAGAAAAAGAGAGAAAAGAAAAATTTTATGTGTATAACGAGAAAAAAGATAACTTTACATAAAGCTAATTAGAAAGGAAATCAAACAGAAGCTCTGGACAATGTAGGGGATCAAGCGGGGGAATGAGTCACATATGAGGCTAAATTATTTAGAAAGACGATAAATAAAGAACAAAAGTTTCAAATGATTAGATATAAAATTATAAAATCTTATAAACCCGAGAATGGACTGCCAGGTACCCGATAAATTCAAATGATTTGACAGTTTAGAGGTATTCTAGACACTAAGATTTTAAAATTACCCGTCCAGGTTCGCCAGATAAACCTAATGAACATAAGATTCCAAAGCTGAACCTACCCAATAAACCCAATGAGGGAGTAAGTCCGCAGTTATTTGATCCAACTCCGGTTTCCACCTTACCTAAACTCCCTTCTTTGTGGCTTGGTAAACTCCCACCAAACTGTCTAACAGTTTTGATGCTTTAACAATTTTCTTTTAGGATCCCAACATATTGCATCTGGCATTAGAGAACAGCGCCCGCTATCGAATTATTACGACAAGAAGATCAAGTCGGGAAATAAATTAGTTATGCAAGAAAAAGGAAAACTTTAAGTTAATCTGGTCTAGAGTTGTTTGAAAATGGGGAAGAGAGTTTTCTCGCTCTAAGAAAAAAGTGAGCACCAAAAATCTGATTCAGGTTCATGATAATCATTCTCTTGAACTTTGAATGTAAATTCTTTGGTCACTAAGTAAATGAGTAGTAATTAAGATCTTGTTGCAGGGCTGTGATAGATGGGACACGCCGTCCAATATTGTCAAATACTCTTTTGTTCGAGTGAGTGACATTTTTACTAAGAAGTTTGGGTTTTTTTTGGGTAGGAACATTGTGAGATGATATTTTCATCATTCTCTTCCAAAAAGTACTAATAAAATTAGAGCATTCAAAAAGCATCATCGAAGTAGCGAGAAATTTGAAAGACTTCGCCTAATTATACCTTGAAACAAATTATTATTGTTTCTTGGAGTGCCTTCTCAATGTGGGATTATTCTCACACACCCCCTCACCTGTAGCATTCTTTGAGCCTAATGATACCATGTTAAATCAATTGATGATGAGTGGAGAGGATTTAAGGTATTTTATTCTTGGTTGTTGGAGTGCCAATTCCTTATGTGGGACCAGTCTCGCAAGATCCGACACTAATTTATCTAGACTGGAAAAAATAGATTTAAGGTATGCACTGTTCCAGCTGTGGTTAACAAAGACTCGATCAAGTCTCTCTTGTGTTAAACACGTGTAAGGCCTTCCATTATAACCTAAAGTCTAGGAGACCGATACTATCAATATGTCTAAGAATCTTGGCCACTAGTGGAATATTACGGCGGAATTCCAAATGATCTAAAAATCTGACAAACACAACCACACGTATCACATAAATCCTTGTTTAAAGAGAGAAGTATAACTTCGTTCTCTCTTTAAATCTTGCGCGCTCACCGAAGTCATACTTCTCTCTTTAAATCTTGTATGTTCACCGCAGTCGGTCGGATTCTGCAGAGAGTCGGCAAAATATCATCCCTCATTTTGAAGAGCCGAATCGTTAGGGAAGAATAAAAGTCCTAAATGAATCATATCAACCGTTGATACTTAAGGATGGTGGACCTACCAACAATTTTATCATGAAGAGAAAAATATATAAATTTGAACATTCAAATGGATGACAAAAGGAAAAGTTTGGGACCAGTAAATTCAATGAACAAAGACAAAAGAAAAAGGAAATGGTACAAAAAGTTGATCCAGACGGCACGTTTTAATCAGAACCAGAACAAATACGTGGTTGATATTCAATCAACTCAGAATCATTTATTATCATCTCTTCACAAAAAGAACAGAATCATCTTTTTTCACATTTTGTATATAAATCACATCCAATCTATACTTTCAACTAAACCCATTTTGTGTTCTGTTTTTTCAAATCCTTCCAAGCAAAAAAAAAAAAAAAAATCTGATCTTTAATGGCGGATTTAACTTTCATAGTGGGTATCTTGGGTAAGTCTAGAAAAAAATAAATAAAACTACCCTTTCTCTTAAATTATACTTATTTTCATAATTAAAGTATATGATAATTTTTTAATTCTTTCTTGTAAATTTTTGCAGGTAATATAATTTCAATACTGGTTTTCCTCTCCCCCATGTAAGTAATTCATGAAATATATATAATATAGAGAGTGTAAGTATATATAATATATGAAATATGAATGTGACTTTGGGTTTGTTTGATTAATGAAAAAAACAGAGGGACATTCAAGAGAATAGTGAAGAAGAAATCAATAGAAAATTTTAAAGGAATTCCATATATTTCAACATTGTTGAGTACATCTTTATGGAGTTTTTATGGAATACTAAAGCCTGGTGGTTTACTTGTTTTGACTGTTAATGGAGCTGGTGCTGTTTTACAAGCTACTTATGTTACTTTGTTTATCATATATGCACCTAAAGACTCCAAGGTTCTTCACTTTCTCTCTCCAATATTATTTTTCTTTCTTCAGCCGTGATGCTATGCCCGGGCGGGTGACGTGGCCGGTCAAGATCTAGATAGAGTTCTCTCACTAGAACTTGTCCGGCCACATCATTTGATCGGGATTCAGCCGGGAGACTGGCCAGAGACATACTGTCATATTCTTCTTTCTTTCTCACTCTCAACTAGCTATATTAATCATTATACTAGTATAGGGATTGGATAAGGTTTAATATAAATATGTGTTTTTGTGGGTAGGTGAAGCATTTGAAGTTGGTTGGATTATTGAACATTGGGTTTCTAGGGTTGGTGATAGCAATTACACTACTTGCTACTCATGGAAGTACCAGACTTACTATAGTAGGATTCTTATGTGCAGGATTGACTTTAGGCATGTATGCTTCACCATTAGCATCCATGGTAAATTCTCAATCAACTTTATTTATCTACTTGATAAGTTTAATCTTAATTAAAAATCGCGAACCTCATTATATTTCTACTACTCAGAATTTTTTTAACTAATTAAGATAAAATGCTACAACGGCTTAGAATCCTATTCAAAATTTGATGGCAAATTCGTGTCACTAAGATTTTTTTGAAAATTTACTAATTGTAATATGTCTCATGAGGATGCCATGTAAATCATGTAAGAGGTACTTTGAGTGAAATCTATCTCGAGGAAATTAGAATATAATAAACTCTGAAATGACCTAATCTTTAACAATTATTGACATTATTGCCGTTTTTGCCAAACAAAGTCGAACTCCAATCTTTATGAGTACTAACCAGTTTACAATTGCATCTATATAGCCTGGACTACAAGTGCTCTCCAAGCAATGACCGGAATTAGGTTTTTGGACATAAAAATTCCACAGACCTGTAAAATGTGGGCCAAACCCTTGGCGATGCAGTAATACATCTAAGAAATTATTCCATCTAACACACTCCCTCTAGATCCAGGAATAGCGACGGGAACTAAATGCCCGGTCCAAGCCAAAGAACTTATTCGGAGGAGTCCTGACAAATAATGATTGAGACGAGATTCAACATTTTTGAACCACGAAACGCTTGGTTTCCATTTCGGTTATTGCCTGATATTACGTTCCCCCACCCGTAAAGACAAGTCCTTAGCTTTAATATCATCTGTAACGACCAGAGCCCTAGCAATAATTACCGATATTGTCTTTGTTTTTGTCATCAAATCTAATAGGTACAACGTTTATTTCTTGTGAAGACACCACGAGCCTACACAAAAGGCTTTGAGCTCGCAAACATGGCCCAGTATGTTGACACGCCCCCTTTAATGTTTCTTTTCGAGTCAGGATAAGACTATAAGAGTACTTGTAAAAGGAATAGTATCATTTTATTTTGTCATATTGATAAAAAAAAGTGTTTGAATATTTTGGTGGTAAATGATGAAAACAGAGAATGGTGATAAAGACTAAGAGCGTGGAGTTCATGCCTTTTTCCTTGTCGTTTTTCCTATTCCTCAACGGTTGCGTTTGGTCTGTTTATTCACTTCTCGACAAAGACTTGTTCATTGGAGTAAGTTTACTAACTAATCCTCTTTCGCTTATTTTTCTTCCTTTTACTTCATCTCTTGAAAAGAGAAGGAAAAATATTTTGCTTTTTAAAAGCGTAGTGGCTGCTTTTTTTCCAAAGAGATGAAATATTATATACTAGACATCTAACCATCGGTTTTAGAGTGGCTTGTGGACTCGTTCGGTTGTAGAATAGTTTTGAGCTTGAAATATATGCAAAATACACGGGAATCTCAAATATATGGAGACTTTAGGAGTTTTTTTTTGGTGAAGTAGATGCATGTTAGAAGTTTATTTGGGGGTTTGGCAAGAGCAAAATTGAGGGTGTCTTGAGGATTTTCTTACCACTTAAACTTAGCATATCCGATTAATTGGGCTCATGATGGAAAATATGGCAGCCCAAATTAATCATGACAAGCCCAAAATTTTTATTGTAAAGACTCAGAGTGTAGAATCTTAAATCTCAACCCAAGAGAAGCCTTGCATTGTCGTTGTAAAGAATGTGATTGGTGTTGGTGTTGGAGAGTTTTGAGTGTCTCAAACAAATTTAGTGTTTTGTCGAGTCCCCACTGACGCCTTTTAAAACAATGGAAAATTATTACTATTTGGGTTCAAAAATTAATCATAATAAGTTAATAACCAACAAAGGCTAGATCTTTTTTTATTAGATAGAAGTGACAAAAGTATTATCTGTAATAATAAGTAAAGTTTAAAATAATATTGATAATTATTATTCAGGTCATTTTCGTTTTTATTTCTATTCTCAAAATATATTTACTTACTAAAACTCAGTCTCTCTCTAAAATATATAGAAACCTGTCATGGACATGACCGAGTCCGTTAGAGTCCATGGACACCCAAAATCTGACGGTGGTCCAATCGACTGGCCCAATGATATAAACGGTTCGGACTTAGATTTTCAAGTGCTACCCGACATCCCTCCAAATCTGATATGTTATTTCTTGCTCGATACCATCTACTTATTAATGACCGTCCATTCAAAAATAAAGAGAGAATCAAAGTGGTTTACTCCCACATCGTAAAGAGAAAACACCTGTTCGTATGAACTTCATTTATAATGGTCGAGCTTCTAAAAATTTAGTCAGGCTCAAATGACCTACTGGGCCTTGACATTGATGCGTTCATGTTGCTGATAAGAACCTTCAAGTTCTTCTCTAGGCCAGCCAAAGATAAACGTAATACTAATATAAAACTTCATTAATAACTTCAATATTCATTCATATCCATATTCATATATAACTATTATGAACTCAGCCATATATATAGACTACAACTAGACAAATTAGACTCTAACTAGGACTCAATATTTAGAAATATAGAAACTCCTAAATTACTTGGAAACTTTAAAATATAGAAACTCCTAAATTACTTAGAAACTCTAAAATATGGAAACTCCTCGTATTAGATAACTATAGAATATCTTCTAAAATATAGAAACTCCTAATATTAAATAGCTATAGAATATCTTCTAAAATATATCCTAATATTAAATATAGAGAATATCTTTCTCTATCAGTTGCATAAGAAGGTTTCGTCGCTCTCTCGAGTAGCGTGTAAAGGTGCACCCCTTTTTCCGATTTATCTCCTTTCTACCTTGTCAACAGGCATTTCGATTCAAAATATGTTAGACCTTTAGGAGATTGACTTCTCATTAGTATTTAGGGTAAATAATATAGACTAATAGTATTCAACTTTGATCCGATATTTTTTATATAGCTTTATTTTCTTTCTAGCTAGACTAGTGTTAATTCAAGATGAAGAACGTCTTAATTGAGCTCCACATATAGCTAACAAATGATGATGAATGCAGGTGCCTAACGCGATTGGTTTCGTGTTGGGATCAGCCCAGCTAATAGTGTATGCCATCTACAAAAACAAGTCAAAGCTAGAAAAACCAACAGAAAATGAAGACGAAGATGAAGAGAAAATCGAAGAAGGATCCGCTCATTTAGTAAAAGGAACAATAGAAATGGGTACATACAAAGATAGTCAAGAAAGGAACCTTGCCAAAGGTTGGAGCCTTCCTAAACCAACTCATTCTAGGCAACATAGTTTCCAAAAGATTGTCAAGACTAATTCATTGGATATCACTACATGGTCCATCGAAGACGAAGATGATGTGAAAAACCCTAATGATCGTCACCACAACTGATAAGTATCTTAAGGTCGATCTTCAGGAGCTATAAATAATTATTGTTACATAGATATGAACTCGATACGCATTTACGTTTGCGTAATCGTAGTTTTCTTTTGGAAGAAACAAAGTGATGTTTGAATGGGTACTAATGATACGATAATGTATTACTTTTCCCCGTCTAGAAAGGATGAATTTGACATACCTCCCAAATTATTGTACATGTTACTCACTCGAATTGATACGTCCAGAGTGTAGTTGGTTCTTGGTCGATTCCCTTACTAAAACACGGCTTTTAATATAAGATAACTCGAAACGAAGATTGACAAGATAAAACGCAACTTTCAATATAAGAAAACTTGAAAGGAAGATTAATAAAATGATTGTATACCTCTTTAATGGGTGAATCTTCTCTCTCCATTGTTTTCAGGAACAAACTATATAAGATTTTGAACTTTATCCTTTTCCCATGGTTTCCACCAACAAAATACCAATGTGAAGCTTTAACAACTAGATGATGATGTTAAAGATGTCACATGATGTAATTTGGTTAGCATATATATATATTTGACTTGATCAGAGTAAATATCACTTCATTGATTGAAAACCAAATACATAATAACTCCCCCACAAACACATAATCGAAATACAGAAAAATAAGTAAAATAACGATAATTCAAATTCCCTCCAAAATATTGGTAAAATTTGAAATTCAAAATTTTAATTTTTAGAGCCCATAATTTCATGGATTACAAAATCGAAACACAAATCCCACACATGTACACCACATGCACATATTTTGGATTTGTGAGCCTCTGTTGGGAGTCTGACGTTGGAATTGAGACAAAGCCCCGGGGATCCCAAAATTTAGGGGCTCCCAAAATTGGGAGCCCGAGCCCCAAATTGGTTTTGCCCTTAGGTTGAGTTGAAATTTTGCTGAGGTATTCTTGTCTCACTTATCTAGGTTTTGGACGGTGTGATTGGTATTTGGTAACCGCAATCCTAGTGAATTTAAGATAGTCTTGGACTGCATATTTATGGGCTTGTATTACTCTTTCTTCTGAGGTTTTCTTTGTTTTAAAGATTGATACTTTGTGGTCTGAGTCTCCAGAGTTGTTCTACAGGACCGAGGAGAACATAAATAAGACAACGAATTTTAACGTGGAAAACCTCCTCAATATACCAAGTAAAAAACCACTGGAACGTAGTCCACTCGGAATCTACTACATCAAGTAATTGAGTTACAAAATACGTCCTCTTTGTTCCTATAGAACAACTCTAGAGACATAGACTCCAAAGAATCAATCTCCAAAACAAAGGAAATTTCACAAGAAAGAGTAATACAAGCCCAGAAATATGCAGTCCAAAACGGCCTAAATTCACTAGGATTTCGACCCCCAAATACCAATTCTGCCGTCCAAAACCTAGATAAGTGAATCAGGAATACCTCTGCAAAATTTCATCTCAAAGCGAGAAGAACTCACCGTTGGATTTCCCAAACACCGAAGACAATACGTGCTTAAAAAAGATAAAACCAGCTTTGCAGCAGACCTCTTTCTATTTTCTCCTCTTGTTGTCTCTTCTCCCCCTAAAATTAGAAAATAGCTAGAGATCTGTTGCAAGGCTGATTCCAGTTTCTTTTAGCACTTACTGTCTTCGGTGATTGGGAAATCCAACGGTGAGTCCTTCTCTATTTGAGCTGAAATTTTGAAGAGGAATTCCTGACTCACTTATCTAGGTTTTGGATGACTGGATTAGTATTTGATGGTCCTATCCTTGTGAATTTAGGATGAAAAATCTGAAATTTTATGCAATATTTTTGACAAAAGAACATCTAAAACATCAATCGGACCCAAACTATACCTAGAATACTAATAGTTGTTAAGTCAAAAGAGCATGTGCGCAAAAAGAAACCTACAAAATTTAAGCCAAGGGTATTCAAAAATAAATTAACGAACTTTATGAATTATTTCAACTGATCAATAATATCCACTAATTTCTAAATGCATAAAATATAAAAACGACAAACAATCTACGAAGATGCAAAAAGATAAACTCGAAGCTAAAATCAACATTAGGTAGTTTCAACCCACAAATAGGTGGTATGAGAACACACTTGGTTGTATTTTAATGCTACTGTATACCCAGTGGCGAAGCCAGGACTTATAGTATGTGGGGGCACATTTAGTACCCATAAAAAATAAATAAATTACAAGATAAAAATCATATACATTGATTTAAGTAATATCATTTATACTCTCTCTCATGCACGACTGTAGTTGTACACCCTCATTGGCAAGACGCTACCGATGGTTATAAAGTAGCGTTTTATTGACAGGTAAACACATAAATCTATAGGTAGTCAAAACGATGTCCCAAATTGAAATTTCAATGAGTTTTAATTGATTTGCTCTTTACAATCCGTTAAGACGCTATTGGTTGCATCAGTAAGCGTCTCACAGTCGTATAAACACATCCACTGGTTTCGATTGAGATTTCGATGTGTACTTCACTAACAAACCTTTTCATATCCAGTAAGACACTACTGATGGTTACCCACAACCTCTTAATGGTGGTAGCGAAGCGTACCTGATCCAAAAGTCACAACCACAACCCTGTCGTTGACTAAAACCGTACCATTGAGAGAGAGGGAGAGATATATGAGACCTTATCATTGTCCGCTACCATTAATTGATAGGGTGAGGAAGAGGAAGTTCAAGAGAAAGAAGAAAGAGAACAACAAAGAGAATGTGTTGGTGTTTCATTGAGAGAGAGAGAGAGGGGGAAAGATACAAACATAAATGGACGTAGACAAAATGTTAGAGATAACTTATGGTGATCGTCGATGTCACTTCATTGGGGAAAATGAAGAAAAAGTTGGTGTGTGCAGCTAACACTTGATTTTTGTCTTAGTTAATCTATCAATATAAAAATAATGTATGCCAATATAGAAAATATGATTAATCACTTTACACTTGAGTTTTCATGTAATAAATTATAGTTGGTGGGCATAAATCATATTTCTTTGAAATTAATAACTCAATTTGAAAATTTAAAATCTAACTTAGGAATAAAAGGGAAACAAAGTGGGTGAGTGGGGGCATGTGCCACCACAAGCCCCTTACTGCCATCGCCCCTGTGTATACCACCAAGTCTAGTATTCGATTTCAATAATGGAGTAAAGAGGTTCCTGCCATTCACTTAGGATTTCATCTTCTTTTTTTGCTTTTTAATATTATTGGTATTGTAAGTGAATTGTTGAACATGATAATCTCAACAAAGGTTTGCTACCTCTTTCTATTGTAAGTTTGTAACTTATTGCACTATCCTACTCCAAATCTTGCCATTGCAAAATAACAAATAAAACCTTATCTATTACAATTATACAATTTCCATAATAATTTATGAATGCTACTGTGTTTTCGTTGTAATCAATCTTTAAACACAATGCAGAAAAATATTATGAAATGAACTTAATATTATTAATACTAAGGATACAAAGAAGGCCATTACTTAATCTTGGCGAGAGTAGAATCTTTGGAGAAATTAAGGAACAATGACCTTTAATTTGTCTATGATGGCTTTAAGATAAATGGAGTAACAATTGGATTCAAGGTAGAGTTCGAGGTATTAAGTGCTCCGTGTGAGCACTGGTACCTTATGTGATTAGTGAAAATAAAATTGCAAATACTTACCATAACTTTTTCCTTCCATAGCACAACTCATGATTGCGGTATAGATATCTTCCATCTATTGGCGGGTCACCCAACACTAAATATAAATAATGTGTATCATGGTATTTTCTAGGATGGATAGAACTAAATTCAATACACTCCTAATAAAAAAACAGATTCATTATAAATAGGTTCAATGATGTCTTTCTACCAAAATGTATTTAAGAGTAGGCCAACTTGCCTTTTCATATATAGGACTAAAGAATTAAACACTAGTATTTTCATCTTCTATAAAAGATCAAATGAACTTCTTGCATTCACCATTAACAATAGTGATGAAGTTCCATTTTAATTATTGGGTGAATTTTTATTAGTTTTTTTTTTTTTGAAAATGTTCAGCGTGTCTCGAACCCTTGACCTCTAAGGTGGAAGACTATATCTCTTACCACTCCAACCAAGGGTTGTTGACCGAATTTTTATTAATTAATGTCTTGTAATAGCCATTGTATTTTCTCCATATAGAAAGTTGTGAGATCAAATCATTAATGTTACATATAGGTATTATTGATTGTTGTTCAGTAATAGTTTAATAACATTTACAGTAAAAATAACAAAACACTAAAGGTACTATTTTAATATGGAGTGAAATTATTCCAGCTCACCATTAATTATTATTTATCTTGGTTTGAAGTTTGTAGAAATAGGGCACCTCATAAAATTTGAGACAAGATGGTGTTACCAAGACTTAACTAAATTAGTTGTCCCATCTTTGACAAAATAATTATTTTCTGAATATATCATATATTGGGAATTTTTTTTATTTTTCTGGCAAAAACAATCAATAGTAATAAGACATGTCTAGCTTATGATACATCAATCTTGGGTTAATTCGTAGTGTTTGCAAGGCCCATGTTAAAATCTTGCCTTTAAACACTGTTGTGAAACATGCACATTCTCAAATATTGATTTAATCTTATTGCTTCGCACATAAATATAGTTATTATAACTATTACAGTAAATGTCAGATTTCCTATCCAGCCACCTCTCGCGACGGATTACTATCAATTAGCCCAAGATTGATGTACCAAAACCTAGATATGTCTTAATACTATTGATTATCTTTGACAAAAAGGGATGAGCGGATTTATCTATATATAGTCTATTAAAAGAAATAACTATTTTTTCAAAGATTTAATTTGGTCAATTTTGGTAAGACGATATTGTTTCAATTTTTACGAGGTGTCAAATCTCTACAAATTTATACTAAAATAAACAATAATTAATCATGAGACAAAATTGTTTCACGCCCTATCAAATAGTATCATCTTAGTGTTGATTATTTATACAATAAACTTTGTTAATTTATCATTGAACAACAATCAATGTTACCATTGTTAAAATCATCATAAAGTACTACGTAGATTTCATTTTGAATCATTGATCAAAAAATTTTTAATGGTTTGACTGCACAACTTTCTTCATGGAGAAAATGTACGGTACTGTACTAAATCTAGAAGACACACTATGAATAACTACAAACAAGAAGAAAACTTTTCTGCCACACAAGTTCATACTCAGCTGTTTAGGTTTCTAGACTTGCCTATTAAAAAAGCTAGTTGACACAGTTAGCTGAGTGATAGTATTGTGGATGGAAATGGAAACATGTAGGTCGAATGGTTTAGCCAAATATATAAATTCAGAGAATGACATCATTGAACTGATTGATAAATAATCTGTTTCGTGTTTAGAGTCTATTGAATCTAATAGTGTCCAACCTACGAAATACAATGATACAACTTACTTAGTATTGGGTGATCAACCGATAAACCAAAGATATTTCCTACCACAATCAAGAATACATGCATAATGCCACAAGAAGTTATGACAACTATTTGCAGTTTTATTTTCACTTATCCCCTCACAAAAGGTATTAGTGCTCAAAAGCACTTATTCATTCGAACTCTAACTTGAACTCAAATGCTAGTCCATTCATCTTGGAGCCAACATTGAAAGATCAAAGGTCGTTGTTCCTTACTTTCTCTAAAGACTCTCTTCTACGCCAGATTAAATATTTCTTCACTCTGTAAGTGTTATCAATCTTAAGTTTCACTCTTCAAAAGTAGTATAATATATTAATCGCTAACGATATTTTTATAGAATCTGATAAAAATAAATTGATTCAACAAAAATTTAGTAGCATATATAAACTATTATGGAAATGGTATCCTTTTACAGTGATATGATTTATTGTTTTGTGATGGTAGGAACTGAGGTCAATAAATGGAGGAAGTGACAATAGAGAGAGACATCATACCTTGATTCGGGTGGATTGTGTTCAACGATTTGTCTACAAGACCGATAATATTACACGGCAAAAAAAGGTAAAATTCCAAGTACGTCAAAGACACATTTTTTCTCCAAAAATAAAAAGAAATCTTAAACCGTTTTTTTTCCATAAAATTTGTCATTTTTCTCAAAATACCTTTAGTAACAAATAAAAATACGTCAGCGATACTAAAAATTTTCATTTACGGACATTAAACTATTTGGTAAAAGGTCGAGTTTTCTAGTTATATTCATAAAATATTTTACTGAGTCCAAGATAAAGAATAGGGGAATTTGGCCAAAACTCCCTAAGAAATTATGATTTTGGTTAAAAAGGATTCATCAAAGTTTTTTAGGCTTCACCTCCCTGATGGCAATTATGTAATTTTCAATTTCAGTAAAAAGACCAACCTAACCCTAGTCTAAGAAAATACCTTGCACTGCCTTGCAAAGCCTTGCAGAGCCTTGCAAACACCTTGCAGAGCCTTGCAAACACCTTGCATGGTTTTTGCAAACACCTTGGATAGCCTTGCAAACAAATTGCAGAGCCTTCCAAACACCTTGCAGAGCCTTGCAAAAACTTTGCAGAGCCTTGCGAACACCTTGCATGACTTTTGCAAATACCTTGCACAACCTTGTGAACACCTTGCAGAGCCTTGCAAAGCCTTGCAAACACCTTGCAGAGCCTTGCAAAGCCTTGCAAACACCTTGCAAAGCCTTGCAAACACCTTGCAAACACCTTGCAATGTCATGCAAATGGTTTGCAAATTAGTTTTGAATTGATTTAACATAAAATTTGTTACAAACTATTATATTTTGTCTAATAAAATGTTGTATCGAAAAACTAGCTAAAACCCCTACAAATTCATAATAGTCATTTTATAAGCTCTAGCACCATCATTTTACTTTTCTTCGAAAAACTTCCAAAGCTTTCATGAAATTCTAAATTTGAACATAAATACCAATCATGATTGTCCAAGAAAAAAATATTTCTCTTAAGCCTTTCATCTAACAACTTTATAGATATTTCAACCAACCTACGTCTTGTATAACCAACTAACGTTGCATTCCAAGCAACAACATCTCTTTCAAGCATTTTATCAAACACATTGCTTGCATCAACTATACTTTCACAACTTCCATATAAATCCAACAAATAAGTTTGAACATAAACATCAAAACTAACAAATTGTCATCCATCGTTCATAACTCAATGAAAATAAAGCAATGAAGAAGTTGGATTATACCTTGAAACACTATCAAATTCTCCTTCCATTGAAAGTATATAAAACTTTCTCTCTCTAGAATTTAGAACCAAAAACTAAATCAAATCCCTTAAAAGCCTCTTCAAACAACAAGCAAATAGATTAAATCACCAAAACCTAAAAACATTAACCTATCTTATAGCCAAATCGATTCAAACCCCAGAAATTTTAATCGGCGTCGACAATCCAACTCGGTTCGTTCATGAGAAAAACTAAAGTTCCTGATTTATTAGTTAGATTATTACTAGGTATTTCTAATTGAATGAAGGGTATTTTTGACTCTTAAAAAGTTGGTGCCTTTAAAAATGTCCTTCAAGTCTATTTTTATAACTTACTTGGGGCCTAGTTAGTTAAAAAGATGGGTTGTCTTTTTAACAAAAAAATACAAGAAATTGGGCCTCCTACCCAATTTCCTGTAAAGAATACCAATAATCCTTCTAATTCCTTGGGTAGGCATTTCTTTGGTTTTCAACTTGCAACAATGGCTTGATTGAGAATTTAGGGTCTGTGAGAAAAAATTCAGAATAAACTTCAACCCCGGGACTCGGAGAAGCCTTCCAAAGATGAATCAAACAAACATATCTTTCCCTTTCTTTTTGAGACCAATTGAATGAGGCATTGTGGGTGTTGGGCCTTTAAGATTCTCAAGAAGCAAGACAGGGCTCAAACCTTATATCAAAGAATTATTTATGTACTATTAAGGCACGCTTCGGCCCCGAACACCCCAACTTAAGGTTCGTTAGACTAATTTCTTAGTCTTTTATCTTAAATGAATCTAAGATGTGTATTTTTTTTTTTGCTCCCAAACACGACAAAAATTAAACACCAATTATTGAAATTCATAACTAATCTTTTAACATATAAACAATGAGTTAAGAAAATAAACAAAAATTGACAAAAGGGTGTATTGAACTCATGAGCTCATGTTTGAGGTACAAGATGCTTACGAACTAAATTACAATTCTTACTATGAACGTTTAGTCTGTAAAAGTTATTAGATTCAATTTAAAAATTTGTACGGCTTTTAAATATTCTATGTTGTACATTTTATACTTTTTTTGTCCTTATCTCGCTACATGAAGGGGACTCAAATATCACATAGCATCTTACATGTCACTTTCTAGAGAAAACTAAAAAACGAATAAATGGTTTTCAGGATTATTAAAGAGAGAAACTTTTGTGGTTATAATGACAGTGAGGAAGACACCATGTTCAATTGATGTTACTTGATAAACATTTGTGAATTAGAAAACGTATTTAAACAAATAAAACAAGGGATGATACTTACAGTGCAAAGAAAACCTTTATTTCAGTTCGTTCTAGATGAAAACCTTTAGAAAGAGCATCAACCTTAGACTTCAATTCGTAAGGGCGAGTGTCCCTTGAACTTGATGCCGAGACTTGAGATGTTTCCTCCTTGTTTTATAGTGAGTTACGGAGTATCTTTTGGATCTTGCACCGATTAACAATCAATATCTTTGAGATATTGCCCTTAAAGTCTTATTCATGCTCAAATCTTTTAGATATACGATTTTATTTTGTTTGTATAAATTATGAAAGAGATAGTTATTGAGAGAGAATTACAATTCTAAAGAAAATCAACACAAGTCAAAAGGTCTCAAGCATGGGAGATTTCGTATCAACAATCAAAGAGGAAACATCATTATAAAACAACAATGTGACATCACAAAATTTCTATACCTAATCATTCATTGGAATCAATCATCATTACATTCATCTTAGTCTAGAACACAAAATAATTTTCCCATCATTTTAAGGAGATCCACTTAATCAAATATAAGAAAATCAACTCAATTAGTGGGCGGAGTGGCTGTTTTATGGAATGTCCTAAAAGATTTGGATCCCCTAACAAATTATGAATTGTTGATGGCATATACAATTATGTTCTTAACACGACTGACTATGCTAACTATTTTTACTGAAATTCTCGTACTTTTATGTTACAGACATGATTCAACTTAGCAAGGGTAATATGCATAGCATTTTAATTTTTACTGAAGACAAATAAAAAAAATGCATTAGTGTAATTGTTTTGGTCGAAAACAAAACGAAAAATGCAGAAACCGTTTCTTTCTTTCCAAGGCAAATTGAAAAATGTTTTAGCCGAAATGATAATGCTAGACAATGTGTTTGTCAAATGTTAAAACAACTGACTATGCTAACAGTTTTTACTGGCTTATTTTTATGTTGCAATCGACATGATCCAGTTGCTTAACAAGAGTAACATGCATAGCATTTTAATTTTTTGCAAAAGACAAACAAAAAAATTAGTTCGTCTAAATGTTTTTGTCAAAAGAAATATGAAAATGCTGAAACTATTTCTTTCTTCACAAGGAAAATCGAAAAACGTCAGTGTTAGTCAATGTGTTTGTCAAATGGAAAAGAGAAATACAAAATAATATTTGAGCAAAACCGAAAATTTATAAAATTATTGAGAGCAAACAAAGATTTGTTCAAAAAATTTCAAAAATGTTTTTCACATTGATTTGGACAGAAATTGTAGTAAGGACGAATTCGATCGAAAATTTTTCATTTCGGAGAAAAAAAATTGTACTTAAACATAATTAACCTATTTTCAAGCATTACCCAAGATTAGGCTCGATTTACCATCCCCCCCCTCCAAATTTTGTACTTTCAAATTACGGATCGTAAATATAAAGGGTGTCCAAGTATTTTTGCAATAGAAAGAGAGGTGGTGCAGCGGTAGGATTAGGGTTTCCAGTAACAGTAGTCTTGTTTGGGAAATTATCAATGTAAAGGTTGTCCACGTATTTTTGGAATTTGAAAGAGAGGCGGCGATGCAGTAGGATTAGAGTTTTTAGTAAGCTATATAAACTGGAATCCTAGAAATATTTATGTAATTTCACTCATAGTGAATATCATGGTGGCATTTTTCGCCGTAAAGTAGGTCTAAGAAAACGAACCACGTAAATCTCTTGTGTGCTTTTTTACTTCCTTTACTGCTTTTATTGGTTGGGTTGTTGTTCTTCGTCATAACAAACTAGTATAACGGCTATAGATTATAAGGTTTTAGAATGGCTTAATATGAGATAGAAAAGTCTGAGGGAAGTAATGATTTCGACATGTGGAAAATCAAGATGCGACTTGCGTTTGAGTAATGAGGTTTTGCGGGAAGTCGGGATTGAAAGAAGAAACTATTTAGTTCGCAAATGGAAGAATTATATTCCTTGAAATACCATATAGATGAAATTAACTAAGTACTCTTAGATTTGACAAATATTGATTCTTTTATGTCTGGAAAAACTAATACAACCGTGGAGGATGTTAAAGCAGCATTGGACTCGAAAGAGTTCAGACGGAGATTAATAGAAAGTAGCATCATCGGGAGATGAATTGGTTGTAAGGGGAACATCGTAGCAACAAGGTGACGATGAAAAAAACGACCTACGTCTAAATTCAAATCTAGGAAGTATATGTCTTATAAAGAGGGACACTTCAAGAGGGATTGTCTAGAACTCAAAATTAAAGGAAAGAACCCAAGGAAGACAACAGTTATTTTTTTGAGTAAAACCAGAATTACATTCATAAGTATAAATCAATCCACAACATTACATGGTTTGAAAATTTTAATTTCTTTGAGAACTACATGAGAGTTAAATAAGTAAAGTTCTACACAGGACTTTCGAACGTAAAGTGCGTCATGAAGGGTAAAGGAATAAAAGACTAAATGAAAAGATCATCAAGATCGAGAATGAAAATACCCTTAAGGTCATAAAATTTATTGTACTAGAACATAAATTGCCTCCAACAAGAGAACCACTGCCGCCATCACCGAAAAATCACCGCCACCACTGAAAGACCGCCACCACTACGAAGAAACCACCGTCACTACCAGGAAACCACCATGACCAGACCACAAAACCACCACCATCTCAGACCACAAAACAAACCACCACCATCCCCATCGAAAAACCACTAGAAAACCACCAAACCACAAAAACAGACAACCACCATCACTTTCGTTCAAACCACCGCCACCACCATACACAACAAATCAAACCACCACCATCACTTTCGTTCAAACCACCACCACCACCATACACAACAAATCAGACCACCATCACTATCGTTCAGACCACCATCACTATTGTTCAGACCACCGCCACCACCATATACCAAAAATCAAACCACCACCATACACCGCGACCACCACCACAACAAGAACACAACGACTACCATAACAACAAGGACCACGACTACCACCACAACATAAACTTGATCTGTGAAACACGGAAAACTTTTTACGGAGGGAAAACAAACTTTTATTAGAAAGGAAAAAAGGGTTTCGACAAAGGGAGGACCCTTGCCGGAGAAAAAACGAAGATCTCTGGAAGTTTTCTCTAAAAAACGGGTTATAGAGAGAGTTTTGGTCAAGTTGGCGCTTTTTGGAGACAACAGTTATTGAAGAATAAGAAAGTAATGATGCTACTATTCTTACAATCATTAACCACTATGATGATGCTACAATTTTGGCTATCAATGTTTGTTTCTTAGAAGATAGGTGAATTTTGGATACTAGTTGTACATTCCATGTATGTCCTCATATGAAATGGTTTTCTAATTACAAGCTTACTAATGGAGGTAAGGTTTTAATGGAAAACAATCTTAATTGTAAGGTTGTAAGAATATGTACGATTCAGACTAAGGTCCACGATGTTTGTTGTGAAGACCATAACAGATATCAGACATGTTCCAGATTTGAAGATGAATCTATATCCCTGACATGTTCCAGATTTGAAGATGAATCTATATCCCTGACTTTTGATATCAGACCAAGGTCCACGATGTTTGTTGTGAATGATAATGGTTATGAGTTTAATGTGAAGTTGGTGTCCTCATATGGAACGGTTTTTTAATTACAAGTTTATTAATGGAGGTTATCACATTTTTGATGTATCAATGTTATTGTAATGACTAACGATAGTCAATTTCTATGAAAAAACAAGTACATAATAATGCTTGACTTTTAGGATATATTAGTCATCCAGCAACCTATAGACCCTAATAGGAAAAAAACCCACTCAAAAATAATAATGTCAAAAAGATCCATTTTTTCACTTTTCAAAATGTTCACAACATATGTAATTATGTTGTTAACAAGACAACATATTTTTTTCATAATTCCATTTTTACCCTTATATGTTGACAACCTATATCATTGTGTTGTTATAAAATGTTGACAATATCTATAATAATGTCCCGACTTATTATAAAATGTTGGCGTCATGTATAATTATGTTCTTAACAACATATATAATGTATTAGTCAAACTATTATTTGTTCGTTAACGGTTTTGTTAAATACAAAGGATAATATGTATAACATTTTAATTTTTGTAAAGGACAAATAAAAAAATGCTTTAGTCTTTATATTTATGTCGAAAGCAAAACAAAAAATGCGGAAACCATTTATTTTTTCACAAGACAAATCGAAAAATGTTGTAGCCAAAATGTTTGTGTTAGTTTGTCTATGTAAAATGCAAAAGAAAAAAATGCGAAATATTTTGGCAAAGCAATGTCTAAGCAAAAAAGAATTTGTTCAAAAATTTACAAATTGTTGAGACAAACTAAGATTTGTTCAGAAATTTACAAAATTTTCGAGAGCAAACCAAGAATTGTTCAGAAATGTTCAAAATTGTTTTTGACGTTGATTTGGACGGAAAATTTCATTTTGGAGGGTAAAATTGTATTTTTACCTACTGGGTTTTTTCCTCATTATTATTTAGTATTGGGCCTGATTCTCTTTAACTTCCCCATTTTGGGCATTATAATTACCGGCGCTCCTAAATCCAGCTTGATGCAAAGGTTTCATAGGTTGGGGCCGGTAATTATAAGGCCCAAAATGGGAAGTTAAAGAGAATCAGGCCCAATACTAAATAATAATGAGGAAAAAACCCAGTAGGTAAAAATACAATTATATTTTTTTACAAGAATGATCGACTATGTTAACAAATCGTAGGAAACTTATGGCGTGGTATTTGGGAATATGACATTATTGACAAGAAATTCTTAAAAAGTATGGAAATAAATTAACTCTTTAATTATGGTCTGTTTTCACCATTCGTGGAATATGTTTTAATAATGGCATTTGAGCCCTGGACAACGCATTATAGTTTGTGTTTGAAGGTAATATAGTATAGTTCAACAAAAAAAAGGTAACTTAGTATAGAATAAAATCGTTAATAAAGAAAGAGCATATAATAAATAAAATTACAAAATTTAAACTATGAGAAGTCAACTAATTTGTAAAACTTCATTAATTATTTTCAACTTATAGATATATCCATTAATTATGAAAGGAAAACAAGAAATCAATAACATCCAAGACTATTTGAAAATAAAATAAAAGACAAGTTTGAACCTACAAATAGGTATGCCAAAGGTATTTTCAAGAAATCAATAACTTCATTAATAATTTTCAAGTTTGGCCTGAGGAAGCACTTGGTTTTCTCTTGAATGCAAAGGTATGCCAGCCAGTATAAAATTCATTTTCTCCATTATCTTTTATTTCCCTTCTTGAATAATCGAGCCCAAAGGTCTTTGCCGTTCACTTGGAATTTAATCTTTTCTTCGCCATTTAATATCACCGGCACTACAGCTGAATTGTTGAAAACGATTCGCCCAAACACAGGGTTGCTTCTTCTTTCTAATGACACTTCCTCCACTACCCGACCCCAGTTCCTGACATCACAAAATAATAAATCAAATATTTATTTGTTAAAAGTATACATTCTAAAAATGTATTATAATTTATAGATGCTGCTATGTTTTGTGGTAATCCATTTTTTGACACATTACACAAAAAAATTATTGATGTTTAACATATTATGTATATTCTTTTTAAAATAAAACTTAAGACTGAAAAACTTACGAAGCAAAGAAGACCATTATTTCATCTCGGCGAAGTGGAGCATTTCTAGAGAAAGTAAGGAACAACGACCTTTGGTATTTTGATGTTTTCTCTAGAATAAATGGACTAGCATTTGGGTTCAAGTTCGACTTTGAGAGAGTAAGTGCACCTTGAGTGCTGGTACCTTCTGCACTGGGATTTTTCGGGAAAAAATTGTAAATATTTTCCATTACTTCTTCTATGGCATTACGCATGTATTCTTGATTGTAGTAGAAAAATCTACAGTTTATCGACGTGTCGCCCAACGCTAAACACAAGTAAGGAGTATCATTGTACTCCGTAGGTTTGACACTATTTGGTTCAATAGACTCTAAACACGAAACTATTTCGTAATAAATCGGTTGAATTATGTCTTTCTCTGAAAACATGTTTTCGAAAAGACCCTTTGACCCACATTTTTCAACCACTACCAATAAAGCTATCACCCGACGAACAGTTTCGACGGGTTTTTTCATAGTTAAAACTAAAAAACTGAACAGTTGTATGTGGATTTTTTGAAATCGAAAAAGATCAGAAGAAAGTCTTGTATCCGCCATGTAAATGTGATCAAGAAAGAATACTAAAGACTAATTAAACTTGACAACTTTACTGTATATGAGAAATGGAACTTTACTTGTGGATTTATAGTGATTAGGGGTGTCCTTTCGAATTGGTACCGTTTCAGAATAGGTGTTGTACATCTTCCTCGTAGAGAAAGTCTTGCGGGCAAATCATTGAGGATATATTTCAATCGATTGGTCCATTATTTCCAATGAACTCAACATAATCATTTGTGTTTGATATAAGGGAATAAATCTGTTGATTCATCCACTATTTCCAATGAACTCGACGTAATCATTTGTGTTTGATATCAGGGAATAAATATGTCGATTGATACATTATTTCCAATGAACTCAACGTTATCATTTGTGTTTGATATCTAGGAATAAATCTGTCAACCATATAAATGATTGTTTTTCCATAATTGCATTAATAAAATTTGAAGTGAAAACAACAAAATACTAAGATACTACTTAATATAGGATCAAACTATAATCATTAATAATATTTAAGTCTTGAAATTTATCTTACCTTTTTTACATGAGTTATTTAAAATGGTTATGTGTATGAGTGTCAAAAGATTTTTCTTAAATTATTCTTTTAGTTATATCGGGTTTGCAATCAATATATTTAACTATGAACGGCCAAAGTTTAAGATTATACATGAGTAGAAATTCTAGTCCCACAAGTTGTTTTTATCGAATATCTTCTTGATTTAATAACGTTACTAAACAGGTCATGTTCTTGTTCTCCATGCACAAAGTTGTAAAGTAAGAATGTCTAGAAATCAATTTGATCATATTTTTCAGGTGATTATTTATGTTTATCGTTATAGAATATATCTATATCCTATGCAAAGGTAGTAATTATTGTTGTTACACGATAGATCGATAAAACTTTTTGTGAAAATAACGAATAGTAGTAGAGATACTATTTCTGGTAGAGTTTAGGATTAGGCATTTCATTATCAACTAATACTTTCTTTCTCTAATTCATAGAGACAGAATAACACAATCTAGAACGACTCAGTAAATTTTTGTAATACTCACTACAAAATACAGCCTATTTTTAGACGGAATAAAACCGTCAGAAACAAGAAAATTCTGTAGGAAAAAATTATTGCCGACGGATGGAAAACGTCTAAAGTGATCCAAAAAAGGCATAGCAAATAGTTTTTTCCGACGCCCCACCATCGGAAAAGACTAATTCAACGGCACAGTTGACAAAAGCCGTCGGAATACTTCTTATTTTTATTAAAAAAAAAAATTGAACATTTAGAAACAGAAAAAAAATAATAATTTAAGCTTTAAACTAGTACAACACACGGATTAGCATAATATCAATATATTGTGACTAACTACATGTTAGCTGAAATTAGCAATACAATTTAAAAAAGAAATTGGGAACCAAAAAAATTGGCAGCACCTCAACTTCACCATCATTTGACAGCACCTCAACTTCACCATCAAAAGATTTTGAAGCAGCACGGATATTAACAATACGACCAACTACAAGAATGGACAAAATTTGGTGGGAGATGAAAAATAGCCCGCCTAATAAGATATTGTCAGTTGTTCAAATAAAAAGACTAATAACACAATTAGATGGTCCGGCCATGTTAGAAATTCTAAGTTATACATATACAAAAATAGTTCAGTTCAGATTCACCTTGATCGACTATTTAATTTTGTTACAGCAGTAACACGCTTCAACGTTCCACGTGCTATGAAAGCGTTTGCTTTAGCAACAACGGAACCAGAACCTACAAAATGAGACACGCACATTATCTACAAGTACCACAAACTCGAGTTAAGATATTAAGAGCAATAACAAAATTTTATGGATAGATTCGCAAGCAATACAAGGAGATGGTAATTATCATGAACATTTATCACTAAACCAAACCCAACAATGAGGGAATTGGATAGATTGACCCCTCTCTCCCTGACATCAACATCAGATAAGAAAGAATACCCAAATTTTCGAAGAGAAGACAGTGATGTCGGGGAAGAATCTACACCTCGGGTCAAGATTGATGTAGGATAAGACAACTACACTCCCTTTCTGCCGATGTTTACTAGAATTCGGAGAAGACAAGAAAGATAACTCCAGAGTGATAGTAACAATGAGAGAGAGAGAGCTCGAAAGTGAGATCTTAGATAGAGATTGGTCAATATTAGGGCAAAACTATTTTCGTCAGTCTAAAAATAAATTCCACGGAAAATTCCGTCGAAAATAATTTTAATAGAAAATTTTCAGGCCGAAAATTTCTGTGTCGGGAATTTTTCCCAATTTTGACGCAAAATTAATTTCACGCCGTCAAAAATATTGCTTTTTCCGACGGATGGTCACACCGTCGGAAAACAAATTTCCGCTAACACATAATTAGCCGCGCTATACATGTTTCTTCAACGACGCAAGTGGGGAGCCGTCGCTACTGCATATTATTTTCGACGAAAATTGAAAATTCTGTCGAAAGTAGTTTTTTCGACGGAATTTTTGTATGCCGTCGGCAATACTGCGTCACAACAAGTCCACATTTCTGTTGTGTGTACTACTGTTAAGTTTCATAGTAACAAAGTAAAAAAAAATTTCAACACAATCTCGAATAGCTTCATAAATTTTGCCATTAACGGTTCTAATTCTCCATGTTGCATGTCTTAAAGAAGTCGACAAAGCTCTACGGAATGTTGTAGCATCTCCCTTTATAATACATGAATCTATATTCACATGTTTGACAATTGAAATACTTGTTAAAACTGCTTTTGCTTCCGCCTCCATATCACCTAAAATTCATTGCTCTACAATACACCACCGTAATGACTAAATGACAAAGAATCCCAGCTACTCGCGGTCCAAAACAATTTATTGTGGGAGCACATTTTAGTTATAATACATGTTTCAAATGTGTTTTCTGCTTATGAAACTGATTTAACAATTATATACCTTTTCTGCAGAAATTTGAACTCAGAAAAATACTAAAAAAAATTTGAACTAATAAAAGAACACATAGATTAAGAAAAATACTAAAAATTTCTGTAGAAGTTCTTTTGACTAAAAAATTTGAAAACACATAGATTAAGAAAAATACTAAAATAAAATTCTGTAGAAGTTCTTTTGACTTCTTAATAAACTAATAAAAGCATGAAATAAGAAATAATTAACTAAAAGCATATTTAATAAGGTTTGTTGGATGATGAGATGAGTTCTTGAGCAGCAGCAACATCAGGTAGGGCAGGAATTGCTCCTTTCTTAGTAGTACAAATAGCACCACAAGCATTCGCAAATCTCAATGCTTCTCTCAATTTTAATTCATCTTCAAAGATGTTTGAATCTCCAACAATTGAACAAAGAATTGATCCAACAAACGCATCACCAGCTCCAGTTGTATCAACTGTATTTACTGAAAATCCTTCGACTCTTCCTTTGAATCTTTCCGTGAAATATCTACAACCCTTTTCTCCATCAGTGACAATTAAGAGCTTACATCCTTCGTACCAAAGTGAAAGCACATTCTTCTCATCTTCTGGATCCCCTTGAGTTAGAAACCCTACTTCTTCGTCGCTTACTTTAATGAAGTCGGCTTCTTTCCATATGCTTTTGATGCCTTGTCGGGCCGCTTCAGGTGAAGGCCAGAGGGGTAACCTAACATTAGGATCATATGAAAGTAATGCACCAGATTCTTTAGCAGCTTTCATTGCTGCCATATGAGCGGAACGACAAGGTTCAGTGATTAAACTAATGGAACCATAATGAAAGATTTTTGATTGTCTGATCAACTCCATGTTGAGTTCAGACTCTTTAAGAAGCATATCAGCACTAGGGTTTCTGTAAAACATGAATTCTCTTTCACCATTCTTCTTTAATGTAACAAAAGCAAGTGCAGTTCTTGCATCTTTGTCAAAGCAAACACCTTCAATGTTGACTCCATTCTTTTTAAGAATATCAACCAACATCAAACCAAATTCATCTTCTCCGAATTTGCCGATAAAAGCCGAAGAACCACCAAGTTTGGTAATTGCACAAGCAACATTAGCCGGAGCACCACCGGGAGCTTTAATGAAACCATTCGATTCAGCAAGAGAAACTCCAGAGACATCTGGAACAAAATCTATCAACATCTCTCCAAAAGACACAATCATGGTTCCTGCAGATTTTGATGTTGGCTTCATCATCCTCTTCTTTTTCTTTGACCAGAGAGTATGGAATCGTAGTAGAAAGTGAGAATTACTCAATAGATAGTGTAAGAAATTCTCCAACTCTATTTTATTTCAATCTTGATTGTAATAGTAGTACAATGTTCTTAATGAAAAACTATTATTACACAACTTATATACTAAGTAGAGAGAGAGTAGAGAGAGTCTGTTATTATAACAGAAAAGAGAAGATTAGTTGTTAGATTAACTAACTAACTAATCTGTTTTATTAGTTGTTAGATTAACTAACTAACTAATCTGTTTTATTATTTCAGGGACACTGTGGGTGCCTATAAGAGAAGAGTTGCTGAGTTGCTGGCTTTGAAATGGACTCCTTGTATTCACTTTGACTTGGGTCTTTGACCATACAAAGAGAAACATCAGAACCCTAAATTTGTAACTCTTCTTCTTCTTCTTAACCCTAGTTCTAACATCCCCCCTCAAACCGATGGTGACGACTCCGAGAAACCATCAGTTTGTCTTCGAGATCAAAAGATAACCCCTTATTGAGTAAATCTACAAGTTGCTCTGTGGTAGAGATATGTTTAATGTCTACCAATCCAATTGAAACCAAATCAAGGACGTAGTGAAAATTCGACCACTAGATGCTTCGTTTTCTCATGGAAAATAGGGTTCGAAGCAAAATAGACCGTTGAAGATGCTTAGCACTGAGATTAGCAAAATAGAGAGTAAAAAGATCGTTGGAAAGACAACCAAATCAACTCATGAGGTAAGACAACGAAAGCAACTCTGTTACTGTTGTAGATAAAGCTTTATCCAGCTTCTTTTTGACGATTTTTGCTATACTTGCTTGTTTCTTAGAACTCCATGAGATAAACAAATTCCCGAGCTCACAACCCTTTTTAGATATCAAAGTATCTTCTTGATAATAATAACCATGCTTGTTGTTGACAGCTTATGTATGAATTGTGCCGCGTAATGTACTGCGTACGAGATGTCTAGACGAGTAAGAGTGAGATAATAGAGTGCACCTACCAAGCTCCTGCACTGAGGTGAAGTAAACAAGTCATCACCATCAGTGATGGAGACCCTTTTTACACAGGAAATTGGTATCTTTGCTGATTTTGAATTTAATAGTGGAGCTTTCTGAAGTAACTGTAAGCTCAAAGGTATATTTCTTTTGTGACATGAGTAATATGCTGGTAGAATCTTCATATGTGACTTCTATACCATCATATATGACTTACTGTGATGCACAAACATTGAGTTGTCAATTTTACCATTCTGAAAGCCATATGAATGGCTTATTGTATTTGCCTTGAACCTTTGTAAAGAAAACACCAATTTTCTGTTTGAACTTGTATAACCACCATTTACAACTCAAAATATTCAGTTGAATATTGTAAGGGGCAAGAGAGCAAGTTTTGTGTTGTTGAAGTGCTTGATATTCTTCATTATGTATTTCTGCCTCTTTATATGTTGATGCTTTAGTGGGTAAGGGAAGAATTGATAGATAGGCCATATTGACATTGTGAGATGAGGAGTAGAGGGCCACAAAGTCTGCAGGTAACTGCTTACTTTTGATAATGCCATCCTTACCTCTAGTTACCACTTGATCAATCTCTATAGTAGGTGTTGGAACCTGTGAATTAACTGGTGAAATGGTTTGGAAACTAGATGTCCCTAATTCATGAGAAGCCAAACCTTTAAGACCTGAACTAGCTGGTGAGCTAGTATGAGTATTAGATGTACCCAATTCAGTGGTAAGGATTGAAGAGTTGGTGACTGTTGGCAAAGGTAATGAAATATGTGGCCTTGAATTCTGATCACTACTTGACTGTATTTTACTGATGTTGGCATAAGGATAGTTTCCTTCATCAAAAATAGCATGTCTGGATATATATAGTCTCTTTGTAAGTGACTCATACCATTCTTCACTTGGAATATCATCTTGGAGCATTTCTGATTCACAGTCGAAATATACATCCTCCTGTTCTTGAATATCTATGGCAGTATAACACTCATGAAATTGTTGATTATCACTTTGTGCATATTCATATATTTCTGCATCTTTACATTCTACTTCATATGAATAAGACTTAGGTGATTTGACACCTTCATTAACATCTAGTTCTTCCTTATGAATATGGTTTTCAGTATGATAACCTGTTAGTGACTTATTTTGCTTGTACCTGAAATAACATACTCCTGCTGAATGGCCCCATCTCTTGCATATTCCACATGGAATTGAGGAAAAATCAAAATCATATGCCCTCTTATTTTTATATTGAGCACTTTGATTATTCGGAACAACACCTTCCTTCTTAGAATGAGAGTGATTTCTATAGTAAGATGGTGAAGGTTTGTATTTTTGAATTGATTTCCAATTTGATATGTTGGCATAATAGACTTCTTGATATGTCTCCTTATTAGATAACCATTGTTCATGTTGAATGAGCCTAGATTTGAGTTGGGCTAAAGATAAATCTTCATTATTGACTCTTAGGGCAATAGTAAACTGATCATAGTCAGATGTTAGACCTTGAATTGCTATTCTAACAAGGTCAGACTCATGTACTCTATCATGAATAGATAACAAAGAGTCTGAGAGTTGTTTGATTTCTCTCAAATAATCTGCTATAGAGGTATTTCCTTTCTTTAAAGTATGCAGCTTTCTTCTAAGTTGATCCTTCTTGGATTCAAGTGCTTCATTATTTGTTAGATTAAGATAATCCCATATATCTTTAGCTGATTTCAGACCATATATATCCAAATACACTGATTTTGATAAGACACTTTTGAGAAATGACTTTACAAAACTTTCTTTTGATCTCCAACATTGAAAATCTGGGTTTACTTGCTCTACATTATGAATGTACTGAAATTGGGGAGGTTCTTCTATAGAGCCAGTGACAAACCCTAATAGCTCATAGGTTCCAAGTAGAGTTTCAACTTGGTCTTTCCACATTAAATAATTGTTGTCATCTAGTTTCTCAGTTATAAAACTAAAGACAGAGGAAATGGGAGGAAGATTACCTTGAAGCTGAGTTGCCATGATCAAGAAAGGATGAAGAAATGATGAAGAACCAATAGATTGTTGGTGATGAGTGCGGAAAAACAGTAAGTGATTCTTGATCACTGAGTTTACTTGATTTTGGCTTTGATTTTACTTGATTTTACTTGATTGTGATCTTGATTTTACTTGATTTTGATCATGATTTTGTTTCATGTTGAATTTTGCGAGATGTTGAATGATTGCTATTGAGTTGGAGAGAAGAAAACTTAGCTTTGGATCTTTAACCTAACTGATACCATGTAAGAAATTCTCCAACTCTATTTTATTTCAATCTTGATTGTAATAGTAGTACAATGTTCTTAATGAAAAACTATTATTACACAACTTATATACTAAGTAGAGAGAGAGTAGAGAGAGTCTGTTATTATAACAGAAAAGAGAAGATTAGTTGTTAGATTAACTAACTAACTAATCTGTTTTATTAGTTGTTAGATTAACTAACTAACTAATCTGTTTTATTATTTCAGGGACACTGTGGGTGCCTATAAGAGAAGAGTTGCTGAGTTGCTGGCTTTGAAATGGACTCCTTGTATTCACTTTGACTTGGGTCTTTGACCATACAAAGAGAAACATCAGAACCCTAAATTTGTAACTCTTCTTCTTCTTCTTAACCCTAGTTCTAACAGATAGAGAGAATAGGGAGATTGGTTTGAAAGAGGGTAGAGAGACGATCGTGTATTTATAACTAGTACGGAGTTAGAGGATTTGTTATCTAAAAAGGAGTCCTAATTTGGTAGTGACTCTGTATCCTAAAATAAACCCCAATCAACTAATCCTTATCAATTAATCCTTATCCTAATGAGAAGTGCTAAGCCGCCTATTTTTGGGTCAACCCCAATCAACTAATTCTTATCAGTTAATCCTTATGGGCTAATGAGAAGTGCTAAGCGGCCTACTTTTGGGTCGACCATCTACCCAACTGTGATGTGGCCGGTCCCAGTTGGTCAGGCCATTTTTCTGGTTTCGTGGACGGGTGCTTCTAAAGGCACCTGACCAAACAGCTGTTAGCATCCAAAAATATTGTTGACTCAAGTCAATGATTTTTGACTCGAGGTCTCTATAAGCACCGGTTTTTAATGTGGGTGACGTTCACCTTCGTTTACTTCTTCCATCATCTTCTTCCAACAAAAAAGGAATCCTAATCAATTCTTCTTCCAAAACAAAACCCTAGAAAAGAGTGCAACATTCTCCGGCAACGGCAACGTCTCCGACACCTACCGGCGACTATTCTTTTATTCGAAAAAATTAATCCGGGTGATTTATTCATCATACAAGCTGTGTTACATCTAATTTATAGCTTCTTTATATCATCTTTTGAAAAGAAATTAGGAAGATAACCATGGAAGAAGAGAGTTCTAAAAATTTAACAACTACATCGATTCCAACTCTTTCACCTATTTCCGGGCAAGGAGAAGTTTCTCATGAGGTATACAACCATTCCCCGATCCTATTTTATATGTTTTTATACGTGTTGTGTGAGTTTTTGAAAAAACCAAAGTGAAACTTCGGTGACGCGGACGGACTGAACCAGTCCGGTACTTATTAGTCACTAACGGATCGATCTATCCGTTTATAAATGAAATGTCACGGACTCAAAAGTCCGTGCTCTTGTAGATTTGGATGGATAGACTGATCCGTCCCTAGCTGATAAATCCCGGACTTGTTCAGTCCGTTCCATCCAGAAGATTTTTTTTATCTTTAAGTGATTTTTATGTTTTTTTTCACCTTTTGACAGATTCCGGACCTTAATATTGTTCCTATCGAAGAGGAGTACCATGCCGAAGAAGAAAATCGACCTTCAAATGATGGGTGTCAATTTATTAGTATTGATGTTGGTCAGTATTTTGTGACTGAAGATGTTTTTCAAACTAAAGAGGAGTTAATCGGTTGGGCTCAAGAAATTGGGAAAAAACATAAGTTTGTAGTATTGACCTCCAGGTCAGGTAATAGAAGAGGTGGACAGAAACCCCGGTTAGAATTATGTTGCGAAAGAAGTGGAGTATTTCGTTCACATGAGAAGAAGGATTTAGTTCCAAAATCCCATCAACCACCTATAAAGAAAAGGAAATCGAGCACCAAAAAATGTCAATGTCCGTTCAAGCTCAAAGGAATACCGGGGGTTAATGACACGTGGAAAGTGTCAGTTGTGTCTGGAATCCATAACCACGAGTTAGCTGAAAGTCTTCTAGGTCACGCATATGTGAATAGGTTGAAACCCGATGAAAAAGCTGTTGTGAAACATCTATTAAAAATTGGTTCGAAGCCAGCTCAAATTCTTTCTCAAATTCATGAACAATTCAAGGATAACACATCAACGTTGAAAACCATTTACAATGCACGTGCGAACATACGTATGGAAAACCAAGAAGGAAGGAGTCCGATGCAACAAGTCATTAAGTTGTTGGTGGAACACCATTACGTCTACCATTTTTCAAAGAACGAAGACACTGATGAGGTAACAAATCTATTTTGGGCACATCCTGATTGTATTCGATTATTACAGAGTTTCCATACCGTGTTATTGCTCGATTGTACGTATAAAACCAACCGATTTAACAAGCCATTGCTTGAGATTGTCGGGGTAACTTCTACGTTGAAATCCTTCACCGCGGCCTTTACATTTATGGATGGGGAGACAACTAATCAGTACACATGGGCCCTTAATCGTTTGCGGACGTTGTTTCCTCCCAACTCAATGCCAATCGTGTTTATTACCGATCGTGAACTTGCACTGATTAACGCCATTGGTGAAGTCTTTCCAAATGCTCAAAGGTTGCTATGTACTTTCCACATCGACAAGTGTGTGGTAGCCAAAGTCAAAGGTCATTTCAAACAAGAACAATTTAATGTGTTTATGACAATGTTTCGAGCTATCATGTATGCTGAGACTGAAAGTGGTTATAATGAGGCGGTGGAAACTTTTGTGAAGTTTTGGTCAAACACACATCATAAAGATGTTAGTTATGTTCAAGATACCTGGTTGGGATTGAAAGAGAGATTTGTGACTGCATGGACTAACGGGGTTATTCACATGGGAAATACTACAACAAATCGTGTGGAAGGTGCTCATTCCAAATTGAAGAGATATCTATGTAGCTCCGAAGGTAACTATGTTACGTGCTGGGAATTTATGCATATCATGACGGAAACCGAGACATGTGAAATTATAACATCTTTTGAGCACAGTCGTATTAAGGTGAAGGAAGGGCATCAAATCAAGTTTTTTAAAGAGCTACGTGGTTATGTCTCGCACGCGGCATTAGATCTTATGGTAGATGAGATCGACCGTGCAAATGGGATTGATATTAACGTTCAAAATTGCGGATGTGTTCTAAGGTATGTCTATGGTCTCCCTTGTGCTCATGAGATGGTATCTTTGATGAATCAAGATAAGGTATGTCCAAAGGACATCATTCACCCTCAGTGGACCAAGCTATCCATTAACCCGACTCCGCCGATTCATAATGATCTTGACGCATCACATGAGATGGAGCACCTTTATTTAATGTGGGATAAATCCAGTGATGCTGAGAGGACCGCAATACTTGAGAAGTTGAGGGAAATTTCTTTTTCGGTCATCACAAACTTGTGTGAGCCATTGCAACAAACAAAGACAAAAGGGGCTCCGAAACAAAAAAGAATGAGCAAAAAAGAAAAAGAAGCTGCAAAATCTACTAAGAGGAACCCATCTGCTTTCGAATATGCAAAGTATGTTGATGAATGTGTTCCCTCCACTCAGACAGTACGTAAAGTTAACAAAGTAACCAAAGCACCGAAAGCAACCATACCCAATTTTAAAAGATACAAAGGACAGATTCCGTCAGTTATGGATCCATTCTTGGATGACATTATAGATGTGCCAGGCGATGGTCATTGTGGGTTTCATGCCGTTGGTAAAGGACTTGGGTTTTCACTAGAAGATGGTTGGAAACAAGTTCGCGAAAATGTCATAAAAGAACTTGAGGATCAGCACACACTCTACAAAGAGATGTTTGGAATAAGAGAATACACTCAAACATTAAGTGCCGCGAACAACTTCAATTTTACATGTCCGGACGATTGGTTCTACATTCACCCGTACACTAGTATAGTTGTGGCGAGTAGCTTCAATTGCATATTAGTTCATTTGTCTTACGGTTGTTCGACAACTTTCTTACCCTTACTTAGTGGTCCACCTTCTGAGGGTTATAAAATTGCATGCATTACATATAGTGGTGGTCACTTTATGAACGTTAAACTCAAAAAAGATTCTATACTCCCTCCCATTGCACCGCAATGGTCTAGGTATGCATCGCTAGAGGCAACGGGTTGGCTTGAACTTGTTAGAGATAGAATCGAGGATGGAAAGAAATTTTATTCTCATGATAATTCGAGTGAGCCAAGTAGTAGTGTGATAAATTTAAGTGATGATTAAGGTGTACTGAAAGACCGAGTTACAAAGTTTTTGATTTAATATTTGAATAAATTTAGATGATTAATTATCTTCGTTACTTAACTTTTTTTTTCTTTGGGTTTATAATCGAAAAGAAACAGAAAAACAGGAGTTTCATACAGGTCACGGATCCATAAATCCGTTTTGGTTCACAAAGGGACGGATCCAGAGATCCGTCAATCTCTAACAGGAACCCCTGTTAGAAAGAAACGGATCTATGGATCCGTTTCTTGTAAAGTCGTCACGGATCCATAGATCCGTTACTTTCTAACAGGGGTTACTGTTTTCCTGTTAGAAAGTAACGGATCTATAGATCCGTTTCTTGTAACAAAGTCACGGATCCATAGATCCGTGACCTGAGAAGGGAAGGCACGGATTAGCTGATCCGTACGGTTTTTTTTTTTTTTTTTCCAAACAATGGTACTTAAGGTGGCATTTTCTAAACCTTCCGTTCGGTAGATCTTAGAGTCGTTACAGTTTGATAGATATTAAAACTTGTTAAAAAACAAGAAGAACGATCAAAATGTACGGGCTACTATGAGACAAGCTAAATTACCTTGATTTGATCTAATCTCGAATTAAACCCCCTTTCAAACTTTTGATTTGATTTGGAAACTACTATGACAAAAAGAAAGCAATACTAATAGATTATAAGAATTAAATCAAGATGAGAAGAAGAATCTAGGGTTTTCGATTTCACCACATAGATGGACTACTTAAAACATGCATTAATTAACAAATCCCTTTTCTCATGTATAACTCAAAATCTAACATAATAAACTATTTAGATTTCGGAATATATTCTTTGATAACATAATTCAAAATCAAGAATGTATGATTGACTACCATATAAAACTAATTTCCTACACTATCATTCAAGATCTAAAAGGCATATCTCATCTAATAAATCAATAAAAGCATGAAATATCTAATTATAATACATGAATGATAATAAGGTTATAGAATCAACATGAAATGACAATCAATAGGCATTGAAGCTCGAAATAAGGATTCATTGATTTATAACATATCTCAAAATAAGCCCAAATATGGGTTTCCTCTACACCCTAGATACAAAATTTAGCTACTCATGGAATCTAAAATAATATTCATTGAATTCATAAAATAAATGAAATTACAAAAGATTAATGGAAAGAAATCACCAAGAATGTTCCCAATCCATATTCCCATGTATCTCCATTTTGATGTCCAATTTAAGCTCCAAGTATCTCAAGAATATTGCTCAAAACTCCAAGTAATAACTTATTAGAAGATAAAAGAAGAGAAATTTAGAAGAGAGATAGAAGAAGAAGAGATTTTAGAGAAGAAGGTATGGAGAAATTAGAAGGTTAGAAGTAGAAATTAGAAGAAGAAAGTAGATCTAGAGAAAAGATGAAGGTGGTAGAGAAAAGAATGGTGGCTAGGGTTTTTAGTTGAGAAGAGGTAGAGAGAAAAAGAGGCTAAGAGAGGATAAGAGAGGAGAATGAGAGGGTTTGCAAGTCTAGGTTCTAATGGAGGTGAAATTGATTTATTTATAGGGTTAGGGTATTGGCTAGGTTAAAGTGGTAAGAAAGGGAGAAAGTAGGGGTCAAAATTGGAATAAAAAGGATTAAAAAGATAAAACCCTAGATAGGCTGGCGGCTAGGGTTTAAGTTTGGAAATTCAGGTGATTTAGTATAGCCGGTTGTAAGATAATAACGTGAGACGTCTCAGCAACCGTCGGACTTAAAAACGCGCGGATCTGGAGGGCTGAAAGTGTGACACGCGTCCGGGACTATCATATTAAGCAGCTTCGGTCGCACGTAATAGGTAAATAACGCGCATATCACAGGAGCCGTCCGATCTAGAAAACGCGGAAGGATGCGGCTGAGATTAAAACGTGAGTATGGGACTACGGAAACTAATTTGCAACGCGTCACACCGAATCAGCCTATAGCGTCCGTTTCGCTGCTTAGCGCGAACACGGGAAAAGGATATACCGGCCTCCGAAGCTCGCCACGTGTCCTCTTGTATACCGCATGCCCGAATTTCTACCAAAAGTGTCCCACCAAGTCAACAGCATTTGACCCAACTTTGACTTTGGTTAATTCCTTCGTCCGGACTCCGATTTGACTTCCGTTTTCTCCTACGGGCTCGTCTCGACCTCTACTTTTCAACCACGCACTGACCTTGGCCAAATTACCTGATTGTCCTTGCCTCCAAATGACCAAAATACCCTTCATGCATCTTTTCCTCGTTTTTAACCGTTTTTCACACCTAACTCTCCAAAAGACACCTAATCAAGAAAATCAACCATTTTATTATAATAAAGACCCGAAACGAACTAACTCGACTAAATTAAACGACTTAGATGGGACATTTTCATGACCCATCAAACATCCCCAAACTTAGATTTTGCTAGTCCTCGAGCAAAACAAAATAAAAGAAAAACCTAACTCACTTTCGGAGGAATCCCGGTTGCATTTAGCATATGCAACAAGCCGTTAAACCCCTAGGTTGCCCTAGTGGACGAGTGTGGTCTCGTGAGGGTTTTCAGATAATGTACCCACAAAATTCAAAAACATTTCAAAAATACAATAGGGTTCAAAAACATTCAAAGTCAACTAAGACAGACCAAAAATGTTTATCTCCTAGAAAATTTTAGCAAGCTAATAGGAATCAGTCAAAGTTAACAACACTATACAGACGTAAAAGATCTCTTCACTAATAATCTAGACTCGAAGTGTACGTGACTAGCCACAATGAGAATCACTTCAGTTCCAAGCAGACAGACCCTTGATCCCTATCTTAATACATTTCGCCTCGACTTTGGCCTCACAGACATACGCTCTAAAAGATGAATCACTCAGAAATGGTTCGCTCGTATGTGCGAGTGTGATCACTAAACTTGAACTCAACACATAAAAAGGGTGAGGACAACATTTTAGAACGAATGATCTACGAAAAGGAATATAACCACTAAATGGAATGGGGAAGCTCACTTACCCTTCTCACCCACTCTACCTTATAATAATGCTTCCTAAAGATCAACGGATACAAGTGATGAGATGGATGGTGATGAGATCCCGAGAATGTCGACGCCTTCAATGCTAGAGAACTTCAAGCAACTTCCATACTTAGCTTTTTTGCTTCGAACACTTATTTTACATAACAAACTAAAGTTCACATGAACTTTTTACACACTATGATTTTCATTTTTTTTTTTTTTTTTTTTTTTTTTTTTTTTTTTTTTTTTTTTTTTTTTTTGATAACTCAACTATAAACAATGAAAACAATGCAATACCAACACTAGTATTCTCAACAATCGACTTTTCTATTTTTCGCACTTTGCTTTCACATTCTTCTTTCTTTACTTTTCATGCCTTCATTCTCGGGAGTCATATGATGAATGGATGGTGGAGTATCCGTCTTCCTAAAGTTGACACTATTATCGGGCTTCATGGACTACAAGAGTAAGGTTTATTCGCTATCCTGATGTCACTCCTAGTGGCTATGGAAGTTGAGCACACGAGATCAAATGAGCTCTTTTAACAAAGTTGCGAGGTTGAGTAGCTCTTCACTCTACTCGGAATCAGCGCAGAAGAGTACACTCAAAGGTAATAGAAAGGCTCAGAAATCTCACAAGGGTTAAGTCTCCACTAATGATTAATCTAGTTCTCTCAGAACCGTCTACCCTTCACTTTCATAATACTCACATGGCTAGCACACAAACGACCTCAAGACTCGACATTCATGAAGAAACCTTTAACAACCGGATAGTACAATCAACTCGACTCTATAACTATTAACAAGCCAAAAACAACTATTAGACTCACATTTTCGGTCCAAAATTGAAAATTTTTGAACCCTCTTGAATTTTCGAAATGAAGGACTTAGCAAAAGTACTTCCCTATCCCCAAACTTAAACCGAACATTGTCCTCAATGTTCTGAAGACTATGCCAAAAATAAAAAGATGAGAGGGAAGATATTACCATACTCCACTGTCCTATATCAGAAGCATGGGTTGCCTCCCAAGAAGCGCTAAGTTTATCGTCTTCAGCCAGACGATGATGAAAGAAAAAGGAAAGAAAAGTTACTGTAAACCTACTGGAATAAGGGTTGATGACTCCCCATACAATAGTAATCGGAAGATTTGAGGGTCAACCCAAAAGATGAAGTATCCAGGAAGGTTCAGTCTCACGTCCATGGAATGATATGACAGTTTAAGTGAGACTTCCAATATGAATGAGTTATCCCCAAACTTAGATGAAGCAACAATCATTAAGTTCAAGGATAAACTAGAGTTAACAGACATTGGATAAAACGGATCCTCATAAACATGACAAATTGATTGAGAGACTGTGGAAGAATACACAAGTGATTGACACGAGGTTACTTGAACTTCCGAGGGACATGGTGCATGACTATTTAAGAGGTTTGACTCACCTAGATCAACACTCACACCCGGAGGTTCTAAAATAGCCTCATTGGCTTGTTGTATTGAAATTACCTCCAAGTTGGGTCTAATCTCCTTCGGTAAAGACTCAGACAAACTATCTTTCATTATGATCTCATTAGTGTTTAGAACTTCACCTAAGTCGAGTGAGTCATCACTCTCTTTGGACATTTCAACTAGCCAAAGTTCATCAGCTTCATCTTTAGTAAGACATCTAGTTTGATCCAAAAGATTATCATTAAGATGAGTAGAAGGTTTAGACTCGGGAGACAAAACAGACTCAGCTTTTGGTTTCTCTGAAGGTGGTTCAAGAGTTTCCTCAGCAATGGACTCATATGATGATAGCGGCGACTCTATGGTTGGCAAAATACTATGCTCAGAAACTAAAAATGGATTAGGATCAAACAAAGTATTCGCCTCATTTATACTACCATCCTCATCATCATAAGACTCATGATATTGTGTATTGTACTCCATCTTATCAAAGGACTCATCTTCTATGATGTTGGGTATATTATTAAGGGGCATCTCTAGATTTCTATCAATTCTTTCATTTAGAGCTAATCTTTCAGCTCGTAGCTCTTGACCTTTCTGCTCAAGCTCTATATTTAACCTTACAAGACGACTATAAAGTTCGTCTAATGAAGATGATGAAGAGTCATTAGTTTGAATGTTATCCCATTGAGGTGGTTGGGACATGTTTGGATCATAAACCTCTTCATTATATTGACTGTAGGATGAACTATTGACATGTGCATAGTGTGACTCATAACCTCCTTGAGGTTGACAATACTCCCTATAATTATCACCATAGACATTATCCCTCGGATTTTCAAAATAATTTTGATAGTTAAAACGTTGATAATTATTGGTATTTTGTAACTGAGGGACACAACCTTGTTGAGGTTGATGATGATTCCAATAGTTATCGACGTTATGACCATCATTACGGGACTGGTCAAAATTATCTAGAGTAGCGTTAGTCGCCTCAAGTCTAGACATGTTCCGTAAAAGTATCTCTTGTGTTCTTAACAATGATTGTTCCTTCCGTCTCTCTTCCAATTCATCCTCATTGAAGAATCCTTCCATTTTATTTATTTTTTTTTATTTTTTTTATTATTAAAAGAGTAACGAAACTACGAAGATTCTAAGGAAAACACACACACAAGCAAGCTGACTCAACCAAGCAACCTAGACACAATCTAGACGACTGGGTAGTCTTTTTCACCTAAAAATTGATCTAGACAGCTTCTATTTCTTTCCAAAGCTTGAACTATGATTCTTATAAGGAGTTACTCCGTCACAGTACAACGATCAAGAATTGTGTTCTTGGATCGTTCCCTCTTCCTGGGAAAACTCCAAATACTAATCAAGTTCGGGATTTGTAAAGAATATCCTATAAGCTCGTTACCCTTTGGCCAATGTCTAAATCAATTTTTAATTTTAAGTGAGGCTTGGGATTGCGCAATGTTGTTACCTAGATGGGCAAGAGACCGGTGATGAAATCCGACTCCTATCTTGTAATGGGTTAATGCCCTTACTAATATGATAATTAAACTAACAGTTCGACAATCAATTAGCCAAGCAAAAACATCACAAGTACCCACTTACAGGAGATTCGTGGGTGATCTAGAAGTTACCTCCCGTTCAAGACGGGCGACGACCTTTGTAGACGACCCGGGCCACTCTCCCGTGAGTGTTCGAACCCGAGGCTTCGTTTTGGTTTTCGGTTACAATTTAAATGCCCTCCAATTTAGGGTCAAAACGTTTAAACCAAAAATAAAAACTAGAAAGTCTAAAAGTCTCTCTCTCACCAAAAATAAAATAAAATAAAAAATACTAAAAATAAAATGTAAATTTTCCTTCTTGAGCTCCTGTCCTTGTTGCACCCCTTCCTTTGCTCCTTAGCGTTCTACCCACCAAAAATGGAAAAGCAAGTCAAAGTGTCCAAAAATAAAAACTTACAAAAAATAAAAAAAATAAAATAAAACTAATATAGAAATGAGATAAGACAAATTCAAGCTTAGTCCCCGGCAGCGGCGCCAAAAACTTGACAGGCCTAAAAATAGGTCTATTCCCGCAAGTATACGGGGTCAAGTTATAGTATTTCTAATAAGTCGAGTATCGTCCCAAGAGACAAGCTATTTTATCTAATCTCGAATTAAACCCCCTTTCAAACTTTTGATTTGATTTGGAAACTACTATGACAAAAAGAAAGCAATACTAATAGATTATAAGAATTAAATCAAGATGAGAAGAAGAATCTAGGGTTTTCGATTTCACCACATAGATGGACTACTTAAAACATGCATTAATTAACAAATCCCTTTTCTCATGTATAACTCAAAATCTAACATAATAAACTATTTAGATTTCGGAATATATTCTTTGATAACATAATTCAAAATCAAGAATGTATGATTGACTACCATATAAAACTAATTTCCTACACTATCATTCAAGATCTAAAAGGCATATCTCATCTAATAAATCAATAAAAGCATGAAATATCTAATTATAATACATGAATGATAATAAGGTTATAGAATCAACATGAAATGACAATCAATAGGCATTGAAGCTCGAAATAAGGATTCATTGATTTATAACATATCTCAAAATAAGCCCAAATATGGGTTTCCTCTACACCCTAGATACAAAATTTAGCTACTCATGGAATCTAAAATAATATTCATTGAATTCATAAAATAAATGAAATTACAAAAGATTAATGGAAAGAAATCACCAAGAATGTTCCCAATCCATATTCCCATGTATCTCCATTTTGATGTCCAATTTAAGCTCCAAGTATCTCAAGAATATTGCTCAAAACTCCAAGTAATAACTTATTAGAAGATAAAAGAAGAGAAATTTAGAAGAGAGATAGAAGAAGAAGAGATTTTAGAGAAGAAGGTATGGAGAAATTAGAAGGTTAGAAGTAGAAATTAGAAGAAGAAAGTAGATCTAGAGAAAAGATGAAGGTGGTAGAGAAAAGAATGGTGGCTAGGGTTTTTAGTTGAGAAGAGGTAGAGAGAAAAAGAGGCTAAGAGAGGATAAGAGAGGAGAATGAGAGGGTTTGCAAGTCTAGGTTCTAATGGAGGTGAAATTGATTTATTTATAGGGTTAGGGTATTGGCTAGGTTAAAGTGGTAAGAAAGGGAGAAAGTAGGGGTCAAAATTGGAATAAAAAGGATTAAAAAGATAAAACCCTAGATAGGCTGGCGGCTAGGGTTTAAGTTTGGAAATTCAGGTGATTTAGTATAGCCGGTTGTAAGATAATAACGTGAGACGTCTCAGCAACCGTCGGACTTAAAAACGCGCGGATCTGGAGGGCTGAAAGTGTGACACGCGTCCGGGACTATCATATTAAGCAGCTTCGGTCGCACGTAATAGGTAAATAACGCGCATATCACAGGAGCCGTCCGATCTAGAAAACGCGGAAGGATGCGGCTGAGATTAAAACGTGAGTATGGGACTACGGAAACTAATTTGCAACGCGTCACACCGAATCAGCCTATAGCGTCCGTTTCGCTGCTTAGCGCGAACACGGGAAAAGGATATACCGGCCTCCGAAGCTCGCCACGTGTCCTCTTGTATACCGCATGCCCGAATTTCTACCAAAAGTGTCCCACCAAGTCAACAGCATTTGACCCAACTTTGACTTTGGTTAATTCCTTCGTCCGGACTCCGATTTGACTTCCGTTTTCTCCTACGGGCTCGTCTCGACCTCTACTTTTCAACCACGCACTGACCTTGGCCAAATTACCTGATTGTCCTTGCCTCCAAATGACCAAAATACCCTTCATGCATCTTTTCCTCGTTTTTAACCGTTTTTCACACCTAACTCTCCAAAAGACACCTAATCAAGAAAATCAACCATTTTATTATAATAAAGACCCGAAACGAACTAACTCGACTAAATTAAACGACTTAGATGGGACATTTTCATGACCCATCAACATCGTTCACAAAAGAAGTTAAAAAAAAAGTAACCGTTGTTCACAAAAGCAATTCAAAATAACGAGACTACTCTTGAGATTCTAAACCATAATATATGAGATAATATAATACTTCATTCCCTTTGTGATTTCCTCGATTTCTTCACCGTAGTTTTTCTAGACGATCTTCTTGGTTCGGGTTCTGGTTGAGGTTGATGAGGACATTCGGGAAGCGGCATTTCAGCCCTCGCATTAGTTAGGATTTCAAGCCCTAACGGAACGTCAGACGCTTGAATCGCTACAATGGCACGATCAATTCCATCTCTCTAAAAAAACAACAATGGATTAATAACAAATTAGGTAACAAATTATAGCTACAAATTCAAAAGTAACAAAACAAAAGAATGATAAATCGAATACTCACGTAGTACGATACCGAACCTATGTACTGTTCTGGTCTATTGGATTTGTACAAAGCTGGGTTTTGTACAAACGGGTGAGATACTCTCTTGAACCAATTGTTATACTGAGCGCTTGCCTCCTTACGAAGCCAAAGATACCTCCTTCGGTCTATCACTCATGTTTAGTAGGTGATCTTCCCAACGCCCCCAATAAGAAGCCACATTACCAAAGTTTTTAGAATCTCCATCCTTCGACACCTTTTTTGGTCGAATCGGTTCTTTAGGGATGACTTGAACCAACCCAAGTTGCCTTAACACCCTATCAGGGTGATAGGACTCGGCAATATCGTTAACCGCGATGCAACCAGTGTAAAAAGAGTATTCAGGAAGTGGTAGTGCATCACCAGACAATAAGGGACGATATGGGTCCCAAATGACCTACATGATACAGACGTTTAACGAGTGATTCCTATAGCATACGTCAGGTATTATAGAACACAGGAAAAAATTAATAAATAAAATACATACATCTCTCTCAGTCAGACCGTCCAATTGCTCACGAGTGCTTCCTAGAGCACATGACTTGTTGCCTTTCAAAACGTGTTCCTCCCATTTATACATCCGGGGCACGTTAGATGTAGGATCATATTTTGGGTTGGGAACAGACACCCCAAGTTTGAAGTGTTCATCGATCCACGCCTACAAATGTAATGTTAAATACACATTTATTATTCGCTACTCTAACATAATAAAGAAATAATTGAGAAACAAAAATAAATATGAAATTACCTGAAATAAAGTAAGATAACCAGCCAATTGATTTCCTCCCCTCGAAGCAAAACCAATCTGCCGATCAAGATAGGCAAGCGCCGCTGTTCCCCACGAGTAACTCGAAATATCATCTAAGTTCTTCAGATAACGTAGATAGACAAAAGGAACCTTAGTTGCACTCTTATCAGCAAAAAGAGTACAACCAAAAAGATGCAAGAGGTATGCCCGTGCAACAGCATCTTTGACAAGGTCGGTGTCATCATCTTTCGACCCACTGCATTGCTCCCTCAACCACTTAAGCTCCACAGACTTAGATTTACCTAAGTGCAGTTTTACACCTTCGTAATCTAATTGTAAATAACGAGAGACTAGTAATGCATCTGGATCTTTTGTATCATCGTCATCGTCATCGTCATCGTCATCGTTCAAATCTTCATCATCCGTCTTGGACAGAATAACGGGTTTACCTTCAATTGGAAGACCACATATGCGATACACATCCTCTAACGTGATCGTCATCTCCCCGAACGGCATGTGGAAAGTATTTGTGTCCTCGTACCACCGCTCTGTAAATGCCGAGATTAGAACACGATCTAGCTTGGTGTATGAATATTTGGCGATGTGGGCCAATCCCGTGTTCCGGACTCTCTCTCGAACACTTTGACACTCAGTTTCGAGGTCCCACCCATTCGTCTTCTTCAAAGCAGTACCCACAACTACGGCAGACGCATGGTTGTGTAACTTCAGCACCGGCCTCTCCTGAAAATAAAAAAGATATTGTTTTAGATTGATGATTAACAAAATTTTATCATAACTACTAAAATTAGAAAATAATATTTGCTTACCGGTTTGTTCCAAATCGTATAAGCAACATGATTCTTGAAACAAGGTAGAAGCGAACGATCTATCGGACCTCCAGAGTACGGGTCTGAAAATGAAGATGACCCCCCTACTTCTGTTTCTGCTGTCGAAATAGGAGGCTCTGTTTCGTTCTCATTTCCTTGCGTTCGTCGTTGCTTACGTGGTGCCATAATAACTTTTGAATAATACGCGGATATGTGATGCACAAACAATAAATAATCAAAATATGTTTTCCTACTCTAAATTAATGAAGGAAAAATTAGACGTATCGCTACAAAAAAGGTCATTCAAAATAGGCACGTATCGCTACAAAAAAGGTCATTCAAATAATGAAGGAAAAATGATGAGAAAAATAAAGAAAGAAAAATATGAAAGATTAAAAAAAAAAAAAAAAAAACTAAGGTCCCGGATCAGGTAATCCGGGCCCTTTAAGTCCGGAACGGATTACCCAGTCCGTCACGGACTGGAAAGGTAGTCCGTTTCTTTGTACTAAGTCACGGATTAGCTGATCCGTGACTAGGAAGACACGGACGGACTGGACCAGTCCGTCCGAGTCGTTCCAGAACCTTCATAGATCTAGGGCAGTACACATGGGCATCAAATATTCACAGAAAATGCTCTAAATATATTCGAAATTGAAGAATACAACATTCTAAACATGTTACAACACACTATTAACATCCCCAATCAATCAAACAACAAATTTATTCAAAAAAATTAAAAAAGTTAGGGTTTTTGAACCAACCTTGAAGGAGCAATTGTAGCTTGATTTCAACTTCGTCTCCACCAAATGATTCTTGATTCTAAGAGTTAGAGAGTCGAATGACTTATTCTCAGCAAAATTTGAGGGAAATTAGTGAGATTATGAGTGATTTGATGAGGTTTAAACTCGGTTTTGTAAGAGCTTAGAGAGAGAAAGTTTAAAATCCCCAATTTTGGATGGATTTTGTGAGAGATGGATGGAGGGGTTAGGGTCAACAGATAATGGACCGGTGCCTACATACTTGAGTGGTGCCAACAGAGAATAGAGCGGTTGGGCCTGGTGCCAACAGAGATGGAAGCCAACAGCTGTTTGGTCAGGTGCCTTTAGAAGCACCCTTCGTGGACTCACTAGTTGGGGTCTATTACTTCACCTTCGACCTGTTGTCGACCCTAAAAAAAAAATTTGGGCGTTTATCACTTTTCTGTTATAGTGTAATATAATAGAGCCGAAAATGTTACAACATGCTTGATTGATGATTTAGGCCAGCGCTTTGGGGAAAGCTAAATAGTTTCCGGGGTGTGAAGACTTAGTCAAAAATTGGTCAATTTTGTTTGACAATTTTATTTAGGGGGAAAGTAACATAGCTTCTCCACCTTAGCTCTCTCTCTTTCCACCTCAGCTCTCTCTCTCTCTCCACCTTGCCTCACCCTCTCTCCACCTCACCTCTTTATCTTCTCCGATTAGGTCGCCGGCAGGAAAATTTTCTGGTCGGCGACCATAAAAAAAAAAAAATTCACTCTCTCTAGAAACTCCGGCGAAGGGGTTTGGCGAAGGGAAACCTCTTCGCCGGAGTTTCTAGAGAGGGAGAGAGAGAGTGAAATATTATTTTTTTTTTTTTATGGTCGCCGGCCGAAAAACTTTTCGGCCGGCGACCTAATCGGAGAAGACAAAGAGGTGAGGTGGAGAGAGAGTGAGGTGAGGTGGAGAGAGAGTGAGGTGAGGTGGAGTGTGTTTTTTTTATCTCCCCTCAAAATTTATTTCCCCAGAAAATTTCTAAAATTTTACATATTCCCTTTAAAATTTCACACCCCGGAAACTATTTAGCTTTCCCCAAAGCGTTGGCCATGATTTAACATGCAAATTTTTTACTCCTTAGCAACGTTGGATGAGAATGGTTGAGTTTAATGTGAAGCTAGTGTTCTTCGAATTTCAAAAGACAGTCTTACAACAATAAAGGAGTCGATGAAGAAGAATGATCTTTACGTGCTACAGGGTAATACAATGACTGGGTCTATAACGACATCATCATCAGACAAGGAGATAGAAACTACTAAACTGTAACATATACGCTTAGGGCATATGAGCAAAAATAGGTTGGCTATACTGAGTAGCAGGGATTGCTCTGTAGACAAACAGAGAGTTGGAAAACGAATTTCATTGGTTGCGGCTAATATGGAAATAACACTAAAATGACTAAAAATGGTTCAAGTTTATAATTACACCCAAAATTCTTTTTAGACTAACAATCCATGACCCCATGTTTTATAGCAATATTCTTACTGTTTACAAGTAAAATAATAGTCAAACATTTGGTAGTCCAAGTGGTCGATAATGTTGACATAAACTCTTTTTTTGATGAACTTAGGCTTTTTGCCTTCTTTATTCATTAATAACAATTGTTACATTAGTAATCATCTCTAAGTTCAGATCTTTTACAATGTAATGTGGTGGCTCATCTATTCTCCACTCGCCACTAATTTGAGTAGTTAAAGTTTCTTTTGCTAAAAAAATTTGCAGCATTATTGTGACCCCTTGACATGTGATAGAACTTCAGTTTATCCATGTATCTTGTTTCATCCGTGATATCATTGATTATGTTTCGAATTTGCAAGGTACATGATTAGATTAAGTTTCACATGCATGTATGACTGTCTTTGAGTCTCCTTCTATGATTACTTTCCTCATTGTCGCAATCCAATCAAGACAGCTTTTGCTTCTGATTCAAGAGCACTACTTGCCATATAATAATTTGTTCCAGCTGCCATGAACGGCCCTTCAAAGTTTCTAATAACAGCTACTGAAGCTCCTTCACCATATTTGAAAGCTCCAGATTAATTGAGCTTTAAGGTAGAGACAATGTAGTTGAGCTTTAAGTCATAATTTATTTGGACTTTAGGACCGTCGTTGTTAGAGTTTAAATTAGGTGGTTATCATACGCTTATCTCATCTTCGATATATCAATGTCATTGTAATGACTATTGTAGATCGAAGTCAAATTAAAACAAAAAACAAGTACACTAATAATGCCTGCTTTTAGGAGTTGTACATTAATAACGAAACAACCTAATAAAACCTTTGCATCAAACTGGATTTATGAGCTTAATGTTATTGACATGTTCTATGAAATAATAAGAGAGATGTGGGTGAAAGAGATCAACCCGAGAGAGAGAGAGAGAGAGAGAGAGAGAGAGAGAGAGAGAGAGAGAGAGAGAGAGAGAGAGAGAGAGAGAGAGAGAGAGACAGAGAGAGAGAGAGACAGAGAGAGAGAGACAGAGAGAGAGAGAGTATGTGATAAGAGAGAAAGAGATGGAAATGAGATTCAAACTTGTATTCTCTGTGTTGATAATATTATTGTTACAAATGTGTATATATAGGCAATTATAAATAACAAGTAAAGATTTACTAAGATACAAATCTAGCTTAAGAATTTGACTAAGTCTATTCAATTAATAGGTGGGGGATCGACCGGTTCTCGAGTAAACCCAGATGGGTCGGGTATACATAGTGTAATACTCCCCCTCAAGTTGGAGCAGTAATGAAAGTGATGCCCAACTTGCTATTGATCTTCTGAAAGTTGTCTGCACCCGGCGGCTTGGTAAATAAGTCAGCGAGCTGCGCAGCTGTCGGAGTGAATCTTGGTGCTATTAGGTTGTTCTTTATCTTCTCACGGACCATATGGCAATCAATTTTTATGTGTTTCGTTCGTTCGTGAAAAACTGGATTGTCAGCAATGTGGAAGGCAGCGCGATTGTCACATTAGATGGACATAGGATCAGAATGAACAATGCCAAGATCTTGGAGTAAAAATTTTAACCATTGAAGTTCACAGGAAAGAGAGGCCATGGCCCTATATTCGGCTTCTGCCGAAGATCTGGCGATAGTTGATTGCTTCTTAGATTTCCAGGATAGAGGACTGGAACCAAGCATGGTGAGATAACCAGTGGTGGATTTTCTAGTCGATGGGCAACCAGCCCAATTGGAGTCACAATAACTAGACACGTGGAGAGTTTTGGAGGAGAGAAGTATACCATGTCCAAAAGAACCTTTCAGATAACGTAAAACCCTGTGAGCAACATCAAGATGCGAAGTTCGAGGAACCTGCATGAATTGACTCAAGGTGTTTACTGCATATGTGATGTGAGGTCTAGTGACCGTAAGATAAATTAAACGACCGATGAGACGACGATAGACAGATGGGTCGAGAATAGGTGAACCATCATCAGGGCCTAGGCGAAGTTTTTGTTTCATCGGAAAGGAAGAAGGACGAGATGCCGTAAGACCTGAATCTTCTAGAATATCCAGAGTGTAACGACGTTGACATAAGAAGATGCCTTTCTTGGACCTGGAAAGCTCTATGCCTAGAAAATATTAGAGATTTCCAAGGTCTTTAAGGGAGAAAGTACGATCCAAAAATGACTTAAGGGTGGAGATATATAGCATTGTCGTCTGTCCCAGTGATAATAATGTCATCGACATAAACTAGGACATAAAGAGAGAGGGTTCCTTTGTTATAAGTGAAAAGAGAGTAATCGGCCAAAGATTGAACGAATCCCTTATGTAATAAAACAGAAGAAAAATTCGCAAACCATTGGCGAGAAGCCTGTTTCAAACCATAGAGTGATTTGTTTAATTTGCAAACACGATGCTCCCCCTGAAAAGAAAAGCCAGGTGGAAGTTTCATGTACACTTCTTCTTCAAGATCACCTTGAAGAAAAGCATTGTTGACGTCGAGTTGGTGAAGAGACCAAACCTCGAATTGCCACGATAGATAATAGAGCTCGAACGGAGACTAATTTTGCAACTGGAGCAAAGGTGTCATTGTAATCGAGTCCTTCAATCTGTGTATATCCCTTGGCTACCAAGCGAGCTTTGTAACGCTTTATTGAACCATCAGATCGATGTTTAATCTTATAGACCCATTTACAAACAATGGGTACACCAGCGTCCAAGTATTGTTAGATTCTAGCGCAGAAATTTCCTTGGCCATAGCATCACGCCAATGGGGAGAAGTCATGGCCTGAGAATAAGAACGAGGCTCGAAATGAGAAATCACCGAAGTAAGAAAAATTCGATGTGGTGCTGATAGAGAATCAAGATTAATAAAATCGTTTAGGGGGTAATCCACCTTGGTCGTGGAAGTGGGAGATGACAAGGCGGAACATACGTAATCATTCAGACGTGCTGGTGGTCGGCGTGAGCGAGTCGGCCGAGAAGAAGTGGGTGGATCATTAACGTGGGGAAGTTGAGAGGTGCCTACAGAATCCAACGAGTCCTCAAGGACAGAGGGTTCTACGAGAGGAGTGCTCGTAGTCATGGAAGGAGATTGTATAGGAGCAACGGGTTCTGGGAGAGGAGTGCTCGCAGAAGTTGAATGAAGAGAAAGAATGCGTCTGGTGGTGCCTGTAGAGACGGGAGAAGAGCTTTGAGTTAAAGGTGAGTGATCGGAGGTGTCTATAGCAGCAGGTAGAGACGTTGAGGTCTGCTGCGAGGCCCGAGGGTAATGAAAAGAACCGGTGTCCGAAATGTGAATGAGAGGTCTGACAGAGGTCCGGTCAGGCGATGGGGATCCAAGATTTGACATTAGAAAACGATGTTCATAAAAAATAACATCACGAGAGACTATTAATTTTCGCGAGGAAAGGAAAAAAAATTTGTAGCCTTTCTGGCCATGAGGGTATCCAAGAAAAATACCCGGAATGGATCGTGGATCGAGTTTGGTTTTAGGTGAAGGGTGACGAGCAAAACACAAACAACCGAATACACGAAAATGAGAAATGGATGGAGGTGATCCGAGAAGCTTCTCATGAGGGGATAGTTTATTAAGCAATGGGGTGGGTAATTTGTTGATCATATATACGACCGTCAAGACACATTCAGCCCAAAATTCTAATGGAAGGCTTGCTTGTAAACGAAGGGAACGAGCAACCTCTAAGATATGTCTATGTTTCCTCTCGACAACCCCATTTTGTTGTGGGTGTAAGGGCATGAGCATTGATGAATAATGGCCTTTTCGTGAAGCAAAAGTTTAATGTCACGATTTAAAAATTCGGTTCCATTATCGGAACGTATTATTTGAATCTCCATTTTCGGAGTTGAGATAAGTGATTGATGAACTAAATTGAGTCTTAATGTAAGTGAGAAAATTTTTGAGATATGTCTTAGTGTCCGATTTAGAGGTTAAGAGAAACACCCATGCACAACGGGAGAAATCGTCGACAATGGTAAAGAAGTAACGACTTCCGGAAAGGGATGGTATAGAGAAAGGACCCGATAAGTCGACATGGATAAGTTCAAAAGGCCGAGAAGAAGAAGACATACTAATAGGAAAAGGCAAACGAGTTTGTTTTGATAGTGGACAAACATTGCGAGAACTTTTATTAATTGAATTAAATGGAATACACGGAAATTTATTCACTAAAAACTTGAAACGAGATAGGCTCGGATGTCCTAAACGACAATGCCATAAGTCCGAGACATTATTATAATTAAAAGACGCATAAAAGAAAATTCTAGGTTCCGTGCGTAAAAATTAAAGGCCATCTCGTGGATCACCATGTCCTATCCTCTTTCCCGTTGCTAGGTCCTGAAAGACACACGAAAAAGAGTTGAAAGTTACTTCCCAGTCAAGTGAGTGAGAGATTTGAGAAACGGAAATCAAATTAAACTTAAAACATGGAATGTGTAATACATGATTTAAGTAAAGATAACTTGAAAAGGAGATGGATCCAATGTGAGATACGCGAACACGACTATCGTCCGGTAACCGCACATAATAGTTAGGAGGGGCGAGACAATAAGTAGAGAATAATGATAAGTCGGAACAAATATGGCGTGAGGCCCCCGAATCAATAACCCAGGGGGTGTCGTTAGAAGAATTACCAGTGCGATTCACAAGCGGGTCAGAAGTTGAAGGCCCGGGTGAACTGGATGGAGGCTGAACCGATGGAGTGCCTGTAGAAGAGCGTTGATGGGTCAGGAGGTTGCACAAGTTGGCGTATTGTTCTTGTGACATGGAGGTGGCTAAAAGCACCTCATTATTGGCAGGAACCAAATGAACATTAGCAGCAGTGACCGTAGATCGATGACAGGGTGGATAACCATGTAATTTGTAACACGTAGTGATGAGGTGACCATGCATGCGGTAGTTGTCGCAAAATGGTCTTGGACGTTTTGGACGTGGTTTATCACCATGGTCAACCTTGTCTGACCGTGAATGGTTGCCATAATTTGATTGATGGACTGCAAGGGCAGCACCTTCCGGACAAATAGGATTGTCGTTCATAAGGTTTTGCTGAACCTCCTCTTGTTTAACTAAACTGTGAATGCAAAAGATTGATGGGAAAGGGTCCATGAGCAATATTTGACTACGAATGGACGAGAATCGGTCATGTAAACTTTGGAGAAATTCCATCGCACGATCTTGGATCAAATGGTCCATGATTGTCTTACCGTGGCCACAAATACAAGCCTCGAAAGCAATGAGAGACTGAAGTTCATCTTGGAGTGATTTCAGACGTGTGAAGTAAGCGGAAACGTCGGATCCATCTTGTCTCAAACATCAAATAGCACGTTTGAGTTGAAAAAATTTTGGAGCATTGGTTTGATAAAACCGCTCATGTAAGTTTCGCCATATTTCTGCAACATTGTCATCATAAAGTATTGACTGACGAATATCATGATCCACAGAATTGAGAAGCCAACTAGTGACCAAATCATTACAACGATCCCATGAATTGAGATCCGTTGGAGAAGTTGGACGTGGAATAGTACCATCGACAAAAGCAAACTTGTCTTTGGCACGGAGAGCCATCTTCATGGCACGAGACCATGAAGGATAATTTTCACCCGAGAGAAGGGGTGTGAGCAAAATGGTTGTTGGTGAGTCCGAGTGATGGACATTGAACAAGGGAGATGATTGATTGGCGATAGTTGCAGCCGAAGTATCCATTGAAGATGTCATTGATTACAAATGTGTATATATAAGCAATTATGGATAAGAAGTAAAGATTTACTAAGATACAGATCTAGCTTAAGTATTTGTGACTAAGTCTATTGGTATAGAAAAGTGGGACTTCCTCTCCATCCACCTCCAATTAAGTACTGTAGTCTATAGATTTACCTATGAGATGTACTAGAACCTATATATCTATATATATCATATATTATGTTTACACCATTTATTATTTTTCAAATTTTAAAAGAGAAGAGAGAATTTCAAAATGTATCGGTGAGGCAGCTAAAAACATCGGTAAGGCATATTGAAAGAGCATATGGTTAGAAAGAAGATTACAAAATTTAAAGAATGAGAAGTCAAACTAACTTGTAAAACTTCATTAATTACTTTGAACTTATAGATATATCCATTAATTATGAAAATAAAACAAGAAATCAATAACATCCAAGAATATCTGAAAATGAAATAAAAGACTAGTTTGAACCCATAAATAGGTGGCCTGAGGAAGCCCTTGGTTTTGTCTTGAATGCAAAGGTATGTCAACCAGTATAAATTCCATTTTCTCCATTAGTTTCTATTTTCCTTCTTGAATAATCGAGCCCAGAGGTCTTTGCCATTTACTTGGAATTTTATTTTTTCTTCGCCGTTTAATATTATCGGTACTACAGATGAATTGTTGAACACGACTCTCCCAAACACAGGGTTGCTTCCTCTTTGTAGTGACACTTCTTCCACTACCCGGCCCCAGTTCCTGACATCACAAAATAATAAATCAAATCTTTACTTATTAATTAAAAGTAAACATTCTATAATATTTCATAGATGCTACTATATTTTTGTGGTAATCCATTTATTGGCACATTGCAAACAAAATTTATTGATGTTAAACATATTATATTATTTTTGAAGTATAACTTAAGACTGATAAGACTTACGAAGTGAAGAAGACCATTATTTCATCTTGGCGAAGTGGAGCATTTCTAGAGAAAGTGAGAAACAACGATCTTTGATATTTTGATGTTTTCTCCAGAATAAATGGACTAGCATTTGCGTTCAACTTGGAGTTTGACAGACTAAGTGCACCTTGAGTGCTAGTACCTTTTGCACTGGGATTTGTCGGGAAAAAATTGTAAATTTTTACCATTACTTCTTCTATGGCATTACGCATGTATTCTTGATTGTAGTAGAAAAATCTGCGGTTTATCGACGCGTCGCCCATTACTAAACACAAGTAAGGAGTATCATTGTACTCCGTAGGTTTGACACTATTTGGTTCAATAGACTCTAAACACGAAACTATTTCGTAATAAATCGGTTGAATTATGTCTTTCTCTGAAAACATGTTTTCGAAAAGACCCTTTGACCCACATTTTTCAACCACTACTAATAAAGCTATCACCCGACGAACAGTTTCGACGGATTTTTTCATAGTTACAACTAAAAAACTGAACAGTTGTATGTGGATTTTTTGAAATCGAAAAAGATCAGAAGAAAGTCTTGTATCAGCCATGTAATTGTGATAAAAAAAAGAGTAGTGAAAACTAAATTTGACGACTTTACTGTGTAAGAGAAATAGAACTTTACTTGTGGATTTATAGTGATTAGAGGTGTCCTTTCGAATTGGTACCGTTTCAGAATAGGTGTTGTACATCTCCCTCATAGAGAAAGTTTTGCGGGCAAATCATTGAGGATATATTTCACTCGATTGGTCCATTATTTCCAATGAACTCAACTCAATCATTTGTGGTTAACATAAGGGAAGAAATCTGTCAATTGATCCACTATTTCCAATGAACTCAACGTACAGAAAGGTTTGCGGGCAAATTATTGAGGATATTTCAATCAATTGGTCCATTATTTCCAATGAACTCAACGTAATCATTTGTGTTTGATATAAGGGAATAAATCTGCGGATGGATCTACTATTTCCAATAAACTCAACGTAATCATTTGTGTTTGATACAAGAGAATAAATATGTCCATTGATCCACTATCTCCAATAAACTCAAGGTAATCATTTGTGTTTGATATCATGGAATGAATCTGTCGATTGATATTTCTAATGAACTCAACGTAATCATTTGTGTTTTGATACAAGTGAATAAATATGTCGATTGATCCATTATTTCCAATGAACTCAAGGTAATCATTTGTGTTTGATATCAGGGAATAAATCTGTTGGGGCCAACACAACAATATAAATCATTGTTTTTCGATATAATGCATTAATAAAATTTGAAGCGAAAACAACATCATACTAAGATACTCTTTAATATAGGATCAAACTATCATCATTAATGAATATTTAAGTTTTGTCTAAATTTGTAAGATATGACACCACTTAAAATTAGAAACAAGCTATTGTCAAAAGATTCTTGAAATTTTGTCTTACCTTTCTACTTGAGGTAAATGGTTGTGTAAAAGTCAATTTACATGAGTGTCAAAAGATTTTTCTTAAATTATTGTTTTATTTATTTCTGGTTTGCAATCAACATATTTAACTATGAACTGCCAAACTTTAGGATTATGCATGAGTTGCATTCTAGTCCTATAAGTTGTTTTACGTGATATCTTCTAGATTTAATAATGTTGTGAAACCGCGTAAGTAACCAGAATGGGGTGCGAAATTATAAACTCAATTTTATTCGGAGCACGGAAATTAACAAAACACTTATATTCATTCTTTTTTTTTTTTGTTGAAATTATATTCATTCATTATGTCAATGACTAAAATGCAATTGACTTCTACGAGAGTTCAAGTTTTGAAATGTTCGCATAGTCGAATCATTGTCAATTTTACTAAAAACTTATTTTCCAATAAAAACATCTAAACTATCATTCAACCACATATCATTCATCTTACTTATGTGTGTCTTGACTAACATTGTAGCAGAAAAAACTCTTTCTACAGAGGCAGTTGCAACCAGAAAATTATATATGCAACATAGTTATTTTGATAAATTTGGTGAAATGGGTATAACTTATATTATATGAAAATATGATATTTTACTACGAGCAAAGAGCTTATTTACCAATTACAAATTATTCCGTAGCAGTGGTAGCTAAAAGTCATTTCAACGTCACTGTTGATTACGGGCTATTTGTCATATATAAAACACATTTGCTACAGGTTTTTTCATTACCTACGGATGTGGCCGTAACAAAAGCCCTTCAATTTTCTGAAAGATTTAGGTTTTGGATGAGGAAAACCATATACCTCCATATTTATTTATATTAGAAGAGAATTACAATGGATGGAAATAAATAACGTAGATATAGAAATAATCCTAATTCTAAAATATTCATATCTTGGAGATATATATGAGAATATTTCCTTTGAATTTCTTGGGTAGGAATATTTGACTTAAATACCTCTTTTACCCTTATTATTTTCTAGTTCCACCAATTTTTTGGGAGGATCTAGGGGGTGCAGGCTGTAAGCCGCACTCCCTTATATCTGTCCCTATAGCAAACAGGTTATGTTCTTTTTCTCCATGCTCAAGGTTGTAAAGTAAGAATGTCTAGAAATCAATTTAATCATATTTTTCATGTCATCATTTATATCTATTAGTGTCCTGTAACATTAGTAATTATTGTTGTTATCAATAAACCGTATTGTGAAAATAACGAAAGTAGCGATTTTAAATTCACTGCTTTAAAATTTATCATCACAATTACAAAGAATCCCAGTTACTGGCGGATCCTACTTTTTTTATTTGTGGGAACACATTTTAGTTATGATACGTGTAAATTTTAAATCACATAACCCGTGTTAGGTTTTGAAGTTGTAATCTCCATCGAAGTTATTTAAACTATTGTGTTATAAATGAATAAAAAATCTTTACGTGTTGTTGAAATAGGTGATATCTATTTATGGTGTCACTCTTAACAAATTTGATGCTTGCTAAACTTGTGAGTTCTTTTGAACCCAATATGAATATAAACAATTAGTTTGATGCATATACCAATTCAAAAAAAAAAAATATACCAGTTTAAAGATTATGCTAGGTATTAGAGAGTTGCTTAGTTCGTTAGAGCATATAGATTAGTAGTGTTACCTTCTATATAATGCGGATAGAATCAAACTCTAGCATTAATCTAATTCGATGAGTTCCTGATCTATTGGTGCCTAATGATCTATTTTAGCAAAAACCAAATCCATGGCCACAAAAACCAAATACCACATAAAATACTATAAAAGACATTTAAAAAGAATAAAACTTCATCATATATATCCTACTACTCATAGATTAAGAAAAAAACTAAAAAAAAAAAGAAAATTCTGTAGAAGTTCTTTTGACTTCTTAATAAACTAATAAAAGCATGAAATAAGAAATAATTAACTAAAAACATATTTAATAAGGTTTGTTGGATGATGAGATGAGTTCTTGAGCAGCAGCAACATCAGGTAGAGCAGGAATTGCTCCTTTCTTAGTAGTACAAATAGCACCACAAGCATTCGCAAATCGCAATGCTTCTCTCAATTTTAATTCATCTTCAAAGATGTTTGAATCTTCGACAATTGAAGAAAGAATTGATCCAACAAACGCGTCACCAGCTCCAGTTGTATCAACTGTATTTACTGAGAATCCTTCAACTCTTCCTCTGAATCTTTCTGTGAAATATCTACAACCCTTTTCTCCATCAGTGACAATTAAGAGCTTACATCCTTCGTACCAAAGTGAAAGCACATTCTTCTCGTCTTCTGGATCCCCTTGAGTTAGAAACCCTACTTCTTCGTCACTTACTTTAATGAAGTCGGCTTCTTTCCATATGCTCTTGATGCCTTCTCGGGCCGCTTGAGGTGAAGGCCAGAGGGGTAACCTAACATTAGGATCATATGAAAGTAATGCACCAGATTCTTTAGCAGCTTTCATTGCTGCCATATGAGCGGAACGACAAGGTTCAGTTATTAAACTAATGGAACCATAATGAAAGATTTTTTATTGTCTGATTAAACCCATGTTGAGTTCAGAGTCTTTAAGAAGCATATCAGCACTAGGGTTTCTGTAAAACATGAATTCTCTTTCACCATTCTTCTTTAATGTAACAAAAGCAAGTGCAGTTCTTGCATCTTTGTCAAAGCAAACACCTTCAATGTTGACTCCATTCTTTTTAAGAATATCAACCAACATCAAACCAAATTCATCTTCTCCGAATTTGCCGATAAAAGCCGAAGAACCACCAAGTTTAGTAATTGCACAAGCAACATTAGCAGGAGCACCACCGGGAGCTTTAATGAAACCATTCGATTCAGCAAGAGAAACTCCAGAGACATCTGGAACAAAATCTATCAACATCTCTCCAAAAGACACAATCATCTTTCCTGCAGATTTTGAGGTTGGGTTCATCATCCTCTTCTTTTTCTTTGACCAGAGAGTTATGGAATAGTAGTAGAAAGTGAGAATTATTCAAGAGATAGAGAGAAAAGGAAGATTGGTTTGAAAGAAGGTATAGAGGATCGTGTATTTATAACTAGTATGGAGGAAGAGGATTTGTTATCTAAAAAGGAGTCCTAATTTGGTAGTGACTCTGTATCCTAAAATAAACCCCAATCAGTTTTTTGTTTTTTTGTTGAAACACCCGAATCGGTTAGAGTTTTAAGTAAGGAATAAATAGTAATTTTTTGGGAGAATTTGACATTGAACCCCACTCTTATATCAATATTAGGACTACACCCCCACTTTTTTAAAACTTTTGATTTACACCCCTACATGGACGGAAACCGTCAACTCAGAGTTAAGTTTCAAGTGTGCGAATTGCACATGCGACTAAGGACAAACATGCCCTCATTAAATTATAATTTCCACTCAAATCCATCTTCTGGATGGGGGTACCTGGATGGTGTGGGTTTGAACACAACCTCCCACTTCTTTAATGGTGTGTTTGGATGACGGAATCATGAATTCGCGGATTCATGAGTCTTTGGGATTCATGATTCCGCAGATTCATGAATTCAAGTAATATTTTTTTGGTTTGTTTGGAAACTAATAAGAATCCTATGATTTATTATCATTTGAGTATTTTTAAACACTTCTTTAGAAAGAATGTTGAATAAACCTTGTTCTCGAAACTCGTTTTTTCATATATCGTTTAATTCGAGAACTCTCCGTTTTCTTCAAAATTTTTCGAGAACCGTTTTTTTTAACTTTTTTCATAAACAATTTTTTTTTCAAAAATAGTTTTTCCCGAAAGCCATTTTTTCTCAAAAAGATTTTTGGTTTCCCCAAATTTTTTTTCAAAAACATTTTTTTCGGTAACCGAAATTTCATGAAACCTATTTTTTTCACAATCATTTTTCCCCAAAAATTGATTTTTTTTCGAGCACCGTTTTTTCCTGGAAAAATAAATTTCGGAAAAAACAGTCTTTATGAAGCAAAATTTATTTTATAAAAAATTCAGTTATTGAAAAAATATTTTTCAGTAACAAAAACGGTTTGGAGGAAAAACAGTTTTAAGGAAAAATCGGATTTCGAAAAAAAATGTTATTTGGGGAAGAATCAGTTTTAAGGAAAAATCGGATTGAAATATAATCAATCAACTTCCAACCTATATAAAATCAATTAAACTTCCCTAAACCCCTATAAACTTTAATTCATCTACCCTAAAATCCTACAAACTTCAATTCATCTTACAATTCGTCTACCCTAAACTCTTACAAACTTCAATCGTCTACCTTAAAACCCTAGAAACTTTCATTCATCTACCATAAACCCCTACAAACTTCAATTCATCAACCCTAAACCCCTACAAACTTCAATTCATCTACCCTAAACCCCTACAAACTTCAATTCATCAACCCTAAACTCTATTAACTTCAATTCATCTACCATAAACCCCCTTCATCTACCTTAAATCCTAAAAATTTCAATTCATCTATCATAAATCCCTGCAAACTTCAATTCATCAACCCTAAACCCCTACAAACTTCAATTCATCTACCCTAAACCCCTACAAACTTCAATTCATCTACCCTAAACCCCTAAAAACTTCAATTCATCTACCATAAATCCCCTTCATCTACCCTAGACCCCTACAAACTCCGACTCTAAAAGATTGAAAATGGCATTAGACTTATTTTTGTGCAGATTTAATGATTTATGTATATCTCGCTTGCGAGGCCAAGGGTATGACGGAGCTAGTAACATGCAAGGAGAGTATAATGGTCTAAAAGCCCTTGTTTTAGAGCAAAATCTATGTGCTTATTATGTCCACTGCTTTGCTCATCAACCGCAACTATTTTTGGTCATTAGCGGATAATCATTTGAGTATGAACTTACTTTTCCATTTTGTCGGACAAATGATTAATGTTATTGGAGGATCGTGAACGTGACAAAATATGCTTAATATTATACAAAAAAATAAAATAAAAATAGAAGCAAAATCTATGTGCTTATTATGTCCCCAAGCCTTAGCAGTTGCCGATATTGTCCCCGCTTTAACCACCCAGGCCCAAGCCCACACGGGTACGGGGTTTTGTTCTTGGCTAAGGCACCACAAGCCCACCTAAAAGGCCTCGGTACTTACTAAGCTTGAGCTTACACATATAGCCCAGTCTCTGGACACTCTTGTGAGCAATGTGGGACTATTACAATCCCCCACCCTCAGCGAAGAGTCGTCCTCGGCTCTGATACCATTTTGTAACGCCCCAAGCCTTAGCAGTTGCCGATATTGTCCCCGCTTTAACCACCCAGGCCCAAGCCCACACGGGTACGGGGTTTTGTTCTTGGCGAAGGCACCACAAGCCCACCCAAAAGGCCTCGGTATGGGCGACGACACACGATTCGCCCGACCATCAGAGTACGCAGCGACACCGTGGACCCCCCACAACGATTTTGTCCTCACTTAGCCACCACTCAGCGTGGTGTGAGGTTTTGTCTTGGCGAAGGCACCACAGACAATATCGGCAACTGCTAAGGCTTGGGGCGTTACAAAGTGGTATCAGAGTCGAGGACAACTCTTCGCTGAGGGTGGGGGATTGTAATAGTCCCACATTGCTCACAAGAGTGTCCAGAGACTGGGCTATATGTGTAAGCTCAAGCTTAGTAAGTACCGAGGCCTTTTGGGTGGGCTTGTGGTGCCTTCGCCAAGAACAAAACCCCGTACCCGTGTGGGCTTGGGCCTGGGTGGTTAAAGCGGGGACAATATCGGCAACTGCTAAGGCTTGGGGCTTTACACAAATGAACTCGGAGACCTTATAACTGGACAAGGTTTAAATCAAGAAACAAGTCTTAGGCGATCTGGAGCTACTCGTTGGGGTTTACACTATAAAAGTTTGACATCTTTGTTAGAACCTTTCATGTTCGGTTCTGTGATAGATATCCTTAAAGTTATTGCTATACATTCTGTTAAAGCAGATCAAAAGAGGGAAGCAATAGATTTGTTATCCAAGATGCAAACTTTTGAGTTCATATGTTGTTTACATTTGATGAAACTTTTGTTGGGAATAACAAATGAATTGTCACAAGTACTACAAAGAAAAGACCAAGATATTGTGACTGTCATGGATTTTGTTGAGTCATCAAAAGCTAGAATCCAATATGTACGAGACTATGAGTGGTCATCATTGGTCTGGAATGTTTGTACTTTTTGTGAAAAACATAATATTGGAGTTGTTTATCTTAATAGTTCGTACATAGTTCAAGGGAGAAACAGAAAGAATGCACAATAAATTACAAACTTTGATCACTATCAAGTGAAGATTTTCAATAACGTTATTGATATGCAACTTCAAGAACTAAATGCTCGTTTCACTGAGAAGATTACCAAGTTGCTTCGTTGTATGACATGTTTGAGTCCATCTAGAGATTTTCCCCTTTTCGACAAAAGTAAGTTGATGCGTCTTGCTGAATTTTATCCGTCAGATTTCAGTAGTCTTGACACTATGCTACTTAGTTCTCAGCTTGATAATTATATTTACGATATGAGGCAAAATGATGATTTCTCAAATTTAGATGGAATTGGAACTCTTGTTAGAACATTGGTGGACACTAAGAGGGATAAAGCATGTCATTTAGTTTATTTGCTTATCACTTTAGCACTAATTTTGCCAGTTGTGACTTCTCTGTTGAAAGAATTTTTTCAGCTATGAACCTAGTTAAAACATGCTTAAACAACATGATGAGTGATGCGTGGCTAAATGATAATTTAGTAGTCTTTATTGAAAGAGAAGTTTGTAGTGAAATTGACAATGAGTCGATTATGCAAACATTTCAAAATATGAACTCTCGTAAAGGTCAATTGCATTTGTAATCGTTGATGTATCAATATAATTAATAAATATACGTATTTTATTAATTGTTGTGTTTGCAAAAAAAAAATTTATTTAGGTATATAAATCCGCACCCCCTAAGTGAAAATCCTAGATCCGTCCCTGCTCACAATGATGTCTTCATATCAATAAAAAGTCAAACTCTACTAATTTTAGCAAACTCATGAATTTTTCACTATCAAAAGTCATTCGTTTGAGGGGGAATGTTAGAATATTTATATAGTCCCACATAGTGCAATTGTTAAAACTTGTCTCTTGTAAAATTCTTTATAAAAGTCTTATGTAATAGCTAGGAATATCAAGTCATTGAATACAATTCTCTTTTCTTACAGTTGCTAATGTTCAACATATCAGCGATGGAGCTCAAAAAATCGTTGTTAATTTAGGGGTAATAGTATCACCTCGCCATTTGTAGCGACGGTTTTCTTAGTGTCCGTAATACTTACACCGACGATTTTGTTTTATTTGTGTCGGTTTAAAACTGTCGCTAATACCCTATTTTTGGGCTTGTACTACTATTTCTTGTGAATTTTTCTTTGTTTTTGATATAGAGGAATTGGCCGAGAAATACATGGAAGAAATAGAAGCGGTCAAGTATAAAGGTGACAGACTAAAACGACCTTTCAGTCAAGTCGAGAAGTTTGACTTTGAACCCTCCCCCAATTTTTTTCTTTACTTTTATTTTCGAGACTTATCTTATATTTATTGAATTTTAATGTGTTTCACAACTCGAAAGGATTCGAGGGAGGGGTTGTTTCATTTTTTGATCTGGAACCGAAGTTACGGGTGTCGGAATTGAACAAAATTTTGAGAAATGGTGCGAAATAGCGTTCCGGTCATTCGTTGTCGCTTCGCCACAACGGACCCACATTGAGGGGCAAATTCCGTCGTTTAGGGCCTCGAAACGGACTTTTACTAGTTTTTTATATTCTTGAGAATTGTTATCAGTTTAGGATTACTATTATTCTAGTGTTTTATTTTATTAGGAGTTGTTATTTGAATTTGACTAAGATTAGGAAACCCTAGGCCTATATAAAGAGGGTCTAGTAGTTGTTTCAGTGATTCATTCAATCAATAAAATTCAGTATTTTAGTATTCTTCTTATAAGTTTCGGTTCTATTGTCTTTAGACGGAGTTCTAAGGCTTTCTGTTAGTTTTCCATGCGTCAGTTTTGGAGATCTTTGGAGTCTGAGTATTTTTTTTTTTATCATTCCTAGAATCCTAATGATGAGTTTTCACATGATTTCGGCCATAATAACCATTTTAGTACTTCGTGTTTGTTAATATTTATTTTACGAAACGAGGAAAACCATTACCTAATCTCTGCAAGTCAATAAATTTTCAGTAGTTATCCAAATTAGTACTACAATATTTAAAAATCTGAAATTTTATGCAATAGTTTTGACAAAAAAACATCTAAAACATCAATCAGACCCACACTATACCTAATAGTTGTTAAGTCAAAAGAGCATCTGCCCAAAAAGAAACCTACAAAATTTAAGCCAAGGGTCGTGAAAAATAAATTAATGAACTTTATGAATTATTTCAACATATCAATAGTATCCACTAATTTCTAAAGGCATAAAATATGAAAAGGACAAACAATCTACGAATATGCAAAAAGATAAAGTCCAAGCTAAAATCAACATTAGGTAGTTTCAACCTACAATTACAGTGGCGAAGCCAGAAATTTTTATGAGTGGGGGCACCTTTTTGTTATAGCTAATGAATGAATTTCATAGTACGCGATTAAGCTAGAACCGGAAAGCAAATTCAACAAAATTTTATTTATAATTTAGATATTCTATAGTAATTTTGATGCATAACAAGCAATCTCAAAATTTCTCATCAATATGGTTCAAGGATCTTCCCCCAACTGGATTCCCAAAAGATATTGAAATAAAAAACAAAGGAGGGGATGAAAAGATATTGGTGAAGATTAAGAAGAAACGATGGTAGATGATGAAGAGGAAGTGATCGTAATGGAAGAAAAGATGAAGATAAAGTTTTCTTTCTATTAACATATTTACTATGACAAAAAAAATGTAAAAAAGACAATTTTGAAGTCCAAAATACAAATCACGAAAAAATCACACAAAATCAATACTAAAGGGGTTGGTTAAAATACTCATCATCTCTTGGATGTCATTTTATTTTCTTGGTGACTTTGAGTAGGTCAAAATTGAGTTATCTCAATTACTAAGAATCAATTTTAAGCGGAACATGCCCTTCGTAATATATTTTTAATGAACAATTTCAACTAATCTAAGTAGTAGACATTCTAGATAAAAATGTGTTGGTAGAAATTCTAGAAAAAAAATGTGTGTTGCATGGTTTTCGATCCCTTGACCTTTGTGATGTAACTCCACTGTTTCACCAGCTAAGCTAAGAAAGGATAATATTTCATAATGGAAATACACGTATATAAGTAGCACGTAAAGTATAACATAGGTGAGTCACATTAGGGTCGTGGGGGCCTGCGCCCCCACGGGCCCCTATGTGGGCTTGCCCCGGCTACAAATAGATGTACGAGAAAACACTTGGTTTTATCTTACTGCTACTGTATACCGCCAAGTCTAGTATTCCATTTCAATAATCTGAGTAAAGAGGTTCCTGCCATTCACTTAGGATTTCATCTTTTTTTCCACTTTTTGATATTATCGGTATTAATTGTAAGTGAATTGTTGAACATGATAATCTGAACAAAGGTTAGCTACGTCTCTCTATTGTCACATATTGCACTATCCGGCTACGAATCTTGCCATTGCAAAATAACAAATAAAACCTCATCTATTAAAATTATACCATTTCAATAATAATTTACAAATGCTACTATGTTTTTCGTTGTAATCAATCTTTAAACACAATGCAGAAAAATATTGTGAAATGAAACTTGATATTGATAATACTAAGGACACAAAGAAGGCCATTACTTAATCTTGGCGAGAGTAGAATCTTTGGAGAAAGTAAGGAACAATAACCTTTAATTTGTCAATGATCGCTCTAAGATAAATGGAGTAACAATTGGATTCAAGCTAGAGTTTAAGTGCTCCGTGTGAGCACTAGTACCTTCTGTGATTAGTGAAAATAAATTGCAAATACTTACCAATAACTTTTTCGATAGCAGAAATCATGATTCTTGATTGCGGTTATAGATATCTTCCATCTATTGGCGGGTCACCCCGACACTAAATATAAATAATGTGTATCATGGTATTTTCTAGGTTAGATAGAACTAGATTCAGTACACTCCAAATAAGAAACTGATTCGTTATAAATAGGTTCAATGATGTCTTTCTCCGGAAATGTGTTTAAGAGTAGAACAACTTGCTTTTTCATATATAGAAATAGAGATTGATGTACCAAACCCTAGATATGTCATAATACTATTGATTATCTTTGACAAAAAGGGAAGGGCGGATTTATCTTTATATATATATATAGTCTATTAAAAGATTAACTATTTTGTCAAAGATTTAATATGGTCAATTTTGGTAAGACGATGTCGTTTCAATTTTTACGATGTGTCCAATCTCTACAAAGTTATACAAAAAATAAATAATAATTGATGGTGAGACAAAATAGTTTCACGCCCTATCAAATAGTACCATCTTAGTGTTGATTATTTATACTGTAAACTTTGTTGATTTATCATTGAACAAAAATCAATGTTACCATTGTTAAAATCATCCTAATGTACTACGTAGATTTCATTTTGAATCATTGATCAAGAAACTTTTAATGGTTTGACTGAACTACTTTTTTCATGGAGAAAATGTACGGTACTGTATCAAATATATACATTCAGAGAAAGACATCGTTGAACTGATTGATAATTAATCTGTTTCACGTTTAAAGTCTATTGAATCTAATAGTGTCCAACCTACCAAATACAATGATACAACTTACTTAGTATTGGGTGATCCACTGATAAACCAAAGATTTTTCCTACCACAATCAAGATTACATGCATAATGCCACGAGAAGTTTTGGCAACTATTTGCAGTTTTATTTTCACTTATCCCCTCACAAAAAGTACTAGTGCTCAAAGAGTACTTACTTGTTCTAACTCTAACTTGAACTCAAATGCTACTCCATTTATCTTGAAGCTAACATTGAAAGATCAATGGTCGTTGTTCCTTACTTTTTCTAAAGACTCTCTTCTATGCGAGATTAAATATATATTAATCTTCTATGGCATTCTTCACTCCTTAAGGGTTATCAATCTTAAGTTTCACTCTTCAAAAGTATAATATATTATCTCAATATATTAATCTTTAACAATATTTTTATGGAAAGTGATAAAAATAAATTGATTCAACAAAAATTTAGTAGCATACATAAACTATTAAGGAAATGGTATACTTTTAATAGACATTGATATGATTTATTGTTTTGTGATGGTAGGAACTAAGGTCAATAAATGAAGGAAGTGACAATAGAGAGAGACATCATACCTTCATTGGGGCGTATTGTGTTCAACAATTTGTCTACAATACCGATAATACTACAGGACAAAAAAAAGGTAACATTCCAAGTACGTCAAGGACCCATGAGCTTTATTATCCAGGATGAAAATTAAGGAACAATGGAAGAAATAAAATTTTATACTTGGTGAAGTAACTTAGTATTAAAAATCCTTCATAAAAAAAAACTTTGTATTAAAAATAAAACCAAGTGTTACCTCATACCATCTATTTGTGAAACATTCCTAATGTTGATTTTAGTTTCGAGGTTTTGATTTTGAACATTTTTAGATCGACTATCGGTTTTATAGTTTCTCCATTTGTAATTAGTGGATGCCATTGATAAGTTGGAAATAATTGATACAGTTTCAAAATTTAATGTTGAAATCTCTTGGGCTTAAGTTTTATAGTTTTATTTTATAATCGTTTGCTCAAGTAAAAACCATTTTTTCTCCAAAAATAAAAAGCAATTTTAAACCAATTTTTTTCGTAAAATTTGTCATTTTTCTCAAAATATCTTTAGTGACAAATAAAAATACGTCAGCAATACTAAAAAATTTCATTTACAGACGACTTCAAAATATTAATAAAAGGTCGAGTCGTAAAATATTTTACCAAGAGTCCAATATAAAGAATACCAATAATCCACCTAATGCCTTGGGTAGGGATTTCATTGATTTTCAACTTGCAACAATGGCTTGATTGAGAATTTAGGGTCTGGATTAGAAAAAATTGGGGCCCTTTCATTGATCATGTTAAAACATATCTTTTTCTTGTTTCACACGTAATACATTTAACCAAAGATTCCTTCCGTTTCTTTTTGAGAGCAATTGAATGAGGGGTTGTGGGTGGAGGGCCTTTATGATTCTGAAGAAGCAAGATAGGGCTCAAGCCTTATATTAAAGAATTATTTAATTTATGTACTAATTAAGCCACGCTTCGGCCGAGCACCCCAACTTAAGGTTCGTCAGATTTCAACAAAAAAAAACTTAAGGTTCATCAGACTAATTTCTTATTCTTTTATCTTAAATGAATCTAAGACGTGTATTTTTTTGCTCCAAACACGTCAAAAATTAAACACTAATTATTGAATTTCATGACTAATCTTTAAACATACAAACTAAATTAATTTATTATTCATAACTAATAGTTGTTGTTATCACTAACATGTTCAAGACAACAACGAGTTAAGAAATAAACAAAAAATTGACAAAAGGGTGTATTGAACTCATGAGCTCATGTTCGAGGTATAAAATGCTTTCCAACTAAACTATAATTCTTACTCTCAACATTTAGTCTGTAAAAATTATTAGATTTAATTTAAAAATCTATACAGTTTTTAAATATTCTATGTTGTACATTTTATCCTTTTTTGTCCTTATCTCACTACATGAAGGGGACTCAAATATCACATAGCATCTTACATATCACTTTGTAGAGAAAACTGTTTTCAGGATTATAAAAGAGAGAAACTTGTTTGGTTATAATGACCGTGAGGAAGACAACATGTTCAAGTGATGTTACTTGATAAACATTTGTGAATTAGAAAACGTATTTAAACAAATAAAACAAGGGATAATATACTTACAGAAATTAACTTCATACATGGAGTTTTGGAAACTAAATACTTAAAAGAAGTAAAAGAGGGATGTCCTAGACACCAATGCCATATATCGGAAACATCTTTATTGATATTAGTATTAGGAACTGAAAACGAACAAATCTTAAGGTCCGTGCGAAGAAAATAAAGGTCGTCATGGAGATCACCAAGTCCAATCGTCGCCTTCGTCAATTTGTCCTGAAAGACACAAGAACCAGAATCGAATGTTACCAAACATCGAAGAGAAGTAGCGATTTGAGAAACAGAAATTAAATTGATTTTAAATTCTGGAATGTGTAAAACATTATGAAGTAAAAATTGTTTATTGAAAACAATCGTTCCAATATTATAACTTTAATGCGTGAACCATCCGGAAGACGGACAAAGTAATTATATGGGGCATTAGTATAATAGGAGAAGCGAGATAAGTGACAACAAATATGTTTGGCAGCGCCGGAATCGATAACCCAAGGGGAGGATGAAAAAGAAATACCTGAGATATTAATGTCCGAACCCGTGAGATGAATTCCAGGTTCGGTTTGACTAGGTGCTGATCGGTGGGTGCCTGCAAAATTCTGGTGCTGATCGAGCATGGACAGCAGCCCACGGTATTGTTCATTGGTGAGGCTGGTGGCTAGAGGCACACCCGTGTTCAGCTCGGCATCGGCAGGGGCAGTCACGGTGGCTGCCACCGAACCGGCTGGTCGGTTTTGCCGTGGGCGAGGTTGTTGGCCTTGTCGGTTCGGGTATCCATGGAGTTGGAAGCAGGTAGCCCGTACATGACCGTGTTGTTGACAATAATCGCAAAACGGACGTGGTCGCTTAGGACGTTGACCGGTTGATTTGTCCATGCGAGGCCATGCGAGGTAGTCGTTGGTCATTGTAGGTGGCAAGAGCGGCGGCTTCCGATGGAGTTGAAGTGGCGGCCATGATGTTTTGTTGGATCTCTTCTTGCTTAACAAGAGAATGAATTTTCAAAATCGAAGGAAAAGGATCCATTAACAAAACTTGACTTCGAATAGCCGCAAATCTATCATGTAGTCCTTGAAGGAATTCCATGGCGCGTTCTTGATTGGTACGATCAAGTAATGATTTTCCTTGACCACAAATACATGGATCGACCACCATGAGAGATTGTAACTCATCTTGGAGAGTTTTGAGTTTAGTAAAATAGGAAGATACATCATGTCCTTCTTGTTTGAAGGAAGAAATTGCCCGTTTTAATTGATAGATTTTGGGAGCATTGGTTTGGAAGAACCTTTCATAAAGATTACGCCAAATATCGGCGGCACTTTCATCATATAAAACAGAAGAACGAATATCCGGAGCAATAGAGTTGATAATCTAACTACTAACGAGATCATTACACCTTCCCCATGAGTGTAATTGAGTTGGAGAAGTGGGTTTGGGAATAGAACCATCTACAAACCCGAATTTATCTTTAGCTCGAAGAGCCATCTTCATGGCTCTTGACCAAGAGGCATAATTATCTCCGGATAATAATGGAGTGATGAGAATAGTAGTTGGTGAATCAGAGTGATGAACATCAAACACCGGATTACGTGGAGAATTTGGAGTATAGTCTCCAGAATCGATATCAGTAGTAGTCATGATAGAAGATATTGATTTTCAAAAAAAAAAATTGGCTCTTATACCATGTGAAGAGGTAAATCACCTCTTGATAATAGAAGATTATAATTAACTGAACACAGAGAGAGAGAGAGAGAGAGAGAGAGAGAGAGAGAAATCGTGTGGGAGAGAGAGAGAGATGGGAGAAAGAATTCTCTGTTTGTTTATTCATCTAGTTTACATGAGTATTTATAGGTTTACATGTAGGTTACATATAGAAGTAAATCTAGGAAACATGGAAACTTCCTTTAACAAGTTATTACATAAAATAACAATTAATAGTTAGGAAACTATTAATAATTAGGAAACCCTAATTATAGCGGGTTGGGCTTCCTCTTGCTAGTCGGCCGGTCATCCCGTGATGTTGGTGGGCTTGTGTATTCTTGCGCCTGGTGATATACCTTAACAAGTTTCAACCTACAAATAGGTGGTACGAGAAAACACTTGGTTTTATCTTACTGCTACTGTATACCGCCAAGTCTAGTATTCGATTTCAATAATCTGAGTAAAGAGGTTCCTGCCATTCACTTAGGATTTCATCTTTTTTTTCACTTTTTGATATTATCGGTATTAATTGTAAGTGAATTGTTGAACATGATAATCTGAACAAAGGTTTGCTACGTCTCTCTATTGTCACATATTGCACTATCTGGCTACGAATCTTGCCATTGCAAAATAACAAATAAAACCTCATCTATTAAAATTATACCATTTCAATAATAATTTACAAATGCTACTATGTTTTTTGTTGTAATCAATCTTTAAACACAATGCAGAAAAATATTGTGAAATGAAACTTGATATTGATAATACTAAGGACACAAAGAAGGCCATTACTTAATCTTGGCGAGAGTAGAATCTTTGGAGAAAGTAAGGAACAATAACCTTTAATTTGTCAATGATCGCTCTAAGATAAATGGAGTAACAATTGGATTCAAGCTAGAGTTTAAGTGCTCCGTGTGAGCACTAGTACCTTCTGTGATTGGTGAAAATAAATTGCAAATACTTACCAATAACTTTTCCGATAGCAGAAATCATGATTCTTGATTGCGATTATAGATATCTTCCATCTATTGGCGGGTCACCCCGACACTAAATATAAATAATGTGTATCATGGTATTTTCTAGGTTAGATAGAACTAGATTCAGTACACTCCAAATAAGAAACTGATTCGTTATAAATAGGTTCAATGATGTCTTTCTCCGGAAATGTGTTTAAAAGTAGAACAACTTGCTTTTTCATATATAGAAATAGAGATTGATGTACCAAACCCTAGATATGTCTTAATACTATTGATTATCTTTGACAAAAAGGGAAGGGCCGATTTATCTTTATATATATAGTCTATTAAAAGATTAACTATTTTGTCAAAGATTTAATATGGTCAATTTTGGTAAGACGATGTTGTTTCAATTTTTACGATGTGTCCAATCTCTACAAATTTATACAAAAAATAAATAATAATTGATGGTGAGACAAAATAGTTTCACGCCCTATCAAATAGTATCATCTTAGTGTTGATTATTTATACTGTAAACTTTGTTGATTTATCATTGAACAACAATCAATGTTACCATTGTTAAAATCATCCTAAAGTACTACGTAGATTTCATTTTGAATCATTGATCAAGAAACTTTTAATGGTTTGACTGAACAACTTTCTTCATGGAGAAAATGTACGGTACTGTATCAAATATATACATTCAGAGAAAGACATCGTTGAACTGATTGATAATTAATCTGTTTCATGTTTAAAGTCTATTGAATCTAATAGTGTCCAACCTACGAAATACAATGATACAACTTACTTAGTATTGGGTGATCCACTGATAAACCAAAGATTTTTCCTACCACAATCAAGATTACATGCATAATGCCACGAGAAGTTTTGGCAACTATTTGCAGTTTTATTTTCACTTATCCCCTCACAAAAAGTACTAGTGCTCAAAGAGTACTTGTTCTAACTCTAACTTGAACTCAAATGCTACTCCATTTATCTTGAAGCTAACACTGAAAGATCAATGGTCGTTGTTCCTTACTTTTTCTAAAGACTCTCTTCTATTCCAGATTAAATATATATTAATCTTCTATGGCATTCTTCACTCCTTAAGGGTTATCAATCTTTAAGTTTCACTCTTCAAAAGTATAATATATTATCTCAATATATTAATCTTTAACAATATTTTTATGGAAAGTGATAAAAATAAATTGATTCAACAAAAATTTAGTATCATACATAAACTATTAAGGAAATGGTATACTTTTAATAGACATTGATATGATTTATTGTTTTGTGATGGTCAATAAATGAAGGAAGTGACAATAGAGAGAGACATCATACCTTCATTCGGGCGTATGTGTTCAACAATTTGTCTACAATACCGATAATACTACACGACAAAAAAAAAGGTAACATTCCAAGTACGTCAAGGACCCATGAGCTTTATTATTCAGGATGAAAATTAAGGAACAATGGAAGAAATAGAATTTTATACTTTTTTTTTTTTTGTTGAAAAATAGAATTTTATACTTGGTGGAGTAACTTAGTATTAAAAATCCTTCATCAAAAAAAAAACTTTGTATTAAAAATAAAACCAAGTGTTACCTCATACCATCTATTTGTGAAACATTCCTAATGTTGATTTTAGTTTCGAGGTTTTGATTTTGAACATTTTTAGATCGACTATTGTCACTTCCTTGATAAGTTTCTCCATTTGTATTTAGTGGATACCATTGATAAGTTGGAAATAATTGATACAGTTTCAAAATTTAATGTTGAAATCTCTTGGGCTTAAGTTTTATAGTTTTATTTTATAATCGTATGCTCCTTTAATAAGTATATTTATGTGTGCCTTATTTAGGCTTCGCATGTTCTTGTCTGAAAAGCTATTTCAGAACACATTTGACTAACCGTGATTTTCAAAATTTTGTCTTTTTGCTCAAGTAAAAACCATTTTTTCTCCAAAAATAAAGAGCAATTTTAAACCATTTTTTTCGTAAAATTTGTCATTTTTCTCAAAATACCTTTAATGACAAATAAAAATACGTCAGCAATACTAAAAAATTTCATTTACGGAAGACTTCAAAATCTATTATATAAAACAGAAGGGAAAACGATGACTGGGACAAACATCCTTATTTAATTATGCATATTGTCTAGAAGCCCTTCTAAAAATTTAAAATATAGTCCTTCGTAGAAATAATAATCTATTATATAAAACAGAAGGGAAAACGATGACTGGGACAAACATCCTTATTTAATTATGCATATTGTCTAGAAGCCCTTCTAAAAATTTAAAATATAGTCCTTCGTAGAAATAAAGTTACCTATTTAAAAAACAATAATCTTTTCCTTCTTAGAAATAAAATAACTAATTTAAGGAAAAAAAACAAAATAAATTTCAATCATAATCTATATAATAAAATAGAAGGGAAAACGATGACTGGGACACACATCTTTTTTTAATAAAGGATATTGTCTAGAAGTCCTTCTCAAAATTTAAAATATAGTCATTCGTAGAAATAAAATTACCTATTTACAAAATAATAATCGTTTCCTTCTTAGAAATAAAAATCTTTTTTTAATAAAAGATATTGTCTAGAAGCCCTTCTCAAAATTTAAAACATAGTCCTTCGTAGAAATAAAGTTACCTATTTAAAAAATAATAATCCTTTCTTTCTCAGAAATAAAAATTCTAATTTAAGAAAAAAAGAAACAAAATAAATTTCAATGGTTAAAAAGAAATTAAAATATCTCTCTCAATAATATAATAACTAATTTAATAGAAAAGAAACAAAAAAATAATAACTAATAAAAAAATTTCTCTCTCAATAAAATATAACAATAAATTTCGTAACATTTGATTGATAAAGTGTCCGTGCCCTAGGGCACGGATTATACCCTATTCTATATTATAAAACAGAAGGGAAAACGATGACTGGGACAAACATCTTTTTTTAATAAAGGATATTGTCTAGAAGCCCTTCTATTAATTTATGATATGGTCCTTCGTAGAGGTAAAGTTACCTATTTAAAAAATAATAATTCTTTCCTTCTTAGAAATAAAAATCTTTTTTTAATAAAAGATATTGTCTAGAAGCCCTTCTCAAAATTTAAAACATAGTCCTTCGTAGAAATAAAGTTACCTATTTACAAAATAATAATCCTTTCCTTCTTAGAAATAAAAATTCTAATTTAAGAAAAAAATAAACAAAATAAATTTCAAGGGTTAAAAAAAGAAATTAAAATATCTCTCTCAATAAAATAATAACTAATTTAAGAGAAAAAGAAACAAAAAATAATAACTAATAAAAATCTCTCTCTCTCAATAAAATATAACAATAAAATTCGTAACATTTGATTGATACAAGTGTCCGTGCCCTAGGGCACTGGATATACCCTAGTATTGATAAAAGGTCGAGTTTTCTTAATTATATTTGTAAAATATTTTACTAAGAGTCCAAGATAAAGAATACCAATAATCCACCTAATGCCTTGGGTAGGGATTTCATTGATTTTCAACTTGCAACAATGGCTTGATTGAGAATTTAGGGTCTGGATGAGAAAAAATTGGGGCCCTTTCATTGATCATGTTAAAGCATACCTTTTTCTTGTTTCACACGTAATACATTTAACCAAAGATTCCTTCCCTTTCTTTTTGAGAGCAATTGAATGAGGGGTTGTGGGTGGAGGGCCTTTATGATTCTGAAGAAGCAAGATAGGGCTCAAGCCTTATATTAAAGAATTATTTAATTTATGTACTAATTAAGCCACGCTTCGGCCGAGCACCCCAACTTAAGGTTCGTCAGATTTCAACAAAAAAAAACTTAAGGTTCATCAGACTAATTTCTTATTCTTTTATCTTAAATGAATCTAAGACGTGTATTTTTTTGCTCCAAACACGTCAAAAATTAAACACTAATTATTGAATTTCATGACTAATCTTTAAACATACAAACTAAATTAATTTATTATTCATAACTAATAGTTGTTGTTATCACTAACATGTTCAAGACAACAACGAGTTAAGAAATAAACAAAAAATTGACAAAAGGGTGTATTGAACTCATGAGCTCATGTTCGAGGTATAAAATGCTTTCCAACTAAACTATAATTCTTACTCTCAACATTTAGTCTGTAAAAATTATTAGATTTAATTTAAAAATCTATACCGTTTTTAAATATTCTATGTTGTACATTTTATCCTTTTTTGTCCTTATCTCACTACACGAAGGGGACTCAAATATCACATAGCATCTTACATATCACTTTGTAGAGAAAACTGTTTTTAGGATTATAAAAGAGAGAAACTTGTTTGGTTATAATGACCGTGAGGAAGACAACATGTTCAAGTGATGTTACTTGATAAACATTTGTGAATTAGAAAACGTATTTAAACAAATAAAACAAGGGATAATATACTTACAGTGAAAAGAAGACCTATATTTCAGTTCGTTCTAGATGAAAACCTTTAGAAAGAGCATCAACCTTAGACTTCAATTCGTAAGGGCGAGTGTTCCTTGAACTTGATGTCTGAGACTTGAGATGTTTCCTCCTTGTTTTATAGTGATTTATGGAGTATCTTTTGGATCTTGCACCCATTAACAATCAATATCTTTGAGATATTGCCCTTAAAGTCTTATTCATGCTCAAATCTTTTAGATATATAATTTTATTTTGTTTGTATAAATTATGAAAGAGATAGCTATTGAGAGAGAATTACAATTCCAAAAAAAATCAACCAAGTCAAAGGTCTCAAAGAGGAAACATCATTATAAAACAACAATGTGACATCACAAAATTTCTATAGCTAATCATTCATTGGAATCAATCTTCATTACATTCATCCTAATCTAGAACACAAAATAATTTTCCCATCATTTTAAGGAGATCCAGTTACTCTGTTTTCTTGTAAAAAAATATAAGAAAATCAATTCAAGTAGTGGGCCGAGTGATTGTCCTAAAAGATTTGGATCGCCTAATAGAAATCAACAATTATTTTGAAACCATAAACAACTCATTGAAATTGGCCTTGGTTTAAGGAAAGAGATTCTTTGCTTCGAAGGTATAGAAACTAATATTGCATAATCTACGAAATTTAATGATACACATTCATATTATTTTTTTGCTCCTACTCTGCTGATTAAACAAATATTTTCTACTACAACTAGAATCACATCCATAATGGTATTGCCAAGTTTACGAAAACCTGTTATAATGTAAATATTTCAATTTCCTCTGAAGAAGGTACTAGCGCATATGAGATTATCTATTATTGATTTACATTAAAAAAAAATCCATTTTCTAGGAGATTCAGCAAAATGAGGTGATCAATTATGATACCCTCTTTTGTGTTTATATTGATTGAAATTGAGTGAATCTATATTACAAAAACTTCACACATTGAACAACTACAGACACAGTAACATGTAATATATATATATATATATACACAAATTAATATAATTGCTAATAATAGATTATCTCCTAATTTTTTATTGGGTTTTTTGAGCTTACCCCCTCACAATTAATTGGTAATTGAGTTTACCCCCTTTAGTAATTGGTAATTGAGTTTACCCCCTTGAATTTAGATTTTTTGTCAAAACTACTAAGGATATGTTTGGTATGTGATAAGAAAATCAGAAAGTAAATAATATATAAACAAAATCAATCTTTAATAATCATATTTTTGACCAAATCAAACAATAAAATGAGGTAGAATCCCTAATATGAATCATATTGAAGAACAATTGTTCTTGGTAGTGGCAATTATTTCACGTACGTCAAACATAACTTTTGTGTTTTTGTCACTAATAGTAAGTCCAAGGGGGTAAGCTCAATTACCCATTATTGAGGGGGGTAAACTCAATTACCAATTACTGACGAGGGGGTAAGCCCAAAAAACCCTTTTTTATTAAGACATGTGTAGGAAGTGTCTTGGATATGGGTCTCTACACTCAACCTGGTTTGAGACCCGCCAAATCGCTTTCAGAGTTTTCGGCCGCCTGATTTAACTTACGTTTACACTTGTCTTATTAGAGTAGTTATCAATGTAAAGGGTGTCCACGTATTTTTAGAATTAAAAGGAGAGGCAGTGAGGCGGCAGGATAATTAATCTCCCAATGACACAATGTTTCTTTTTTTGAGAAATCGACTACGTTATACGTTAGTCATTACAAGGCATGGATACATCCTGAAGGTGTGATAAACACAACTAAGATAAACCCATAAGAGGTCTAACATCCCAACTAAACATGGCTTAAAGCCCGTAAAATTATTACATTATTTATATCTTTTTTTGTTGACATACGGGAGGCCTAACATCCCAACTAAACATTATTTATACCTTAATAACTCAAGTTCAATAAATCATGAAATCCACCTCTTCAGCTTATCGAACCTGGGACCTCCAGGGTGGAGTTTATGTCAACATAATTGACCACTTGGGCTACCAAATGTTGACCCAATGACACAATGTTTTTTTTTTGAATATGATAAGTGGGGCCTTTGCTCGACCCAAATTACAAGAAATTCAAAGACTAACGAAACATAAAGAAATTCAAAGACTAACGACACAATGTTGAATTGCTAAAACAAAGGAAAAAATAGAAAAACCTTTCGTATATCATCTTAAAAGAACTTTTTGGATTTGATATATTGGGAGCATGATCGCCTTGTTAATACGTAACTTTCTTATAACATTGTACGTTGGAATCCTAGGTTGTGCACGATCGCCTCGTTAATACGTCATCTTAAATTCTCCACGGAATCCATATTTTTTTTGTATCGGGGGAATATTTTATTTTAGTCCAAAAACTCACTTGATCAAACATTGCCCCCTAATCTTCATCCTCTTTATCACGTTAACCACAACAACTTTCCACCACCACCATTGCGACCACCATTGCCACCTTTTTTCTTTCCTCTCTACCTCATTGTTACCCTCTCTCTTGTTGCTTTCGTTTTCTCTCTCTTTCTCCATCTCTCTGTCACTGACTATTACTCTGTCGTTCTCACTCTAGATCTCTCTCCCTTTCACTGTAGATCACTCTCATTATTTCTCTCGTTGTAGACATATCTCTCTCTCACTATCTATATCTCTCTTGCAGTCTTTATCTCCCTTTCTCGCAGTCTTTCTCCCTCTCGGTCTGTATAGATCTCTCTACGACAATCACAGAGTTCGTGGCCACGAAATCGTCGATGTCAGGTACCGACGAAGGGAACACTTCCCTTTACCGAAGCAGTGTTTGTGGGAGAGATAGAGAGATACAGAGAGAGAATGAGAGATCGGTTAAGAAACAGTGAGAGATTGGGAGAAAAACAGTGAGATCGAGAGCCATAGATAGTGAGAGCAATAGAGAGAAATATTAAGAGATAGACAATGATAAATCGAGAGAGACTAAGAGAAGGAGAGGGAAAGAATAAGAGAACAAGAGAGAGATGGTGCGAGACAGTGGGAGAGAGAAGATGAAAATTATGAGCCAATGTTTGATCAAGCCGATTTTTGGACTAAAAAATGCCACTGAGTCAATATTTATTGTAAACTCTTTATTCTGCGGAGAATTTTTTTTATTCCTCAAAGCTTCGGCCTTTCAAAAAATGAACGGGTGGCTCCAATCAAGTCAGCCAATATTTTTTTGGGTTTGGGCTAAGAATCCATGACCTCATATTTTATAACAATATTGTTATTATTAACAAGTAAAACAATCCCCGACTTTGGGGGTATATTAATAGTGAAGCAACCTATAAAACCTTTGCATCCAACTGGATCTATGAACTTAATGTTATTGACATTTTCACTTTACCAACCTAGCATACAACATAATACATAGTTCAACAAAAAAAAAAAAAGCATACAACACAATACACGAAAGTTATTATATCTTCATAATGTTATGATAAACTGTATACAAATGTATACAAAATACTATAGATTTACCTATAATATGATGTAGTAGAACCTATCTATATTCTGTTTATACCATTTATTATTTTTTCAAATTTTAAAACAGAAGAGAGAATTTGGGTGTGTAGACTGGAATGCAATTTATAGTAGACCTGCATCTCATTGCAAATGTCACAACCTAATAGTTCAAAGATGGAAAAGTAAGAATGTCATCCATCCTACCTTTTATTTTTAAGGACAATTCATGAATGTTTTTTAACAATTTTTGCTTTGCCCAGCCTAATCCATTTGCCGATCAAAATTTACTACTATAAAATTTTGTTTAAAAGTTTTACGTCTTATAATAGTTAAATTTTTTTTATAAAAATGTTTATGTTAAGAATGGACATTTAAGTAGACGTTCGTAATATAAACGATTAGTGGGAAGCCAACTGCGTGGTACTTGGGAATATGACATTATTGAAAAGAAATTCTCTTTCAACAAGAAAAAAAATTTCTTAATAATGGGCTTTTATCCCTGTACAATATGTTATAGTTTTAACAAAAGAACAGAGAGGCAGCTACAAAAACGCGTAAAATGTATCTGGAGCACTATTAGTCGTTAAGACAAATTGAAAGACCATATGATTATAAAGAAAATTACAAAATTTAAACCATGTGAAGTCAAAAACTAATTTGTAAAACTTCATTAATTATTTTCAACTGATCGATATATCCATTAATTATGATAAAAGAAACCAATAACATCCCATAGGTATGTCAGCTAGTACAACAACTTCATAACGGGTCTAGTGCTCTTTCTATAACCTAATATTCTCAAACTAGTTTGGTATGCTAAGTTGCTAACTTAAATCATAAGCAGCCCAAAGATACTTGAAGAAAGCCCTATTTCTCCATTATCTTTTATTTTCCTTCTTGAAGAATCCAGCCCAGATGTCTTTGCCGTTCACATGGAATTTAATCTTTTGTTTGCCGTTTAATATTATCGGTATTATAGATGAATTGTTGAACACGATACGCCCAAACACAGGGTTGCTTCTTCTTTCCAGTGACACTTCCTCCACTACCGGGCCCCAGTTCCTAACATCACAAAATAATAAATCAAATAATTTATTTATTAAAGGTATACATTCTAAAATGTGTTATAGATGCTACTATATTTTGTGGTAATCCATTTTTGGGCACAATACACAAAAAATTTATTGATGTTTAACACATTATATATATTTATTTTTTTTAAAACATAAAAAGACTGATAAGACTTACGAAGCGAAGAAGACCATTATTTCATCTCGGCGTAGTGGAGCATTTTTAGAGAAAGTAAGGAACAACGACCTTTGGTATTTTGATGTTTTCTCCCGAACAAATGGGCTAGCATTTGGGTTCAAGTTCGACTTTGAGAGAGTAAGTGCACCTTGAGTGCTAGTACCTTCTACACTGGGATTTTTCGGGGGAAAATTGTAAATATTTGCCATTACTTCTTCTATGGCATTACGCATGTATTCTTGATTGTAGTAGAAAAATCTTCGGTTTATCGACGTGTCACCCAACGCTAAACACAAGTAAGGAGTATCATTGTACTCCCTAGGTTTGACACTATTTGGTTTAATAGACTCTAAGCACGAAACTATTTCGTAATAAATCGGTTGAATTATGTCTTTCTCTGAAAACATGTTTTCGAAAAGACCCTTCGACCCACATCTTTCAACCACTACCAATAAAGCTATCACCCGACGAACAATTTCGACGGGTTTTTTCATAGTTAAAACTAAAAAACTGAACAGTTGCAATGTGGACTTTTTGGAATCGAATAAGATGAGGACAAAGTCTTGTATCAGTCATGTAAATGTGATCAACAAAGAATAGTGAAGACTAATTAAATTCGACAACTTTACTGTATAAGAGAAATAGAACTTTACTAGTGGATTTATAGTGATTAGGGGTGTCCTTTCGAATTGGTGCCGTTTCAGAATAGGTGTTGTACATCTTCCTCGTAAAGAAAGTTTTGCGGACAAATCATTGAGGATATATTTCAATCGATTGGTCCATTCCTTCCAATGAACTCAACGTAATCATTTGTGCTTGATATAAGGGAATAAATCTGTTGATTCATCCGCTATTTCCAATGAACTCGACGTAATCATTTGTGTTTGATATAAGGGAATAAATCTGTGGATAGATCCATTATTTCCTATGAACTCAACGTAATCATTTGTGTTTGATATTAGGGAATAAATCTTTTGGAATCCTACACATGCAACGATATAAATGGTTGTTTTCCATAATACTTTAATAAAATTTGAAGTAAAAACAACAAAAATACTAAGATACTATTTAATATATGATCAAACTATCATCATTGATTAATATTTATATTTTGTCTAAATTTGTAAAGATATGACACCTCTTAAAATTAGAAACAAGCCATTGTCTTACTAAAATTGATTGAATTAGTTGTTCCATTTCTGAGAAAAAGATTCTTTTTATCTAAATACATTGTATACGTGAAATTTTATATTACCGGTTTACATGAGTTATTTTATAATGGTTATGTGTAAAAGTCTAAATTATTCTTTTAATTATATTTAACTATGAACCGCCGAACTTTTAAGATTATACATGAGTAGCATTCTAGTCCCATCAGTTGTTTTTATCGAATATCTTCTTGATTAATAACGTTACTAAACAGGTCCATGTTCTTGTTCTCCATGCATGCACGAAGTTGTAAAGTAAGAATGTCTAGAAATCAATTTGATCGTATTTTTGACGTGATCATTTATGTGTTTCGTTATAGAATATATCTATATCCTATGCAACGGTAGTAATTATTGTTGTTACATGATAGAAGGATAAAACTTTTTGTGAAAATAAGAAATAGTAGAGATACTATTTTTTGTAGAACACAGAATTACGCATTTCATTATGAACTAATACTTTATTTCTCTAATTCATAGAGACGTAATAGCACAATCTAGGACGACCCATAAATTTTTGTAATACTCACTACAAAAGTGCAGCCTATTTTAGACGGAATAAAACCGTCACAAACAAGAATAATCCGTCGGAAAAATTATTTCCAACGGTGGAAAACGTCAGCAAGTTGTCAAAAAGCGTAACAAATAGTTTTTCCGATGACACCCCTCCATCAAAAAAGTCTATTTCCGACGCACAGTTGACAAAAGCCGTCGGAATAATTTTTATTTTTATAAAAAAAAATGGGAACCGAAGTTTAGAAACATAAAAAGAATAATAATTTAAATTTAAACTAGTACAACACACAGATTAGCAGAATATCAATACACTGTGACCAATTACATTTTAGCAGAAATTAACAATACATTTTGAAAAAAAAATTAGGAGCCAAAAAAATTGGCAGCACCTCAACTTCACCATCAAAAAATTTTGGAGCAGCACGGATATTAACAATACGACCAACTACAAGAGGGGACAAAATTTAGCAGGAGATGAAAAATAGCCCGCCTAATAAGAGTTGATCAAATAAAAAGACTAATAACATAATTAGATGGTTAGGCCATATTAGAAATCCTAAGTTAGAATGTACAAAAATAGTTCAGTTCATATTCACCTTTATTGAATATTTGAATTTGTGACAGCAATAGCACCTTTATTGACTATTTGAATTTGTGACAGCAATAGCACGCTTCAACATTCCACGTGCTATGAAAGCGTCTGCGTCAACAACACCGGAAACCAGAACCTACAACAAGAGACACAAACACTATCTACAAGTACCACAAACTTGAGTTAAGGTATTAAGAGCAATAACAAAATTTATGGATAGTTTCGCAAGCAATACATGGAGATGGTAATTATCATAAACATTTATCACTAAACCAGACCAAACAATGAGGGAATTGGATAGATTGACCCCTCTCTCCCTGACATCAACATCAGAAAAGAAAGAATGCCCTAATTTTCGAGGAGAAGACAGTGATATCGGGAAAGAATCTACACCTTGGGTCAAGATTGATGGAGGACAAGACAACTACACTCCCTTCCTGCTGATGTTTGCTAGAATTTGTAGAAGACAATAAATATAACCCCAGGGTGATAGTGAGAATGAGAGAGAGAGAGAGAGCTCGAAAGTGAGATCTTAGATAGAGACCGGGCAATATTAGGGCAAAACTATTTTCGTCGACCTGAAATAGTTTCCATTTTCCGTCGAAAATAATTTCAACGGAAAATTTTCAGGCGGAAAATTTCTGCGTCAGGAATTTTTTTGCCCAATTTTTGACACAAAATAGTTTTGATGCCGTAAAAAATATGCCTTTTTCCGACGGGTGGTCACGCCGTTGGAAAACAAATTTCCCGCTTACACATAATTAACCACGCTATACATGTTTCTTCAACGCCACAAGTGGGAAGTGTTAGATCTTGGGATTTGAAGAAATAAAAGGATTAGGATTACATATCATCTTTTGTATCACAAGTCATTTCGAGACAGCCCAACGGAAGATATCCAAGCCCACACCCAGCTCAACTGTGAAAACAAATTATACATGCAGCCTCCTCTCTTAATACCTGAATAAAGGAATCAAGAATTAGCTAGAAGTTGCTAGAGTTAGTTAGAATTAGTTCTTAACTAGTCTCTAAATTTCTGTTATTAGGTTTAACTTTCTCTAACTAATAATTGTCTTCTCCCCCTTTCTCTAAAATTCTATACATATCAATGTAATAGAACTAGGGAGATTGGTTGAAATAAAATTGAAGTGTTCTTAAGAAAATTCACATGGTATCAAATTTTCAGGTTAGATCCAAAAACTAGGGTTTCCTTAAGAGCATCAACAGCAATCGCAACATCAAACATCTCGTAATATTTAACATCAAACAAAATTAAAGATTAGAATCAAACCAACAAATATCATTCAGAAATCATTCATTTCAGATATAAAGATCAAGAAGTAAAGATCAGAATCATACAAACTTATTGTTTTTTCGTGCTTCTCGTCAGCTTCATTGATATTCAGTCATGGCTTCTTCCAACTCAGGTAATCTCCCACCTATTTCTGATGTTACGAGTTTCATCACAAAAAAACTTGATGACTCTAATTATCTAATGTGGTGTGACCAAGTTGAGACTTTACTTAGCACTTCTGGATGTTAGGGTTTGTAAATGGTTCCTTGGAGGAACCACCTCATTTAAAGATAGTCCATGGGATAGAACAGGTTAATCCTGAATTTCAGCAGTGGAGGAGCAAAGAGAGTTTCATTAGGTCTTATCTCAAAAGTACACTGTCAAAATCAATTTGTTGTGATACCTATGGACTGAAATCAACAAAAGATATATGGGAGTACTTAGAACTTACCAATAATGAGGGTCTCGAATCAAAGAAGACCAGTTGCGAAAGAAATTGCAAACCATTAGGAAGGGCAATTCATTTATAGCAGAATATCTTAGGGAATTAAAACAAATATCATATTCCCTTCTATCTTTTCATGCCAGAATTGGTGAATCAGAATTAGTCAGACTGGCTATTCAGGGCTTGAATTCTGACTATGATCAATTTACCATAGCATTAAGAGCCAATAATGAACATCTTTCATTGGCTCAATTGAAGTCTAGACTAATACAACATGAGCAATGGTTGATAACAAAGGAGTTGGATCAAGAGGCTGATTATGTTAAGAGATCAAATCAAAGACAACATCAAAGGCCTATTGCCAAACCATCCCCCACCTATTATAAAAATCAAGCCTATGTTAAAAGAGATAGCTCAGTTCCTCCCATCTCAAATCAATCTGCCCAATATAAGAATCAAAAAGCAGAGGATTTTGACTTTACCTCTGTTCCTTGTGGAATTTGTAAAAAGTGGGGTCATGCAGTAGAGGTGTGTTACTTCAGATATAAGCCAAACAAACCTCATTCTGGGTATCACACAGAAGCACAAGATCAGCAAGAAATAGCAAAACATGATGATAACATGGAACCCAATTCTTATTCCTATACAAATGAGTCTTTACTTGAATGTAGTAACGCAATGGTATATGAATATCAAAGTGATGAAGATGATATCTTTCAGGAATGTCACACTGCTATAGTTACTGAAATGGATGATATATATATATATGGGTTCACAGACAGATGCATTTCAAATAATGAGCTCACAAGAAGAATGTCATGTTACTATATCTCACAGGATTTCTGATTCTACAAGAGACAAAGATACATCTTGGATAGCAGATACAGGAGCCAGCATCCATATGACCCATATGGCTGCAAACATATTCAATTCTCAACCATATCAAGGGTTAGAGGCAGTCATGGTAGGTAGTGGTAAGTTCCTGTCAATTACTAATATAGGTAACTCCAAATTGTCAACTTCTGCTTGTTTTTTTTTATCTAAACAAGGTGTTACGTGTACCAAGTCTAAAAAAAACTCATTATCAATTTCAAAATTTACCATGGAGAACTCTTGTTCTGTTGAATTTATGTCATGGGGGTATAGCATTAAGGATATTTGGTCAAAGAAAATTCTTGCTGAAGGACCAGTGAAAAATAATCTATATCCTATTGAAGTAACAAGTTCTATATTGGCAGAGAGTATGGTGGCTCATATAGCACAAGTAGCTACAACTTTTGATACATGGCATGCTAGACTTGGTCATTCACATAGTGGTGTTATCAAACAACTTCAAAGAGAAAGTAAAAATGCAGTAACCATTTCAAGTGAAAAAGCATTTTGTGAATCCTGTGAACTTGGGAAAAGAAAGTGTTTACCTTTTCAATCTTCAACAACATCTACTACCACTCCATTGCAGTTGGTACATTGTAATGTTTGGAGACCAGCCCCTGTTACCACACCAAATGGAGCAAATGGTTTCAGTAGGTATAGTTAGATTTATCCAATGAAGACTAGAACTGATAGTCTCAAGTGTTTTACCCACTTTAAAACAACAAATGAGAACCTTCTCAAGAAAAAAATGGTGTATTTCCAATCTGATGGGGCTCATGAATTAAAGCAAGGGGATTTCAGGAAATTTCTGGATGCCAATGGCATAATATTCAGGCCTTCTTGTCCCTATACTCCACAGCAGAATGGCAAAGTTGAGAGGAAGCATAAACACATCACAGAATTAGGTAACACCTTATCTTTTCATTCATCTTTAGCTAAATTTCTATAATTTGGTGCATTTAGTATTGTTGTCTATATCATAAATAGAATACCCACGCCAACATTACAAGGGTCTACTCCATTTCAGGTCTTATTTCATATTGCTCCTAAATACACACATCTTAGAATTTTTTAATGTGTTTGCTATCCTTATATAGGAGAACTTAGACATGATAAGCTAAGTCCTAAGAGCTTAAAATGTGTCTTTTTGGGTTATGGTCATGAACACAAAGGATATGGATGTTATGAACCTACCACCAAAAGAATCTACATTTATAGACAAGTTATCTTTGATGAAAGCAACTTTCCATATGCCTAGTAGTGATCAGAATATAGAGCCTCTTATTTCATTACCATTATCCTCTATTATTCAGCAACAGCCTATATTAAATGAAGTGGGTACATCAAGTACAAGTATTTGCTTACCAGCCACTTCCAGACAGAGATACATGTCCTCAAATGAATTAGGTTCACCTAGTTTACAAACTAGTCCACCAGCTAATTCACAGGGACAAGTACCACTTCAGCAGACTGATCAAATAGTCACTAGGGGCAAAAATGGCATTATCAAAAGCAAACAATTACCAACAGACTTTGTGGCTCATTATTCATCTCCTCACATGTTAAATATGACCTTTCTTTCAATACTACATTTACCCACTAAAGCCACAACTTATAAGGAGGCAGCAAAGCATACTGAATGGTATAAAGCAATGAATGAAGAATATTCAGCTCTTCAGCCAAATGAAACTTGGTCCCTTGTACCATTTCATAGTACATGAACATTCTAGGATGCAAGTGGGTATTTAGATTGAAGCAAAAGAGTGATGGGTCTATTGAAAGATATAAGACCAGACTTGTTGTAAAGGGCTTTCATCAACAAGAAGGGGCGGAATATGCTCAAACATTTAGTCATGTGGTCAAGGCAAATACAATCAGACTTGTTCTTACTATTGCAGTAAGAAGAGCATGGAATGTGAAACAACTAGATGTATCAAATGCTTTCTTACATGGTACTTTGGATGAATCAGTCTTTATAATAAAACCTCCTGATTTTGAACAGAAGGGTAAATAAAATTATGTTTGTCATCTTCACAAAGCTTTATATGGCCTCAAACAGGCTTCTAGGGTCTGGTTTACTAAATTTGTCACTTTTCTCTATCAAGATTTGTAACGCCCCAAGCCTTAGAGCAGTTGCCGATATTGTCCCCGCTTTAACCACCCAGGCCCAAGCCCACACGGGTACGGGGTTTTGTTCTTGGCGAAGGCACCACAAGCCTACCCAAAAGGCCTCGGTACTTACTAAGCTTGAGCTTACACATATAGCCCAGTCTCTGGACACTCTTGTGAGCAATGTGGGACTATTACAAGATTTGTACATATATGCTTAATAATTTGTGAAGTTCGTACACATTTACGTAATATTTACATGTTTGACTTATAGTACTTTAAGCCTGTCCCGTCTTGCTAGAAATCTTGGTTCCGTCCCTGTATCTATTTAAGCAAAAATCAAATCCTTCCTCACAAAAACTATATACCAAAGAAAATGCTATAAAAGAGATCTTTAAAAAAATTATAAACTTCATCATATATATCCCTACTACTGATAGATTAAGAAAAAAATATAGAAAAAAAAAAGGTTCTATAGAAGCTCTTTTGACTTCTTAGATTACTAATTAAAGCATGAAATCAGAAATAAATAACTATATATATATATATATATATATATATATATATATATATATATATATATATATATATATATATATATAAGAAACATATTTAATTAGGTTTGTTGGATGAGATGAGTTCTTCAACTGCAGCAACATCAGGTAGGGCAGGAATTGCTCCTTTATTAGTAGTACAAAGAGCACCACAAGCATTTGCAAATCACAATGCTTCTTTCAACTTTAATTCATTTTCAAAGATGTTTGAATCTCTAACAATTGAACAAAGAATTGATCTAACAAACGCGTCACATGTTAGTATTTTTTAATACTAATGACTAATGTGGACTAATATATGTATTAATTACATAATACATGTTATTTTACTTAAGGATCCTAAAAGTGATCTGATCAATTTATACATTATGGACCATATAATATCAGTTTAAAGTGTGGGGAGCATAGTATCAATATGTTATGTGTAGAGCCCTCAAAAGTGATTATCAAAGAATCAGGGCTCTTTAATAATTACTTTGGTAACTGCTAGTAACCACTTAGGCAGTTCCTATTTTATTCAGGGCAAATCCCTAAACCAGAGATGAGACGTGATTTCTCAACTCCCATTTTTGAGAAATCTGAAACAAACGTACATTCTCAAAGTTTAGAAGATCTTGTCCAAATGATAAGGGTAACACTGAAATCTACTGTATCTTCAAGCTATGGATTCGGGTAAGTACCTACAACCTTTTACATCTTTTTAATTCATCAAATAGAGATCTTGGGTTACTTACATTATTTGTGTTCTTCATAATTTATATGCATGAGTAATGAAATTCCATCATCACCAGCTCCAATTGTATCGACTGTAGTTACTGAAAATCCTTCGACTCTTCCTCTTCATCTTTCTGTAAAGTATCTACAACCCTTTTCTCCATCAGTGACAATTAAGAGCTTACATCCTTCATACCAAAGTGAAAGCACATTCTTCTCATCTTCTGGATCCCCTTCAGTTAGAAACCCTACTTCTTCGTCGCTTACTTTAATGAAGTCAACTTCTTTCCATAGGCTTTTGATGCCTTCTCGAGCCGCTTTAGGTGAAGGCCAGAGAGGTAACCTAACATTAGGATCATATGAAACTAATGCACCAGATTCTTTAGCAACTTTCGTGGCAGCTATATGAGCGGAACGACAAGGTTCAGTTATTAATTGATGTGGTGCCAGAAAAAAAAATAGATGAAGTAACATTCATGTTTATATTTAACATTAGTTACTTAATTTTAACATAAAAAAAATACACTTTAAAATAAAGTCAAATTTTAACTTGATTGAAGTAAGAGGTTTTTGCATTACCGAACTAATTTATTTTTCTACTTCAAATAGTCAAAAAGTTATTTATTTTTGTGTTGTTGAGCAACAACTTTATATATCATTTTTGAAAGACAATCAGTTCCTCCTACATTCCGACAAACCAATTCAAACATAATGTCACATCAGAAGATACTGATATTCTTTCCCATTGGAAATAGTTGACTTTCCCATTCAAAAATTTCTCATGTAACAAAGAGATCCTAAATAAATTCTAGAAATCACACTGTTTCTTCTAGAGATACTGATCACACATAAATTCTTCCGTTGTCCTAAAAATATATATCACCAAATTTATTTACTACCTTCTGTGGAATGATATAAATAATTACAACAATTTAGACAATAAGGTGGAAAACTTATAATCTTGTCTCTCGAATCTCCAAATTCAAACTTCCGTTTTTAAAATAAGAATATTGTATTTTTGCCATGCTATTGTCTTCCTAAATCAGTAGTTTCATAATGAAAAAATATATTCATCTATATATCTATATAAATACAAATTTCAATAAAAAAGTCTATATAATACAAATTTTCCCTTTATATGTGACAGAATGGGATATCCAACCCCCTATATATAGTTTCTTTTCAACAAAAAAGAAAACAACTATAGTTTCGATCTTTTTTTCTCTTAACTTGAATCTTCTGCCTCTGTAAGCACTAAACTTTCACCTTCTTACTATTTCTCTGTTTTCTTTCTTTCTCTTTAGATTTTTCTCTTTCTAGCTAGCTAGAATTTTCTTTTTCTCTTAGTCCTTGCAAGGGCATATTTTGATTAACTTTTTATGAGTATTGTAGGCAGGAATCATGGAGACTCTTAATGTGAAACATTTGTTTTTCCTTCTGTTCACTATATTGTTAACAGGTAAATATGTCTGCTCCTAACACATATTTCACCAATTCTATGGATTACAATTTATATAATAAAGAAAGAGCGTATCTTTTTTTAGAGTATCCCTTCCTCTTCAACAGCCAAGATTATCCCAAACAAATCTCCAAAGGTTGAGATTATATGTTCCGAATTTGTCTCAAATTTACACAAAAATAATTTCTCTTTATTTTTACGAAATTACACCCCAACTCAATTATCTGATTTCTCTTTTCAATTTTTAAATTTGATGGAACTGCCTGTGCCGACAAGAAGAGACATACCTAGGGCTAGTGCGTTTCAATTTCAAAATGGGGGACTTTATGTATTATCATCTTCTATATTGAAGTATGATATGAAAAACTGAACATTGGGATACGAAGAATGACAGGTTGTTTACAAAATTGCCATTTGAGAGAAAAATACTCTCTTAAAAATATCATCTTAGAAAGGGAACTATTAAAAAATATAACTAATTTTATTGGTGTGAATCTCTATGATGATGTTTCTTTATTGCAGGTTGTACAATTGATGCTTTATCTTATGATTATTCTGCAATAACTGAGGTATACTTACATTTTGTAATTAATGAGAGAACATATATGAAACTTAAATATTCTTCCTTGCATTGGAGAAAAAAAATCTTTTTCGCGAAATAAAATTTCACATTCAGATTTTGAGTGAGAAAAGAATGTAAAGAATCATTAACTATTTTCATCATTCTGGTAGTCGATGAAATTAAAGATGGAACGAAAAAAGGTCTTTTTTGCTTCCTTGTGAGTTTGTTCATCGAGATCACTTAGGATAGTTTTGAGAAATAACAAATATCTAAAGGACATAAAGAGAAACTAAACTCTTTGCAAAATTGTTTCTTTGAAAGATCTTCCTAACAAAAATGAGTGTTAAAATCTTAAACTTCCTTGTTTTTCCAAATATAAATTTACCGGTTTTATATTTTGTGATTTTAATATTAAATTCTAAGGATCTTTATTTTCTAAAATCTATATAATAAAACATAAGGAAAAAACGAAGACTGAGACAAACATCTTTTTTTAATAAAAGATATTGTCTAGAAGCCCTTATCAAATTTTAAAATATAATCCTTCTTAGAAATAAAATAATCTATTTGAAGAAAAAAAATAACTGTGCTCTTAGAAAAAAATAATTAATGTAAGGAAAGAATAAACAAAAGATTTCAAGAGTTACAAAAAGTAATTAAAATCTCTCTCAATAAAGTAATAACTAATTTAAGAAAAGGAAACAAAAAAAAATAATACCAAAAAGTTAGGGTATCCAGAATATAGCAATATTAAATATGAAAAGTCGGGTGACATGTTTAGAGAGATCGCCTAAAACAATACAATGGGGCGACTCTAGAAGCACTAGGGCACAGGATATTCTCTAATAATTAATAGAATTACAAGATAAGTGTCATCTTAAACACTTTAAATATATTTAACTATTTCATTAAAGAGTATAAATAAAGTAAAGATACGAGAGGAAACCAGCTGGAAGAGAACATGAACATAATTAATAATGAAGAAAATTGAAAATTCAACCTAAAAACATGTTCTGAGATGCCCTAGAAACAAATCAACCTAACTCCTAAATCGGTTCAAAGTTCTAAATCAACAATTGAAAAATTCCCTAAATCAACAAATAATTTCTACAAAACTTAATCAACTTACAGAACTAGTGAGAGAAAGATAGAGAGAGTGTCGGGTTTACATAATCGATTCAACAATCGATTCTTCCGAGAGAGAGACAGAGAAAATGGAGAACGAAGAGAGATTGAGAGGGAGTCTTCCGAGAGAGAGGGAGAAAATGTAGAGAGATGGAGCGATGGAGAGGGAGAGATGGGGTGATGGAGAGGGAGAGATGGGGCGATGGAGAGGGAGAGAGTTCAGCGAAAGAGTTGGAGAGATAGAGAATGGAGAGCGCGAGAGATAGAAAGATTTGGGGGGAATTGGTTTTAGGGCAATTATTTTCGACGGAGAAAGCCGACGAAAATAGTTTTCCCGAAAAATATCCAGGAAAATTTGCCGAAAACGTTCGCGTCCGGAAATCATTTCATCTCCTGGCGGAGAAAACTCTTCCATCGTCATAATAGGAACTTTTTTCGACGGAAGGAAGAACCGTCAGAAAAGTATAATTTTTCCAAGTAGTAAGGTGCTTATTACGTCGGTTGTTAAGTAAGAACTCGTCGTTAATACCAACCACTTTCGACGGCGCGCAAATAACTCGTCGGGAATATACATATGCCCCACAACTTCTCCATCTGCCGTCAGAACATCATGCCTATTTGCGGCCGTTTTTATTGAGCCGTCGGAAAAAATCCGTCACAGATAACCCGTACTTTGTAGTGAGGGTCCATATATAGGCTTTAGAACCCAATACAATATATTTTTAATGATGGTAGCTGTCAGGTTTATTCAGTTCATGTATATATTCATGATGTATCCATATCATATTAACGCTTGGAGTTCAAAAAAAAAGTTTATTAAGTTTCCAAACTATTAAAGTACATTTATTTTGTATTTCAAACAAAAGTTTTTCTGATTTTCAAGGACAAGAGAACATCCTCATTTGATCGGATCATGCAGCGATAAATTCCCAAATTTATTTCAACTAATTATATATATCTTTATAAATATATTGTACACAAGAAGAAAAAACTAGGTTAGAAACAAGAACTAGAAAAATATTCTAGTTGCTTAGCATTTCTTGTGATCCTTTATCTATTATTTCCCTACTTTTTTTTTTTTTGTTGAACTTATTATTTCCCTACTTACACCAAAAGTTTCATGTGTTTTTATTTTTCAGTGTTTAAGAAAACCTCTTAAACCACAATATAATGGAGGGATAATTGCCAACCCAGAGTTCAAGAAGGGCTTGAAAGGATGGTCTTCATTTGGTAATGCAACTATCACATGGAGAAGAACAAAAACTAACAATTTCATCGTGGCTTATAACCGAGGACGACCATCTGATAGTTTCTCCCAGAAGCTTTATCTTGATAAGAATAACCTCTACACTTTTTCTGGTATGCTCTGATCTTATACATAGTTTTTTTTTTATTTAATATATGTAAAAAGAAGAGATACAACGCCTCGAAAGGCAATAGAGAAAAAGATTACGTAAGAGGTTACAAATTTTGTAATGTAATATTATGGTTTTTGGTGTTGTTGTAGCTTGGGTACAAGTTAGTAAAGGAAATGCAGTAGTATCTGCTAAGTTCAAGACATCAACTGGATATCCAACAGCAGCGGTTGGGGTTGCTGAATTTGGTTGTTGGTCTATGATCAAAGGTGGTCTTACTGTGGATTCATCTGGCTTTTTCAATCTCTATTTTGAGGTACAAACTCAATTACATACTATGAATGAAAATGCTTCATGTTTTAAACCCTAATGTTAGTCAAAGACGAGACATGTAGCAAAAGATTTATATTTTGTTGGCAATGCGTTGATTTTTTTTAAATTTTCAGTGTGATGAGATAGAAGCGGACATATGGGTGGATAGTGTGTCATTACAACCATTCAGTCGAGAAGAATGGAAATCTCACCAGGACGAAAGTATCGCTAAGGTACGTAAGAAGAATGTAAAAATTCGGGCAGTAAATGCAAAAGGTGAAGCTCTAGATGGGGCGAAGATCTCCATTAATCAAGGCAAACCAAACTTCCCGTTTGGATCAGCTATTACTAAACAGATTTTAACTAACACCGCTTATCAGAATTGGTTCACATCAAGGTTCTCAGTCACTGTATTTGAGAATGAAATGAAATGGTATTCAACCGAAAACACTCGAGGCCAAGAAGACTACTCTGTTCCAGACGCCATGGTTAAATTTGCTAAAGACCACGGAATCGCTGTTAGAGGCCACAATATCTTATGGGATGACCCTAAATACCAACCTTGGTGGGTAAAATCACTAAGTGGGGAGGAACTTAAAGCAGTGACGGATCAGAGGGTTCAGTCTGTTGTGTCAAGATACTCAGGGCAGCTAATAGCTTGGGATGTTATGAATGAAAACTTGCATTTCTCCTTCTTCGAAAATTCTCTTGGGGCGAATGCTTCATCTGTTTACTTTCAGAAAGCCCATGAATTAGACTCGAAAACAACTATGTTCCTTAATGAATATAACACAATAGAGGAAAGTGGAGATCAAACATCTTCACCAGCCAAATATCTGGAAAAGTTAAGAGAGATTAAAGATGCTGGTGTTATAGGAATTGGACTCGAAGGTCATTTTCATACGCCTAATCTTCCTTACATGAGAGCTTCCATTGATACTCTTGCTGCAACTGGAGCCCCCATATGGCTTACTGAAGTCGACGTTGTTAAATGCCCAAACCAGGTATTTATCTCTTCCAATCCGACTTATTTGTGTCCAACCAGCGCTATAAGATAGAAGTTTTCTTTATCTCTTCCAATCCGACTTATTTGGGTCCAACCAGCGCTATAAGATAGACGTTTTTTTATTATCATGTGAGCTATTTCACGTCAATAATGTTTGAAACAAAACCCTTTTGTTTACATTGTTTTGTGAATAGGCATCCTACTTGGAGCAAGTCCTAAGAGAAGCACACTCACATCCTGCAGTTCAAGGGATAATCTTATGGGCAGGGTGGCGTCTAGATGGAGATGGATGTAGCACGATGTGTTTGACAGATGAGAATTTCAAGAACCTCCCCACCGGTGATGTCGTGGACAAATTGATCAAAGAGTGGAGTTCTGGCCTAGTTGGCACAACAGATAGTAATGGTTACTTGGAGATTTCACTCTTTCATGGAGATTATGATGTTATTATAAGTCACCAGTCTCTCAATTCCTCAGTGACTCGAACCTTCCAAGTGTTACCAGCAGAAACTTCAGAGGAAACACTTCATCTCCAACTGACGACATAAAAAGTTCTTGTCCCCCCTCCCCCCAACCAATATCAAGTGCTCTTTATAACTGAAAGAAACAAAATTTATTTTAAGTTTATATTATAAAGTCAGAAGATAGAAAATAAAAGGGATTAAAAGTTTGGATAATTACCCGGTCTTAATCGTTTCTTCCGCTTTTTTGAACTTTTTTTACTAGCCTCAAAGCAGAAATAAAGCTTTGACTTTCAGAATTTATCTCACTGAAATGAGATTTACAACCTCTGTATGAACGCTCTTTCTTTGCATGCTCATTATATTATGTCGGCTATTTTTTGTCAAAACACTTTATATTTCTGATCACTCCCGACCACCGCATCAAATGTGATTTTCATAAAAGAATTAGTAAGTAAAATATCTTCATCTTGTTTATATGGTATCCGTGCCTTCTTGGTTGAGTCGTCCCTTCTTGCCCATAAGAATCATCAAAAATTTCATCAAATGACAAGAGAATGTGTGGAGATGTTTCTTCGTCATCATTATCTCCTAATTCAACCGACGGAAAACTAGGAGAACAATTCCATAAATATTTGGTCGAACATTTCCTGCATATCTCGGGGATCTATTAAGCGAGATTGAGATTAAATGGGAGAGAAAAAACACAAAAGGGAATCAATCATCTATACACTTATGCAAACTTAGACGGTCACGCAGAAAGCTGGTCACACTTTCCAGGCGAATGGAGAAATAAAATTTTCTTTTCTTTTTCACAATAGTGGGGAGTTGGGGACGGGTTACTCTAAATTACCCGATCTAAATTCGTGAGCATCGTTTGTCTCTCTTGACTCAAAAGAAGATGAAAGAAGGGAGAGAAATAGCTGATGATGTTCCTTGTTCTTCTCTTGCCGCTGATTCAGTCTTTCGCCTAGGAACCGTATTCTTCTTTTTCATTTCCATACATCTTTTAAATATTCTTGTATTTATTTTTGTAAATCTCGTTTTGAATTTTAATTTTCTTTTTACTGTTTTTAGGCGGGAGCAATTTGGGGTTTATGTGTTGGTCCTTACAATGCTCGTGAACAAGGTATATTCTTCAAATTTCCCTCAAACAATCATAAATTTGAGTTATTGGCATTCTTAATTTGGTGTTTTTCAATATCTAGGTCTTACTGGTTTTCCTCGAGCTTCATTTGTGGTAAGATTAATTCCTGACCCATTTCTTCAGCAATTTTCTTTTTTTTTTTGGGTAGTGAGATTGATTTAGGGTTTCTTGTTTGTCTTAATTGTGCAGTTGAAATCGGTTGGTAAAATGGGCTTTCAGTGTGGTAAATCAGTCCATCTTTTATTGTGTTTCAGCTGTTATTGTTCACTAAAATCACTTTGAGTTTCTTTCAGTTTCTTCATGCTTGTTACTTTAAGACTCTAAAATCTTTAGTCATTGAGATTATAGTAGTATAATTATTGACTTCAATAAATCTTCGATTATGTAAATCTAATGGATGTGATAATCGAAGACTAATCGTTACAATACCCATAAGACTATAATAGGAGCCTTGAAAACCTATGAACAAATCCTTGTATAGTCTTTCGTTTTAATTCAATCAAAGTTTTCAAAAAAAAAAAAAACCTATGAACAAATTGATCTTAAATTAGGTCGAGATATCCGTCTTAATGGTTCTTCTAGTAGAATGCTTGTTTTTATCAATCACGGAAAAGGAAGTCTGTTTCTTCTTTGTAATGAAAAGTTGGACTATTGTATTGAGAAGAACTCAAATTGTACTGCGGTATGGTGTTATTACCCACAATGTGCATTTTCTCATCAGCTTTGTCTTTCTTATGGTATTTATTAGTAATAAGTATTTTGGTCTAATACAGGTCGCTATTTCTGAATGATTTTTAAATAGGAGTTTTTGCTGGAATGTTTTCTATGACACATTGTGGCATTCAAAGATACCGTAGGAAGAAGGACATGGTCAGTTTATCTACTTTTATTTTTGTCTAAGTTGTATGCTTCACGTCCACTTTTTCCATTTTAATGTATTTCTATGCAGTTTAGTGCAGGATATGAGTACCCATAATCGACATAAATTAATGGGTTGGGGATATCAAATGCATATTGACATAGTTAGAATGTTAGATTGATGTTAAAATATGCCTTCTAGTTTCTTGCTATTAAGGAAGCTCTCAAATCTTTCTTTGTGCAGTTAAATGCATCTATTGCTGGTGCTATTGCTGGGGCAGCTATTGCCGTTAGGACTCGAAGCTGGACACAAGTCATCAGTATGGCAGCTTTGGTTTCTGCTATCACAACTGCATCTGATGTTTATACAACAAGCTGATGCGCTTCCTGCATGATGACGAAGAAAATATCAAGGTGATACTCAGAGTTGTTCTATCTTCAATCCCCTACCAGTTTTTACATTAACCCGTTTAAATTTTGAATTCATTTTAGATTAGTCTGTCTTTCATTATTTGATTCAGTTCTTACAATTTCTAATTCTTGTCAAAAGGTTTTATTTTGTTTACTATTATTAGTTTATAACACAATTAGAAAGTAGAAATTTGATACGAACTTGTCTATTAGTAGTAGTTGGTTAGAAAGTTCCACTTACATTGCATTTTTGTGTAACTAGGAAACTGTAGCATACCTGGTTTTCTCGAGAATCAAGGTTTCTGCCACGTGTTTAGACTAATGTTGAATATAGGTTTTCTTGGGACCCTATTTGTTAGGGGAGAGCTAATGACTCGATGAAGCGACATATAGGCCAGCATGACCAATGTTTGTTTTTTGGATTCCTAAGACGGGTAGTCTCATCATACATGAGACCAAGATGATCTGGAGGTCAACTGTGGAACGAAACAGTTTGAGAAGGGCGACTATGATCTGAGGAGAGAGTGTGCACGCACGTGTGTGTATGTGTGTGTGTGTGTGAGAGAGAGAGAGAGAGAGATCTATGTCCTTAGATGTAACGCCCCAAGCCTTAGCAGTTGCCGATATTGTCCCCGCTTTAACCACCCAGGCCCAAGCCCACACGGGTACGGGGTTTTGTTCTTGGCGAAGGCACCACAAGCCCACCCAAAAGGCCTCGGTATTGGGCGAAGACACGCGATTCGCCCGACCTATCAGAGCACGCAGCGACATCGTGGACCCCCACATACACGATTTTGTCCTCACTTAGCCACCACTCAGCGTGGTGTGAGGTTTTGTCTTGGCGAAGGCACCACGACCCTCCCAAGAGGCCTCGGTACTTACTAAGCTTGAGCTTACACATATAGCCCAGTCTCTGGACACTCTTGTGAGCAATGTGGGACTATTACAATCCCCCACCCTCAGCGAAGAGCCGTCCTCGGCTCTGATACCACTTTGTAACGCCCCAAGCCTTAGCAGTTGCCGATATTGTCCCCGCTTTAAGCACCCAGGCCCAAGCCCACACGGGTACGGGGTTTTGTTCTTGGCGAAGGCACCACAAGCCCACCCAAAAGGCCTCGGTACTTACTAAGCTTGAGCTTACACATATAGCCCAGTCTCTGGACACTCTTGTGAGCTATATGTGTAAGCTCAAGCTTAGTAAGTACCGAGGCCTCTTGGGAGGGTCGTGGTGCCTTCGCCAAGACAAAACCTCACACCACGCTGAGTGGTGGCTAAGTGAGGACAAAATCGTGTATGTGGGGGTCCACGATGTCGCTGCGTGCTCTGATAGGTCGGGCGAATCGCGTGTCTTCGCCCAATACCGAGGCCTTTTGGGTGGGCTTGTGGTGCCTTCGCCAAGAACAAAACCCCGTACCCGTGTGGGCTTGGGCCTGGGTGGTTAAAGCGGGGACAATATCGGCAACTGCTAAGGCTTGGGGCGTTACAAAGTGGTATCAGAGCCGAGGACGGCTCTTCGCTGAGGGTGGGGGATTGTAATAGTCCCACATTGCTCACAAGAGTGTCCAGAGACTGGGCTATATGTGTAAGCTCAAGCTTAGTAAGTACCGAGGCCTTTTGGGTGGGCTTGTGGTGCCTTCGCCAAGAACAAAACCCCGTACCCGTGTGGGCCTGGGTGGTTAAAGCGGGGACAATATCGGCAACTGCTAAGGCTTGGGGCGTTACATTAGATGTAACTTGCTTTCACATCTAATGTTGCAGAGTTTTTGCCGAAGTTGTTCATATTGAGTTCAGATGCATATCAGTTACGGGTGATATCTGACACATCGACTATATTCGTTAATTGGCAATGCGTTCAATATTTCAGCAATTTTCATGAAACACGTTCAAGGCACAGTCAACATGCTCTCTAGTTCAGCTCCTGCATCCGTTGGTACTCGGCAAAGCAAGTTTTGCCTCTAACTTGAATAGGTTGAAGCATTTTCAATCAAGCATCTGTTCATTTTTTTAATTGAGGGAACAATATAGACATCTTTTTGTAACATTTTTTGTTGGAAACTTGAAAATTGGGCAAGTAATATGGGTGATGGTGTTACCTTCTTCCCCACTTTATACTTGAAATGATGTTCCATAAACAATTATAACGTGGACAGGAGAGTTTTTCGACTTGGTTTGCTACAGTGATGTTTAAAAAACTACTCATATATATATCATTTACTTCATACGACTGACCTAAAATAGTGGAATTACTACTTGCAATACTTCTTTATGCTGTCAAATGGGAGTATCCATAATACAGGACACCATAATACAGGACGGAGGCTCGGATGTACTCCAAGTCGTAGAGATATTTTGTAGAATAGAAAGATTAAGCTAGCTTATGAGCCGCTTCATTACGTAATCTCTCACGAAATGAAAAGAAGATTGGGCTTGCATTTTGCGCAAGAGTGTTGATGTCCTGACATAACATGTCGGTTTTGCTTCTGCATTTACTGCAGTATAGGAAGAAAGCTTAATGTGCACAGAAAGCACTAGAAAAATGGTAGTAACAACAGAAAAATAAATTAACAGTTGATGAACATTCAGGAAAACGTAACTCACAACTCTGAAAACCTTACCTCACAGTTGCTTGCACAACATAGAGCTGGTCATTTGAGGTGTGGGTTTGAGTAAAACAATCTCCTTCTGGTTCGGAAGTTGCACTATTCTCCCATGGTGTTGAATTCTTTGATCCACCATTTCTCTTGCATGAGCTATTCACTTCTGAAATAGACTCATTTCATCATCATTTTCACTAATGGGGTTGAATGGATGCTTCTCATCCTGTCATCCATCACATTCTGAAGAGACAGTAATATTTTCTCCAATATCGGAACGGAATCGTTATGTATGAAAAAGCTCAATAAACCATTCAGTCTCCGAATGTTAGTGGAACTCAAAATCTTATCCTCCGACTTTTCTCCAATATCGGAACGGAATCGTTATGTACGAAAAAGCTCATTAAAGCATTCAGTCTCAGTTTGGAAGTTTTTTTGCCTTGATTTAAAGATCTCACAGGAGTCAGATATTAAATTAAGACTATAAGAGCATCTCCAATGCAACACTCAAACTCTAAATCTCAGAGTGCCACATAAGATTTTTTTGAATTCTTCTCTAAAATCCATCTCCAATGCAAAACTCAACATGAATCTCTAAAGTGATGTGTCAAGATTCATTTTAGAGATCCTTAAGAGGACACTCTAAATTTGGAGTGTCCTCTTGAGTTTCTCTTAGTGCCACATAAGCAAATCAATTAGTTTTAAATTAAAATATAGGTTTTTAGAGTTTCTCTTGAGGGTTGCATTGGAGATGGTTTTGAAATAGAGTGTCTCTAATGGGACCATTTAGAGATCCATTTTTCACACTTGACATATAGGATTTTTAGAGTTTTTCTTGAGTCTTGCATTGGAGATGCTCTAATGGGCTATCTTTGGATGGAGTGACGTGCCAAACTTCTTTCGCACCATCTGTAATTCCAAGCATGTTTGACTAGCCGCAATGACAATAGGAATGAGGTTGGACAACCCAAACTGTCTCGACCTACAAAATAGGAACTGAGACATTTAAACTGGCACTGTAACCTATCCAATTGCCATTCACATAATGCTTGGATAAAGATTTGGTGAAAATTATAATGTTTCTGCTCACGAAATTCCCTTGCTAAAACCTAAAGTGGACATAATAAAATTCTTCATGACAAGGAATGAACTGAGAGAAACTACTTCAGTGTAACATCATGACCTCAAGCAAATTGGGTCCTCCCGGTAATAATAAAATATAAGAAAAAACATTAAAATTGACCTCTTTTTTCTGGAAGGTTGACTGCGATTCTGTGTAGTCATTACGAAGGCATTGATACATCATCAGGATGTGATAAGCACGATAATCATGATTCAATAAACAAAACAGATATAATATCATTAAATATGTGCTTCCGAATTACATGAATGTTTTAGGCACTGTTAGATAAACATATGAAACAAAATTGATAAGTGGTGGATGTAATTCATTCCTTCAACTCAAGTATTTTGTTTTGGTCACGGTGACTTTGATACAAAATGACCATCATTAATCTTAATCCATATAGGGATATCGTCGTCATTTTGGTTTATTCAGTTGGTATGCACACATGGGTAAGTTGGTATATCTAAATGAGCCATATTCTATGAGAACCATATACGAAAAGATCTTGTAGCACTCAAGAAGTACATTAGTATTGTGCAATAGTATGGTTATCAAATTCATGGTCATGAAGTCATTCTAGCACTGACTGATAAACCAAAACTTGAGATCACGACCATACCCTAGTCAAACTCGTAATGATCGGAATACCAACATTTACGATGAGAGTATACTATATCTAAATGGATGAATCCAAAACACAGTAAAATATCTTACTTATGTTTAAAACCGAACTATATAGGCTGGAAATTAGAAAAGAAGAAGAAGAGAGAATTGATTTCGATTTCATTCAATTAACATTGACCATTACAATTCAACTCTTGAGTTTAAATAGAGATTAAGAGAGAGAAAGAAACAGAAAGAGAAACAGAAAGTAGAGAGAGAGAGAAAGAGTTAGTTATAACTAACTCTTTTCTTAACTAACTCTAAAACCCTTCTTAACTAACTCTAACAGTTTCATAACAACTTTACTAACTAATCTTGATTAAGCTAATCTAACTAGGTTATAACCGAGAATAATTACTTATCCTTAACATCCCCCTGCAAACTCAACATGGGTGGAGAGATGTTGAGTTTGGATCTTAGGGCAGCAAATCGAGTAATGGAGAGAGGCTTGGTGAGGATGTCAGCAAGCTGATCATGGGTAGAGATGTGTCGCACCTGAAGCTTATGATTCTTCACCATGTCACGCACAAAATGATAAGCTATTTCAACATGCTTCATGCGACTATGAAATATTGGATTGGCTGTGAGATAAGTAGCCCCTAGATTGTCACACCAAAGTATTGGGGAAGAACTTGATTGAATTGTTAATTCATCAAAAATGGATTGAATCCAAAGAAGCTCAGAGGTAGCATCTGCAATTGCCTTGTACTCAGCCTCAGTGCTAGAACGAGCAACTGTTCCCTGCTTCTTAGAACACCATGAAATCAAATTAGAGCCCATGAAAATGAGAATGCCACCAGTGGACTTTCTATCATCTGGACATCCTGCCCAATCAGCATCTGAAAAGGCTTGGAGGTTGCAATCCGAGAAACCATTAAGAGTAAGAGATGACTTATGAATGGTAAAACAATAGTCAATGGTGTTCTTGAGATATCTTAATATACGTTTAACTGCACTCCAATGATCTTGAGTAGGTTGTTTAAGAAATTGACAAACTTTGTTGACAGCATACGAAATATCCGGTCTGGTAATAGTAGCATACTGTAAGGCACCCACTGTGCTTCTATATAGAGTGATGTCTGAGTCACTTAAAGGATCACCCTCATCCAACTTTAGAATTGTGGAAGGAGCCATTGGAGTGGAGACAGACTTAGCATCATTCATCTTTGTTTTGAGAAGAAGGTTGGAGATATATTGCTTTTGAGAGAGAAGAAGACCATCTGAATTAGGTGTCACCTCAATTCCAAGAAAGAAATTGAGAGAACCTAAATCAGAGATAGCAAATTCTTGAGAGAGAGAAGAAATAGTAGATTGAACCAAAGAAGAGTCACTCCCAGTGATGATGATATCATCAACATAGATGAGAATATAAAGAACAGAAGTAGAAGAGATGCTATAAAACAAAGAGGTATCAGTTTGAGAAGCCATGAAACCTTGACTTAGAAGATAAGAGCTTAATCTCTCAAACCAAGCTCGAGGAGCTTGTTTGAGACCATAGAGTGATCTTTGTAGCTTGCAGACATGAGTGGGTTTATCTGAATCAATGAAACCAGGAGGTTGGCTCATATAAACCTCTTCCTTGAGAAAGCCATTAAGAAAGGCATTTTTGATATCAAGTTGTCTAAGAACCCACCCTTTTGAGACAGCCAAAGAAAGTATAATTCTAATAGAGACAGGTTTGATGACTGGACTGAATGTCTCCTCATAATCTATACCCTCAACTTGATTGAAGCCCTTAGCAACTAATCGAGCTTTGTATCTAGAAATAGAACCATCAGCATTTTTCTTGATTCTAAATACCCATTTACAGCCAATAACATTCATAGTAGAAGAAGAGGGAATAAGTTCCCAAGTACCATTCTGAATTAGAGCATTGATCTCCTCAGACATGGCTGATCTCCATTTGGGATCTTTAGAAGCTTGGAGATATGTAGTTGGAGTAATGTCATTGGGTGGAAGAGAAACAGTATAAGCTTTTGGTTTTCGAATACCATCTTTGGCCCTGGTTATCATAGGATGAGAGTTCAAAACAGGAGGAATAGAAGATGGAATATGAGAAGAGGATGGAATAGGAGGAGAAGATGTGATAGGAGGAGAAGGTGGAATAAGAGGAGAAGATGTGATAGGAGGATAAGATGTGATAGGAGGAGAAGATGGAATAAGAGAAGAGGATGGAATAGGAGGAGAAGATGGAATAAGAGAAGAGAATGGAATAAGAGGAGGGGAGAATGGAATTGAGGTGGAAGGTGAGAAAGATTGAGAAGGAGTGATAAGTGATTGATAGGGAAAAAGGGATTCATCAAACACCACATTAGAGGAGATGACAATATGATGATTGATAGGATTAAGACATCTATAACCCTTATGCTTAGGACTATACCCAAGGAAAATGTGACAAGAACTTCTAAAGTCTAATTTGTGTTTATTATAGGGTCGAAGGCAAGGATAGCAGCCACATCCAAAGATTTTGAGATAGTTGTAGTCTGGTTTTGTGTGAAATAAAGCTTCAAGAGGAGAGATGTCATGAAGTACTGGAGTAGGCAATCTGTTTATGAGATAGACAGCAGTCTCAAATGCAAAATCCCAAAAAGAAATAGGTAAGTTAGCATGAGCTAACAAAGCTAGACCAGTTTCTACTATGTGTCTATGCTTTCTTTCCACCATACCATTCTGTGCATGATCATGAGGACATGAAATTCTATGACCAATACCATTTGCCTCAAGAAACTTGGACACATTTCGAAATTCACCACCCCAATCAGATTGTAGACATTTTATTTTGAGGGAAAATAGAGTTTCAACATGAGATTTGAAGAGAAGGAAAGTTGAAAACACATCAGACTTATTAAGAAGGGGAAAAATCCAAGTGTATCTAGTGAATGTGTCTAGAAAGGTAACATAGTATTTGTATCCATTAAAGGAAGGAGTGGAAGCAGGTCCCCAAACATCAGAGTGTATTAAGTCTAAAGGAGCATTTACAGAAGATACACTTGATGGATGAAACAGAGAATGGCTTTTGGCCATTTGACAAGAATTACAAACAAATGGAAGAAGAGAAGTAAAATGAAGTTTATTTGATTGAATTACATGTTTCATTGTTCTGAAAGCTGGATGACCAAGTCGAGAATGCCAATCAGGAGCCAATGAGGAAGCATAGACAGCACCATTAACATCAGATGAAGGAGTATGAAGCTGAACTTTGTAAAGACCATCCTCACATGGCCCTTGGACAAGCTCCTTGTTAGTTTGAAGATCCTTGATGTTAAAATGATAGGGAAAGAATTGAAAATAGCAATTATTGTCTTTAGCAAACTTATGAACAGATAGAAGATTCTTAGTAATAGAAGGAACATGAAGAATGTCCTTAAGTAAAAAAGGATTAGAATCAAAAGATGCATAAGTTGAACCAGTATGAGAAATAGACAAACCTGAGCCATTGCCAATCTTTACTTGACCTTGACCTTTGAATTCTGATTGAATACTCAAATTTGCTAGTTCAGAAGTGACATGATGAGTAGCACCAGAATCTGGATTCCAAGTGGTGGAGGAAGAAGATGAAGAAGGTGGTGGAGCAGAAGTATATGTGTTATGAATCTCTGGGAAATAAGTCTCATAATCAGTAGAAGAGGGAGAATCAAAGTGAGAGGGAACATAAGATTGATCAGCATCAGAGTAGGGATAAGAATGATAATAGGCTGATGAGTAATCAGGAAAGTAAGAATGAGAATCATCAAATTCAGTAAGAAAGGTTTGATGATCAGAAGAAGAAGAAGATTTAGGTTGAAATGCTGAGTTATTCTTATTGTAACAGTAGAAGGCATAATGACCTGATTTGCCACAAATTTGGCATATAACTGGAGAAGAATTATTAGGTGATCGACCTCTAATCATATTTCTACCATGAAATCTCACATCAGATCTTCCTCTTCCTCGAAAATAAGAAGGAGCTCGATGAAAACCTCTAGAAGAAGAATTTTGAGTGAAATTAATAGAGGAATTAGCAAGATAAAGAGAAGCCTCATGTTGTAATCTGTTTTCTTCAATAAGGAGAAGACCGAGAAGATCATTAATAGAGTAATTTTGTGATTGAAGAGAGAAAGCAGCACGAAAGGGGCCATAATCAGAAGATAGACCTCTGAGAATTGTATCACAGAGATCATCATCAGAGATAGGTTTAGAAGCTTGTCGTAGTTGTAAAGCAAGAGATTTGGCTTTGTTAAAATAGGTTTGAATGGAATCAGAACCTTTCTTTAAAGATTGAAGATCATGTTTGAGGTTTGAAACTCTAGCTTTTGAGTGAGAGGAGTAAGATTTTTCTAGTTCAGACCAGACCTCATGAGAACTGGATAGATCAAGCACTTGACTGTGAGTTTCTTCAGTGAGAGAGGCAAGAAGCCAGCTTAGGATCATTTGATCTTGCTTAATCCAATTAGTATATTCAGGATTAAGTAATGGAAGATCTGAATCATGAGAACGAATGAATTTGGTAGGGCAAGGAGATGTGCCATCCACAATGCTAAGAACATCATAAGAACGCAGTAGAGGAAGGAATTGAGATTTCCAAAATATGTAGTTTGTGGATGTTAGCTTATTCGAAACATATTGATTGACAGTAGAAGGAGATGGAAGAGTAACAAAGGAAGAAGAAGAAGAAAAATTTGGAGAAGAAGAAGAAGAAGAACCAGTAGCCATTAATGGAGAAAAAAAAAAGAGAAAATTTCGTTGATTGAAAGAAGAAAAAGGAACAATTAGAAAAAGGAACAATTAAAACAAGGAAAAGAAGAAGAAAGATTAGAAAATTAAACCTGATTTGATCGAGAAGATCGAAAAAGTTGAAGGCTCTGTTACCAAATTAGAAAAGAAGAAGAAGAGAGAATTGATTTCGATTTCATTCAATTAACATTGACCATTACAATTCAACTCTTGAGTTTAAATAGAGATTAAGAGAGAGAAAGAAACAGAAAGAGAAACAGAAAGTAGAGAGAGAGAGAGAAAGAGTTAGTTATAACTAACTCTTTTCTTAACTAACTCTAAAACCCTTCTTAACTAACTCTAACAGTTTCATAACAACTTTACTAACTAATCTTGATTAAGCTAATCTAACTAGGTTATAACCGAACTATATAGGCTGGATTTCAACTATCTTACATTCTCTAATCGTATGTATGCACCATTCCATTACATAGTAGAAGTTACATATATTTTTAAATCAACTTGTGTGGCCATCACTACTACCAGTGTCGAGAGAAATTCCACTTGCAGTTAAATGCTTATAAATTTCCTCTATAACTTTAGTAATCATGTAATTTCAAATTATTATGGGGACAACTATCCATGAAATGAAACAAAGTAATGAGTACAAGAAAACACACCTTCTTGTTAAGATAGTTATCTTACTCGATGGTCGTTACTCTCTAAAGACGATTTTGTCAAAATCTCCGAGCCCTTCTTGGTGTTTTTCTTTTGCCTACTTATCTTCTTTTCAAATCCACTTCTCTTCTCTCCTTCGTGTGAATTGTAATCTTCATTCTACTTTCTCGCTTTGTAAGTTGTACTGAGAGTTGAGGCCATTGTATTATCTGAAAAGGCCACTGATGGAGATGCAGCCACTTACTGACAAACTTAAGAAATCTAAGATCTCGGCCAACCAATAGTGTTCCTTCAAGACTTAATGTTGAGGGAACGGATATAAGATATGGAAGCAACAATTTGTGCAACTACTTTGGAAAATCAAATAAGAGAGCCTTAATCTTGAAAAGATTCCTGAATTGAACAAGTAAATACTTATTATCCACGGATAAGATGTTAAACATCAACTCCTTCAATGTGGCAGGTCAATCTTCTTTCAGGAAACTGGTACTAACTTAGTTCTTTTTATATAGATAATTAAACTTTAAAAGAGTTACGAATCAAACTTTATTGACAAATATATTCATTCAAAACACTAATATATTCGTTGACAAATATATTCATTCACCTTTTCTAACTCTAGTGTTGCCTTTGTAATGAAAACTTATCTATACATGAAACCAGTCAAGTTTTTCCACTGTTGCGTTGGAGTTTGGATGGATCCAACTACAACTTAACATCTCAGTCGTGTCGTAAAAACCCTTGATATAGCTCTGACTCCCAACGGAGTAACACCTATCCTTCTCAAGAGAATAATATACGATGCTATCACCATGTAATCTATGTAAGTAGATTTTGTTCTCCATGTCACTATTGGGAGCAACAACTAGTATACACGAGGTATTGCTGATGAACATCATATGCTCTCCTAAACTTTCAACTCTAACCCATTCCATACTAGAGAAATCCAATTTAAATATCTGAATAGGAAGTCCAAAATCCCCTAAAACTACTAAAAAGAGATTCCTTTCGTACTCAACCAACATCTTCGGGTAGGCAGGATTAAAAAGACATCTGGGACCCGCTAGAATTTCCTCGAACAAGTAAGTATTAGTCTTAAAAACACCTAAACTTCCGTTATCATCTAGAGAATAAAAAGCTCCATTGCAGAAAACTGAATTGTTTAAACACGGTTGAAATATATTCGACTTCGGATAGAGGTTCGACCACCAAATATCTTGTCCCCTAGTAATGAAGGAGATGAAAAATTCTTCCAAATCTTCGTCATCCATAATTACTGTGATAGCAAAAATTCTACAATCTGAAGAATTAGGCGAGGACGAGAATGAGATGGCACAGGAATGATTCTTGTGGTGTGGTTCTGGTAAGTCCGGCAGTTGGATTGACTCTCTAGTAAACGGGTTGTAAAAGAAAATATCCATCTTAGCTTTCGTCACTAGTAACCACCCGTCTTTCGAGAAACGGATAGTTGCACCCAATAAAATTTCGTGATTACTAGTGAAGTACTTCTCATTATTATGCATTGGGTCTACGAAATTGTACCTGGATCCATTACCTTCAGAAAATACCAGCAATGGAGATAAACATAATATCGGTGAACGTATCATCGCAGAAGAAGTTCTCCAGTTTGATGCAGGTAATACTGATCGATTCCATCTACTTATAGCACGAAGATGTACGTAATCTATAGGAGGGAGATAACTTGCTATCAATGCTAAGATATCCTCGTTCAGAATACCATATGAGTTTGCTTCTTCAAAATCTACTCCATCTTTATTTTGACCATCAACCTTCCTCTCTTTATTATTTATGTTGATTTTCTGTTGATGTGCATCTATTGTGTTATCTTTCTTTCCGTTGTTGTTATCTTTCTTTCCATTGTTATCTTTCATTCCATTGTTATCTTTCATTCTTCCGCCATCACACGCCCTAAAATTAAGGCACGATGTTTAGCACCTTACCGTAGTTAAAAAATATTTATATATATAAGCGAAATAAAAAACAATCCAACAAATAAGCAAGACCTATATATACATATAGGATAGTATTTTTCAAAGTTACCTGACAATTGGATGGATCATGATCCATTCGAAATTTAAACAAGGCATTGGTAGATTTAGAAATGGCAATGAAACTGTAATACTTTTCCCTTCTAGGTCATATTTGTACAAGTTCTGATCTTCAGCGAATGTATAAAATATACAACCTCTTGTAAGACTTAGTTCTGCTGCTGAGCAACAAGCTGTAGTGTTTTCTCCAAAAAATATGACATGATTGCCTAAACTTGTTAACTCCACCCAAACCATCGAAGATAAATCCAATCTAAATATTCGTATTGCAATAACAAAGTTCGCACATCCTCTAGAAATGTAATATTTACGAAACATCAATAGTTCATCAGAAGTTACCACAAATCTTTGTTGGGAAAGAAGGTCTATTCCAGCACGAAAAAAAGTCGGGTAGGGACTAATGGAAAAAGGTCTCATTGGGGTATCAGCCTCAACTTTGCTGTCTATTTCGATCTCAAGATGCCTATGATGACAGAAAAAAATATATAATTTATCTCCAAAGCAAATCAAGGAGCCACCATATAAATCGTTTCCATTAACATCTTGAGATGGCAACTTCTCCGATCTCCACTGATGGTCTCCAGGACGGCAGTATACAAGTAGTAAGTCAGTTGCAGAAGTTGCATCCCATTCAAATAAGAAGAAGATCATGCTTTTATTATTTGAGGGAGGGGATGTCAAGACACAACTAGATAAAAAATACTTATCGGATTCAAACCAATTGAGTAAATTAGGTAACTTGATTTCCTCTAATGACAAAGGATTCCAAAGAAAGCAGTCGTGGTATCTTTAAACTCAAATTTATCATCACAAAGAATAACTAACCAATTTTCATGAGAAGGGGATTGCCAATATGATCTTCTTCCTATCTCCTGTATTCTCTTTGTGTAATTTCTCTTTTTCTTATTGGATTGAAGAAGATTGTAGAATACTTGATTTCTTCCTTCATTATGAGGTAAATAGAGGAATGGAGCTACTGAGGGAAGTGGTGGAAGAGAACGTACAGGAAGCTTATTCTTCTTCTCCATTGATGAGAAGAGACAATGAGATAGAATTCTGAAAATTTTCAATTGCAACTCGATTAGAAATTGGAATAAAATTTCATGCCAATGACATGCATAGCTTGTGGAATCTTATGCTTAAACTTCATAACCCGAGCCAAATTTATAACATAAAAATCCTAACTTTAAGGAAACTGGTATGAGCTAGGATTAAAATTGAAAGAACATCTGTTTTAGTAGTTACTAAAATTTAAACTTCCCAAAATCATCCGCTCTTGGGGCTTGCCCAGCTTAGTTAACTTATTTTCGGTGGCTATCTACTTATCATGGATTACGTCATATATGCCTCAATCACTAAGAGAGTGTTTTGACTCTGTTTTGACTACCAATATCTAACCAACTAGTCGTTTTGGCTCAGTTCGATTCAACCCCGAGGAGCCATAAAAATTTAAATTTTTTCTTGAAATATCCTTTGAGTCCAAAATGAAATTAATTCACAAAAAATTTAGAAACATTAAGGCCACATCATCTCATCTTCTTTCCTCTACTTCATCTCATTTCACCTCCATCTTATCTGTTCTTCTCTCCACTTCACTTGGCTTCTCCGTCAGAAAGCATCATCTGATGCATCAAACCAGAGCTTACGGAACAAAAATGTTATTGGACCATGCAGAAACCGTAATTGCAAAATAGACGAAGAATTGATGATTGAGAAATCTGTCACTGGCACCCTGTTTATGTTAAAAAAAATGCCCCAATAGCAATAAAGCTACGTGCCTACCGTACTTCTGTTAATATTTTCTCACAAACACAAAAAAAAAATTTGTACATCCAAATGTTTTCACACATATCAAATTGAGGTTAAATAAATTATGAGTAATGTCGCCTTGTGGAGAACAACGAATTTTACCATTCACCGTGTCATTCAATTGTTAACCACAAGTAGGACGAAATTGGCAAAAGGTCATCACCATGGTCCATTTCGATTTAGATGCATTTCATAATGGAGTTTAAAACAAAAGTAAAATAAGAAATTATGAAGATCAAAAGAAAAACTAGAGTGAAGGCACTTCTTGAGATTGCACAAGTTTCAAACGATTTGAATTTTTTTGAAGGGATGAGCTAAGGAACTCATTCTACAACATCTTCACTGCAACACTAAGAAGTAAGAACATCTCCAACGTGACATTTAAAGAAAATTCTTAAAGTCATAGTTGTTAAGTGTCAATGAAGATTTTCTTTTCTAAACGAAAGTATAGAGACGCTCTAATTGTTGTTTTTGTCTCCAATTGAGATTTCTAAAATATTTCTACTTGATACACATGTCACTATTAAATTCGGTAGGAAAAAAGTATAAAAGACAAGAGTTTTTATTGATTTAAAGTTATCAAGTGTGAATAAGTGACACTTAGAAAACTCAAGAATACACTCTAATTTTAGAGTGTATTCTTGAGACTCTAATTTTAGAGTGTCTTTATTGAGACTCTCTATAATAAATGCATTCACCTCATAAAGAGAGGCTTCAACCTAGCATTGTACTGTTTCATAAAGAGGTTCCTGCAGCAAGATTCTAAAATGCTCTGACACTGAATAAAAAATTAGAAATGTAAAGATCAGGACGCCGAAAAATAGAACACTCATTGCAAATGGTAAAGCGACATAGCATATAACAACTGCAAAATAATCTCTGGGATGATAAAAGTGTCACTCATGGTTGTAATTGCTTCAACTAAAGTATCCGCAACCATAAAAGTTAAATGCATCTATTGCTGGTGCTATTGCTGGGGCAGCTATTGCCGTTAGGACTCGAAGCTGGACACAAGTCATCAGTATGGCAGCTTTGGTTTCTGCTATCACAACTGCATCTGATCTTTATACGACAAGCTGATGCGCTTCCTGCATGATGACGAAGAAAATATCAAGGTGATACTCACAGTTGTTCTATCTTCAATCCCCTACCAGTTTTTACATTAATCCATTTAAAATTTGAATTCAATTTTAGATTAGTCTGTCTTTCATTATTTGATTCAGTTCTTACAATTTCTAATTCTTGTCAAAAGTTTTATTTTGTTCACTATTATTAGTTTATAACATAATTCTAAAATAGAAATTTTATACGAACTTGTCTATTAGTAGTAGTTGGTTAGAAAGTTCCACTTACATTGCATTTTTGTGTAACTAGGAAACTGTAGCGTACCTGGTTTTCTCGAGAATCAAGGTTTCTGCCACGTGTTTAGACTAATGTTGAATATAGGCTTTCTTGGGACCCTATTTGTTAGGGGAGAGCTAATGACTCGATGAAGCGACATATAGGCCAGCATGAGCAATGTTTGTTTTTTTGGATTCCTAAGACGGGTAGTCTCATCATACATGAGACCAAGATGATCTGGAGCTCGTGGAACAAAACAGTTTGAGAAGGCCTGACTATGATCTAAGGATAGAGAGTGTGCGCGCACGTGTGTGTGTGTGAGAGAGAGAGAGAGAGAGAGAGAGAGAGAGAGAGAGAGGGAGGGAGGGAGAGACGGGTAGTCACATCTAATGTTGCAGAGTTTTTGCCAAAGTTGTTCATGTTGAGTTCAGATGCATATCAGTTATGGGTGATATCTGACACATCGACTATATTCGTGAATTGGCAATGAGTTCGATATTTCAGCAATTTTCATGTAACACATTTAAGGCACAGTCAACATGCTTTCCGGTTCAGCTTCTGCATCCGTTGGGACTCGGTAAAGCAAGTTTTGCCTCTAACTTGAATAGGTTGAAGCATTTTCAATCAAGCATCTGTTCATTTTTTTAATTGAGGGAACAATATAGACGTCTTTTTGTATCATTGGAGACTTGAAAATTGGGCAAGTAATATAGAGTGATTGATGGTGTTACCTACTTCAGTACTTTATAGTTGAAATGAGGTTCCATAAACAATTATAACGTGGACAGAACAGTTTTTCGACTTGGTTTGTTATAGTGATGTTTAATAAACTAATGTTTGAATGTAGCATTTGCTTCATACGACTGACCTAAAATAGTGGAATTACTAGCAATACTTCTTTATGATGTCTAAGAGTATCCATAATACAGGACGGAGGCTCGGGTGTACTCCAAGTCCTAGAAATATTTTGTATAGTAGAAAGATTAGCTAGTTTCTAAGCCGCGTCATTACATAATCTCTCACAAAATGAAAAGCAGATTGAGCTTGCATTTTGCACAACAGAAGAAAACTCTCAGCTTCACTTTCATCTGGTAATCGAATCGTTTACATGTTACGTTCGCCTCCCTTGCACCTTCCTAAGTGACGATCTGTTTGCGTTCAAAGCAACATTGATATTCATTTGCAGCCCCACCTTCCGGTGGGGTTGTCCATTTGTTTCTTACCTGCTCTGGACTACTCGTGATTGTATCTGCTATTCTCCGGTGATGCTAGTTGAGTGCACACTTTACGACAACCTCTGGCTGAAACTGCTTATCATTCATGTGGCAATTAATACCTCTACTTAATATACATATCACTCTTGAATTGACTAGGGAAAAATAGTTAAAAAGCAAGAGTTTTTATTGATTTAAATTTTACAGTTGCAATTTTTTTTTGAACGCTCCAGTGGCAGTTAGAGAGTCTCAAGTGTCTTCTTGAAAGTCTAAATAGTAAATGCTCCACATCATCCAAGAGTGACATCCCTCTTCTTCTTTAGTTCTACATTAGTTGATTTCTCTCTCAATGTTCAATCTGAAAATCAATAAAAAATCAAACCTACAAAAAACCCATTAATCTATCAACAAAAACCCATTAATCGATCAAGATTGAACGTCAAGAAGGAAATCAAAAACCTAGATTTGGTTGAAGGTCTTCAAGCTTAAAGAAATCAAAGACCCGTTAATCTTCAAGCTTAAGGTTCTAGGTTTTGTTGAGATAAAGAAATCAACCCTAGATTAGGGATGAAGAAGCCCTAGATGAAGGAACCGGGTTTTGTGATTTGGCGATGGAAAAATCCCTCGACCATGTCCGTAGGACTGGTCAGTCCGAGACCTTAAGCAAGGTCTCAAACTGTCTAGTCTGAGGCCCAAAACATAGCCTCGGACTGGGCAGTTCGACTCCTTTCCGACTGGGACAGTCGGACTCCTTTCGGACTCGAACAATCCGAGACAATTTTGATAGGCGCCTGGAACAATTTTGATAGGGGCCTTTAGACGCTCCTTAGTCAGAAATTACTCTCCAAAATCTCGTCTCATTCCAGTCTTGCAGAGTCTAAGCAAAAGAGAGGGAGGAGGAGCAAGCACTAGCATAAGCCGTAAACCTTGATCCCCGTTCCTCACTTCCTCTCTTTTATCTTCCATTCTCAACTTCAAATATTCACTTTCTCAAGATCTAGTGTTCGACTCCCGTTGTTCTTCTCGCCCTAATTGTTTCTGTTTTTCTTTTTAACATTTTCAGGTTCGTTCCCCAAATACAAACCCTAAAAAGTAGTAGTACATTTGAAGATGAGGTAACTCTTTAATTTTGATATTTCTCATTTACTTTTCGCTAGTTTCGAAAGCTAAACTAACTCAAATGAGTGAACTTAAACTTTTCCTGCCTTGAAATCTCTGTTCTGATATTGTTTTTGAGGTTAGTCAAAAACAACCTTGACTTCAATAACCAAGTAATGAACTTCAATTGTTCAATTTAGTTAGGTTTTGTTGATCACCTTGTTTGATCCTTCATTTCTGAATGTACTAATTTGAAAGTAAATTTGATCTTTTTTTCAGTCGCCCAATGGAAGAAGATGCAAATGTAAGTTATTTCATACATTTCTATGTGTAATTAAACTTGTGGGTGAACTTTTCGTTTTCTTATTTCTACGTATTATTTGTATTTTGAGGTCTGATCATATCTTGGCACTCTTTATCATTTCAGTCTTGTTGGTTTTTCTAGGCACTTAGGATTTCGAATAATAAATTGCCAATCTGTTAAAATTTTTTAGAATCACGATGTATATTACGAATAAGTAAATAACAAGGAAGATAAAAAGCGCACTTAGGATGTCGAATAATAAAATGTAAACGAGATAAAGGTATTTTCTTTACAATCTTCCTCGACTCCTTTAGAAGAATCAAAGTCCCGTTATACTTTATTCTTAACTAGTTACAAACACTTCAGACATTTACTTTCCGTTTCTTTATCTTTCTTAACTAGATAACAACGATGAACTAAGAGAGACAGAATGGATTCTCCACTACGACTGACCACAAGCATTGCATCCCAAAAGTCTGCAACTTACAAGACCACTCTTTAGCCCATGCTCAACCCTTTTCGTATTCCATTATGAAGCTCCTTGTTTTGAATTTAATACAGGTCGAAACTCTTTTGACCCCTGACAAGATTCTAAACAAGTTACATATTAGTTCCAGTAAATACCATAATTGAGGACTCCCCATGCATTATGAACGTGCCCTGTTTGATTTAAGGTGTGTATGAAAATAGGTCAAATGGGGGTTGCAGGGTTTAGGGTCAAAGGCAAATCGGAGCTCCACACATGTGGGACATAGGCGTTTTGCCTTTAGTCTCACATCAGGTACATTAGGTGGGAAACAGGCTTGGATGTTAGTGTAAGGGGAAAGACTTTTAAACAAAGCATGACCTGAAGTTGGGGGAGGGACATAGGCATTTTGCCTTTATTTCTGTATGATTATTAATTTGCTTACATAACTAATGTATTCTTATCTTTCATTATACCTCAACTGTTTGATCTAATTGTGTACTCCTATTCTGTTCGTTACTCCTATGTTAAGCTCGAAGTTAGTTCATAAGCTGAGATTTCACCACTGATTTCATAAAAAAGAATCGCACTGATTCCACTGAACACTTCCATATTATTCATAGTAGCATAACACGTTCCTCTACATAGCTCTCTGATTAGTTCCTAATGACCCTAATTATATAAATTATAATTACGAATGCTTATGTGAGATATTGCTGACAGGGTGGCAAGACTGAGGAGGAGGAATTTAATACTGGTCCACTTTCTGTTCTAATGATGAGTGTCAAAAATAATACTCAGGTGAGAGTCTTCAACTCTAAAATTACTATCCCAAGTATAGAATTGAGTGATCAGTGATGTGTATTTTGGAAACTCGAAAATGTTGTTATGGGACAAATGTTATCTTTTGTATAATGTATATAAACAAAATGTGTGAAAAGACATACTACACATTGATTGGAATAACCCACATTGATCTATCAAAAAGAGATTCAATGACTAAAAGAAAGACCAATTCAATGGGATTCATCCTTTCTTTGAACAGAGATAGATACAGATTAATACGCGAAATGCCTTCCCATATATTCCTCAACGCCCCGCTTCGAGGATTCTTCTGACACCTCAGCTGGGGGTTCTCTTACAAATTATATGCTTTGTGTGCTTTTTGGTACTCTTTTCAACAAATGATCATACTCCTTTTTCTTCTATAAAAAATTCAGGTGTTGATTAATTGCCGGAACAACAGAAAGCTTCTTGGGCGAGTAAGAGCCTTTGATCGTCACTGCAACATGGTACTTGAAAATGTCAGGGAGATGTGGACAGAGGTTTGTTTCCTTAACTGACAGTTCTTTTTCCATCCATTTCTGTTGCCTAAGTAAATGTTTTTATGCAGCTACCCAAGACTGGGAAAGGAAAGAAGAAATCTAATCCAGTTAACAAGGATAGATTCATCAGTAAGATGTTCCTCCGTGGAGATTCTGTTATCATTGTTCTTAGGAACCCCAAGTAATAGAGAGGTAAGCAAGCATATTATGCATTATAATCTGCATGGTCATGTTAACAAGGATACTTGATCTACTTTTCTGCAGCAAGGACACATTCTTGTGCTACCTAAGCGGAAACTGAGAAATTTTATTGAATCATGGTGATCTTTTTGTTATATATAACGATATGAAATCTTCTTTTACAGGGAGAGATGCTGGTATGCTCAACTATTTTTGGAGGAGACCATAGTAAAAATGTAATGGAAGAAGCACTTTTTAATCGTTCATTTGCATTAGAAGGATTGACTTAATCAAGAAGCGAAGAGTTTGTTCATTTGTATGAGTTGATGAGAGAATATGTAAAACTGAAATTCGTTGCAAGATTTGTTATGTTGAAGTTAAATGACTTTTTTGATTAATGTTGTGTACCTCTTTGTTTTGATATCCCAATTCCAATGGGAAGAAATAGATCATGAAATCATTAGTAGATTGATTAAATTTATGAATTTCTGAAGTAATATAAAATGAATTTATTGTAACAATACTAGCCTTCATATAAACACTCTAAAAGTCAAAAGAGTACAACTGAATATCAACATAAAATACCTTTTCCAAGAATACCAAATGAAAAAACTCAAGTGAGAGAGATAGAGATTTCCATCCAATTTATTCTGGTTTTAGAAGTCATGTATGAATCTCTCATACTAACTAAGATTCATGAATATGATAGACTTAAGGGAGGAGATGTGGATCTTCATATTCTACTCTTCTTCCTTCAATCCTTGTGTGTGTTGTGCTCCATGGGAGGGAGGAACTTCGCGTACCGTTCTGCTTTTGCTCCTGACTGATGATCATAGTACTCCACTACTGCAGCTCCGGCTAAGGCCGCCAATGTAAGAGCTTGCGCGTGCAGCCTGTGTTCGAGCAGATGAATCAATTTCGAATTAGGAGCCTACTAAGACTAAACAAAGAAAATCAAACTAAGAATCATAATTACTCGGATCGGCTACCCGTGCATACTTAGGCCATTAGGAGGGTCCTGCTAGGCAACAAATGGCCTTCTGGGTTCAGGCCCGGGTGTAACGGGTCGGGTTCGCTATTTCAAACTGCATAGCTTTGATTCCAAAGTCCAAACAACATATCGAGTACAGGAGTTCTAGCAAGCAATCATCACCCAGGTAAGTAACCCTAACTTGGGTTAGAATTAGGATATCAGACCACTACGGAAGTTCTTCAAATTAGAGGATTTCTTTCCGTGAAAATTAATCTCTCGGAAGGCGAGACAGAACACTTTCACTTCATTCTAAATCTACTAGGGTTTGCAGGAAGGTACAGCCGAATGATGACGAGAGAATAATCAGACGCATAAACAAACAAGCCAGATTATATATTTATATGCACCTGCATAGTGCATATTAGTTTAACTACAAAAAAATTTACTCATGAAGAAAAAAGATTAGGCAAATTTTTTAAGGTTTCAAACGATTTTTGGAGCAAGTAATCACTTGAAATACGAAGTCAGCAACACGCCACAGCACAATTCATTTGATTCAAGTTTCTAGTAGTTGAAACCCTGGATGAGGAAGTATTGCAATCTCCAATACTCAAATAATAAATAGTGCTAAATAAGGCAACCACAATGCCGTAAAGAAGCATAAAGATAACCACAAAATTAGTATAGTGAATCAATTAAGATTATTCCGAGGAAGTAAAATAAGAAAGTTAAAATTCACAAGAAAATAATCTTACCACGTAATCCCCAACTTTTAATGTGCGGTCTAGTTTGCGAGATTCCATAGCTTCGTCATGCACTTCTGGATCTTGAAGATCTTGACGCACAAACCGATATATGAATCGGCCATCTTCGGGGGATTTGTTACGTGATAATTCATTTGAAGCATCTAGAATAATTTTGTGAACCTAGATTATGAATGATTTTTTTTATGTTCACTTTAGGTTTTAGCAAGGGAATTTCGTGAACAGAAACATCACAATTTTCACCAAATCTTCATCCAAGCATTATGTGCATGACGATTGGATAAGTTACAGTGCCCAGTTTAAATGGCTTAGTTTCCATTTTGTAGGTCGGGACAGTTGGGTTGTCCAACTTCATTCCAATCGTCATTGCGGATAGTCAAACGTGCTTGGAATTACAGATGGTGCAAAATAAGTTCGGCATATCACTCCATCCAAAGATAGCCCATTATAGTCCTAATTCAATACATGAGTCCTGTGAGATCTTTAAATCAAAGCAAAAATCAGCTTCCGAACTTCTTTTAGACATTGCCTGGTTGTTCAAGGATCGTAAGTTCGAGAATAAGATTTTGAGTCCCACTAACATTAGGAGACTGAATAGTTTGTTGAGTTTCCTCATACATAACGATTCCGTATGATCTTGGAGAAAATATTAATATCTCTTAAGAATGTAATGGATGAGAAGCAACCATTCAAACCCATTTCCAGAAGGAGATTGTTTCACTCAAATGACCAGCCCTGTGTTATGTCAAGCAACTGTTGTTGTTTTACTGGTATTATGAAAAACCAAGAATCTGGTCTTCCTGTTTTAATAAAAATAGGGATACACTTTAGAGTGTCTTTCTGAATAAATTCAGAGATAACTTTAATTCCAAATTATTACTGTATTCTAACAGATTAAACAGGAAAAAACTAATATAATTTAAAACAATGACAAATTAAAAAGTTAGAGAGAGAAAGCCGAGTCGAGTTGTCTCTTTCCTTAAGACAGTGAACACCCTGGTATTAGTACTAAAACCAGTAAGGTGTTTGTCTCCCAGGATACAACGGTTGTACCTTTCAGTGTGACGACTAAGAGTACTTCGTTTTTCTGAAAGCGTGCGAACTTAGAACAAGCAGTAAGAACGACAGATGAATTGACTTCTTAAACTCTAAATGCTCTTGTAAATTTGAATGTTAAAACTTTCGTATATTGTTTGCTGAAATCTGTTTGGTATTTATAGAAGTATTGGTGACACTTCAGACAGGTGCCTATAGACGAATGGATGCTTCTCAACAGTCATATTTGTCTATTGGTTTTCGGGTGCCATCTTGACCGTCAGATCTCAACGGATTTATGAAGATATCGCGCCTTGAACGCCCACCGTTAGATCATCAACGGATCTATCTTAAGAGCGCCAAATATCCTGACCGTCAGATCACATCTATGATCGTAAAATCCAAGGCTCCAATCGCTCCTCGCGAAGTGCAAAGTGCGTGCGGGCGCCTCTAAAGCGCCCAATGCGCCCTAAACGCCCATTCGCCCACGCCGCGCGTGCGTGGTTTGCGTGGTGCAAACCACGTGAGTCACCTTTCTATTTTAAAGAACATACCATAAATATATGGAAGATTCTATATAAGGAAATAAAATGTTTCCTCCTTCATAAATGTGGTACTAACTCAAAATCCCGGTTTTGAGTTAATGGTACCCAAGCCAAACGAATTTTGTAATAACTCACTCATACGGAATCGGATTTGGACAAAATTTGAGTCTAAATTCAAGAGCTCGGCGAGACGAATCCAACTAGACGTCTTGATCGAGATTCCGATGATTATAGGTACCTCAAATTAAGGAAAAAACGGTCCAGCTCTTTTGAGCTAAGTACCGATTCCAACAACTGTGAGGTAACGTTTTCAGATGTGCATTACATTTTCCTAATTGTTCAATAACTGTTGATTTATTTTTCTGTTTTTACTACCATTTTTCTCGCACTTTCTGTGAACATTAAGTTTTCTTCATATACCTCAGTAAATGCAGAAACAAAATATGGAGTTTATGAATGGGGCCTATCAGTTTTTTTCGTTGAAAATGGGTCTATCAGTTGATACTCGAAAATATGTTATCCATTTGGATATTCCCAAAAGTTTTGGATACAGCTACCCGTAGAGGAATTCATAGTTCCAGATTATTGGCCTACGAGGACTGTGATGTTTGGTTCTTCTAATTAAATTTATTTTGGTAAATCTTCTTGATAGAAAACAGGACATGGAGATGCCCAGGGAGAACACCCAAATTTGATGTCGAATCCAGTTTTTCTCCAGAGAAGTGTCAAACATGACGCAGGAATCCCATGGTAGCAGATTTTTAAGTGCAGAGTATAAGCCCTCGTTTTTTTTGTTCTTATAGTAAGGGTTGTTGCCCTATGTTATGGAGCATGTGCCATCCTATTCCATGTGAGGATGGAGAATTTGCAGTTTCAATAGGTCCGTGCTTGTTGGGGAACTCCAATTTCAATACGTCGATGGTAGACAATGCTTATCTTCGTACCAAGTTTGTTATTTGGTCCTAGTGCCATGGACACATTCACTTCTACTTCTTTTGCAACTTGGGGGCACTTCACCTATTCAGTTCCATTGCTGTGAGAATAGTAGGTGTACCCATTCCATATGCATCATTGTTTTGAAAAAAAATAGTTTAAATTGTATGGACCTTGAAATATAGTACCAAAGGGGTAATAACCTTAGCGTTCTTTCTGTTGAAGGAAAAGACGTTTTGTTGCGGTTTTATATAGATTAGCAAAATGTTGAATAGGGGGTGGAAATCGAGTTGGGCTCTGAGTACCATGACCCCGGGGTCGATTGTTATAGGCAATATAAGCCAATGGGCGGACTCAGGCCAGCACAGACAAAAATTTGATGTAGAAAAAGCCCTCGTCATGGGAGGGCTTGTGGTACAGGTGTAGAAGGCCTTTGTATAATGTCGGCGACTCTACTCTTATGTAATGTCGTCGGCTCGTTGCAAAACTCAAGGCACTCTCCATTTCAATAAAAAATGAATTTCTAGACTTGGATTCAAAACATTTTACGGAAACCAATACTCTCATAGAAAATAAAAATTTTCAGGTCTGATATATATTTGTAGATCAAAAGAAACATTAACAATTTGTAAATCTCAAAGAAAAGGAGAGGGAGAGAGATAGAGAGAGCCAGATCGAATGGAAAGAGATGCAGGAAAAGAGAAATGACGTGCATATATTTTCTCGAAAAAGACCCTTAATTAACTAGTCGCCTTAATGGTAAGCAATTACTTGCATTTTCAATTTATCTCGTTCCCAACTACAGCCAACAGCTGGGAGCTCAGTTGGTAAGTGTATCTACTCTGCAATGTGGAAGTTCCAGGTTCAATCTCATAAAAGCACAAATCCAGAAATATTGAACTTGATTATAAATAAATTAGTTTCTCTAGACTTTAGATCATTTAATTCGTCGGGCTTTAGACCATTAATTAGTCGAGCTTAATAGATTTGGGTGAAACTAAAGATCGAAAGACTCGACCATAAAACCTTTTTTTTAAAGGATGCTACTATATGCAACTTTAGTTTTGCTAAAGACAACTATTAGACAAAAATAACAAAATAAAACTAACAAAAATATTGTCCTAAATTGCTAAACAACACCAACACCAAAAATCAACTATAACCGAATTTCTCCTCCATTCTATACACAACTCTACAAAAATTATTAAACAAAATAACTAAATAAAATTAATTGAATTTCGTCTTAAACTGGTAAACCCAACACTAAAAGAAAAAAAATCAAATATAATCGAATTTTTTCTCAAAATTCAAATTTCTATTACCATAATTAATTATTCATAAATAAAATATATTCGAACATTAAACTAAGAAGTTAACCAAATACTAACAAATAACAAAAAAAAAATATATATATTTTCAAAAAAAAAAATTCCAATGGATATTGTTCAAAAAAAAAAAAAAATTCAACGGTTATATTTTCAACAAAAAATATCTCATGGGATATTCATAAAATCATACTACATAAAATCACTATGTATATTGTTAAGCTTAGTTTAAAATTTAATAATGTATATTTCATAAAATCATGCTACATAAAAGAAATGTATATTTTTTTAAAACCTATAACACTATTTTTTTTTTTAGATAATACTAATACAACCAATTTTATTTTTGTTTAATAATTCAATAAAGGAAAAATTGTGTCTATTAAATAATTTTGGGAAGTTAACATAGTTGTATTTAGCAATCTAAGATTCAAAAACTTATTTGCTAGATAAAACCAATAAATCGATCTCTAGTGTTGTTTAGCAATTTGATAAAAAAATATACGGTTGTGTCTAGCAAATAGCTTTATGAAGCAATTATGCAGCTTCATTTAGCATTTGTCTTTTTAAATGGTCGGTCCTTTCTGGTTGGCCTTTAAGTCTAGTTCGGTCTTTTTTCGAATAAGTATGTGAACCTCAAACCGTACCGGATTAAATGATATATATCAGGATTAATTTGACATTGAACAATTTTATTAATATTAGCTACAAGTTGGTGCACTTCCCTAATGGTCTAAGTGACGCCTGCTTAGAGAGACTCCACAATCACAAGTAACGAAACGCATCCTAGGGTTAAGCATCTTTTATTCAACCCCTGTTGTGTTATGCTCCTTCTTCCTGAAGCATATCTCAGACTCACACACACAAATACCAGTCTCTCTCTATCTACGAGTCAACAACCATAGGTGAATGTCAAATTCAACTTTTCTGTAAACCTAAATATATAGGAGATTTATGTGATTTAGATTGATTAGTTTAAAATATCTTCTATTAGATCTTATACTTTTCTTTTAAACCTAAATGTATACGAGATTTAATTGATTAGTTAAATGTTTTTTCCTTGTAGATATTTTTGTTATGTATATAACAATCTAGAAGATCCAACAAGAGGTTCTCTTGGACAACAATAAATCTCCAATCCCCCTTGAGACAGGAAGACAAATAAAGAGTAGTAAATTTAAAACAAATAAAACAATAAAGAAGTAAATTAGTTATTTAATTAATGTAAATTTATAAACTTAACTAATGTAATTAATAAATAATTTGATAAATTAGTTATTTAATTACCATATAATATTATTTAATAAATAAATATTTTTTACTTTGAATTAACATAAATTTATATTTGTTAATAGATAATATTAATTAACTAATAATATTAATTAAATTAATATAAATATAAATAATATATATCATTACAATATAGACTTGAGACAATAAAAAATTGATAGTGTTGGAATAATAAACATAGCTAAAGAAATTAATAATGTTATTGCTTCTAAATCTATTTATATTTAACTGTCACAAAAATATTTATTAAAAATATTTATCAATATTTAATAACTTTTTATATACATAAGTGTTTTGCCTTTAGTCTCGCATCAGGTACATTAGGTGGCAAACGGGCTTGGATGTTAGTATAAGGGGGAGAGACTTTTAAACAAGGCATGACTTGAAGTTGGGGGAGGGACATAGGCATTTTGCCTTTATTTCAGTATGATTATTAATTTGCTTACATAACTAATGTATGCTCATCTTTCATTGTACCTCAACTGTTTGGTCTAATTGTTTACTCCTATTCTGCTTGTTTACTCCTATTTTAAGCATCGAAGTTAGTTCATAAGCTGAGATTTTACCACTGATTTCATGCATTCAAAAAGAATCACACTTATTCCACTGAACACTTCCATATTGTTGATAGTAGCATAACATGTTCCTCTACATAGCTCTCTGATTAGTTCCTAGTGACCCTAATTATTGATAAATTATAATTACGATGCTTATGTGAGATATTGCTGACAGGGTGGCAAGACTGAGGAAGAGGAATTTAATACTGGTCCACTTTCTGTTCTAATGATGAGTGTCAAAAATAATACTCAGGTGAGAATCTTCAACTCTAAAAATACTATCCCAAGTATAGAATTGAGTGATGTGTATTTTGGAAACTCGAAAATGTTGTTATGGGACAAATGTTATCTTCTGTATAATGTATATAAACATAATGTGTGAAAAGACATAATACACATTGATTGGAATAACCCACATTGATCTATCAAAAAGAGATATAATGACTAAAAGAAAGATCAATTCAATGGGATTCATCCTTTCTTTGAACAGAGATAGATACAGATTAATGCGCGAAATGCCTTCCCATATATTCCTCAACGCCCCGCTTCGAGGGTTCTTCTGACACCTCAGCTGGGGGTCCTCTTACAAATTATATGCTTTCAGTGCTTTTTTGGTACTCTTTTCAACAAATGGTCATACTCCTTTTTCTTCTATAAAAAATTCAGGTGTTGATTAATTGCCGGAACAACAGAAAGCTTCTTGGGCGAGTAAGAGCCTTTGATCGACACTGCAACATGGTACTTGAAAATGTCAGGGAGATGTGGACAGAGGTTTGTTTCCTTAACTGACAGTTCTTTTCCCGTCTATTTCTCTTGCCTAAGTAAATGTTTTTATGCAGCTACCCAAGACTGGGAAAGGAAAGAAGAAATCTAATCCAGTTAACAAGGATAGATTCATCAGTAAGATGTTCCTCCGTGGAGATTCTGTTATCATTGTTCTTAGGAACCCCAAGTGATAGAGAGGTAAGCAAGCATATTATGCGTTATAATCTGCATGGTCATGTTACCTAGCTGCCGCTATATTTAGGATTGTGCAACTCTATAAAAAAAATTGCGGCCAATTTAGTATAGCAAATTCACCATATCAAAATGATCTTAGTGTCTCAGAAGGTGTCTTTTATACTTTTTTTTGTTACCTAGCCGCTGCTATATTTAGGTTTGTTTCCTTAACTGACACATTCTTGTGCAATACCTAAGCGGAAACTGAGAAGTTCTATTGAATCTTGATGTTCTTTTTGTTATATATAACGATATGAAATCTTTTTTTACAGGGAGATACTGGTATGCTCAACTATTTTTGGAGGAGCCCATAGTAAAAATGTAATGGAAGAAGCACTTTTTAATGGTTCATTTGCATTAGAAGAATTGACTTAATCAAGAAGCGAAGAGTTTGTTCATTTGTATGAGTTGATGAGAGAATATGTAAAACTGAAATTCGTTGCAAGATTTGTTATGTTGAAGTTAAATGACTTTTTTGATTAATGTTGTGTACCTCTTCCTTTTGATATCCCAATTCCAATGGGATGAAATAGATCATGAAATCATTAGTAGATTAAATTTATGAATTTCTGAAGTAATATAAAATGAATTTATTGTAACAATACTGGCCTTCATATAAACACTCTAAAAGTCAAGAGTACAACTGAATATCAACATAAAATACCTTTTCCAAGAATAACAAATGAAAAAACTCAAGTGAGAGAGATAGAGATTTCCATCCAATTTATTCTGGTTTTAGAAGTCATGTATGAATCTCTCATACTCAATAAGATTCATGAATATGATAGTCTTAAGGGAGGAGATGTGGATCTTCATATTCTACTCTTCTTCCTTCAATCCTTGTGTGTGTTGTGCTCCATGGGAGGGAGGAACTTCGCGTACCGTTCTGCTTTTGCTCCTGACTGATGATCATAGTACTCCACTACTGCAGCTCCGGCTAAGGCCGCCAATGTAAGAGCTTGCGCGTGCAGCCTGTGTTCGAGCAGATGAATCAATTTCGAATTAGGAGCCTACTAAGACTAAACAAAGAAAATCAAACTAAGAATCATAATTACTCGGATCGGCTACCCGTGCCTACTTAGGCCATTAGGAGGGTCCTGCTAGGCAACAAATGGCCTTCTGGGTTCAGGCCCGGGTGTAACGGGTCGGGTGTTTGCCTTGCTTGCTTACCATCGCTATTTCAAACTGCATAGCTTTGATTCCAAAGTCCAAACAACATATCGAGTACAGGAGTTCTAGCAAGCAATCATCACCCAGGTAAGTAACCCTAACTTGGGCTAGAATTAGGATATCAGACCACTACGGAAGTTCTTCAAATTAGAGGATTTCTTTCCGTGAAAATTAATCTCTCCGAAGGCGGGACAGAACACTTTCGCTTCATCCTAAATCTTCTAGGGTTTGCAGGAAGGTACAGCCGAATGATGACGAGAGAATAATCAGACGCATAAACAAACAAGCCAGATTATATATTTATATGCACCTGCATAGTGCATATTAGTTTAACTACAAAAAAATTACTCATGAAGAAAAAAGATTAGGCAAATTTTTTAAGGTTTCAAACGATTTTTGGAGCAAGTAATCACTTGAAATACGAAGTCAGCAACACGCCACAGCACAATTCATTTGATTCAAGTTTCTAGTAGTTGAAACCCTGGATGAGGAAGTATTGCAATCTCCAATACTCAAATAATAAATAGTGCTAAATAAGGCAATATATCATAATCCAAATGAAATTTTCACACTGACGGGTTTCATGATTTTTTTTAGTGTAATTTCTGCAGAGTTTCTGGAAAGGGTCGTATGGAATCGTAATTTAGGGTATTATTCAACAATTAACTTGTAAACTTAGGCTACATGACAAGTATCGCTACAAGCCCACAAGTGCAGCCCTTCAAAGATTAGCTTGTATCTCAACTTGCAAGCTGTATTCTAGAAGTCCTTAACAACAAAGTACTCGATCATCTTCCTGTGGGAAACAAGCTAAACCTGACAGAACAACTTCGATGAAAGATAAAGTTCCAAATGTTACATTTAAGATGATCCAGTGATCAACTAGCTAGTTTGCCGTTGTTTTTGTATTCTCCTATAGTACTATTAATTTTTTGCCTCGGAAAATAAATAGTAAAATATAATCCATAATCCATATACTTGTTTTAAAGGTAAATTAGGGAACCCATGTTTCAAAGCATTTTATACCCACTCCTCATTTTCTTTTCACCCTTCCTTTTCATTTTTTTAACAAATATTTTTACTTTATGTACCTAGTTTCTAAGACAAACCAATCTAATAATCGTTTTTCCATTTCTCAATCGTTGGTCTTAAGAATCAAGGTGAGAATGCTTTTAGGAAGTGCAGAGTACATACTTCTCTTGATGACTAAAGAATACAAAACTAAGTTAAGATAGCTAAAAGGGGCCGTCGTTTTACCCCCCTTCCCTGGAGGATCCTTAATAGATTGTCATTCCTAAATACATAAGATACACGAGTCACACGACAAGGATGATGGCGATGCGTAATGAAAATCATATTAATATAAGCTTTTATATATGCAAATTGGTATATATAAACTATCGAAGGCCCTTTTGGTTAACTAGTTTATATGCTTTTCTTAAGGTTCTTTTTGTGCAACTTCTCTCGGTTTGAGAGACGGGATGGAGCACTGGCTAAAGGAACTGGGTCTCGCCCACATGGAAACGCAAACCAACCCCCACAACTAACCCGCTTACATCCCTAGTTCTGAAGATGTGACATTTTCTCATAGTAATACTGAATCATTATCTTCCTAGTTAATCAATACGAATCCGTTTCATTACTATTAACTCTAAAACATAAAAAAAATTCAGTATTATAAAAACTAGTTAAATAAATCACATAACCTGATCACTGATTCACAAAAAAAAAATGTATTTTTAACCAAATCATAGAAACTCATTAGAATTCTAGTGCTAACAAGAACAAAACGCACGAATTTCATTTAAAAAAGGACCCAAAGTTCCTATCCATCACAAACATAAACCCTAATCTGTTTATTCTTATTTTCCTTGACCATTTCTACCCATTGATAATATCAAGTAATAACAAAAGATCAAAAAACCTAAAAGGAGAGATGAAAATTAGATACCTAGCGTGAATGATTCTGACGCTGGTTTTCATGTTAGGTTGAGACCAATTGTAAGCAATTGAACCTGCTAATCCACTAAGCCAGAGACAACCTTTTTTGTATATAAATAAAAAGAACAATAAATAATCACAAATCAAAAAAATTTAACGAGAGATAATAACTTTCTGAGGAGGAAGAAAAGAAGATTGTGATTATTACCTACAGTTCGAAGCTTGTGATCCACAATCCATTTCCTTATGGAATCAACACTGTTCTTTGTTTCAGCCATTTTTTGCTTTTTTGCTTTTTTGTTCTTGAAGAGAGAGAGAGAGAAAGAGAGGCAGAAAATAATAATAGAAGAGAAAAGAGAAAGAGAAAGCGAAAACGAAAACGAAGTGCTTGGGAGATTGTCGGCCGCTCAAAATAAAAACGTGGTTTCGTAGGTTCAACGTGGAAGAAGCGTCAGAGACTCAGAGCTGAAGTAATCGTCACATAGGCCATCGGCTTTACCCTTTTCTTGACCGTTTTAGACTATCATTATTGACCTGTTTATTGACCGCATTTGACGATTTTATTGTTAGTTTGTCAAGATATGCGAGATTCCAGTAGCTGAAAGCATCACTAGTTTACGCTCTGACCCGAGTAGGACGGGGCACGTGGACTCCCATGCGAAATAGGAAATTCGATCTCATAGAGTTCAATTCCTGTTCTCAACCCATGATCAATATGAGCATGAAGCTTCCTTCGTAACTCCCGGAAAGTGGATTACGCATGAAGGAGTTAAAGCCTTTTTCTTTTCTCTTCCCTGGCGCAGCTACACCATCCTGAACTTGAATCAGAGACCTCACCCATGAAGTAAATCATCGCACCTCTGATACAACCAATTAAAAGAGAATCGATAGATAATTTGAATGACAAAATGTGGATACCGAGGTGCCTCTTATTAATGATTGTCCCAGTGATTAAAATTGCAGATGATTAAGTCATACAAGGTGTATATGTACCCGTAAACAACCTCATGAGCGAACATGTGTGACGGGATATGGCATGTGATCATAGGTTGGTCCATCAGGACTTCAACCTATACTATTGCAAGAGTGCTACTGACGTAACATATGTACAAATAACATGATTTCAGTAATAAAGATTTCGTCCAACTCCTTCAAGCAACATGACAAACATCAAAATTAGTGGTTTTGTAGCAGGTTTTGTCTCCACAGGCCACAACTATTTCGATTATCGCCCAAACAACCATCATAACAACAAATTTTTCTCTAAATCTATTTGGTTGTTAGAAGTTTAGTAGGGTTAGATGTAAACTTATAAAAGATTATTTCGAGTGATCTAACCTAAAACAAAAGCTTATTAGGCCTAGTGCCTAACGGATAATATCTGTAAGACCTTATCTTATGGCTCGACAGACTATATATGCTCGACTGAACCTCTTCTATGTGTTGTCTAATGATAGTCCTTATTATCGGACGGGTCTGGCTGGATTAGCTTCTCCCAATCACTCGTTTTTCATAATATGTCGAGTTTTTCAGATCGGGTATCGGGCTCACGGGCTAACTCACCCTCATTCCATGTATCTTTCCGACCCCCAAAATGAAAACCCAATCTTCTCACTCACTGTCACACACAAATAAATCTCCAATCTAGTGGAGTAAGAGCATGTCCAATGTGGGTGGGGCTGGGGCTCCCAATTCAAATTTTGGGAGCCCCAGCCCCAGCCCTCCAACCCGGGAGCCCCGGGGCTGGGCTCCCGGTGGGGCTGGGAGCCCCATGCTCCCGGGCTCCCTTTTGGGATCCCGGGAGCATGGGGCTCCCAGCCCCCAAAATATGGCCGTTGGGAGCTCCAACGGCCATATTTGGGGTGGATCCCCTAAAAAGGGGATCCACCCCACCTTATTTTATTTTTTTTTAATTTTTTTAATTTTTTTTTTTAAACTAATTTTTTTTTTAATATTCTTATTATTTTAAATACTACTTTTTTAAGTATTTTTCTCTAATTTTTATTTTTGTGTTTTTTTTTGTGTTTATCTTTTTGAAATTATTTCTCTCGAATAATATCACATTTTAATTCATAGTCGAAATCTAATAATTTATAGTCGAAATTTAAAATCAAAATTTCGCACACATACTTCGCACACGTATAATATATTGATTTGGGAGCCCCGGTTGAGAGCCCGACGTTGGAATTGAGGAAAACCCCGGGATCCCAAAATTCAGGGGCTCCCAAAATTGGGAGCCCGACCCCCACATTGGACTTGCCCTTGAGGATAAAGAAGAGGAATACATTACACAGTATATGTCCGTCAGAACAATAACTCGTACCCATACCTACCTACACATCTCTCCTGATGTCAAAACCTTCTTTTTCTAACCTCTCTGAAGATCTAATTCTTCAAATCATTCTCAAACTCGAACATGATCCTCGAGATTGGGCTCGTCTTGCTTGTGTATCTACTAAATTCTCAAATTTCATTCGTCAAATCTTCTGGAAAAACAAATGTTTAGAAACAATCCCTTCTATTGTTTCCGATCTTCTTTTATCCCCATCTTCCTCCTCTGTTCCTCCTTCTGGTTGGGCTTCTCTTCATAAACTCTCTGTTTGTTGCCCTGGTCTTCTTCATGCTGGTGTTCTATTAGAAAATTCAGATTTTGGGCTTGAACGTGAATTGGGTCCTCATGAAAACTATCAACAAATCAGTTCTGCTCCTACCCATGTTGATTTGATTTCAAAATCTCAACCAATTTCATCATCATCATCTACTTCTTGTTCTTCGAATCGTCCTGATTGTGGAATTGTTGCTGATAATTGTTGGTCTCTTGTTGATGATTTGTACTTTGATGCAATCTATGATACTTCTGAATCACAAAATGGTAAGTTAATGGAAGATCAAGTTGTGGTTAAAGGTATGGATATTGATGAAACTCAGGTACCCATTGAACATGGTAGTGATAATAATAATAATAGTAAGAAGAAAATGAAGAAATTTAATTCAATTGGAAGTCATTTAGCATCTAGGGCTTGGGATTTGAGTCGTGAACAAGGTAATAAACTTCTTGGTAGTAGATTTAGATGTGATTGTCTTTATATTTGTGATTGGCCTGGTTGTATTCACATAGAAGAGAAGAGAAAGTATATGCTTTTTAGGGGAATTTTCAAGAACTTTAAAATGTCTAGGGTTTGGAGGACTATTAATGATGGAAATAGGAGTAAAATTCCTTTGAATTGTGCATTTTGCCCTTGTAAGGAAACTTGGGATTTGCATTCTGCTTTTTGTTTGAGGGGTTTTGTTGGGTATCATGATGATGGAGAACCAGTTGTTCGAGCTTATGTTTGTGAGAATGGGCACGTTTCAGGAGCGTGGACTGATAGGCCAATGTACACTTAACTGCGTAAATTTCTCTTCTTTCATCGATTTTTTATCTGTTCTTCGAATTAGATTTAGTACTTGAGCTGAAAACAATGGCATTTTTTGCAATGTTTCTCGTTTTATCTAATAGTTGTTGACATCTTGTTATAAATTATGATTATGATTTGAATCCTCCATTAAATATGGTTGGTGTTTATGTTTACTTATTTCAATTTGATTAAGATACACGCACGTATATCTATTGTAGTTGAATTTGTATCAATTTCCATGGTGTTTGGTTTCGTTTAGAACTCATAATTTTCTTTTATGTAATTCTTTTTTTAATGATGTATAGGAACTCCCGTGAAACAACATGAAACGTTGATAATTGCGTTTTTGAGAAAGACCCCTAAGTAGGCAATGATAGAAAAACTCTATACAGGCAACGATAAACGAACTACTCTCGCATTGTTTATACTTATAGAATAAATGGGATAAATCAGAAGGTGAACCACAAATCCTAGGAATCAAACCAACAACCTCTTGAAATTTTCCGATTTATTTATTAAATAGACTTTGTTTCATTACAGAAAGTGCTCCGCTATCATATATCAGAGAGCCGATATGACTTATAAGTGATGTAGCAGAGACATTCCAGCTCACACCAAGAAGCATCTCGTTTTAAATATTTAATCTCCACACAGTAGTTGATACTTGTTGATTTTACGTGTATTAAGAGTATTATATAATAGGGTTTCCTCTGTGATCTTCTCGTAGAGATATAGTACGAAACATGAAAAGGCTTGGAAACGTTAATTTTACAGATTTAACGGAATCATAAGGCTTTGTCATTTGATGAAGATAAGAGGAATCTTCATGCTTGAAATTGCTATATCTGGGGTTCTTATGAGGGATGTTGAGTTGCTGGGAGATATCGTGATGGAAAGAAACAGTTGGATGGAACATTTGTCTATACACAATGATTCAGTGTAGGGAAATGCAGATAATAGAGGTCCTAAGTTCTAAGTAGTTAGGTTCTGGATTCGATCTTGTTTGGCTGAGCCCAACCACGAGCCCCGGCTACCCTAGGCAGTCTGCCGCCCTGTATGGCTGTATCAACTCAATTTTATATATGTAAGCTTCTTCCTATCACCCGAGTCCAACCCGCAGCTCCTAACTTGGCTCGAGTTATAGCCGACTTCGAGTAACTACCGGTTAAGCATGGTTCACATGGTCTTCTTTTCTGGACACATGTGCATAAACTGATTTAGATCGTTTTAGAGATTCTTCATCATTCGTAGTTTTCTTTCCTCTGTAGAATTTCTTTTTCTGGACACGTGTGCAAATCACCAGACTCGGGAAGATTGTGATCAACTATGCTAGATGAATGGATTCAATAACAAAATCCAACTTAATCTTCTGCGCAAATTGTTTTTGAGAGGCCGGTCTTTCTTTCATGATTATTTCCGGACGATATTGAATTATATTAACATGTCACTCTAGCTTTCAGTTGCGAACAAGCTAATATGGTTGCCGATACTTTAGTTGAAGCAATTACAACCATGAGTGACACTTTTATCATCCCAGAGATTATTTTGCAGTTTTTATAGGCTATGTCGCTTTACCATTTGCAAAGAGTGTTCTATTTTTCGGCGTCCTGATCTTTACATTTCTAAATTTTCATTAAGTGTCAGAGCATTTTAGAATCTTGCTGCAGGAACCTCTTTATGGAACAGTACAATGCTAGGTTGAAGCCTCTCTTTTGTTCTCCGAGAATGTATTATTGTATCATAATTTTATGCCTAATTCTTCTTTTCATGATCTGTTCAACCTCGGATGACAAAGACATGCCCAATGTTTAGAAAAACGTTTTCAGGCCTTTATTTTTTCTGTTGAAGAATGTTTTTACGCCTTGATGCGGGTCTCTTTGAGAATGTGAGGCCGTGCCTCGAGGCATTAAAGAGGCGTAGCTTCTATCATATAATTTTAATATAATTACAATATATTCTTCTATTAATAGTATACTTTATTGAATTTATTTGTAGTACTACAGAAAACAATATTTTGGTAGTATAGTGGAGGATATGAATGTTTTCGGTCAACCCTTCTGACTACCTCTAGAAATTAAAGAAAGTTATTTACAACACCGAAACATAAGTTTTGATGCAGTACAACTATATTTTGCGTTGATGCGTATCTTATGCCACTTTTTAAACATTAGATGTACCTTGGATTTCATCAAGTAAGATAGGTGGATTTCATCCTTTGGTACAAAACCAACACCTCCCCCAACCATTGGTGCAAAATTCTTTTGATCAACCACTTAATTAAAAATCATCAAACTATTTATTCTCAACATTTGTGGTGATAGGGGGCGTCTTGAAATAATTTTGTGAACCTACATTAGCCCAAGAAGCCAGTAAATAAGATCGAAGAGCATTGGATATGGGTTTAAAATCTACAAAGAGCATTGGATTTGGGTTTAAAATCTACAAACTTAATATGACATCAGATCTCAGATATCTACATTTGTCATCGACTAGTGACTACTAGATGTTCTTGGACTTACCGATAAAAGATAAAGGGAAATGCTAAAATCACAAAGGGTTTTGATAGAAGAAGTTATCCAGCTGATGTGGCGGTTGTGGTTTGAAAGTTTGACTAAATCTGAGCCGTTGAGAGATAAATATCACAACGACCACATCAATTGGGTAACTTCTTTGTCAAATCCCTTGTGATTCTAGCACTTCCAAAAGATAAAAGGTTAATTTCTTTTTGGCCCCCATAAGTGACCGGCAGTTCGATTTGGCCTCCAAGAACGAAAAAAATTCCAATTTTTTCCCAAACTACCCTTAGGGGCTAAAATGAAATTATTTCTAAAAAATTAAACACAGAAAAGCCACCTCATCCCTCCCTCTCTTACCCCCATTTCATCACCTTTCTCCTCCACTTTAGCCCTCATCCACCTCATCATCTCCTTCTCTGATGAAAGTCGTCGACCGACCAATTTTTCGGTCAGCGACCTCTGAACAAAAAAAAATGAATTTTCTTTTTGTCTTTCTATTTTCTCGTCGGTGAAGAGGGGAGCCCTTCACCGGTCGGATCTGGAAAGCCTAGACCTTCAAGGTATGGATTCGAAGGTCCGGATTTTACAAATTCGGCGGGCGAAGGGCTCCCCCCTTCGTCGGCGAGAGAGAGAGAGAGAGAGAGAGAGAGAAAATATAAATTTTTTTTTCAAGAGGTCGCCGGTCGAAATTTGATTAAACTCTTACATAGGTGCCAAAAAATAGAGATCTTTAATTCTTGTAGTTCTCCAATGCAAAATTTTAAACTTGTTTTTTCGCACTTATTTGGTATGGTTATCTTTGTAGAGAAACAATTAATTATTTTAGAAATATATGAAGACTTGAAAACTATTGGTTTACGTTCAAAAATTGATGAATTAGACGATCAGAAATATCTGAAGAGGACACTCTAGAATAAAGTGTTTTATTGAGATATGTCAGTTCTACACTTGATCACGTCATCTTTGAGATCATAGTTGAATTTTCCGTTGGAGATGATTCTTTAGAAAAGAAACTCAAAAATCTACGTGGCACTTTAAGTTTTTAAGAGTGAGTTTTGCATCAAAAATTTTGTTAAAAAACTTTCTTTAAAGGGGCACTCTACGAGACACTTTTATGAGGTGAATGCATTATTATAGAGAGTCTCAATAAAGACACTCTAAAATTAGAGTGTATTCTTGAGTGTTCTAAGTGTCACTTATTCACACTCGATAACTTTAGATCAATAAAAACTCTTGTCTTTTATACTTTTTCCCTATCGAATTTAATAGTGACATGTGTGTCAAGTAGAAATATTTTTGAAGTCTCAATTGGAGACAAAAACAACAATTAGAGTGTCTCTATACTTTCGTTTAGAAAAGAAAATCTTCATTGATACTTGACAACTATGACTTTAAGAATTTTCTTAACAGGAAATTGGGCTGGAGACCCAATTTTTTGTTTTTTTTTGTCAAAAAGACAAGTCATCTTTTTTCCTTCTAGGCACCATGAAAAGTTTGGAAATAGGCTTGAAGGACAATTCTAAAAATCCCTTAATTTTGTATACCTGAATTGACCTTTGTATAAAGGAAAATTTTAGAAACACCCTCAGATTTTCCAAAAACCCTCACATTTTATATAATCTTACTTCTTAGTTACTTATTTTGTTAGGGTTTGATTTTGCGAAGCTTTGCAAACTAGTTTGCAAACTGATTTGCAAACTGGTTTGCACTACTTTGCAAATTGGTTTGCAATCTGGTTTGCCTTGCAGAGCTTTGCAAACTGATTTGCAAACTGGTTTGCAATCTGGTTTGCCTTGCAGAGCTTTGCAAACTGATTTGCAAACTGGTTTGCACTAGTTTGCAATCTGGTTTGCCTTGCAAACTAGTTTGCACTGCTTTGCAAATTGGTTTGCAAATTGGTTTGCAAACTAGTTTGCAATAAGGTCAGTTTTGTCTTTTCCCTATATTAGATAATTTACAAAAATGCCACAGGGAGCTGAAGCCCATAAAAAATTGTCCGATCCTTTTTAACCAAAGGCCAAAGTTTGTAGGGAGTTTTGGCCAAATTTCCCTTTTCTTAAAATGTCTCGTTAGAGATCTTCTTAGTGTTGCATTGAAGATGTTGTAGTATGAGTTCCTTAGCTCATCCCTTCAAAAAAATTCGAATCGTCTGAAACTTGTGCAATCTTAAGAAGTGCCTTTACTCTAGTTTTTATTTTGATCTTCATGATGTTCTCATTTTACTTTTGTTTTAAACTCCATTATGAAATGCATCTAAATCGAAATGGACCATGGTTATGAACTTTTGCCAATTTCGTCTAACTTGTGGTTAACAATTGAATGACATAATGAATGGTAAAATTCGTTGTTCTCCACAAGGCGACATTACTCATAGTGATGGCCGCCTATATGATGTAATCCTTGATCAGTAGATACTTAGCCACCGAAAATAAGTTAACTAAGCTGGGCAAGACGGATGGTTTTGGGAAGTTTAAATTTTAGTAACTACTAAAACATATGTTTTTTCTATTTTTATTCCTCACAAACCTAATTTGAATCGGAAAACCCTAATCCTAGCTCATACCAGTTTCCTTAAAGTTAGGATTTTTATGCTATAAAGTTGGCTTGGGTTATGAAGTTTAAGCATCCGATTCCACAAGCTCTGCATGTCATTGGCATGAAATTTTATTCGACTTTCTAGTCTGAGTTGCAATTGAAAATTTTCAGAATTCTATCTCATTGTCTCTGCTCATCAATGGAGAAGAAGAATAAGCTTACTGTACGTTCTCTTCCACCAATTCCCTCACTAGCTCCATGGCTCTACTTACCTTATAATGAAGGAAGAAATCAAGTATTCTATAATCTTCTTCAACCCAATAAGAAAAAGAGAAATTACACAAAGAGAATAGAGGAGATAGGTAGAAGATCATATTGGCAATCCCCATCTCATGAAAATTGGTTAGTTATTTTATGTAATGATAAATTTGAGTTTAAAGATACCACCAATTCAATTCGGGAATATGGAGACTGCTTTCTTTGGAATCCTTTGTCATTAGAGGAAATCAAGTTACCTAATTTACTCAATTGGTTTGAATCTGATAAGTATTTTATATCTAGTTGTGTCTTGACATCCCCTCCCTCCAATAATAAAAGCATGATCTTCTTCTTATTTGAATGGTTTGCAACTGACTTACTACTCGTATATTGCCGTCCTGGAGACCATCAGTGGAGATCAGAGAAGTTGTTTTCGCTTGAAGATATTAGTTGCGATTTATATGGTGGATCCTTGATTTGCTTTGGAGATAAATTATATATTTTTTTCAATAATCATTGGCAGCTTGAGATAGAAATAGACAACAAAGTTGAGGATGATACCCCCATGAGACCTTTTTCCATTAGTCCCTACCCGACTTTGTTTCTTGATGGAGTAGAACTTCGTTTCCAGCAAAGATTTGTGGTATGTTTTGATGAACTATTGATGGTTCATAAATATTACATTTCTAGAGGGTCCACATCCTTAAAGAGGTTTATTTTTGCAATACAAATTTGTAGATTTGATTTCTCTTCAATGGTTTGGGAAGAGTTAACAAGTTTAGGCAATCATGTCATATTTCTTGGAGAAAACACTACAGCCTGTTGCTCAGCAACAGAATTAGGTCTTACTAGAGGTTGTATGTTTTATACATTCGATGGAGATCAGAACTTGTACAAATATGACCTAGAAGGAAAAAGTATTACAGTTTCATTGCCGTTTCTAAATCTACCAATGCCTTGTTTAAATTTCGAATGGCTCATGATACGTCCAATTGTCAGGTAACTTTGAAAAAAAAAATACTCCCGCATATATATATATATATATATATAGGTCTTGCTTATTTCTTAAATTGTCTTTTACATCGCTTATATCACATACATAAATTTTTTTTTTTTTAATATAGTAAGGTGCTAAACATTCTGCCATAAATTTTAGGGTTTGTGATGACGGACGAATGAAAGGTAACAACAACGAAAAGGAAGATAACACAATAGATGCACATCAAAAGAAAATCAGCATAACCAATGAAGAGAAGGAGGTTGTTGGGCAAGAACTTGAAGAAGCAAACTCATGTGGTAATCTGGACAAGGATATCCTAGCATTGATAGCAAGTTATCTCCCTCCAGTAGATTACGTACATCTTCGTGCTGTAAGTAGATGGAATCGATCAGTATTACCTGCATCAAACTGGCGAACTTCTTTTGCGATGATACATTCACCGATATTATCTTTATCTCCATTGTTGGTCTTTTCTGAAGGTAATGGATCCAGATACAATTTCATAGACCCAAGGCATAATAATGAGAATTACTTCACTAGTAATCACGAAATTTTATTGGGCGCTACTATCCATTTCTCGAAAGACGGGTGGTTACTAATGACGAAAGGTGAGATGGGTATTTTCTTTTACAATCCGTTTACAAGAGAGTCAATCCAACTTCCGGACTTACCAGTAGTACACTGCAACAATCAGTTCTATGACATCTCATTCTCGTCATCGCCTAATTCTTCAGATTGTAGAATATTTGCTATTACAGTTATGGATGATGAAGATTTGCAAGAAGTTTTCATCTCCTTCATTACTAGGGGACAAGATATTTGGTGGTCGGGCGTCTATTCGAGGTCGAATATATTTCAGCCGTGCCTCTATCCGAAGTCGAATATATTTTGGTCGTGTTTAAACAATTCAGTTTTCTGCAATGGAGCTTTTTATTCTCTAGATGATAAAGGAAGTTTAGGTGTTTTTAAGACTAATACTCGCTTGTTCGAGGAAATTCTAGCTGGTCCCAAATGTCTCTTTAATCCTGCCTACCCGAAGGTGTTGGTTGAGTACGAAAGGAACCTCTTTTTAGTAGATTTAGGGGATTTTGGACTTTCGATTCGGATATTTAAATTGGATTTCTCCAGTATGAAATGGGTTAGAGTTGAAAGTTTGGGAAAACATATGATGTTCATCAGCAATACTTCATGTACACTAGCAGTTGCTTCCAATAGTAACATGGAGAACAAAATCTATTTACCTAGATTACATGGTGATAGCATCATATACTATTCTCTTGAAAATGACAGGTGTTACTCTGTTGGGAGTCAGACCTCTATCGATGGTTTTTACGACACGACGGAGTTGTTAAGTGGTAGTTGGATCCATCCTAACCGCAACACAAGTGGAAAAACTTGACTGGTTTCATGTGTAGGTAATTACAAAACCAACACTAGAGTTTGAAAAAGTAAGGAATTTTTTTTGTTTTTTGTTTATACTTTATATTAGTGTTTGAATTAATCTTTTTGTCAATAAAGTTTGATTCTGAACTCTTTTGAAGTATAATTGTTATATAAAAAGAACAAAGTTCGTACCAGTTTCCTGAAAGAAGTTTGACCTGCCATATTGAAAGAGTTGATGTTTAACATCTTATCTGTGGATAATACGCATTTACATCTTTAATTCAGAGATGTTTTCAAGATTAAGGTTCTCCATTATTTGATCGAAGTGCTGCTTCCATATCTTTTATCCGTTCCCTCTACATTAAGTCTTGAAGGAACACTATTGGTTGGCTGAGATCAGTGCCAAAATTTTCAGACACAGAATCGTCATTTATCACAAAACCTGCGACGGGAATTGGTTAATACATGATATAAAATTCAAAATATATAATACAGGAACACTACTATGTTCCTGTATGTAACTAATGCTGCTTTTTTTTTTTCTTAAGAAAGATATGTGTCTCTCCAACTGCTCTGTTTGCAATTCCATTCTGCATTTAGAGGGTATAAAATTACATATGTGCAATTATATAAATGAAACTGGGATGAACACAGGGTATAGGTGCTCTTTGTCTTACATATAGGCTATGTAGTGCTTCTGCTAGGTTGGAGATGGAGAGCTGCCAAAATGAGAACAGTTCACAAATTCTGCCATTTCACTAAGTATCCTCAGCCAATCTCCTAAAACTAGTTACTTACTTAAAAAGCAGATTCTTCTTTGTTTGCAAAACATATTCCCACTATTAGACGAAGGATCTTTACATACTGATTAAAAGGCTAGAGCAGAACTTAAGAAGAAAATCTAGCTAACTTCAAGTGTATATATGACAATAAGCCTGAAAATTTAACTAACCTCGGAAACTCCGGACAAGAATATTCCTTGAACCTTGCCCTCCTATATTTGCAAGTTTATAGAAATTCCAAATGTGTTGAGGTTGTTAAGGTTTTTTACTTTCAATAGAGTGATGTTTATAGAAATAGGAATTATCATCCTTGTAACATTGTGATTTTATCACTTATAAATGGAAATTGTTTCCCTTCGCTTCAAAAAAAAAAATTGGGTAATGTTTATGTCAGAGGGTTATAACTCGCCAACGGGCTACGGTCACCCGCACTCATATTAGCCATGGATGCTTGGTGTTCGTGTCGGGTAGCCACCAAGTTTGGGTGGGAGGGCTCAAGTTAAATCTTTTATCTGACCTCTCACCGCCACGTTTGGACGCAGTGTTGTCACTCGACCCGAGCCTATTGGTGTGATCAGATTGAGGCCCGTTTACATTACATGAAGTGGTGGAGTTCCTTACACCCCATTTCCCTCATGTCCGTGCTCAATTCCAGTGTTTAACAACCAAGTTTGGTTAGGTACAATAAGAACGATTGGGATCCCTTCTGGTTAGAGAGACTCGAGCCATGTAGAGTTAGTCGACCCCGCCCCTCCACGTGATCCCTTCTGATTAGAGAGACTGGATTGTCAAAGACTAGTTTTTCTTTTTTTCCACATTGGACCTGTTGAAGTTTGACACTAGGGCACCAACCATGTAAGGAACAAGATTTATTCTAAATCATCACTCAAAATTTACTCAAGATGAAATCACAAAAGCACGGTTAAGCAATAATAAGGTTTTAAGCATGTTTTTGTAATAGAATAATAGACGGTGAACGAGAAGTGGAACAGAGATGAGAACGAGATGGAGAAAAAATCTTCTAGGGCACACGATTTTTGTTTAGAAAGGAGTCTAACAGTGTCTACTAGCATCGTTAAAGGTCAATGGGTTCTTCTCCGAAGCGCAGAGTGTTTATAGATTTTTTTTTTTTTGACATGACATGGGTACTAATGGAGCCGCTCACTTGTAACACAAAGGCTGAGTGCTTTTACAACCCTCGCTTAGAACGCACGTGTTATAGTATTGAAATGTAGCAATGAACCTTTTCTACCAGTCTCATTTTAGAATTGAAATACATTGTTAGTTTCTAGTCACTATCACACTAGACATCGAGGAAATAGTTAATTGAGTAGAAAAACTTGCCAGTACTTTATTCAGACTTAACCAGTAAAAGATGAAAAGCAGACATTAGACTCAAGTACACCTCTTTGAACAAAAAAAAATCTACCCAAAAGTTGATGAGAGTGAATAATTTCTTAAAATTACTTCAATTGGTTTTTGAATTGCAAATATCTAGAGAAGCATTGGGAGTCCATTTTGGTAAACTCAGTAGGCAAATCACAATCATGTACTAGTACTATTTTTTTTTAGTTAAAACGACATTTTATTTTTATCTGCTTAAAAAATCTATTAATTTATAAAAAAAAATTTAATTCATATATTTGCATTTTATTTAGTTAAACACTCAAACCTAATATAACCAACACAGTTATTTATTAGAGTTGACAAGTACTCCAATGCACCATTGTTGTTTTAAAAACCATCTTTTTGTGAAAATAACTCTTACACTTCTAGTGTAATGCAACCCCCATTGAATTTTTTTTCTAAAATTTAGTATTATGCAAGCATTTTGCAACTATTTTTGTAAATATTTATTAGAATTGATTATTACACTCCAAATGTCCTTCCCCCAAAATTTTTAAACAATTGCAGACTCACCGCAAACAATTGCAAACTCATCGCAAACATGTGCAAATACATTGCAAATCCACTACAAACAATTCCAAAACTCTTCAAACAACTCGCAAATAATTGCAAACTCATTCCAAATACATTCTAATCTCATCACAAACGTTTGATAACTCATTCGAAACAGTTCTAAACGCATTGCAAACACCTGCAAACTTATTGCAAAATTGTAAAGGCATTGCAAATAATTACAATTTGTTTGCAAACTATTGCAACTGTTCGCCCAAATCCATTCCAAGCAATTGTAATACATTGTAAGTGATTGTAAACACATATCAAGCAAATGTAAACACATTCAAATTTGTAGTTACTACTAGTGTACTGCTATTAAAATTTGGCCGTGCCTTTGGGGAATAAAGAATTTTTTTGGGGAATAAAGAATTAGTCAATAAAAATTGAGTTGGAGGGCATATTCTTCTTTTAATCAAAATTTGACTTCATCAAACATTGCCCCCCATTTTTCATCTTCTCTCTCTCCCTCACTATCTCTTTCACTCTCACTGACTATCTCTTTGTCGTTCTCACTATAGATATCTCTTTGTAGATTAGTTTTTTTTTCTCTCACAATCTTTATCTCTCTTTCTCACAACCTCTATCTCGTCCTCTCTCTCTTGCAGTATGTATAGATCTCTCTGTGGAGATCACAGAGTTCGTGGTCACAAGACGTTTTGCAATCACAAAATGCTCAGGGTCACAAAATATTTTGTGTCCACGAAATACTCGAACGGTTTCGCCAAAAACCTTCCTCGAGGTCTGGTTCTGGCGAAGGGAACACTTTCCTTCGCCGGAACAGTGTCTGTGTGTGTGAGAGTGAGAGTGAGAGAGGGAGAGAGAGGGAGAGAGATATCAATTAAGAAATAATGAAAGATTGAAAGAAAAACAGTGAAAAATCAAGAGACATAGATAGGGAGAGCAATAGAGAGAGATAGTGAGAGAGAGGGTAACATTAAGTGAGAGGGGAGAAGAAAGGAGAGAGAAGATGAGACAATGGTAGTCAAAATGGTGGTAGTGGGAAGTTGCGGTGGTGATGGTGATAGAGAGGATTCTTCTTTCATTTTGAAGAATGAATAATATCTCTCTTTCTCCCATCCTCCCACTTGCTTTGAATCTCACATGGTATCAAAGCGTCCAGATACTTTCCTCTCTCAAAGATATTGATTCAAGCTAGTTGAGAAAATCGAAATGGATTCTTTTTCTTCTGAGAAGTCGTCTTCATCCTCAACTTCCAAAACTCATCCACAAACTTTAAACATCACAAAACTCTTCTGAGAAAATCGAAATGAATATCTTGGGTTGTAAATGGGTATACAAAACTAAATTGAAACCAGATGATAGTATAGAGAGATATAAAGCTAGGTCGGTTGCGAATGGATTCCATTAGTTTGATGGTTTAGACTTATCTGCGACCTTCAGCCTAGTGGTAAAGTCTTCCACCATCAGAGCAGTCCTTACTCTAGTCTAGTTGTTCCAAAGGGTTGGAATATCAAACTATTGGATGTGTCAAATGCATTTCTACATGACATGCTAGAAGAAAATATTGTTCACATGATAGTGCAATCACTTCTAACTGCAGTATCGGTTGTCTTCCAATACTTCCAAGTGCACGATGTTTTTGTTATATTACTACTAATGTTATTGAAAATGAGCAGTTACATATTTTTAGCATTTCGTACTTGTTCATTAAGTGCATGATTCTAGTTGGAGATGACCTAGAATTCATTACAAAAAATTAAGAATTACGGTGGATAAAGTGAATAAGTTGCATCATGAGAATAGGGAGAGAGAAAGAGTTCAATAGTAGAGTTTAGGTGACGGAGTTATGAATGAGATGAATCTCCACAAAAGCCATAAGAAATTCTTATATATCAATATCTTAAAGTTTTAGTTTTCAGTATATGTTTTAGCCCCAAAGAAAAATATACTATAAAAAACTATTACCGTATATTTTTTTTTTCTACCATCTATAAAGTAAAGGCCGAAAAATAAACTCCAAACATAACCGACCCAATCCAACAAAGTAAGCCACACTAGGGTGTCTATGTCTAATTATCTATAACCCCCCTTGTGGCCTTGTGTGTGAAATTTTCCGACAAAAACTTTGAGACTTTTTGTTAGTAGATGGGTGAGAATATCCATCCATCCTAGTGGAGTAATCTGGACCATTCTTCTTCTGTTGCAGTAGGTGTCACCAATCCGAGCAATTCATTTTTCTTCTCTTTAAGACTGTTAGGTGGAAAATCGTTTTCATCAATTTTTTCTCAAAGGGTGTGTTATCTATTGTTTCAATACTATATTACTACCTCTGTTTCTTTTTTTCTTTAAGTGGACTGTCTTTTGTTGTTGTCTCCACAAGAAGCAGTAAGATAGAGAAAGAAGAGATGAAATTGAGGGGAATGTTCACTTCTTCTTCTTCTTGGTATCTAATGCTTCTTGTTCTTCTTCTGGTAATGGTGGGTGGTTTTGATGCAGTTGAAGAAGTGGGTTTTGGCCAAAACAGTAACAAATATAGCAGAGATGATTTTCCTGCCAATTTTATTTTTGGTTCTGGAACTGCAGCTTATCAGGTTTCTCTTAAGAATTCATAGTTCTTACTTTCCTTTTTTTAATTATTTTATTTAATCTTGTTATCTTTTTTTGCATATTTAATCAATAAAAAAAAAACAGGTTGAAGGGGCAGCAAATGAGGATGGAAGAACTCCTAGCATTTGGGACACTTTTGCTCATTCTGGTTAGTGTCTGTCACTTTCCTAATTGTGATCTTATTTATTTGTTCATATAAGAAATGTTAGGATATCAGTTTCTCATTGTATTAAAGCACCCAATTTTAATTCATATTCCGGTTCGAGTAGTTGTGTTTATTGCCTCTCCTTGATTTGTAAGACACTTCCCATCAATAAACTTCAAATTGATGAGGTCACAACATCTGAGTTAGATGAGATAGAATACTTATTTAATTTAGGGTTATTTCCCTAGTAGCCTCCAACTTTGTGATCGATTTCCTGCGTAGCCCCCTATTTTTAGCAAAAATACCCATATGGCCCCCTTTTTCAGTTATCATTAACTTTCCGTTAAATAGTCACCACCTCTCTCTCATCCAACTCATCGCCTCTCTCTGCCACATCATCTCTCGCCACCTCATCATCTTCACCGGCGAAGGTTGCCGACCGGTCAATTTTCCGGCCGGCGACCTTTAAACATTAAAAAAAAAAATTCATCATTCCTCTCTCTCTCTCTAAAAAAAAATACTGTCCTCTCTCTCTCTAAAAACTCTGGCGAAAGGAAAGGCCCTTGGCCGGAGAATCTATTCACGAACAACACATGTTCGTGAACGGACTTGCTGTTCACGAACAACACCTGTTCGTGAACAGACTTGCTGTTCATGGACAGATCTGTTCGTGAAGAAGGTCCCACCTCCGGCGAAGGGCTTTCCTTTCGCCGGAGTTTAGAGAGAGAGGACATATTTTTTTAAAAAAATTTCTTTTTTTTTAGAGAGAGAGGGAGATAGGAATGATGAATATTTTTTTATGTTTAAAGGTCGCCGGCCGGAAAATTGGTCGGTCGGCGACCTTCGCCGGTGAAGATGATGAGGTGGCGAGAAGATGATGTGGCAGAGAGAGGCAATGAGTTGGATGAGAGAGAGGTGATGACTAGTTAACGGTAACTGAAAAAGGGGGCCATATGGGTATTTTTGCTAAAGTAGGGGACTAGGCAGGAAATCGGTCACAAAGTTGGGGGCTATTAGGGAAATAACCCTTTAATTTACTCGAAGTTTTAGGGATTTTGTTAGTGCAGTTGTACGAGGAGGAAGGGGTTCACTCTAGTAAGTAAAGGTCTTGAAGAGCCTTTCTGAAGTGTGGTGTACACGACCGGGGGAAGCAATGACGTCATATTGTCATGTCCCTTATGTGCTAGGCGTCATACGTTCTACAATAACCGAAAAAATTGTGATCCACGAGGATCAACTAACCCCTTTATCACATTCTTAGTTCTGATTGAAGAACGGAACTCGCCTGCTTGAAGCTTGAATGGGTAGTAAGTTCCAGCCAGTCATACATGTGTGAATTATTACCCCATGCCGTGGACACACTGTCATTTATACTGAAGGATCTATCCACGCGCAAAGTCGTTACCTTAACTGCGAGGAAGGTATTTAGAATTTACTATTTATTGGTTTGGTAATAACCTATTCCAGGACACAACTAGAACATTTTTGAGTGATGTTTTACCCTTTGGCTACAAGTCTTAGGAGGTCATGGATGCTTAAAACGTAAGATCCACAATGTGTACTATCAATTACGACTATAAGTTTTCCATGTTGATACACCACACATGTTCTTAAAGGCCAAACACTTTTTAGTCTTCATTGTACGTTAACTCGAGAAAGATTTAATTTGCAGGAGCATTACCGGACAAATCCAATGGTGACGTAGCTAGTGATGAATATCATAAATATAAGGTGTGTAAGATTCCGTTCCCCCCCACTTGTAATCAGAAAGATATAAAACTAGTTAATCACTTTTTGTTAGCTTTTCTTCTATTGGATGACAAAGATATAGAGTAAAACATTAGGAAACCATCTTTATGCCTTGTGAAATTATAATATTTCTCGTGTTTTAACTTTGAACATAAGGGAGTAAAACATTAGGAAACCGACTTTATTGTTAAAACCTTTTAATTATCAGAGCTGGAAGTCAAGGGAGATCATGGGGCAAGGTATTGTGATCAGACTAGCATCCATTGTGACCATTATGTCATACACTTGACTCGTTTATAGGGCAGAATTGCAGAGAGCATATTATAGGAATAAAATATTTCTTATATAGACTCGGCGAGTTCTATTAAATTCTTTACATTACAATTTACAATGCAGGAAGATGTGAAACTGATGAGAGATATGGACTTAGACGCATACAGATTCTCCATCTCATGGCCGAGGCTTATTCCAAGCACGATCACTAACTGGTTATACTCTGTTTAATCATCAAATTAGAAACTCGTGGTGATTTATAGTTTCCTATTGTTTCTGCAGATGGGAGAGGGCCTGTTAATCCAAAAGGATTACAGTACTATAACAACCTCATTAATGAACTAATGAGCCACGGTAAGAAATAAGTTCTGTTTATACTGAACCCAAACAAATGTTAGGAGTTGTGATCACATGGAAAATAGTACCGCACGACTACATCAGAAAAGTAATCGGCCAAGATAATGTTTCACAAAACTGAGTATCTCTCCTCTTTACTAGCATAACAATACTAGCTACACAGCCAAGTTATTCTTAGCATGCTATCAAGTTAGCTAGTTCACGATATTTCCGTTCTTCGATATTTTCTTAAGTTCACGTATGCTATGTTGAGCAGGAATTCAAGCACATGTTACACTGGTTCATTATGATATTCCTCAAGCACTTGAAGACGAGTATGGAGGGTGGTTAAGCCGAAAAATAGTGTAAATTACTACTTTATATTTGTAGTTATCTCTGTTTTGGTAACTTTGTAAACTAGCCGCAATTTACCGTTTTTCGGTGATAATAAATGTTGGTGTGGACCGTGGGTTGATGCAGGACAGACTTCACAACATATGCAGATGTATGCTTCAAAGAATTTGGTGATAGAGTTTCTACTTGGACTCCAATAAATGAACCCAATTTGTTTGCTTTAGAAGGCTATGACGAGGGACGTTTCCCGCCTCAGCGGTGCTCACAACCATTTGGCATCAGAAACTGTACACACGGAAATTCCACAACAGAGCCATATATTGTTGTTCATAATATGTTACTAGCTCATGCATCAATTGCAAGATTGTACAAGAAACAATACCAGGTATTATGACTTCTTTTTTGGGTTGAATCGATCATGGTTTTTAGATGGAGAAATGGTGATGCAGGCCAAACAGAATGGACTTATCGGGTTCAATATTGCCGGTTATGGGTTGGTTCCTCTAAGAAACACAACTGAAGATATTGCTGCAACTCAACGGGTCTTTGATTTTTATATCGGTTGGTGAGTTTCTGCTAACTTTGAATTGAGCGCTCAATGTTAGGTTTTGGTAATGTTTGTTCTAAACTTTTGATCCGAACTAATTTTGTATGTTTTTTTAATCCAAGGGAAACATATCCATTAATAGTGATAAAATCACAATGATACAAGGATGATAATTGTTATTTCTCTCCTCTGAAGACTTCATGAGAGTTACATACCTTTAAATGCAAAGTGCCTCATGAAGGGAAAGAAATTGGACAAGACACAGACACAATTTTGTATGTTAAAAATGAGGTTTTGCATTCCTATTTTATCTAATTAAGTTAGACCATAGAACAAGTCTATATCTCAAATACACAAGTTTTCAGCTAAAATATGTCTGAATTTGAAAAAGGAAGCCTTGTTTTAAGATCTGGTTTCTTTTAAAAGATAAAATGTACGTTGACTTGTGAACAATATGTAAAATGCACATGAATATTAATCATTTTCTAATCTCAGATGTCGGAAAACCAACAATATCTTAGACTCTCTAATGCCGTGTTCAATCGATTCTTTGTTGTTTAGAGACTTCTGATACCGTGAAGAGGAAACGCAGTTTGAGGAGTCTTTACTAAAATTAACTATGAATGTGCTGATCAATGTTAGGATTTGTAAATCACTTCAATTTCAGGTTTATTGATCCCTTGGTGTTTGGGGATTATCCTAAGACAGTGAAGAAAAATGCTGGTTCAAAGATTCCTTCTTTCACCCCAGACGAATCAGAATTAGTTAAAGGCGCATTTGACTTTATTGGGCTGAACCACTACGTGGCTAAGAGGGTGAAGGACAACTCCGAAAGCCTCAAGCTCCGTCAAAGAGATGTATTCGGAGACATGGCAGCCAAGATTATCGGTAAGTTGAAATGAAAAAGTACGAGTTAGCACTAATGTACTTCAAATAACTCAGAACCTATTGTTTTGCGATTTGCCTCTTAGGATACTAGGGTCTTACCTTTCTGATAGGAAATCGGTCGAACTCTTGCTAGAAATATGAATAGTAGTCCTGGGTTAAACTTTCTGGACTCGTGTTGCCTCGAAACCTATTGCAATAGGAAGTCTGGTGGTATTTATAGACTACTTGAAAAGATTGTCATGGTCAGATGTGACTGTTAAGTGAAGAGGTGCCACGCTCAGTTGTGACCGTGGGGAGGGAGCCACACATAACCGTTGCAATTCGCTTTGTGTGTCCCCACACGCCTTCCATCTATGACGTGGGATCTTTGATGATCCGACCACCAGCTGCCACTTGATCCACACCATTGGATCAGGTTCAAGTCAAAAAAGAAAAGATACTCCTCATGGTGATGCACCCTAATGCCCATTCGCCCACTTGCAAGCACTATAACATCTCTTTTGTTATTACCCGGCTATGTGCGGGTAGTTTAATATAAAGAAAGATGTTTTATTTTTCTCTACTTGATGTGGGACTAAGCTAACTTTTAGCTAGCCTTTTTTTTTTTGAAGAAGGATAATATATTAACCGAGTGCTTAGGAAGCACGGAAAAAGAACTACAAAAGCAACGACGATTGGGAGACTTTACATATTAGAAACTATAGTCTCCCAAGAATTTAACAAAAAACCCCACAGTTAAATTCTCAAAGTACCTAGTCGGCAAGCCCCAGTTGAAAATGGTGGCCTTGATCGACATAATAACTCTATCAGTGGAGTTATCAACATCACGGAAAAGACGATTATTCCTCTCTAACCATATACACCACCAAATGGCAAAAGAAGTAATTTGCTGAAGGAATCACTTTATAACACAAATTTCAACTCTAAATATATCATTCATATGGAATCGGTTTAACGCAAACCTTAGCTTGAAATTCAACCCCTCGACCACACGAATGTAGTGGTATGCTCAGCTCGTCATTTTGATGCGTAAAACCCACTTAAATACTGAAAAAAACGGTCCCATCTCAATCATGAGCTTAGGTCCAATTCCATCACCCATATGGTTCAACATATGGCCTTATTTATATGGACCGGTTCTTGGATGCTTTTGGACTCTTGCCTCGGATGACCATGAGATGCTATCAGTTAATAAGGTGCATATCGCATTAGTTGCTTCCAGATACTTGCTGAGTAGACTCTTGGCTCCTCAATGGAGTTGACTTTATGAGTCAATTGTTCGACTTGTTCACTTGAATTCGATCAAGCTTGTGATTAGAACTAAACATGTGCTTCCTTAGAAGTCCAACTGAAGCTTGGCAACTTACATTCAGATTTTACCTTATTGCAGCCAATTCAGATACATTTATACCTGATGAGGTAAGAATAAAGTAGGCTTGGTTCAGAGAGAGTGGGCTTGTCTGCATGGAGTTAATTTTAAGTAACTAACAAATGTGAGTTGAATCAGTACCCCATTACCCCGTGGGCTTTACGACAAGTACTGGAGTATCTTAAGCACGTTTATGGGAATCCTCCTATCTACATCCAAGAAAATGGTACGAGTTTTTTTCCTCGTTCAGCTCATCTTTGTATACACAACTCATCAATGTTGGTGAATATGGATACCTTTCTAGTTCATGTCTAATGGTTGTGGTAAAAACAATCATGACTTGCAACTGAGTTGACAGATGTTTAGATGAATTAAGAAAATTATCGTAATGGCTTTCCACTGTAACTTAAGTTTCTTGACAAATTGGGCTTAAACTCTAACGTCCAATACCTGTTTTCTTATACACAGTGTTAATAGCCTTGGACTAAATTGTGGTGCAGGTCAAAGGACATCAAGCAACACGACATTGAATGACACTGCTAGGGTGAAGTATTTTGAGGCTTATATTGGAGGTTTGCTTGATGCATTGAGGTATTATTTTGATTTTTGTTTAATAGCACTTCACAATTTCAAAACTTGTTTTTTTCCTTCCAAACACAAAAGCCTTCGAAACTATTACAACCCCGTCCATGAACTATTTGTATTATTTATGCGGAGAATTAAGAAGCCGATAGCGGACTAAGATGCATATCTCTCATCAAGAGCTAAGCACGATATTTTGGTATTTGAGTGTTGCAGCAAAACGATGAGTTGGGTGATAGACAATATAACGGGTATATAGTGGTGCTATGTATCGACTATGCAACATGAATTTCATTTGGTTGGGTGGTAAAATATGCATCTCTCTGGGGCGTAGAGCAGGGTTTGACTCTTGGGTTGATGTTTATGGTCATATAGAGAACCATATGCTGTTTCAAAAAAAATACATAGCTCTTAATGTCTGGTTGAATGATATACTTGCCACAATAAAAAATTTACTCGAAAATCTTGATTACCATTTTGGCAGGAACGGTTCAAACACCAAAGGGTACTTCACATGGTCATTCATAGACTCATTTGAACTATATGACGGATTTCAATCGCGTTATGGTATGTATTTTGTGAACTTCACAGACCCAAACTTGGAAAGACTACCTAAGCTCTCAGCAAAGTGGTACTCCAACTTTCTGAAGGGAGGAAGCAGCACTAAGTACAGTATCGTCGACCTTGAGAATGGTTCCTCTCCTAGAACCAAAAGTTCTCATCTTGCGCAGTAGAATACTCTTGATAATGTTATTCAGAGTCTGTGTTCACTCTACTATAGATGGGAGAATGAGTGTTCAGCTCTTGAGCAATCTTAGAAAGTAATTTGTGCAAGGAAGATGGTCTTTATGAATAAAAAAAGGTGGATTTGTATTTCTCCACTTCTTACATATATTTATGTAGAGAAGCAATACAGGTTTTTTACTTCTCTAGTATGCCATAATGTAAGTTTTACTATATATACCTTTCGAAAATGCCCGAAAAAGTAGGTTGAGATCAGATGTGGACAGACGGGTTTCGCACACCTTTTCTCTCTTGATGACTTGGGCGAAGCCCGGTCGCAATTTCGGCCTGCTTTTGGGGCATCCAGCATCCTATCTGCCCTTGATGTCTATATATTTAGAGAAACGTCAGCAGTCAGAATTCAGGCGGGAGTTTGGTTGGGGTCTAAGACTTTATGAAAAAGAAATAACAACGGTTATTTTCGGGCGTTTCTTTGACCCCAACTTGACTCTTGACTGAATTCTGACTGCTGACATAGACACCCCACGTCAAAAGCTTAGTCCGAATGTTTCTGAGAGCATCTCCAATACAACACTCAAACTCTAAAAAACTTAAATGCCATGGGACTTTCTAGATTTTCTTTTCAAAAACCATCTCCAATGCAAAATCCAACCTGAATCTTTAAAATGATGTGGCAAGATTTATTTTAGAGATTCTCAAAAGGACACTCTAAATTTCGAGTGTGCTCTTGAGGATCTCTAAGTGCCACATAAGCAAATCAATTGATTTTATGGTCAAAATATATGTTTTAGAATTTCTCTTGAATGTTGCATTCGAGAAGATGAATAATAGAGTGTCTCTAAAAGATATCCACTTTTCCCACTTGACACTTAGAGTTTTTAAAAAAATTGTTGAGTCTTGCATCGGAAATGCTGTGAGAGCACCTTCAATCCAAAACTCTACTGATCTTATATGTTAAGTTTCACTTAGGAGTTACGACTTTCTTTCCTATGTAACAAAATTAGAAAGCCCGCACATCATCTTAGATGTCTTAATTAAGTTTTGCATTTGAAAGACATCATCTTAGATGTCTTAATTAAGTTTTGCATTTGAAAGACATCTTATCTTGTACCTTGAATTTCTAAGATTGAGTGTTGCAATCGAACCTGAAGATGTTCTACCAAGCAGAAGTTTTGAGATTCACATTGTAACTCCTTGACATTTCATTGTTGTTATGTCACCCTCCCCCATAGAAGTTTTGAGATTTTCATTATAACTCTCAAGTCCTGACATTTCATTATTGTCCAGTCGCCCCCTTCGAAATTTCATCCCTTCAAAATGTGACCCCACCACATGAGACAGTCCAGACTTGAGACAGCATCCCCAAATCAATAGGTTCTGTATTACCCACATTTAAACATAACATATAACACTAAAATATGGCATCCTTCTGAGTCTTATGAACCTCAGTCCAAGAAGACTAAGCCATTCCTAGATTCAATATTTATCTGCTATTAAATGCATCAGCCATGGCAGGAATAAACCAACCAAAAAGAGAGTACAAGGAAAAAAGCAGTTCATTTTACCATTAAAAAAAAGAGAGTATAGGTTTACTTCAAATATAAAATTATAATCCTCAGAGCCAAAAAAACAAGGGAGCCAAATTGATCACACAGGTGGTTATATGAGCTCAACAGAAGAAGGTTGTTTTCAGTTTTAGGTTTTCAAGCCACTGTTACCACCAAGATAAAACATAAAAGTCGATGAAGAAAATAACAGACTCAGTCTAGCACCACCATTCAAGCACTTTCTCAATCATAACTAAGTTTTTGAGTTTTCAAAGAGGTTTTCAGCTTCAAATGAAGGGATGCATCCTCACAGAGGGATGATTAACTGGTGGCTGGTAATGAGAACTCTCTGATGGATTCTGTGAAGATGTCGTCTCAGTTCCGTACCCATGCCAATAACTCGAAGGTCTGCTCAGGGGATCTGACCTACTCGGAGCCTGGTGAAACTGACTCCACCAAATAGAATCTCTATCTACCGGGACCAAAGGGTAAGGTGCAAACCTGTCCCGTTCCCATGCATAGAATCGAGATTGAGGTGGGTTCTCTGTTTCTTGGAGATCTCGACCAGATGAACCTGATGGCGGAGTGATAAAGTAACCATTGCTGTGTTCAGAAGATGAAGCTACTGTGCCTACAGAAGCTGTCAAACTCCTCGGACCACTGGCATGCGGCAAGTTGTGAAGCATTGGTGCTTGTACACCAGTTAAACTGGATTGCTGGTGCTGATGATATGATTGGATACCTTGGTTGGTTCGTTCATGAGCGCGAGGGTTGCTGCTAGGATAAGGTGGAACCATTGAAGAGACAACAGAGCTCCCTACTCTTGTACCAGACCTGCATAAAAACGTATGGAGTTTCAAAGTTGACAGCTATAAAGCATCTAATATATAAAACTAATATTCATTTTACAAGAGATGTCTCTGAATCAGACTCTAAGGGTTTACTACAAGACTATGTACATAAACATGGAAGGCAAAGTTATGACCGGTAAGACACAAATGTACATCATATAACTTCAAACCAGTGCTAACATCATACTTCAACACATAAAGCGCTATCAATAGATTACAGAATGATTTGAGGCTTATTCCAGTCCCACAATAATGTCCTCAACACACTAACGTCACTTCGATAGGTTGTTGGATGCTTAAATTATAAAATGACTCAAATAAGGGTCTAAAACAGGTTTGGAAAATGGAGCAATATGGAACTATAGAGGAGACAGTAGAGCTCCCTGGACCGTGCTCAATAATTCAATTTTTATTTAACAATTTTATGTTCTTAACGCATATGTGAAGCACCAATACATGTGTAGGAACCTAACTGCCCTTAGTTACCATCTAGCATCAGAAGTAACAATACTAACAAAGGCCTAAGAAAGTAACTAGTACAATCACCCATTAAATAACAGAACACTTGTGGAATTAGATCAAATATTCCACATGATAAGAGAACATAGTGTTCCTATTCTTTGGTATAGAAAATGCATGATTAAATATACTAACAGATTGATACTTGCCTAGAAAAAGTGAAAACGGAAGCAGTATAAGAATTTTGGGGTACAGATCAGGATATCCATATACAAGTACGTTTAACTTTTTATTCTTTTTCTAAATGTAGTGGTATCTATGAAATGCAGAGTTTCAAGTAAAATCTCAAACATAAAGTGAAATATGAATATATTGGACTAACTCAAGACCTAACTTACCCATAACCAAGATGAACTGGATGAGGAAATGATCCTGGTCTTGTAAGACCATCCGAATCTTCCCTACTAGATCTGAGCAATGCTGATGGAATTGGAGGCTGTCCAGAGCTGATGGCATGGCCACTACTTGCAGAGAAAGAAGGAGGATGACGGTCCCAACCAAGATAATGAAGATTACCAGCTAAAACGGCATGAGAGAGGGAGGCATCATTGCGCGCTGGCAGGCCAGTCCAATTATAATTAAAGCCAAGACCTTCTGCAACACTCTCACTGGAGTTCGAAGATGACTGAAACTGGTTGTAGAAGGGAAAGTAAGGGCAAGAATGAGGAACCGGTAATGCAGATGTATGATGGTGCGTATGATGGTGCCCCGGTAATTCATGATCTGCAGTTGACCAAATTTTATTATTATCATATCTTCTGGTTATTGGCCCTCGATACAAGTTCAGAGCAAAAAGTATTGAGTTTTTAACAAGAACTTACATGCATTAGGTGGTGAATCCCCATCCCTGTAAAAAACAATTGATGATTAGGCTTCAAGAAATCTAATATAAATTAATCGTAAAAGCATGAAGTGCTTAACTTATCAAAGTATTATTATCACAGTATCACATATTCACATCTAATGGTATATATAGAATATATGTTCCTATCATTGAAGAAATTACTGGCCTGTCTTGCCAAAATCCAGTTCAAATCGGTGAATCTTGGTAGTATGTGAGAAATTCCCAGTTATCCTATACTGTGATTGGCCAAAGCAAACAGCAGTTACCCCTCCAGTTCATATGATAACACATAATTGGCACTAAATTACTTCAAATAAGATTTTAAAACAACTTGTCATGAAATGCAATTACGTAAATTACAACAAAAATTCCAGATAATAAAAGTATAAAGGACAAAGATCTGTAAATAAGATTAATTTAAAAAAAAAAACAAGATCATGCTTACTCAAAGGATGAAGATGCCCCTGTTACTCCATCAAATGGGCACCACTGGACCCCAAATCCCTAAAAAGGACAGAAAATAAACAAAAAAATTCTCACTTAAAACATTTAAAGGTAAATACGTACGATAAGTAGAGGTGAAAATTAATAACTTTTATTCACACGTTAGAGAAGATAGCAGTATGCAACTCAGAGTACAAACGTAACAGCTAATGTCATGACCTCTATAAGAAGGCTTCGCAACAAATGAGATCACCCTACTGGCTTGCTCTCAGTATAAACTATTAAGATGATTAGTGATCAACGATAAGCCTAACAATGTCCATCACTTGGGTGGTTGGGTGAACTAGACATCTCCTGCTTTAGATGTATAGGCAAAATGTACTAATAAATTATCCATGATGCAGCTTCATGCGTCTCAGCAAACGTTCAAGCCCGTATGCCTGCCCTAGTGATATTGGATTATTCCCAATATCATTAGTTCGTTACCAAATACTATTTCGCAGAATAATGCAAACCTATAGCAATTTTCATCTACTTTTCACTAGCAAACCCTTCAAATCTCTAAAACTTCCAATTGTCATAACATCCCAAGAAGTTACTTAAGTGTAATCTCTACAGGGACCATGGTTCTGCCCTAGTTCCGTGCCGTAGTTTAGTTATTCATATTCTCAATACTGTGATATGAGTAAGAACCGCTGTTAAACATGAATGCAATACAGCCCAATTCTTATGATATTTTTACTTCTAGTTTAAAGGATATTAAAGTTTGTAAAAAAAAAATTATCTTTTCTAACTTTAAAGTACTATGAATTAGACTATTAATTCACCTTATCTTGTTACTTATGCAAAATCAGTTACGCCTTAGACTCCAACAAGGGTTACAGGACCCCGCCACTACTTATAGGAAATCATAATTAACCAGTTCCCCAAACAGGTTACAAAGGCCAGACACTATGATGTTCTCCGATTTATTATGTTGAGTAATTCGTTTATTGCATAAATTACATCAAATCCTACAGTCTTACTACTATGTGTCCTGAGACTGAAATCAACCAACAGAAAGAAACTATATATATTTACCATATCAGTATAGCCCAGATCATACATATCCTCATCACGCAATATGTCCTCTCGGGTGAGTTCAGGGAATGAACGATGGCCATTTGAAAAACGCCATTGACCTTTTTCAATTTTTCTACAATTTGGGCACTGCATCGTCCCCTTTGAATTGAATGCTGATCCAATGCAATCTAAAAACAAAAGGCGTGATATAAAATAATGAGAACGTTATCACAGGAAACCCACAAGCGATAATCTAAGACAAAAGACAACATTAAAGTTTTCAATAGATAATGAGTAGTTTAACTATTCAATTATGTAGATAAAGAGATAATCACAGACTCAAGAAAGAGGTACATCATAAGTACAGAAAAGATTATGAAGCAGAAAAACTTGGCGGAACCATAGTTTGAATCAACTCAGAGATTAAATAAACACATTTTATGATCATCAATCACGTTTCGAACTTACTAAAACTAACAACTAAAAATCACTTTAAACATAATGATGGGCAAGGAGGCCTTTCCCATGAAATTGCAAGTCTGCCAATTATACAGCTAATTACGGGTAATCTGCTGCCAAGAAAACTATAGTAGATGATAACACCACAAGACCCTTACTTCAGCAACTCCATTACACCAAACAGATCAACTGCTCTAAAAAGTTGTTTTCATTCAACTACTCTAAAAAGTCTGTAATTTCAAATTGAAGTGAAAGAATTGTTCAAGGGCAGACGAAAATTAGAATTCAGGACTAGTCTAACCAGATATCTACCTGTTGTTTATCTTCCCTACAATCTAGAATCTAAGTTAACAATCAAATTTCACAAATCAAAATACAGAAACGCAATAATTCATGATATGGACAAAACATTCATCATCAATTAAAAGAAAAAGAACAAGACCCCTTATAACTCACCAAGGTGAAATTCATGTCCACAATACAATTTTGCCCTAGATCTCTCCCCATTATCAGTCACAATCTCAAAGCAAATTGAGCACTGTACCGAAGACGAATCAGACGATTCCCCTCCACCACCATCATCATCAACCCCCGATACCATAATTTAAACCAAACCCTAACTAATCGGTTTCCACCTTCTTTGATAAATCGTTCTAAAAAATTGGAAGAATAATTTAAACGAAGTTGATCGGAATTTGGGGGTAACGAGAACGGCGACGAGGGTTTGTTGTTATGAGAGAAAAGGTGGAGTTTATTAAGGAGTAGTATATTTGTTTGTCTTGGATTTTTTTATTTTTCTTCCACTTTCCCTCTCTCTCTCTCTCTCTCTCGCTAGAATCCGGAACACGGAAAATAGTTGTGGTTTATGGGTCATGCGATCATGTTCCGGAAATCAAGCTAAAAAATCTCTTCGGGTTTGCATTACTTTTTGGCCCATAGTATTTATGGAGTTTTCTATTGAGAAAGTTGCTTTTTTTTTACCACTTCTTTTTGGAAACTGCTATAGAAATTCTTTTATGTTTTTCAATAAAATTATCACACAAAATAAGAGCATCTCCCATTGAAAATTTTAGGAGCATATCTAGTACGACACTCAAATTCTAAGACATAGAGTGTCACTCAAGATTTTCTGAGATTGTGTTCAAAAATCTTCTCTAAGAGCATCTCCAATGCGACACTCAAAAAAAAATTTAAAAAACTCTAATAGTTACACATATGCATTTAATAAGAATAAGTACTTGAGAGAGAAACATTTTCTATTGATCATAAAATTAAATTTGATCATTTAGACACTTGAAAACATCTCCAATGCAACAATGAATTTTAGAAACTCTGAGTGTCACATATGATTCTTAGAGTTTTTCTCCGATCCAACACGTATATGATGACATTTCGATGGTGAAATAGAGATATCTCAAGAAGACACTCTGTTTCTAAAGTGTCCTCTTAGATATCTATAATTGTCCAACTCATCAATATTTGATTTCCAACCATTAAAAATCGAGTCTTCTATATTTTATAAATAACTAATTATCTATTTACAAAAATACTATACCACGTAAATAAATAAGTTTAGAATTTTGCATCGGAGACAAAAAAAAAAATTGTGGATCTCAATTTTCGTCACCTAGGAGTGAGAATTGCAATTGGAACTTGACACATAGGAAGAATATAGATTTTTTTGAGTTTTGCATTGGAGATGCTCTAATACTCTCAAAAGAGATCTCAAAAATAGAGTTTCTAATCCAACATCCTAAAATTAATTGTTTCCAAATCATCATAAGATCTCAATTGAGTTCTGCATTGCAGAACTTTCTTTTAAAAATAAACTCTAAAATCATAAGTGTCGCTTAAGATTTTAAGACTCAGTCTTACGTTGGAGATGCTCTAATGTGACACTCTATTTGACACTGCGTTATGATGTGGGAGGGTTTATTATAGACTCTAAAGAGAGACACTCTACCAGCAACTCCAATGCAAAACTCAATCTTAGAAATTCGAAGTGTCACAAATGATTTTATGTATTTTCTTAACTCCAAAAAAAGCTCTACTAATATCTCAAAGATGATGTATCGCGAGTGAAATAGAAATACCTCAAAAGGATACTTTATTTCTAAAAAAATTATCTTCGGCCTATAAACCAGACCTTCGTCTAGATCTAGAATTCCAGATCCAAATGAAAGTCTGTCGACTAAACCCTCCGACGACCAGACCTTCATATTTGGAATTCCAAATCTAGAAAGTCCGTCGACCAACCCATCCGGCAGAGGGGAGCATCCCCTCCGTCGAAAAGAAAAAAAGAAGAGAGAGAAAGGAGAAGATTTATTTTTTAAAAGTCGTCGAAAAATTAGATCGGTCGACAACCTTCACCCAAAAAGATATTATGATAGCGACAGAGGTGGCGTGGAGGAGGGAAGTGATGAAATGGAAGGAGAGGCTTTTATGTTCTTAACATTCTTTAGCATTTATTCCCTTTTATTCCCCTAACATTTTCATTTTCGCACCCAAGTTAAGTCTCTAACTTTTTTTGAAGAATCAACCCAAATTTGAAACAGAAAGAGAAAAAGAGATTAAATAAATCAGAATGGCAATTATGGCAAAAAAATGTAAACCACAAAAGTTAACTGACGGAGTAAACAAAAAAGAATCAATTTTGAATTTACGATAAATAGGAGGTTAAAACGAAAACCGGTCACAAAGTAGAGGACCAAAATGAAAATAACTAAATATATAAAGATGTTCAGACGAGACAACTAGGTTAATCTCAGTCTCAGCCTCGGCTGATTCCTAGGTTAATCTCAGTCTCAGCCTCGGTCTGGATCAGCCGAGATAAACGAGAAACTCAAACAAAACCCTAACTCGGTGTTTCGGTCGAGTCTCGTCTCGGAAGAAATCCAAGACCGCGCCAAGGAACAAAATCTGAATACATAGATCACCATAGGTTGTAACCATCTAAAATAATTACCGGATGAAAATTAGATACATCGAGTGATTATCCAATTTGGAGAACATTTATATCCAAGAAGCTTTCCCGAAATTGGCCTAATTACATGTTCGGTAACAGAACAGACTGTACATGCTTAGAACAAATTAGACCTGGTGGAAAACTCGAATTTGATGCAATCAGTGTATCGCACGTATATAAGCATATCTACCAGGATCTACACTCTTACTGTGAACATATGTGGTTTTGAAGAGACAGGTATAAACTTTAGTAGTGGCTATGACGGAAAGATAGCTGCCCCGGCAAAACAAAAGAAACCATTTACCAGCCGAAGCAGGGCCGGCCCTAGGCCTAGGCAACCCAGGCAGCCGCGTAGGACCCCCAAATTTTGGGAGCCAACAATTTATATAACATTGTATATATATAGATAATATTATTTTATGCACATGTACATCAAATCTATTTGGATGGTAGAGTTCGCGGAGTAGTTGATTAGTGACCCTAAGGTCAGGGGTTGGACTCCCACGACTTTCATTAAATTTAGATAATTTTTCCTGCTGAAAACAACCCAATTAATAGGAAATTTAAGATACAAAGTCATAACATTTGAACTTAATCAAAAGAAAGAAAAAAATTCAATTTAAACACATTTTCTTATAATATAGTTTCTTCTCTTGTCTAATTTCTCTTTATAACTCCAAACCCAAATGTCAACTTTTATATTCTTTTCGACTTAAAGTGTAGGGGGGCCGTCGATACGTTCGCCTAGGGCCCCCCAAAAGTCAGGGTCGGTACTGATCCGAAGGAAAATAAACTGAAACTCTAACAGTAGAACATCTACTTATTCTTGTAACCAGCAATAAGAAAACCAAGAAACTGGAAAGAGGGGAATACTTGATTATGAAAGAGATCTAAGATGAACTGGATCAAAAGGTCTGTGAGATTTCTAAGTGAAGCACGTGATTTCTGAGCCATGTTTCAAAAACAATACAGAAACTAATGCTTAGCCTATTATGATTTTTGAAGTGTACTAGCATATATCAAATACCAAAGCGTAAGAAACCTGGAATCTGAAAGAGGTGGGAGTACCAAAATAGTCCGTAATGGTTTCTCCAACCTAGAACCCAAGAAAAATTTAATCAGATCCCCCAGATGACAAAGATGGCAACGTGGGAGCTAAAGGCTAAAGACAAGGACCTTAGTATAGTGTCAACTCCATTAACATGAGCCCGTAGAACCTTCCCGAATATCCAAAACATGAAATGGTCGTCCAATCAGCATCGCTTTTCAGCTACTATATGTATAAAAAATAAAAGTAACAAGTTAGTAAAAGTACAAGTTAGTAAAAGTAACAAGTTACCAAAGTGGTCCAAATAACGTCCTCTGATAAGTTGAGAATACAAATTCGGGAGGACGTTCTTCATTTAAGAAGACAAGTAGATCATATGGTCTTATCGAAATTTATTTTCACATGTGGCAAAATAATGTCCTCGATTATAGACAACAAAAGGCAGCTTACCTTGTGTAGCAGGCCATTCATGCCACTTGCGACTCAATAATGAAGTGAGTCGCCGCACCACTATTCATGTCTAGGTTCTTCGTACTAGATAAATGTAAGAACATCAAAATACATCTCAAATGCTCGGGCTTCTCCAAATTAAGTGACCCGCAAAGTTCTAATTTGAGTGATTTATGTACTCAGTATCTTTGACAAATATCTGAACTATTTATGTGATATTTAAGCAAAGGGCAAAGAGAGATACCTCTGGTGATACAAAAGTACAACCCCATAGAGAGAAGCAAATATCGACATACAAAACCCACCAAAAAACTACATGGAAAACTCAACCACAATTTGTAGAAAGTAGTCAGATAACCATGTAAGGCGTGCACTCCTAGGACCTACAATTTGGTAACTATCTCACATTTCACGTTGATATTTCCAGTTCTTTGTTTGCATTGATTTCCATAAGAAATCACGGGAGATTTCTCAAAAACTGAGTGTAGGTTCCTGGCAGATTTACCTGTAGAAGTCCATTAACAATTTGAACTTTCTGCTTGCAATTAGTTGCATACAAGCAACTTAAGCCAATCCCTGAAGACAATTGCCTGTATTCATGCTCATACATATACACCATTTCCCTAGGAATTTTGTGTAATTATGTAAATTCTACAACTCGTACACTCGAAAGCCACAACCTCGTGTGAATATTTTGTTTCAAGGTCAATATAAAAGGTGAATATTTTGAGTAAGTGCCTGAGTACTTTGGCTTCTACGCAGTATAAAAGTGCAGAAGACGATAATTTAAATAAACACTTCGCGGAACTAAGGCATTCATATATTGCTACAGTTAGAGTCTGCAATTTGTTTTGAGGCCTAAACACAGCCTGTGAAGCTTCAGTATACGCTTCAGTATCCAGAGCACCCCATCTTACGGAATAAGTAAACTGCCCAGAAGGTGACAATAGTTCCATCATTTGGCTCAGATAGTTACGAGATTCCCAAACATCTGACACAAGTCATGCAACCACGAGGTTACTGACAACTAGATGCTGATCAGGAAATCAGCAATCACATAATCTGAAACAGTTAGAAGACTCCAGCATGACTCCAGCATGACATAACATAACAAGGTATCTTAAGAATCGCCTTAACCAGATACAACAAAATAACATGTATATTTCTAAGTGACGGCTTAACGAAGGTAGGCATTATCAAACTCAGATAGAAAAACAATATGTTAAAGATCACACCCTAGAGCAAACATGGCCAGTGATGGAAGCATTGGCAGGAGTTCCAGCAAAACATGTGACAAGTTAACACTTCCAAGAAAGATGGTTGAAACAACCCTGTACTCTGTAAGAAACTATAACTTACCACTACCTTCTATGAGTATGTACGTGTCTTCTATACCCCAAAAGTCTGATGGCTGGAAAATATTCTGTTACTGAAAGCAACCTAGGGAAACCTAATGTGGCAGCCACTTGGAATCCATCGTCCATGTACACGCCACTTAAGCCATGGCTCAATAACGAAGGAGTTATTACAGAGTTGAAGCAACACCATTCATGCCCAGGTTCTTAATACTGGGATGCAAGTGATTACTTACGCATTATAAAATATATATCTTAAATGCTCAGACTTTTCGAAATCACTTGACCAATCGATAAATCACTGCAAATTTCTTATAATTCCAGTATTTAATGTAGACACCAATGAAAGTCCCCCATCTTTGATAACTATCTGGCCTAAAGCAAAGGCAATATGGTTTGGTTCAGAAAGTTTCTTGGTGTCAATACAAGGATAAGCATAGTTTTGAAAACATGAAGAGTAAGGAAAACAGCTGCATTTTGGGGGTTTGGTTCAAAAGTTCGCAAAAGTATCGTGATGAAAACCCAGCTTTCAAGAAACTAATTACTTAAGCCGCCAAATTATTTACATTGATTCCTTAGGTTCTTGAAAAACCGGTGCATTCCCGAGCAGTAACCCTAATCATCACAATTCGCAGTTATAAATGAAACTTCATAGTAGCTTGATATCATAAAATTGAGACCAGTTGGAAAAAAAGAATGTAAATGATCAAGGACCGCGAACGCACATACACAAAAATAACACAAAAGAAAAACATTTCGACAAGCATTAGAAAAGAACCATGACGAAAACTAGTTTCCAAGACATGAATCATTTAAGCCGCCAAGTATTTATTTTGATTCATTATGTCGTCGAAAAACTAGTACATTTCCTAGCAGTCAGCCATAATCGTCACAGTTCTAAACATGATGCCGTGCAGTCCAAAATCCACGTTTAACAACAAATAAGTTTTGCAGATAAAGTGGGTCACTTGAATATGGTCAATACAAGGTTTAAAAAATCTTTTAAAGCACACAAGGAGTGGGAAAAACATATGCATTTTAGGGTTTTGGATTAAAATGTTTCCAAGTGAATCGTGAAACCAGCATTCAAGAAAGAAATTGTTTAAGCCGCCAAGTTGTTTATATTGATTCATTATGTTCTTAAAAAAACAATACATTTCCGAGCAGTCACCATCACGTCACCTTTCATAGTTTTTTTTTTGAGTTCGTCACAATGCATAGTTATAAATGAAACTTGACCGTAATTTAAAATCATAGAACTGAAAACATTTGTGAAAAGAATGTAATGGATTAAGGACTCCCGAACACATATAAAAAGACAAAAGAAAAAACATTTTGACAAGCATTTGCAAAGAACATAGACGAAAACTAGTGTCCATGACATGAAATCATTTAACCCGCCAAGCATTTTGACAAGCATTTGCAAAGTACATTTCCAAGTAGTCGTTGTCATCATCAAAGTTCTAAACAAGAGGTCAGGTTGTTCATAATCCGGGTTTAACAATAAATAAGAGCACAAGGTTTAGCATACAGTTTTCGAAACATAGAGTAACAAAAAAACAGGTGTTTGAGAATTTTGGGCTAAAAAGTTTGAAAATGAATTGTGATGACAAACCAACTTTCAAGAAACGAATCGTTTAAGCCGCCAAGTTATTTACATTGATTCATTATGTTCCTGAGAAACCGGTACATTTCCGAGCAGTCACCATTATCATCACAATACATAGTCATAAATGAAATTTCGTGGTAGTTTGAAATCATAGAATTGAAACAGTTGGAAAAAAGAATGTAAATGACAAAGGAGTCCCGAACACACAAATACAAAATAAAACAAAACAAAAACATTTTGACAAGCATCGAAAAAGAACCGTGACGAAAACTAGTTTCCAAGACATGAATCGTTTAAGCCGCCAAGTTAGTTATTATGATTCATTACGTCGTTGAAAGACTAGTACATTTCCTAGTAGTCGCCATCCATCATCGTCACGGTTCTAAACAAGATGTCAGGCGGTTCAAAATCCGGGTTTACTAATAAATAAAAGCACAACTGACATTTTGCAGCTATAGAGGATCATACAAATATGGTCAAAACAAGGTTTAGGATGTAGTTTTAGAAACATGGAGTAAGAAAAACAGATGTATTTGATGATTTTGGTCTAAAAAGTTTGAAAATGAACTGTGATGAAAACCAGCTTTCAAGAAACGAATCGTCTAAGCCACCAAGTTGTCTATATTGATTCGTTATATTCTTGAAAAATCAGTACATTTCCGAGCAGTCACCATTATCATCACAATACATGGTTATAAATGAAATTTCGTAGTAGTCTGAAATCATAGAATTGAAAACAGATGGAAAAAAGAGCATAAATGATGGAGTCCCGAACACACAAATACAAAACGAAACAAAAACATTTCAACAAGCATCGAAAAAGAACCGTGACGAAAACTAGTTTCCAAGACATGAATCACCGCCAAGTTATTTATTATGATTCATTACGTCGTTGAAAGACTAGTACATTTCCTAGTAGTCGCCATCATTGTCACGATTCTAAACAAAGGTCATGGACTGCAAAATCTACGTTTAACAACAAATAAGTGAAGAACTGACGTTTGCAGATGAAGTGGGTCAATTAAATATGGTCAATACAAGGTCTAAAAAAATTGTTTTAAAAACATGATGAGTATAAATTACGAAAAACAGATGCATTTAAGTTTTGGGTTATAACTTTGCAAATGAATTGTGATGACAAACCAGCTTTCAAGAAACGAGTCGTTTAAGCTGCCAAGTTATTTACATTGATTAATTATGTTCTTGAGAAACTGGTACATTTCCGAGCAGTCACTATTATCATCACAATACATAGTCATAAATGAAATTTCGTAGTAGTTTGAAATCATAGAATTGAAACAGTTGGAAAAAAGAATGTGACTAAGGAATCCAGAACACACACACAAAAACAAAACAAAAACATTTGGACAAGCATCGGAAAAGAACCGTGACAAAAACTAGTTTCCAAGACATGAATCATTTAAGCCGTCAAGTTAGTTATTATGATTCATTACGTCGTTGAAAGACTAGTACATTTACTAGTAGTCGCCATCATCGTCACGGTTCTAAACAAGATGTCACGTGGTTGAAAATCCGGGATTAACGATAAATAAAAGCACAACTGACGTTTTGCAGCCACAGAGGATCATGCAAATATGGTCAAAACAAGGTTTAGGATATAGTTTTAAACACAGAGAGTAAGAAAAACAGATGTATTTGAGGATTTTGGTTTAAAAAGTTTGAAATGAATTGTGATGAAAACCAGCTTTCAAGAAACGAATCGTCTAAGCCACCAAGTTGTCTATATTGATTCGTTATATTCTTGAAAAACCAGTACATTTCCGAGCAGTCACCATTATCATCACAATACAGGGTTATAAATGAAATTTCGTAGTAGTCTGAAATCATAGAATTGAAAAAAGATGGAAAAAATAGCATAAATGATAAAGGAGTCCCGAACACACAAATACAAAACGAAACAAAAGCATTTCAACAAGCATCGAAAAAGAACCGTGACGAAAACTAGTTTCCAAGACATGAATCACCGCCAAGTTATTTATTATGATTCATTACGTCGTTGAAAGACTAGTACATTTCCTAGTAGTCGCCATCATTGTCACGATTCTAAACAAAGGTCATGGACTGCAAAATCTACGTTTAACAACAAATAAGTGCAGAACTGGCGTTTGCAGATGAAGTGGGTCGATTAAATATGGTCAATACAAGGTCAAAAAAAATTGTTTTAAAAACATGATGAGTATAAATTACGAAAAACAGATGCATTTAAGTTTTGGGTTATAACTTTGAAAATGAATTGTGATGACAAACCAGCTTTCAAGAAACGAATCGTTTAAGCTGCCAAGTTATTTACATTGATTCATTATGTTCTTGAGAAACTGGTACATTTCCGAGCAGTCACTATTATCATCACAATACATAGTCATAAATGAAATTTCGTAGTAGTTTGAAATCATAGAATTGAAACAGTTGGAAAAAAGAATGTAAATGACAAAGGAGTCCCGAACACACACAAATACAAAATAAAACAAAACAAAAACATTTCGACAAGAATCGGAAAAGAACCGTGACAAAAACTAGTTTCCAGTACATGAATCATTTAAGCCGTCAAGTTAGTTATTATGATTCATTACGTCGTTGAAAGACTAGTACATTTCCTAGTAGTCGCCATCATCGTCACGTTTCTAAACAAGATGTCATGTGGTTCAAAATCCGGGTTTAACAATAAATAAAAGCACAACTGACGTTTTGCAGCCACAGAGGATCATGCAAATATGGTCAAAACAAGGTTTAGGATATAGTTTTAAACACATAGAGTAAGAAAAACAGATGTATTTGAGGATTTTGGTCTAAAAACTTTGAAATGAATTGTGATGAAAACCAGCTTTCAAGAAACGAATCGTCTAAGCCACCAAGTTGTCTATATTGATTCGTTATATTCTTGAAAAACCAGTACATATCCGAGCAGTCACCATTATCTTCACAATACATGGTTATAAATGAAATTTTGTAGTAGTCTGAAATCATAGAATTGAAAACAGATGGAAAAAAGAGCATAAATGATGAAGGAGTCCCGAACACACAAATACAAAACGAAACAAAAACACTTCAACAAGCATCGAAAAAGAACCGTGACGAAAACTAGTTTCCAAGACATGAATCACCGCCAAGTTATTTATTATGATTCATTACGTCGTTGAAAGACTAGTACATTTCCTAGTAGTCGCCATCATTGTCACGATTCTAAACAAAGGTCATGGACTGCAAAATCTACGTTTAACAACAAATAAGTGCAGAACTGACGTTTGCAGATGAAGTGGGTCAATTAAATATGGTCAATACAAGGTCTAAAAAAATTGTTTTAAAAACATGATGAGTATAAATTACGAAAAATAGATGCATTTAAGTTTTGGGTTATAACTTTGAAAATGAATTGTGATGACAAACCAGCTTTCAAGAAACGAATCGTTTAAGCTGCCAAGTTATTTACATTGATTCATTATGTTCTTGAGAAACTGGTACATTTCCGAGCAGTCACTATTATCATCACAATACATAGTCATAAATGAAATTTCGTAGTAGTTTGAAATCATAGAATTGAAACAGTTGGAAAAAAGAATGTAAATGACTAAGGAGTCCAGAACACACACACAAAAACAAAACAAAAACATTTGGACAAGCATCGGAAAAGAACCGTGACAAAAACTAGTTTCCAAGACATGAATCATTTAAGCCGTCAAGTTAGTTATTATGGTTCATTACGTCGTTGAAAGACTAGTACATTTACTAGTAGTCGCCATCATCGTCACGGTTCTAAACAAGATGTCATGTGGTTCAAAATCCGGGTTTAACGATAAATAAAAGCACAACTGACGTTTTGCAGCCACAGAGGATCATGCAAATACGATCAAAACAAGGTTTAGGATATAGTTTTAAACACAGAGTAAGAAAAACAGATGTATTTGAGGATTTTGGTCTAAAAAGTTTGAAATGAATTGTGATGAAAACCAGCTTTCAAGAAACGAATCGTCTAAGCCACCAAGTTGTCTATATTGATTCGTTATATTCTTGAAAAACCAGTACATTTCCGAGCAGTCACCATTATCATCACAATACAGGGTTATAAATGAAATTTCGTAGTAGTCTGAAATCATAGAATTGAAAACAGATGGAAAAAAGAGCATAAATGATGGAGTCCCGAACACACAAATACAAAACGAAACAAAAACATTTCAACAAGCGTCGAAAAAGAACCGTGACGAAAACTAGTTTCCAAGACATGAATCACCGCCAAGTTATTTATTATGATTCATTACGTCGTTGAAAGACTAGTACATTTCCTAGTAGTCGCCATCATTGTCACGATTCTAAACAAAGGTCATGGACTGCAAAATCTACGTTTAACAACAAATAAGTGCAGAACTGACGTTTGCAGATGAAGTGGGTCAATTAAATATGGTCAATACAAGGTCTAAAAAAATTGTTTTAAAAACATGATGAGTATAAATTACGAAAAACAGATGCATTTAAGTTTTGGGTTATAACTTTGAAAATGAATTGTGATGACAAACCAGCTTTCAAGAAACGAATCGTTTAAGCTGCCAAGTTATTTACATTGATTCATTATGTTCTTGAGAAACTGGTACATTTCCGAGCAGTCACTATTATCATCACAATACATAGTCATAAATGAAATTTCGTAGTAGTTTGAAATCATAGAATTGAAACAGTTGGAAAAAAGAATGTAAATGACTAAGGAGTCCAGAACACACACACAAAAACAAAACAAAAACATTTGGACAAGCATCGGAAAAGAACCGTGACAAAAACTAGTTTCCAAGACATGAATCATTTAAGCCGTCAAGTTAGTTATTATGGTTCATTACGTCGTTGAAAGACTAGTACATTTACTAGTAGTCGCCATCATCGTCACGGTTCTAAACAAGATGTCATGTGGTTCAAAATCCGGGTTTAACGATAAATAAAAGCACAACTGACGTTTTGCAGCCACAGAGGATCATGCAAATACGATCAAAACAAGGTTTAGGATATAGTTTTAAACACAGAGTAAGAAAAACAGATGTATTTGAGGATTTTGGTCTAAAAAGTTTGAAATGAATTGTGATGAAAACCAGCTTTCAAGAAACGAATCGTCTAAGCCACCAAGTTGTCTATATTGATTCGTTATATTCTTGAAAAACCAGTACATTTCCGAGCAGTCACCATTATCATCACAATACAGGGTTATAAATGAAATTTCGTAGTAGTCTGAAATCATAGAATTGAAAACAGATGGAAAAAAAGAGCATAAATAATGAAGGAGTCCCGAACACACAAATACAAAACGAAAGAAAAACATTTCAACAAGCATCGAAAAAGAACCGTGACGAAAACTAGTTTCCAAGACATGAATCATTAAAACAATCAAGTTATTTATTTTGATTCATTACGTCGATGAAAGACTAGTACATTTCCTAGTAGTCGCCATCATCGTCACGGTTCTAAACAAGATCTCATGTTGCCAAAATCCAGGTTTAACGATAAATAAAAGCACAACTGACATTTTGCAGCCACAGAGGATCATGCAAATATGGTCAAAACAAGGTTTAGGATATAATTTTAAACACATAGAGCAAGAAAAACAGATGTATTTGAGGAATTTGGTCTACAAACTTTGAAATGAATTGTGATGAAAACCAGCTTTAAAGAAACGAATCGTCTACGCTGCCAAGTTGTTTATATTGATTCGTTATGTTCTTGAAAAAAACCGGTACATTTCCGAGCAGTCACCATTATCATCACAATACGTAGTTATTAATGAAATTCCTTAGTAGTCTGAAATCATAGAATTGAAAACAGTTGGAAAAAAGAACGTAAATGATTAAGGAGTCCCGAACACAGACAAATACAAAACGAAACAAAAAGATTTGGACAAGCATCGGAAATGAACCGTGACGAAAACTAGTTTCTAAGACATGAATCATTAAAACAATCAAGTTATTTATTTTGAATCATTACGTCGTTGAAAGACTAGTACATTTCCTAGGAGTCGCCATCATCGTCACGGTTCGAAACAAGATCTCATGTTGCCAAAATCCAGGTTTATCAATAAATAGGGGCACAACTGACATTTTGCAGCTAGAAAGGATTATGCAAATATGGTTATATACAAGGTCTAGCATATAGTTTTGAAAACATAAGGAAAACAGATGTATTTGAGGATTTTCGTCTAAAAAGTTTGCAAATGAATTGTGATGAAAACCAGCTTTCAAGAAACGTAACGTCTAAGCTGCCAAGTTGTTTATATTGATTCGTTATGTTCTTGAAAAACCGGTACATTTCCAAGCAGCCACCATTATCATCACAATACATAGTTATAAACGAAATTTCGTAGTAGTTTGAAATCATAGAATTGAAAACAGTTGGAAAAAAATGTAAATGATTAAGGAGTCCCGAACACACACACATATACAAAACAAAACAAAAACATTTCGACAAGAATCGGAAAAGAACCGTTACAAAAACTAGTTTCCAAGACATGAATCATTTAAGCCGTCAAGTTAGTTATTATGATTCATTACGTCGTTGAAAGACTAGTACATTTCCTAGTAGTCGCCATCATCGTCACGGTTCTAAACAAGATGTCATGTGGTTCAAAATCCGGGTTTAACGATAAATAAAAGCACAACTGACGTTTTGCAGCCACAGGGGATCATGCAAATATGGTCAAAACAAGGTTTAGGATATAGTTTTAAACACATAGAGTAAGAAAAACAGATGTATTTGAGGATTTTGGTCTAAAAAGTTTGAAATGAATTGTGATGAAAACCAGCTTTCAAGAAACGAATCGTCTAAGCCACCAAGTTGTCTATATTGATTCGTTATATTCTTGAAAAACCAGTACATTTCCGAGCAGTCACCATTATCTTCACAATACATGGTTATAAATGAAATTTTGTAGTAGTCTGAAATCATAGAATTGAAAACAGATGGAAAAAAGAGCATAAATGATGAAGGAGTGCCGAACACACAAATACAAAACGAAACAAAAACACTTCAACAAGCATCGAAAAAGAACCGTGACGAAAACTAGTTTCCAAGACATGAATCACCGCCAAGTTATTTATTATGATTCATTACGTCGTTGAAAGACTAGTACATTTCCTAGTAGTCGCCATCATTGTCACGATTCTAAACAAAGGTCATGGACTGCAAAATCTACGTTTAACAACAAATAAGTGCAGAACTGACGTTTGCAGATGAAGTGGGTCAATTAAATATGGTCAATACAAGGTCTAAAAAAATTGTTTTAAAAACATGATGAGTATAAATTACGAAAAACAGATGCATTTAAGTTTTGGGTTATAACTTTGAAAATGAATTGTGATGACAAACCAGCTTTCAAGAAACGAATCGTTTAAGCTGCCAAGTTATTTACATTGATTCATTACGTTCTTGAGAAACTGGTACATTTCCGAGCAGTCACTATTATCATCACGATACATAGTCATAAATGAAATTTCGTAGTAGTTTGAAATCATAGAATTGAAACAGTTGGAAAAAAGAATGTAAATGACTAAGGAGTCCAGAACACACACACAAAAACAAACCAAAACAAAAACATTTGGACAAGCATCGGAAAAGAACCGTGACAAAAACTAGTTTCCAAGACATGAATCATTTAAGCCGTCAAGTTAGTTATTATGATTCATTACGTCGTTGAAAGACTAGTACATTTCCTAGTAGTCGCCATCATCGTCACGGTTCTAAACAAGATGTCATGTGGTTCAAAATCCGGGTTTAACGCAAATAAAAGCACAACTGACGTTTTGCAGCCACAGAGGATCATGCAAATATGGTCAAAACAAGGTTTAGGATATAGTTTTAAACACATAGAGTAAGAAAAACAGATGTATTTGAGGATTTTGGTCTAAAAACTTTGAAATGAATTGTGATGAAAACCAGCTTTCAAGAAACGAATCGTCTAAGCTGCCAAGTTGTTTATATTGATTCGTTATGTTCTTGAAAAAAACTGGTACATTTCCGAGCAGTCACCATTATCATCACAATACGTAGTTATTAATGAAATTCCTTAGTAGTCTGAAATCATAGAATTGAAAACAGTTGGAAAAAAAACGTAAATGATTAAGGAGTCCCGAATACAGACAAATACAAAACGAAACAAAAAGATTTGGACAAGCATCGGAAATGAACCGTGACGAAAACTAGTTTCTAAGACATGAATCATTAAAACAATCAAGTTATTTATTTTGATTCATTACGTCGTTGAAAGACTAGTACATTTCCTAGTAGTCGCCATCATCGTCACGGTTCTAAACAAGATCTCATGTTGCCAAAATCCAGGTTTATCAATAAATAGGGGCACAACTGACATTTTGCAGCTAGAAAGGATTATGCAAATATGGTCAATACAAGGTCTAGCATATAGTTTTGAAAACATAAGGAAAACAGATGTATTTGAGGATTTTCGTCTAAAAAGTTTGCAAATGAATTGTGATGAAAACCAGCTTTCAAGAAACGTAACGTCTAAGCTGCCAAGTTGTTTATATTGATTCGTTATGTTCTTGAAAAACCGGTACATTTCCAAGCAGCCAACATTATCATCACAATACATAGTTATAAACGAAATTTCGTAGTAGTTTGAAATCATAAAATTGAAAACAGTTGGAAAAAAATGTAAATGATTAAGGAGTCCCGAACGCACACACATATACAAAACAAAACAAAAACATTTCGACAAGAATCGGAAAAGAACCGTGACAAAAACTAGTTTTCAAGACATGAATCATTTAAGCTGCCAAATTATTTATTATGATTCATTACGTCGTTGAAAGACTAGTACATTTCCTAGTAGTCGCCATCATCGTCACGGTTCTAAACAAGATGTCATGCGGTTCACCGGGTTTAAATATAAATAAAAACAGAACTGGCGTTTTGCGGCTAGAGAGGATCATGCAAATATGGTCTATAGTCAATACAAGGATTTTGAAAATAGCATATAGTTTTGAAAACATAGAATAAGAAAAACAGATGCATTTAAGAAAGATTGAAAATGAATCGTATTGAAAACCAACTTTCAAGAAAGGAATCGTCTTAGCCGCGAAGTTGTTTATATTGAATTTGTTATGTTCTTGAAAAACCGGTACATTTCAGAGTAGTTACCGATCTATCCTAAAAATAAGACTTCAATCGTGATGAAAAAGTAGTTTTCAAGAACGGCACATTTCCTAATAGTTTTCAACACAACAGAGTATATGAAAATTTGTCACCACCTACATTATCAGAAAATGCTACAAAAAGAACAAACTCTATATTCAACTATAGGGTTTGCTTATATATCAGTCTGATTTGCAACAGTCTTGAGACTCAAAAATATATCAATCCAGAGATATAATTTAAAAAGAAACAGACAAGGAAACGAACCAGGATAAGAGTATGGAACCCTAACGTGCGATAGGGTAAGCAAAAGAAGAGCAACCCTAATACCCGATTATGATCCTTGCCCAGTTACTCAACGTATTCTCAGATTGGCTGCATAAAAATAAAGAATGATAGTTAGGGTTTACTGAAAGAACATTTCTTTGTTTTCTTTTTGAAAGAAACAGAACACATTGAGAATTATAATTTTACGAGTAAAATCTAGGTTTTATTTTGAAGACAAAAGACGATCTAGGGTTAAAAGAACGGTGTTACGCACATCTTGTTAAAGAATGATTTTGGGTTCGATGTAATAATCAAGAATCGTTAAAGAATTGTAAACCCTAAAATCAAAGAAGATGAAGAATTGTCGTGTGAAAAAGATCGTCGAAACATTTGTTATGATAAGAACTAGGGTTTCGCGATCCATGAAGAACCCGTCCCGCTAAACACCACCGCCAACAAAAACGCGGCATCTGAGATTATGCGTGTTCTGATCAAATTTATTTGTGGGTTATTTAAAGAAAATGACTAAAATACCCATACATTGCTTTTTCGAAAATTTTAGATCTTCTCTTAACATGGTACGCCTAAAAGCGCTCAACATAATTGCGGTAGGCGCACAGAACACACAACAACTCCTCGAAATTTGTCTGGAAATGCGCCTAAATCAATTACCCTTAGCGCCTTTAATCACAACCTAAAGGCCTAATTGTTGTCATGGAAATGCGCCTAGGACGCACACAATAAATGATGAGATTTTGGAATGGAGGGAAACGCATTCTATTGCGTAATATTCAAGGGGATAATCACAAAACCTGCATTATAAATTGCAGACAAAAAATTTCTACACGTAATAATTGAGAGGAATACAACTTTGGAGAAACCACGCTCAACCACATGAGCTCATATGCACTGTAACTATAACCCGTAAAAGTCATTGTACTTGGTCATTGCTTAACAACAATGCATTATGCATATACTCTGAAGTGTGGGATTTCTCTCCTACTCTTGCTCTATCTCTCAACAAAACATCTCCAAAACGGCTGCAACCATGTTTCCTACATCTTCCATTTTTCTCCAATACGGGCATCCATCTTGGTAAGTCTTCTTCCTCATTCATCTTCAACATCTTCATCTAAATCTTCATCTTCAAAATCTGATGACGGAGAGAACGAATGGGATGTGTGTGCGAAAAATTGGTGTTATCTCTACCTTATGATATTTTGCACTCGGAAATTTTTTTTTTGTTCCGAAAATTTTTCCCTAAAATTATATTATTTCATGGAATTAAAAATAATAATCAAACGAATAAATTTCAAGTGACCACTTAACGTGTCTACGTACGTAAGAGGTTTGGTAGGAATAAATTCTATTACTTTGTTGTTTCTTTTGGAATTCAATTCATTTCAAAATCAAAAGATTACGTTTGGTCCGTTATAAAATATACAATATCGTTACAAAACGGGTTGAAATTGTAAAAGTTAATTGAAATTAGATTTCAGCCGCAAGGGAGCCATAACACAAGGACTTAATCGGTAGCTATGAGATGATGAGCCCTTAAATTGCAAATTTTGAGGGCAGTATTGAATGGCATGGTGGCAAGACATGAGTCTACCACGTAGTGCTAACACATTGTTAGTTAAGCATCATGAGGTTTTTATGGAATCATCCGTTGAAATCCGACAGTGGAATTATGAAAAGCTAGTCTCCCTCAGGTATATATTGTTGCAACCTAGTTCTTTGACTAGCTCAGTGCCCAGATGAAACCCTATGAGTTCGTCGTGGAGAGGAGATACCAGAGTGAATGGTTTTCTCTTCGAGCCGATCAGAGAATTATCATGTCTTCGTGTTATGACAATAACTAAACCTCCGTTTTCTTTAAAAGAAGCATTTACATTTATCTTCACCTGTCCCAGTGGAGGAGTCGATTCCTCTCTGCCCATTGAGTTGGTCGAAGAGTAATCATAGATTTTTGCCATCAACCTTTGGTTGGGCGGTAAGAGATTTAATCTTTCATCCCAAAGCCTATAATTCAAGAGTTCGAGGCGCACTAACCATTAAAAAAAAGTTGTAGAGTTTCCGCTTTAAAGGAGTGCTAAAATTTGGGCTAGGAAAGAGTTTTCTAAGAAGGAATCTATCTCCTTTTCCATTTTTCTGCTAAATTAGAATCTCATCTCGAAATATTAATTCGTGTCCTAATGGGAAACTATAACACTAAATTACTAAGTTATCCCCGGCAGACCTTTTTTTTTATTGGGCCAAGAGTGGCGGCCAGTGGACATATTTGTAATTTGATTTCAAATCCCTTCTTTATAAACTGTGACCGGGTTTAAGAGATTCAAGTTATAGAATTAACCTTTATCTCTCTGCTTATCAATCTTTTTGTCTGTACTTTGAAAGCTTCAATTCTGCAATCATGCTAGTTTACCAAGATCTTCTTAATGGTAATTAACCCTTTAAATTTTACAGTTTGTTTTAGGGTTTCTCTTTTTATTATAATTTATTTCTCCCTTAGGACTTTTAATTGTTTCATTGAATTTGCTAATATCCTAATACTAGTTATAATAATTTGAAATTTCAGTTCAATTTGTTTTGTTATTATTAGGGTTTTGAATCTATAAGCATTATTAGCTTCATTATTTATTTAACCTTTTTGTTATTAGTGTGTTAATTTTTTTTTGAATATATTAGTGTGTTAATTTAGAAGCTGTATAGGATTTGAACTTGGAATTGGTCTCTCTAATTTAGCACTTTTCTTGGTTAACAATAAGAACTTTAGTACTCTTTAATCATTCAAATTACTATGATGTTTTGTACTACACAATTGTGTTTTGATTGTGTTCAAGGTTTATTAGAAACTATATTCTACAATATTGAGTATATAATTCTCGTCTGTCCGACCTGTGGTGTTGCCCTACCAATTAGAGAGTCATATGTCCTTGATTCATATTTACGTTGAAGCACTCGGCTTTCCATAAATATCTAACTACGTTTCTGCTACCGAATTTCAGCCGATGAGCTCCTATCTGACTCTTTTCCCTACAAAGAAATTGAGAACGGTGCTCTATGGGAGGTCGAAGGAAAGGTACAAAGTTAACAATTTTTCATCTTTTATTTACTCCTTTTTTGCTCTATTTATTTTTGTAATACTTGAGCAGCCTCGTTTATCAAGCTATATTTCTGAATGTTTCGCCAGTGGGTCGTCAAAGGATCTGTTGACGTAGACATTGGGGCAAATCCATCACAAGAAGGTGGAGAGGAAGACGAGGGTGTGGATGATCAGGCTGTCAAAGTTGTCGATATTGTGGATACATTCAGACTCCAGGTCAAATAACTTCCATTACTTTGAGTTTTGAGTGATTTTGCTTCTAGAACCTCTCTCCCAAAGAAAACCCGAAATTGACTAAAAATTTTCATCTATTTTCAGGAGCAACCACCATTTGACAAAAAACAGTTTGTGACTTATATTAAACGATACATTAAGTTATTAACTCCCAAGTTGGATGGAGAAAAACAAGAGGAATTCAAGAAGACCATTGAAGGAGCTACAAAATTTCTACTCGGAAAGCTCAAGGATCTTCAATTGTATGTCCTTCTTTATACTCTTTTTCTTCCATCATCGTAATCATCGTATTCAATACTTTCTTACCAATCTACATTATGCCTACTAGTAGGAGTCCTACCAATGTGGGGCTACTTACTTATATATTCCTATTAGTACTAATGTCGACAGTTTTTAGATTGAATTTCTTTTCAGTTCACTAATATAAAGAATAGGGGGGAACTAATTTTTAATTTGTATGATTTTACAGTTTCGTCGGGGAGAGCATGAGCGATGATTCTTCCTTGGTTTTTGCGTATTACAAAGAAGGTGCTACTGATCCAACGTTTTTATACTTCGCACATGGATTGAAGGAGATTAAATGCTAAAAGAGTACTTCTGCAACCCCAAGCTTCACAAAATGGAGAACTTCATCTTATATTTATATACTAGAGTTATATATAGTTTTTTCTTTTTCTTTTTGGTTTAGTAGGTAAAAGAGTAGGGTAAAAGAACTAGGTCGATTGTCGATATTGTCATTACTTCTCTCTTTTAGACTTGGGAAAATTTTGATCTTATAGATTTTTGTGTTTCCTATATTATATTGAGGCATGATTCTGTTTCTTCTTCCTTTTTTGTTTTTTCCCTTCTTTTTTGGGCTCTAAATGTTTTTGGTTGACAAAGATCACAAAATTCTAATACCATCATCAAAGTATTGAGACTTGAATAGATAGAATATAACAATCGATGTCTAAAAGAACCTTATAATGCTCAAGGTTCTTTTAGACATCATCTATAGAGACCGACTTCTTCTTGGTGATGAACCAATTGTTGTTTTGGTTGGAACATTTTTACGAGAGTTCAGTTTGAAAATAAAAGAATAAGCAAAAGGGTCACTCTCGGCTACTCATGTGGTTCTGAAAATCAAGAATATCTAAAAGAGCTATGATTTAGTTTAGGTCTAACTCAGGCAGCATAGTCTTAGTTCCATCACATGGTCCAGCAGCACCATTATCATTAGTATCTTGGAAGAATAGCAACAACGACGCTTTGGCCGAGTGGTTAAGGCGTGTGCCTGCTAAGTACATGGGGTTTCCCCGCGAGAGTTCGAATCTCTCAGGCGTCGTTTAACTCTTTTTTCTTCCTCTTTTTTTTGTGGAAAATATTGAAGGTTAAGTGGTCAAGTCAATTTTGCAACAGAAAAAAAACACTAGTCAAGAGAATTACTATTTTTTTTAATCAACTTTAAATATTACAAAAACACTTTAATGTTTGTCAACCATCAAGAAGTCATGCGCATGTATGCTTTGCCGGGCAGATATTTAGAACTTCAAGTTACATTTGAATAATTGTTTTGGAAAGAAAAGGTGAATGAGAGAGATCGAGTTGGTTTCGATGTTGAATTCAATCGAGGCTCTTTTCTTTTTCAAGCGCTCCAAAATTGATTCACCTGACAACAGGATAATCCCTCTCTTCACAACTTCCGCTCCCTCACTATATCCTCTCTATCCTGGCGTATTTTCCTTTCTCCCCGTAAAAAGATAATAGCTAGAAGAAAATCGAGTCAAATAATGATGAAGGCCAAATAAGAGGTGAAAGTGGACCCTGAACTGAAGTTTAACAAAACTTTTAGTTAGGAGACAAAATGTTCTACAAGTAATACGAGAGGCTAACAGACGAGTCGGTTGAAATTTGAGAACCGAATAATAGTGTATCCTTTTCTTCTATTGAAGTCATTTCAAAAATAAATTTATGATCTGACAATTTAGTTTGCCTAAGTTCATGCAAATCTTAACAAAAAAACATATTGCTTTTAAGAAAAGTTAGGCCTTGATCACAGGCATCCATCGAGAATGAAAAATACGAGAGAGGGGAAATGAAGAAGGGAGAGAAAATGGGCGAACGAAAATGTGGAAGGAAGAATTAGATTGAACTAATCAAATCTTTAACATAGTACTACGATAGTAATCAACGATTCAATCTATTAATGAATTACTAATATGGAGACAAGAAGATGATCATTCCACTGCTTCTTAACAATTATCATCTCACACATCGGCTGTATATTAGTGTAAGCTTAAACATAAACATGACAAATACACAAAATACCTTATTATGACAATAGATCAACTAATGTAAGGTCATCTAACTCTATTTTCTCACATTTGATTTATTTGAAGACATTCTCACAAACAATGAGAGGTATTTTCTTGAAGTACTTTTAGGACAAATACAAAAAAAAAAAATGCCTTGTTACGACTAACCTATATCGTAGTGGAATTCTAAAAAAAAAAAAGAAAATGAAAAATGTGAATGAAGTGTGAGTAGAGTGTAAAAATAGACAAATAAATTTGGAGGCCGGACCAGAGGATTTTGTCATCCGTCTCATCCTTCCGTAGTTTGCCCTAGGAGGAGATTGGAACCCTAAGAGGACAATATAGGTAATTTTGTCTCAATAAATTCCACAAACCTACTCCATTTTCTTCTTCTTCTTCTCTCCCACTAGCAACTTTGGAGCAGCAACTGGAACAGAAACCAAAAGAGGTATTTCTTTTCTGGATTTTTAACAACCATAAACCTGTCTAATGGCCAGACTCATGAAACCTAGGGTTGTTTTATAATTGTAATCTTGTCAATGTTAACCTGGATTTTATGATTTTTCTTTCTATGGGGTGGGTTTGATTTGTTTCGAGTTTTAACCAATGGGTTTGTAGGATTTGGAGTTTATAAGATTTCTTCAGTTAACTAGCTACCATCTTATGCTGATCTGATTGACCTAGTTTTACTCTTATGATCTCCAAAATTGTTATATCTTTTTTTCTTCATTGATTAGTATTAACTTAGTCTCTTTCTGAATTTTTGGGTCGTTGCCGAAAGGAAGGGGTTTTGTGGTATATGGATTTGAAGCTCATTTCTGCTCTGATTATTGTTGATGGTTCTGTCTCAGATAATGGGAGAAGAAGTGAAAGCAGGAGCTGTTGTTCCCGAATCTGTATTGAAGAAGAGAAAGAGAAGCGAAGAGTGGGCTTTGGCAACTAAACAAGCCCTAGAAGTTCAGAAGAAAAAGAATTCAGAGAACAGAAAGCTCATTTTCAAAAGAGCTGAGCAATATGCGAAAGAATACACTGAACAGGTCTTTAATTGTCTATTAGCCCCAAAATCCTTTCTTGTGTGTTCTTATCATACTACCGATGATTTGGGTTGATAAATTTTGTAGTTATCTATTTTCTAGAAACTTACATAATCTAACTAGTTTAATTTTTGATACTTTCAGGAGAAGGAATTGATCAGATTGAAGCGAGAGGCTAAGCTGAAAGGAGGTTTCTACGTCAATCCTGAGGCTAAGTTGCTGTTTATTATCCGTATTCGTGGGTAAGCATATTTTCTTGCTGTAGAAAACCATTTAAGTAGCTGCCGGCTTGAAATATACGAACTGTTTAAAAGATTCGAATATCTGGTTTTATTGTATAATCTCATTCATTGTTTTCGAAACACTACATTTCAATTTCTTATATAATTTGCAAGTGCTATTTTCTAATTGTTTTCATTTTATTTTCGTAGTATCAATGCAATGGACCCAAAGTCGAAAAAGATTTTGCAATTGCTTCGTTTGAGACAGGTAACAATTTTACCAGTCATTTTTAATTTACAGTTAGACCTCAAGTGTATACGAACATACGTGTAAATGTTTGGTAAAATGTGGTGAATTTTTAATCACAAAATCTGTATTTTCGCACAGATCTTTAATGGTGTATTTCTCAAAGTGAACAAAGCAACAATGAACATGTTGCAAAGAGTGGAACCTTACGTAACTTACGGGTAAGATTTACTTCTGATCAGGCCTATGTGTTAAACAATGGGGGGATTGAATTGGTCTATGATCCTGAAAATTTAGTTCCCCGTCAATCGTGGGACTACGGCAATCGTAACCTAAAAAGTTGAGCACGTTCGAATTGACCTCATAAGTCTCAAACAAATTAAAAGTCTTCTGTTTAAAACTGTTGTCCGACTGTAGAGGTTTATGTCACATCGGCTGTCCATCTCATGTGGACGTAGAGACTGCACGTCTCCAAATATGATAACAAGGGCAAAAGACATTGGTCATAAAAACGACTGGGTCATTATAGTTGGTCCATGATGTAGATTTTGCAAGTGTCCAACCGAAACTCATTTTCTTATATATTGACGGTATAAACAGATACCCAAATCTCAAAAGTGTGAAGGAATTGATTTACAAGAGGGGTTATGGAAAGCTGAACAAGCAGAGGACTGCGTTAACCGATAATGCTATCGTTGAGCAGGTATAATTCCAATGATACCCGTGTTTAATTTCTTGTTCCTTTACTTGTACTTCCAAACAATTAAGGATCCTTATATTTGTATTCTTTTTTCTGCAGGCTCTTGGCAAGTATGGTATTATCTGTGTGGAGGATCTGATTCACGAGATCTTGACTGTTGGTCCTCATTTCAAGCAAGCTAACAACTTCCTTTGGCCATTTAAGTTGAGTGCTCCATCAGGTGGCATGAAGAAGAAGAGAAACCACTATGTAGAAGGAGGTGATGCTGGAAACCGTGAAGATTACATCAATGAACTTATCAGGAGGATGAATTAGATGAATTAGATGACAAACGGGTTTCGATTTCATCTTCTTTTAATTTCAGGATTCCAGTTTTTGTAGCAGGTCAGGTTCTGGATTTAGGGTTACAATTCTTTAATGTTAAGAACATATAATGAAATGTTTTGGAATAGTTTGTTTTTCTTCCTTCTGATCTCCTTGAGTTATCGTATGGTGGATTGAATCGAGGTCATTGTTATTGTCTTAATGAGATGATTTTTGTAGTTTCGGTATATCATTGCTTATTGTTCCATTAGGTTTTTACTCCGAACTTGTATCAGAATCACAAGGAAATTGTGCACGGCTCTGGTTATCTCAAGTATGAAATTTTCAACAAAGTTTGCCGTTGGTAGCTGAACTCAATAGGCCGCATGGTTTTGGGGCAGCTAGCAAAAGGTACAAGCATAAGAAAACAATTGACATGAAGTTGCAATCCTTTTACAGAACACTTCCAACCCTTTTGCGAACCAGTTGGAAGCAACTACAATCCTTCTACAATGACCTGCAATCAGGGTCAACACTGAGATTTTTGTGGTCTGAAGTGAGTTTAAAGAATGCGGCGGACATGTGTTTCAAACGTATTTTTGAACTTCTACGTTTTCCTTACACCTAATGTCGGGTTTAAACATGATATTAATAACTATGTAGTAGTGCCAATATCTTAGTCTGTTTCTCTTCTACGTTTTTGAACAATCTATTTTGGAACTTCTACGTTTTCAAACAATCTATTGAGCATTTTTTTAAATCTACTCGGTTTTAAAGATACATGAGTCAAACTTCTGATTGAGTAGTTCAACGGTTTTGAAGATACATGAGCCAATACCTTAGTTTGTTTCTCTTCTTATTTTAAAGGGTCTTTTTGTACTTCGCTTTCTCGACCTCAATTGGTAAGCGAGTTTACCTCTCTCAATAATTAATCATTGGGTTTACTCTTTCGACTTAGGGCAAAACCAATGCGGGGCTCGGACTTCCAATTTTGGGAGCCCTTGAATTTTGGGAGTCCCAGTGTTTTTCTCAATTCCAACGTCGGACTCCCATTAGGGGTTTCCAAATTCAAAATATGTGCATGTGTGGGATTTGCGTGTCAATTTTCAATCATATTTTACGAGACGTCAAGAATCCGTTAACTGTGCAAGAACAATATTTTACGAGACGTCAAGAATCGGTAAGAAATGATGTTGAACGAGTCTTTGATGTATTGCAAGCTCGTTTTGCTATTATCCGAGAACCGACACGTCTTTGGGATGTAGAAACACTAGGTAATATCGTGAAGGCATGTATTATATTGCATAACATGATAATCGAAAATGAAGGACCTAATGCAACTAATGATTTTGATGGAAATATTCCAGAAGAAGTGCGTGTTTGGGGAAAATGTTGTCGAAAAAATGTTTGATCGTCTTGTAGAACATTGTGGAATACTAAAGATCGCAACGACTAACGGAACTATCATCGTTATTTTACTTATTTTTCTGTATTTCGATTATGTGTTTGTGGGGGAGTTATTATGTATTAGGTTTTCAATCAATGAAGTGTTATTTAGAAAAAAAAATACATTAAAAAAAGTTTCATTTGAAAAAAAATAGATTATAAAAAAAAAAATTAAATGGGGTGGCGGACCGGTTAGGAGTTCCCAACTAGCCGTTGGGAACTCCCAACGGTTGGATTTTGGGGTTGGGAGCCTCCCAGCCCGGACTCCCAGACTCCCAGTCCCACCGGGAGCACAACCCCGGAGCTCCCGGGTTGGGAGGCATGGGCTGGGGGGTGGGGCTCCCAAATTTGAATTGGGAGCCCAGCCCCCAACATGCCCTTACTATTTTAAACAAAATACTAGTCATATTTAGCGTAAAAGAGTTGGAATCATAAATTGAATCATTCACAGATAAAATAAACTTTTAAACTAAACCTAACACTGTAAGTTATTACGATTAAAATCACATCTGATCATTACTCTTGATAATCATATTCTTTTTCTACACGTCAACCATTGTGTTACTGTTCTCACCAAAGTAAGAAGTCGAAGGAGATAAACTCAACTACCAATTATTATACGAAGTACACTCAATTACCAATTAGTATTGAGATGGTAAACTCAAAAACCCTATTTTATATACTAAAAGAAAAATTCCCGCGATTCTTCATAAAGAAGTAAGAGAGCAAAAAACTTCACCTTTCTTCGTTCTTTTTGGTGGTGAGAAGGTGATAGTATTGGTCGTGGCCTGACGATAGTTTCTGTAGTTTAAGAATGGTGGTGTTTGTGGTGGTCGTCTGGAAGGTGTAGTAATGATAGAGGTGACTGTATTAGTATAGGTACAGCGGTAGTGGTGATGGAAGTATAGTAATCGGGGTGTTAAGAGTCTTGGGACAGATGGTAGAAGTCTTACAATAATGGAGGTTTGATAGTGATTTATTAAAGACTAGACAATACAAAAAAGTTCTGCTTGAAGTTACCAAAACTTCATAAAAAGACCAAACATTTAACATTTAATGAAGTGGCACCCCTTACTTCTTTCTTCGCAGTTCTTCTTGGAGGATCTAGACCCCCAAGCAAGGCTTTGCCCCTAGGTCTGGACCTACATCCTTTTAGACGTTATTGCATAACTCTTGCAAACAGTTTTAAATTAAAAAATTACCTAGGGAGCCGAATCGAGAAAAAAATTGGGTGATTTTTTTTTAGTAAAATAAAAAAATTTGTAAGGAATTTCGAGAAAATTTAACTCTCTTTGGGCAGGAAGTGATCCCACCATAACACAACAACAAAAGAAGATCAATCAGCTACTCTATTTTGCTGTAAAAACCTTTCTATTATATAAGAGTACCTACCAACCAAGTCTATGGATCAACAAACTGAGTACATATTCTAGGCATCAAACAGAAGTTGGCATAACAAGTACTTCTGCTTGTTCTGTTACTCAAAATTCTGTACAGGGAGTAAAATAGCTTCTACTTTATACTAGAGCTCGACAACGATGTTATTCTATCCAAAATAAGTTAATTATAATCACGAGTATTGCTTCTCAACATTTAAATATAACTACATATATAATATATCAGAAAACTGGTTGATGAAATTCCCTCTAATAATTTAATTGCTAATCCTGAAAAGGGTTTCTAAATCTAGAGAATATGGGGCCCAAAGAAGAGATAGAGACAGAAAATTGGGCTCTGTACAAACTGAAAACAAGATACCTTTCTTGATCTTGTCTACATGAAGTAGCTGAGTGATTTCTTCTTCCTCGATCCACCTTCTCCATATAGATCATTCCATTGGATGAGCTCATTCATATTTGAAGAATCAGATGACACACTTGCACATACCTACACAAATATACTCCGTTATTATCTCAGCAATGTCGAGATTTTCAAAATGTTCAGACCTCATAATAGATCCAGACATAAATTTAAGCTGAAAATGTAATCGTTTGATAGGATGACTTTGTTCTGATTTAATACTGATAAAGCTTACAACTAATCCTCAAGAAACTGTAGATCCCCAGAAATTGTACACAGCACCAAGAGCTTAAGAATTAAGACATCTAAATAAGTAGGTATAACCCAAGGAATACAGTCATATATGCATCCAATTACTAGTAAAAATCGATTCTTCCTCTGCCAAGTGCTGGAAGATCAATTACCAGAGCATCCATTTCTTATAAAAAAGAAAATTGAAAAACGTCAAACAGAAAGGGATAGAAGAGATTCTGTATTTAAAAGATGGATAAATCGAGGAGTGGTGAAACGTGGTCAACACTACTACACTAGTACAATGGGAAGTTTAATTAGCCACGCCTGTATTTTGGTTTTGAGAATTTGAAGAATAACATTTTGGGCAGTCAGTGGGTGGTCATCAATTTCGAATTTAAACTCAACTGTCGGATCCCACTTTATGATCAAAATCTGAAGGCCATCCACTGAAAAAGTAGATAACTTCTATTTTACGTATATAAACATGTTGCTTACAATAACTTAATGAGAAAACAAAAATGTGTTCATCTGTGAAGTGGTGACCTAAATCTTTGTATCATGGTTGTCGTGTTGCTCATATGTCAAAAACGCATATATATATATATATATATATATATATATATATATATATATATATATATATATATATGTTCACCTTGTTCGTGCCTCCAAGCTTCTTAAACTAATAAATCTTGAACAGATGTCGAGGAGAGAAATACCTGATCATGTGCATATTTGAAATCTTCCATGTTTAACGGGCGAATATCCGCAGCGCTATGTAGCTCAGGTAACGGTTTATTCTCCGCCAATGCTAAACTTTTCTCCTGAAAATAATGCAACAAGAAGAGCATGCCATAAATCAGATGGAGTTAAAATACCAGCAGCTATAGAGGAATTATGGATATTTAGGAACATTGAGAAAAATATTTAATGGGATGATCTAGATGGAGAAAATGAGTGCAAGGGATGTTAGATATAAAAAAGGAAAATGAGAACATCAGTGGAAGTCACGATATTGAACATATTTTGTTACAGATTCTGAGAACAGCATACTGACCTTCTTCTCCTTCTCTAGAATTTCTCTAATGGGACAGTGTGCAGCAGTAACACAAAGATTCTGAAACCAAAAGCAATGTTTGGAGGAACTTAATATATGCAAAACTTGCAATTACAAAGGACAAGGATTTTTCTTATACAATCTAAAACACTGGGCTAACCTTTAAATCGCTTCCAGAATAACCATCGGTCATATTTGCTACTGCTTCTAAATCGACATTAGGTGCCAGCTCTTCTTTGGCCATTATGACTCTTAAGATTTTCTCTCTGTTTGAGACGTCTGGCAAGTTTACCATCAACCTGCAGGCAATAATTTTTGCATAAGAGGTCTATTTATTTACACGGGCCTTGAAGGTAACTAAGATTTACCCACGAATTGCAATGCTTAAAAGAACAATCACAAAAACCTTAAAAATACTAAAACTAAAAGAGTTACCTCCGAGGAAGCCTCCTTATAACAGCCTCGTCGAGGTCAAAGGGCCTATTGGTGGCCGCTAGTACCAACACACGCTCTTTATCCTTCGTACGTAGACCATCCCAGTTCATCATGAATTCATTTTTCATCTTGCGCATAGCTTCATGTTCCCCTGGATTTTCACGTCTTCCTAACATGCTGTCAACCTATATTACAAGAATTCGTGAACAAAATATGATCAAATTTACATAATTCCAGCAAATACAGAGAAACATACAAGATTAGCAGGAAGCAGACAAGGTTCATGAGATGGCAGAAGAATGTCGGAATCCATCTAACAAGGAACAATTTAAAGCTTCAGGTGTTCAACTAACCTCGTCAACAAAAATTACACTAGGAGCAATTTTACTCGCAAGTGAAAACACTGCTTTGACATACTTTTCTCCTTCTCCAAACCACTGTCAGCAATAAGTTTAGGATTATGGAAACCCAGAAAAGGATAAATCTGATGGCTAAAAGCCTAAAATATTTATTTGCAGAATACCTTTGACGATATGCTTGACATTGAAATATTGATAAAGTTTGCCCCAGCCTCAGTTGCAACAGCTTTTGCAAGCATGGTTTTCCCTGTACCAGGAGGACCAAATAGCAATATTCCTTTGCAAGGCTGGAAACATGATCAGACTTCAGATTTTTAGCAAAAGCACTAGGTAGAATAGTCAAGTTACATGGGTATGCCTGGATGATTGAATTTGAACAACTCAAGTCTGAGGACAGGGAGAGAGATCAGAAAATTGAACCTTAGTCAGTTGTCCCCTACAAAACAGTTCTGGCCTCTGCAGAGGAAGCATCACCAGTTCTTTCATTGTGTCCTTCACATGTTCTAGGGCTCCAATATCGTCAAAAGTGACTCCAATATCGCTTGGTGGAATGACATCGGCCAAAAGTTTCTTCTCAAAGTCATTCTCAGTGACTACATCCTGAAATTCTCAAAACCAAATGATCATCTGAAATAGTTAAAAGCATGTTCAAAAATAAATAAATAAATTGTGAAGATAATGATAGATTTTCATAATTGCACAAAGTGAGTACTTTTCTGTAATCCCTTTTCCTACATAGCTACTAAATCTTCATGATGAACGTTTTTCTGTTATAACCATTATGCACTTCTAAGTAAATAATACCATAAAAAAAAACTGGGGGTTGTTATAACGCCAATGTACCATTTTAGTGCCCTACCACTTCGTTAAAAATGATCATAATGGTAACTTTTCCAATACAATGGTAAGAAATAAAAATTAAGGACCATAATGCAACTGCTTTACCACTTTCTGAAAATTAATTTAAAATATGTTGTCATCAGAAACATGCGGTCTTTCAATGATCCAAGCATCATCAAGAAAAATGTATAAACTATACCTTAAGTGATTTCTTCGAACTCTTGGTTTCGTTTTGGATATCATGTAGAAGGTCCAGACCATATTTGACACTGCAGCATTATTAGTAAGAATAATGTTAAAGCGGCCCTATGAGGACCAAGCTCGTCGTTTCACACAATAACCTAACTTTGAAAAATATAATTACCTTTCAGCAGAAATAACAATTTTAGAATCTTTGACAATATCGTTGTTGCAATGCATAAGATGATGACTTAAAGAAAAACCAATTATCTTCTCGACGCCTGTAAAATCATGTAGGAACGGTAGAGAATGCGTGCATAAGCCGGCCAGTTTCTAGGGAGGTAAAAAAATGTTGAAAGTTGGGGCATAGAATTACTGACCTTCAATAGCAAGGGTTTGGTCTTTTATGCATAATGTTTCAAGGTCAGGGCATTCGAATCCTATTCGGGTTAGAACCTGAACATAAGAAGTCAAAAAGGTTAGAATGTTTGGGCAAGCTCAAGTTTGCTCACTGAAAGTAAACTCTTTCAAACAAAACTGTTATAATATTCATCATGCAAATAGTTAGATTTATGCAGTAAGTAAAATTCTGACCAAAAAAGCACTTGATGCTAGAGAATTCATTATAAGTTTATGTAATCCTACATTCTCAACTATCTGATGAGAATGATGTAAGTTTTTCTATACAATGCATCTTCTGGAGTCTGGACACGATTTATTAAGTAAATGAATAGGCATTAAAATCACAAGCTCTTCGTATCAAAAACATAAGTTCAATGATTTCGTTTGAAGAAATTTCTTCAAGATCTCCAAACAATTACTCAAGCACAAATGACATGAATAAAAAGATCTACCCTTCGTTCCCCATTTTCTTTAAGGTATCCAGCCCAACCTGGAATATGTCAAAAATGAAGCAAAATAAATATCTATACTGTATGACTGTGTCATTCTAAAATATTCAATCTGGTTTGTTGGTCTTTTCTTAACCTTGGAATCACTTTGACCTTGGGAGTTGGGAATTTAATCCACATTTGACTCACATCATCCTAGACTTAATCTCCGTAAAGCAATAAACCTCTCGTCACCAAAACAACTATAATACAATTATTACCGGAAGTTGCAAGTTATTCTGAAGAATTTGTAATAATAAAAGTTTCACCGATGGGAGGATATTTACTACATAATAGAGATCGCTCTTTGTAGTCTTTTCCCTTTTCATGCTTCTTCAACACAAGAAAAAGACCACAAATTTTCTGACCAACGCTAATATTTTGAAGCAAAGCCTAGATAGATCATTCAATTGAAGGTTCCACTTTCTGCACTTCAAATCTTTAATATATATACATGTTATATATAATATATATATATATATATAAACATATATACTGTCCTTTCTCTGCATATGCTGTGTGAATCTACAGAATTATGTATGTAGTATGTAATTCTATGTAGGTATAAATATTTTCTTTACTCAACAAAACAGATAGTAATAACTTACAGAGCAAATTGTAGCATTATTTGACTTTATTTTGAGAGTATCGATATCACGATCCAACTGTTGTTTCCAGTCCAGAAGCACTGTCTCATCCTGACAATATTCCACAAGATACAAGCAAATGATAGAACAATATCTCTAGAAAAACCAAATATACTACAACCCTTGAAAATTTAGGCTACCTGTGGTGACTGTATAGTCACTCTGTTTGGAAAAAGTCGAACAAGTTGCTTCGTGATCTTTGACACTTCTTTGCTTCTCTCATGAAACCTACCCATACCATCCTGCAAATACCAGTCTCGCCATATATGAATTCCACAGATTCAGACACATAAGCATTACTTGAACAATGTCAACAAAGGGAAAAGTTCCAAGTACCATTATTAACTAGAAAATTTGAAAACAAATTGTCATAGTTTGCAAACAGTTTGTTAGGTAATAACTGTCTGAAAAATGAAAGTAGTAAAGGATAACTGAAAAATAAAGAACCACAGCCACTATCGCATGAAAATACAATAATAAGAACAAAGTTTATGCATCCCAAATAATGGCAAAATTCTGTTAAGTAAAACGTATGGCTGGAAATGTTGATACATACTGGAAAAGCAAAGTCAAGCAGAGGGTTGCTTCCGAACTTCGTAAACAGAAGACCACCAGGATGTGACTGTTGAGTGGATTACACAAAGAGGAAAAGGAAAAATTGTAGTTTAGCAAGAGAGATAGCTTTCTGTGCCAGAAGAACCTTAACTTACAACCAACAACTTAGCAAAAGATAACTGATTTATTACCTTTTCCTTACGATTGTCCGTCTGTGTATGTGAACCAATTCTAATTACATTTGCCGGAAGACTCTCAAGTCCATTCTTGATGGTTTCATATACTTCTGGGTATTCCACTACATACTTTTCAATGTCTTTGAGAAACAATACAAGTGGACCATTTTTACTTTCAGTAGAAGCGACCTGTGATAATTAGAGCTTCAGAGAACAACCACGTAACAACTAAGAAATAACTACTTATTATATTGAAAATTTGGAAGACCCATGCAATTACCTCAAAGAGTTCATTAATTGCAAGTTTGTCAATGTCATCGCCTCCCAAACTCTCTAGCCGAAGTAAATCAGCTGCATAAGGAGAAGTGATAGCCTTCAATATATAGAACTGATGATAAAATATTACAAAGTTCGTTTCAGTAAATTCACCAGCACAAAAGAATCCATGATCTCCTTCACAAATTCCTCCCAGATCATTGCCATCAGGTATTGGTTTGTCAAATCTGACTCCGATTTTTGAGGATTCATTTTCTTCAAAAGCAAGGACTACTTTGCCTTTGTACCCATAAGCTGGTCCCCTGCAAATGCTCACAGTTAAAAGAGTAGTCAAAGGTTAGAGTACATATTAACAAACAAATTTCATGCAAGTATGCAAAAGTTCCTTAATATCCTTCGTTTACGTAACAATAAGACCATTTTAAGCAAACATATTGGATACTCGAATTGGGAACTCAGATACTCTTCGTAGGTACTCCAGCCATTTCAGTGCGAGATTTTGTATGTGTATGTGTATGTGTGAACTTGAAACAATCGTGCCAGGACTACAAATACCAGCCCAACTTCCAAGTCAACATGACAACACATATTGTGTAACACTGTTAGTCCAGAACTTTTTTTCAAAGAACAATAAATAGAACTATAGAAGTAGAAACACGTGCAGCCATACCGAAGTACTGGCTTTTCCTACTCTTGCCTCATACCAGGTACTGCACCCATACTAGTCTTCATGTTACATGGCTTATATCCATTATACTACACACAGTAATTACTACAAACAAGGTGTTGAACAACACGACGAAGGCAAAACGAAAACAAATCTATAGTATATGTCAGAGCAAAAAATTGTCTAGCACCAAGTGTTTAGACTTTAGACTAGAGATAGCATCAAAGTAATGACTAACTGAAATGATATTTATGCTCCAGTAGGCAGTAATCTACCTTGAAGGGGGGTGAAGAGGAGGAAATTCAAGAGAATGTAAATCGCTCACAAATCTGACCCTGTCACCTGAAATTTTCACAAATGTTGGTGTCGTGAAGTGATCAAATGATTAAATCCTAAAGGGTCGATGAAAGCATAAAATGGGGAGTCAAAAAATAATCAGTATAGCTATGCATCATCATTAACAATGATAAGGTGAGAAACTGCATGCCTGTTTTAAATGTATAGTTCTTAGATGATGCAGTTGAGACCTCCTGCTTCTGTACACCTTGAGAATTATTTATAAACGCACCAGTAATGTCTGCCTCAACACTTGAAGTTGGTTTCTCAGGATAACAGGAATCCACTTGGATGGCTCGTTGCTTCGCAAGATTAATTGAATTTTCCGATGTTGAAATTTCTTTGTCGGATCCAGTATCGTCCAGAGAATGACCCTAATAGAAACAAGCATTTAGGATAAACTTGCAATGACAAGTGACAACTCCTAGATTCTGCTAGAACATATGTTGCATAATGTTCTAGAAATCTCACACTCCTGCTCTAAATTATGTCTGATTCTGGGACTCCCAAATACCCCAGTGGATCACTTTCACGTTTTTTTTCTTACAGTAGTTAATAATTATGTTATGAGTTTACTATGAAGAATGGTACTTCACCAGATTGCAGTATGAAATTTTATCATATGAATGACATCCACTCAAAAGTCCCATTATCCACAATAAGATTGTGAAAACCTGGAATCCCGTTCTTGAGGGTTTTAGTCACATGTGCTGTATCCTATTGTACTTCAGAACCCAAACCGAAAGTAGTTGAACATAGACGAGATTTTCCCCACTGGAGGATGTGCACAGTAAATTTTAATTTTTCACCATAAATCCTAAAATAAGAGCAAAGGAAAGTCAAAGAAGCTTACACCAGGCAACAAGAGGGAATCAACGATAAGCAGCCTAACACCAAAATGTTTGGCCAGTGCCTTCACCAAGGTCTCTTGATATATTTCAGAACCTATATGTGGCAACACCAAAAGCATATAGCTCAAAGGCCCAGTACAGAGGGAACAAAGAAGCATATTGTAGTAAATCTTAAAATACAACAATACTTGCCTGGAGGACCAGATAACAATATTCGCGGGTTTATGGTGGGGAGATCTGAACTGTACTTCGAATATTCATTGCACTTGAGACTTATATAGGTGGATGTAACCAAGGTGCTCTTTGTAGTCTCACTGCAACAATTAAAATGTAAGAGTCCTAACAACGTATATTAAGACCAGATTCAGACAGAGTGAAATATAAAATGCCAATAGCCAAGACATGGAGATGCCACACACTTCCTTAAAATATCTTAAGTTGTGTACAATAGAATCAGAATTGGATAAGCACCATATGCTAATGCATTACCATAATATGACTAACAGAAAAGATATTACAGAATGTGTACCATAAGGTCTTTTACACATGAACAGGAGGTACTATATCTTATATCAGTACACAGTTTGATTTACATTATACATTAGTGAATTAAATACACTGGTTACTGACATATTAAAATACCATAGAATATATTTATTTGGATGCTGAGTTTGACAGGGTCCTTCAACAATGTGTTAAATCAGAAGGTGGGTCGGCCCAAAAACAAAATAGAGCCTTTTAGAACAGAAATGTCATTGTAAACAACGAAGGACATGAGTACTAAGTCTAGTCATCCTACCAACAGGAGAACAAAATGCAGCCTTGTCTTTGTTATACGGTAATTGATAAATGATAAAAAGAAAAAGAGAAAACCATGTTATAGCAACATAGAGGAAAGCTATTAAAACCTTTTACCTTAAATAATATGGGAAGTTATTGAATGAGACTTCAATATCGCTAGAATTGAGAACCCCTTGCTGTAACCTATCCTTAAATATTTGGGATCTAGTCGATGATAGAAGTGTTGGAGCATCAACATCCTTGAGTAAATCCCTGAGTCCCCTGTATTCGTTGAGCCTTTTGACAATACTTCCATTTAAATTGAAATCAGGAGCAGGCCCTGCCAACATCCGCAAAAGTGACTTCACATCATTATTAGTCCCAATCTTTCCAATTTCAACATCTCGAGCATCAGAGGGAACGTTATCAGGATTTAAGGTTTCATTAACAGGTAAAGAAGCACCATCAGGTCCATCCCCATCGTTATTTCCGGAACTACCCTTCTGCGTGGAGGAATAGGTGTTTGGATCTGAAATATCAGGTACGTCACAGTTTGAAGGTAGTGTAGGCCTTTCTAAACCTTTCTTTACATCCTCGCCACTTCGGGTAGGTGGTGGAAGAAGTGAAAATTCATTTTTAAGATTTGAAAGCAAACCTTTTCTAAGATTTGAAAGCAACTCTTTTCTAAGATCTGAACGCAAATCTTTTCTAAGATTTGCAAGAGATGCTAATACTGATGCTGCTCCTGTAACAGCTGCTCGTTCTCCAGGTTTTGTCTCGAACTCTAGTCCTTTAATTGGAGCACCATGCCCCTCTGAAATGCCAACTGAAGAAGATACGGGACTATTCAAGTTCTCAGTTATGAGGTGCTGAAATATCTGATAACATGTTCAGGAATTTACACGAGGAGAATGGATATCTTCAAATACAGAAAGCGAGATTATCAATAGAGTATTACAAAACAAGGATTGTATACCTATAAACAGGCGAACAGCTTAAAAAACATATAATAAGGATACATAAGCTTGTTTGCCGGATGAACTGAAAACTACTTCGTCCCCTCCACTGAGTATCACACTAGTGTTTTTTTCAAATATCTTTCCGTTTACTTGGACAATACCTTCTCCCCCTAAGATTTCTAGTGTGGCAACATATGAACCTTCTCTCTGTCCGATGGAAAACAGAGTACAACCATACAATAAGAATCCATGTCATGTCATGAGAACTAACACAAAACACTTATATCTAGATCAAGAAGTTACTTGTACTACAAACAGGTGTGGACTTAGGATGTTATACCTCTGTATGCTTCAGCTTACACCAAACGGAACTAGCAGACGGGTCTCTCAACCATAAATTGCATTTTTGGCTTTGACCAATAGTGAATAGAGAACCACAAATTGACAGGTGGGGATTCTGGGGAACTCAACAATAATGCCATTTTTGGTTAGCAAGAATTAGAAAGCATTTAGTGGTCAAATGAGAGTAATCTACAGCAAATGACAGATTAACCTAATTTAATAAAAAAAAAACTTCCACGGACTTTCGATTTCAAACACAGTACTGATAACAGCATCTAATCGAGAATTTTAGTATATATATATATATATATATATATATATATATTTGTAGGCATTTCATTAATTCTGTAGAGGATGTGGATGAATTTTCAAATACCTATCAACTCATCTAATTCCAGTCAACCATATTGTACAACTTAGTAGTTGAGATTGGACCCAGTTCTTGAATTAGCAATGCGCTACTCACTAGACAGCCATGCGCTACTCAATAGGGGCGTCTTCCTTACATAATGCAAGGTTAAGGAAAACCGGGATTTCTTTAAAAAAGTACATTACTAACAGGAGAGAATTAGGGCACACCGACCGGCTCCCCCAACAACTCAAGTCCCCGGCTCCCCCAACAACTCAAGTGATTAGGTGAGGACATGATTCGAACCTGTAGTCTTCAAGTGATGGTTCTGATGAGTCTACCAATTCCTCTACCCAGCTCCTTACCGTCTGTTTCTTTCACTATTTCGACCCCACCTAGGGCCCCAGCTTTAGTTGCTTGGCCGGGATAGAAGCAGCGGTAAGTAAGCGGCGGGGGCACTCCACTCGTTTGGTTGGACCTATGCCGTACGACTTTGGCCGAGTCAGCCGAGTGACTCGGGACTCGACTCGGACTCGACCATACACCGAGCCGAGTCCCACCGAGTTCCCGAGTCTAAGGTGCCCGCTAGCCGTTTGTGCATGAGCAAAATGGCCTCAAAGGAGATCAAGACTATATTTGTAATTTCATATATCATATAAGATCTATTTTATCAATATAATACACATCATATTGTCATAAAAACCACTCACTTTTGCCCAGAGAAAAATTTCTAAGCAGACCACTATTTGCTATTTGCATACTACCGGTTAGCAATTTTGGTTAGAAATATTTGATGGAGTTCCCATATTGGTTGTGGGACTGGTTCTCACTTTTTAAGTGTGAAAGGTCGCCTCAAATCTTGAGCTTGCTTTTGGGGGTGCGAGAGGCCTAGGACCACTTAGAGGCAAGAAAGGCCCAAGGCCATACCCACAAGATTTACATATTGAATGATGTTTACATAGAAGAACTGAATTAACATATGAGGTAGAATTATCCAAATTATAATAGGGTTATCTACTACCTCAAAAAATAGAACAAAAACGAATGAACGAAGACAGCAGCTTAAAGTCATCGGATTAGGAACTCAGTAGACTCTCACTCTAAGAAGGCTAATGCTCGAGCCCTTCACGGGTCAGACAGGTTTTTTCCTGTAATATGCTCCTATACAGTAAGGATGCATGAAAAAGGTATGACCAGAAAACAGAGGATCAGTTGATTTGGACACATTCTTTATGCTATGAAAGTTGAGGGGGTGAAAACCCCCTATCCATTACATATTTGAAACATTTTGCTCAGTCTCGTTTCGGTCACACTTCCATCTTGGTTTTCTTTTGTTCAAATGTGAGATACTTAAAGACCCCCTAATATCATCACGAAGAAGAACCAGCCGCAACAACAACCAAACCTCAAAATAGAACTCACCGTGAACATTTGAACCTTAGGCGGCTAGACACATACTTCCATTTATTTGCATTTATCTGATAGTTAACTCACCATTATCAGTCCCTCGGATGTGTTTGATGTTTGTAAAGAACTAATTAACTTTGGGCCTATGACTCTTCTCAATGCATTCATGGTTTTGTACCACATGGTGAATTGGCAACTGTATACAGGCCCTCTAGTCCTTTTACTGATCATAAAACAGTAGTTGCTTTCTGCCTAAGATGATATTTTTCAAACAAAAGTATGAAAAGCAACACTAGAACCCAATTAAGAACACAAAAAACTCCATGAACATGAAAATGCATAAACAGAGTGATAAAACGTTGTTCAAAAGAGGAATCAATATGCTCAACTGATAACATATTAAACTTCCACCCACCCCAACATTTCCATCAAAAGCCATGAATCAAGCAAGCTCACACTAATTCAAGTAAACTGACCTGAGAGTACTGAGAGAGAAGTTTCCCCCATGGACGCTTAGAAGAATATTTCCAAGTTCTATTCAGATTCCGTTTCGGCTGAGGCGCTGTAACAGACAATTTCGACGATTTCTCCACCTCCGCATTAGAACCCCCTTCTTCAAAACAAAATTTTTAATCAGCTAAAATTCAAAATCAAATTTTGAAAAGCAAGAAGATACATGCAAGGTTGAAAAAAAGATAAAAACACTTCTTTATACCTAAAGATGGAGGTGCCACCAAAACCTCGCCTTCTCCTTTAGTATTATTATCCGCAGGTTTCACAGCTACTGTTGAATCAACAGAATTGGTTTCCTTTGTACCATCAACAACAATCTGATCGGATAAACGAACTTCATTCGACTGATTACCTGATTCCTTCGTTAAACCTTGGGGTTCCGGTCGAGAAGTAGAAGGAACTTCATCTTGTGGTGTTTCCGAAACCTTACCGTTCAAAAAAAAAAAGACATCTTTAGAGTTTCAGAAGAAAGGAGAAAAGTAGAGAGAGAGAAAGATAACATCTTTAGAGTTGTTGATGATTAAAAAAAGAAGAATCAAACCTTTGGGCGTTTTCCGTTTGGAGGAGAAGAACCACCTGAAGATGAAATAGATCTCTTAGACCTGGTTTCAACCATGGCTTCTTCTCCGATCCGATTTTTTGTCACGGAGAAATCGAGAGAGATGAAAGAATCAGAGAAGAGAATTGGGACTTTTAAGATTTTTTTTTTTTTTTTTTGAAGAGAGAGAGCAATTGCTATATATATATAGAGAAAATCTGAGAAGAGAAATACGATTTGATGTTTGTTTTAGAGAGAGAGAGAGGGAGATAGATATATAAAGGATCATAAATATCGGCAATAATTTTTGTCACCTTACTAAGTCTCTACGGTTGGAAACGGCCCATGAGCCCCGTGCCTGGGACTCTCCCAGCCCGAACCCAGGGAAGCCTATTATTCTTTTTAGCCCCTTTATCTCCCTCGATTTTCACGATCACCACCCTCGATTTTCACGATCACCACCCTCGATTTTCACGATCACCGCCCTCGATCACCTCCGGACAACACTATTATCCTCTCTCTCTCTCTCTCTCTCTCTCTCTCTCTCTCTCTCTCTCTCTCTCTCTCGCCTCCGGACAACACTATTGTCTTAACAAAATCAGAAAACTTACAAGCGTCTTAACAAAGTTTTTCTCCTACAACGATTTTTTGCGTCTTTAAAACATCAATTTGTTTGTAACCTTTGAATGATCCCGTTTGGTATTCTCTCTTTATATAGTGATGGATTAGGGCAAAGTTAGTGGTAGCGGTCAAGGCAAATATAGTGTCGGTGGCTATCTCTCGCTAGAGTACCCTGCCGCATTAGGGGAGTCTGATAAGTGTACACGTAGGAAGAGTTACTGGTGGGTAGCATCTTTCCAGCGATAAGCTCAGGGTTCCAGTTGTGAAACCCATATGGAGGCACTGATAACCACTTACGAAACACTAATGGACATGCAGATAGGAACGACTGGAATATATCAATTGATTGGCTTAATAACTATTTATGTCATGGAGAAAGAGAGGGAGAGAGAGAGAGAGAGAGAGAGATAGAGAGAGAGAGAGAGAGAGAGAAAGAGAGAGAGAGAGAGAGAGAGAGAGAGAAAGAGATTCGTAATGGATGATGAAGAAAACATCTTTTGGCGAGAGCTATTTTGGCAAGATAAAAATTAGGGAAAGTCGGAGTTGAAAGTGTAAGATTCTCCCTTGTTTTCATAGCAAAGGAAGTTCTCTATTTAGTATGTTGTTTGAATCGGGTTTACAGTAGTTATGATTTACAAAAGCTATCAGAGTCAAAGATTAAAGAGGTCGATACTCTATCACCTTCCGTCAAACTAAACAATCATATGTTGGAGGGAGAATTTGGAGCATAATAATTGATGGTGGGCCTTCACTAAACTCTTTGTAAAGATATCAACAGTCTGGTTCTTTGTTGGAGTACACTAAACCTTTATAGAACTTCTGGTTACCTTCTCACGAGAAAAGTGACAGTTAAGTTCCATATGTTTTGTTCGTGAGGGAATTATGAGGTTGTTAGACATGTATGTGGCACTCACATTATCACAAACGAGATGTTAAGTTCACGGTTGGATGGATAAATTGAAATGACTGACATGATAATTTAACGTGGTTTAGTCGAAGATCTCCTCCATAACTTCGACCAACATTAACAAAGAACCCAATAATTTATTTATTAATAGTCACTACAATTGTAGGTTTAATTCATTACATTGGTCAGATATAACTGAATTAACAAAACTGTAGCACCCAACTCATATTTATAGAATAAACTAGAGTTTCCTAGTTTCCTAACGAATCTAGGAAAATTAGACGTTTACAAAAGATATTTTAAATACATCTAAATCTTATGGATCTTCACATATCTTGGAATATCTTCAAATATTTTGAACTCTTATTGATTGTCGGGTCTTTGTCTTCTTGATCTGTCACGTTATTCATGTATCTCGTTACCCCCCCCCCCCCCCCCCTTTTCCGAAAACACGGTAAAAAAACTACTATGATACCATGTTAAGTTTGTGTTTATTAAACTCAAAATCAATTGACAATGAGTGGAGATAACCTTCTCTTAGGTGGGACTATTCTCGCACGCCTCAGGCATGGCGTTCTTTGAGACAAACACTTTTTTTTTCGGATGACGTGGAACACATGTGGCTTTTAAGCTTATCACGTGTTGGTCTAGCTATAGTGTCACATTAAATTCATGACTATATGATAATCGAATAGATAAATTGAAATAGTTGGCACGATAATTTAATTTAGTTTAGCTAAAGATCCCCTCCATAATCTCAAACTATGCGCACTTAAAAACCAATTATAGATTTATTAATAGTCACCACAATTGTGGTTTGATTCGTTACATTGGTCAGACATAACTGAATGAATAAAATTCTAAGACCCGACTCATATCTATAGAGTAAATTAGGGTTGTTTGGTTTCTTAATTTTCCTAATAATCTAATAAAGTAGATTATATCTATCTAATAATAATAATAATAGACTATTAAAAGATATATTCTAGAATAATATTGGATGATTACAACTTTACAAGAGATACTCTAAGTACATGAAACTAAATCTTTAAGATCTTCACATACTTTAGAATATCTTCAAATATATTGAGCTCTTATTGATCGTCTAGATAATTTAATTAAAATATTAGACGACTACAAGAGATATTCCAAATACATGAAACTAAATCTTTCGGATCTTCAAATATCTTGAGTTCTTGTTGATCGTTGGATCTTCGTCTTCTTGATCCATCATGTTATTCATGTATCTCCATAGGAGACGTGGCAAAGTTTTCATTCGAACTACCAAATCACCAAGTAAAATGTTGATTTCAAGATACATCGTACTTGATCTAGACATCATGGGTTGTTTCTTAAAAGATTGAAGAATTGAAGGAGATTCGAGAAGAATACAATTACCTGAAATAGATCGTGTGTTAGAGAGTGCATATATTAACACACTTGATTCACCGAATAACTATTGTCAGGTAACGTAGCATCCTCAAAGGGTTTCCTCGTCTCGGTAGTTTCTTACCGGTCAGACTAATATAAAAACCAAGAGCAAATGCGTTGGAGAAGTATTTTGATTTAAAAATCTCAATAGTGTCACTTAAGAAAGAGAATCTCAATTCATACTTGAGACATTAGATTAATGGAGTTGATGTCCTCAGTAAAGGTGAGACAAGCGGGTTTAGTTTAGAGGTAAGGGTAGGCGTTCCCGCCCGATTAAAGATGTGGATAGATCCGAATTGAGTTGAGTTTCGAGCAGTCAGGACAAATTGTTAAGTTGACTCGTGCAAAGGGAATAACAAAAATTAAAGTAGCACGGATCCTAAATTCTTCCTAATTACTACTATAAATTAGGAGCGGGCAGAAGTCGAACCAATTGGCCGAACCAAACCAAGTCGAACTGCACCGATCGATTTTTAGGCCGAAACGATCACCATTCGACTCAGTTCGGTCGAAAAATCGAACAACCTAAATCGATCTGGTTTGGCCTCGACCTAGTTTCTAGAAATCGCTTGAACCGAACCGACCGAACTGAAAAATGAAATATTAATTTTGTAAAGTAAGAAAGTATTAAACTAAAAATAAATAAAATAAAATAAAAAACCCCTCGCCAAGTCTTTCATACTATTGACCGCCCTTATTCCTACTTATCGTTGGCGGTTTCATCAACAATAATTTTCACTAATTTATTGTTTTAGAGGTAAATCTTCACTAATTTTTTATGTACAACAATTTATTCTTAGTTAAGTAATTCAAATTATAGATTTTGCATTCCCACTTCTATTTTTTTAAGAAAAAATCGAACAATGATTTAGTCAAACCGCCTGAAATTTTTATTCTTAATCATTATGATTCGAACCAAACCGAATCGAACCAGCAAACCGCCTTCGGTTCAGGCTGAAACCGATCGGTTCAAGTTGAAACCAAAAACCTACCGTTATTGAAAGTAGCTTGCACCCACTTAGTGTGCCTGCCCGTAACTATGTTGTTCATAATAGAATTAGGCCTGAGAACATGAAATGTTGGGCTTAATCAATCCTCACCCAACTAGTGTGCCTACCCCCTAACTTAACTGTGTTGTTAACAATAGAAATTAGGTCTAAGATCATGGGAACAAAAATAAACTAAAAGCTTTTAATTAAAGTCCATTATAACCCACAAATCTACATCTCAAACCTCATCATTTAACACAAAACAAATAAAAAGACATACAAATTTAACTTGACATATATAGTAGTTTATAGTTTATAACACTAAGAAAAGCAACCCAAGCCAAACAAGGCTTAACAAGATCACTAGCAATAGGATTCACACCTCTGAAAACCCTCATACAACCAACCAGGGTACCAAACTCAGCTATACAAATCGTCAAACCCAACCGATTTGCACCCATCCAATACACAACCGGTTTCCAACACAAACTTAGAACAAGTTGAGTTAAACAAAGTGGTGGTATAAAAGTGGGTTTACGATGAAACCCACCTTCAGCCCAAACAAGCCATGAAGAAAGGCCCATTAACATTGATGAACCCAAACAACATAAATTTAAAACCCATAATGGTGGAAACCAAATTGGTTTTGATGATGATAAAATTGATTTGTAGTAATTTTGATTTGTACCAAAAAGGTATAAGGTAATTGTAGTGAGAGAGAGTGGTATTGTAAGAGCTATGGCTAATGACTTAAGACCTTTTTTTGCCATTACCATTTTGTTTTCTCTTCTACTTTTGGTGGTGGTGGTGGTGGTGTCAGTGGTGGGGGTTGTTGAGGTGGTGGTGGTGGGGGTGGGTTCATCTAATTTGATTCTTTGTTTGAGGGTATGAGTATCCATTGGTGAGGAACAAGTTTGAGAGAGGAGGAGAAGAGATGATGAGTTTAAAAGGGAAGAAGAATGTGTAGTTTTGGATTTGCTTGTTTTACTCAATGGTAGACACGTCGACCGAACTATAAGTGACGAGGATGAACACGTGTTGTTGCAGAAGTTTAATTGTGGGGAGAATTTATGCCAGCGAATTGAACCAAGGATTTGGTCTAACTACTAGAACTTTTATCTGAGTTGACAGCCTAAATTTTGTATCTGGTGTTTCATGTATATTTTCTTTTTAGTAAACAACACAATATCGAATACGGCAATACCAAATAACTCTACATATTTTGGTAGAACCTCACTCGGGTTAATGTAGGAGATGATGATTTAGATAACCATGTTCAATTGAAATTTTGCGAAAGTATGTTTAGAATAAAGTGTTATAGTTATATCAAATTGTTGTGTTTTGTATGTTGATTACGGTGTGTCCATATTTTCTCGTCTAATCCTATATTTTCAAATGAACCGAGGTTTTAAGACAGCTAGTTGTTATTCGCTTATTGTACAAGTCGAAAATAAATTCCCAAAAAAGATTTAGATAAAAAAAAGAAAGACTACATCGAGTAGTACTTTGGATTTCAGTCTAAAGTGGATTGAGTTTTCCCTCACAATTTCACGATTGGTATTTCACATAAACTAATTGTCCTTGTATATAATGGATCCACTACATTCAACTAAATATACTACTTTATTCATATAAAAGAAAGTTACGTGATGAAATAAAATATAGAGATTGCAAAAATGCGAAAGCTAAATTAATGTGTGCAATTACTCGATACTCATTTTGAAACTTTTGCAGCTCTTCAAAGAAATCTATTCGACAAAAATACGTAAAGAGATTATGATAACTAGTGAAGAAACCTTTATGTAAAGAAAATATATTCCACTCGATGTAATTGAATATCAGTTATAATAATTAAGGAAGAATTTTTTAGTTTTATACCGAAATAATTTACTGATAAAAGACATGTACTCCTCTTATCTCTTATCTCAATCAACTTGGATCAATCCTAAAAATTTGATGTTAAAATTTCAAAATGTCATATAATTAATAACCAAAAAGCTTAACTAAAGAAGGTTTCTTTATACAAAAAAATATTTGATGTTTGAAATCACTTTAGGGTTTAGTGTTTGAACAAGAAAAAGTTTGAAACTTAAATAAAACCTTAAAGTGAAAAAAATGGGACCTTAGGAAATAGTAAAAAGAAAAGCAATTACATTTAATTACATTTGAAACAAAATTATAATCTATTTTTTTTTTGTTTACGCGGTTTCTTACTTTCTTTCTTTTTTTTCTTGAAAGTTATAATAGTTGAACCAGTGTTACAAATATACATTATCGAGAAGGTTGTTAACCTATCGAGAAGGTTGTTAACCAACAAAATAATATGAGCAGTTGTTTGAAGAGAAAATAGTAAGGAAAATGTAAGAGAGACCTTCATAGTTTTTCAACCAATATAATCAATGTGAAAATGAGATTATTATTTTTTATGGAATTTGAATTTAAATTGTGATATTTAATTTTGAGATAGTTAGTCAGTAAATTGGGCAAAAATGATCACATCTAATTAGTGATTTCATGATCATTTGGAAAAGAAAATAAAATCAAAATTGAAAATTTAATTAGTATCCTAATTATTGAATGTTTTATAGAAACACCCAACTTAATTGATGGAGTAATAATCACAAACAACAATATCATATTTCCATCATCCACAACCTCAAGTTCCCCCTTGAAATCAAAAGAAAACCCACCTTCACCAATATTTCCTTCAAGATCTCCATGTATAACCAAACAAACAAACCTACACCCCCATTTTATACTTAATAATAGAGAGAGAAAGTAAAAGAAGAGAGAGAAAGAGTACAGAGAGAGAGAGAGAGAGAATTGAAGGGGAAGAAAAAAACTAACTCCGGCAGAGAGTAATGGCATTACAACCTCTGGTATAAGGGTTAGCTTGAGCACCAGTTTTACAATTGTAGTAAGATGCGCCTCTTTGAGAACAGGGTACATTGTTTTTCTTCAGCGCTCCATAGCTAATATACTGATTGGTTGCTAAAATACGCCGATTGATCTCTGAATCCATTATGAATTCTTCGTCGATTTTACAGTCACCCATCGACCCATTGCAAGCTACTGATGATGATGATGATGATCTTGTTGGATTAATCCATCCTAATTGGTGTTCTTTAGAAGCATCTATGGTTGAAATTGAAAGAATTAGAGTAATGGGTAAGATCATGGCGAGGATGATTCTGAATGAGTACTCGGCCATTGTTGAATGAATTCTGAACCTCTCTCTCTCACTTTTCGTTTTCTCCACCGATCTGACAAAGGGGAGCTGGGGGGAGGTCTGAGAGTTATAGACAAGTTTGAAGGAAATGACCTCTCCAGAGTAATGATTTACGTAACTGCCACTCTACTTAGTTTCTGAATTCTATTATCACTAGCCGTGCCCAACGGCAGGTCCCCATGGCGTCCTAGAGACCTAGACGGCATTGGGAGCAATAGGGTACGTTGGCCGCCACATAATATAATTACGGAGAAAACTAAAGCCAAGTCTATTATCAAAATTCATCAAATATCATTATTTATAAGAAATGAATACAATTGTAACATTAAAGTTGTCTCTTAATTCGTATGTTACTCGGACATAATTAAAACTGACATATTTAACAGTCCTATAATCACTAAAAAGAATGTATTTATTTCTTAACAATGAAAGAGTAATGTGATGATGAAATCAAGTAAACCAAAAAAAAAAATAAGAAAAAAACAATTACGCATAACAGAAAGAGATTTATGTTATTCGGTCGGTGAGACCTACTCCACGGCGAACAACCGCGCGGTGATCTCCATTATAACACAAGAGATTTGTGAGAATTTTCTATCTAAGATATCCTTAGGGTTTAAGTTTATATAGTCACTAAATCTCTAAACTCACTGTCCCACTGTCTCGCCGACTCTTTTTCATGAATACCGTTGTAATAGCCGACATAACATGAGTCATGTTGCGCTTGCACATACTTGCCTTGATTCAAAGATCAGTCTTCTAACGAGTTTAAAGTTTCGGAAGCGGATTCATGAATTGCAAATCGAGTTAGATATCAATCCATATTTAAAATACTCTCGACAATAATAATAATGATAATAATAAAACAGAATTACTACTATAAAAAAAAAAAATTAAAGGAAACCAAAAGAAAATACGTAGGAGCCTAGGAGGTGGTTGTTGATATTAGGTGAAGAAAGCCAAGGTTGGTCTTTGGCTTGGTTTTCAAACTAGTCCCAAACCAACCTACCTACACAGGTGGCATTCTCGTAATAAGAAGAGAAGTGAAGGGTTTATTTAGAATAACCGAGTAAGAGACGTTAGAGAGTGTGAGCAGAAAAATATGTGTGATGTGTCGGCGTGTCAGAATCCTAGAGGGGGGAAACCCCTCATTTGGAGATACTCCAAAGTTGACTTCCCCATACTATAGTTGTTGACCGGTATTTCGGGATTACTCTTTACACTTGTAGCTGAAATGGTTATCCGTTTGTCTCCATACTCGGTCAGTCGGTCCATGAAAATTGATTTAAAAACATCTACTAACTTTTAGTGCTTTGTTTAATTGAATTTTGTCTCTAGAAATCAAACTTCCCCCACTTCTACCACTACAGTTTATCTTATTTTTCTTTTTCTGATTTTTCTTTTTGTAGTAATCATAGTGGATTATGATTTATAGAAGATTAGGTTTTTTTTTATTGCTAAACCGTTTGAGTAATGTAATTTAGGGGTTTTTGGTAAGGAGACATTTGAGCTACGATCAATTAATACGAGCAAAATGCATGAACAACAAAAGAGCACTTTCAGATGAAATAAAAACTGTTGAATATTTAATTATGTGAGAAAAATATTAACGCTTCTCCAAAATTTTCTTAGGTAAAAGACCAACCCATTCTAGGCAAAACTCCTTGAGAAACTTTGATAAATATCTCTCCCTATCTCTTTACTTGTTCTAATTAAGGGAGTGAGAAAATCATATCAATGATTGTTCATCAAGCTTCTCTTCTTCCTACACTTTCATTCTCCAATTTTTCTTTTCCAAAATTTCATCTACTTTCTATATCAAATCTCTATTCCGTCAGTACTGACCATTAAACTTTACCAACGATAATATTCTCTGAAGTAAATAACATAAACTTCAATTAAGTTTAATGGGTTACAAATTAATTCATGACCTTCATGAAGAATTATATTTTGCTTGACAATGTGAAACTGAATTGAGACTTGACGTAGTAGACTAACGGAGATTTTTGAATCGAAGATGATCTTAGCCCCGTCACCCTTAGATAATATGCGGTCGAGCCGAGTCATAAAAAATGCACCTTTGAGTTTATTGGGATTTCAGGTGGTGCTGTCTGAATTGGTACTTTTTTTTTTTTTTTTTTTTGTTGAAAGTCTGAATTGGTACTTGGTAGCTTCAGCTTAAATTGGCCTATCTTTTACATACCCATGGAATGACAGAAATACCCCTCTTAACATTTCTAAGTTGCCGACAGTAGTTTAGTTGTCCTATCTTGTGCATTATAAAATGTGATCCCACTTGGTACAAACTTTAATCGATTTTGAAGTAATAATAGTACTTCTCAAAAAAAAGAGAATTAAGTATATTGCAACAAAAAAGAACTATACGGTACCAAATTATGCAAGGGATGAATGATCGAGCGAACCACAAAGATAGAAACTTCATTCATGATATGATCTTTTCAACATGTTTGTACTCGTTACACGAAATGATTGTGTTTTGGAACATTTTGTACATTTGACATTGTTCTAACCTAAAAAAAAAAAAAACAACTTATTACATACCATTCAAGTTTATTACTATTTCAAACTTCTACATCATAAACTTCCACATCAACATTCTTGGAGACAATTTCTTTTACATAGATGCACTTTTTTTTCTTGTTGAAAAATGATACCAATCAAGTACAAATTTCTTTAAGATAATACATCAAAGTGAAGACAGATACGGTCTAAATTTGATGATTTTCTTCTTCAACATCTACCAAAGCAATAAAATTGAATTAACAAATGATAGAGGATATTTTAAAACAATGGTCTGATCATTTCAAGATCTTGAATGTCATGTTGGCTAAGGGTATGACAATTTGAAGTGTATATATTTATTAGTAGATCGATTCAGTATCTTTAAAAAGAAGATAAATATCTTAGCTTTAGGAGGATTTCGGACAAGAATAGTAATGCTTTTTCATTGACAAGGGACCTTTTATTTTAAATGGGCCCTTGTTATAGGAGCAGAGTAAAAATTGTAGCACAACAAAATATTTGCTCTAAACCTCCTAATGGAATAGTGAAAATATTGTCTTTTTGACAAAAAAAAAAACATGAAATTATTTCCTGTTTTCATTATTCATGGATATAGGGGCAGTTTCCCTCACATCAAAATATGAGATTACTTTTCAACAAAAAAAAGTGATATCTTAAAATAAGTTGAATATTTCACAATTTCATAAACATATCTTAAAGCAGTGAATTTAGGAACTCATGTGAGAAAAGAACAAATAAATTATAAGCTAACAGTACAGGAGTTGATCGAAAGTTTAGCAGCACTGTTTTCTATATATATATATATATATATATATATATATCATGACTCAATTATGTTTCTTAGGGGTTTAAAATCAGCATTTTGATTAGTGGAAAGCAAGCAAGAAATTTCTATTTGATTAAATATACATACTTCACTTCTTTTTATGCTTTCCAAGTTTACTGTAAAAACCAATAAAGTCAGTTAACAAGATGACAACCTAAACACTCAACCAATGCCTGTAAAATGATGATGTAAGGATTCATTGTCGTCCTTTAAAACGATATTTAATTGGAATTGGGCTCTACCGAAAAACAGTAAAAGAACATTTATAACGGGCATAAAAAATTATAAGGGTACTAAAGAAAGGGGCAAAGTTATACTAGTGGAAGTGCCAAATCAATGATACAAATAGCGCGATTAGAACAGATTCGGCTCATCCACAACTAAGGGCATAGGAAAAGATAAACTTTTGCAGGAAGGAATTTACAGCAATGACAAAAAGATTATTAATAAAAGATAAATGGACACTTACAGAAAAACAGTCGGACTATCCCATTTCAAGAAAGAGACGGGGAAGACATAATTGTTTCTGTTGACCTTCCTAGTGCGGAGGTGTTGACTGAACACACAGTTCATTCTCATCTTCATCATCATCCTCGTCTGCACCTACCCAGTTACTAGGATGATGCTGTGACCATCCGTGGCCGTCCATTTCAGCTCTCCCTGCAAACTCGAAAAACAAATGGAAGTGATTTCCAGCTTTTCAGGAGAAGCAACTTAAAAACACTAAATGTAAACATGGGATTTTGACAAACCTTGAGGTTCATTGACATGATCTGTTCTTCTTGGAGGATGCCTGTGGTATCTAGTCAAGGAAATGGTCGACAAAACTACTTCATCTGAAGATTTATATGAATTCTTTTTGCCACGAATACGAGCAAATACATTCATTACATATAATATAGTTGTATATCTTCTGTAACTAATATATCAAGAATCAATCTCTTGGACTCCTCCGTCCACTCGATTTGGAAAAATCGATGTTTATACGGATGGAAATTGTTCCCCAATAGTAATGCTCGAGGTATCTATGTTAGCTGAAAACTATTTCTTCCAAACAAAATGCTAGGATAAGTAGGAAGAAGTATTCAGTAATTTAACCCGGTTTACGTATAGTTAAGTTTTTTTTCATTTTTCAGAACTCACAGTGGTACCTGATCGATATCATAGTTACTAGGATAGATCAGGAAGAAATACTGATATCGATGTCTGGAAGCTCAAATGGGAGAGAGGACATTCAGATTTTAAACATGAGACCAAATTATTTTCTTTATTTCCTCGACACTGAGGTATCTAAGATTCTAAATAATGAGCTAAGATTAGTGTATCAATTTCTAAGTTTCTAAGTGATAGGAGAAACAAGAATGCTGATCTAATATAATTGATACCTAAAATAAGGGTCGAATTTGAAGCTGAAAGTGATAATACGATGTATGAGGGGGGTTTGTGGGACAGAAAGATTGTTGGCTAACTGATGCCTAATGGTTATTTGTCTTCACATAACTCTTGTTATGGTACTATACCAGTTAATGCAAACTAAAACGTAAGTTCATCGGGAAGCAAATTCCTGGATAGGATTTGGGATTCCTGACCCAATGAAGACGTTTTACTGATTACCAAAGCAGCTAAATGTTTTTACTCATTAGCAGCACTATGTCGTTCAGGAGTCGGTACAGGATGGTGTAGTCTCTCGCTTCAATAGAAACATAGTATTTGGAGATTTTGTTTTAGCAATTGAGTTATCAATAAACTCAGGTAGAGTCAGTGTATGTTTGACAAGATAGGTATGGAATGATATCTACACATCCCTAGAACCCAGTCGTGTATTCTATGCTTTGAGATCCTAAATGCTTCGTTAGCTTAGACAAGTACATATGCTGTACAGAGAACAAAATTCAGGATACTCTTCATGCCCATCAGCATCATGTGCACTTTCTCTTGCAGAACCCGTCCTCGGGATACCCATTGAGGCAATCCTTTCCGTTACAGTCTGACCATTAGTCTTTGGACTTGCTTGTACTTCAACCGGCCCTCCTTCAGCACAACTACCACTTCTGGCAGCACTTGCTGTTTTTGTTTTCAGTTAGTGTAGTTTGGATTATCAGTAAGTATTGATTAAGCTTATGACATATGACAGGAGAATATTCAAACAGGTACTATAATATGTCAGCATTTCCACAACCAAAAACAATTACCTGAAAGTTCTGACCAGATTCTGGTATGATCCGATGGATGATCAGAAACAGCAGGTCTTGACCCCTCTTGATCTACGGAACCTGCTCCTCTGTCAGACTGACAACGTGTTTCAGGCATTGCTGCATGTGGATTTTGTAATGGGTCTCGTTGAAGTTGCGATACAAGCATTGTTGCTAAAACCAGTGTCACATCGAAGTCTGAATTTGACCCATCATCTAGACCAAATTTTGGTGCCATTAGAATTGGCCTGTTCCCCACAATCAATTTGTTTAAAAAAATCACAATTTTGTACGAAAGAAAACTTGAATGAAGGCATCAAATGTTTCAAATAAAAGAAAAACAAATGAACATGATATCCACTAACAACTTGAATGTAATTTGCTACAGTTCATGTCATCATGAAACATATCCAATATGTCACTAATCTAACTCATTCAGTAACCCTAACTTCAGGATATGAGCTGTTCGATGATTATGAGCTCGGTGCACATTCAAATTAAAGCACTATTGACAGTCAGTCAGCATTATCTATCAGCAGCGGTGTAGGAATAAGAGAAATGCTCGTAAAAAATAAATCTAAAATGATTTAAGAATATTTAGTATCTTACTCGCCAGCTTTCTCAAGAAATATGTGAATGTCAACTTCACATCCCTCGCAAAAGGAAAGAAACGCCTGGCATTTGAAGACAACACATAAATGGCGTCAATTAAAAAATAAATACAACCAATTACATCCTCAAACAATAATGACAAAGGCATTTCATGGAACATAGAGAAATAAAGAAGACTTAAGTAATTATATAACGGCATTATTTGAATATGCAAAGATGTCATTTATGAATCAGATCTCAGATGCTAAAAGAAAAGGATTGTCCTTTAATATCGTATACAACTGAATTTAGTAAGATGATTTTCGTCAACCAATTCTAAAGTTGACACAATCACTACCAGAGGTTAAACCTTTTATAAAGTAGACTAGTATAGATAAATTCAGGAAAATGGTCTATTATACCTTCAGTTCCTTCACCGCAAAAGTCACATCCACAGGATCGCCACTGTGAACGTATTGCAGAAACTCTTCGCTTGGATCAATCCAGAGCTGAGTATGTAGGGCTTCATCACTGTGGTCTACAATAGTATACTATAGAAACTTAGAGCACTTCTGGAAAGAAACTCTACCAACATTAACATAGCTCAAATTGTTCAATATGCTTGCTTACCTTTCGTTATGTCTATATAACTTCTAAGTTCAACTGCTTTCCCTCCTATTTCATTTGCAGCATCAGAAGGTAAGGAAGTTGGTTCTGTAGCGATCACGGTAATCTCCTGAAGGGATGACTGAAAATTAGCAAGCAATCTGCTCAAATCACGAGGTCTCACAACAAAACTACTAGGGAATCTTGTCCTATCAAGAGAAAGGTGTTGTATGTCGGGTTCCACATTGCACGTAATCCAATAGGCTTTCTTCATGCCTGTTCCAAGTTTAGAAAAAAGTCATTTCACTATGAGGTTATGCAAATTCACAAACGACTTGTTTGAGTAGGATAATTTCAATACCCATAGACAATGAACTGCAATATAGTATAATATGCGGGAAAAGTAGAAAATCGACTGTACTTTCTAGAATTCCGTATTCCTAGAACTAAAAACAGTTGAGAGAAAGAGAGAGAACACGTAGACTTACCGTTAAGACAATCTAAAGTCCATTGTACTTTTGATGAATCCGAGTTCGGTAGTACTACACAAAGGCGATCGACACTTGTAACAGGTGTTCTTAGAACAGAACAAACAGCCTAAAACCAAAGCAAATACAAATAATGGCTTAATAAACATCTTAATAACTTCAATACCATCAAAAGGATAACGAAAAGAAGATATTGAGTACCTTTAAAAGCACACTATATTGTACTTCTGAAGAAGAAATAGTATAAACATCAAAGAAACTAGGTTTAAACGTTATAGACTGGTAAGCAGATCTGGATGAATTGAGTGTGTGAAATGCAAGCTGCATAGAACAAGAACATAAAAAAAAATTAATTCCAATTGGTTGAAGTCGAAATAGCACAGTAACTTCAAAGTTCAATCACTTTGAACATCAGTCTTATCAGAAATCTAGCAAATTTTCACACTATAAAATTCAGTAATGAAACCCTAACTGATCAAATTATTGTTCTTATTCTAATCTGCCATTAACATTGTTACAAAATTCAGATGGATGAAGGAAATTTAGGGATAAGTACCTGAGATGAAGAACCTTGGATTGAGAGTTCGCTACCGACGCGAGCAAGGCAGATAATGGAACGACAGAAGGTTTTCAGAGAGTTCCCGCTCAAGCTTAGCTCCATTCCTTTTTCCCGCCTGTGCTCAGTGATTCCATAAGTTCAACAAAATAACGTTCCGTCGTAAACATATTTCGTTCTCCCTTTTCCGTTATTTCGTTCCTCCCCCTAATAACAGAGTAACATGTCCGTCAGCATTCAGCAATGTCGTGTCATGGCCCATGGGCCAAAGTTTTGCCACACAATGTTTGCTCGTTTATGTATCTTTGACTCTATGTCATACTTCATTTTTTTTTTTTGATGAGATATGTCATACTTCATTTCACATTTGCTTCTTTTTTCTTTTGTGAAAAGAGTTGCAGTCCTTAACAAAAAAAAAAATGAATCAGAGATGGGTGTCGTTCTTATGGCTTTTATTCACATTATTTCTATTACTTTGAATATTTGAAAATGTTCATGTCAGTGAAATATTAATAACAACTGATTTAGTTTTCACCATTCCCAAAGAAAAATTGATAACGATTTACAAGTTACATGTTCATATTTATTCTTCAAATACATTATTTGTTGATTACTCTGTAAATTGTCTCAAAAGATATGTAATTGTTGGGTTATTGGTGAGGTTTGATTAGTTGAGCATTTGAAATTGAAATGGTCACGAGATTGATATTTGAGATTTACCGTTCTCACAAATATTGTTTCGTTATATAAATAAAATAAGTACACGATGTAAAAGTTAGTTTATACAACTTTTAGAATTAGATTACATGACAGTTTATATAGTTTGTCTATATTTTTTCCTTCATAAAAGAAGATAATTTCAATAGATGTTCTCACTAAAGTAGTAGCTAACAAAAAAAAACACATAATTATGAAGCACAAATAGGAGAATAACTATTACGCCCTCCAAAGAAAGTGAAATGAATCGATGGTAGAGAATTTACTTCTCTGTTGCACATCAACAATAACGAATCAATATGACCACCAGACTTTCTCTCAGGGATCTTGAATGGCCTTATAAACAGCATTGCCTTCTGCAATACAATGTTGCAAATTAAGCCAAATGTGATATCAACTCCATTGACGAAGAAAATATATATCTTTTAAATTTTAGTTACATCAGTTAGAAAAATCTCAAAGCTAAACTCGCCAAAACATCATTCTTATCTTGAATACATGTCGAACCATTAGAAAAAAAAGTCAAATGTATCTATACTATATAGTGTAATACCATAATTTAATAACCAATTATTAAGATGTAATATTTAAAGTTGATTAAAAAAAAATTAGTAATACCATCAATATTTTCCACAAAAAAGATGAAGAAAAAAAGAATGAAACGACGCCTGAGAGATTCGAACTCTCGCGGGGAAACCCCATGTACTTAGCAGGCACACGCCTTAACCACTCGGCCAAAGCGTCGTTGTTGAATGCCTCGAGAGATAAATATATTAGATGTACAGTTTAGTCTTCTCACGAGAACCATAATAAAACCCTAAACCTCCACTTCACCGTTCTTCATCTTGTCGATTTTCCCTCTTCTCCTCATTCTTGTGTGTGCTTCGTGTTGTTTCCGAACATCAATGGCGGTCAGTTTCTCTCTCTCTCTCTAAACTTATGTAGCAAGTTCACAGTAATGCTTGATGCTAATCTACTGGTACGGGAAATGATTAGATTTAGGGTTTCTCAAAACTTTCGTATCTTATAGGTTATGTATTTTTGGATCAAAACCATTGAAGCTTGTACTAGACAAGAGGTTATAGGTATAATCACATAGGGATCTCATCTACCTATCAGTACCATACCAAGTTAGGAGATTTTTCCGAGGATACCCAAACAACGCATTTGGACTCGTAAAAACAAATTGATTCATATAAATTCTTGGGTATTAGGTGGAAGATTTTATAGTTTCTTGATTAGAAAATATGGTTTCTAGATGAATAATTTATAAGTAGGAGGTTTGGTTTGAAACTTGTGGAGGACTTGATTTTCATGGTTTTCTCTTCAAACTGTTTTCAAGTAGTTGAGTTTCGACTGCGTTCTTGTCTCGGGCAGGTTACTTGCCCTAGCTAGTCAATCATGTAACGGCCGAAAACTCACTCTAAAATGTGTGGTTTTCTAAAAGAGACTCCAAGTTATAGCATTTTTTATATGGAAAAGTTATATTTCTTTATCTTACTATTGTTCGAAGTATGCGGGTATAAATGAAAATGGGAAAGAAGCCAAGAGACAAGAGGGGAGGTGGTTTGACTCACTCATCTTACTTCCCGGACTCATGTTAAAGCTTTGTTGTGTTTGAAGCATAAATAACTCAGCCAGTTCTTCGCAATTTGTTATTTTTGACCTTGATCAATTATAGGTTTATTGAAAAATGAAGCAAAATCTATTAGTTGACTTATTATTCCCTTCTAATTATGTTGCGTGGTGATACTAACTAAATTACTTGTGTCGAAAATGTCCAGAGTGTACCAGTTAACCCGAAACCTTTTCTGAACAATCTGACGGGCAAGCCTGTTATGGTGAAGTTGAAATGGGGAATGGAGTACAAAGGTTATTTCTTGCACTAATGATGTTAGAATCACTTCATTTATTATTTTGCGTGTGTGTTTGCGGATAGCTAACACACAGTGCCTTGGGGTTGAATTTGCAGGTTATCTTGTCTCGGTAGATTCATACATGAACTTGCAGGTAATTGTTTTAGAAAATTTGTGTCATTAATTGACTGGTTCATTCATATTTTCTTTCGGAATGCTTTTTAAACTCGCATATCATGTTCTTATAAGCAATATTCTCATCTATATTCAATTGCAGCTTGCCAACACCGAAGAATACATTGATGGACAATTTACCGGGAATCTTGGAGAGATTCTCATAAGGTAAATCTAGCCACTTTGAATACTATAGTGTTAGATTTGAGTACCTATGTGCATATATCGCGTTACGGCTTTAGATATATTCCGATGATTCTTATGTCAATTCGAAAATTTTTAACTGTGTTGAATGTGGAGTGGTTTAGTTTTGTTTCGTACATTCTGTTTATTTCGTAGATTTTTGTTATATTATTCAAGATGTAAAGTAGTTCAAACTTAAGTAATGCACATGGCATGTGCATCTTGTTTAGATATAGAGCTCCGTTTGTCATCTTTAAGCATCTCTCAATTGATCCCCATCTATGTTATTAAGAAATATAGATTATGGATGAGCTTCATTTGTACTTGCACCACTTAATCGAACCACACAAAATGAGCTCAATTACCATCTTTCTTGAAAAGGATAAAGGGCTTACCTGTGCTTTACTATCATTTGACAAAAGATCATATGTTACTATACCTTTTATGATTTTTCAGTTTTGTAGAGTTATATGAATAAACCTCGTTATTTGTCTTAGGATAAACGTTTTATGATTTTTCAGTTATATGAATAAACGTTTTTCAGAGCTATATGGACAATTTGGGGGTACTAAAGAAGTTCATTTCAGTGAATCGTTTATTTTTGGAGCCTACTGGAGGCAGTTGGGTCTTAGGATAATGTATTAGTAACATACCTTCCTTTACTGTATAGTTGGTTGAAGATATATGTAGCAAACGAATATTACGACTACGATCATTATATAGTTCTGCTTTTAGGTCCTATCAAGTTTTTGTTTCAGCATTGAGCTTTGGCCTTTTGCAGGTGTAACAATGTTCTTTATCTTCGTGGAGTACCGGAGGATGAGGAAATTGAAGATGCTGATAAAGATTAAAATGGTGAAGATGAAGATCAGCAGACTTTTGTTATCGGAAGCCTCGGCGTTGTTTTCTTCTTTGTCCGTCATCTTGTGTTGAGTCGAAATTTGATTGCTAATACATTATATATGTAACCCTTTTTAAACCCTTGTATAGACAAGGAAGGATTTACAAGTCTTATATCTGACTCTCTTGAAAGTCTAGGAAGGATGTAATAGGTAGGTTTAACCTAAAGCAAACTCATTATTCACATAAGACTTTCAAGCTTCCTAAAAGGTTTTTCTCAATTATCATTCTAAAGATTATTTGATAGACGGAAAAATGAATTACCCACCTGTGGAGCAGGAACCTCGAAACCTTATGGCATAAGTATTTAAATGGAAAACTTGAGATTCATGTGAAAATGGTAAATATATAAATGTTGTTCATTTTGTGGTGGGGGATGGAAGACATTTCTTCCTTTCTTGATCTCTCCAAATACTACTTGATTCTCTACTCATAGTATTTTGACTTTGCTTCATCTCCCGGGAAACTAAAAAAGAATAACAACTACCTTATCTTTGTTGTTTTCTTCTCTCACTTGTTTGGATTTAAACTGAGAGAGAGAGGAGAGAAAAGGAAGGAAGAAGAAGAAGATGAGTGAAGAATCGTTGATATACAGTTTTGTTGCTAGAGGAACGATGATATTAGCCGAGTATACTGAATTCACTGGAAATTTCCCTGCTATTGCATCTCAATGTCTTCAAAAACTTCCTTCTTCTAATAACAACAAGTTTACTTACAATTGCGATCATCATACTTTTAATTTCCTCGTTGATGGCGGATACGGTATATTTCATTCAACTCTTCTTTAAATCAATACTATTTGATCAAATGATTTTTAGGGTTCTTCTTGTTAAATCATTACTATTATCTTTGACTTGTGCTGTAGGATTATATAGTTAATATTGCCTTCCATTCGCGCCTCCATCGAAATTGAGTGATTTGGGACACTTTTTCGAGTCACCTTTTTTCCTTCTCCTGCTTCATAATAATATGTTCTCTTAATGTGCAGCATATTGTGTTGTTGCCAAAGAAACAGTCCCAAAACAAGTATCTATTGCTTTCTTGGAGCATGTGAGAGCAGATTTCAAGAGGAGATATGGAGGTGGTAAAGCTGATACAGCCATGGCGAAAAGCCTCAATAAAGAATTTGGGTACGCGTGTTCTACTAACTTTTGTTTTTCTTATCAGAACTGAAACCTAAATCAGTGACAATTTAGCAATAAATGTTGAATGTGATATTTTTCTATTTCAAAAATTGTAGGCCTGTTATGAAAGAACACATGCATTATATTATAGAACATGCTGAAGAGATTGGGAAGCTTCTGAAAGTAAAGGCACAAGTTTCACAAGTTAAGAATATTATGTTGGAAAATCTAGACAAGGTACATTTTTTAATCGTTCACCATCCTTCAAGATATTCTTTTTAATCGTTCTCGTCTCCGTGTACTTTGTTATTTGATGTTTTTCTCTTCATTATCGATCAGAATTTTAATTTTTTTTCGTCTTAGATTTACCTTTCTAGGTATCAATACCAGCTTACTTCATGATATTTTCATTCCTAAAATTGCCTTTCAGACTATTGATAGAGGGGAGAAGATTGACATTCTTGCCGACAAGACCGACGATCTGCGCTCACAGGTTTGTGGGTCCTCTTAGAAAAAAAATTGTAATCCTAACTTAATGCTGCAACATAAATTGAAAATTGTACTAAAACTATTATTTCAGGCTCAAGAATTCAGGAGAAAAGGGACACAAATTAGGCAAAAAATGTGGTATGAGAATATGAAAATGAAGCTGGTTGTTCTTGGAGTTCTCTTGTTTCTGGTATTAGTTATTTGGGTTTCTGTTTGCCATGGGTTTAACTGCACCAATTAAACCATGTCTGGTAAACACAATTGAATCACTAGCAAAGAGTGGTTGTACAGCAGATAAGAAGAAGAAGATTTCGACTTTCTTCGAAAAGAGTTCTATATTTTAGCTGTAAAAAATGTATCATCGGTTTGAGCTGTAAAAAATGTATTTTAGCAATGTGATTAATATCAAAATAAGATTATTTTTTTTTCTTCTCCCTTGTTCTTTCTTATTTTCTTCGTATGATAAATATTTACGGTGTTATTTGACGACTATTTTCTAGCTTTGTATGATAAACTTGGTTGTTCTACGAGGATTATGAAAGTTTAACCAGTCAAGAGTACAAATTTCAGTGGTGTTTAAAAGATTTTGATAGAGTAAACTGGGGATAGGTTGTATAATAATCATTTCACGGTACTGACAACAGAAGCGCATCTGGTGTAGTGGTATCATAGTACCCTCCCACGGTACTGACCAGGGTTCGATTCCCTGGATGCGCAATTTTTTCATTTTTGCTTCAATTTTTTTATGAGCTAATACGTTTCAATAAAAAAAAAAAAAATTGGACACATAAAAAAAATTTGGATGCATCGTGGAAAGAGAAACAACAACCTACTTTCACTACCGGAAGAGAAAAAAATTTGTTGCAGGTTTTACACCATATATATCAAACACTAGGGTATAGCCCGTGCCTCCGGCACGGATGCTCTTGTAGAGCACTTTGAGTGATGTAGCAACCCAAGATATTAGAAATTCACTTCAAGCCCGCGATTATTAATTTGAGTTTCACAATATAATATGAAATGGAACCTACAGATAAATGATATTGGACGATTTATTCTAGTAAGGAATGTACAATTTTTCTGATAAATCGATGCATATTCTACACAAAATTTACATCAAGTTCTGGAAAACTGTATTTCTTTTACATAAAATTGAACAAAAGGATATCGTCAGCTGACATCCTTTTCCGACTCCTACGTTCTAACTAACTAAGTACACAAAAATAACAGACTCACCCAATGGCAGAGAAATTAATTCACTAATCTCCGCCGATGTATCCGAAAAACTAAACTCTTTTCATGTCTTCGTTGATTTAAAACTGGATTGCCTCCTTTGAAACAAATGAAATGGAGTAGTTGCAGAATCAGAGGGTGTCAGAGTTCTTTTTCTCTGTCGAGGCTTGGAAGCAAACATCTTCAAGATCTGAAATGGAAGCAAAAAAACCTTTTAAATGATTTCATATCTTTTTAACATATTATACTGATTTAAACATAAAAAAACTCTTTCATTGAATCATATTCTTATACCAACAACCAACCTCTATTCCTTTCAACAACAAAAAAACAACCAACCTCTATTGGTGATTAAGTGGGATCAAATGTTACAAATTGTATAGTACAACCTGGGGGCGTAATTTCTTGTCTCGCAACCAAAACAACTCTCTGGTTGAATCATATTCTCATGCGAACATCCAGCCTCTATTGGAGCAAATAAATATGAAATATCTAGTCTACGAAAGAAAGTTTAAACACTGGTCGTTTGCTCGATTACAATGTGTGTGGTTGATCACTTAAACTTTAAACTCAAAATAGTGTAGCATCCAATAACTCACATAACGAAACTCTATATTAGTAAAGACAAAACGACAAAAAAAATTTAAGCTGACATTCATCTATCTTTAAACTAAGAAAATGGTTAGCAAAAATCGCTTAACAATCTCTCCACAAATCCACCTGACTATGCTATTTTCAACTCAACTACATTATAAGAGTAACAAACACCATAAACTCACTGAAGCAAGGTTTCTCAAAAGCAAAACATTAAAAGAAGTAAAAGTATTAACAACCAAAACGCATTGGAGATCAAATTTCATTAGATTACATTGATAAAACAAAGAAATTGACAATTGTTCATGGAAATAATGTCAACGTAAAGTCTCACATGTTCTCCATAAAACAAAATTGAAAAAGATGAATGAAACAGCTCTTTTCGATTTCAAAAAGAAAATCCTAACCTAAACACAATCAAAACTGACCAAGAACAGTAAAATCAATCAAAACTGAAATTGGATTTGGAAGATAAAATCTCACATGGATATAGAAATCAATGCGCCTATATATTCATTTCTATCATTAATCCAATTTCAGAGAAATTGATTTGTAAGAGAATCCTGAATCTTCCAAGCTAATGTTTCAATTTAAGTGTCATTCAGAAATATATGGTTTAGTGTTTTCTTCAGCAGAAAACACTAAATCGCATCACTGTGGACAGTTAAACCATTGTGCACTATTTTTTATGGTTGAGTAAATGAACATAACAATCTAAACTGAAAGATTGAAAGTAAACAATCAGATGTAAATTTTGCTTCAATTCAGAGATGAAAAGGTCACACATATAAGAACTCCGATCAAATCAGTTAGATTTTAAAAAGCTTGAAGAATTGGAAAGAGAAGCACCTTTCATTAGGTAAGCAAAAAAATTTGAGATGGATAAAGAACACAAGGGTGTTACGTGATACGATTTCTAGCAACTCTCATGGAGATGTGAAGCATTTTTCGATTCTACCCCAGTTAGTCATAAACCCTACACAAATATACAGAAATACAATATTATTGAAGCGATGGAGTAAAAACACAAGCGAAGAGCTAAATTTACATACTACATAGATGTAAACTACAAAATCGTAAATGATAGAAACAAATGTGAGAAGATGGACCTTCCTATTCGAAACCCTAAATTGATTAGTTATAAAATGAGGTAAGGAGGGACACATACCTGCCAGCAGTGGTTTGGTTTTGAAGCCCTAAATTGATTAATCCATAACCCCAAATCAAAATCCTAAGTTCTTCAACATAGAGAAGATACAAACAGAGGTATATGTTATGGAAGATATAGACAGTTCATGAGAGAGACAACCATGGAGATACTTACGGGAAGTTTCTGATTCATGGTTGGTCAAAGCATTTCTCATCTCTTTCAACAAAAAAAAAAGGCATTTCTCATCTCAAACCTTAAATAAGGATTTTCAAGGGAGTGTTTGAAAGGAAAAGAAAAGAATGCGGTACTAACCTCTACGAGTATTTGTTCAAATGCAACAGCAAGGAGGTATTCATAAACCAAAAACTGACGTAAACTTAGAATAGAAGGTAAAGAAGGAGCGCGGATACTGTGACGAAAAACTCACATAAACTTACAATCTATTATACTCGTTAATTACAGGAGGAATATAGCAAAAAAGAGTTAAATTGATTCATTACTTCAAGGAAATATATATAGTAAAGACATATAATCGTAAATGCGGAACCAATGCATACGATTAAAAACTACAAAAATTCAAGTATGAGTGCATCATCCACGACGCCGTTTAGATGCATCCGGAACTGAAACTGTTGTAAATAGGTAGATAAGTTTATTGGTATTGGCATGGACACCCAGGAGAGTGAATTTACGGTTGAGTGGTGCACAATAAAAGTTTCAACTCTTGAGTATATGGATACTAATTACCTAACCCTAAACCCTAATATCATCAACTGATCAAGTAAGCAAGCAAATCAAATCATAAAACGACCAATCTATGAACCGAATACCTGATGGAAGTCCAAAATTTAGGTAGCAGAGAGGCAAAAATTATGTGGAGAACTTGATTGGAGGGACTAATTAATGAGAGAGCATGGAGGAATTTTTGCTTACAGATTGGATTTGTTCATCAAATATGTTACCTGATAAATTACCCCCACATATTGAAGTTAAAGATTGATGGAAATTGGAGATATATTTACCCATATCTATAGAGAGGCAGACGAAAGATGGAGAGTAATTTCCTACCTTGAGAAGCTTGATTCTTTTGAGAGATTATTTCTTGTGAAGATTTCTGTCATGAATATTTAGAAATTAAATTCTCTAAAACCCAAAGATTGAAGTTGAAGATTGAAAGAAACTGAAGAGTGATTTACCCAGATTTACGAAAAAGTGGTTTCTTCAGTGAAGATTTATGTAGAAATTTCAGCATCATTCTCTTATGCAGAAGAGAAGGCTAAAGATCTGAGAATTTTTTTCTTCTGCCATGAGGATTTGGAGATGGATGAAGATTTAGGGAAGGTTGAAGAAGAAGAAATCGTTTTATGATCGGGATCCGAGAAGGTATGTCCGTTGAGAAGGAGAAAAGGTGAGTAACTGTGGCTGTAGGCTCCCGGTTGAATCCCTTGAGAAGATATGTCCTTTGACCAGATGTGTCCCTTGAGAAGATGTGTCTCTTAATAGGAATCCAATGGTTTATAGCAATGGGTCACTCAATCCGGTGGTGGATGAGAGTGCTGACGTGGATTGAACGGCTGGATTTATCCAGGTGTTTGTCCCGGTCAGCACCCAAAAATTAAGAGAATTCAGACAATAAAAAATTAAGAGAACAGAACATCAAAAATGAAATTCTAAGAAAATAAGAATATCGTACCTTGCCGACACCAACCACCAAACGACTTAAGCAAAACAAAATCCAAAGCCAATCCTTTTCTATGGAGTATTTCTGACTGTGATGGTTTTTATGGAGGGAGTTTAGAAGAGGCATGTCCGTGAGGAGGGATGTGTCTCTCCGTGACAAGCCTCCGAAAAGATACATACCCACAAGCACCCGGGTAACTCAATCCAACGGTGGATGCTAGTGCTGACGTGGGACGGACGGCCGGATTTATCCAGGGGTTTGTCCCGGTCAGCACCCATCCACCTATTTTATTATATAGATTTTGAAGATATCAGATGGATTTTCGATTGAGTCAGGAAACAAACCTTTCTTGTTGCGTTTGTAATCCCTAAGAATTAATGTTAGGCCCTGTATAGTTCACATCAAACTCCGATGCAAGACAATAAATAACAATCTCCATGTCAAACGAACTAGCACCCTATAACAGTGATATCATCCACATATAGAAATAAATAAAAGTGTGCCATGTCTGGTGGAGAGGATAAACTGTGAGACGCGAGACTTAACTAAAGCGAAATTCAAGTTGCAACATGTCTGCCTGAGATCATAAAGTGGCTTACGAAGATGACAAACATGTATCAGAGAAGAAGTACTCACAAACTCGATGCTTGATTGCTTGTACTGTACAGGCATTCTCATCGAGAGTACCATTGATAAATGAATTCTTCACATCTAACTGCATTAACCACCGTCCACATCTAACTGCAAATACAAACGAGTATCTCACAAAAAAAAAGAAGTGATACAAACGAGTGAACCACCATCACCTGTTCACTAGCTGGTGCCTAGAAATTTTCAGGGACTTTATAGTCAATTCATCTCAAATTTCAAAACTCGTCAAAATAATTCCCGCTCCCGCCTATTTGAAAATTTTATCCTTCGTTTGAAATTAGAACAACCCCTATTGGCTAAATTCAAAACACACGGATCGCTCACGTGTCAAGCTCTCAATCGCCCGATCATCATTGACAAAGTACGATATCCAAAACTTTAACTTCCCGATAAATCACTATAAATAATCAGCACCCCAACTACAACCAAATATCACAATCAATCGAAAACCTAGAAATTAGATCTCTACTCTTCCCTCTCTCTCTCTCTAGAATTGTTTGAAGATCAAAAGAAATGGAAGCAGGAAAGGTAGGAAAGGGAGGAAGGCGAGGTGGTGATAGGAAGAAATTTGTTTCCAAATCTGCGAAAGCTGGTTTACAATTCCCAGTTGGTAGAATCACTCGATTCTTGAAGAAAGGAAGATACTCTCGAAGAGTCGGAATCGGTGCTCCGATCTATCTCGCCGCTGTTCTTGAATACTTGGCTGCTGAGGTAATGATCAAGATCTGTTTTTTGTTTTCTAACATTACCGAAGCTTTTCTGATGAATCCAGATTTGTATATATCTAATTTTGTTTTGATTGTTTATGAATTTTTTTAGGTTTTAGAGTTGGCGGGAAATGCAGCAAGAGATAACAAGAAATCAAGAATTATACCGAGACATGTATTGTTAGCAGTGAGAAACGATGAAGAATTGGGGAAATTGTTAGCCGGAGTAACCATTGCTTCCGGTGGTGTTCTTCCTAATATTAATGCCGTTCTGTTGCCGAAGAAGACTGAGAAGAGCGAGAAAGTTAGTGAGGGAAAGTCACCAAAGAAGGCTTGAAGTTTTATATTTTAAGTTTTCAGATCAATGACTAACTGATTTTGAATTTGGGTAGGGAGTAGTATTGTTGGGTTGATCATATTTTTTTTTTTGTTTTAGGGTTTTGTTGTGGGTTTGTTCATAATGTTCGACAAAGTATTAATAGAATCAAATTAGTTGGGTTATCTTTTATCTTGTACCGCTTTTAACCGTTAGTGGCTTTGTAGAATATATTCGGCGCCCATAACAATTCATTGATATTATACGTTCTGGGCTGGCCCAATACTGCCCACAAACCCATTTGTTTTGGTAAAAGATAAAAACATGGCAGAAAGAAAATTCTGATGGAGTGAGAGAGATTGAGAGAAGAATAAATAAAGGGAAGGTGTTTCTACTTCTAGGGTTCCATTCAAACTTGATTTGGGTATTCAATGGTTAAAAATGTCTTTTCATGGGGTAAGTGTTAACTCTCCTAATCAACTTTTGGAGTTCAAAAGTATTTAAGAAATCACAATGATTGAATATACTTTATTTTTTGTTAGAGTTGGAAGCTGGAGAGAAAGTCTTGGGTTGAGAAGCTTTTTTTGGAGTAATATATAATTTCCAGGTAATATTATCGATTTATGAGTAAAAATGGAAGTAGGGTTTTGTAATTTAATTTGGGTACTTATGTGAGAAACTAATTTCTGATCTTTAATGGGAAAATGATGTTTAGTTCCCACCTCAGGGTTTCATCTGGTAATCATAATGGTGGAAGATTATAAAATTATATGTTGATTCTTTTTTACTTCTGATAGCAAAGATAAACTTTGGCTAGTATTTGACATTCTCAAATTTTGTATGATTGTCAAGTGTCTTTGATGATGATCAATAAAGTCGAAAGGAAAACTAGTTACTAATTTAGGTGGGGTTAATTTTCCCCTCATTGTCGAAATCTAACTCAAATAGACCAAAAAGCAACCCGAATCGGCTATTCAGACGAGTCATACATCATGAATCACACCAAAAGAAACAAACCAAGCTCGATTTAATTCAGGTCTTGATCGGACGTCGGAAAAGCTAATACTACCTTTTAGTTTTGCTATTTTAAGTTATCTTTTTGATAGACTTGGAAGTTGAAAGTGCTTCCATTGACTCTTACCACTCTTTTTTATCGTTTCCTTTTTTAGATATGCGAGGTGCATGGAGATGCATTTAAGCCGTTTGAGTTGAATTCCAAGGTTCATGTTGTGGAGGAAATTGATGCAACTTTCAAGATATTTTCATCTAGATGTGAGATTTCTAAACTCTAATGTTTCTAAGAAAATTTTCGTTTTTCTTCAATAGTTTCTCTACTCAAAGAACTGCATTTAAACGTCGAAACCAAATCAAGCAATCTCAATTCCCATCATCCTCGCTCAAACGGAGAAATCTAATTAAACAAACTCAAATTCTCACTTCTCTCGACAGACAGATCCGAATTGAACAATCTGAAGTCGTCCAGTGGAAAAATCTAAGTAACCAAAATCAAATCCAATCTTCCTTGAAATGGCGAAACCAAATTCAGCAAACCGAAATTGTCTCCCAAGTCTCCTCTCTTCTTTTACAAAGACATAATTGGATTCCACATGTTCAAAAGCTCAATCTTTACCAGAAGTTAGCACCCAATCTCTTCCTCAAAATCCTCAGAAGGACTGAGAATAACCCACAACTCTCTCTTAATTTCTTTAACTGGGCCAAAACAACACTAGGGTTTAAGCCAGATTTCGATTGTCAATGCAAGCTTATCCAGATTCTAGTCACTTCTGGGTTCCAATCAACTGCTAGACCTCTTTTCAATTCTGTAATTCAATCCATACCGGCAGCATTTTCTGTTCTTCATTCATTGACCAAACAATGTAAAAATAGCGACTTAAAATCTCTGGTTTGTAATTTTGCTCTAGAATGTTATTCAGATAAAGGTTTGGTGTTTGAAGGTTTGGAAGTATTTAGCACTATTAGGGTTTATAACTATCAGCAACCTTCAGTTCATAGCTGCAATCTACTGCTCGATGTATTACAGCAAAAGAGTGAGGTAAAATTGGCTTCGTGTTTATTTTCTGCATTTCTTCGTTATGGGAATCCAATTGATTCATTTACTTGGTCGTTGGTTGTTCGGATTCTTTTAAAACAAGGGAAGATCGAAAATGCAATGAAGTTATTGAATTCAGGTATTAGCAATGCCGTAATTTATAACTTAATCATCGAGTTCTACTGTAAACAAGGAAATCTCACTACTGCAATTGATCTCTTGAATGAGATGTATAGTAAGAATCTCACTCCTGGTTTTAGCATATATAGTTCAGTTCTTGATGGTGCATGTAAATTCGGGGATGTTCAAATTGTCGAGACGATAACTAGAGATATGGTTAAAAAGGAGTTGCTTCCGGGTATTTGTTTATCAAATTATGATCCTAGTATTCAGAAGCTTTGTGAATTAGGAAGAACTTATGCTGCAGAAATGTTGTTCGAGAGATCTTTGAACGAAAATGTTGGACTATCCGATACTTCATACAGTTACTTGTTGAGGATTTTCTGTAAGGAAGAAAAAATGGATGAATCAATGAGAATATATAAGATCATGAAAGAGAAAGTAATTATAGTGAACCGTAATTGTTATCGTGCACTCGCAGATGTTATTTGCAAGAACGAACCGTCAGAAGACGTCGAAAATTTGTTAAAAGATGTTATCATGGAGGGTTATGTTCCTTCCTGTTTAGATCTTGGAAAGTTCATAGATGTTCAATGTAGTCAAGGTAGATGGAAAGAAGTAGAGGGTATTTTGAATTTGATTTTGGAGAAGGGTCTTCTGCCAGAATCTCTCTGTTGTAGTTCATTGATAGATCATTATTGTGCTAATAATCAAACTGGTTTGGCAGTTAAGTTACATGATCGGATTGAAAAACTTGGTGGAACTTTGGATATATCAACTTATAATGTACTTCTAACTGGTCTTTTTAGAGAGAGAAAGAACGATGAGGCGATTCGTGTTTTTGAGTATATGAAAAGGCGGAACGTATTGAGTAGTGGGTGTTTTTCGATTATGATAGCAGGTCTTTGTCACGAAAAGGAGATGAGAAAAGCCATGAAAATTCATGATGAAATGTTGAAGATGGGGATGAAACCTGGTTTTGTTACTTACAAACGTTTGATTTCCAAATTCTTTTCGTAAGAAGAATGCATGTAAATTCTACCTATGCGTGCAAGTTATCGTTCATCTATTTTTAGTTTGCGTCTAACTCTCTATACATATATTCAAAAAACTCACATTTTTTGAAGTTTTTATTGATCGGGACTCAGTTCTAGCAAGGTCCATGCTATAACTAAACCAAACAAAAACATAGTCTAGTTCCACTCTTGACCATTGCAAGTTGGTCACAGGCCTTCTCTATTAGGTCACTGTTTTTTTCTTTCTCTTAATCTTGGATCATCTGCTTCAAAAGCTTTTGTTTCTTCAATTAATTTTGATCTATCTCAAGTTCATGATTCGAGCTTGTACAAGTTGATCTATTCTTACTTCACGAACACAATGGAAACAGCGTGTTGATCTTCTAGAAGCTTAACTTGGCCATTGAACTTTGTGAACCTTATCTGAGGGTAACTAGTATACACTTTGTTGCCCCTTCATCACCATAGCAGAATTGGATTGAAAAGATCTGTTCCGTTTTAAACCCAAGCAACAAATTTTGATGTTCTTGGGATCAAAGATCTACTCAGAGAAAGAAGAAAGTTGCGAGAATTTTCTAATTTAACAATGGGAACAAGTATGAGGCTTTTTTGTCTAGTTAATAACAAAAGAGAAGACATGGCACCAAACTTTCACAAAAAACAATCGATTTTCGATATGGGAGCATTTTGATTTTCGATGTGGGAGCATTTTTCAGCATATTGGATTAATTTACAATTTATTTTTAGCTGAAAAAGAAACAAAAAAGAGCAAAATTTTACACAATAAAGAATTTGAAAGAAGGCTCAACTAATACTTGATGAGCATCTTTTGAGCTCTCCTAGATGTGGAATATCCTTCCTTGATACATTCAAAATTCCCGATTGATCGTCCACTTTCTCAATTAGAAACTTGAGCAGAGGTACTTTCGAAAGAGTTCTGCATGATCCCACCATTATCAATTTCTTCTGCAATTATCAGATGTACATGTCAAATTTCACATAATATCGAGAACATATTAGATTCATATTCCATTCTTGCAATATTCTGTCTTCCTAAAGAGTAAGGAAATCAGTAAGCATCAAATTATCACAAATCAAACAGAATCAGAACCAACATTCACAGTTTTGGATTCATTACGAGATACCAAAACCCGAATTACTAATAACCAGAGTAATTAGCAGTATAATTAGGTTTGGGTGTTGCCGTGTTGGTATAGTTATATCTGACATAACCAGAGGAGGCCACTAGGACACTAGCATGAGTTTGAAAAGGCAATGTTTTACTTTGATTTTTCTCTAACTTAAAACAAATTCGAATGTATGCATTGATTTGTCAGGATTGGAATGGAAATACCGGAAAGTCACTAGGAATGGAAATATTTAGGACTAGAGTCAATTAAAAGTGCTGAAGCATGAAGAGTTATAATCGTTCTGTCCTCGGTACATTTATCAGAACCAGCAAGGATGCATACACTTATTCTAATAGGTTTTTGTTCTCAGATAGTTAAAGTACTCAACTGGAAACCCGTTAACAATCTAAAAGTCAGGGAGTTTAGATCTGTTTTTTCTAAAAGTTTGATTTGTATCGATCTTAGTTATCAAAATGTTGTTAAATTGCTAACGTTTGGAGAGATTAACTTCCGGAGAAAATACAAAATAGAAACCTTAATGGTGTGAAATACCTTGGCACGTGTGAGAGCTACATTGATCCTATGCCAGTCTCCGAGTAGCGAAGACGTACATCCCCTTGGATTCTCTGTAGATCTTACGAATGAGACAATTATGCATTCTTTATCCCTTCCCTGCTCATGTCAACACAATTTGGATTCATCAGGTATCAAGAAAGATGATTGCAAAGCAGCTCGCGCTGGGATTGGAGAGAGGCGGTTCCCAGACGATCTAATACAAATACTTATCTACATACCTATACTTATCAAGTACATAAAATCATAGTTACGAGATTTCATTTATAACAAGTCCACACGATCTAATCTAATCAATCAAATTCAATTCCAAAAATTGATAACTTTAATACATAACTAACCCGTGGGGTTTGACATTATTGGCTTGGGTTACCCTCGATCCTGACGATCTTGATCCGGTCCACAAGTTACACGAGGGGATCAGCCGGTCCCAACTAGTTAGGTGATTGTGTACTTTTTCACTTGGAGAAAAAGTTTCCGAAACATAGTTTCTAAACATTGTAATTATTCAAGGTTAAAAAAAATTACCTGGTATTTATCAATGGTGTGTATCTCCACAGACGTTGTGCCTAGAACACGTCGGATGAGATTCACCTGTGAGTTATATGGAGTGATGATCCCAATATCTTCCCCAACAATGTCTCTCTTCAGTAATTCATTAGTGACCTATTATAGTAAATATTCAACAAATAAAAATCTTCAAAGTTCGGGTAAAACATAGAAAGCAGTTGCAAGAAAGCATGGTTTAAAAAATTTAGAGAACCCGAAGGAAACACAAGAAATGAACTGATTCTAAAAAGATAGAAATAATCAAAGTATGAGTTAAATGAGAATTATACCTCCGCGACTATGTAAGCCTCAGTTGGATTATTGACAGTTTTGTGTTCTTTCACCTCCAAAGCAGGTAAAGTATCTGATTTGTAAAAGACGATTTTATTAGGAATCTCAAATTGTATAAAAAAACTACAGTACTGAAGAATTGAAGATCTTAATGTAAAAATAAAGTTATATACCTGTATTGATCAATACCACAGATCTGTTCGTATTTAATACCTGTCAAACACAAAATAGAATACTATAATGATCCCAAGAGACAATAAACAGTACAGATATTCTATAAATTTAACGGATGCTATGTGAATTAACAACATATAATGCGTCAGCAACTTGTTCTTAGAAAAGCTTCAACCATTACTCATTATAAGCAAGAACTCTATGAAAAGGATTGAACAGCATCTGGAAACCTAGTTTCTTTATAAATGTATACTAGAATAAAAACGAAATTTCTAGTCTACCTCCTTTAGCCATGATGTACTAGATTTCGGACTCGAAAATCTGAGTTTGGCATTTGCGACTTCAGAGGAACCACAGCGCAATCTGTTTCCATATATTAAGGCGTTGGATAGTTCCATAACGCCGGCACACATTCGATACTGCATATATAACAAAGCATTCCAATTATTTTGATGGGTAAGATAGGATCACACAGAAATTAAGCCCAAAATATAGCTAACTTGTTTTCAAACCTGACATTGTAGAGCTGAAATTGCCTGGGGATGAGCTTCTGAAAGCCTGCAAAACAAGCTTACTCCCATTCCATTCTCGCGAGCCTCAGCGCTCTAAGAATAAAACGGAATAGTATAACAACCAATTTCGTGAATGATAACATGTAAATCAAGCAAAAGTCTAGAGATAAAAGATGAAGAATATAAACCTGAACAAGTGGAGGTAATTGGTAATGATCTCCAACAAGAACAAATTTTGAAGCTAACGTCAAGGGCCCCAAGGACACCTATACAAAAAAATATCACCAACATCAGTTTCGCCCTTTCAGGTATATGTTAGCGAACGTATTTCGAAAAAGAAACCTAGTATGGAGACATTTTGGGGCTTTGATGAACTACACATGGGCAACTTCAAACTCGAAGATTTAGAACTTCCGTTCCTGCACATGCATGAGGGCACAAAAATAGCTATTTGGGAACTTAATTTCTTTGCAATCAATTGGATATTATTAAAGTATAGGAACAGAAGGTTTTTTCAAGACCAAGAATATCATTGGATAATATCATAGGTCCATATCAAATATCAAACTTACAGTCTATCAGTGGGTTTCGAGATAAGCAGCTGGTTCGTTTCAATGTCATACTGTTATCTCTAATTTTAAGGTCGTTTTAGTGTGAAAATAGTGATGAGACATAACCATGGTTCTTTTTTCTATCTGTAACCATTCTATCACTTTTGACTTTTTTCAATATATTTTTGCCCTTATAGAAAAAAATAGCGAAGGTGGACAAGATGTGGAAATATATAAAAGATGAATTTCATGAAAATATACTCTTACATTGAAATACTTGGATGGTTCGACAGTTCAGAGTCTACTTACCAACCTATTAGATATTTGTACATATTTAAGTTAGCTGCATATTCTTATTTATATATGGGTTGGTTCCATACTTTAATTTATATATGCTGATTATAATGCCAGGATCTGCAAACATACTCAATGACGCATAATTGACATTATTCTTTTTATAATTGCTATACGAAGATGACAGTATGATGCAGAGGTTGGGTTTTTGTAGTAATTATCTACTCACCACGTCGACCATCATAGAAAATTACATCATTTAAAACCTCTACCCCATCAGTATTTGACTCATTTACAAGACGTTAATAATATTTGAAGTGTAAAAATAAATTTGATGGTGTATAAATCTTCGAGTAAGATGATTTTACAATGAATTATCAATATGATGAGAAGATCATAATGCGTGCAGATCGTGTTGCAGTGAGCTCAAAACAAGTAGCACGTCAACTGTCTCCATAACTAAACATATGTAAAATTATTAATATGACGTATATAAACAGAAACACCAAGGCCAAATACTTCATATTACTCTTTCGAAGTACTCTTATCACCTCAATGGTACAAGAAACAAAAGGAAAAGAAGGGAAGTGCAGTACTCAGAAGGATCATACATACAGGAAGAGTAGTTTGTCCAGCTTCATCCATTATGCACACGTCAAACCGCTTCTTCGCAAGCAAGGGGTGAGTTATCCCCAAACAAGTTACTGCAACAACTTTGACTTTCTCTAGTCTTAGCTTAATATCTTCCACACTGCATGTTTCGGTCGCTGTCATACAAGAATATAAGTAAGCCCATGTTTAGATAGAGAACAGAAAACAGGTGAAACCAAAGTATTCACAAAAAATATCATTTTAACCTGAGAAACAATGCCCACGAACTTCCTCGTGAACAGCTTCATATCTCCCAATTCTTAAAAAATCTATGCCCTACAATAGCTAATATTGTAAAATATTGAGAAGAGATTTTAAACAAACATATTTAGTCACTTATCACATACATGAATGGTCGAAAACATTCAATATTTGGGAAAGAGATGACCTGAGCTTTCAATTTGATAAGCAAATTATCCACAGCTGAGTTTGTGTAGGAAGTGAGTAAAATGGATGCACCTCTCATCAACAAAGCCTTCACAGCATGAACCATTGTTGATGTTTTGCCTGTGCCGGGCATTCCTAGAATTAGGGCATAATCCTTCGCTGTAAGTATCTGCAAGTTTAAGTTGGTTTTAAGCAAACATAAGATAAGTTAATTCACGGCCTTGACGAATAATCATGCTAACTAAATAGGTAAAAATAAGAAGCCAAGAAAAACTTAGTTAACCTTGTATATAGCTCTACGCTGATCGTCATTGAGATTCTTCTCTGAACGAATATAACTTATTGCTGGATCTTGACTAAATACAATACCACTGTCAAACCTTGGAGCCTGGAATGAATCAATCCAAGAACTAAAGTTTTCACATGCATTAGACTGCAGAGAATCTGAGTGTGAGCAAGATATATTCACCTCGAGATCAACAATCATCTTCCTAAGTCGAGAACTTTGTATACTTTGTAGGAACAATTGTGTTAAGTTGAATCTGCCAGCCAAACATGAAATATATGTTAATGCCGTGGTCTTTTTTCTTACTAACGATTCTATTGACACTAACCAGAAATCTATGCTAGAAATAATAAATTTACGATAACCAAGAGAGATATAATTATGTTGTATACCTCATGATTGCGAATGAAGTTGTTGAAATCTGAGCTAGAAATAATTAATTTACGATAACCAAGAGAGATATAATTATGTTGTATACCTCATGATTGCGAAAGAAGTTGTTAGTTCATCCTTGTCAATCCGCCAAAGCTCCTTAAGAAGTTCTCCAGTTTCTGAAGAAGGTTTACTCCAAGGAAGCCTTAACCGCCTAGAAAAGGACACCTAAAGTTTTACATAAAAAGGTACAAGTTTTGGGCGATTAGTTAATTCTAACAGTGCTAATACAGATAATTGTTCACACATAATGTCATTTTGTCCTTTTGTTCATCCATCTCGAAAAGGAGTATCAGCAAGATCGCAGACTTAGTTATGCAATATGGCCATAAGAACAGAAAAGCAACAAATCGGAACCCTATGATGACTGATCCTTACTGAAACATGAAATTGGCTTATGTTGGCTATGACTCCATTTGCTACGGCAACATGTTTAGATTCTGACCCAAGTATCTGAAAAACAAAAGGTTGATATGTAAAAAAGATAGAAATTCAGGTGTACGCAGAAGATGATCAAGACAGCAAATTAGTAGACAAGCTTGTTTTCATCCTACCAACAAATTGCATCAAAATAATGAACACAAGTCATATCAATAGATATAAAAGTAGGGTCCACTACGTTGATGTCATAGGTAGAAGATCTGGTATGTGACATTATGGACATAACATTCTTTTTCGAAAGTAAGTCACTTTACTATCCATAATAAAGACAAACTCTTATATTTGCTACGTAGCTATAAGCTCAACAAAGCTGCATACATACATGAGCCCAAAAATAGCAACACACTATATCCAAATGGAGAGGTTATGCACCAACATTCCACTGAGAACAATGCGAAAGAAGATGCTGGGAAAAAACTAGTAAAGAGTGAGATGACATTTGAGTAGAAGCGCAATGCGTTCCTCTCCAAATCATACTGTTCCGCTTTGGCTGAGGACCACATCTTCCTGCAAAGAATGGGAGAAAGGCAATACACAAAAGGGGGCATATACTCCAAACACCTTATGCTTCTCAAAGGTTACTTCTGAGAGAAGATTCCTCCTCCCTACACAATGTGGTCTGAATTTAGAGCTGTAATTAATTCGCTAACGATGGGTTGGTGTTTTCGTTCTCTCTTTTGCTGTATTATATTTAAATAGTAACAGCCTAGCAATATTTGTGAAAGATTGGTTGTTATAAATTCGACTATGTGTGAGTCCATGTTAAAGATTTTTCTTTGAAGTTTCGTGTCAGATCCTTGCTCCAACTACGAATGCACATAACTATTCATCACCGAATTTTCACCAAGAGGGCCCAAAGTATCTAGAGATAATCCAAACAAAAATGGCTAAAAGCACGGGATGAAGAAATAAGGATTCAGGATTGCATTACTGAGGCTAAGCAGGAAAGTAGATTGTGGAATATCTAGTATGCAGGTTTCACTATTGAGCCTATAGGAACTAGTAAAAATCTCATGGATCTAACCAGACTGTAGGAAAGTAGATTGTGGATCTCAACAGACAACAGGAAAGGGTGCTCTAAGTGCTGCTAAGGTTGAAGAGTCTAAAAATAAATGAAGATTACATTATTGTATCATTTAAAATATATGCAGTATTCAACATCACCTGACCTGGTGTACAACCTAGGATCCAAGAAATTTGTGTTCCTGGAACTCATTGTAATAATTTTCCCTCAATATATTCACTCAAAGTTTCAACAAGGAAGCTAAAGAATATCACCAAGTCAGAACAAACATTCAGATAGTTCGAACTTTAAGTACCAAAAATGCCGTAAAGAAGCATAAAGATAACCACAAGATTAGTTTAGTGAATCAATTAAGGCTATTCATAGGAAGTAAAATAAGAAAGTTAAATTCCCGAGAAAATCTTACCACGTAATCCCCAATTTTCAGTGTGCAATCTAGTTTGCGAGATTCCGTAGCTTCGTCATGCACTTCTGGATCTTGGAGATCTTGACGCACAAACCTATATATGAATCGGCCATCCTCTGGGGATTTGTTTCGTGTTAATTCATTCGAAGCATCTAAAATAACAGAAGAAAGACCATTGGTGGAGCGTTCACTTCCCAAATTATGAGAATGCCATAGTTCTTTTTTAGCAGCCTAAAACAATAAAAAAAAAAAGCAGTCAAGGGATTCCATATATCCAAATTCAAACATAATTAGTATTCTTATTATTTCGAATATTACCATGGTATCATTAGCCTCCAAGTCAATTAACCGGTCCCAGTGTCGAAGGAAATCACAATGAGCACTGGTTAACTGTTCGACACGTGAATCAAAAAGATCAGGTAGCCCACTGCTATTTCTGTCACCACCATGGGCCTGGATGATAGGATTATAGGAAATAGAAGTTACACACATTCAGAAAAAGAAAAGTAGGTGTAATAGTAAAAGAACAGTTCATCAAATGATAGAGGGGCCAGAATATTACCTTATGGTAGCTAAGGCACACATTTAGGTGCCGACAACTTTTGCACATGTTTGGATTCTGCATAGAAGATGCAGTAATAATCAGTGGTAATTACAAAAGCATTATCTATAGAATGTACAAGGTTAATTGACCAATCATATACCCGTAGCACTGGAGGCAACTGCTGCACAGTTGATGCCTTCAGAATATCATTTGCAAGTTCATTACGACGAATGATTAGACCAACTACATCAGATCTTTGAGCCAGAATTCCCTTGATGTAATAGAAAAGATGCGAAGAAGCAAGTAGTTTGAAATAAGTATTTCATTATTGCCCATTACCCCTCCTCCCAAACCCACGCAGGAAAAAACATTTAAAAGCATGGATTTACTTACTTTTGTTTGATCTGTTTGGAGGTAATAGAGAAGACCAGAATCAATAGACTTAAGGTATCTGCAAATATAAGATGAATTAAAGAATGTGTCATGTATAGAATAAAACGTCTCATTGGGAAATATCACCAAAGTAGGGTGCATAGCGCGGGGAAATTGCGAGATCAAACGTACCTCTCAGACATTAGAAGAGTGTATAAGACCACCTGAGCACAATGTTCCATGAACGACTGCAAATACAAGAGTACAGGTACACACCATCAGGAGAAAAGTGGGAAGTATAACTACTGCAAGAGTTAAACTCAAATTTCCATATATGCGCAAACAAGACAATGAGTTATACACCAGCAGCCTCATTTGTAATTATGAAATTGTAAACTTGCCTGACCACTGGTTCCCTTTCCAGATTTAAATTCTAATGGCATGATTTTTTCAGTTGCTCCATTTACTTCTGACTCTACTCTTACTCGGACAGAAGCATCAATCATTCCTTTCAGCCCATATTTTGGGGCCCATGCCATTTCCTCAATATCCACCACCTACATTTCCAAATGAATCACTTATATGAAACAATTAACTAAATAGACTTTAAAAACTTGGAAGTTCGACATAACAACTACAATTACTATATACCTGTTCAATGTGCACCATTCAGTACAAATTTATGCACAGGCATACATGGGACCACCACACAAAAGAAAAAGCCTAAAACAGTATAAGTGGTTTCAGAACTACTCAAAGGACCAAATAAATGAACGGCATGTATTGTGAGAAGGGTCCCACATGTACAAAGGGTACTTTCATTGCCAAGAATATAATATCAAGGTCCTTCGTAATGATAACCGATTGGTTTTGAGTTGGATGTTCACAAACTTAACATGGTATCGAAGCTAGCCCCATATGTGATAGGACCAAGGACCACACATGCTCCATGTCACCCAACAAAAAAGACACATGGTAGGCTCAAAAGAATACCACACATGAGAGGGAGTGCGAGAATACACCCACATGGACAAAATGTTCTCCAATAACCAAAAACACAATATCAAGGTCCTCTCAACTTATAACCAATTGGGTTTGAATTAGATATCCACAAACTAGATACGTAGAAGTTGTAACACCATAGTTAAAAGTACATGGAAACCAACGTGTTCATGCGCAAAGCTGTGTAGTCTGACTACCAACTTCCGAGTAACCCGGATGTTACTCAGACCTAGTTTTAGTTTCACCCGATCTTCTTCTTTCTTTTTCTTATTTCGGTTTGCTAGTTTATGTTAAAACTTCAAAATCGTACTCAGTAGCTCCATAAAGTCTTTCTCCCATCTAAGAAATTGTGTATTTTTGTAGTAACAAGAAAACCATAAGTACCATGCAGTAATGTAGTATGGGATGCACATGTATTTAGTGATATTGCTGTAAACAAATACATGAATTCCAATATGTAAAGGCGCTCACTAATAACATCCAAGAGAAAGAGTGTTACCTCTATTATATTGACATTCTTCTGCTCATTTTTTGACCCAAAATCAACAGTAGATTCCTTAGTTGCCTGTTGAACATCTCGGCACAACAATTAGTATTAAACTAGTAGTTTACGTGGAAGTGTTCACTAAGTACTATGCCATGTAATTTGCAAAACATTCTTTTCTTGCAAAAATATACTGATTTGTAGGTATGTTTACGTACATACAAATGTATATACATAAGCATAACTGTATATAACAATATATACGTATATCTATATGTATATGTATGTACATAGAGAGATGGGATTCGTTCATGGTGTCTATTTAAATAAAAATTTGACAAGGTCTTATAGGGCCTCTCTTTTTTCCTTTGGGGTGTTCATAACCTTGAGGATCGTACACGAAAAATCATCTCATGACGAATCTAACCCCCAGTTTTAATCTGATAACGACGATACAAAAAAAAGTTTCGAACTTTAATTTTTTTGCGACAATTTTAATTGGCTCACATTCTTCAGAATGATATGAGTTCCTGAAGATGATCTTCATGTTGGGGATAATATCCCCACGACAATGATCATCTTCACGTGTATCCTTAATAAACGTTGTGAAAGTTTTGGCATTATAGGGAATTAGGGATAGACAAAGAATCCGGTTTCATATATATATATATATATACACACACACACACACACACACACACACACACATACAAAGATATAGTCAATATAATTTTTTATGACCATACCTGTGAATCTCTAAACCAAATAATCCAATTCAGTAATTTTGGGATTGCTTCAATCAGTGTAGTATGCATATCATTCTCATTTACTGCAGAAGTCATGAAAGAATGTTGAGTTTAAGACCTTCAAAAGATGAGGAAGTTGGGCCTAGTAGTAGTAACAAGAATGGATGGCAATATTAACATTACAACTGCATTAATGTGTCTAGCAATTAAACCAAATGAAAATTATGTAACACTATATTGCTATCAGTATCAAAACACAAGCTCATCATAGGTTTGGATTTGTGTGGATGAAGATGTCCACCTTCGCATGCATAAATGCTCTCAAGATTTTTTCGTAGCACTACTCTTGCATATTCTTCCAGGAAGCCTTTAGTTGGGTGATCCCTAACAAGTCCAGCCTACAAAAATAACGAAATTATACACCACAAACAGCATTGACCAATAAAACCTACTAGAATGAAGCAACATAACCAATAGTTATTTTCATATTAAAGGAATAAAACAATATTAAAGTCCGAAAACCTGAAATATTTGATGAAGCATGATACCGACTAATGCTGCAGTTGAATGCTCATTGCACTTTAACCTTTCGTCCAAGACAGCTCGTCTAGGGCAGCTGAAACTAGCAGCAACCTAAACGTGTTTCAGTTTGTCAACATTCATTCTGACAGAGAACCATCAGAAACATCTACTTCTCTCTATATTATTTTTATAAAGAAGGATATCTAATGGAATATTTAAGTTCAAACTCAGTAAAACAGAAATATGATGTCCAGCAACTAGCACAAACAAAATGAACAAAGATGAATATACAATAAGTACCCGAGTTCCGGACAGAAGTATATCAGGATGAACGATGAGTAGATTGTTATCATGGTCCACAATGCATTGTCCTTGTTCGTTGAATTCCCCTATCACATGTATTGTATCCCCAGGACCGACGACGCTGTAAAACCTAAACATAGAGAGCAATGTATAGGAAGTGAATCTCTCGGCGGTCAATTAAATCCCCCTGATTAGATAATTAGAAGAGAGAATGCTATGCAAAAGTTCTTCTCTTGAATAGAACCTCATTTAAGTTCTAGCAGTAGTAGAACATACAAATATCAGAGTAAGGTGCTATCAATACCCTTTAAATACTAAGTGAACATAATTCATTCTAAAGCGGATATAATTCATACAATAAAGATATTCAGTTCAAAAGTAAAAGATGGGAAATCATAAAAACTAAAAGTCAGCATCTAAGAACTAAATCTACTTACCATTCATCATGCAAGTGCAAAGCCCGCTCTTCCCCACTTTGCTCATTCAACAGTCGAAGTACCTAAAAAGGAAGGATACAAATATCTTAACTTAAACCTGCTATATTAAAAGTAACTAACTAGATAATTATATAAGTTCAAAAAAATAACCTTAACAGGGCACTGGACATGTGATGAACTTGAAGTATTATGCTTCTCTGAGACCTACATATATGGTGAAACAAGTCAACACCAACGCGTATAAATCCTATTCAATCATCAAAAGGATAGATAATATAAGCAGACCTCTAGTACAAGAAAAAATAAATTGGAAAATCCAGAACCCACTATCTGTGGTCTTTTCTCAAGAGAACTGGATTCAGTATATAAATTGCTAGCCTTGGTGTCTAGGGCTTCAAAATGTTTCTCAGTGTCGTCGGGCTTGAGATCTTCAACTGAAATGACATCTCCCACTTGATCCAAAAGCTCAAGCAATGACTACAAGAGTATAAAGTACATTATGTTATCATTTGGCGATTCCTAGAAGAGTGAAGGCATATTATTGATCATTACAAGAAGCAAAAACAGCTTAATGTGGAAGATAATCGTGCAAATAACCAGATGAACCAGTGCTAGAAGTAACAAGGAATACCTAACTTGAACGGCAACCACAAAATGCATAAGAAGAGACAATTACGCCAGAAACATATTAATTACTTAATTACCTTTTTTTTCTGTCGTGGACCCAGCTGATCAGAAGCTCCATTACAGACTATACTAGTAATAGGCTGCAATAGGATGTAAAAGTAAAGGTGAGAACATTTATCGTGCAGAAAATGAGCCAAGTAAACTATGGTTGAACTTCATCATTTAGATAAAAAGAGCTACAGTTATGGCATTTGGTAAGTTTACTTCTACTATCATAGCATCAACCCATTTCGACGTTACTTGTTTGAAATACTATGAACAGTGAGAGCATTATCCAAATCCCAACTATGGGTCTGCTGGAATGCTAAACAGTGTGCCAAGAAGCATTGCTCAAATAGGTACCTGTGAAGATAGAAGGAGCAGAACTAGCTGCTGCTATAACTGAAGGAAACTGGGTAACCATTGCATTAAGCATTAATATTCAGAAGCCATGTATTTTTACCTCATCCGAGCAATACGATGCAGAAGGTGGAGTCTGAAATGGGTTACGTTGACTAATTGTATTGGTCTTGTTTTTATCATTTCCACTACTACAGCTGCTATGGGTATCCACATCCTGATTCTGGTTGACCTCTCTCATAGAGACCTCTTTTGAAGACACTAGAGATCTTTCAGGTGCCTTAAGTGTTGGAGAAGATATCCACTCCTCAATAGATATAGAACTCTGTAAAACCCATATCAAACAATCACATGCCAATACTAAGAGATAAAAACAAAACTGCTCAGGCAGAAAATTCATCTGGAACCTTGCCTCTTTATTTGAACAATGGCGGAAATTTGAAGCATTCAGATTAGAAGCATCTGCCAGAACTCTAATTATTTCAGGCTTGCGCTTTGTAACAGCCTTAACATCCACCGGAGAGATCCTCCAGGACACCCTTTCAGCTCCATCATCTTGACTCTGCTTTATTAACTATCACAACGATAAAATAATATTGAGACACCAATATACTCTAAAACCTCAAACTAGTAGATAGAGAGTTGGCAAAATGTAAATTCCATAATTATGCGGGTCTGACACGAAACTTGCTAATCTCACTCTCGTATGAATCGCCTTCCGAAAAGAAGCGGGTACTAATACTAATGGGGACAAAGTCGCTTGACCACTGAGAGAAACCCATCAACCAGGGTCAAGGGGGTACCCCTTAGTTGGCTCTCAGAGGCACGAAAGCCCCTTACTCCATATAGCCCAGCTGTCTCCCTAACAGCAGCTTCACTTTTTCTACTGGTGTGGCGGTGCTGGATGTATTTTTATCAATAAATTTCCCATGACAACTACCTTGTGAGCTTAATTTAGTGATCCCACCTCGAATACAAGTGAGAGAAAGCGTCCGCACAGTATTCATTTAACAACAATGAAGTAAAATGTTGAATCATTTTATGCAAAAAAGGAAATGTTGAATCAAACCCACTTTTAATTTCTACTAATTGAACTAAAATTAGATAAACAAATGGAATCTGACTGACCATTCCAGGGGAGAACTTGAAACGCTTGAAAGTTCCCGACTTTGAAGTTTCAGGAGAGACCTCACAAATTTCATCATCTTCCTTGCTGGTGTCGGTGATGGATGTGACATGGGAAAGTGTTGAAGGAGGTGTGGTTTGAGGCTGAACGATAGAAATTGATGTTTGGGGTGTTTGAACATTTTTAGGTTTTTGGGAGTTTTGAGTGTGACGCTCAAAAAAGTGTTGAATTCCAAACTTGGATGGTTGGGATTGTTGTTGGTTCTGATTCGATTTCTTTGCTGAAGATGAACTTGATTTCTTCTTTGGTGCCATTGGAAGATTAAACTTTCTGTCTAGGGCTCTCAAGTTTTTACTTGCATTTTAGAGAGAAGGGGTATTTGGATGTGAAAACCACCAACAACTAATCTCTACCGTTTTGGCTAATCAGAAATTAATCTCTCCTCCGTCTTAAATTCCTTCTTACTTTCTCTCCCTCTCCTGAGTGATCCCTTTCTCTCTCTAAAATTTCATGGAGACTGGAAGAGTGGGAAGATAATAGAGAGATTGAGATAGTGATATTCAAGAGAGAGAGGGAGGGAGAGATGAGTTCCGAGAGAGGTGAGAGAGTAAAGAGATCGCTAGAATGAGGAGAGAGCGCGCGCGGGAATTGAAAAAAAAGTATGATTCAACAATATGGACTATGGAGGTAAAATATTTCACATTTTTTCCGCAAATACTTGTACACCACCACGTATGGAAGTCCATTTTTCTATAAGGATTAGTTTTCTCATTTGATTTTAGTGTACTTTGATTTTTTTTTTTTTGATGAAGGAAGTGTACTTTGATTTAGGATCCGCTTGTTACTTAAGAAATGACGGGAAAGAATTACCTATGAAAAATAATTTTATAGTATTAAACCATGAAACTTATCGTAGTGAAGCTAATGTCATTCACAACAGACCACGACACTTGTCGTAGTGAAGCTAATATCATGCAATGCACAAAACCACCTACCGTATGACGGAAATTGTCTTGTTCGTAGTGGGTTTTTATCATTTAATAAAAAAGAAAAAAGAGGTTTAGTACGAGAAGGGGCGTCTCAGACTCAAAGCAACTAAAGTGATTGTTTTGAGCCTCGCTTGAAATTAAAGGCACCACTTGGAAAATAATGTAAGACCACATGCGTTCCTTGGTTGACTTGGCGCGCAGGAGGATCCATTGAGTTAAGGATTAGGCCACGACGCACCCACTCTACACTTCACGTAATTGTGTGAACTAAAACCTGGTTGTATGTGGTCTTCTTGCTTAGTTCTTTCTCTTACATCTTATACTCTCTCTTCCTCTCTCTCTCTCTCTCTCTCTCTCTCTCACTCGTTCCCAATTCCCAAACGATTGATCGGTGCGACGGTTAGGCAAGAAATAGAAAACTCTCTTGATTTTCTGATATGGTACGTATCAACAGGTTAGGTTGCCGTCAAACTGCTTTCAAAGGCTATAGAAATAGAGTTTCGCTTCAGTAACTTGAAATAGACCACTCATCTCGAACGAACGACTGTGTGTAGCCATTCAAACACACGTCTCTCTAACCCACTATACGACCCAACCCGACACATCAAATCGAACCAGACTCTATTGATTCAGACCCGGATAAAACCAGGCCCACACCATTACTAAACCCAAAAATATTCATCTAATCAGATAATAGCGCCCGATTGTGAACTCCAACACCGTTCCTTTTCAGGTTTTTGGTGGGGTTTTTCTGCAACTGATCTTCACACTGATTCAATTAAACAAATGAAAATCTTTCTGGTAATCACTAATTCATAACTTTGATTCAGATTTCATCATCTTCAAACATTTAAAAACCAAATTAGTATTAACACATCAACCAATTCATCCGTTTCTTCATTTTGATTGATTTTGCAGAAACATTTTTCTCTATTTTCACGAAGATATTTTCACAGATCAACTGATAATAATAAATATTCTCTACGGTTATTAGCTTTCGCTGCATCTGCAACTGGAGCTGGTTTTATATGGTCCGATCATGCCAATGAAACATCATCAATTTCAATTTCTCCAAAAATCTCGCTTCCATGGCGATCAACAGAAATGTTTCCTCTTACAGCAATTTCTTTGGATAAAACTTATTCCCAATCAGGTTTCCTTAATTCCTTTTGTTACTTAGAACAATTCTATTTAGCTATTATTTCGTTTTGTATTCGTATTTGTAATTCACATTTGTAATTCTAGGGCATATTTTCGTTCTGTGATTCATATTTGTAATTCACATTTGTAATTTAGGGCACAATCCGTTAAATTTTTCTAGAATTGGTTCTGGAGCTCACACATCACCAGATTTAAGTAAGGAAACTTATGGAGAAGTTAAAGATAGTGGGAAATCTTGTCCTGGATGCTTAGGAAGGGATTCAATTGCAAATGCTGCTGCTTTAGCTGGTCCTGCCGTTGTCAATATTTCTGTCTCACAAGGTGCATCTTATTACTTGCCTGATACAAGAATTTTGCTTTTAGATTATGTACGTAGACATACTTTGATGTGGGTTTCTTTTGTGATAAGGTTTTGAAAGTTGGGAGTATTTGTTTTTTAGGTTTTCGTGGGATGACACTAGGGAAGAGTATAGGTTCAGGAACTATCATTGATTCTGATGGTACAATCTTGACTTGTGCTCATGTAGTTGTAGACTTTCAGAGCACGAGAACTGTCTCGAAAGGAAAGGTCCGTTGCTGTGCTCCTTTTATGTTTTCCAATAGGAAAGGTTCGTTTCCTTATGTTTGTTTTAGTGTCATTTATATGATGTGTTACATTACATGCCTTTTTCTACGAGAAATTATGTACGTAAATTCTTTGTGATAGTTTTGCGTAAGAGGAAAACAAAATTACAGCTTTGCAAGATTCTTTCCAACAAATCTGTAGTGAATTTCACTTTCATCAAGTGTTGCATGGCCATTGTTGGTTGAAACGTTGTCTTTTTGCCTTATTATGACAGGTAGATGTTACCTTGCAAGATGGTCGAACATTTGAGGGTACCGTTGTGAATGCTGATTTTCATTCGGATATTGCTGTCTTAAAGATCAAATCGAAAACTCCTTTACCAGCAGCAAAGCTCGGTTCGTCATTTAAACTCCGCCCAGGAGATTGGGTAATAGCTATGGGTTGTCCACTTTCTTTGCAGAACACTATCACAGCTGGTATTGTCAGGTAAAGTTTTATTGAGCAGAGCATTAGAATTTTGTCTCGACAAGAATTTTCCTTTTTAGCTAAGAATGAGCTATGTATGGAAAAACTGTGAGTATTTAGCCATGTCGACCTGCATTTGGAGAATCATTCTATCTTAATTCGGGTTGAGAAGTGATGTTGTACTGTGAATCATCCCGTAACATTTTCTCCTAACTCACCCGTTCTCTGTTTTTTCTGTTTTGATCTTTGATTCAGTTGTGTTGACCGTAAAAGTAGTGATTTGGGTCTTGGAGGGATGCGGAGAGAGTATTTACAAACTGACTGTGCAATCAATGAGGTAATATAGCTTGTTCTTTTGTTCATATTTGGATAGGGATATCTGTGCAAACAAAAAATTTCACGATTGGTTATGTTATCCAAAATTATGTAAGCTATGGATTTATACTGCATAGATTTCCTTGGTTCATATGCTGGTTATGGATCTTTCTACCTTCATATTCTAAGTTCATCAAGTGTTATGTTGGAGCATAACAACTCCTTTCCAACTTTTTTTAGGAATACAATTAGTGTATACTTATTTAACATGAACATGGATATGAGCAGCATAGCGGAGCACCATTACAAGACATGTACGACAACTAAAGAATCCCATATGAATATCTACATTCACATTGTTGCCTTAGTATCTCTTCTTTCAATTTGTAACTTTTAATCAACCATTATAAATTTATGTTAGAGGACATTAACCTAAAGTAGTAATTTTTAAAGTAATCACAACTTTGTGCAAGCACACAAATGTAATTACAGATTCAGATTATATCCATTTAAGTGACTGGGAATATCCCGGAGCTGGAAGTACCTGAACCCGAAACAACAACAAAAAACTAAAAAAGACTTGCCATCTTTTACATAGGTGCATACTACTAATAACCGCAAATTGACATTTGTATCGGATATTGCTTGTAGGGAAACTCTGGTGGACCTCTTATCAATCTTGATGGAGAAGTTGTGGGAGTAAATCGCATGAAAATATTAGCAGCTGATGGTTTAAGCTTTGCCGTTCCTATTGATTCTGTTTCTAAAATTATAGACCATTTCAAGAAAAATGGGTATGGTAATTTACTTGGATGCCAATTAACCTTTTCGTAAAAATTTATGCCTAAAGAAATAGCAGATTTGCTTTCTACTTATGCGCTTCAGTTATCGTAGACTGCGAAGTGTGAACAATTAGTAATTGTTTCATGTCTAATATGAAAGCTGGAAGCTATCATGTAAAATTTTGATTAGAACAACAGACTAACTCGGCGTTGTTTTCTACTACTTTTTAGGAGAGTAGTTCGACCTTGGCTTGGATTGAAGATGCTTGATCTCAATGAAATGATTGTAGCTCAGCTTAAAGAAAGAGATATCTCATTCCCAAATGTTAACAAAGGTGTACTTGTACCAGTGGTGAGTTCTCTTTCTTTCTTTCTTTCTTTCTTTCCCTGTTTTGTATTTTGTGGCATCAAGGCTGATGTAATTTGGAAAAGTACCACAATGGTTAGATGGGCCCGAGTTCAGCTGTATTCTATGTCAATAAATTATCTTTCATACATATCTAAATAGTTGAAAATGTCGACGGTTATAATGACAGAGTGCTTCTTGCTGGAAGTGACATAAATGGAAAACAAGAGGAACTAGTATATTTTCATCTTTTTCAATTTTATATTTTATTGCCTTGTAATATTCGTATCTATTCTTCAAAAGTTTGTTCCTTTGTTTCGTAAAATTAGTTCATAATTAATCCTTGTTACTACTTATTCTACCATAGTAATGATATGTACAAGCTATAAACAAGAGAGAACAATAGCGATATCCTTCTCTGTTACTTGTAAATTAACTTTTGGTGTACGAATATTGCATGTCATATCAATTTTTATTATTCTTATCTTATTCATGCCTAAATCAGGTAACACCAGGATCCCCTGCTGATCGTGCTGGATTTCAACCTGGTGATGTTGTCGTAGAATTCGATGGAGTTCCTGTGGGAAGCATTAAGGAGGTATCTGTTATGGCTATCTAATTTTTGTATTCATTTTTCCGTCCTTGTGATGCTATCTTCCCGCAAGTACACATTTAGGCATTGCCTACGAATGTCAAAGCACATGCTTCTTTTGTTCCACTTTGTTCATCCTCAATTTCTCATTATGTTGGATATCCTAAGAAGCCACATTAGTTAGTTTTTCATCATAACATAAGATTGGAAGTTTGAATTCTAATTCGATAGAAGGTTCTCATGATAAGGTACAACAAATGGTCACATTTATCGTACCATCGAGGAGAAACCCAGTGAATTGAGGAATCCCACATCCTTGATGTCAATTCACTGCATAAACGGATAGACGAGCGGCCTTGACGATATGTCGTATGATAGATGTAAACATTTATGCATCGTACCTTTTTGTCTCACAGACCCATAAGTTGTCTTTAGTCCTTTACTTTTGTATGTTTTGAAATTCTACAAGAAATGTTGTTCATTCACACATCTATTTTGGAATTGTTGCAGGTTATTGATGCAATGGGGGATAAAGTTGGGAAGCCCTTGAAAGTGGTTGTGAAGAGAACGAAAGATGAACTTGTTGTTCTCACTGTTATTCCAGAGGAGGCTAATCCAGATATGTAACAGTAATCCTCCTTTTTTTCCTTTAGTCTCTCGTGATAAAAACTTGACTAAACCCTTGTTTATCTAATCACTCGTTCCGGAAATAAAAACAGTTAAACTAGTCTTGCGATTTCTCCAAACGAATGAAATTTTCCATATATTTATTCAATAAAGTAGTTAAAAGTGTACATTATCTCAGTGTCCTGTTTGATTAACCTTGTCTTCAGTTCGCTTCACGTCGGCAGCGATAGCAGTCTTTCTTCTCTAACTTCCTCTCTTAATTTGTCCAACTGGAACAAGTTGGATGAAGGTGGACTTTCATGAATAGAAGAAGATGAAGCTGGATCATCATCTTCATCCATCTGTTCGCGGAGGTGAAGTTGGATCTTCACGAACAAATAATAAGTATTTTCATGAATCTGACGTACCCGACATTTTTCACTAATATTTATCATCTTTTATGTAGACAAATCTAACAAACAAATTGGAGCCGAGTGACTCTTGGTACCAAAAAGCTCCAAGTTAAATTTGTATAGATTGTATCTTCGTGATTAAATTTGAAGCTGATTTTTGTTTGCATTCTCTTCTATTTCCTTAAATTCAACAAATTTTACCGGAAAATCCCACAAAACTTCACCATTACCTTCCTCTACCACCAATAGCAACCCATGCGTAAATGCTCGTAGTATGGTTAAATTTCTTTCATTTGTTATCGGTTTGATGCATTCATTATACCTCAAGGCATACCTAATGCTTCATTAATAGAGGGGATGGTTGTTCACAATATAATCAACAAGCACCACTAAATAAGATATTGTGTTTCTTAATTTTGATCAAATGAAGAAGTTAAACTTAGACTATGGGGTCCTATCATCATACATTAATGAACCATCATTTATGTTTTGTTGGGGTAAGGATTCCTATAATTGTTAGAATTAGAATTGGTCATTTTGTTGAAGCTCAATTCCTTGAATCAATTGGTGTTGATTACATTGATGAAAGTGAAAATTTAACACCTGATGATGATGAACATTTTATTAATAAGAGGAATTTTAGGGTTCCGTTTGTTTCTTGGTGTCAAGGATTAGGAGAAGCATTAAGAAGAGTGAGAGAAGGTGCTTCTTTGATTTTAGCACTCAAGGGGATTTAATAGGAACAGGTAATATCGTTAATTTAGTGAGAAATGTGAGATCGGTAATGGGGGATAATAGGGGTTTGAGTAATATGGATGATGATGAAGTTTTCTCATTTTCTAGGTAGATATCAGCGCCTTTGTTGTTGAAACTAAGCAATTGAGTAGGCTTCTTGTTGTTCATTTTGCTGCTGGTGGAAATCCAGACAGAGTTGAAAGAGAGAGAAAGAGAGAGATAAGAGAAAAGACAGAGAAGAGAAAAGAGAGAGGGATGAAGAAAGAGGAAGGAAAAGAGATGATTGCCGGAGTTATTTTCGGCCGAATAAATGGTAGCCTGTGTTGATGGTGGTTGGACTTGGAACAAAGAAGGGGAAGAAGAAAATAAAAGCATTAAAAGTGGATGTTTAACAAAAAGATTTGGGAGGATAATTTAAAAACCCAAAATTTGGGGATAATAGGGAACCAGACGTGAAAATATTTTTTTTAAGATTTCTGAACAAATCTTAGTTTGCTTTCAACATTTTTAATGCTTTTTGAGTATTGACCATTGTAGTCAATACTCAAAAAAAAAAAAAATGAACACACAGGCTGGTGAGCGTGCTAATGATCCCGCCACTAAAGGGACATATGGTGTCGAGGAAGGAGAATTTCGAGATGTGAATTCTACCTAGAGTCTATCTAGTTTTTCTTGTTCCCTAGCAATACTCATCTGGAAATGCTGCTCAAGTTGATAAAACAGAATCCTGTTACAAAGTGCACTGAAAAATAGTAATTCATAAACCTTAATCTTGTAGTGCATAAACCTGAACTAATGTTTACCAATAAGAAGTTCGCTTCTTATCTTTTAACAAAAAAAAAAAAAAGTTTACTTCTCTCGACATTTCCTTAAAAAAAGGTTCATAGCCCAAAATCTAGAACAACCCAAATTGCTGCCTCGTTTAGTTTAGTTTAGTCTAATCTCGAGCTCTGGCGGGCTGGTTTTAGTTTATGTCTAAGAAGTCTTTTAGGGCGTGTTTGGATGTAGTGTACTGGTCGACTAGTCAAGTGTCAACCCCACTAGTCGGGCTGATGTAGTTTACAGTTTTTTTTTTTTTTTTCTCGTTTGGTGGTGATTACAGTTGTTAGCCTTAACTTTGAGTGGTTTAGGGGTGAGAGAAAAATGGCCACAAGTGTGGTATCTCACTTGAGTCCGAGGTGGTCTTTCTATGTCCGAATACAATGACAGAGTAATACCGGACCAACTCACTAGATTTAGTGGGCTTGTGTGCTTAAAGGTTACACGAGGTCTCATCCAAGCCTCAGACCAAAACACTCGACATGTACCTCCCATATTATCTATTTTTTTCGATTTAGAACTTTATTTATTTAAATATGTAAACATTTTTTATGTTAAGCTATTTTAAATGTTAACAGTGATTTATATTTAACACTTGATTCAACATAAGATAATAACATCGACAATGTTATACTTCGTTTAAAAGAAAATAACTGTAACATAACATTTTTACTAGATTTTTTTATGTAGTATTTCAATCTTGCAACTTTGTTTTTCATTAGAATACTAAAAAGATAATTGACGAATTATAAAGTAAAAGTGAAAAGAAAGAAAAAGAAAAGAATTTAACATATCAAATCATAAATGATCTAAATTTAAGGGTTAAGAGATCCGAAGGTAGAGAGTTAGATTTTTAGGGATTTTGTTTGAAGATCAAAGAAGGTACAAAGAAAGAAAATGAGATTATAGCGAATGTCAGAGATTTAGAGTTCGAATGGTATAACTAAGAGCAAGTCCGTAGTGGGTGGGGTTGAGTTACCAAATTTAAAATGTGGTCGTTGGGGGGTCTCCCATTAATTTTTTTTGGTTTCTTTCTTTAAATATATATTTTTTTTTTATCTTTTTAAAATTCTCTCTGTACCCTAATATCAAATTTAAATTTTATATTTGAAACTAATAATTTATAGTAAAAAATTGAAATCAAAATCACAAACACGTACATAATTTGGATTTAAAAGACCCAAACATTGAAGTTGAAAAAGTTTAGGAGCTCCTAAAATTCAGGGACTCTCAAAATTGGGAGCCAGAGCCCATACATTGAAATTATTCAAATAAAAATTAATATTTTCCAGCGTTTTCCTTTATTTGTTGCCTTTTTTTGGGAAATCGACTACGATACATGACATTGATACATCATCACGATATGATAAACTTGATAATCGCCGAAGTTAAACTGATAATGAGTGGGGTCTAAAGTCCAACAACATAGTAAATATCCTAAATCCCAACAAACTTATTCTTTATTCGTACTTTTAATAATCCAAATTTAATATTCTTGGACTCTATCTCTTGTGAAAATTGAACTTGGGAACTTCAGGATTTTGAATTTTACGTTAACACTATCAATTACTTTATATTGAGGCATTAGTTACTTCTTCCTAGGTTTTGTTCCCTGCATTTACTTCTCTAACGGATCTACCTTTTTCCACTGTAGGATGGTCGATTTAGTGTATGTCATTCACATAAAACTATAAGTTTTTTTTTTATTGTCGAAATAATAAAACTATCAACTTGTATCATGATATAATGCGATGTCGTTGGACAATGGTCTTCATGTAGTCACACATAGTGTGTTAAACACGTCAAAACCGTAAATCATGACAACAACTATATCAAATTGGTAGTTGTTATAAGGTTTCCTGAGGGGAATTACCCTCGTCTTTATTTATTATTACGAGGGGGAGTTTCATTTGTTCTAGGAAAAGGTGCATTTTTAGTAAAAACGGTCTGGGTGTTTAGAAAAAATGGGTTGGGGCCGGGCACTCGGGCTTCCTCTTTATAACGGTAACAATAAAGAAAGAAATGGGCATTTCATGCGTTCAAAGCACGCTTTATTTTTACGCGAAATAGGGAAAGGGTCTAAAATTGGGGAAAAAATGCGGGGAAATCAAGAACGCGGGAGAAGGCCGGGAAGAAAAGAACAACGCGGGAAGAACGATGAACGACGATGGAGACAAGAACGACGACGGAAGAACGAAACATCCTAACGAACAAAATCGGCCAGATTAGGGTTTCTGGTTTTCTTGGTTCTTTCTTTAAACAGAGTAATTACTTATCCTTTTCCATCTCCATTGAAGTAATTCTTAGGGTTTTTCTCTTCTGCCCATATCGCTTCTATCGATCTTGAAATTATGCAGTAGTTTATGCATCTCCGAAATTACTAGGGTTTCTTGATTAGGTTTTTTTGATAGGGTTTTATCGATTGGGTTTTCTGATAGGGTTTTATCGACTGGGTTTTCTTGATAGGGTTTTATCCACCGGGTTTTCTTGATAGGGTTTGTAAGTAGTTCGGCCGAGTTCTACTAGTTCGGTGCTTTTATCACCTTCCCGTTAATGAGTATTTTGCAAATTCTTGAATTTTATAGGGTTCATATGGAACCATTCGTGATTATGGAAACTGCTCCATCAGTATTTAGAGATCCCAGTGTTGATAGACCTAGGAGTAGTTAGATACTAATTTTACTAATAATTTGTTTCCTATCTATTCTCATGAACACTTCCATAATACTACTCTTCTTTTGCAGGATAAACCTGCGGACTGTGCTATCAATTTTGTCGAGGAGAATATGTTGGTGATACTGCTGCTTCACTCAAGTAAAACCCTACATTTTGTTGTTCTTCCCGCACTTTTTGAATTTCTGTTGTCGCGTTGGTTATTTGGTTTGTTTGGCACCTTTAGGTTGTTTTATATATGGTTTTTGATATTCGTGTTTTGCTTCATAGTCTTTACTGTCATAGGGAATTTCTTAATCTTGTAAGACTATTATTTAGGCCAACTAAAGCTAGTAAGAGAGTTTCCATATTTGTTTTAGTTATTCATGTGTTTAGAAGCAAAAAGTGTTCTAATCTCAGTTTATCCAGTGTGCACAATTTTTGCACAATATTCTGTTTCCAAAATATATTTCTTGTTTCTGAATTAATAATTTTGATTGTCCCCAACCCATATACATTTTTCTAGATTTTATTTAACAGTGAAATTGCCTAAGGATTTATATTTCCTTAGGTTGGAAATGTTTTATATTTCTTCACTTTATTTGTTGTAAAGTGTGACATTTACTAACAAATGTCACAACCCAAAAGGATAAAATCATTATGCTTCTATAGTCTAACCAATATGATTGACTTCTTAATGTCTGTCCGTTTGCTCTCTACTTAGATTGCCAGAAGAAGGGGAGCTCACTTGCAGAAGTACCCTGATGCAAAGGTGATAAGTCTTGGAATTGGCGACACAACCGAGCCCATTCCTGATGTTATAACATCTGCCATGGCAGAGGTAATACTTCTACTTCTAAAGATATTTAGAACCCTTTTGTTACATTGATATTCTGTCGAGAAACTTTATTTTTAAAAATTAAGAGCATTATCGATGATTCTTCCATTAAATGTAAAAGGAAATTCGTTTAGCCACATTCCACAAACTTTTAAGAAGTTGTGCCTTCAATTGATCATTTGAATTTCTTTTTTTGCTTCTAAAAAAGGCCAAAATTAATTTCTAGTAGCATAATATGTGTGGAAGGTTACAATTCTTGGCCCTTCTGTAGGCTTAATATCCAATTTGTTTTGTGTCTGTTTGCAAGAACCTCTCCTGACCACATCCATATTTTTCACTTAAAGTTGCGATCTCAAGAAATAAGAACTTTTTCATGTTTCTGACTCACTCAAAATTGTTCTAACTTCTAATTGCAGAGAGCAAAAGCATTGTCGACTTTGGAGGGTTACAGTGGTTATGGAGCTGAACAAGGTGAAAAAGTATGTCTTTTTTCTTGTGTTTGTGTGTTTTACCGGATGCCAAGGGTTTCTTAATCAGGAAAACGTCAGGTTTAACTCTGCATGTGTTGCTTCTGAAGTTATTATCTTCCTTACCTTGGTTCATTTGGTACTTCTATAATGTTTATTTTCAAAACCATGTTGGAAGAATCAAAATTTTGAAGTGTCGTTAAAGGCTGATTTCTTATTATCATGTTACTTCTCTTGTAAAAGTGATAGAATATCATGACAACCTAAACACTGTGAACTTTGTGCTTATTCTACTGTTATGAATATTCATTGTGAAAAATACCATATGGTTTTTATAAGTTATAACAGTATATAATAATATGGTTACTGATCATAAGCTCAACAAGCAAAGCATGTCTTCCATTCTTAGGCGGCTAACCACAATTTTCATCTTTGCAGCTACTAAGGGCTAAAATTGCATCGACGTATTACCCAGACCTTGGGATAGCGGATAGCGATATATTTGTGTCTGATGGTGCGAAGTGTGACATTTCCCGTCTTCAGGTTTGTTTTAGTTTAGGGGTGTTCAATTTATGTTTACATGTTTCTTTATGCCTATTGCTGATACAAAGTCCCAATCTGAGTGTCCAAAAGCATTTGAGTATTGGATAAGAGTATCTACATTTAAGACAAGGAAAAAAATATTAAAACTAATATCAATGTTACATAGTTTAAAAGTAAAACTTCTGATTACTAGAATATGGTTTCCCCATTGCTGGTTCATTGTTGAGCTTATTATATTTTAGTTAAACTTTTTAAGCTTTAATGACTTTGTTCTTTGGTGTCTAAAATTGCAGCTTCTTTTTGGGGCAAACGTGTCAATTGCGGTTCAAGATCCATCTTATCCGGTAACATTAATCTAATCATACATCTTCTTTTTCCCTTGGACAATCATCTCCTTCAATAAGTTCGTTAAATCTTTTAACATCTCAATATCTAGATTTACATCATTGGCGATGTTAATTTCTTTGGCCGCGGCTTTGGGGCATAAAGAAAAGTCTCCAGGGCATAAAGACTTTGGTCAACAAGATTTGACTTAGAGAACATTTTCATGTTAGGTCCAAAAATTGAATTTATGTTTTTTGCCGTCTACTCTTCATCTCCTCCTCTCTTTCTCTTTTTTTCTTCTTTATTTCTCTCTATCTCTCCTGCTCTCTCTCTCTCTCTCTCTCTCTCTCTCTCTCTCTCTCTCTCTCTCTCTCTCTCTCTCTCTCTCAGTGTTTCTCTCAGTGTCCCTCTCTCTCTCTCTCTCTCTCAGTGTCTCTCTCTCTCAGTGTCTCTCTCTCTCTCTCTCTCTCAGTCTCTCTCTCTCTCTCTCTCTCTCTCTCTCTCTCTCCTCTCACGGTCCCTCTCATGGTCCTCTCCCCTCTTCTTACCCTAGAAGAACACAAACACTCTGACTAAAAGGCGAAGAACGTCAAAACTCGATCTGAAGAAACTAACAACTGTTACATATAGTCGTATTTCAGGCAACGGTAACGATGAACAATTTTCAAATGTACAGACATATAATGAGTCCAGGGTGGACATTATGCTGGAAGTCAAACAACAGAACAAGGAGATTGTTCTAAATTCAAAGGAAATGTACCTCATTGTTGTAAGAAGAATCCAACAGTTGTTGATGTGATGCCTGGAGTTCCTTATAATCAACAATTCACAAATTGTTGTAAAGGTGGAGTTGTTGGATCATGGGGTCAAGATCCATCAGCTCCTGTCTCAGCTTTTCAAGTTAGTGTTGGTCTTGCTGGAACCTCTAACAAAACTGTTAAATTGCCTAAGAATTTCACTGTTAAAATTGTTCCTCCTTCTGTTTCCAAAATGTCACACTGAATTAACAATCATAGTGGTTCATTAACCATATACATTTTTCTAGATTTTATTTAATCTTCTTTTTGTCGAAAAGATTTTATTTAATTGAACCAAGCAAATTATTACTAAATGTAGTGAAGGAAAATATAAATCCGGACACCTTGATGCAGTAAATTTCTTAGGTGTGGAATTTGATACGTATTAGTTATCCAATATCCATTAAGTGATGGTGGGGAGAAATTATTTTTCATGTTCATGTTTATATCTTACATTTTTGACATTGTTGTGATTCTTTAGAATTTCACTTTCCAATAGAATGTGTGGCTTAGGGTACGTGGCTACATGCTATACCTTTAATGAAATGGAAGTTAGATATGGTGTTTGAAGGTTACAAATTAAGAAGAAAAATGGCAACATAAAAACTGGGCAACTACCAGAATAAAAACAACTTTAAAAGCACCCATTATGCTATTTCAGAATTTCTTCTCTTTTTATTTATTTCAATAAAAAATCAACCAAGTTAGTCTTTATATTATTATCCGTGCCGGAGGCACGGGCTATACCCTAGTATTAATATATTTTTCGAATTTAAAACATTATTTGCTGAAAACAATATTAACAAGCGTCAACCTTTAAAACCTATATTATGATTTATGAGGGACAAAATTTTTACATCGGTACTGGTGTTTCTAGGTAGTTGATAAATACTTAACCTATGGTGGTCTTGTGGTGCATATAGCCATCCATGATAGGTTGCGCGAGAAGTATTTATGGTAAAGCTATTGATGCTTGAACCAAGAGGGACATGGATTTATGTATTTTCCTGTTTCTGAAAACCCAGTTTCGAAAAAGTAATTTGCAAGGGCCCAAATTTTCTCCATTGGGGCTGTTATTTCTAGCTACTCAATAGATGCTTAACTTATGGTGGTTTTGTGGTGTATAAAGCCATAAGATCCATGATAGGTTGCGCGAGAAGTATTTATTGGGCAACTATTGATGCTTGAAGAATGGGCCATGCGTTCTATATATATTTTTTTTGTTTTCTAATCAACAACCATCAACCTTTTACTCATACTTTAAAAGAACCCAAATGTTTTCCAACAGGGACTGTTTTTTATAGCTACTCGATAGATACTTGACTTGTTGTGGTTTTGTGGTGTAAAAAGCCATGTTATCCATGACAGGTTGCGCGAGAAGTATTTATTGGGAAGCTATTGATGCTTGAACACGTGTTTTTCATGTATATACTATTTTTCTAATTAACGTTGATATCCCTTTGAGGTCTTAATCCTCAATGAATTGTTAAAATTAGTACGTCCTTGTCTAGAGATTCATATACACGTTTAATCTCTTTGACTATCGTCGGCGATGTTTGCTTGGTACATTCCACTTAAGTAAAACCTACGTTTTGTTGTTCTTCTTCCCGAACTTTTGAATTTGCTGTTGTCATCTTTGTTATTTAGTTTGTTTGGTATCTTAGGCAGGGTTACTTAGATTGTTTTTTAATTGGTTTTTGATATTTATGTGTCTCTTCGTAGTCGTGACTGTCCTAGGGAATTTCTGATAGTATTTGATATTTGTGTGTATCTCCTTTATGTTGGGTTCAATGTGCATGCTTAATCTTTAAAGATTATTGTAGGTGATAATTACGCCAACTAAAGCTAGTAAGCGAGTTTCCGTATTTGTTTCTCTTGTTCATGCTTTTACAATAATTTTTTTATATCATGGTTTACACTATTTTTGTGCAATTTTCTGCTTACAAAATATATATGGTTTATTAAAATTTTGATTGTTATTACATTTAATATATTTTTTGAATTTAAAACATAATTTGCTGAAAACAATATTAACAAGTGCCAACTTTTAAAAACTATATTATTAGGGCAAAATTTCTACATAGGTACTGGTGTTACTTTCTAGCTATTCGATAAATACTTAACCTATTGGTGGTTTTGTGGTGCATATAATAATCCATGATAGGTTGCGCGAGAAGTATTTATGGTAAAGCTGTTGATGCTTGAACAAAGTGATATGTATTTATATATTTTCCTGTTTCCAAAAAACCAGCTCCGGAAAAGCATTTTTCAAGAACCCAAATTTTTTCCATTGGACTGTTATATCTAGCTACATAATAAATAATTAACTTATGGTGGTTTTGTGGTGTATAAAGCCATATTTTTCATGATAGGTTGCGCGAGAAGTATTTAGAAGGCAGCTATTGTTGCTTGAACAATGGGTCATATATTATATATATGTTCTTGTTGTCTAATCAACCAACATCGACTTTTAACACATACTTTAAAAGAGCCCAAATGTTTTCCGACAGAGACTGTTTTTTATAGCTACTCGATAGATACTTAACCTGTTGTGGTTTTGTGGTGTAAAAAGCCATGTTATCCATAACAGGTTGCGCGAGAAGTATTTATAGGGAAGCTATTGATGCTTGAACATGTGTTTTTCACGTATATACTAGTTTTCTAATTAGCATTGATATCCCTTTGAGGTCTTAATCCTTAATGAATTGTTAAAATTATTACGCCCTTGTCTAGGGATTCATATACATGCTTAATCTCTTTGACTATCGTCAGTGATGTTTGCTTGGTACCTTCTACTTAAGTAAACCTACGTTTTGCTGTTCTTCTTCCCGAACTTTTGAATTTGCTGTTGTCATCTTTGTTATTTAGTTTGTTTGGTATCTTAGGCAGGGTTACTTAGATTATTTTATAATTGGTTTTTGATATGTATGTGTCTCTTCATAGGCGTGACTGTCCTATGGAATTTCCGATAGTATTTGATATGTGTCTCTTCAATGTGCATGCTTAATCTCTTAAGATTATTGTAGGTGATAATTAAGCCAACTAAAGCTAGTAAGAGAGTTTTCATATTTGTTTAGTTATTCATGTGTTTAGAAGCAAAAAGTGTTTATATCTTAGTTTATTGAGTGTGCTCTATTTTTGCACAATTTTCTGTTTCCAAAATATATTTCTTGTTTCTGAATTAATAATTTTGATTGTCATAACATATTAATATATTTTTCGAATTTAAAACATTATTTGCTGAAAACAATATTAACAAGCGTCAACCTTTAAAACCTATATTATGATTTATGAGGGACAAAATTTTTACATCGGTACTGGTGTTTCTAGCTAGTCGATAAATACTTAACCTATGGTGGTCTTGTGGTGCATATAGCCATCCATGATAGGTTGCGCGAGAAGTATTTATGGTAAAGTTATTGATGCTTGAACCAAGGGACATGGATTTATGTATTTTCCTGTTTCTAAAGATCCAGTTTCGAAAAAGTAATTTGCAAGGGCCCAAATTTTCTCCATTGGGGCTGTTATTTCTAGCTACTCAATAGATGCTTAACTTATGGTGGTTTTGTGGTGTATAAAGCCATAAGATCCATGATAGGTTGCGCGAGAAGTATTTATTGAGCAACTATTGATGCTTGAAGAATGGGCCATGCATTCTATATATTTTTTTGTTTTCTAATCAACAACCATCAACTTTTAACTCATACTTTAAAAGAGCCCAAATGTTTTCCAACAGGGATTGTTTTTTATTGCTACTCGATAGATACTTAACTTGTTATGGTTTTGTGGTGTAAAAAGCCATGTTATCCATGACAGGTTGCGCGAGAAGTATTTATAGGGAAGCTATTGATGCTTGAACATGTGTTTTTCATGTATATACTAGTTTTCTAATTAACGTTGATATCACTTTGAGGTCTTAATCCTTAATGAATTGTTAAAATTAGTACGTTCTTGTGTAGGGGTTCATATACATGCTTAATCTGTTTGACTATCGTCTGTGAAGTTTGCTTTGTACCTTCCACTGAAGTAAAATCCTACGTTTTGCTGTTCTTCTTCCCGAACTTTTTGAAATTGTTGTTGTCATCTTTGTTACTTAGATCGTTCTATATTTGGTTTTTGATATTTAAGTGTCTCTTCTTTGTCTTGACTGTCGTAGAGGATTTCTGTATAGTATTTGATCTTTGTGTATATCTCCTTTTTGGTGGGTTCAATATACATGCTTAATCTTTTAAGACTATCGTTGGCGATCATTAGGCCAACTAAAGGTAGTAAGCAAGTCTGCATATTTGTTTTACTTGTTCATGCTTTTAGAAGCAAAAAGTGTAGATATCTTAGTTTATTGAGTGCACTATTTTTATACAATTTTCTGTTTCCAAAATATATTTCTAGTTTCTGAATTAATAATTTTGATTCTCTTAACATATTAATATTTTTTTTAATTTAAAACATTATTTGCTGAACACAATATTAACAAGCACACATTTAAAAACTATATTATGAGGGCCAAAATTTCTGCATAGGTACTGGTATTTCTAGCTACTCGATAAATTCTTAACCTATGGTGGTTTTGTGGTGCATATAGCAATTCATGATAGGTTGCGCGAGAAGTATTTATGGTAAAGCAATTGATGCTGGGACCAAGTGACATATTTATGTGTTTTCCTGTTTCTATAAAACTAGCTGGGAAAAGTATTTTGCAAGGGCCCAAATTTTCTCCGTTGGGACTGTATTTTTCTAGCAACTCAATAGATACTTAACTTATGGTGCTTTTGTGGTGTATAAAGCCATATTATCTATGATAGGTTGCGCGAGAAGTATTTATAGGGCAGCTAGTGATGCTTGAACAATTGGTCATGTATTCTATATATTTTCTTGTTCTCTAATCAACCAACATCAACTTTTAACACATACTTAGAGCCCAAAATTTTTCCATCGGGGAATGTTTTTTATAGCTTCTCTATAGATACTCAACTTGTTGTGGTTTTGTGTTCTCTAAAAAAAAAAGAAGCCATGTTATCCATGACAGGTTGCGTGATAAGTATTTGTAATGAAGCTATTAATGTTTGAACATGCGTTGTTCACGCATTTTCTCTTTCTCGTTAACGAATTGTTATAGTCAGTACCTCCTTGTCCAGGGGTTCATGTACATGCTTAATATGTTAAGACTATCGTTGGTGAAGTTTGTTTGTTCCTTCTACTGAAGTAAAATCCTACATTTTGTTGTTCTTCTTTCGAAACTTTTTTAAATCGTTGTTGTCATGTTTGTTATTTAGTTTGTTTGGTACCTTAGGCAGGGTTACTTTGATAGTCTCTTCATGTTCTTCACTGCCACAGGGAATTTCTGCAAAGTATTTGATATTTGTGCATCTCCTTTTTGTTCGGTTCAATGTGCATGCTTAATCTTTCAAGACTATTATTGGTGATAATTAGGCAAACTAACGCTATCAAGGGGGTTCCCATACTTGTTTTCCTTTTTCGTGCTTTTACAGGCAAAAATATTTTTATCTTAGTTTATTGACTGTGCTTTATTTTTGTAAAATTTTTTTGTTTCTGAATTTATATTTTTAATTGTTATCACATATTCATATATTTTTTTGAATTTAAAACAGTATTTGCTGAAAACAATATTAACAAGCGCCAACTTGTGAAAACTACATTAGGAGGGCTAAAATTTTCTACATTGGTACTGGTTCTTCTAGCTACTTGATAAATACTTAATCTATGGTTGTTTTGTGGTGTATATAGCCATCGATGATAGGATGCGCGAGAAGTATTTATTGGGAAGCTATTGAATGCTTGACCATGTGTTTTTCTTGGGGTACGTTTTTCCATACAAACAATTATTGCCTCTGAAATCATTCAGTGGCTTCTCGAGAAAATCAATAGATATAGAGTAGAGATAAATGTGACATAATTTCTGTTGCGGACCTTTTTTGGTACATATATGCATCTGCACCCTAAAAATGTAATTATGTTTCTGCGTTTTTGTTTAATTCTTTTAGTGTGTGGCCTTCAGTTGCTATATAACTTTCGTTTTGAAAGAAACCCAAAATATATGGTTGGTGAAAGGTATGTTGACTTCTTTTAGGTTTTACAGGCAACCGATTTAAAATAATTAACATTTCATTATTAAGTCAAAATATATTCTAATATAATAGAATAAGAACTTCCATAATCATGTACCCATTTTTTTATATGGTTGATGAACTTTCTTGTTTTTCATGGTTTTTTGCTTGGGCATTTGGTTCATGATTAATGAAACGAACCGTGGAGAAGCGGAGCTGGAGTGAGATGTCCAAATCACAAGGTTTGTCGAAACCCATTCTTTTATTGTGTTTCTATCCTAGGCTTGCACCCGATATTACATACGCGTTACAATGACAACGAAATTGTGTATCTGTTTCAGTCAAGTTTAATTTCATCATACCAGAGGAGAAGATCGCACTACCCTAAACTATTAATGCAAGCACATTTCTCTCACTCGCTAACATTGATCTAAATTACTATTTATCCATTTATGTCAAATATTTGTTTCTTTATGAGATCTCAAATCTTTGAAACTGGGTAATGCTTAAGTACTATGTTTGAGTTGCTACTTTGTACACCTAAAACCAATTTTTGTATGGTTTATATGTGTTTGGGTCGATGAATAGATATCTTAGGACTGTAGATTAAAGTTTCTTGGCTAATTTTATGGAATAGTTATGTGTTATTACTTGTCATATTACTTTGTAAATAGTAAATGTACAGATATTCTTTAGTTCATCCTGTAAATGGTCGTGAGCTTGAAGATGACCTTGCCAATAGTAATCGATATAATATTCTTGAATGCTGCATTTAGTTGTTGTGCACTCTATACCGAACTAGTTCATAAACTTAGTCCGAGTAAGATGGTCTGTACTCTATACACACACATGATATAGGATTACCGGCTTATTGTGTGTACAAAACTTATGGGTTGGTCGCTTCAAGATTAAAAAAAAGTATGATGTCTCTTGAATTCATGAGTTAGTAGCAGCTTGTACTTCCAAAAGTTTCACAATAATGTGTCACTCAATAGTCTCATCCCCACAAATTGGTTAAATTTATTTTAATTGTGCTACATAGATTTGTAAGTTTCGAAATCATCAGTGTGTAACTAAAGTAGTCCAGATTCTCCAGAACTTTGGCCACGTTGAACAAAATTTAGGGGAACTATAGTCATAGTTTAGGGGATACATAACATGAGTATATGATATCATGAAGAACCCGGCCTGTGTTAGAGCGTTGACCTCAAGTGCAGCATATATTGACCCAGTATATTAGGATATTTAAGACATAACAGAGCCTTGAACTGACGCCCTAAATCACTTTGTATTATGCCGAACAAGATAAATAACAAATGATTTGTGAACCAGTTGTCAGTAGCTTCAAGTTTGCATCAAATACATATTAGGAATTAGGAAACAATATCTTAGGTTTTAATGTCTTTTTAAGCTTTCGTCTTCCGATCCCTTTCATTTAATTATATTTTTACAAATTGGTGTCGGTGTAATTCAAGTAAATTTTGATGGGTAGCTTATTCAAAGAGAGTTTTAAACTTTTACAGGACAAAAATTTGAATCCATGGCTATCTTGACTCTTGAGGACTCAAACTGGTACAATAGAAAGCTTACCCCAGCTAGTGACTGAGTAGCTCAAGCTTACAAGACACACGATCTCAGCTGATTTATGTCTGGTATGTCCCAGCATTATTTTATTTTACTCTTCAAATATTTACAATATGACATTTAATTGATGTTGGAGTAGCTTGTCAGAGAGAAAAACTTCGGCAACGTGAAATATATGATTTTGCATCGACAAATTAACATGTGATGCGAATTAAGGTTAGGGCTGATCCTTCTATTCCCACCAATCTGTCTATGACCAACCCTGACTCTAGATTCTTTTACGTGGCCATATCTCTCGGCTTGGCTTGTCGTAAAAACGTGTAAATACAAAAATTATCATGATAAGTAGTTGAGAGTTCTGTTGCATATACTAAGTAGAAGTGTGGAACCCAAGTAGGCGGCGTAGAGTGGCGGATACCTAATTTGGGTAGCTGTTAAATGATTATATGCCAACCTTGTCTTCTTACAAGTATGCATTAGTTACAACTTCCCATAGTTAGCTGCTCATATGCCCATACCACTACTTTCCACTAGTAGCCAAAACAAGAAAATAGATTCGTATCCCTTGACTCATATTTTACTACTACAAACAAGAAAATAGATTCATCTCGCTAGTGTTCTTATGAAAATCATTACTATGTCAGAACTCCTTAACTAGCTAGTCTTCTATACGCTGACGCTTACTCTAAGTTACCGAGTGCTCTCGCTATCTAAACTAAATAATGAATGGTTGAAACTTTGAAACTAGAAGATGATGAAAGCTAATTGTCGTGAATGTATTGGTTAGGGACTCATGGTTCCTAAATTGTGGGTCCTCATTAGTTTTGTGATTGAATGAAGTAGTGTTCAGATATTCATTGTTTTCAGTATTTTGATAAGGCAGTGTGTTTTTTTTATGTAAAATTTGAAATTTGACTCGAGTTAGAATGACTGTTTTTATCTGAAATTTGAGTGGAGTAGGAACGTTGAAATTTGAGTGGAGTAGGAACGTTGTTTATTTGAACTACTAATTTAGGTATGTTTTAGTTGGAAGTAGACAAGTCAGACATAACCGTAGTGATGACTCCACTCTTTAAAGTAAGCGTTAAAATAAATATGAAGTTGTTATAAATAAGAAAATCGTACGATATTTGAAGTTTCTGTTAAGTATTATTGATAATTGTATATAGTTAATGCAGTCATAAAAATTAGTACTCAAAATTTTAGCTTAATCTGTTGTAATTAGCGAAATATATTAAGAAAAAAATACTTTTGAATTTTAAATAACCTATATTAAGAGAAATTAGTTATATATCATATTAACAAAAGGTTACTTGGAACGGTAGGATGTTAAAAATTCTATATACAAAATCAGCATGTATCCAAGTAAAACCATGATGGGTGTATCCAATATCTAGACAACATTTCAGGACATTAAGTCCATAATACAATTACAAGGGCCTAGATTTTCTCCACGAGGGCTGGTATTTCTAGCTACCAGCATGTATCCAATTATAACCATGATAGATACTTAACTTATGGTTGTTTTTGGTTATAAACCCATTAGGGAATTTCTGCATAGTATTTGATATTTGTGTGTATCTCTTTTTCGTTGGGTTCAATCTGCATGCTTAATCTTTCAAAACTATTATTGGTGATACTTAGAAGCTATCATTGGAGTTTCCTTATTTCTTTTACTTATCATGCTTTTACTTTTGTACAATTTTCTACTTACAAAATCCTATTCATGTTTGGGATTTTCCCAAACCATTCATGTTTGGGATAACTCCAAACCACTAGTCGGGTCTGGTTTGGGATTTTTCCAAACCATATTGGCTTTCTGGCGAAGGGGATCCTCCCTTTCGCCGGATTAATTAAAGAGAGGGAGAGAAGAGGGAGGAGGGGTAGAGAGAGAAATGGAGGGAGGAGTAGAGAGAAGAAAGATAAATGGAGGTTGTAGTTTTATTGGAAGGAGAAGAAAAAGAAATCGTGGTGACCGGAATGAGAGGTGGTGACCGGAGTTGGTGGTGGTAGTCGAATTGATGGTAAGAGACGACGAAGAAGAAGTTGACTTGTTTCCCTTTGAAATTTGGCGCCCGAAAAATTCGTTAAAGTTCACATCTTCCATTAAAAATTTTCTATTCCGGATAGTGTATTGACAAAAAACAGCATTGGGCCTTCCTTATGCGCCCACCCTCGTGTAACATATGAGGGGTGCCTTCAGTAGCCTCTACGGTCTAGCAAGGAAGCCCACCGAAAGCCCAACACGCCTCGCAAGCCCAGAAGTTCTAAGCAGGCCTACCCAAGCCCACGTTCCTGGCATGCCGAGATAAAGTCTGCCATGACGATCCACCCACACTCCAGCTAGTTGTGCGTACACGTGGCCGAATTGTTAGAGATTGGGTCAGTCCAATCCTAGCATTCTGCTACACGTTGGGGTCATGGTAGAAGACCGAGTCTTGCGCTACTTTAAAGGAGTGGTGGACTATTTCTACTGGCAACGAACAGGCTAGGGCAACGGGTATCGTAAGGCTACCCTTCTCTCTCAAGAGATCAACGGCCACGGAAGCAGTCTAGTGTGATCCTACTATTGCGGATCCAACAACCCTGCTCCCCCAAGAGCGGTTACTATCCTCTACACCCTATAAATAGAGGAAGCCTCACTCTTGGAAAGGGTTCAGACTCTCACTCGAAAACTACTTACTTATTCTCTACTTAGCACTCTAGAAGCTCTACTCCGATCACCTCGCTCACTCTATACTAAGCTCCGGCTACGAATCACCTACCCCGACGATCTCTGGTCTAAGCTAGCCTAAGGCAGAGATTCCGGCTAGAAGCTTCCACGAAACCACATCGGAACTTGCTAGAGGCTTCTCGTTTCTCTCATTCCCCGTTAATCTATCCTTCTGTAAGCAGGAGTCTACCCTTCTGTAAGCAGAGATCTACCCTTCCGCAAGCAGAATCCTGCCCTTCCATAACCAGAAGTCTACTCTGCTGTTTAAGTAGTCCAGAAGCTACCACAACTCACCATTCCGTAGAACCGAGCTCCGGCCACTCTACGAGTCGTGCCACCCCGACGCTACAACGATTCTACCATCAATAGTAACTCTACCTTCGGTTATTCCCTTTATTACATCGAACTAAGTTACTGACTTGACCGTCGGAGGGTCCTTGGCCGACACCATCTCCGGTGCCCCCTTGGACTTCACGGTTGTGTTGCCCTTGTGCAGGTTTACAGGCTACTGGTACCCGTTTTCTACCCTGACGTTGGCCCGACAATAGCTGTTTCCGTCTCTGACGTTTGCCTACCCGTCTACCCGGCTACCAGAACCGACCTTCTGCCCATCAACCCGTCTATTTGAAGGCCCGAAGCCTAGTTGCTGGTGCCCACCCGACGATCCTTCTAACCGTGTGACTTTCTACCCGTCCACAGATAGTTTTCTTATTTTTTCAAATTACCCACCTTTAGAAAAAGGGTTATTTCCTGATTGGCCTTAAAAGTGCGACCAGTTTTCCGCTTGGCCCTCTAAAGTAGGAGAAATGTGAAGGTGATATACTCTTTTGTGTTTTCCAAAGAGTATATCACCATCTCCGGCAGAGGTGATACACAATTAGCTTTCACCATCTCCGGCAGAGGTCGCCGGCCGGCCAAATTTCCGGCCGGCGACCTTCAAACTAAATTTTTTTTTCTCTCTTCCTCTCTCTCTCTCTAAAATTACTCCGGCGAAGGGAGACCTTCGCCGGAGTGGTCTGTTCTTCAATGAACAGACCGAGGTCTGTTCTTGAAGAACAGATCTCGGTCTGTTCACTGAAGAACACACCCAGGTACTGAACAAACCTTGGTCTGTTCTTCAAGAACAGACCTTGGGCTGTTCATTGAAGAACAGACCACTCCGGCGAAGGTTACCCTTCGCCGGAGTAATTTTAGAGAGAGAGAGGAAGAGATAAATTTTTTTTTTTTTTAGTTTGAAGGTCGCCGACCGGAAATTTGGCCGGCCGGCGACCTCTGCCGGAGATGGTGATGAGGTGGCGTAACAGATGATGTGGCGTGAGTTGGCAGAGAGAGAAAACATGATGGAGGAGAGAGAGTGACGGTGTTATAACGAAAGGGGGCCATATGGGTATTTCTTGTAAAGTAGGGGGCCAGGCAGGAAGCTGGTCACAAAGTAGGGGGCCATTAGGGAAATAACCCAATATTTAAACCTTCAAAACAACTAGATCTTGGCATGAAATCTTTCTTTTTTCTTGAACGATTAGATCCATTGACAATCTTTCTACAAACTGATAGATAACATCGGTGAGTTGTTGTTGTATAGATCCTTGCCGATTCAATTCATTCTTCGAATTTTTCTCCATTGTCAAGGGCAATAAAAATAAATAACTTGAAACTCTGCAGCTTCTTCTCTCCATGGAAAGATTTCGTTGCAGTAATCAACTGTTCATTGTCTATGTTTTGAGAAATCTAGAAAATTTTCTGTAGTATAAAAGATTTTTGGGTGAAAAAAATAAATACCACTTCTTTTTCTTCTTTTCCTCCAAATAACACCACTACTTTCTGACTAGTGTCTCATGCTTTCGACTAGTGTCCCATGCTTTCGACTAGTGTCCCAGTCCCCCACCAAGAGAGAGAAGGCGGAGGTCGGTTTTATTTTTTGTAAGGTGCTATCTCATTGCGTTTCAGGAACTCTCCTTTCTCAGAAATCATCAAGAGAAATTTAGCAGAGTCGTGGCTGAGGGGGGGCGGGCAGGACATCCGCCTGGCCCCCCCACCACCAAGAGGCCCACTCTGTCTAAGGGTTGTTAAGTAACATATAGATTACGGCATAAGAAATAACGTGAAAGCCCAGTTAACCTTCTTGGTCAGAGTTTTGAGCTTCCAAACTAATGACTCGGGTCCAAATCCCATTCTCCTTTTTTTTTCTGTTTTTTCTTCCTTTTTTTTTTAAAATTGAGATGTTAATTGCTAAATGAATCCTTATTTCTGCTCAGTTATACTTTTTCTTAACAATTTTGTTACCTTGAGTGCATTTTTTCATCTTTTGAGGTGTTTTTAAGAAATAGAAATCTAAGTGTTTTGTACAAAAATTCCGACAATACATGAATAGATATGTGAAAATCATGATGCAAAAGAAACCATATTGAAACAACTTCGTCCAGGGTCCTCAAATTGTCAGGTACGACTTTGACATTTAAATCCAGTTTTTGTAATGCGTTGAGAAAATTTCTCACTCTCCCACTCTCTCTCTCCACATCCTACTCGATTCAATTTGTGCATTCTCCATTCGAGATTCCAATACATAGTAGGGTTGGAGGAGTTTTCATTGAAACAAAATATATTTTCTATTACATTGAAAAGAAAAACTTGAAACAAAGAAGAAAAAGAAGGCGCCTGTAATATCACGTGAGTTATTTTACACAAAAAAGAAGAAGAGTTAATTCCTATATGGCTCTATTTTTTTTCGTAAATTCAAATAGGGCCCCCTATTTTCAAGTAAATGTCATTACTACCCTTCCTTTAAATCCTTTTCAAAATTTAAAATAAAAATAAAATCTTAATTCCACCTCATTTCCCTCTCCACCACACATCTTTCTTTATGTCAACTCTCTCTCTCTCCACATCACCTCTCTTTCCAACTCACCTCTCTCTCTCCAACTCACCTCTCTCTCTCCAACTCACCTCTCTCTCTCCAACTCACCTTCATCTTCTCCGATTAAAGTCGCCGACCGGAAAATTTTCCGGAGGAGTGAGTTGGAGAGAGAGAGAGGTGAGTTGGAAAGAGAGGTGATGTGGAGATAGAGAGAGAGAGGGGTGAGTTGTATAGAGAGATGAGGTGGAGAGAGAGATGAGGTGGAGAGAGAGAGAGGGGTGAGTTGTAGAGAGAGATGAGGTGGAGAGAGAGAACTTTTTTTAAATATTTTAAATTTAGAATTAAGAAGGGTAGTAATGACATTTACTTGAAAATAGGGGGTCATATTTGAATTTACGAAAAAAGAGGGCCATAAAGGAAGCTGGTCACAAAGTAGGGGGCCATATAGGAATTAACTCAAAAAAGAACTATCTCAATCTACTAGTGAAAGACGTACGAGCGTTGAAATAAAAAAAATCTAACAACTTTTTCAATGTCTTAATGAAATAAAAAAAATCTTTCCTTTTTATAGCCGACAACATTTCTACTTTCCACTCTCAGCCAGCCAATCCCTCCCCTTCGCACTTTCTCTCTCTTGGCCTCTTCATCTTCAATGGCGGTGGCTCTGCCTCCTTTCTCTCTTCCTCCCATCAAGGTTTCCAGGTACACCTCTATCATCATCGTTCTCATACCTTCTTTTATCATCAACCTTACCTACCACTTCTTATCATTTTTCATATGTTTTCATTGGGAATCACATTTTGTTCTTATTAGTAAGATTCTTCAGAAACCCTAGTTTTCTTTTTCAGGATGTATTTGACTTATTAGTTATTTATCTCTTTATAGTTTATCCTGCTATGAAATATTAAATTGTTAAGCTGCTTTATGTAGTACTAGTATTAGTTAACTAAGGAATGCCCCAAATTTGAATTTGGGGAAGCTGGGTTTAGCTTTTAACAAATTTATGTTTTTGTTTTTGGATTTGGGTATTGGTGTTTAGGTCTTAATAGTGTTCCTGGACTGCATATCTGGTGATGGAAGAACCAGGACCGCTAAAGCGGGCGTTGATAGACGCCACCGCTGGGGCAATTTCTGGTGGTATTTCTAGAACTGTTACATCGCCATTGGATGTTATTAAGATCAGATTTCAGGTATTTTGTTGATTCAATTTGGATTATAAGTATCTCTCTACTTCTTTTTGTTTAGTTTCATGAACTCTTTGGATTCATTTTGATGCTTGAAACTTAGACATATGTGTTATCTTTATCTTCACTTGTTGTTAACCCCTTCTGAAATCTCACTGAGGAATATATCACATGTTTAATATTCTTTAGTATATGAAACGTAGTACTTGTTTTTATAACCGTGATACTATGGGCCAGTTTGTAACTTTGTCCGACCTCGACTAAATCCATAGGACCCAGAGGAAACATTCGGAATAAATATTGCCATAAGGTATCTTTATCAGGATTGTTGTTGTTGTATAGTTAAATTGTCACTCAATAAAGATTTATTGTTGGTACAAAAAACTCTTAGTTCTTAATTTTATTTTATAAATTGTTACCCTTGTTTCTATGGAGCACTTCGATAACTCGGGTCATTGCTATTTCTGGAAACTCATTTTTGTCTGTCTGAGCGACTTGCTGTGCTGAATAAGCCATCTTGTCTCATGTCTGTTTGGCATTTTGTGACGTTTTGGTTATGTTACTGCAGGTTCAGTTAGAGCCTACTTCTTCCTGGGCTTTACTTCATAAAGAATTGTATGGATCATCAAAATACACTGGAATGATGCAGGCCACTAAAGACATCTTTAGAGAAGAAGGTTTGCCGGTACTTCCTTGAAATTTTTTTGAAATGCTTTGCCGGTTTTGATCACTCCACAGACAAAACATTGCTAATATAATTGTTTCAAGTGATAAAGCATTAGAGCTAGCTTCTGGTCTCTTAGCCATTGGGTTTGAAGTGCTAGACATTTTCTCTGATTCTTTAAAGATCTTCAGTCCTCTCGTTGTATTAATCTTATTATATCAGAATGTTAAAACTGTTGATCTTTAATGTTCTGTCGGTTCGTCGGATGCAAAAACCGCGCACCTTTATGGTTCAGCTGGTTATTCTATGCTTTTTTTTATGAGTAGGTTTTTCTTCTGGAAAATGGAAGATCATATTGAACACACTTCACCTTAATTGCGAAATTTTGATGTCAACAATATGATTTCTTTTTTCTTGTTTTGCTGTTGGGTAGGTTTCCTAACTTATAGTAAGAAGCCTATTGTACGCTTAGTATTCTTTATATATTCATTTTCTGTTAAAAGAGGGTACTCCATTGCACTCTAGTAGTAAGCACTAATCACAAACATTGATATTTTGCGTAGCTGATATATATATGCTTGCGTCATATGAATCCCAGTTTACATGACCAATGATATTTTTTGTCCTCTACTTGGCTCAAACAGTGGAGCTGAGATTTTGTCAAACGTATCTGCTGTTGTTTCATTCAATTCTAACAAAAGTTTCTTATTACAGGGTTTTTGGCGAGGCAATGTCCCAGCTTTACTCATGGTCATGCCATACACTTCAATACAGTTTATGGTGTTACACAAGTTCAAAACTTTTATGTCAGGATCATCAAAGCCTGGTAAGCCTTATGCAATGGAAACAGGGAGCCTTTATAAATATAAGTTTTCTTAGTATTATTAATTTACTAGTAGTAGGTTCTTGATCAAGGTGTTGGTTATGATTATGCATAGTGCTGTTATAGTTTAATATTTTGAGTACTTGTCCTAACGTTGCATCTAATACATCATATGGTCATTTAATTGCAACCGTATGATGCACTTAATTTTTCCATGTTCCGCCGAGTACTGTCATGATTTTTCTTTTCGTTGAAGTAAAGTAGATTACTGTTGACTTGGTTTTACGACTATCTAGAAATTTTCTTTTCCTTCTGATATATTTTTAGTATTTGACACAACTTTACCCTCCTTACCAAGGCAGTTCATTCTTTGTGCTTTGATTGCCCATGTATCATCCGGAACATTGTACGTCTCTAAATCGTGTGCTTTAATGATGCAGATGATCATATTCATTTGAGTCCTTACTTGTCTTACTTAAGTGGGGCATTAGCGGGATGCGCAGCAACAATTGGATCATATCCGTTTGATCTTTTAAGAACCATTTTAGCATCACAGGGAGAGCCAAAGGTACAATCTCAGCTCTCACACACACAAGGGCAGGGTGACCTTTTTTCTCCAAGAAATTTGGTTGAAGCATATTTTGGTACCATATTCCCACTCTTAGTTAGCGTACGGATGTCTGTTGTATGCTCACTCACTGGGGCTCGACAATTTTGCGTCAGTAAGGAGATATTACACAATTCTCAGTGATCCTTGGAGCATGCATAGCTGAAATCTAGAAGATAAATACCGAGGAAAGAAGATCTTAAATGTTAAACAACACTGAATGAGAAACCCAAAAGATAGAATTTTCGTCACTTGTTACTAGAAAATTGGAAAGTTCGGTCTATAGCAGCATAATCTCTACCGGGACATGAGCTGAGAACTGTGACTTGTGGCATCACTAATTTTGGACCTAGATAAAATGACCATTACGTACATTGTTGACGCAGTTAGTTGCCTATCTTGCCGGGATAGAGTCTCAGTATGCGGAATATCTACTGTACACTGGCACTAAAATGTAGTAGTACATCATCCTACATTGATTTGGAACAATTTATTACCAATGAAAAATCTTAGGTTCTTCTCCTTCCAAATATAAATTGTTACCTGATAATAACGGGAAATGACACATGGCCCTCATGCTGGCTACCACACAGCCATATCACATATTTTTTTTTTCTTAGTTGTGGCACTTTTTAAATAAAGATAAAGGGACGGGAGGTAATCACAGCAGGCCTGCTTGAATGTGTTCAGGTTTATTCCACCATGAGGTCTGCATTCGTTGATATAGTCAGAACCCGTGGCTTTCGAGGATTATATGCTGGACTCTCTCCGACTTTAGTGGAGATCATTCCTTATGCTGGTTTACAATTTGGCACTTATGACACTTTCAAGCGATGGGCCATGGTGATACTCTTATTCTGTAGACGATTTCTCTAAGTACAAATTCACGTATCGTGAGTTTCTTGATATTTCCTGAAGTTATTTCTTGCTAGCCTAAAACTGTTTAGTGTCACTTTTAGGGGTGGAACAGGTTAGAATCGTCTCATCTTAGGCCAAACCAGACGGATGGCAGTCTATCAAGCTTCCAGCTTTTCGTCTGTGGATTAGCTGCTGGTACATGTGCCAAAGCTGTCTGTCACCCACTTGATGTGGTCAAGAAGAGGTTCCAGGTATATCGACTAGTCTTAACTTTTTTTCCCCCCTTTTCTACATCCACTTATCTACAACGAGCCAGATAACAAACTAATAGTGTCTTTGGACAAGTTCTACAAATCATTCATCTGATTTACAATTGCCGTCATCTCAATAACAAACTAATAGTGATTAATTATGGTTCTTGTTGTTCCACAGGTTGAAGGTCTCCAAAGGCACCCGAAATATGGTGCACGGGTCGAGCACTTTGCTTACAACGGTATGTTTGATGCCCTAAGACGAATAGTGCTGACAGAGGGATGGGCTGGTCTATACAAAGGAATTGTCCCTTCCATAGTAAAGGCTGCTCCGGCTGGTGCTGTCACATTTGTTGCTTACGAGTACTCTTCAGATTGGTTAGAATCCATCATGACATGAGACCCAAACTGATATTTTTTTGCATCGATATTTTATTTTCATTTTTTCTTCCATGTTAACTTCAAATTAGAACCGTAAATTCTATTGTATACTTGATTTATTTATTCACATTACGGGTCTCCATTATCAAAAGTCTTGTAGCTGCAACTGAAATATAGAATCCCAAAGGGAGAATAATGAATGGGCATTGATTAAATTGGTTTTGAATTGTTCTAGGGCAGGAACCTTCTTTCAGTAGATGGAACTTTTAACTTGTGACTTCTACCCCTTTATTTAGCAACTGGAAGGCTCTGCTATGAACTTTTGCTCATATTAACATATATGTTTAACTTTTACCCGAAAATAGGTCTGAAACCTTAGTGGGAAGCTATAAAAGCTTCTTCAATTCTTGTTAAAAGGGGGCCAACATCCCTTTGACTTGGTAAATTTGGTTTCATGTGGTTGGTCATAAGGTTTACTGAATTGAACTCCGATTTTGTAAGTTGAAATGGATGCAATCGAATTTAGTTACAAAATTCGAGGTCCACTGCATTCAACTCTGATGTGCTGAGAGGAAATTGCTGGACTCAATTGAATTTTGTTACGACTCAAGATCCACCGAAACATTAGAGGTGAAATTAGTAGACTTCCGTCAATTTTTTTGACAAAATTTAGTTCCAGTCCACCGGTTATAGTTATATTCAACAGTGGCGGTAGAGTTCAACCACAAAATCATTTCGAATCATCTGATTTTAGAATATGTGGTCTTGAGCTAAATTTGTAACCAAATGGACTCAAATATGGGGGACGTCATAATAGAGAAACGTCGATAATACTATCGGGAGATGCTTTAAAACTTCCCAACCTCATTACTGTTTTCTTCGTTTTCTTCGAAATTTGCCAATGCTCAATGGAAGATCAATGAACTACATACTTTCTGTTTCTCTGCGCCTTCTGTTTCTCCACAGAGTAACGACTAATTTTAGATGAAGCGGATGAAGAGACGAGGAAGACAGACCAGGGGCAGGGTTTGGGTGGGTTTCCTAGTCTTGGGGCGTGTCTATAAGTCATTTTCACTCCCTTTTTTGCATATAAAGAAACAAAAATAGTCGTAGTCTTGTATTATTTTTTCTCTCCCCCTTTTTTTCACGTAGTCGTCATTTTCGTCTAATCCCCATAATCTTTTCTCGTGTTTAAATATTTCCGTCATCAGTTTATTATACTATTTGTAGTTAGAGGAGCATATTTCATAAAAAGGAATCACAGAGACCAATGGATCGATCTCCTCTAACATTGGTTGCATTCGAAAAGTCCAATGCATTTCTCATTTATCTAACAAATGTGGTCCTTCTACGAAAGTTCATTTTTTTATGGACCAAATTCACATATAAATTCCCCCAACTACTCTGACGACCTACTCTTCAAATAAAGTTCATCCAGTATTTTTCCTTTTCAATAAGCTTAAATAAATTTGTATTAGGATGAAGATGTAAGTCGAATAATAGAATTCCAATATAGTCTATAGTCATATCAGATCTAAGATGTTTCGAATATAGCCGTACTAATTCAGACAAGTTATTTCTTGTCCAAGGGCTCTCTAAATTCATTCCGAGGTGCAAATCTCAGTGACGTTAAAAAGAGCAAACCGATTATATGTGGCGACTAAACCCATGGCACGACCAGCTGAGATAAGTCTCCCAGTTCAAATGCCTTTTTCTCGACTAAAATTCACTCCAAAAATGTTAACACGACAACAGAAATACTAGTATTTTCTTTTTTGAATAATGAATTCGATAGAGGACGCTGAATAGAACCTGTAAATCAATTTTAGAAGAATTCTATCAACTCAGTATGCATGGAAAGATAAGAATAGGAAGTATAAGCTTACTCACAATACTGCAGTATCCGATAAATTATTATTCATATAACTTACTTTGCACCTCTTATCTGTCAAAGGACTAAATCAGAATGTCACAATGTCGAACCGATCAGACTTTGTTGTTTATAAACTATGGCTTGAGTTATGATCTTTACTCTTTGTCTCTTCTTACTCAAGTTTCAGAGCCTCCAAGCCCCTCCATTCTTAATGTACATTGCCTGTGAATCACGAGCAACATAGATCTGATGTGACTGTGATCAGCATATCCATGGATTTATCGACTAATTTGAGCTCAAATCCTTCAGCCATGAATCAAACAAGGTTAATTGTAGTTTACTGAAAACGTTTCAGAATTATAAGAATGTCGAGGAACCCCAAGTAACTCACGAGACCCTTCTATATCAGACTGAACCTGAGATAGGGTAAGAATTTTAGTAGCATCACTACTACATTCTTCCTCTATTCCCTCTTCCATCTTAGAACCCACACTCTCGGTAGCAACGTTCACCTTTCTGCGAACACGTCTAGAAGGCCTTGTAAACGAGTTCTCTTTAGTGATAATCTTCTTGTCTCTGGTCTTCCTGTTCGTCTCTAAGTACCCACATGCAAGAGCTTCTAATGCTTTCGCAGTTAATGGCCGATTTCTAGTGCTCTGTCTTCGAACATTAACAGTTGGTTGTTCTTCTACACTAGAGACACCATTAGAGGTTCGAATAAACTTTTGGGGATCCTCGGGTTGGATTTTTTGAGATGAGAGTGACAACCCTTTCGTCCATCCATCGTCCTGACTATCTCCCATCTCTGTCACGAAGGGATCACGAGTTTCGAGATCCAGTTGAACATGGGGTAAGTTCAGATCAATTAGAGTCCGTCGGTTAACTTCTTGACCAAGAATGACTTCATCGTTGTTGTCTGGATTGACTTTACTAGAAGAACTGGTTGACACTTTCTCCTGTGACAGACCCACTTCAGTAACCATGTTCTCACTGGTGGCATCAAGTGAATCTAAATGAGAAGAAGGATCTTCTCCTTTTAGTTTATAATCCATAGAGATATTGTTTGTATTTCTAATTGTTTTATTCTTACTACAGGCAGTTAATCTTCGACGTTTCTTGGCTGGTCCCACATGGTTAGACTGGTCCTGTTTTGCTCTCTGGTTTAATTTTCCATTCAACAATTTCTTCGAACACTTTTCATTAGAAACACCCCTTCTGCGTTTCATAATCTTATTTTCCTGTTGATGGTTAGATAACATATCAACAGAATCTGGCTCGTCCATTGGCTCGTTTGAGCTTTCCCCAACAGTTTCTCTAGAAATGCTCGAAGGAGTGGAATTATTAAAAGTATCAACAGGTAAAGGTCTTAGTTCTGTCATTTTGAATGACCCTTCTTCATGAATCAATGTGGTGTCTATAACAGTAAACTTCATGAGCTCTGAATTGGAATTTGAAACTCGTGGTCGAAGATAACAATGTTGTTGCTGATCTAACAAAATGTCCTCTTCAGATTTCCCTTCCAAGCCCGACAAGCAACCATTGTCTCTAGGTGCTTCTTCCTCGACATCAAGAAGTGTCGGGTCCAATGCAACTTTGTTTAAAACATCACTGACAGAATCGAAGTAGTGCTTACCTTTAACATGTCTTCTTCTTGAGAATTTCTTAACTCCAGGAGTGAGAAACACCAAAGACCCACGACTTTTGGGTTGCTCAGAGTTCCATCCTCTTGCAAGTAAACGGGGCCATACGGCCTCCCAGAATAGATCATTAGATCGAGCTTTGCTTAAACGGTCTCCGGTCAGAAACTTTACGATATCCATAGATGTAAGAGAATTGCATTCCTTGCCACTTGGAATTTCTCGATGAACATGGTTTACTTGGCTGGTTCTTACTGGATCAATAATGCTAGTCAAATCTTGTTTCCCCTTGCCAATCCCTACAGCTTCTGTTAGAGTTTGTATGCCAACTATAGCCTTCAAAGTGGAGACAAAGTCCTCCAGAGAAATTGTCGCCTCTCCAAATGACTTGAAAACCTGCCAATAATCAAAATCTGTAATGAAACTGTAATATTTTACATATATGCATCAAAGCAATGCGTGTGATTGCAAGTTTTGAAAGTCGAAGTACCTGCGAGAAATAATTTTTGCAGTCCTCCGAAACAAGGGGAAGCAAACGGGATAACAATTCTTGTTGCCGTGATCCAGTGAAAATCTTCTCTCCATGTATAGACTTCCGGCTTGTTATCTTTCTGCCCTCTGACCATCTTCGATATCCATCAGACTTATAAAATCGACCATAGTAGTATGATTGTATATCTCCCATATCTTTACTCTCAATAAATTTCTTCAGCTGATCAAAGTTCTTCCCGAAAATATAGAGACCAAGTAGAAAACTTTTCTGCTCAATGTCACTCCAAGAGTTACCTAACGAGCCCGGAACAGGATATAATCCCTTCGGAATTAGTTTACCCATGCTACATTTCTCACATTTAGGTGGAATTAGTTTACCCATGCTACATTTCTCACATTTAGGTGAAGGTAAATCAACTTCCATCTTAACTTCAGAAAGCTTACCATCTTGTAATCTATCTGATACCTTCCTACTCTCCAATTTCACATCTAAAAATTCAACTTTAAGTTTCGTATTTTGGTTCTCTAAATTAGTATGACTCAGTCTATCTAGTGCATTGTTTGAGTCACCCCGAAACTCCATCTTTTCGAGCTTGATATCATCGAGCTGATCATTAACCCACATAACAGGAATGGGTAATCCCATTACTAAAACACGATGCTCATCTCTTGTGGATTCTAAATGAGTTGGCTTGCTCAAAAACCAATAAGATTCTCTTAGTAGAGGTGGAATTTCTACCTGATGCTGATCTCCAACTCGAGGAAATATTTCTCGATCTTTAAAAATTTTATCTATATCACGAGAGCTTGGAAGAAGCAACATCTCAGCTGATGTTTCTTCCATGTGTCGATCAATGTCATGAATATGATCCAAGTTAACTGGATTCATCTGTCAAATGAATGATATTGTGATAATAAGAATTGTGAACGATAAAAATTTAGAAACGATGTGATCAAATACTTCACAACTAAAATCCAAGATCACCCTGAACCAGATTGAAGGACTTATTATTGTCCAAGCTGCAAAAGTTCTAAACCAATCCCTCTACTGTAAAGAGGTATAAATTATGCACAAGGTATGTTTAAGATGAAAAACAAAAGTGGGACTAAAGGGATTGGTCAGACTATATGCACTGAAAGCAACTAGATGTTAGAAGAACGAATTTTTCAGTTCCCCATTGTTTTCCACAGTTCCATAGACTCCCGAGTTTCGCAAAATCCATAGCAGGGGATAAAGTAAAGCGGCTCTACAGACTACAATTACGACTGAGGAGACTACAAACAAATTGATTCATAACAAATTTCCACGAAAAGAAAACTTAGGAATATGGCTCATCTAAGTTCAAACCCTGGCTATGTCCCTTCATACGCTGTTTCACAATGGTGGTTCCACGATCCACTTAACTCTATCAACTTGGGCTGAGTAGTCAGAAAACCTAAGATTTCATATTACTCTTTCACAAGACCTCGTACTCATGAGTCATGATTTTTAACAAAAATGCCTCCTTATCTTATTTTTAACTAATCTTGCTAAGCATTCCAAATATCAAATTCGATATAACAACAAATGCTGGCCTATTCTTATAACAATAGTTTCAATCTTAAAAACTTCAAACTAAAAACAAGTCAAATGAGAAATACCCCCAATAACCAAACAATAACTAATCCCCATTTGAAAACATAATTAACAATATTCAAGAAAAAAAAAACTTTTTTTAAAGAAAGAATGGGTAAATATAACTCAATTTAAATTTTAAAAAACCCCATAATAGAACATCATTAACTAAGCATTTACCTTTAAAAGGCAAATCAAAGTTCATAATTACAAACTAAACAAAAAGAATGAATACCCATAATCCCACAAGTTATAAAACATCATATTTCCTAGAGAAATTTCCCTAAATCTTTTAGGGTACTAAAGATTATGTTTTTAAACAAGTAGTAACATACCCAGAACCAAATAATCAGTTCTTGATCTATTTTTGATCCAGAAAAGGAAAACCAAATGCTACCCATTATGTATTCATATCAAAGGAGTATAAAAAATCACATACTAACAAAAAAAAATTAATTAAATTCAAGCACTTACTATGTCAAATATCATAAGATCTCAAGCACAAACTAAGTAAACTGTTAAAATCAAGAACAACAAGCGATCCCCATTGAACTCTATTAATATAAACCATATAAGCAAGCTTGAATTTTTTTTTTTTTTTTTTTCACTAAATTGAATCATGGGTAGTGAACTGAAATTTTTGATTTAAAACATAGAAGATAAAGGGTTATGTTAGAGCTCCATGGGATGGAAGATAGGTTTACATACGTGAAGGAAAAGAAGAAAAGCATGGTTGGAAGGGTAAAATGGGTTTTCATGGTTTAAGTTTTTTGACCTTGATTGTCAACTTGTTGAGGCAAAAGAACGAAACCCAACAACACAAAAGTAAAGAGAAGAAAACGGATATGTTATTAGAAAGAGAAAGAGTGAAGGGTTTTTACCCGGTTTAATAGATGCAAACTTTCATGCCTGATATGAAGATGAATAAAATGGTGGATGGGTAGACGACCAAGTGAAGAAAACTCAAAGACCCCAAGTCGTTTGTTCGATCTCACAACCACTGAGAGATAGAAAGAGAGAGAGACGAGGAGAAAGACTGAAATTTTTACGAGTTAGAGAGAGAGAGAGAGTGGGGATGTTGTTAAAGTAGAGAGAGAAAGTAGAGAAGGAAGGGATTATATTGTAGAGGTTTGTTTGGAAGGATGTGACTACGGCCCTTCTTCTCGTAAACCAGTTCTCTACTCTTACTTATTTTATTTTTGACCAAAATACCCCTGTTTTGATTAGTAAACCATTTTTATTCTTAGACCAGATCTAAACTATTAGTATCTAATGTGTAATTATAAGGTTAACTCCTTAACATAAAAAATATAAAATAATAATTATAGGGTTAACTCTAAATTGTGACCCACAAGAGCAAGATTCCAGTTCGTCAAACTAAGAGTCAATATTTTCTTTCTTTTTACTCGTCTTGTGAAAAATGTTACTTTCCCACCCGTTTAGTTTCTCTCTCCGATTATAAACATGTCATCGTCGATGGTAGGGCAACCATTAATGGGAGATTAGTTCAAGAAAAAACAACTTCTAATTTTTTTTATCCGAAAACTACCACCACCCTGCCGCCACCACATCTCTAATTCTCACTTTTTCTTTTCGTAGCAGAAGCTTTACCTAAAGTCTCAATCAAAATCTTCAATCAGGGAGAGAGTTAGAGACGGTGGCGACGATGACGTGGTGGTGGCTGGTAGAGGAAAAGAGAGGAAGTGAAAAATGAAGTATTACTTTTTAAAAACATGTCATCGTTCAATGACTGACTAAGCCGTCGCTGGCCACAAATTTCCATTTAAAGAAAGATGAAAGGGATACGAGGATAATATTATTGAAAAGAGGGGTAAAAATAATGCGCCATTGACTTTTAAGTTTGATTAACAAAATCACGATCTTGTGAGCTAAATTGAAACACTCGAGAAACTAAATTTTCAAATTGATCACAATTAAGAACCAAACTGGATTTTATAATCACTCATTGGAGCTAATCTAAGATTTTATAAATACTCCGGTTATACGAAATTTTGAAAAAGGCTTCATTTTGTTTGAGTGGCGAAATATGTGGTTTCTATTTATTTTGAGTCTATTTCAAACGAGAAAAAAAAATCATTGTGCATCTCCAATGCAAATTGTAGAACAACTTTATCCGCTTACATATCATTTAAATAAGTAAAAAATTCTTGTAGGGCCCACCATAAGTGGATTTGGTGTGATTGCCATGAGATGGGTTAAATAGGAACAAGAATTTTCACCAACCGTTAGGCCCCTAATTTCTCTAAAGACACTCCCAAGCTCCATCAACTTTTGGGTTAATAGCGCTTTTGACTTTGGATTCATAGGATCATCAAGTGAGAAAATTTTGTTTACCCAAGTTTTAAAGAGGCCACTTTTTTACAGGCACCTTTTTGTCTAAAGTTTTCCTTGAGGCCTGAAGGAAGAGTTGCCTTGACCCCATTTGACACACTTCCCTTTTACTAATGCCGCCCAAGTAAGATGGTTATGAAGGTTTGGATGTATCACTCTACTTGGCAGAAGGCCCAATTTCCTGTTTCTTAATTTGAGCCCTAACAATCATTCTGTTTTTCTATTTTATTTGACTAGGTGTCCACCGCGTCCTACGGACGCGGTAGATCCCTTTTGGCTACGCCGTCGTTGATGTTTTACATCTCTATTATTTACATACTAGGTTCCCACCGCGCCCTACGGGCGCGGTAGATCCCTCTTGGCTAACGCCGTTGTGGTAGGTCGGCTCTCGGTTTTACGGCAAAGGTGTTTTCAGCATTCTTCCAGTGCGTATATCGTAGTGTGTCTACACTCCCGTCGTCTAACGTCACGTTGGATCGAGTTTACACGCGTTCGTGCATATACAGTGGCGCTCATTTTCACATCTTTTAGCGTCATGTGGTTACCTCCCATTTGAAATCAGTACGTGATTTCATTCGAAATCAGTACATGATTTCAAATGACAGGTATCCGCGTGACTCCACATGGTGTGAAAATGAGCAACACTGTTTATGCACGTACGCGTGTAAACTCGATCGAACGTGACGTTAGACGACGGGAGTGTAGACACACTACGATATACGCACTGGAAGAATGCTGAAAACACCTTAGCCGTAAAACCGAGAGCCGACCTACCACAACGGCGTTAGCCAAGAGGGATCTACCGCGCCCGTAGGGCGCGGTGGGAACCTAGTTTTCATGTATTTCGTTGTAAAAAAAAATAACAATAAGGAATAATGAAGTTGAAAAGAAAAACCAAAGTCATTAAGACATTTTTCAAAGCCCAGCTCTCCAAGTATTTAACTAAACTTAAACTGGAAATAATAATCTGGAAACCGATGTAAGAAGATCACCTTTTTTTTGTTGAAATAGCAAGAGATTACTTGAAGCCGTGTTTCGTTTTTATGAGAGAAATGTATGGGTGAGTGACTGAATTTAGTAATTTGAAGGTAGTTCCTGGAGACTTCTCGTACATACACAAACAAAGTTCGCGTTGAAATAAATAGTGCATTACTACATAAAATTTTTGTATTTTCATTGCCACATGGAAACAATTCGAAATCTTATTGCTACCAAAATATCAATGCAGATGAATATCTGAGCAATATCAAGAAGTGGTTCTCATGGCCACATCTTGCTTCCACCCAAAATTGTTGGTCCATTTTGCTCTGTAGTAAGAGTAACGATTTCTTGAGGAAGATTTCCATCATAAATATGGGTATGACAAAAGGCAAATAACACCTTCAAATAGGAAAACCAAATTTGCATGAGTTGAAGACAAATTATCCAACTAAAGAAAAACAAATATATAAACTTAGTTTCAGAATACAACAAATTAAATGAACTTGAGTCAAGCATTTCAGAAATCCAACTAATAGTTTAGTTTAAGAATATATACAACAATAAGAATTTTCTTATTGGCCTACAAAGATTGAAGTGAATATCTATATCATAAATCAATACAAAACAAAAAATATTTGGAAAAAGGTAAACTCTTAATTTCATCAAATTCATTACCTTTAACCTCACGTTGTTATTTTCTCCTTCGCTTATTGTGACCTGCTAAACGTCTACGACAACTTCTTTTTCCTTCATCAAACTCTTGAAGAAGATGAAATCTGCACTCAATTAAGAAACTCCTTTAATCTATGTAGGCATCCTTTGCTTATGAGGGGATTTAAGGTAAACTCATAAAAGCTCAAAAAAATCAACTTTGTGAAAGGCTAATTTTAGTAGGTATGCAATCTTAATTTGTAGATTCACTGAAGCTGAGGAGAAGCTGCACCAATGATAGTGTGATACATAACAAAAGATGGGAGAATAGACAGTTCGAATGCAAGCACTTTATATTCCATTACTGGTTTTGAATTGACAGTTGAATAAGCAACAAACAAAGCAATTGTAAGATAACCCACCCACATTTTACCAAAGAAGTCAAATGACAAAGGACAATAAGAAAAAAAAAATTGTTAGTAGTTACTATATCTACCACAAAAAAAAAAAATGGAACCCCTTAAGCTGCTTGGATAATTATGTTAGCAACTTGTGGTTGATAGCCCCTACAAATGGAACGTATCACAACAATAGAGTCAGCCGAATCGAGAGAGAAGATTCAACAGGACTATAACGATCAAGATAGAGACGAATGAGCCGACTTGAGATTTTGACATTATCATCACAAAGAAGTACTTCAGGGTGCTAACCATTCAATTTTATTTTCATGAAATAGGTTAGTTTTCACTGTTTGGTTGCAATTTTATTTTCATGAAACTATGAAAGTGTAGTCCGTATGAGCTCATTATCTCCAACCCGTTTCAAAAGGCATGGTTTTGGAGTACATTTATTTGCCTCCCCCAACAACGGAATCAGTTTCATGAAACTCGTGAAATGAATACACTTCATAGAACACATTTCCTTGTTATCACAACGTCTTTGTAATCCCACTTTCATACCACTAAATCACAACACATAAACATATTGAACTTTGTAGAGAATCCGCAATGAATATGACATAATTGTGCAGGTCTAACAAATTTAACCACATTTATTTGAAAAATTAGTACTCACCTACAACATTGCTGACGGAATCTCTGCATGACATTGCCTACAACAGCCTGAGTAGACTTTAAATGCGTTTCACAAACCTTACGTCGTCTATGGTAATCCCTAGCATTGCTCAGATCAACTCCACAATCATTAGACTAAGTAAAATATGATTTCACTATGCTGAAAATAGACTTCTAATAGATTATTTTCGTATTTATTCATTGTTTCATCCATTTGAGGTCGTCTCATATAAGGAGGATTGTGCGTCATCACCTGCTAACAATTCTTTAAACGTAGGAATTATATGATCATATGATGTAACTATTTAAAGAATAACATTATTCTTATAGACAGTAAAATTCTCAAAAGCTCAATAGCTACCACCATTCATTGTGACAATAACATTCTTCTTCACATTAACTCCTAGTCAGAGACAAACACATGAAAAAAAGAAACAGAGGTAAACATTTCTTAAAATGTTTCTTGAGCAAAGTAATGAGAGACAGATCACCAAAAAACCCGTATAAGCACATAGAGAGGGAGAAAATATGTATACCTCAAGCTCGAACAAATCGAACTACTGCTTTCTTTGACTCTAGAGTTCCGGAACGAATCGAATTAACGGTGTTTGCCGTCTTTCTATCAACAGGAATCTAAAGTTCCAAACTTCAGTGAAACATTTCGTACTGCAACTTTAAACAAACAATACAAAACCATAAGGTAAGAAGTGAAATCACTTTCAATTCTCTCTAAGACTATCAACAGAAATTAGGAAGTTCCAAACTTCAGTGAAACATTTCTTACTGCAACTTTCAACAAACACTACAAAACCAAAAGGTAAGAAGTGAAATCACCCTTGGTCTCATTTCCCTTTCTATACCCCATCTATTATATTAAATCACTAAAACTGCACCAAGTTTACTTTATCTACAAAAGCAGATACATTCAGTTGGTAGCTTTTACGTCATTGTTTTCTTGTCGTTTCAATTTGACTCAATTTAAATGCTATGTTGGGTAGGTATCAGATAACAATGACATTGTAGTGAATACCCAAGAAGATATGATGGTTTCTATCTAAGAAGGGAAGGTGGGAGAATTATTTAGAGAGAGGAAGAAGGATCGAAAAAGATGTACTCTATATGGTTGTATTTAAAAGAGAGCACTAATTGTTCTTGTAAAAGAGAGCACTAATATACCACCATTAACATTAACATATACCATTAAACATTTTGACCAAAAAGAAACCGAAAAGTTAAACATAAACCAAATTTGGATTCTTACCGTTTGGTTAATCAAACAGAAATCACCCAACTTCTAAGCAAGGGAAAAATCGAACTCCTAAGGAAGAGAAAATAGAACTGGACGAAGAGAAAAAAACATAAATCAACCAACTTGAGTGAAACATTTCTTAAAACACTTCTTGATACCACCATTAAACAATTAACCAAAAAGAAACAGAAAAGTTTAAACAAAAACTAAATTTGACTTTTTACCTTTTGGTTAATCAAATTCTTAAGCAGCCTAACAAAGGAAAAAATCTGGATGAAGTAATACTAATATGAATAACCTAACCTGGATCAAAAGAAAGAACCCACTAATGAATCTTTTCTCTCATTAATCAATTCATGTCTTAACTTATAATAACCTCATTAATCCTCAACATTTTTCAGATAAATGAACTTTGGGGCAGCCAAGAATGTGGAAAAAAAAAGTGAGCAACCTCTCATGAAACCATAAGAGAAAAAGTGAGCAACCTCTCATGGAAAAGAAAACATGAAATTCTTTAGGAGAGAATTTTTCAGATAAATGAACTTTGGGGCAGCCAAGAATGTGGAAAAAAAAAGTGAGCAACCTCTCATGAAACCATAAGAGAAAAAGTGAGCAACCTCTCATGGAAAAGAAAACATGAAATTCTTTAGGAGAGAGATGTTGTTTCAAGTACACATAACTAACTCATTCAAAAGATCAAGCCAAATCAAAATCAAACTAAAAGAGAGCAAAATTAAAATCACAGAGTAGAGTTTAATCAAATCCAAACCTTTACTTACCTTTAAAAAGATGAAACAAATCAAAACTAAGATGTTGGTTAAGATCAAAACTTTAACCAAAACTTGAAACCCACACAAAAGTAATCACAGAGTTGAGTTTAATGAAATCCAAACCTTTATTACCTTTTAGGTCAGAGTAGAGTTGGTTGTCTATTTTTCTTTAAAAGATGAAGCCAAAAAGTTTTGATTATTTGATGTGTAATGCTTCACTGAAACAAAAAGAGAGAGCAAAATTTAGATGTTGGTTAAGATCAACACTTTAAGCAAAACTGGAAACCCACACAAAGAAATTAAGATCACAGAGATGAGTTTAATCAAATCCAAACCTTTATTTTACCTTTTAGGTCAGAGTTGAGTTGATTTAATAAGATATCACCCAATTCAAAATCAAACAACCATGAAGGGAGAAGATTTACCTTTTAGGTCAGAGACTTTCTAGCGATTTTTTTAGAAGCATCACCTGCTATTACCATTTCAATGTCCAAAGACTTTACCGAAGCATTTCACCAAACAGTTCTTGAGCAAAGTTGAAGAAGAGAAGAATTTGGGATTTTCGATAGACTTCTGTAATTTTAACTGCTCCAAGTTCCTACAGTACCTAGAGAAATAAAAACAGAAAGATTTTCAAGAGGCTTTTGAAGCAGTCCAAATGAGATTTTCAATTGAGTTCGATGGAGATAGAGAGATCTTATGGAGATCGTGTGAAATCAGTTGAGAAAGCAGGGGGAAGACGGCTTCGAGAAATCAGGAGCGTGGGAAGTTTGGAGATTAAATTCGACTGATGTTTAAGGGTTTCAGTAAAATAAAACTGTTTGTAAAGGAGATTGAGCGTGTGATATCCGTGGAGAAGGAGAGATCGTGGAGAGGAGGAGAAATCCCTCTTTGTAAAGGACTAATTTAGCCTCCAATAAAGTCTTTAATTACTCAAACATTTAAAATAGATAAATTTTGGGATATCTTCGTCCGTCAGATGCAAAATTCATTCAAAGAATGGACGGTCAGACTTATCCCCTGGATAACTGACTGAGCTGTTTTAATATAATAGATGGTAAAAAGAATCATGTTTATTATGGTAAAAAGAATACACATCAATAAAATGCATAATAAAAGTTTACATTATTTACATAATAAAATATCAATGAATCCAATTTAAATTTGCATAATAAAAGTTTACATTATTTACACATAATAAAATGCTTGATACAGAGGAGAGAGATAGAGAATAAGAGAAAGCAATTGAAATACAATAATTTTCCCATGAAATCAGCAAAAATTGATTGCTACTTTCCTAGCAAAACCGCAAGTTAATAGTGTATATATAGGCTCGTGGGAGGGGAAGTTATTTTGAACAAATCTTTTTTAAGTGGTTATTTTCTGAAACGTGGGTAGATAATTGGTTGAGGGAGAGATTTGAGGAATAGAAAATGGGGGAAGGATGAGGTAGTTTGTAACTCTTTATCTAATTGAGTGACACATGGATAGGTGGTTAACCAATTTTGACTGATTTACATAGATACCCTTCATTTTTTTAGTCTATTTACATAAAAAAAGTTTTATATCATCCGTCGGATGTGTTCCCAATCATATCTCTAAAATAAAATGGACGGTCAGACTTATCCCCTGGATAACCGACTGAGCTGTTTTAATATAATAGATTTGAACCGATAGAAAGAAAAGTAATGGGGAATTACTTAGTGTGGTAGCCCGTATAAGAACCCTTCAATAACAACTAAGGTGAATATGACAAGGGTTTGTGTAGCCTCTCTACTGAGATACATTGAATAACATGACAGATCGAGAAGACCGAAAGAATTCTAATTTACTCTATAAATATTAATTGAGCTCTAAAGTGTAATTCATTCAATTATGTCTGACTAATATAACGAATCAAACCCATAATTTTGGTGATTACTAATAAATCCCATTTTTAGTTTTGGATGTTGGTCGGAATTACGGGGCAAATGTTAGACTGAATGAAGTTATTTTACACATATAATCGTTAATTCAACCAGTCAGTTCCGGAGGCCTTGACTTGTGTTGGTCCTTTCAAAATGATTTCATTTGCATTTTTTTTTGACACACATATAAACTCCAACCTTGAAAATCTAAAAACGAGTAAGATGGGAATGAACTGTCGTCCTTGACCTGACTTTTAATATATTAATTAATAATTAATTAATAAACAATTCAACTGAGTACAGACAGATAGATATTCAGATTTATAAATATACATAGACATGATTACTTACTTCTTCACTACCCTTCTCTCTTCTCCTTCATTCATTATCTGTTTTCTTCCTTAATATGTTCATAATGTCTGCTCAATTTGGTACTCTCTTAACACCAAATTCTTCGGTGATGAAGCCAAAGACTATCAATAGAAGTAGCGCTATCAGGTAAATTTATACATTACTTCCCTTATGTTCTTTTTTGTTTTTCGATGTGAGTCGTCTGACTTAAATAATGAAGCTAAATTATCTATTCAGACAAGTCAAACATCAAATTTCAGAAGAAGAAAATATATATTCTGAATCATACTCAAGTTAATTGAAACCTCGTGTCAATTTTCAAATCTAATTTAGAACAATACTACTAGGTCTTGATTTACTAGCTAGAAAGCGAAGTTGATAATTCTTTTATGGTGTTTAATTTAATTTTCATGATAATTAACAGATCTATGATGAAATCCAACAAGAAGCCAGCTCCGCCTCCGATTGGGAAGGGGAAGAAGCCTCCTCAAAAGAACAGCGTCCTCATCATGGTCAGAGAGACCACCACCGCCACCACCACCACTACCAGTGTAGCTACTACCCAATCTGTTGGACCAAATCAAGAAATGAAACAAGGGACTCAATGACATTCTATGATTATTACTAACTTACACACCATATATATATATATAAACTTAATCCTTGTTGCTTTTTTTTATGTTTCTAGTTCTAATCCTCTTTAACCTCAATCATTTTACTTTATACAATTATACTTGTAACAATTGAACCTGTACTAGATCTAAATTGTTATAATGAGGATCGCTTGGGCGAGATTTAATATTCGGTAATGAGATTCTTGATCTTCTATAAAAACCTTGGGAACCATTTAAAAGAAAAGCACTTTAGAGTTTGAGTGACAATCACTTAAATTACCTCTATGAACCCTTACTATAGAGCGACGATACTTCAACTCGTTTTCTGTAGCATATATGGCACAAATGATTCTTTTGGGCCGAAAGCGTTTCTTTAATGAAAAAAAGAGATCCAAATTATGTTCATAAAATAATTGGACCATTTTAATAACTTTACGACAAATTTACAATATCAAAAGACAATTGATACCTCTGTTTTGAACTCCTTTTGGGCATTCAAGTGAGGTTCACACCTACTTCACAGGACAGACCGTCCAACTAAACAGACTACTGACACCCAAAGGTGACTATAAACATGTTTGGTTGCTTATATGATATCTCAGAATTCTGGGGGTGCATATAGAACCACCCCTGTTTTATGGGCACCATAGATTTACAAACCCCAATTACGGTTGTATCTCCATGTACTTAATTAGTCTCTCTAGTGAAAAGGTATACATGAGGACACGTGACTACTCAACTAAAATGAATTTCACAGATATTCTGTTTCCATTTACTTAATTGTTAAACTCAACGTCTCTATTTTGCACGAAGAAAAGGTGACTAGTAAGTGGAGAGTAACTCATCATGAGTGGAGAGAGGTCAACACAAGAAGATTAAGTTCTTTCCACTTTCAATTCTCACCTCTTAAGTCATCTTTGCCACGTGGAAAAGAAATGGGATTACTAAAAATATCAATCATGTGTTGAAATCTGTAGTTCAATACAATTTTATTTGTTTGTTTATTTCTACGTATTATTTTTTGAACATGTATGAGTAGAAGTGCATAGATTAGTCCACCTTGGTATACGTACCATGGCTTAGAACATGACTGAGATAAAACCATGTGATTCATAACCAAGTTTATAATTATTTTAATTCCATGTGACTCATAACTATATATTTAAATAGAGAAATGCTACATTTACAACTTAAAATCTGGAAAATTTCGTAGTTGCCTATTTACGGTAAAGGTAAAGGTATAGTTCGTGGGTGGAAATGCTGGCCATTTACTCATTTAAGCCGTTTTAGTCATCAGACAATATTATTACTTCAATTCAAAGTTGAAATTCTTTTTTAATTCCCACACGGCATGCACATTTTCAATTAAATAATCAAACTCATATGGATTGTAATCAATTGAATATTTAAAATTACTAACTAAAATTTAAAATTGTAGATTGTCTATCTAACTCATAAAAAATTGGAAGTACATATATATGTATATATATATAGACATCTTAATTGGCTGGTTTCACTAAAGTAAACTAAACACATTAGGTTTTCTCCCTCTGCTCCATCTTTATCTAGCTTTACTTGTAGTTATATTCAAGTATGGCTGCTTATGTGAATTTCACTTTCATGCCAAAAACTTTGGTTTACAGTAAGCCTAACACAGCTATCACTACCAATAAATACAGAAGCATTAGGTACGCACGTATTTTTTTCAATATATATGTTTATATTGACATATCGTTCGTTATATTCATATATATATATGAAATTGAATGAAAATATAACTTAATTGGGTTTTCTTTTGTTCTTCAGAGCTGCAGGGAACGTTAAAAAACCGACACCTCCTCCATTGGGGAAGGGCAAGAAACAACCTCAACACAATAGTGTTGTCATGTCTATAGACGCAAACAGGGTAACTATTATGAGAGAGTCCGCTGGAAAAGAAGAAAAACCTACAAAGATAGATGATCGCGAGAACATCCCCATTCAGAGTTATGAATAATAAGATATTTATTTTGTGATAATTCTTGTCGTAGTAAGAAATAAGATTTCAGATAAAATTAGCCTTCAGAAGGACTCTATTGATTGAGAATAAAAGTTGTATACATATTATTAGCTATCTTGTAATCCTAAGGTTGGGAGAGTTTGTAAAATTGTATACATATTAATACTTATTAGTTAATTTGTATTTATGAAAGTGGGGAAGTTTGTAGCTTGAATATTGTATCATTGAAGTTTGTCTTTCTATCAAGTTTCGTCAAGTATTCCTCTCTGGTAATAGGTTGGTAGCATATTCCGGTCCACACGGGTGCTTGATCCTCTTTATGTGAACCATGGAATTTTTTTTTGGCCTGCATATATATGTATTATATGTAATTGTAAGTCCACGCATGTCTCAATTATGTTGTTTATGTTAAAAATTAGTGTATCTACGTACTTAATTCTTGCAGTGTTATGATAAATACTATTAATAGGTAAGCAATACACAGTGATGCCTGAGAATGTGCTTTTGATTAGGACCATTATACCTCCTCTAGACAAAGGAATGGGGAAGTTGTCTGCCCTGAAAGAGAAGATGGGCAAATTATTCAAAGAATTTCTTGGAAAGCACTTCTTAATATCTGGAAGGACTTTTAACTTCTAGGTTCCTCTCAATTCTTCTTTAATGGATGTTGTGCCACTATAATTCAACAATACATCAGCTAAGTCTTGTTCCTACATCATGTATTCTTTTGTTGTCCAATATATGCTTGGAAAATATGGTCATTTATATGTAGAGTTTTTAATTGGAATTTTTGCTCATGTGGAGGACATTTTAACACTGCAAGTCTTCTTAAAAACATATGTGATAGTCTTCCGTCCCTCGAGAGAGAATCCGAATTTTCGGCTATAGGTGTACACTCAAGCCTAGTAAGTGTCGAGGCTTCCTTGGTAAGTTGGTATGGAACAAAACCACACACCACGGTAGGTGGTGACGTCGATCTAGATCCCTCTGTTGTTTCCTTTTTTTCCTTCCTATCATTTTCCTTGAAATGAGAAAGAAGATGGTACACTCGAATTGTATTATTTAAGTGCGAACCGTTAATACTGGTTTTGGGAGGAAATCCCCCAAACTAGACCGGTGTTCTGGCGAATAGGACATTCTCCTTCGGCGGAACAGTTAGAGGGAGAGAGAGAGAGAGAGAGAGAGAGAGAGAGAGAGAGAGGAAAAAGAAAGGGAGGAAAGAAATTGTAGTGGTGGTGGCCGAAGGTGGTAGTGGCCGGAGGTGGTGGCAGTTGAAGGTGGTGAAAGAAAGATTTGATTGAAAAAAATATTAATGTCCAAGACAGTGGCAGTTTGTCGATGACTCTTGCTAGCTTGTAGAAGAAATGGTTGTGGGGGCTTGGGTAACAAAAGGACCACAATAAAACTTGGCCAAAATTTCCACCCTAAATTGTGTATCCCGATAGATTTTCTTGTTTCTCCAAAAGAGTGGCCATTCAAATAAGTCGTGTTTTCCACACGGTTTCCCCGTACTACAACTTGTAATTGATCCAGAATGGATCAGATAACATTCCATTTTAGGAATGAGGACAAAATCAAACATGTGGGGATCCACGGTATGACTGCGTACTATGATGGGTAGGGGAATCGTGTGTGTTTTCCAATGTCAGAGGCCTTTTGTGGGCTCGGAGAGTCCTTGCCAAGAACAACACCTCGTACCTATTGGACTTGGGCAAGGGTATCTAAAGCGGGGATAATATGAATAATGACTAAGGGTTGGGGCGTAACAAATGGTATCAGAGACGAGGACGCCTCGTCGTCGAGGGTGGGGGATACTGATAAACCCGCATCTCTCTAAGGGAGTTATAGGTGTAAGCTCAAGCTTAGCAGGTGTTGGGGTTTCCTTGTAATGGAACGAAGCATCAAACCACGGTAGAGCAACATCAAACATGTTGGTGGTCCAAGATGTAGCTCCGTACTTTGAAATTGGCAGGTAAGGTGAATCGTACTTTGAAATTGGCAAGTAAGGTGAATCATATGTCTTCAACGATCTGGGGCCTTTTTGGTAGGCTCGTGGAGTCTTTGCCAAGAAACAAAATCCCGTAACTTTTAGACTTGGACCTGGGTGTATAACGCGAGCACAATATCAAAAACCCATTGTCATGGTATAATAGTGAAATGGCCTTTATCAAAAGAAAAAGTTCAATAATACATGCATTAATAAGGAATCTAAATTAAAATACAAAACCCTAAACCTTAGGTGTGGGTCAAAGGGAAGATAATTTCATGTTGAGGAATCCAAGCCAAAACAAGGTACACCCCCATAGTCCATAAAACCCCCACTTTGATAAAAACCTTAATTATATCATTAGGAAGCAAGTCTAGAGAACTATATTTACAGACTATACTGCTCTCTTTAAATACTTTCCTCTCCTTTATCTTCCATTTTAGATAAAGAATATATCATTTGTTTATTAGTGTCTAAGGTTAGCATAGAGTACTTAGTTTCCCCCTTTAAACAGGCATGAATTTGTACTTGTACTTCACTTCCCAGACAATTGCTTTCCTCTAATTGGTTGGACCAACAGGCAACAAGAACACATCTTCCTTGGTTAACTCAAAAATTTAAAATTATTTTAGTAATTACAAATTAAAAAAAGATAAATTTAAAGGGACATATTCTTATCTAATGGAGAAGAGAATATATAAAGAGGAATCCTGAAAAATGGGATTTACCTACTTTTTCACCTATTTTTAGCTTTCCTATGAGATTATAATTTTGAGGAGGATCACTCAACCAAGATTTGGTTGTTCTTGATTTTAACATCTGTTTGACTATTGGTCCAATTTTATCACTTATTTTTAGGTTAATTTGGTTCAATTCAATGACCAATTAGAAACACTATTTTCTTCTTAAAAATAAAGATAAAAAAAAAATCAATACCACACTTTTGGGTGATGTTTAAGCAAGGGTTTTTCAACTCTCATTGTGTTTGAAGAATATAAAAATGGAGAATGTCAACTGTATGAACCAAGGGTAAACACCATTTTTGCAGTATTGTATGTTAGAATGAAGGGTATGGAGGGGACAATATTCCCTAGTCCATTAATTACTAGGGTTGGTTTTGAGTGGTTTATGAATCATGATCCTTGAGAAAACTAGGTTAATAACAAACCCATGATTCTGATTTATATCGCTTTATGTAATGACATTATACTTTTTTTTTTTTTTGTTGAAGAAATGACATTATACTTGAAAAAAGAAACTAGCTTTTCACCAAAAGTTGTGGTTGATTCGATTACATTTTTGTCAATACATTCATTGTATGAGATATGGCTTATGATAAAATATTAAAAAGTCAATATTTTAGTTAATACAATCAAAAAGTTAAATTCTCTCATGATCCTACAAGACCAAATGTGGAAGTATACATACACCAATTTATGAGAATTTTTTTCGTGGGTTATAGAATCTAAAATTCTCATCAAACTTATAGTAGATGGTAAATAACAAATAAGAAAAATGCTAGGTAACAAGAAAAATCAAAAAGAAATTCTAAGATAACTTTGGTCCACTGAACAACGAATCACGACAAGCCACAAGGGATTTCAACCCACATTCGGTCTACTTCTTTTTTGTTCCCTAACATTACTCAACCAATAATCATGCATAGTAAATTTTCTTTAGTGGGATATATAGTAATCAATACAGAATGATATCATCATCCCTGAAAACTTTCATCTAATTTACACCCTCATTAAGGATCCGATAATGATCCACTCTTCAAGTAATTAAACTTTCAAATGGGTGATCAAAATCATCTCGATTAATTTTCAACTGAAAGATAAAGCTTGTTACTTGAACTCTCAAAGGAATGATGATTGTTAAGGTGAAGTCATCTCAATGGAATCATATAACTTTAGTGCTATTACTATAATTAAAAAAAAATAGTGATATTTTTCTGCTTTCTTTTTCTTATTCTTTTTAATGAAAAAGGGAGTTGGTTAAGGGTTCTAACTAGATTATAGTTTGTCCAGAGTTCTTGGAGTGACCTTAACCTAATTAAAATCCCATGAATACGAAAAAAAAGAGAATACAAAGATGGAAGGTTTTGGCATTGTATATGGATCTTTAACTCTCTTAAGTAAGAAAACATGACCTAACTTTGTAAAACAAATAGATAAATTCAACTAACTCTAATTAGGTTATCCAGTAATCATACTTAATATCTTAATTAGGTAAGGTTTAGTAACTTTAGTTTGATTTAAAGGACCACATGCACACGTGATAATTCTTGGTTAATGCATAAATGATTTACTTTTTACACTTATTGGGAGCATTAAACCTAAAAGATTGGATTAGTGCTATAGGAGGGGGGTGATGATGTTGAAAGGGGGACCATATATTAGATTTTGAGTTTTCTTTTGGAGATAGCTTCCTATGTGTTTATTTTATACTAGATTAATTACTAAACAAACTTTTCAGAGTATAAATAAACACGAAGAAGCAAGAGCCTGCCTATAGGTAACGCGAGAATACGGTCTCAAACCCTTTCTAGCTAGGGCATCTTTTTTACTCTCTCGAGCATGGTGACCCACCATTAAATGCTGATCGTCTTAGCAACCATGGATGTGTCATGACCTATACATGATATCAAGCACTAGTACATGTACATACATATTCATATATGGGATGTTTATATAAATGTGTAGAAGTAAATTGAGACGAAGAAGTACAACGTGTGTATGCTTAAGAGCAACGCGTACGTAATTTAGTTGGTTGTTCGATAGTTGATACAACTTAAGTTTAAGTATGATGAACTCTTCTGGTGGCTCAGTTGGTGGTGGTGGTGGTGGTGGTGATGACCATAAGGAGCAAGATAGACTATTACCAATTGCAAATGTTGGGAGGATAATGAAACAAATCCTACCAACCAATGCAAAGGTATCTAAAGAAGCTAGAGAAACTATGCAAGAGAGTGTTTCTGAGTTCATCAGCTTCGTTACGGGTGAAGCTACTGATAAGTGTCACAAAGAGAAGCGAAAGACGCTTAATGGAGATGATATTTGCTGGGCTCTGGGGACACTAGGGTTTGATGACTATGTTGATCCATTGAAGATGTACTTAAACAAGTATAGGGAAGTAGAAGGAGAGAAAACAGCTAACCAAAACAAGGCGGGTAACACTGCTGAAGACAAAGACGAACCTACTCATCTCAAGTTCAATGTTCCGAAGAACGTCTATGGTTCTAGCTCGAGGCATAACTAATATCTTAAGATACTAAACTTGGGATCTTTGTTTGTGATGAAGAGATACTAATTTATCTTTATAACTTATGAGTATGAACTAGGTTTGTTGAAAAAAAATGTACAAGGTTCTAGTATATCCAAGCTAGTATTTGGGTATGTAAAAGAAACTTGTAGGGTTTCTAAATATATGATAGTATTACTATTGGGTATGTATGCTTATGAAATTTATAGTAATTAATATGGGTTAATTAGTATCTTACCTTCTCGATTCGCATGATTTTGAGCTTGGTGAATGAAATCAACTAGATGATGAAGAGATGATCATGATAAATAGCTCTTCAATCCAGCTGCCTAAAAGGATTTCTAAACCATGTTACAAGGTAAGTGCACTAATACTCAAATCACCAAATTATATCAATTGTCTTCTTCTTCTTCTTCTTCTTCTTCTTCTTCTTCTTCTTCATCATCATGAAATGCCCTAGTTGATCTAGTTTTGCTATGGATATAACCTTATATTCAGGGTCAAAGGCTAAGTGAAACTAGCTAGGGTTAGTAGCCTTGGTTTAATCTCAAGTAGTACTGTATCTTAACCCTTTCTTTTTCTTTCTCAGACTACATAGTGTTCTTCTTCATCATGAAATGCCCTAGTTGATCTAGTTTCACCATGGACCTAACCTTATATTCTGGATCAAGGGCTAAGTAAAACTAGGGTTGGTAATATTAATTGTTTTATATTTATAGAAGTTTAATCTCAATCAGTAACCTGAAACTGAGGGACCATCTCCAAAATTGTCTCTTAAAATACCTGATTTGCTGTGGGAAACTGCATCAAATCTTGAGCTCTGTCTAAAGTGTATCCATATTTAAATCAGATTGTTAATTAGGTGTGGGTGTCTAGTACTCATTCTTGATTGTTGAGCTCCCCTCTAGTTTATGTTAGAAGATATTCTTGACCACTAGAAAATTAAGAGAAGTTGAATAAAGTCTTTCTTTTTCTTTAATCAAAGTTTATAAAAGGACCAACTAGCAAGTGATAGATAAGAAGAAATACTTTTAAGGCTTCTATAAGACTATAACTTATGTTATATTTGTTTTTTTTTTTTTTTTGAACTGTTATGTTTGTAGTTATTCAACTCAAAATCAATTGGTAATGATGACGATCTTTGAGTTTAACACGTGTTTTTTTTTTTTCTTTTCGGTTGACGTAAATTGTTCTGTTATCGTGCTAAGTTTGTAGTCATCCAACTCAAAATCAATTGGGTATGAGTGGAGATGACCTATAGATTAGACTTGGTTACTAGATCACTTTTCTGTCACGTGCTAGACTATTCTAACAGAGACTTGCCTGAGTCTAGAGTTACAAACTCCTTCTGGATTTAGAAAGGAGTTCATAAAAGAAATCCATTAGTTGACTCTCACACGGTCTAGGTTCCGGTGACAATATTAATATCTGGGCTACCAGTTGGAACACAAATGGAGTAATGTCAACTTTGCGCCCTAATTCAAATGAACATTATATTAAAGTTAGTACATCTTCTAAAGAGTGGAATGAAGCTTTACTTGGCCTATTGTTTGATAAGGACACCTCTATTAGGTACTATGTATCCCTTTAGCTAACACTATGTAGAGATAAACAACATTGACAAAGTAATCATCTAAGAAACACTTGAAACTAGCTTTATTACAATAAACTATGGAAACATCTGAGCTTACATCTAGGATACAGTTCAATTTATTCCTTACAAACGTCTTACTAGTACATCGACCGAATGACAACATATCGAGAAAAAATAACTATTACACTTGACATATATAAGGTTATTTTGATCTAAAGTAATTAAAGTTCATAAGTCATACCTACTTTCAATAGGCGTTTGTGTGGGACATCGAACACCTTTTCGGTCTGTCTCAAATTCTTCTTTAAGAAGTTAAAAGCGATGTTTACAGCAAACCTCTTAGCCAAACCAGATCCTTTTTGGGCAACCACCTCACTCTCACCCATTAAGTGAACAACTCCAGCTTGAACTGCCCTCTCCACCGCCTCAATCTCTTCCTTATCATTCATTGCATTACCATCAACATTTTCCCCATCAGTCTCTAATTTCTTGCTTTCTTGAGAAGCCGAAATACGTCCCTGCCGACTTGATCTATTCGTTTCCGATACCCAGAGCTCATGTTTTATGAACTCCTTCAATCTGTCTACTAACATTCCTTCAAAAGACTCATTTTCATTTCTTATGTCAGTGTACCCATATCTTACAACACATCTAAAAATGTTAAGCTCTCTTGGCTTAACTCTTCGGAAAAGGAATCGGTCTTCTGGCAGAACTTTGCTTATAGGAAGTGATTTTATGGAGACAAACACAAGAACTGATTGTAATGCTGGTACATTGTCAATGTAGTGCTTGAAGATAGGTGGGATTCCATGAACAAGTTCTGAGTAAAATATGGCAAGTCCTGGTATTCTACATAACTTTCTATCAGCCGCAATCTCATTCAATTTGTCGGGGGTAACTTTGTTGTCTAACTCGTAGTCGTATTTCTTTCTATATGCATAGTTCCATACATACATTATGAACATGAGAAATGCAGCTAAAGCTAATGGAAGGTACCCTCCTTGATCGAATTTGTATAGAACTGAACTCAAGTAAACAAGTTCGACTGAACCGATTACTAGTACGAAAGCGATTACTAGAAGTATATGAGTTTTCCATATCATTATCATGACCAGAGTTAGAAAAGCGGTTGTGAGGGTCATCACAAACACCACAGCAATTCCTGGACACCGAAAAATTACGATTTTCTTAGACATAAGCAATGACGAAAACAGATGAAGTATGCTTTAGGTAGCTAGCTAGCTAGCTAGGGTTTATAATTGATACTTACCATATGCATTCCCAATCTTTACAGTATTTTTGAATCCTGCTGTAACTCCAACACATGCTAACATGAGTAGATAATTAATCTCTGGTATGTAAACTTGTCCTTCATACTTAGTGGATGTGTGAACGATTTTAACACGAGGAAAGCACCCTAAGGACAACGATTGTTGAATGATCGAGAAGGATCCTGAGATCATAGCTTGACTAGCAATGATGGCTGCGATAACCGCCACAACAAACATAGGCCAGTAGACAGGACCTGTATAACAATTGATCATATAGTTAGTTCTTATATTTTTCAAAATAGATCTAATTTATACCACAGTTTTGATAAGATAGTTTTCTAAATATAGTAACAGTGCGAGTAAAACTGTGGTCTTTTCATTGGTAAACTGTCGTGAAAAGTATTTTAGCGGTAGCTAATAATAAGAGGGATTGAGGAACTTTTATTAGAATGCAGAAGAAAGGATAATTTGGTAGAATACTTCACCTGGAATAGACTTATAGAAGGCATCAGCAATGTCATCACTATGTAAACGAAGGTATGAAGCTTGTCCAATATATGCTAAGATGAGAGCAGGATATGTTACAGTGCACATACTGAGTTGTATCGATCGAACCGAAAAGTGACCAAGATCCGCAAACATTGCTTCAGTTCCTGTAATATTACCATAATCCAACACATAAATATATGATAATGCACTACAAATAACACGAAAAATTTGTTGATTTCGTTAAACTACTAGTGCAACTAGTCAAGCAAATAAAGTAACAGTTACAAAAACTGTCGCCGAAAACGAGCCACATTATGGTTTACCTGTTACACAGAGGACAACACCACCAAGAGAAATCCAAGCGTCTTTGTTGTTCCTCTTGAAATAATATATAATGTACATAGGGTTTAAGGCTTTGATCACTTTAGGGTCGTGTTTGAAGAAATTGTAGACACCAATTAAGGCAATGAAGGCAAACCAAATCAAAATACATGGAGCAAAACAATATCCCACTTTATCGGTTCCAAATCTTTGAACAGCGAACAAGAAAATCAATATGGCTATCGATATCCACGCAATCCTATCTGTATTTTTGTTAAAGAGAACACATAAATTAGGGTAATATGAGTGTAAAATATAATAAGAAAATTTTTAACCAACACGAATTTAATCCATAAACACACCTTCTGTCATGAACGATGTAGCTTCCTTGATTCCTCCAACTGCAGATAAAACTGTCGCGAAGAGAAAAATAATTAGATTCAATTAAGTAGGTACATTCTAGTTACTATGTAAATCGGAGGCCGTCTAATCTTTATCTCAAACTCACAAGTTTTCAACTATAAAAGGAAGAATTGGGGATTGGCACCTGAGATACAAGGTGTAAGAACACCATCACCAATGACCATAGAAGTACCAAGCATGGTGGCGAACAAAAGAAAATACTTTGCAAATTGGCTGTTTTCGAGCAATGATTTCAGCATTGAAGCTCTACGTGCACGATTGCTTGGCATCTCTAGCTGAAAATTTGATACCTCTTGGTCCTCTGCTTGTTGGTTCGGTAATAAACCTACTTTTGCATATCTGCATATCAATGAATACAACGCAAACGTCCCTCCTACATACATATTCGACAACAATGGGTTAGTTTTTGTAATGTCACACGATTTTCTTTTTTTGCTAAGTTAAGTACTTACAATTTTTTTCCCTTTTCCCAAAACTAGATGGAGTTTCAAGTAAATAAATAAATGGAACTATAATCCGGGAGTAGTTTGATTAGAAGAGAATATAAACAAATAAATAATTACCATCGCCATTGTCATTAGCTTGAAGAACAATGAAGACGTATTTAAGGAGAGGAAGGAGAGTGATGGTGTAGATGATGAGAGAGAGTACACCCAATATGTCATCGTTATGTTTTATACCGGAGGTGAAGACGCTTGCATACACATACAACGGTGACGTTCCAAGGTCTCCATATACTACCCCCATACTTTGGAAAGCTAGAGATAGTACTGCAGCCGAACTAAGCGCCTATATTAAAATAAAATAAATTACTATTTCGTCTTGAAAAATTCAATCTTATTCCAGAGAGTACGAATTATGGTATAAGAGATGCAAGCCAAGATATAGAAAGAAAAAAAATTATGCGAGACAAAAGAATATTTTTTTCCAGTTTTGTTTTTCTACTAGCATAAAAGTAAACTGTCTGTGTCATATAGACACGGGTTATACCTAGTTTGGACGAAAAGAAAAAAGAGGAAGATAGGAAATTACCTTGGTACCATGACCCATACCACCGGCCGCACCGGGTATCTTGGCAGCTTCAACGGTTAAAGAATCGTAACGATTCAACTTCATGGGTTTACCAGCATTAGTATTCCCTTCATCATTAGCTTTATCTGCTTGTTCATCCATGGCCTCACCTGACATTTTCTCTTCTTTTTCTTCTAATTTTCTTTTAACCTCTCACAGTTAATTAGTTAAAGACAGAGAGAGAGAGAAAAGTAGGTTCCCGTTTGTATCAAGCACACAACAATGGTGTATATATAGAGGAAGTAACTAAACAATGTTGTTTTGTGTGTTAATAACGTGTAAGTTTACTATTCTCCCAAACTGTAAAATGTAAAATTAGTAATTAATACTTGTCTATTAACCCTAAAATTATTCACTCGCTTTTAAACTATTTTTGGTTAATTTTGACTTGGTCCTTTTTGTTAATACTAGTCTTGATTTTTAAGTTCTACATTTTTTCTTTACTTGGTCTATGTTGATTCTTTTGGTTTTAAGTTGTTTTTCTCTATTTAGCGTCGTTGAAGATAGTCAAAAACGAAAAATTATGTCTTTCAGTGTTCGCATATGGAAGCATAATCAGAGTATGTTGAAGAAATATGTAATAATGCTAATCATGCCTCATGGGAGTTCGTGTTGTGTGCGATTTCGATTAGATATAAGTTTTGTTATGTGCAAGTAATTTTGACTATTTTTGGTAAATCTAGACTTTGTCTATCTTGTTATTAAGTTGTTGTACATATTGTCTTTGCATGTTAATTTCTTTTTTGTTGAAAATGCATATTTGGTTGTCTCATAAATCATAAGAGTCGATATTCTGCTTTACCAACCGATAAGTTGTATTAAGATTAAATGAATATTAATGTTATTTTGGTTAAAACATTAATCGACCACGTCATGAAACAAATAATAATATAAACACAAGTAAAGAATAATATTATAAGATGTACTTCGAGCGAGTCATGTGAGCGCCTGACCGGCGCATGAGTCTTACAATTCCGAGTACAATTTTCCCTCTTTCACCTTAAATTTACAAAACTCCCTTGTATCTCTCTACTTCCCCCCCACTACAAAAGAGAATACTTGAACGAGTTACACAACACTAAGACGGAAGATGAGATCTACTTATACACTCTTCATTCTCTTCATTGTCGAACTCACCAACATATAAGATGGAGATGAACTTAACACACATTAAATTTGATTAGACAACTCCTGATTTCACCTCAAAAAAGAAAATCATTTCAAGAAAAACCTATTAAAACATCTGTAGTGCGGCAATTAATGTTAGAAACTATGAGTGCCACATAAGAAAAAAATATTAAATGCAAAATTAAATTTGGATCTATTAAATAATGTGGTTGTAGTTAAGATCATCTCAAATGCAAAACTCAATTTAAATCTCTAAAATAATATAAAGAATGTCATATTTTTTTTTTTTTATGAGATATAAAGAATGTCATATTGAAGATCTTTAAGTGTCACACAAACAATTCAATTGATTTTTTAGTTTAGAATATTGATTGTCCCATTGGATAAGTCTCTCTAATAGAGCAGGAAAGAGACGGCTTAGAGACTCACTTTTCACACTTGACATCAATGATTTTTATAATTTTTCCTGTGTGTTGCATTTGAGGTGCTCTAAACAGATATATCTCAAAATGTCATTCTATTTCTAGAGTTTCCTTGAGATATCTTTAATTGTCTTAGTTGTCAAATGTCAATGCTTGATTCAAACTAGTATAAATCATCTCATCACAAATCTTCAAAATAACTAATTACTCCTTTACAAAAATAATCATGTAACATAAGTATATATACAAAATAACATTTCTAGAGATTCTCATACCCCTTTTCATTATCAATCAATTGGATTTAGGGAAGCTATAAGAGCACCTCTAAAGCCAACTTTTGCTCCTGCCCAGAATTTCAGCAGTTCACGTTGAAAGGGGGAGCCTTAAGAATTTTCTTAAAATTTATAAATTGTCGAACCAAGATCTAACAGAATTCGCACCAAAAAAGAGATTTGGATCAACTCGTATGATTCACTTATTATAATCGTCTTCAAATAGTTATGATAACATAATTTGCTTAACTCTAGTGCTAGGTAAGAACTTTTGTGGTCCTCCGAACCGTCATAGAAGTCAGTTATCACTTGTCAAGTATTTCAACGAAGAAAAAATTATCAAGTATCAATGGTTACAAATATAGTAGTAAAGTCTGTGAGGATTTGGCTTTATCCTACTATAAGTGCTTTCAAATTATTTTAAACTGAACCAAACGGAACCTAAGTGTATTTTGGTTATACAAGGATGTTACCACTTTCGAGGTTGTGTTGAACTCATTGTATGAGGGTACGAGCGCACCGTAACCCCCATGATTGATTATATAAATATGATAATAAATCAACATATAACAATAATATATTATTGTTTTATGATTATAGTTATCTGGATTATCATACTTAAACGAGAACAGAAAGACAAAAAAACTACACTATAAGAGAGTACCTTAGAATTTGCAAGAAAAAAGAAAAGAAGAACAAAGAAAGGGTACCTTAGAAACGCGCACGGCTAAGTATTATGTGGTAAGATCGATTGGTAAGAAGAAACTATAAAATTACATAGAAAATCAAATCCAAATACTAAGTACTTCCTTATTATACCTGAGTGTCTAAGGGAACATAGCCTTTTCCCTAAATCAAAATAATGGGTTAAACTGGTTGTTACAGAGGTTGTAAAGAATAGCTATCTTGATTGAATCCTCTTCTCCCATACACCTTCCATGGACATAATTCATGCTAAGAGGTCCTCACGGACCTCACCCACCGGAAAAAAAATGACATTCAAAATTTAAAGATGTCGGAATAGAAACTAATTTGTAATAAGAACCAAAATTTGTTTTTTTAGCAATGTCAGATATACGGATACCATATGTATCATGACATCTGTTAAATTCACGATTATATAATAATCGGAGGTATGGATATAAAGTAAAGACGCGATAATTTAACGTGGTCAGTATCACTGTATCGATATACTGGGAACTGATACAATGAAATTTAAACAAAGATTTAAACAAATGAATCATGGATTCAATACTAGCACTCTCTTTAAACAACTAAATTTCTCCTTGAGAAAAGAGAATTTTAAAAGCTAACAAACCCAATTGGCAAGCTCATTTTTGTAGGAAAAAAAATTCATAAACCTCTCTTTGTAGGTTGCCTTATCAGATAATGATAACTAGGAAAAGGGGAAGATTCCCTAAATTTAGATGAAGTCTTGTTTATCAAGAACTCCTTGATAAGTGCCTAAATATTGCAAATCTACAATTATCCAAACAAAATTAAAACTAATTTAAACAAAACAGAACAGAAACATATAAGTTTCCAGCAAGTTGGGATATAGAATGAAGCAAAACTCTTCGTGTGTCTCTCTATTTTTTTTTTTTTCGAATTGTCAGTGTGCCTCAAACCGTAGACCTATAAGGTGGAAGATTAAACCTCTTACTACTCCAACCAAAGGTTGTTGGCATATGACCACTTAGCTATTAGGTTATTAGGTCATTCTTTTAATTTATGCGTTATTTCCTTTTTTGACCTCTTATTTTTTTACAATCTTCTTTTTTGGCTCCTTATTTTTTGTAAATTTAAATTTGGCCCCCTATTCTGTGACTAACATTTTTTTAGCTCTATTTTTTGTAAATTCAAATTTAGCTCCCTTTTGTTTACACTGTCAGTTAACTTTAATGGTTGATCCATAATTGTCCTTGTTATAAAAGAGAAGATTTACAATATTTACATTCTTAACTAGAAAATCAATAAGTTTTTCCACTTTACCCCCTCAACACTAATTGTAATTGAGCTTACCTTCGTAAACATGCAATATTAATTGTTGTAAAAAACACAAAGGTCATGTTTGAAGAAAAAATAAAATGCAATTATCAAGAATAACACTTCAATGTGATTAGTGGTAGTTTTAGAATTCGACATTCTTTGTTTGATTTGATCGTGAACAAGAGTGATTGAGGTCTGTTTTCAATAATAGTTCGTAATAATTACATTTTATTCTCAAATACTAATAAGATTTTCGTATTTTTGATTAAAAAAAAGGTAATCTAAGAAAGTAAACTCAGTTACCCATTATCGAGGGGTATCGATTAGTCTCGAAGTCTCGATTAGAGTTAAGACAAATTCTCTCTTTAGAAACAGTCAATTAAGGTTTTTTTTTTTTTTTTGAGAATTCGACTACAATCTACGTTAGTCGTTACAAGACATTAATGCATCATGGAGAATGAAGGAGGCTTAAAGCCCGACAAATTATTACATTATTTGTAGCCTAGATTACATAGGATAATCTTGATGGCAACTTCTTCCACCGAGACTCGATCCCACGACCTCATGGGCTTAAGAGGGTGTCCAACCGTTACACCAAAAGGTGGTGGACAATCAATAAAGGTCTTTAACTAGAATTATGGTAGATTATGTGCCTTAAATTTGAAATAAGTGTAAAATTCCGTACTACCACGTCACTTATTCTTTTTTTTGTTGAGAAAAACCAAAAACACAGAACCTAACACAAAGACGCTCGTAAGGAGTCTGGAAGATCTGAAAGAGCTCGCCATAGCCAGGTTCCCATATTCCTGCGACTCCATTTTGCTAAGATGTCGGCCTTCTCGTTACCATCTCTACTGATGTGAGTGTATATGACTTTGGTGAATTTTCCTTCAAGCAGACGGAGTTTATCGAAGAGCTTGCCTGCTTGCCAACTAATATCAATTTGTGACCCGTTAAGCATTTGAACGATGTTGTTGTTGTCACTTTCAATATGAAGATAATCGAATTTCTGAGATGTAGCCCATTGGAGGGCTTTGACGATAGCCCAACATTCGCATTCTTCCGCATTTTGGCCTCTATAATTACATGCTGAAGCTGCTATAAAGTTAGCGTGATCATCGAACATGATGCATCCAATCCCTGCCATTACTGTTCCCTCCAGAAATGAGGCATCAACATTGATCTTAATGAATGGAGCTGTTGGGGGAGACCAATGGGTATTTCTAACTGAAGGTTGAGATAGTGGCTGATTCTTGAGGAGGTTCGGTGTGCCTTTTATTTGATCTATCACCATCATGGGAAGGATGTTCACATTAGAGAAGCATCTGTCACATCGTGCTTTCCAAATCTGCCAAAGAATATTAGCGAAAAGACTACTAACCTGCTCATCAATATCCTTCCAAGTTATAATCCAGTCAATAAGATTAGTAATGTTTCCCGAAAAGATACTAAAATGAAACCAGACAACTGTTGCCAAATCACAATGTAGTAGGGCATGAGCAAGAGATTCATGGGCTCGACAGAAAACACATTCAAAGGTTTGGCCAATAAACTGCCCAATTTTTCCTCGAACCGGCAAGCTGTTCGTACAACATTTCCAGAGGAATAGTTTGATTTTTGGTTGGATAGGAAGATTCCAGATGAAGTTCCATTCCTTAGTCTCATATTCATTATGTTCAGTACGTAGATAATAATACATCGATTTAATGGTAAATTTACCTGCTTTGGTAAGCATCCATCGAGGTGTATCATCTAGATGTTCCTGCAGATTTATACTCAAAATGGAATTACATATATCCTGGTTGAAGCATTGAGTTAGTATATTCATATTCCAATGATTATCAATAATAAGTTGAGAAACCTTAGTGAGGGTACTATTAGTAGTATTACATATAGGGGGAGGATGATTAGGTATCCAATAATCATACCATATGTTAATATTATTACCTTTATTCACATCCCAGAACATTAGTTTTGTAACCTTGTCCACATGCTTGGAGAGGGATTTCCAAATCCACGAGTGATGGGTCTTTGCCTTTTTGGGTGTATTATCCTTGGTGAAGTATTTCGCTTTAAGGATATCAGCCCAAGGGGAGCCCGGATCTCTGAAGAGACGCCAAAGAAGCTTGCTAAGAAATGCGTGGTTGTCGAGGATCGGGAAACGGAATCCAAGACCCCCCATTTTCTTGGGGAGACAGATGGCGGACCAGTTGATGGTATGAATAGATTTTGATTTTCCCCACCAGAAAGTTCTCTGAAGAACTTCAATGCGGTCGCTTATACCCTTAGGGATGACAAAGCATTGCATTTGGTATAGGGGAACAGCCGCTGCTATTGTTTGGATGACAATAGAGCGGCCTGCTGGAGAAAGAAGAGAAGCCTGCCATTTAGACAGTTTGTTCTGAATCTGAGTGGTGAGGGAAGAGAACAGCTTCCGTTTATTGGCCCCAATAAACAGGTGAGTGCCGAGGTATTTGTCCATATTGGAGGACTGATGGACTTTAAAGTTACGAATGATCATACGTTTGAATTTTGGATGGGTATTCTTCGAAAAGAAGATGGTAGACTTAGTGAAGTTGATCATCTGCCCAGAAGCCGAGCAAAAAGAATCCAGAATAAGCTGCAGAGAATTGATATTAACGAGGGAGTTTTGACCAAAAATAATACAATCATCAGCAAAAAGAAGATGTTTGATACTGATGTTGGTTTTTGGGATGGGGAAGCCTTGAAAAGGCACGGGAGCCCTACTGGACTCCAAAAGACGACTGAGGCCTTCCATAGCCAGAGCAAACAGGAAAGGAGAAAGAGGGTCACCTTGCCTAATTCCTCTGCTAACATTAAAGGTAGGGTCGGGGCGACCGTTGATCAGAACAGCCATAGTCGAAGTCGAGATGCAGGTATGAACAAGCCTAATCCACTGAGAGTGAAAACCCATTCGGTGCATGATGTTTTCTAAAAAACTCCACTCGACCCGATCAAAAGCTTTCGACATATCAAGCTTGAGCGCAAAGTAGCTCTTTGAACCTTTAGTGATTTTGAAAGAATGGACGATCTCTTGGCTGATGATAATGTTATCCGTAATCTGACGGCCAGGGACATAAGCCGCTTGAAAGGGGGAAATGATATCAGGAAGCACCAACTTGAGCCGATTAGCCATGATTTTGGTAATGATTTTGTAGGTGGTATTCATCAGGCTGATGGGGCGATAGTCCGAAGTGGTCTGCGGGTTTTTGGTTTTGGGGATGAGACAGATATGCGTGTGGTTGACCTGCTCCGGGAGGATATTTTGAGCAAAGAAATCCGAGATGAGATTGATGATATCCAGTTTCACTGTGTCCCAGTTAGCCTGATAGAAAAGAGGAGGGAAACCATCCGGTCCAGGAGCCGAATCAGCTTTAAGGGACTTCACAGAGGCATAAATCTCCTGTTCCGAAGGAATACTAATAAGAGCAAGATTGGAAGAGTCTTGAATTTGCCTAGAGAAAAGATCAAGTAATTCTTCGGAAATGTCCGGATCAGTAGTGGTAGAAATCCCACGGAGATTAGTAGAAAAGATGTTCGCAATATTCAGGTCCTCCTGAACCCAAGAGCCATTGGTGTCTTTAATAGCAGTGATGCGGTTCTTGCGATTACGATTTATCGCTTTGGCATGGAAAAACTTGGTGTTTTGATCACCAAGCTTTATATTATCGTTTCTAGACTTCTCTTTCCAAAGACTCTCAAGCTGAGTATAGGCTTCCTCCAGGAGCAGATATGAATCATGAAGATCCTGTCCACTGGCCGCCTGTTGAATGGCCTCAGTAAGGTGGCGAATTCTGGTATCAAGGTGACCAAAAACCTGCTTATTCCACCTAGCCAGGTTGATAGCTAAGTTGTTAAGCTTGGGTTGGATAGGTTGGGGGATGGGTGACCAATGATCTTTGATGAATTCACCACACTCCGGGTGGGACATCCAAGTACGAATGAATTTAAAAGGGCGCTTTCCCAGATTAGTACTAGAAGAGGTGGTAAGGAGGATAGGAATATGATCCGAGCCCACACCGGGCAGATGAGTAACAAGGGAAGAAGGAAAATCCATCAGCCAGGAGTGGTTAGTGAGGGCTCTGTCTAACCTCTCTTTAATGAGATTGCCATGAAATTGTCTATTGGTCCACGTGAAGGTGGTGCCCTTAAAGCCCGCGTCTCTGAGACCAAGGTTACTAATCATCTGGTTAATTTTAGTGACATGGCTAGTAATATCCTGACGACCACCCTCTTTTTCCGAAGGGTGTAAAATGGTGTTAAGGTCACCTATGACAACTCATGGGATAGAAGGATCAATCTTTTGAGAATCCAGGGATATCCAAGGGGACATACGGTTTTTCCTATAGGGGCTCCCATAGAAGCCCGTCAGGACAAAGCTATTACCATGATCGTTATGGGTGCATCTCGTGTGGATCATATTGTCATTAACATGAATAGTAGTGACCTCATATTCCTTAGTCCAAAACAAGGCCAACCCTCCAGCTTTATTTTTTGGTTCGACAACCATCAGATTATAGTTGGCGTGAAGTTTAAGTATTTGATTAAGACCACGTCACTTATTCTAGTCCGTGAGAGTCTAGGAGGGGTAGGGAACGATTTTTGTGCTGGTAGGACTCTCTCTTTAGAAGTTTTTTTCCTTTATAAACAAGTAATTGGTGGGAAGAAGTTTCTGACAATTTCAAAGAATCGTCCCTTCTTCACCTCCCACCGTTTTTTCTCCTTCTTCATCTAGGTTTAGGGTTTCTATTCGGTTAGGGTTTTACGCTCGCTATCCAGGTATATTCATCTACTACTATAAATCTCTCATAAACCTCTATAATAGTTCTTCAATTGTTTCGTCTTGCTTTTCTACTTCCAAATTCCTATACTGGTTAGTGTTTCATCTGCTGATTTCGATTCTGATTTTTTATTAGGTTAGATATAACTTCATCTCGTAGAAGTTAGATCATTCTGATTTAAACTCTTTCTTTTAGGTAACCAGTTACTATTGCTTTATGGATTTTTTCTTTGATTGATGATAGATAGTAAATTTCTGTAGCTTAATCTTTCTTGTTTGATTCAATGTGGGAGTTCTAGGTTACTGTTCTGTAGTTTATGTTGTTTATTAGGTTTTTTTGTAATGAAAATTTTGATTATAAACTTACTTTATGGATTTTATTCATTCTTGATGATAGATATTAAATTTTTGTAGCTTGATTTTTTTCTTGTTTGATTTAATGTGGGACTTCTAGATTACTGGTCTGTAGTTTCTGTTGTTTATTAGGGTTTCTTTATGAAAATTTTGATTATAAACTTACTTTATGGATTTTATTCATTGCTTGATAATAGATAGAAAAATTTCTGTAGCTTACTTTTTCTTGTTTGGAATTTCAGAGTTCTATTTTACTGTTTTGTAGTTCTGTTGTTTATTAGGGTTTTTTTTTATGAAAATATTGTATTATAGAACTATAGGTTACTTCTTGATTATATTATTCAGTTTTTGTAATTGTATTTGTGTTATTCAGAATCATCAGATATTTGGGCACTTTGATTTTGGGTGAAGTCAACATGATGATGAGGAATGAAAAACATGTTAAGCTGATTGAGTTAAGCGAAGGTTGGGAATACATGACCAGGGGGATTAGAAAGCTGACTAACATTCTTGAAGGTGTCCCTGAGACGCAATTCAGCTCAGAAGAATATATGATGCTATACACGTAATCCTTTATACACTTTGTAGTGGTTTCTTTGGGTTTCTGAGAGTTCAACTATTTTCTTGATTTCTTATACTAAATTTTTGTTTCCTTTACTTTGATAACAGAACCATTTATAACATGTGCACTCAGAAACCCCCTTATGACTACTCCCAACAGCTTTACGACAAATACAAGGAGGCGATTGGAGACTATATAAGTTCCATGGTGCGCTAAATTCCTCCTTTTTCATCTGACGATTACGCGTCTTTTTATCTCATAATAGATACCTAATTGACATGTTCTTATATTTATAATTTTTCTCTATATCCCGTCAAAATATTACATAGTAATTTTTATCTATTTCTTGAAAGATTATAAAATTGTAATCCGCAAATAAAACATTGATAGCTTCTTCAACTTGTCATGTTTCTACTAAGAATATCTATACGTTACAAACCTACAATGTTTCTTTTGTGGATTTCTTGCTTTACATCGATGAACATAGGACATGTTTGGTTAGCTTTGATTGTGTATACTCACAATATGAATTATATAGGTCTTGCCGTCCTTGAGAGACAAGCATGATGAGTTTATGTTGGGAGAGCTTAGGAAGAGGTGGATGAATCATAAGGTTATGGTCAGGTGGCTTTCACGATTTTTCTTTTATCTTGATCGCTACTTCATTGCTCGGAGATCACTTCCAAAACTAAATGATGTTGGAAATAATTGCTTCAAGGATCTGGTACGTGAAGAAGTCTTGCCCTTCTCATTGTTTTTCCTATTTATCTTCAGAAAATAACTTGTCTATATTCAATTGTCATGCTGTTGCTGAAAGACAACATGATGTCCCCATTCCTTGTTTGACCCGTGCATGTTATTTTTCTCTAAAATTTATTGTGATAAATCTTTATTATTGTTGAATTCAGGTCTATGATAAAATCAAGAAGAAAGCTAGAAATGCTGTCATCTCGCTGGTATGTTCAGACATTGTATAGGATTTTAACTGCATTCCTTCTCTACTTATTTCAATGAACTATAAATTTGTGAATCAGATTGATCAAGAGCGTGAAGGCGAGCAAATTGATCGAGTTTTGCTGAAGAATATTTTGGATATTTTTGTTGATATGGGCATGGGGAAATTGGATTGTTATGAAAAGGATTTTGAGAAGGCCATGCTTGATGATACAGATGCTTATTATTCTCGAAAGTCTTCCAACTGGATCGAAGAAGATTCGTGTCCAGAGTACATGCTAAAGGTATATAGTGCTCTATGGTATGATTAAATTTTGTTTTATTCAAAATCTTAAGAATATTAATTGTGACTGAGCCAATCTTAGGCTGAAGAGTGCTTGAAAAGAGAGAAGGAGCGAGTGACGCATTATTTGCATGCAAACAGTGAACAGAAGTTGTTGGAGGTATTTCCTGTTTTAATCAATTTTCTGCTACATGGTCGTGTTTACACTCTTGATTATGATTTGCCATTCTCTGAATCTGCTCTATTGATTGATCATATTATCCTTGCAGAAAGTTCAAGAGAAGTTATTGTCTGCACATGCTGGTCCACTGCTTGAAAAGGAACACTCTGGTTGCCGTGTGTTGCTTAGAGATGACAAGGTAAGTATCAGAACAAAGATGATGCACTTAAGGAATTTTTCTAGTTCTCCATTTGAAAAGTATAGCTTATTTTGACTTTCTGAGAATGAATCCGGGCCTATTTATAATTTATGCTAGGTTGAGGATCTCTCAAGGATGTTTAAGCTCTACTCTAAAATACCTCAAGGCTTAGAACCCGTTTCTAGTATATTTAAACAGGTCAGTAATTCTCTACTCAACTGTTACCTCCTTATAAGTAAAGAGAGCTATAATTTAGCAACCCACGTTTAGGATTCTCATGTTCTCTATTTTTTATCAGCATGTTACTGATGAGGGTACATCATTAGTCAAACAAGCTGAAGATGCTGCAACTAATACAAAGGTTTGCTCTTGTTGTTTTTCCAAATAAGCATGCTTCGTGCTTGGTCTAATTTTAATCTGACTAAAACTTATATATTCCACAGGCAGAAAAAAAGGATGTGGTTGGTTCGCAAGAACAGGTAAATCTTAGAATCTGTACTTCCCGAGTTCCATAAAGTAGTTCCGAAATTTTGAAACTAATTGATCTTCTGATTTTTCAGGTTTTTGTTAGAAAATTAATCGAGCTGCATGACAAATATTTGAAATACGTCGGTGATTGCTTTGGGAGCCACACTCTTTTCCACAAGGTCTATACTAAAAATTATTTCGTAGTCGAATGCTTTTCATCATTTGCCTATTCTTACTTCCAACTTTTCTGTATAGGCGCTCAAAGAGGCATTTGAGGTCTTCTGCAACAAGGCTATTGCTGGTAGTACAAGCGCAGAACTGTTGGCTACTTACTGTGATAACATCCTTAAGAAGGGTGGAAGTGACAAACTGAGCGATGAAGCCATTGAGGAAATACTTGATAAGGTAGACCATCTTATACTGTCTATTTGCACCGTCCCTTGCCTGATTGTGCTGTGATGCTGACTCTCCTATATTTCTTAGGTTGTAAAATTGCTTGCCTATATTAACGATAAAGATCTTTTCGCTGAATTCTACAGGTAAGTTCTTTGTGATAGTTTCGTCGTACTTTTGACAAAATGTTAAAAATATCTGATGTTAATTATCTGTTCCTTCTTGTGTCTGTTGGCAGGAAAAAACTAGCTCGACGTCTTCTGTTTGACAGGAGTGCAAACGATGATCACGAGAGAAGTATTTTGATGAAATTGAAGCAACAGTGCGGTGGGCAGTTTACCTCAAAAATGGAGGGCATGGTAAAAATAAAAAACTATTTCACTAGTCTATGCACCCACACCGACGCACATACAGACATATTCACATATATGTATATTATCACTGGGATAATTGAGCTTTATGATTTGGTATGTTTCCATTCTTTCAGATTACTGATTTGACACTGGCAAGGGAACACCAAACCAACTTTGAGGAGTACGTACGCTCTAACGCTCATGCTCATCCTGGCGTTGATCTGTCAGTTACTGTCCTTACTACCGGATTCTGGCCAAGTTATAAATCGAATGATTTGAACTTACCTCAAGAGATGGTAACTATTAAAACCTAACTTTTTGCCCTTCAACCATTAAATCCTATCTCTTTTCTTTGATTGTGAACTCGTTTGTGCATTGTTTCAGATTAAATGCGTGGAGGCTTTCAAGGAATTCTATCAAACAAGAACAAACCACAGGAAACTTACATGGATATATTCGTTGGGGACTTGCAATGTCAACGGCAAGTTTGAATCGAAAAACATTGAAATGATTGTGACAACTTATCAGGTACGTATTTATTTCTAAGACTTTTATCTACGTGGTTATGTGGGTATCAAATTGGTTGGATTAATCAATACAAGGGTTATGTGTGTACAGGCTGCCTTGCTGATGTTATTCAATACTTCAGACAGACTGAATTTTTCAGAAATTGTTACACAATTAAACTTGACTCAAGAAGATGTTGTTAGACTGCTTCATTCCCTTTCCTGTGCCAAGTACAAGATCCTTAAGAAAGAACCAAACACTAAGACAATCTCCCCAACCGACTATTTCGAATTCAATTCCAAATTTACTGACAAAATGAGGAGGATCAAGGTTTGCAGATAAATTTCACCCCTTCCTAATTATGTTTCAAATAGTTGTTACAATGTCATTGTTCTTGACTGGAGATTTATATTTATGATTGTTCAGATTCCTTTGCCTCCTGTGGATGAAAAGAAGAAAGTGATTGAAGATGTTGACAAGGACAGGAGATATGCAATTGACGCTTCAGTTGTTCGGATAATGAAGAGTCGTAAAGTTCTGGGTTACCAACAGCTGGTAATGGAATGTGTTGAGCAACTAAGCCGAATGTTTAAGGTATCATTAATTTTCATATTTCATTTCGTTCATAAAATGATTAAACAAAACCCTTTCTTCCTCTAATTTGATGCTAACTTATGACCTTCAACTTAACAATGTATTGACACAGCCTGATATAAGAACTATCAAGAAGCGGATAGAAGATCTTATCACCCGGGATTATTTGGAGAGAGATTTGGAAAACCCTAATTTGTTCAAGTACCTAGCCTGATTCTATTATGGGTTTCTCATTCAAGCTGGCTACCTGGTAAAAGATGATATTCATTAACAACATTTATGCTAGAAGTTGAAATTCGACAACAGCGAAAGGTTTTGTTTATATTACAGAGTTTATATGCACCATCGAGTAAACCTAAGATCTGAGAGGGTTTTTTTTTTTTTTGAGGTATTGGGAATATAAAAAGAAAAGGTGGTTCTGAACTAGATTTTATCATTAGTAGTGCTATATAGAGTTTAATATTTTTACATAGTTCTATTGTTCGACTAACTTTCTAATGCCAACTTCAAAATACTACAAAAAATGTAATATAGTTGGTCTCAGTACAGGTTTATATTAGAAAGGGTTTAGTTTTGATCTGTTATTGTTTTCTCTTCTTCTCTTCTTCAAAAGTACTAACTTGAGCTTGTTCTCTTATGATTTTATGTTCTGTGAATGCTGCGATGTTCTTGTTGGCCCGAGATAGATAACTCACCTTTTTCATATGGGAGAGAAATCAATGTTCGATAAAATTACCCATCATATTATTTCGATTTAAATTGCAAGATAAAATCATGACTTCAACAGAGGTGCACGAAGGTAGTACGATCACATTTGAGTTACAACTATGCCTAAAATTCCTTCTTTTTAAGCTCAAAACCAGGAGGAAAGGAAAACTGTATGTATGATGACAGATGACACCAAAAGTCCTTTTATCAAAAATATAAAAGTCCAAACATGGAAAACAAAATTATTCCATTTTTCCTAAAGACAAGAATGTTTAAATTTCCTTTTCAAACCCTTAATTGAAGGTTATCAATCGAGGAAGTTCATGGTCGACCACAAAATCGACCACAAAAAGTCTCGTGCCCAATCACAAACATCTCGTGAGAGGTTTGTGGACTCCCACAAGCTTATTCAAGTGATGGTTGTAGAACCTTTGATCGAGAGCTTAAACTTCAGAGTTTTAAGGTTTCATGTGAACCCCTCCACGAGGTTTCACTTGACACCCTAAACGAATCTATCTTCTAAGAAGAGGGATCGATCTGGCTCATCAGATAAAGGTGGATGCGCCACGAAAACCTTTATCTTCACCTGAAAGTGAATTTTTGAGTTTGAGAGGAAGTAGAGGAAAGAAAGGAAACGATAAAGAGAGTGAGGACGAGAGGGAGAAAAATGGTGATGGTTGAAGGTAGCGGAGACGAAGATTAGGAGTAAAATGTAAATATCTTAATTTAATTAGGTTGTCTTAATACGTTGGAGCCAAATGTGATTGATTTTCATGATGCCCTAACCAAAATTGGATGCCCCAAACCACTAACCCCGATAAAGAGATCCATGTGCTTCCCGCCGGCCGCCGCAGGTGGTTCATAATTTTAAGATCTCAGACCACGACAAGTTTGTTTGTTTCTTGAGCAAGAAAGAAAGACGGTAGAGAGAGAGAGAGAGAGAGAGATGGTGAAAGATGTGGAGAATTTGACGGAGGATGAACGTCGAGCTCTGCGGGGAAGCAAATTTGCTCCTCTTCCTCCTGCACGGACCCAACCCAGGTTAGTCTTAGGGTTTCCCCAACCCTCGTTATTGAAGTTCAAAGTTTCTAGGGTTTATCTTCATTTTTCTTCTTTTCCACTTCTCATTCTAACGCTACCATATGAGTATATGACTAGATGATTCAATGTACATACCCTCCACTTGTTCTAATAATAACCTTTTTGATTCTTGTTCAAAATTCATTTAATTCTAGTCTGAGGGTTTTCATCAAAACTTAAATCTTTCATGCTCAGATTACATAATTTTTGGCCTGTTAATTGATGAGTGAAAGCTGTTACTTCTTTTCAATTTTCTTTCCTTACTGTTTAATTTGAATTTCATATTTGTTTTCCCAAATTTTCGAAAAAGAAAAATTATATGAGATCAACAATTAACTAAATCCCAGAGAATGTATTGTTCAAATGATATTGTTAGATTAGGAGCTCATGTGTAGTCAGTCTATCATCGTCTAAAGAACCGATTAGAACTTGGTTATCTCTAAAAAATGTGAACAAAATTCAAGCTCGGTGATATTGAACCAATATCGTAAAATGAAGTTATGCATCATGGTTGGGGTTGAACAGATAATTAGGACCACATGATCAACTAGAGTAACTCGTGTGTTGGATTGGGATAGTGGGTCAACCGAGCCGTTTTAATGGCGACCCCCTGAGTCAAGGATTTCCCTCTCACAGAGCAGCTGCTAGAATTGGTATAAACACACTATTTGTGTATCAACTTTAAAAGCAATCCTGAAAGGCAACCAATCCTGAAACGACGCTGAGCTGATATGGACTCGAGCCTATACTCGGGATCAGAACCGTGGGGTAGTGGATCCCAAGCCAATCATGCCAGTTGATTCCGCTAGTCATGTGTTCAAGTGGCACTAATGAATTCAAATTTATCGTTGTTAAACTAATTATACGGTCAGTCATCCCTTATGGTAACCTATATAAACCACCCCTATGATATAAATCTGTCATTCTGCCTCTACCAAGGTTAGCTAAGTAGATTTTGATCGTGAATCATTAGCTTTGCCTTATCATATTTTACTATTTATACGTATAAAAACTCGGCCCTCTGCTAGTATCGTCTGTTCTAATTGGACTGTTCTTCCTCTCTCAAGGTTTGGACTTCGCACCAGAAAGAACACCTAAAATAATATTTTCCTTAGTTAGAAGAGAAATTCTCATTTGAGCTTATGTAGTCCTGTTGCTTTTTTGACCAAACGTGCAATTCTTTGTTTGTATTTTATTAGGCTTGCACACCCAGGTGGACCTATAGCTACAAATAAAGCTGCTGCTTTGGCCAAGTTTCTCGAAAGAAAACTGCAAGAGCCTGATGGATTGGCTTCAATCGATCCAGATCTTCTTGAACGCGCTGTCAAAAATGCTAAAGACACAGTAAATGCTAGTAATCACATGTTTCTTATTTTTCACGGTTCAATTGTTTTTCTACTCTATATTGGCAGTCACTTTGATGATATGGGAGCTTATTCTTTTTACTATTTCAAATCTACATTTTTCACTCAACAGAAGATGGTAATGGAAGATTTAGTCTCTGATAGTTCCACTTTCATCTACTTTTTTAGGTGGGACTTCAAGTTCGATGAAAGTAGTTCGACACGTTGTTTCCTTTGCTGACTCCGAGGTACTATAGTTAAGCATTTATTGTAGTTATTATTTCAGGAGCCGGTGTTTTGTTTGTTCTTATAGTTTGATATCTTGCAGGATTATAGTGAAAAAGATCGTAAAGGCAAAAAGAAAGATAAAGCTAAAAAACTCAAATCCAAAGAACAAAAGCTTAAGAAGAAGAAGAAGAAAAACATAAAGAAGGTATCTTCTATACTAGAGCTTAGTTTTACTTAGTATAGCATTCTTCAGATATGGAACGAAGGCTGTTAAAATCTTCGAGTCTAGTATCAACAACACTCACCAATTTTGTTTACTTTACTTAAACCTGTGTTTCTTATATGATCCTTATTTTGATTGTGTTTCCTTCCTATGCAGATAATGGGAAGCCCCTAATGAGCAGAAAAACGTGAAATGACGATTTCATTTTCAGAGTTAGCAAATCCCCTTCTCATATCTACCGAATTGAACATAGACTAGACAAATCGCGAGAAGCAGGGGAAAGGGCATATAATTTTGTGTTTCACTGAGATATGTAACGATATTGATTGCTTGATGGAAGTCATGAAACTGTAAAACAAGTTATGTGGACCAGTAGCATTCTTCAATCACCTTGTAGGCTGACATTTTATTGAAATTGCTAAAATTTAGAAGCAAATTTCTTCATGCTCCTTTTTCTTCTTCTCTTCAATGGTGAATAGACCTAAAACATATAAATACTACTACTACTACTTGTATGCTGATATATAAATAGTTGTGTTAAAGGCTTTTTCGAGGTTTCCCGTTGTGTTACTAAAAATGTACGACCCATTTAACTCCTTTTTAAGTGATAAAAGGAGCATTGTCATAGAGCATCTCCAATGCATAACAATCTATAATCATTCCATGCGTCAAGTTTTAATTGAGGTTCTCGTTCCTAGGTGGGGAAAATAAAAATCCGCACTTAAAGTTTTGAGTGTTACAGTAGAGATGCTTTAAGCAACCAAGAATCATTTGAGGTTTAAGACTTGAAACTCCTTAACCTAATTTCGAACTTGTTGCTTGGACTCGATTGCTTTCATGATATATGCATTGCAGCCTCCGAGGGAGAGAGGAATGAGAGACGAGTCTCCGAGGAAGCGAAGAGTGGTGACTAGAGAGAGTGATGGAAATGATAGTCAGATGGTGGTTGTGACGGAGATGATGATAGTTATCGATGGAGATTATGGCGGTGAAGAGGAAGAAGAAAGGGATGGAGAAAACCTAAGTCATCTAGGTACAACTGCTTTCCGACAAGGGAGATAGTATAGGAAGGAAATACTTCTGAATTGAATACTTCAGGCGAAAGGCCTGCCCAACATTTAACATATACAAAGGATACCCAATTTCCATTAGAAAAGGGAAAAATGTTTCTCTGCGAGATTGCCTGTTCCATTTTTGTTTCTCCCTCTAAATCGTGAACGTCCACGCCCGAACGTCGGTGCAAAATTGAACCAAACAATCGAGCACACTATCATGGTTGTTGAGGAAAATCCAGTGCAGGAATGGACGGGGGACCCCCTCAAACACAGTGGGGTGTTCCTGTCGCATAGTTTTTGCGCCCATATAAGTGTATGTATCTGTTTATATAAATACGAAATAAACTACCAGAAGTAATCCAGTAGGGTAAGATTGAAATCTCTTATTTCAAATATCACTAATGTGTCAAACCTCAGTTTGCTGTCAGAGTATGAGCACAAAATAATAATAAGAAAAAGAACCGAAAATAGGATCAAGCCGAATTTACTAGTGCTGCATATTTACAGAACAACATATAATAAGATCCCGCTTTAATATGCTCCAGGATATCGTTTTTTAAGTCGGTGTTCTTGCTAGTATTTGGTTTCTCATAATCCCCATGCACATCTCTATCTCTCTGTATACAGACAGGCTCGGAGAGCAATAAGGCTGCATTCTTGTAAACGCCGAGTCTATAATTTGAGCTATCTCTGCCGGTGGGTGCTGTCTATCCAAGCATCTCTGTGTATTTTGAGGTTCATATCAGGTGTTAATAACTTCGATTAAAATTGAACGGTACTATGTAGAAGTGATATAGAGAAAAGATTCTGCATACAATGTTTAGAGGACTATATAGTGGATGCTTAATGGTTCGGGGCGGTACAGTTACAACATAGGAAACAATTGATATAACGATTTTTTATCAAACGAAGTATTGAATATCAATGGTTCTAAAGTGAAAAAAACAGTTGTACCGGACAAACGGTAATAAAAATGGATACTTCATGAAAAAACAGTTGGAATTGCAAAGATAAGGTTGGTGTAATGGTGCCGGCCACATGAAAAAACAGATTTTTTAACATAACGAAAAAGGTAAAGATTAAAGTTTGAGGGCAGTTACCTAAAAACACAACTGTTATTTCCGTTATAGTAATTTTTCAAAAACTAGCTAAGAGAGAGAAGGTACACTTTACCAGCACCATGAGCATAGTAGCAACACAAGATGAGATAAGCGCTTTCGGCGTATAAACTTCAATTTTATCTAAGATATTGTCATGGTCCGTGCCATTTACAGTCGCTGCATTGGTTGGCTGTGAGGAATTTGCAGAATCATTTTGAGGGAAACTGACATTGACTCGGTCAGCAGATATAGAAGATATTAAAGTTGATATGCCAGAATCTGTTGCGTTATGATGATTAATCGCTCCTACAGCCTCATTGAGGCTTAAAAGAACATCCTCTCCTTCCTCCAGAGAAGATAGCGTCTGAGAAGTGAAAACAGAATTCAAAGGCAAACTAAGAATAAGTAGAAATACAAGAGACGATGAATATATTCAGCTGAGTACCATAATTGACCTAGGTCGAATCTATAATATGACCATCCCAAAACTACATCAGTTAAATTTTATAACAACCAAAACTAATAAATGCTTTTCTTTTTTTAGTAAATATACAAGCCACATTATGTTTGCCCTGTTCTATTAATCTGAAATCTGATTAGTGTTAAGATTAGTTATGAGTTTTTGCATGATTTTATCTTTTCTATCGAGACTGGTTCTACAAAAAAATCTTCATCTCCAATGGATAAAAACAAGTTCGAACCAAAAGGAAAGAAAATTCTCTTATAAGATCTGATTTTACTGTAGACACTTCATACAAGTAATATATTATTCACACAACAAAGGGACAGATAAGGAATAAAATAGGCGATTTACCTGCACAGCTGTTGATACCAGCATCTGCGCTCTCGAACCTGTTCTTTCAAGAATTTCAGTTACATGTGACCCTGATTCTTGTGACAGAAAAGCGGATTGATCAACCTCATCAATTGTCTCGACAGGAGCACCTGACCCCACCTTTGGTTTTAACAAGGGTGGTGTAGAATTTCCTTGATATGTATTTTGTTGCCTCAAACATAGTAAAGCAGAGGAAACCTAAAACAGAAGAAAGCTAACACATGTTATTTATGAAAGGCATACATGAAAAAAAAAAAAGTGCAGGAAAGCCACATGCCTGGTCATTTGTTTCCTTGAGCTGTATGAAAACCGTTGCATATTGCCTTTTGAAGGGGTCGCAGTCCTTGAGAGAGCTATCTCCATCCGTTTGATTTTGGTATACTTCATCATTCATGCGCCGCAACTCCCGTACAAGAGCTTCCTAAAAATGTTGCGGTAAGCATAATAAACATGTCAAATGAAGGAGCATGAAATCTCAATGAAGGCAAAACACTCTTTTTTATTGCATCACTTGTTAAATTCACCCTTTAAGTGGTATTAAAGACTTACGTGTGCACTTCTAAGCTAAGCAATTGGTAAGAGTCCATCTCAGATAATACCATCAAAGAAATGTCAGAATATTGATTTATTAAAGTGTGACAGATATATTTGAGGGGTTAAGCTAAATCAGGAGATTTGGTGGGTGATTTGTGCACACTGTTCTGAGGAGGATACATGAAAGCCACCATCATACTGGTCCATCTAAAATAGAGCTATTTTCTTTTATTCATATTCTAAAATATATATTTAAAAAGAATATATTTAAGAATCTGGAAAGTTAGGTCATTTCTGTTTCTCTTCCAGTCTCAGCAGGACAAGAGAAATAGGTCAATGCAATCAACCCTATTCAATATTATCCAGATTTGATGCATTGCATCCACTAGTAGGTGACGTCGGATATACAGCGATATCAACTACTTGGCTCCTAACTCCTACCTACAAATAAAACCTACTTGGATCAGCTCCAGCATACGTAAATTGGTATAAACATATGAGTACATTTACACATCTATTAGATTATGTACAAAAGCTTTCCTACATGAGTGCATAAAATCCACTTGAAAATGATTTGATAACCAGTGAAAAGATGAATTTAGATGAAGTCCGAACATCATGCAAAACATCCAATGAAACATGAGAACTACTTGTGGACTCTTCCACAATTCTGGATGAAGATTGCCATACAAGTTTGAGAGAAGCAACCAGGTCCAATCAATAATAAGTGGAAGTATGTGATTCCTTAATGGAAAGATAAATTTAGGTATCATAGTGAAAACCTTTTTCTCCAGAGCACGAGTCAACTCTGAAAGGGCTCGTACATCAGCTTCCCTTGCTTGTATCTGTGCCAGAGTACAAGGTTGAGTATATGCTTCTTTCTGTGCATTGCATATTTCATTTGCTGCAGCTTTAGCTTGTGAGATGCCATCGACTGTGTCTCCCTGTTCATAACGGTTCCAGTTTAAAATTTTCACAATCACAAGTACAACAACACTTGACTTCTAAACTTCTGTTTTACATCATAACCAAAACATTCCAAGTGATCTCAATCTAACATCATTTTTCTGTTAGGCAAGTAAAATAGTATCGCATCATATTTGAGATGAGAAAACACCAAAATTTCTTGAAGTGTAATCAACTATTCAATATATACAAAGTAATCTGCAATCACTTGATAATCGAAAGAGGTAAAGTTGATAATCACACTAAATTAAACAGCTTCACGGGGACTCAGATTCTCCATAAGAATCAGTTGTAGATTTAAAATGACAGACACTACATACCTTTGCCTGCATTAGCAAAGTATTCAACGGATGAGGTGACGATATTTGGGATATACTATCAGCGATATATCCCCCAGTTTTCCAATCTTTAGAAGGGTTAGACAATCTGGGCTCGTTAATGTTCTCACATGATCTGTCCGCAGTTGTATTCTGCCTTTTCAGAGCTTCAGGAATATTTTCCAATGGGTTTAAGGGCATGCAATCAATATCCTGTTAGGAGAACCCATAGAATCCAAAACATATATCACTTAAATGATAGGAACAACGGGCAAGATAGATCACATCAGAAAGTTCAACACAACATTACCATCACAAACTCAACTCCTAACTCAGCCCTGTCAAACTGAATCCTGCACCTGTTACGGTAAACTGTTAATACACTTCCATCATAGAAGTCCCTTGTCCTGGGATGACATGCAATAACACGTTGTCCGACTGATAAAGGTCGAGCTAGATCTGTTGGGAGTCCCTCCCTAATACCGGTCTTTAATTCAGTATAATGTGTTCTAACTGATTCACGATAATGCTCAAGTTTCTCTTTTTCTTCACGTAGGAACTGTTGGGATAACCTCCGAGGTTTGCCAAGTGAACTGCATAAAAAACACAACTGTTATATGAAGAATAATGTGTGGTATCTGTAAATGGAATGAACGCTTCAAAACTGTAACCTACCAATGAGTGAGTACTACAAGAACAAACATGTTACATCTCTAAGTAGAACACTTATAAGTTAGAGTCAACTAGAAAAATACCTCCTTATCACACCCCACTCAACACGAGTTAATGTTGAAACTTTGCCTAAACCAACATGATTCATGTATTCAACAAATTCCTTCCTAGCAAACCATGGGTAATCGATAGCACTATAAAACCACTCATAAGCACACCATCTTCGAAGCATTTGGGATGATAGGCAGCGAGAAAGCTTTTCCTACATTATATTAGAAATAAGCCAATACAGTTAATCTTCAAAAAGACAAGCTTATACAAATTCCAGATAATGTGCCTCCAACCCTACTAACCTTAACATCAAGTGTCCTGCTGTCGAGTGAACTTTTGCTAATCTTTTCAGGAGCATTCACTTCCTTATGGACCAATGCTTTTTGTACCGCCGTCTTACGCCTACTTCGAAGTTTAGTTGGTAAGTTAACCTGGTTTACAGACAGTCCAACTGATGAAGTTGCAGTCCCTGGTATTAGTGCATCAGCAATTGGAGATGATCGATCAGAAGGTCCGAACAATTTCCCTTGTTTGAGAAGGAAATCAGGTGCCCCAACTTGTTTAGCGTTAACCGCCAATTTCTTTCCATCTTCTGGTAAGACCTAAAGGAAACGTAGGAAGGACTTTGAGTTGCAGAAATGGTAAAGATATTTAACAATAAAGAAAGTACCAGTGCACCACCATAAGTAGCTAACTCTGATTGTTGACATCTTACCGTTGTACCACGAATTGAAATATTGTTGTGAATGTATAAACACACATCATCTATCCTTTCTGTAACTAGATAACCAATTGACCATAAAGGCTTCCAGTGAGATGAGAACTGGAGCGAGCATCTGTAGGCTGCAATCAGACTTCCCAGCCTACTTGTGTGGGCAGCGTTCACATTATTTTATTTTTCTCATATTTTATTTTTATTAATTCCATGAACGAAGGATATTGCTTTCTAAATTATCAACTAAGTAAATATTAGTTATGTTTTAATTGCATAGGAGAGGGTTGTTCTCCAATAAACAAAAGGCTAGAAGCCATGAAACTCTTTAAATTGAATTGGATATAATTTTTATTAGTACATTCAAGATCATGAAATATTTCTTCCGGGAGAATTTATTTATCCTTACCAAAGTAAATAGCTATTGCATATCTGTTTACGATTTTACGTGAGATATTGAAGCATCAGGCATATAACTTTACCGCGAAAACTTCAAGACAGTACATAAATTTCACATACCTCAGTGTTCTGAGGTTCACCCAGAAGAGAGTTTGTAGGTGCTTCATTTCTTTGACTCTGCGACTGGTAAACAAACATATTACCATCATCAGGTAATGAGCTACTTGGGAAAAGAGACAGACAAATATCAAAATCCTCTGAGAAGAAAAAAAAAAAACATTGAGAATTCTAAGAGGGTGTCCGTATTTACAGTTGATAAGTGCAAAAATCTAATTTTTTCCCTGTCCACAATCCTTATGAATACAAAGAACCGTACATATACAATTTTTCTTTTTCGATGCCATTTATATCGTTGAAACACTAATAGCTTGCCCTTATAAGAAAAACTCAAGTGCTATAACTAACAAGTTCTGAGAAGACATACACCCTCTAAGTTTGAACTTTCTGGTACTAATTCTTACCATTGTTTCTACAGATTTGCGAGTCTGTTTAGGCACTTTTGTGATGGTTTGAGAAGATGGCTTCTTGGCGTCCGGAACAGAACAAACGTGAGAAGCAGAGTCTTTTCCTAGTTTAGCATTTTTAATGACAGATCTATTGAATCCACTAATAGAATGTTGTGCCCTCTCTTTAGCCCCTAAGACTTTAGATTTGTCCCGTTGGCGACTTGTAGACGAAATTTCAGGTATGCTAGACTTGTCAGCAATAGCAGATGGTCTCTTTTCTTCATTGAATTGCACAGATGACTCTAAACACAAGAAGAGCAGAAACAGAATTAGAAATATATAGCAGAAATAGCCAAACTTTCACATACAGGAAAACACACATTGTAACAAAACAAAGAAAATTAAATTCAACTCAAATCTTGTATGCTAGTTCCAAAAGATCCTTTGCCCTTACCAGATTCAACTGTAGATGCTGGAGGCAACTTCAGAGATAAATCTGCCAAAGTTTGTAGGGCATCTATTGCAGAGATTTCATCTACAGAATAATAGAAGCATAAGACAGACAATAAAATTAGACTGAAAACGAGAACAATATTTAACATTGATGCCTCACATAAACAAGAATACCACAAAGCACAAACTGAGAAAAAACTAGTTATTCGGCAATACTTGATCATTTCGAAGTTTTCATATTCTCTATCTACTTAGAAAGAGAATATAATAGTTAGACCAAATGTGTCTTACTACTGTGCTCTGTTGGGTATGTCGTCTCCAGCTTGAAACATAATAGTTAGAAAGAGAAGTGTCTGTATTAATCCTACATCAGCTTGAAACATAATGTTCATGAAGTGTATAAGCTTTAGCAGCTCTTCCCTTAACAAATATAATTCATAACGCACAAGTTGTGCTCCTTCCCCATTTTCCACCTTTTGAGCTTTCTGGTTTATTTCTCAGGATGCATTCAATTTCAATTCCAAGTAGAATGTCGGTGAGTCCAGATGAAATGCCAGCATAAAGCTTGTATAAATAACCCAACTTACTAGAGGAAAGTTATTATTATATTCTTAAATAATTTGAATTAATGAAGAAAGGGATCTGTACACAGTATAGCCATTTCAGGACCAAAATTCTCTCATCCAGTAATAATGGTCCTCGTACTAGTAACAGTAACAGTATAATAATAATAACGACTAAAATGATGTCGAAAAATGAAAAACCAAAACTTTTCATTAAGCAAGAAAATTCGGGAGGTACAAATTTACCCTCAAATAAAAGTGGCCTACTTCGCTTCCTTTGACCACGAGGAGATGACCAGTCATACTTTGAATCCCTAACCTCATCTTCACCTTTTTGCTTGACAGAACTTATGTTTAGTTCTTCTTCTGTACCACTACATGCTTCTCTAACATCATCAAATTGATTGTTTTCAACATCTTGGTTTTTCAGCTTCTTGCCGTGAAACTTCTTCCCTCTTTTGTTAACTTCCACGTTACCAACACCTTCAATATCCATCATATAACTTGAATCTCTGGTATAATATCCATTTCCAGCTTCTCTTCTCTCTAAATTACCTTCCAATTTGGACCCAATTTGCTGATTTGCATGGAAGCAAAAATGTCTTAATTCAGATTTTAGAATCTCAGGTTGGGGGGAAAGTAGAACAGCAGTAAATGCAGAATTATTACCTTTTGCGTTCTGTTCCGAGCAGATGAGGGTCTAATGAGCTCTGTTCTTCTGACTGGAGCATGCGAAACTTGAGGAGAGCTTCCTCTTTGCAAAGCCTCTGCCAGTACTAATACGACCCCATGGGCTGCTTCATCATCATGAGCATCTAAATCTGACTTTGAAACTCTTTTATTGGATGGAACAAACTGCTCTCGATCATGCTTACCATAATATGAAACAGGGACACGAGGTGTCCTTTTCCCCACAGCACGAGGTTGAGTACCTATTAAAAGATCACATAGAGGTCCTACATAGAAGTTAAGCTTCTTCACAAGAAACCAGAGGCCTCTATGAAATGGTGTAACATGAAGTAAGAAAATTTACCACCAGAGCGCTTCTTCTTCAATAGAGATAGGCACCCCAAATTTGATGCAATAGATGGAGAATTCAGTAAATCTGGAGCATTTGTATCCATTCCTTTCGAGCTGGTAACTTGAGATTTTCCCCGACCACGCTTTTGTGGCTTCCGGGATACTCCTGGTATGTCGTTGCTTTCATGTTCACTCTCACTCCCTTCCTAATCATTTAGAATTAAATTCAGAGTCATAGTAAGAACATACTAAGAGCATAAAAACAATAGTTAAACTGAACCTATCTTACCATAACATTGTAGTGGTCAGTCATCATTGCTATTAACCCAATTACAGATGCAGTCCCCTCTGGAAGGGATAAGTAAGCCTGAAAAATGAACATCTGAACTGTAACTCATAAACAAAAAAAATTGTTCAAAACAAAATCATAAAGAAAAGAAGACTGTTGCTTGCATGAAGCAACGACCAAGGGTGCAAACATCTAGTCATGTAATAGGAAATTCAATATAAAGGTTTACAGAGATATCTTTCCTAAAACGAAACAAGATTTAGTGCATCTAAATCTACCCCACTGAAAACATTTGGTGTTGGGTAATTACGTGTACGCTTTTTTTTGCTTATGCATCTTTCTATCAAAAACCTTTTAGAATTTTAGATTTGAACTCAATAACAACTAAACAACACCGTATTATGACGACTTCTTAAACATTAATTATGATCAAATCAGATTAGCACAATACAACTATCATCATAATGCAAGGCAAACATCGTAACTATATCCATATAAATGCTCAGCGCCAACAAAATATCACTTGAAAGGAATGACAAGAAATATAATACAAGTACAATAAGTTTCTGATAAAAGAACGCCGAAAGTAAGAAAATGTAGGACAGGAAATTATCCTGAAAATGAAGTTCAGATTCAGAGACTGAAAGGGCAAAAGTTCTCAAGATCTTCATTATCACTATAGTGAACTGAATCATCAGCAGAAAAAAACGATCTAGCCGAAAGCTACATTAATGGGTAAGTGCCCCTGGTAATATTATTAGTAGGTTTAACAACCAAAGAGATAACAGCCTGAATATTCAAAGTAATACAGAATTCAGAGATCGAGTCAAAGTCAGATATCTAAGTAGCAACTTATAGAGAATTATCAAGATTTATTTATTGCTCAAAGAGAGTTCACTGAACCCTGTACAAGAAGGTCCGTACGTCCTTGCATACTGCCATACTCCTTTGGTCATCTAATATCCAATAAACTTCTTTCATTCCAAAATCTTCTTTAGGTCTTCCTAAGTTCTCTTTATTTGCTTTTTTATTTCTAGTTTAGTTAATTTAAGATCTTCCAAGGCATTTTCATTAATAAGTTGCTATTTGTGGAGCAACTCATGTAGCAGAAATCAAGGACTGGAATTTCGTTTCGGTGGAAATTTGGACGGGCGCGGAACTGAAAATATTTTGGTCACTTCTGCCGAAATATTTCGAATTTATTACTTGACAAGGCATTGTTAAGAGAAAGTAATTAAATTTCGGTACGGTGGAAATTTTGGTAAGCATGGAGATTTAAACATTTCGGGCGAAATATTTTGAAATTTAATTCCTTGAGCAGAATACGATTTTGAGAAATGAACGCCAATCTACAAATGAATTAGAAAGCGAAAACAGGAAGTGAGTAAATAATAATAGTATGCCCGGGATTCGGAATTTCGGATACTAACTTCTAAAAAGAAAACACCAATTAAATTACGCAATATGGAAATTGTGGTAATGTAAAACCCTGATGCTCAAGATTAATGAATAACTAGAAGCAATTATTTGAGGGACTCTAAGCATCCAGAGGTAAATGACCATGCTTACCCTGTTCATATTATAAAGGGCCTCCACCATTTCCACGGATCTGTTACGTACAGCAACAGCTACCTGTAAGTCCAATTTAACCACAAATAAGTAATACAAATAGCAGGAAAACTTAATTTTACATACTTAATCTATGTTTCTGTATTAAGAAAAATTATTAGAAAATTGCTAAAAACACAATTCAGATAAAGGCTACGCATGGCTAGTAATAATTGAAAGAAGTAAATCACCAGTCTAAGAAATTCCGTGAAAAGGACAATAATAGCACTAATAACAATAATATAATACACTTGTGAAGCACATAAAATAGACAAACCTTTTTCCAGTCCTTCCCATACTTCCTGTACGCTTCGTAGAAGCGCCCAAGCTCGTCCTTGCTCCATTGAGACCCTAACATGTCGGACAACTTCCTCTTCTGCACATTCAATGTATAAGAATCAATTCATTACTCTGAAAATGCCACGAAACTAAATACAATTTAACAAGTCAGATATCCATTGCCACTACAAGTGAAAGCAATTTTGCAGTATATTTAGTCGCTTAACATTTTTCTTTTGAGCAAAGGTACATCACTTGCTCGTGAATTTTGAGAAAGATCCAGTATGGATGGCATGTAACTTAATTTTGCATGATGAATAATCTTTACTTTCGATAATTAAATTTAGTGGAAGAAGAGGGGGAAAAACTCACTCGGTTCTTATTTTTGTTGCCAGTGACGCCATCTTTATCAAGAAAGTCCTCATTAACTTTAGAAATCCGCTTATTCACAGTTTTAGATTTTCTTGTTGAGGCCATGAAGAAACTATTAACTACCTGCAGGCTGCAGCCACAAACAAATAAATCACCCAAGAGAAGAAAAAAAATCATCCAAATCACTAACTTCAAAACCTAAAACATATCTAACTCATCATGCAACCATGATTGTCCCCTGAACACCCTTATGAACCAAATTAAAGACACATTTCATGAGTCATGACAGTCTTCTCAAAAACTCTCCCCCTTAAAACACATACCCACATCAATTTTGAAGTAGAAATTCAAATACCAATACCCATCCAGATCATAACAGTTCTTAGTAAAAATTGAAGAACCTTCAAAATTTTCAAAATACTTCTTATAATTGACTTAATAATTAAATAATATGTGGAAGGAGCTCTCCTGAATGCAACTTCACTAAGCCCTCACAAACATCTAGAATCTATTCAATTCCCGTGTGCTGAATCATGAAACCACCATGAAGTTCTATAACGCAATAAATCAGAAGGGATGAAATCTGATTCATCACCATCCGCCAGAAAACCAAAATACACGATCAAACAGATAATCATAAGAGAGACGATAAAATTCGGAAGGAAAAGCTTATCACTTCATTAAATAGCAAACAAGTCAGTAAAAAAGTGAAAAAGATGCTTCTTTTATCGAAATTCCGGACCCAGAACGCAAGAGATGATACAAACCAGAGACATTAAACCAATTCGAAGACAAACCTATCGCGAATTCTCTTCGAACAGAAAGAATTATTAGGCCTGTAAATTGTTAATAATCGTTATGAAGATCTGAATCAATTGAAACAGTTGAGTGAAAATCCATAGCAAAGAAGAAATACTTATGGAGATCGATTGCTTACCGATCGAAGAATAATTCTTCTTCTTCTTCTTCAAGGTCGGATCGTTTTAGAGAGAGAAAGAGAGTTCTGAGGACATTACCGCGAAAATTGAGAACTTGAATGAGTAGAAGGGGAAAATTTCTTTGAGTTTCTTATTTATATATAGGGAAGAAAATCTTCTGCCAAAATACGCCTTTCTCGTAGTTCGTCCCAGTATTGACGTCCATTTATTTCCTCGAGATCCTACCGTAGGATTCTCCTTATTTTCTATTTCGTGTCATCATTTTTTTAAGGCCCCCGTTTGAAGAATAAAATTATTTTTGAAGTACAAACTTTAAAATTAAATTGTGAATTTTGTGATTTTCTTGTGGAGTACAAAATTTTAAATGAAAAATATAGATTTTGTCAGATTTTTTCAAAGTAATAAGATTTTTCTTTAATTATTATTCCATTTATCTCCGGCTACCACTTCCGACCACCACCACCATTTCTCCACACATTCTTTCTCCTTTCTCTTTTCTTTCTTCTTTCTCTTCTCCTCCCACATCAGATATTTTTCTTCTCTCAATCCTCGTAACATTCACTTCTCTTTTCTCCTCCCTCTCTCTATGTTCCAGTGGGAGGAGAAGAGAAAGATGTGAAGAAAAAAACTAAAGGTTGTCTGCTGTGGTCGTCGGTGATCATTACTGGAGTGGAGAAGGAATGGTGGTGCGGATGGGGAGAAAAAAGACAATAAATAACTTCACTCGATAATTTTTTTTTTTGAAAAATCTTTTTGTTATTCCAAAAACAGTGGTTTTTTTTTAAAAGGCGGAACGCATAGATTTCTCTCTTCCCTATCTTTATCTCTCATTCTTTCTCACATTGGATTTTACTCTCCGTTTTAATGTATCAAAACACAAAAAAGAAATTGAAAACTAAAGCATCTGATTAGAAAAAAAGAAAGGACATGACAAATTGGTGCTTACAAAAACCTAAAAACCGTCAGATCTTAATCAGATAGTTCATAAATGAAAATTAGTCGAAGATTGAACTCACAAAATTAACTAACCGGCTAGAGCATTCCATGCCTCACCTTTCAGTCCAACTCAATATGTTCAAATATAGAAAACAGACAACAATATATATGTATATATTTGTGGAATTGGAGCATCTTATTTCACAAAGAGATTTTCTTTTCGGATCTTGCAATTGTACTCATTTTTGGCTCTTTTAGGACACCCCCTCCAAGCGATGGATACGTTACATTTTGAGTATTTGATAGCATACACAAAACATAGTTGAAAGTAATAGCAAATAAGCAACCATATCAGGTAAAGTAAACCAATGCCCCTTACCACAATATTCTTCGTAATAACCAAGTCTTTTTCTATTATACATGTATCGATCACCACCCAAATGCTTAGAGAATAGAATTTTCTTCTTTTGATGTCTCAAGCATTTTCTTACGAATAATTATCCATCCATCTTCTTTGTCCAAACCCAAAAATTCTGCACAACACCTGTATCAATAAATGACCATCATTGAAACGTCTTTTAACCTTTCAGTGACATGTTGCTTAATCTTTACTCGCAACTAGGACAATAAACAACATCTTCAAAGTAATCAGAATTCATCCTTGACCTAACATAAGTCCATAAGAATTCGCCAGACCTTCTGAACAAACTTGGATAGAATACAACAAACGATGGATTTTTCATACGTTGACGTTCAGAATAATCAAGTAAAGCTTTACATTGTTTTTACTCTGCTAGCATTAAATAAATTTTTCATATCTCTTGTTGAAAGTCTAACACTGCAGTTACCCCAACTTCATAAGATTTGTTTCTCACTTGCTGAACGCATGTTATTTTACAATACTCCTTAACCTTCTGCTATCTTCCTATTTGATTAAAACTTTTGTCTTTTGCTTGGAGTTACAAGGTCATGATTGCGCTCTTCTGCAAATTGGGAGATCCCATTTAGTTTTTATTTTCTTTCTTATAGACCATTGCTTTGCAACCTGGTTTGTCTCATATCGATTCTTTTTTCCTATCTTTAAAAATTTCAGATGTAGAAATTCAAGGAATGTTAAACCAAAACAACTGAAACGCTAATCCATTCTTCATATAAAGTCATATTACTACAATTATAAGCAAACCCTGTAAATTAAAAATCAAATTGAATCTTAAAATCAAAATGGGTGTATACTAGAGACGGTGTATATGAAATATAGTGTATATACACATAGAGAAAGAGTATCTATACTAGGCGATTTAGTTGAATCAAGACCATCATCGATTCATCGTTATCTAAATCGAGAGAGAGAAAAATAGTGGTGGTGGTGGTCAGAAATAGTGACCGGAGTTAGCGATCGAAAGTAGAGAGACGAGAGAGAAAAGTTGTGAAAAAATAAAATAAAAGTCTTTTGATAATTATTAGAAAATAAATTGGTCACTACCTATATCATATGGGGAAGATTTTTTTTTTTTTTTTCTGTTGAAAGATATGGGGAAGAAATTGTTGCTTTCATAATTCACCTCACCAACACGTACAAATTGTGGTAAGAAGATATTGCTAGTTTTCTCTACTCGGAGGAGCAATCCATGAAACTTTTCTAGGGTTTCATTATTCAATACCTCCTGTTTACCTTTTAACTTTTCCACAATTCTTGTACTACTCTCTCTCTCTCTCTCTCTCTCTCTCTCTCTCTCTCTCTCTCTCTCTCTCTCTCTCTCTCTCTCTCTCTCTCTCTCTCTCTCTCTCCTGCTATTAATCGACTTCTCTATCTTTATCTTCCTGAAATGCTTACTTCCGAAGTCACTACCAACAAAAAGCTTTATTTTTTTGGTATAATGAAGCTTGAAGCTATACAAGTGAACAATCTGAAGCTCAAAACAAGGTGATTTCATTTCTCTAACTTTGTTTCTCTTTTGAAGTTCATATTTTGCTTAATTGTTGAAGAAAAAGGCTAGATTAATTTGTTTTTTTTTTTTTATTCTGTTCTTTGTTTTAATCGATTATTTAGCTCTTAATTGGTTGAAATAGTGAAGGATTGGAAATTTATTTGTTTGGTTTAGTTTGTGAAGAGTAAATAGTTATACTTCTCAAAAGGTAGGGAAACACATTGTTTGGAATCTGACTCGGTTTACTCGTCTGAATTTGAATCCTCTGCTTCAAATGAATACCAAAACCAACCTAACTCAGCCATTCAAACTTGTTAGACGTTACGAGTCAGACAAAAATGATATCTGGCTTTAGTCAATTCAAACCTCGAGTCAGATTTCAGATCTAATAACTTGGAGAACAACAATATGACTTTAGATATAACACTCTTAATACTAGCGAATTGCCCAAACATCAAGCACAACTGGTCCTAGTGATGGAAACAACAGGTAGGGAAACACATTCACCTTTCGCCCCAAAAGATGCTATGTTTTAGCAAAGTTACATGTTTTCTTTGAATTGATGCAGATAATTAGGATCTTTAGTTACACACTACATCTCTTAAATGAGTTAGAATTTCTTAACCTCATAAAAGAAACGATAGAGATAACCATGTAGATTGAGAAAATGTGTCACTGAAAATAAATAATTCGGGCATAACAATGTGTTATATACTTATATGGAAATAAATGTCGAGCCTTTCAGACGAATTCAAATAAATTTCAATACCTGCAACATGAAACTGAGCATTGACCTATGTTTAATAAACAAGCAGAATTTCTGAGGTATTAGGGCAGTTAATAGCTTGTCGCTTCAAACTTTTGTGTCGTAAAATTGGTTTTGTGGTTTTCAACAAAAACCAGTTTTGGTGTAATAATGTGGTTCCGGGTGTCCTTGATTTTGGTTTTGCTTTCGTTCTTCAAGGTTTATGTTCTGGGCCTTCTCTGTTTCTACGAGTGTTTAATGCTTCGAGTGTCATATGGTGGGGCCAAATAGTTCGATGTGACCTTAAAGTCAAGATTTGCAACTCACCGTCCATTGCTCCTGCCTTCCTTGTTTCATGGAAGAAAATGCAAAAATGCATTTAATGGAGATGGAGAAAAATGGCCAAGTATTTAATGCTTCCATTTCTTACGGGTGAATGAATGCCTATAAATTGGCTTCTTCATTCACCACTTCTGTATCCATTCTCAAGTCTCTGTAAACTAAAGTGAAAGAGTAAGAGAGAGTGTTGATCAAGAGAGTTGTACAAGTGTGTGAGGGTGAGAGTTGTAGTGAGATTTGTAACAGGGGAGTGCACTAGACTTTGTGTACGGTAACTCGGGTAAGTTGTAACTTCATATTCATAGTGGATTTACTTGGTGCCGCTAAAGAGGACGTAGGACTTGCTCCGAACCTCTATAAATCTTGTGTGTCATTATTCTTTATTTGCTTCGTGGTTATGTTCGATTTATTCACCATTTCATCCAAGATCCTGGTTTTCCGCATTAGAGAAAAACTCTAAGTAGACTGATCACCTATAAGGAGTGGTTATTTTTCTCAACATCGAGGACTACTTTTTCATCTGGGTTTGCTTCCTTCTATTTTAGAAGAGAGGATTCTTAGTTTTCTTATACAAATATCTGGTTCTTTTGTTAAGATTTTAGTTCCTTGGATTGTCTATTACTTCATAAATTTTTATCTCCATTTTACTTTTTACGAGTTTTTTTAATTACTGCTAGGTGTAACTCGTGCTCCAAGGACACGTTGTGCAAGATTTAGTTATTATGATACGTTACAAAGTGACGAAGAGACATAATGTGTGCCCTATGGCCCGCCTGCTGCGTCTGGCGCCAAAAAGTAGTACAATGCAAAAGTACGTTGTGTTATACGCATCCATTAATCTGATTTTAGTACATAAAATACCTCCCACTTTTGAATTTAGATGACCTTTGCTTAGCAAAAATGAACATCTCCTTGGCAGATAGGATTGATGACCAGGACAGGCATCCCGTCATTCCCCATCTGATTTGTTAATATAGATGAAAATGAAAAGACTGTTCTTTCGCTACTCGAAATACGCCATATCTTCGCTTTGGTTCTTTGAAAAATCTTTTTTCATTTTCTTTGTACGGAGTATGTAACAAATGTATTTGTTGCAAAAGTACATAAAAAATTTCTATGATTTGCTAAAAAAAAATTTTCATTGTCTTTCTTTGTTTATTAGTATTGTTCGGAAATTTTCTTTTGACAAGGATTTTGACCAAGTACTAGTTGCCTAATGAACCTCTTTTTCTTCTTTTATCAGGATGTAATTCCTTAATAAGTAACTGGTAGACGTTGCTTACCGCCGAAACATGTTCCTACTTTCAAATTCCCAGCTAATCAGCAATTCATCATCACCACTAATTCAAGCAGACCCCAAATCTTGCAAGTCAATGAAAGATTTGGTGCAAATTCACGCTAGGAAAATCAAAACCGGCAGAATTCAGGACCCCTTTGCTGCTGCTGAGATCTTAAAATTTTGTGCTCTGACAAAAGATTACGGAGATCTTGATTATGCTAGAATGGTTTTCGACCAAATGGAGGAACCTAATTGTTTCTCCTTTAATACCATTATCAGAGCTTACTCGGAAACTGATCAACAACAGATAGAAGCATTGATCATCTTCATTCGAATGCTTGAGGATGAATTTGTTGAACCCAATAATTTTACATTCCCGTCCATTTTGAAAGCGTGTACTAGAATTGGAAGAATAGAAGAAGGAAAACAGGTTCATGGGCAGATTATAAAGCGTGGGTTTGGGTTAGTTTTGGATGAATTTATTGTTAGTAATCTTGTTAGGATGTATGCAATATGTGGAGATATGAGTGATGCACATAAATTGTTCCATGAAAGTTCTGGTAGAAACAATGACTTTGTTACTGATGGAAATGTAGTTCTTTACAATGTAATGGTCGACGGTTACATAAGAAGTGGGGATTTTAACGCGGCAAGAAAATTGTTTGATTCAATGCCTCAAAGAAGTCTAGTGTCTTGGAATGGAATGATTGCTGGTTATGCACAAAATGGGTTCTTTACAGAGGCTATAGAGTTATTTAGGGAGATGCAAATCGACACCGTTTCTCCAAATTATGTGACTTTGGTTAGTGTTCTTCCAGCTATTTCACGTCTTGGTGCGCTTGAGTTGGGTAAATGGGTTCATTTGTATGCAGAGAGGAATAAAATTGAGGTGGACGATGTACTTGGCTCTGCTTTGATCGACATGTACTCGAAATGTGGGAGCATTGACGAGGCAATTCAGGTATTTGAGAGAATTCGTAAAAGGAATGCTGTCACATGGAGTGCTATAATTGGAGGCCTAGCTATGCATGGGCAAGCTAACGATGCACTCAATTATTTTAAAAGGATGGAACTATATGGGGTGAAACCTACCGATGTATGTTACATTAGTGTGCTGAGTGCTTGTAGTCATGCCGGGTATATTGATGAGGGAAGATTTTATTTTGAAAAAATGACTAGAGTAGATAAATTAAAACCTAGAATTGAGCATTATGGGTGCATGGTTGATTTGTTAGGTCGTGCCGGGTTGCTTGAAGAAGCGGAAGAGTTTATATTGAAAATGCCAACTAAACCAGATGATGTGATATTGAAAGCCTTGTTAGGGGCTTGTAAAATGCATGGCAATGTTGAGATGGGGAAACGTGTGGCTAAGCGACTTATGGAGTTAGTTCCTTGTGATAGTGGTTCTTATGTTGCTCTTTCGAATATGCATGCCTCTTTAGGTGATTGGGATGCTGTTTCTGAATTAAGGTTAATGATGAAGGAGAAAGATATAAGAAAAAACCCGGGATGTAGTTGGATCGAAATTGATGGAACAATTCATGAGTTCCTTGTTGAAGATGAATCCCATCCAAGAGCTAGGGAGATTCATGTAATGCTGGAAGAGATCTCTGAAAAATTGAGGTTGGATGGATACAAACCTGACACTCGGCAAGTGTTGCTTAACATGGATGAAGAAGAGAGAGAAAGTGTGCTTCACTATCATAGTGAGAAGATTGCAGTTGCCTTTGGTCTAATCAGTACAAAGAGCCATACACCAATTCGGGTAATCAAGAACCTCCGAATATGTGGGGATTGTCATCTGTCAATGAAGCTCATTTCTAGAATTTATAACCGTAAGGTAATTGTGAGGGATAGAAACCGCTTCCACCATTTTGAAGACGGTTTTTGTTCGTGCATGGACTATTGGTGATTGTAGTTGGTAACGCATATTGGGTATTTAGGTATCAATAAGGGAAGAAAGGAAAAAGAAAAAGAGAACCATTCCTGTTCTCGAGTCCAACAAGATGACTGTAATTTCTTTAGTTCTTCAATTTATGGTTGAAGAAATGTAAATTTGAAAATTCAACTGTGTAAACTGAGTTGATTCATTACAGAGAGTTAAATAGGTTTGCTCCATTTTCATTTTCACAGGTACCACTCAGACTGTCTCGGGCCATAGTTTCTTCCTCATTCACCAACTATGCTTATAACACATCTCCTATGGGTGTTCAACGACGATTACTTGTGTAGATTTTCTGACACTTATCTTCACTCTAACTCACGTGGACTCCCCCTCTTGTTCGCAAATTACTTGCATTCTTTTGTTGGCGTAACTCAGTACTTGTACTTAGCCATAATAGTAACGCTTGTAAGAAGGTGTCTCACTTTAGTATTTATAAGATTTCGTGAGACATAACCTCTCCTTTTAGAAGAGAATTCAAGTACGCTACTTGGGAACTTTTTGGTTCCATCTTGCGGACTATCCTGTTTGTGTTTATGAGATTGGAATGCTTGTTTTTTTTCGTCGTTGTGGCTAAGAGTTGGATGACTCGTTTGCTCGTTTGTTTTATCGATTTGGTAACATGTTCCATGGAAGTTTTGCCCTGTTCTTTCACATGTTGGGAAATGGTGCGAGTATCACCGTATTTGGTTCTTTTAGCCGTCAGAGCTTCCCCTTGATCCAATCTAGATAGCACACAGGTTTTTTTTTTGTTACAAAATAGCACATAGGGTTGTAAGTTGTTGGAGACATAAAATCCAGAAAGAGTGAAAGACATTTGAAATAAAAAAATTACATTAATGCCATTGTCTTCCTCCTGTCTTTATATGTTTGTTTAGGGATTTTGCTTCTCTAATTCTAATGTTGTAAAATTTAAATACTTTTTTTATTATAACTATGAGTACAATGACATTTTTCAAACTCAGAAAGCACTTGCTGAGATCTTTCAAACATAACCTACACAAATATATTTTTTACAAGAAAATGAGATAAAAATCGTCTTTTAAAACGAATAGTGTGGTTTTGGCTGATCAAACTAGCAAATTTGAAATGTATAGAACTCAATAATTAAAATGGATTTGAACTTTCACGCCATCAAAACCGAGGCGGATAGAGGCATTACCAATTAGATTACCAGTTGTTTGTCGAGTTGATCTAGGTTAGTTTCTCAAATATTTGTTTTTCATTTACTATTTTATATCCCCCAGGCCCCAGCCAAAACAATTCAGATTTAGAATTCATATTAGGAGAAATCAGACTTACAAGTCGTGTCAGAGTCAGATTCAGATTCAGATTCAGATAATTAAGTGTAGGCACTGGTTTTACACATTAACGCGAGAAACTTTCTCTCTCTCTCTCTCTAGGAAATCATAATTTCCAGCAATGGCATCATCTCCTTTCTCGCGTCTTGGTGGCTTAAAACCTTTCTCAGGCCTCTTCAGGTACTATTATTCTTTTCCGAGAAAATTTTCCCCTTTTCTCCAATAACGCATCCCTTATGATCTTCTTCACAAAATGTTTATAATTCTCCCATACCCAATCTGATATTCTGTTGTTTAATCTTTTCCAATTACTACAATCTACCTAAATGATGTCTCAAATTAGTGTTTATAATTGACTTGGCTTTCTCAGGGTTCTGCCATAACCTAAATAAATTTTGTATCTATTAGGATATCTTACTTATAAACTATCGGAAATGATTTCTGAGATTTTATTGATTTGTCGATTTAGGGTTTGATTAGAACTACTTAACATTTAGGTTAAAATTATTCACAAATTTGATCTTTAAACTGGTAATCTGTGGTGAGTGATGAAGTCTTTATAGTTTCAGATGCAGCTCTCCTGAAATTTTGTCAATTTTTGTTTATTAGGGATAGGAAATATCTTAATTGGATTGTAGTTAAACAGATACATTATTGCCGCGTAATTAGTATTTTGCTTAATAATCCATCGAAATAGTGTGCCTTTTCTAGATTTGAGATAGTATTTGATAATAAGGTTTATGTTCATCTTCTGAATGTATGTGGATGCCTACTCGGGAAGATTTCCGCTAGTAATTTGTCAGTTCAAGCAGCTAACCTTGTATTGTTTCGTTTCAAAGGCAGCTAGAACAAGAAGTTGAGACTGTAATAGGTGTACTACAGCCAGGACCTTTGGGCATAATAGAACACAAGTTCTCCGCTGAAGAAATACGCAAGGGAAAAATAGCAGTTGATAGAGCAGTAGAGAATTGGAGGAGGAACGCAACCTTGGAGAAGAACGACCCCATCATGAAGGATTATATTGATATATGATATGTTCTCTGTTTCTTATTTCCTTTGTCAGTGAATATTATCCAGTCCCTATATACGATTATCTTTTTTCTTTATGCTTGGTTTACCTATCCATGCAACAATTCAATAGCAAGTTATCTTGACTTACGAATTACATTAATAACTTCGAAGTTCTATACTGTATAAGTTCTATAGTACTAAGAGAAACTTGGGTGTTTTTCCCGTCACTAAATTCATCAAAAGTGAAAGGAAAATGAAAATTAGTTCTCTAGTCAATTGCATCTTATATTTCTCAGTGCAGGTGTCTTTGACACTCAGCGGAATGAAATTACTCTTTCTTCACAATCCTTTTCGGTGAACACCACTATAGATCAAAGAAACTTGAATCACATGATGTGTATTTGCACGATAATCTTTATGGAGTGATTTAGATGTGAAACTTGATGCTCAATCAAATGGCAAGGCAGTTGCAGATTATAGCTAAGTTGCTTGTTGTCTCTCTAAACATTATTTTTTTGATGCTAACTTTCCTTTTTAGGTGAAAGAATGTTACCAAATTGAACAAAACTTGTAGTAGAGAGACTTTAATTCCCTTCATGTTTCAGTTCTTCTTTTCCCTACTACACTGCTAACTACATCAATTTTACTTATTTTAGCATGAATAATTGTTCTAAATTTTCTTCTTTATCGTCTTTTTGATAAGCTTATAATTAGCTTGTTTTCATTACGTAATTAGTGCACATATACATATCATTATCATTACAATAATCAAATAATATGCAGTAATTTTCACACTTGCAAGAGAAATTAGACCATGGAGAACTCTTAACAATGGAATGAAACACGTTAAGCCAAGCAAAATCGAAAAGAAAATGCTTTCCATGTCTCCCTGATCCTTCATAATATTATCAGGAAAAGACGCTTACTCCAACTCTTTGGTTTTGGCTACATGAAGTTTGAATCTGTAATCCATTAGTGCGTTCTGTCAGGCATTATATCTGCAGTTAAAGGTTGCTCCTTCAGTGTGAGGTAAACAATTCACTCCCAGGAGTAACTATGGTAGCAGTGCCTGTGCCCATAATGGTTGTCTTTGTCATCTCCTTTTCAAGGATCAGGTCTAGCACAGACACAACCATGTCCATCTTCGGCATCCCTTTTCCAGTTATATTTATGCATTCAAGTGTTAGTCTAATCAGATCTTTCATTCCCTCAGGTGTGAAGTTGCTTGTTAGCCGACTATCCACAAGGTTGTTTGAGCATATACGTGATTCAACCTTCAGAAAGTTGGAAATCAAGGTATTAATAAGTAATAAATAGTTAAGGCGAAGAAAAAAACATTTCTACATTTCAATTCGTATTTGGGAGCTTGATCATAGGAAAAACACCAAAAAACTGAAGTTTTGTTTGAACATATTGTTAGACATTAAAACATAAAAAAAATCATGTTAACATGATACTACATGATTATGATTATTTACCCATTTTGTCAAGCTTTTACCAGATCCTGATATGCTAGTCCTTGAAATTTCATGGCCACTTACTAGCTCCAAAAGAAATACACCAAAGCTGTAGACATCGTTGGATTCAGAGAGTGCTACTGATCCTCTGACCCTAAACAAATATTCATGTAATTAATGAACTAAAGATTCAAGAATAGATTCTCCAAAATTAAATCATGATGATTTATGAGTAAGGAGGAGAGGGAGGTACTCTGGATCTCTAAAAACATTTTCACCAGTGGTTCCTGATGAAGGACCCGCATCTTCTATTCTCTCAAGTAGGCTAAAAATGCCTGCATCTGAAACTTTAGGGATGAAGTTCTCATCAACCAAAACATTAGCCGTTTTGAAGTTCTTGTGTACCACAGATGGTGTCTGTGAGTGCAAATGGCATAAACCTGCAAGTATGATTTTCTGTTAATAGACTCATACTTCCACAGGTTAATCTCTTTGACCTAGTCGTTGAACAATTTGTTTTCTTCAATAACATACCTTTAGCTGCCCCCAGAGCAATCGAGAGCCTTTGTTTGAACTCGAGTTTCATTGTTGAATCTTGTCCATTATCTGTTAGCGAAAATTCTTAACTGCCATTATATGGAATGCTTGTTAAAATGGTTGTTTCAGATACTTACCGTACAAATGATTACACAAACTGTTGTTTGGCAGATATTCGAAAACCAACATTTGAATCCCATTTTGTTGGCAGTAACCAAGAAGTGTAACGAGGTTGCGATGCTGAATTTTCATCAGGTAACTCACCTGTTGTCAAAGAAACTATTTCACTTCTACTTACAAATTTAATCTTCCAATTATCTAATTCATAAGTCATAATTTTGTAATTTGTAGTATTATAGTGGTTTAGTAACATAACTGTGAGGCATCTATTTTCTCACTAGTATCTATAAAATAAATTCTTCACTTGTCTGTGTATTATTAGCTAAATATTACCTCTTCAACAAATTCCTGTCGAGGACGACCAAAACGTCTCTTGATTGCCACAAAAGTTCCATCACGCAGCAAACCTTTATAGACCAAACCAAAACTTCCCGTTCCTATTAGTTTGCTTTCACTGAATTGATTTGTTGCTTGCTCCAACTCTTCCAATGTGAATTGTCTTGCTCCATGTGGTCCTGATAGAGTGGTACCACTTCCTGAAGTTGGCTCTCCTCCCTTGTTCCACTCTACAACGAAATCAGAAAGGTCACCTACTAATATAAAACTTCACTCAAATTCTCCATGGATTCTATAAACAAAAACCCTTACCTAGTGCAGATGGGTCTGAAGAACCTGTTTCTGAGTTTTTATTCGACAACTTCTTACGTAAATAAAACCATATTAAGCCAATAATTATCACGAGCAACAGAACTCCTCCTGCAGCACCTCCAACTATGGAGGCAAATGACCCTGACATTTCCTTTCGAAATCTGTTTCTTCTTCGACAGAGTTAAACATTGAACCTGTAAAACAAAAGGTTTGAACAAATTAGAAGATAAACTTTTTGAAGAGACTGAATTGAATCTTCCATCTCCAAACATTCACAATAGAGAACAGAACAGTGTTTTTTTTTTATTAGGTATAGGAAAAAGCAGTTTCATATTGAAAAGAGATTAGATACCAGTGGCAATGACAGTGGTTTAAGTTTGCTTCTCAATCAAACTCCAACTTGTTGAGAATAGCATAGTTTTTTCATTCCTGGCCTACCCAAGTGGGCTTGAAGTCGAAAAGTATTGACAAAGTCTGGCAGATTTCAAGTACTCACTATTTCTCTTGATATCATATATTGTGGACAGGAAATGCTATTCAATTCTAAACCAGATAACAAAGACAAACCCTGCCCTCTTCCAGGTACTTATCTCTCCTTTCCAGTGTCCACCATGTCATCCTATATGATATCTGATGCTGCTAAAACTCCTTTTCGACAGATGAACAAAAAAGAAACATGTATGACATGTTCATTATTTCTCCCATAAAACAAACAAGAATTGACAACTCAAAACAATTGATATAATGAAATTCCTTAAAGAAGTAGTGAGTCTCAACTTATGTTGATTGCTTGGTTTGGCTTTCACTTGGTAAGTTTACTTATCACCCCATTAATGAATGTACTTTCAAGTTCTTGTTCCCAAAGCACATTCTAACAACTAGTCAACACAAAATTTAATGATATGTTTTGATTTCAATTAAGAGAGATAGCTGGGTCCAAGTCGAAGAGATGAAAGTTAAGGTTAGCCCTGTCTTCATCAACCTAATGATGCCTCCCTCTCTCTGTCTGTCTCTCTCCAAACAAGGCCAACCCCATGTGAGTTGTTAGTTGTTACCAACTGTAATTTGAATAAATTTTTTTACCTTATGGATGTTGACAGAGGAAAGTGGCTTTAACTGCACTATTATTGCAGAGACATTATAATTGAGGCAGATCAATATAAAAAGAATCAATCAGCCACTGAAGAATCTTCCTCCTGCCAACATGATCTTCCCCCTTAATGCCTTTTTGTGTAATTTTTATCTGAAAAGAAAGAAATGGATTCTCATTTGCATGAATTGAGGTGGGTCATCATCTTCTTCCCTTTTTATGGGGCCATTGACAGCCAACATGACAGAACTCAACAGGTACCCTAACTTCCTTGGCTATAATTTATTGCTTTTATTGAATGATTTCAGTTTTATCTGTTTTCACAAAATGGGTAATTGGGTACCAAAATCTTACTTCAATTACATTTCAGTTTTTTGAATCTTTGTGTGGGAAATTGTTGTGAGGATGAGAGAAGGAAGACTCTCTTCCTTTTTCTTCTCTGTTTTCTCTTCTCTCTCTCATAGGAGTAATAAATTATAATTGTTTATTATGGGAATTTGTTGTTGTGGGGTTTGATAACCAAAGGAGATTAGGTTAAAGTGAGGTTGTCATGTTGTTCAGAGGGATCAGATCTGGTAAGTAGTTAGGTCAGCAATTTTTCTGCTTGGGAAAATGTTTGGTTCTTAAAAAAACAGGGTTTTTTTTGGATGTTTTGTTGTCTGAAATTGTGAGAGAAAAGTGGATGTATGCTGACAGAAATTCTTGATTCAGTGACTAATTTTTGTCACTTCTTTTTATGTATTTAGTTGGGATATAGATTTTCACTTATGCTATGTTTGGCATATGACCACTAGAATTCGATTACTAACCTCAACAAAAAAAAAAAAAGAATTCCATTACTAGGAAAATTATTTGTGAAATGTGATTCCAGATAATCAGATTATTATAATCTAATTTTTGGATTGAACGAGAATAGAAACTCATTTCTTGTAGTTGTTTAATAATGTGATTCCAGATTGTTAGATTATTATACATTTGTGAAATGTGATTCCAGATAATCAGATTATTATTATTCCCGTTCACCACCCTTTGGTGTAGGGGAAGGACATCTCTCTTAAGCCTATGAGGTCGTGAGATCGAGTCTTGGTGAAAACAATTTGTCACCAACATTTATCCCATGTAATTAGGCGCTAAATAGAATAGACGTTGTTGGGCTTTAGGCCTCTTTAACTAAAAGTCTCTTTAACTATTGGTTTGACCTGAGTAGTTATGTAGATCGTAGTCGATTTCTCAAAAAGAAAATGCAAACCAATAAAACAAAACCGAGAATAGAATCTTGTGACTTGCCAATATAATTTTATTTTTCAAAAACTAAGAAGGAATCCTAACTCTTAACCTCTATAAATATGAAAGACATTCCTTTTTGTTTGATGATATTGTAGGCCCTAGGTAATCTCTTGAACCTATTAAGAACGTGGGTGGGGCTATCTAAGGAACCAAGCAAAAAATTTCACTAGCTCACTTGTGTAAGGGGTCAGAGCATCTTCAATGCAAACCATTAGTATTTATACTTTTAATCTAGAAGCGCCGTGGAGATTATCGAAGAAAATCAACGACTTACGTGAAAGGACAGGTGGCTCACCGATATCCATCAGACACTGCCCAAGAAATTCCATTATCGCGACACGTAGTCTGGCCGTTTCGGCTTTGCATCCCGATTAGTTCTTCTACTGAAATTTTAGTCCTTTTGTTGTTAACTAGTGTTACATGTCAGTCCGTATATTCCTACTCTTGAATAGGTCGCTTAACTCTCGTCTGAACTTTGTAACCTTCTATTATTAGTGTTATTTAAACAAAAAAACAAGTTTAATAAAATTTCACCACCTCCGAGAATCGAACTTGATACCTCTAGGGTTTTTAGAGTTTACGTTAACACTTTCAATCACTTCGGACTCAACTAAGAACAAAAATTTAGATCATCATGGTTGAAAAGTATTCCATAGACCTAATGAGCCCATAACAGGAGCTAATTGAGCCCCAAAAGAGTAAGAGGGTGTTTGATTTTTTAGCACTAGTAAGTGCTACAACTTACTAAGTGATAATCACTTAGTAAGTGATATCACTTGTAAGTGATATGGCGTTTGTTTTCTACAACTTCTAAGTGCTTGATTTTTGTTTTTATATTAATTTTAAATGTCATAAAAATGAGAAATTGTCTATTTTGACCTTAAAGTATTAACATATTAGCATTTCATACTAATTCATTATGCTCACGAGTTTGGATACAAGAGAATTACGATTTATGAATGCTTTATGTTGAAAATATTAACCTCAAGTAACTAAAAATTATGAAGGAGAAAGAACTTACGTTGCATCATGGAGTTTGGGTGGTTCCGTGATTAATGAAGGAAGAGATGTGAAAAAAATCTAAGAGAAAAAACTTAGGTGAAGGATGAGTGAATAAGGAAAGGGTCATTGATAAAGTCATAAAAAGATTTTTTACTTATCAATTGTTTAAGATTTTCTTTTTAGTTATAATTACATTTGTCATTATTATATTCGGTAGGGATAGAAATGTCTTTTTTAGCACTTAGAAAGTAAGTGCAAAAAAATAAGCTCCAAGTTGGAGCTTACTTTTTTGCACTTACTTTGACCCCACTTACAAGTGATATTCACTTATTAAGTGAAAAAACAAACGGCCTAAAATTGCCGGCCCGCACTTAATAAGTGCGAAAATCAAACACCCTCTAAGTTGAAAGTCCATACGTCCAGAAAAATGAAGTATTGAATTGAACAGGAGGCCGAAATTAACAATCTCTAGGGCCAGATGAAGATCCTTTGAGCCCAACTACTACCCTTACGAGGGATAAATCGTGGCAACCTAAAAAGAGGGGGAAGTAACCAACTAACTTGGAATTTTTAGGTATTTCTCTTCACCATTAGGGTGGAGATTCACATATCACGACAAGGGAGTGAAGCCTAGGAAGAACAGAAACCCTCAACAGAGACTATACCCCCATAAACAAAGGACAGCTTCATATTCAGGTAATCTATTTCTGCCCAGGAGTGTTAGGGTTTTGATTTCTGAATATAAAAATTAATGCTTTTAGTCCTTTCAGTTAACTTTAAGTATTCCTTGTAGCCTACTGTTGTTTATGATACTTGAACATTGTATGGTTACTGAATAATTTATTTATGAAAGCTATTATCAAAAAAACAAGTCTAGGTGACTCGCCTCCTTGGACCCACTTGAAGCAGCCTGTGAGAGAAACAAAGATTTCTCTCTCTATGTGACTGAACATGTCAGAGGAAATGCAGGTTTCTCCCAAAGGCGGTTCAAGTGAGAATCCGAATTCCGAAGAAACTGGTTGAGTATACTTTTTGTGTATGTTTATTAAAAAAGTAGTAAAGTTGTTGTGATTGATTTTACACTTTGTTGTAGTTGTTTACTTCACTATATAATGCAAACACGACAACTACGACTGCGTGCTGCGGCTATGATGATGATTATCATCATACATGAATATTTACGTCTTCGCGAGAGGAAAAATGCCATTGTGGATAGGAGGCCTTACTTAGATGGATATGTAAGTCCAAAGCGTAGGCGACGGTCAAATTATGATGATGATGATGATGCAACTATTTTGCTTTTGAAAGCAGTAAACAAACTTGTCGAAGCATTTCAACCTCCTTCAATTCGAGGAATAGAAGATGCACTAAAGGCTATGCCAAATTTGAGCAACAAAGAATTTGAAGATGCTTTGGATATGTTCGTAGATAAACCAGAACTTACACGGATATTCTTTGACCTTTCTGAAAGAAGAAGAGAATTATGGCTAAGAAGAAAAATAGCCAGAGGTTAACCTAGGTTAAAAACCCTGATTTCTTCTTTGAAGGAGCATGTGTTATTTTTAATCACTTTTCAGATTAAATTTCTCTTTTTCCTCTTTCTGTTTTTCTCTTGACTATTCTCTTAGTAGATGTGGTCTCTAAACACTAATTCTCCTTTATTAACTTTCATTTTTCTTATCACCTTTAATTGTTAGATATAAATAAACTAAATACTTGTTTATCACTATTACGTAGGTTTCCTTTCTTTAGTACATCGCGTGCAACAAAAAATATCAAATGGGAAAACAAAGGAACCCTTAGTTAGGAAGTAGAGAGAGAAAGAACGAGTGCACGAGCAATAAGATCAACATCGACGACTTGAACACCATTAGCTTTGAAGAGATTGGAAATGGTGTCTAAACCTTAGGATATTCCACCTGTTAGTCCAACAACCCTCATATTTCTTCCTTATGAGGATTTTGTTTAAAACATTAGACTAATGAATTGATGAACCCTAGATATTCCACCTAGATTTCTTGCATGTTACGGGAAAGACGAGGTCTTCTACGAATGGAAGATGATGCAGGGGTTTCCCCTTCATCATCTTCTTCGACTCAGAAAAATTGAATTGAAGAATATAGTTTAGAGAGAGTAAGAGAAGGAAAAGAAGATAAAGAGATGAAGAGAGACGAGAAAGAAAAAAAAAGGTAGAGAGATGAAGAGGAGAAAAATGAAAATGAAAATGAAAATGGTAGAGGTGAGGGGAAGATGGAAACTGGGGGACAACTTAGTAAATTTTTGAGCCAAAAAATAAATATACTCCGTACGTCAATCTTGATTGTTTAAGTCTTTATGCCCCAGAGATTTTTCTTCATGTCCAAAAGTCATGTTTACTCTTACCTGATTTGGGAATATTGGAAAACCAGGAACGAAATGATATTCAATGGTAAACCGATCAATTTGCGTCGGTGTTGGTGGAACACAAAAACGGAACTCATGCATGCTTTCTGTCTCCCTATCAGGCTATCACTAACTCTACCCTGAGATCTTGCAGGTAAACACTTGGTTACCCCCTCTAGGGATAATCAAAATAAAAATTAATGGGGCCTTCGACGAAACGACGGTGGCTGCTGCAGCACTAGCAAGAGAGTCGAATGGATCATGTTTACTCATTAAGACAAGCTCATTTATCCTATCTCTCCTCTTCACAGTGAGGTGCAAGGAATTGTGTTAGGATTTCAAATGGCTGCCGAATTGGGACTCAAATCAATTTATATTAGAAAGTGATTCTAGAGTTCTCATTGATTTTCTATCCAATGGTACTGATCCTATTATCCCCTGGCGAATCGAACGGGACATGGAGCAATTACGTGTTCGAGCAGGAGCCTTCAATGTGGACGCTCGTAACATCGCTTCTTCGGCTTTAGTCCCTCCTTTGAAACTTCTTACTTGTTCTACCTGGATGTTAACTGGTCTAACTTTTTCACCCCTACTGCCATGTATTGGTTAGTCTATGGGGTTCTCTTTGTACTCTGTAAGACTTCGGTTTTGGTATATGGTATTGTTTTTGCTAAAAAAACATAGTTGGGGGCCCAAAATGAAAGTCACGTGACACAATGGAAGACCAACTGATCACAACTACGAGCTTAAATAAAATTAACCCTGAGAATAAACTATAACAATTCCACGGGGAGATGAAGAATACAAAATTTTGATTAGTTTTTCTTACCAAAATAAAGTTTAGAGGAAAATTTGACGAAGTTTCTCTTTGCTAAAGTCCGAACAGTCTGTACATACATTTAAGAATGAAAAATAATACCAAAATATATATTAATAAGGTGAGGTAGTAGATCAGGACATTAGGGGACACTCAGAGACAAAATGTTCCGTAGACATTTCAAGACATTTTGGGACATTTGTCCGTAGACAAAATGTCTTTATGGACATTTTAAGACATTTGATTTATAGACAAAATGTCTTGGAGACATTTCAAGACATTTGGTTCATGGACAAAATGTCTTGGGGACATTTCAACATATTGAATCCAATGACAAAATGTGTTGTTGGTATTATTGTTATTATTATTACTATTATTATTATTTATTATTATTTATTATTAATATTTATTATTATTGTTATTATTATTATTAATATTATTATTATTATCTCATTATTGAAGGACAATTGCTAGACATTTTTATTTTAATATTATCATTATTGTCTAATCATATGAAATAATATATTTGTACTCATATTTCAAGAATATATTTTCGACTTTTGTGGACATCTATGGGTATTTGAGGACATTGATAGACTATTGGTGGACATTTATTATTTTAGTATTATCATTATTGTTTAATCATATGAAACAATATATTCGAATCTATATTTCTCGACTTTCGTAGACATCCCTAAATATATGTGGACATTGATAGCCATTTAGTTGATGTTTATTATTTTAATTTTATTATTGTCTTACCACATGAAATAAAAAAAATTAATTAATATTTCAAATATATATTTTTCGATTTTCGTAGACATTGATGGAAATTGATAAATATTTATTATTTAATATAGTAGAATCATATGTTAATATAATATTAATATAATAATAATATAATATTGTATAATATAATAATCAATAATATAGTAATGTAATAATAAGATAATACTATAATACTATAATAATAATAATATGAAAATAATATAATAATAAGATAACATTCCAATAATATAATAATATAATAATAATATAATATAATAATAATAATAATAATAATAATAATAATAATAATAATAATTTAATAATGATAATGTTATTATTATTATCACTATAATAAATATTTTATTGTTATATATCATTTATTATATATTATTAATCTAATTTGATAATAATTATTATTTTTATTATCTTCTTTGCTGAAATGTCCCCAAGTGTCTTCAAATGTCTTCCATATTTTTAGAAACATTTTCTCTCCAAAAGTTATCCAAATTTACACTAAAATGTCTTCAAATGTCTCCAAAATCAATTTGCCTTTAAATGTCCCTAATTTCGTGTCAAAAATGAATAACACAGACATTTCAGGACATTTGAAATGTCCCAAACGAATAACACAGACATTTGGAGACATTTGAAATGTCCCCAACTAATAACACAGACATTTGAAATGTCCCCAACCAATAACACGGAAATGTCCCACAATATCCTGATCCACTACCACTCCCTAAATCTTATGATTGGTGACAGGTTTTTTAACATTCATGTAATTCATTTAAAATGGAAATTATGCCAAATCCTTATGATTCTTATTTTTTATAAATCAAATGGATTTTGATATTGAATCCTATATCTAATTGATGATTTCATAGCATTTATACAAACTAGGATTCTACCATGTTGGACTATAAATATGTGGTGTACCTTATTACCTTTTTTTTTTTTTTTTGTTGAAGGTGTACCTTATTACCTTGATCACAAACATAGCCATGGCTCCTTTAGCAAAATTATCATCTCTAGGTTATTTTATATTCCTTTGCTTTCTCTCCCATCAATCTCAATTCATGACCAGTAATGCTGCTGGCAGCCCCGCAAAAGGTTTCAGCTTCAAACTCATTCATAGAGACTCCTCTCTACCCTGGTAATCTCACCAGCTTAGAAAAACTCGAACGACTCGTCAAATTTTCTGAATCGCGTCTTCTCTATTTGCATACCGAAATTGCTGGTGCTTCAAATTATTCTAATCTTGGTCTAATCCGTCCTCCAGTAGTTACAGATACCTTCCTTTATTTCGTTCAAGTAGGTATTGGTTATTATAAACCTTACCACTTAATACTTGATACTTGATACTTGATACAGGTAGTAGTTTAATTTGGACCCAGTGTAAACCTTGTGAGCCCAATTGTTTTCCTCAGAATACACCAACCTTTGATCCATCTAGATCAAGGACATTTAGAACTCTACCCCAAGCTAATTGTCCGCAACCAAAATTCACATGGAAAGACAACCAATGCCAATATGAACTTAACTATGTATCAGGGAGGTCTACAAGTTATCTAGCTACTGAAACTCTCAAATTTGATTCGAAACTTTGGGAAAAATCTGTAAAGAATATTGTATTTGGTTGCAGCACAAATAATAGGGGGGATGAAAATGTTTCTAGGTGATATTGATGGTATTTTAGGTATGGATAAAGGAGAACACTCTTTAATATCACAAATGAGAAACGACGCTTGACAACGATTTTCATACTGTTTAGTTGAGTCAAATGCACCTGCAGGGACTCATAGTTTCTTAAGTTTCGGTAACGGCTACGAGTTAAAAGGATCAATCCACACCATTTGTTCCTTTTCCAGACAATGCAGATGCGTACAGTTTGAAACTATTAGATATCAGTGTAGGTAACCAAAGGTGTTTTTTTAATCCTGGGTATTTCGCACCAAAACCAAATGGATCAGGAGGAGTTGTTATCGATTCAGAAGCTGCTACATCTCACATTCCTCGTAATACGTATAGCCTTGTCACCGATCATATAAAAACATACTTAAGGGGACAGTTCAGTCTCATTCCGAACCCGAGTCTAGGATTAGACATGTGTTTTAGGTTAAATAGAGGATACACCGATCTTCCAAGCCTTACGTTTCACTTTGACGGGTCAGCCGATCTTAAAGTGGAACCACCAAACGTGTTCTATTACGATGCCCGCCAAGACTATCACTGTCTTGCACTCCTCCCTTCAAAGGTAAAGTTTTTTGTGATAGGAGCAAAACATCAAATCAACAATATGATGGAGTATATTTAGCAACAAATAGACTCTCATGGGCAACTGAGGATTGTCGAAGGTCTTCACAGGGATGATATCTGTGTTGATGGAGCACACTTTTTCTTTCTTTTTTTTTTTTTTTTCAAAGTGTAACGGGGCTTTATATTTCTCCAAGAAAACGGAAGAAAAAATTGGAAATAAATTAATATTTAATTAGTTTGACTTGTTAACTTACATTTTTGGAAGGTTAAGAAATAAAATATGCATATCAAAACCAGTATTCTAAACTAAGAATTGTCGTAACCTAGTAAGATAAGAATTAAATCAAAGACTAGTGTTCAAAATACAACTAGGCGGTAACTCGGTTCAAACCAGTCTGACTTTTTTCCTTGTAGACAACTAAGAGCATCTCCAATGCAAGACTCAATCTTAAAATTCTAAGTGACACTTAGGATTTGAGAGTTTTTAAGAAAAAATCTCTCCGTACAAAACTCAATTGAGATCTTAAGATGATGTAGAATCATTTAATTATAAGATGTCTCAATGCATAAAAGGTTTGGTCAATCAAAATTCACTTGGGAGGCGTATTTGTTTATTTTTGCTCTGTCTTTTTTTCTCTTATCTTCCTCTCTTTCTCTTCTTTCCCCTCTCCTACTCTCTCTTTAAAAAGTATCTTCTTCACCTCAACCCCAAGTTTGCAATTTAATACCGATTAAGGATTTGAAGTTTAAACTAATAGGCGAAGAGGATTTGACCAGGTTATGCCCGCTTTACTTCACCGTTTAGTAAAAGTATTTCATTTGCAAATGAAACAACTCCCATCTTTCAACCACAATGACCATTCTTTAGTACATCTTGTGCAACAAAAAAAATATCAAACTGGAAAACAGAAGACCCCTAATTAGGAAGTAGAGAGAGAAGAAACGAGTGCACGAGCAATAAGATCGGCAACGACAACGACGACTAGAACACCATTAGTTTTGCTTAAAACCCTATGAAGATTTTCCTTAAAACCCTAGACTAATGAATTGATGCACCCTATAAAATCCACCTAGATCTGTTCCACTGTTGCGGGATAGACAAAAGTCTTCCACGAATGGAAGATGATGCAGGGATTTCCCCTTCATCATCTTCTTCGACTCGGAAAAGCTGAATTGAATAATATAGTTTAGAGAGAGTAAGAGAAGGAAAAGAATATAAAGAGATGAAGAGAGACAAAAAAAAGGTATTGGTAGCCGAAATTTTGGGATTAAGGTGAGGACAAGATGAAGATTAGGGGACAAGAGACAACTTAGTTAATTGTTAGGTCAAAAAATAAATACGCCCGTCAAAAAAAGAATTATAACAAAAAAAATTCATGCGACAAAAATTGCGAAATTTATTAAAAAAATTTGGGTCAAATCAGAAGTACTAACACAATTGGAGGCCAAAATGAAAGTCGTGACACAGTTCAAGGCCAGTTGATCACAACTACGACATTAAATAAAATTAACCCTAAGATAAACTATAAAAATGCTAGTGGGAGTTGGAAAATAGAAAAAACTTATTGATTTTTTTTATCACAACAAGTTTACAGGAAATTTGACCAAGTTTATCTTTGCCAAAAGCTTAGAGGAAAATTAACCCCAAAAAAGAATTGTTATTAAAGAAATTTCATGAGAGAAAAAATGGAAAATTTATTAAAAATTTGGGTTAAATCAGAAGCAGTAATATAGTTGAGGGCCAAAATGAAATTCGTAACACAATTGAAGACCAGATGCTCATAATTACGAGCTTAAATGAAATTAACCCTAAGAACAAACTATAACAATGCTACGGAGAGTTGAAGAATAGAAAAAATTGATCGATTTTTTTTTTACCAAAACAGAGTTTAGAGGAAAATTTGATCAAGTTTCTCTTTGCTTTCAACAAAAATTTTTTCTCTTTGCTAAAGTCGGAACAGTTTGTACATACATCTAAGAATGAAAATAATAGCAAAATATATAGTATATATTAATAAGTAAATTTTATGGTTGGTGACAGTAAATCTTTAACATTCATGTATTTCATTTAAAATGAAAATTATGCCAAATCCTTATGATTCTTATTTTGTTATAAATCAAATGGATTTTGATATTTAATCCTATATCTAATTGCTGATTTCCTACCATTTATGCAAACTGCCTTTACTAAACGTTGCTCTTCCTGTACCAAAGGCCTTCTTATTTTGTTATAAATCAAATGGATTTTGATATTTAATCCTATATCTAATTGCTGATTTCATACCATTTATGCAAACTAGGATTCTACCATCTTGACTATAAATATGTGATGTACCTAAGTACCTTGATCATAAACATAGCCATGGCTCCTTTAGCAAAATTATCATCCCTAAGTTATTTTCTTATCCTTTGCTTTCTCTCCCATCAATCTCAATTCATAACCAGTAATGCTGTTGGCAGCTCCGGCGAAGGTTTCAGCTTCAAACTCATTCATAGAGACTCCCCGGAGTCTCCTCTTTACCCTGGTAATCTCACAAGCTCAGAAAAACTCGAGCGACTCCTTCAGTTCTCCAAATCACGTCTTATCTATTTACATACAAAAATTGCTGGTGCTTCAAATTATTCTAATCTTGGTCTAATCAGTCCTCCAGTACTTCTTGATGGCTTCCTATATCTAGTTCAAGTAGGTATTGGTTATCATAAACCTTACCACTTACTACTTGATACAGGTAGTGGTGTAATTTGGACCCAATGTGTACCTTGTGAGCCCTGTTTTCCTCAGAATACACCAACCTTTGATCCATCTAGATCAAGGACATTTAGAACTCTACCTTGTAACCCTAATAGTTATCTGCCACCAAAATTCACATGCAAAGATAACCGATACGAATATGACATTAAGTATGAATCAGGGAAGACTGGAGGTTATCTAGCTACTGAAACTTTCAAATTCAATTCGCAACGTTCGGTCAAATCCTTACCTAATATTGCCTTTGGTTGCAGCATAAATAATAGGGATATGACGTTTAGAGGAAATATTGATGGTATTTTAGGTATGGATAAAGGAGAACTCTCTTTAATATCACAAATGGGAAATGAAGCTCAGAGGCGATTCTCATACTGTTTAGTTGAGTCAAACGCACCTGCAGGGACTCATAGTTTCTTAAGTTTCGGTAACGACTACAAGTTAAAAGGATCAAATGTCCAATCCACACAATTTGTTCCTTTTCCAACTCTTGCAGATGCGTACGGTTTGAACCTATTAGATATCAGTGTAGGTAACCGCAGGTGTTCTTTTAATCCTGGGTATTTCGCATTTAAACCAGATCGATCGGGAGGAGTTATTATCGATTCAGGCTCTGCTACTTCTCACATACCTCCTGCCGCGTTTAGACGTGTCGTTGATGTCATAAAAACATACTTAAGGGGGCAGTTCACTCTCCTTCCGAGCCCGGGTCAAACTTTAAACATGTGTTTTAGGTTAAATAGAGGATTCACCGACCTTCCAAGCCTTACATTTCACTTTGACGGGCCAGCCGATCTTAGAGTGGCACCAACAAATGTGTTCTATTACGATGCTAGCCAAGGCCATCACTGCCTTGCATTCATTTCTTCAAATAGAGTAAAGTTTTCTGTGATAGGAGCAAGGCATCAAATCAATAACCGGATGGAATATAATTTAGCTACAAATAGACTGTCATGGGCACCGGAGGATTGTCGAAGGTCTTCACATGGATAATCTTTGTGTTGTTGGAACACATTTTTTCTTCCTTTTTTTTTTATTTTCTTTCGAAGTGTAATGGGTCCCATATTTCTCTAAATAAAGGAAGAAAAATTCAAAATAAAGCAATATGTAATTGTTTTGACTTGCTAACTTACATTTTTGAAAGCTTAAAAAATAAAATATGCATATCACCCCTAAGTGGCTTCTTGTTTTGGTTCAAAAATGATTTAGGGACTCTCTGGGCCATACTCCCAGGTGTACTCCCCTTCACAGGACAAGTGTATGTATTTTGGTCTTTTCCGTCTTACAAAATGTAAAACAACCAAAATGGCCTTGTCCAGAGGTACAGTAAGGAGTCCCTCTATCAGCTCTGGTTCTGGTTAGACTGAAGTTCCATTAAAAAGAAATGAAAAAAAACGTTGAAAAGTGTTTGAGCCCGAGTTCGAACCGGGGACTCAACAAAATGAACAACAATCACAACATTGAATAATGCGAAAACAAATTGGCTAAATATTAAGAACAACTTGTTGTGAGAGTTATTTACTATAGAAAACAACTACTTAATACGATCATATCTTCTTTAAATACTTCACCCGCATTCCTTTCACCAAAAAAAACAAAGAGAATATTCATTCAAGATTTTAGTTGCAGAAATTAAGAAATTTGCCTCCTTATTCAGTAAAATCGCTTGGAAAACCAAATTATAAAAGGAAAAAAAGATTAATTTTAAATATCAATATTTGATTTGCTTACCTAAAACATTAAAATTTCTGAAATTGATATTATGTTTTGCTGAAATTGCTAAAAATATCACAAGTGAGATCATAATAAAATCAACTTTGACTCATACAACATGAGGTTTGGACTTGAGGAAAGTACGGGTAAGAATAATAACACAACGAAACCACCCATCACCTACCAATTCTACAGAAGACAACAACCCCTCAAATTTCTATTATCTACCTTGTCTGAGTCTCTACTGTTGGCAAGAAAAAGCAAACCATGGAGATTAATATTGAGTATCTCATGCTAATAACCTCCCCAAAAGTGGGTCTCGAAATTTTCTATCTTCTTCTATCAGATCTTTCCTCTTGTGATTCGAGTCACTGCCATGAAAGATTGATTCGAGCTAGTGTTTCGTCCAGCTTGAGCATCCATCTTGAGCTATCTTCTTATTTGAACATTTGAAGCTTACAAAACAGATACTTTCTCTATGGGAATCGAATTTATATATTGAATTTTGATTTTATGTTGCAACAAAAAAAAACATGTGGCGACAGAGTTTGGAGTGATACCACTACCATCCCTTAGGTCTTGAAGGCAAAGTTGGAGTGTTCTTTGAACACTATGTGCAACTAATATTAACCTACCTTGTGTAGTACTTCCACCAGCGCTTCCGATCATCTCGACAGTCCGGGAAACCCTCTATTTACTCTTTTCCTAGTCTTCCAGTCGAAACCGACACGCTCGACCACCATGGCTTCCCTCCATCCCATGGAAAGAAACACAAAGGTTTTTTCCAAATGAATATCCCAATCTTACGGGAACACAATATGGCAGCCATGCTGCAACACCAACAACATTAATGTTAAATGAGTAGGATCTAAGACAATAGTGAGGGCAAAATCAACCGAGTTATGAGGACAACCAACGAGAATTTTGTTTGTTTTATGCTTAATTTCACATTTAATCAAACAATTGATGTGCACCTTGTACATACCCATCAACCATGTAATTGAATTGAAAACGTCCCGACATAGGCGAACAATAAAACCAACCATACTTTCTTCATCAACAATGTAACAAAATCAATGACATAACAACCAATACTATGAATATGATGAAGTTAGTGGTGGTTGTCACAAGCATCTAAGAGGGTGTTTGATTTTTGCACTTATTAAGTGATTTTCACTTAATAAGTGCGGGCCGGCAATTTTAGGTTGTTTGATTTTTCACTTAATAAGTGAATATCACTTGTAAGTGGGGTCAAAGTAAGTGCGAAAAAGTAAGCTCCAACTTGAAGCTTATTTTTTTGCACTTACTTTCTAAGTGCTAAAAAAGACATTTTTATCCTTCTCCGAATATAATAATTACCAATATAATTATAACTAAAGAGAAAATCTTAAACAATTGATAAGTAAAAAATCTTTTTATGACTTTAGCGATGACTCTTTTCCTTCTTGACTCATCCTTCACCTAAGTTTTTCTTCTAATTTTTTCGCATCTCTTCCTTCATTAATCACGGAACCACCCAAACTCCATAACGCAACGTAAGTTTTTTCTCGTTCATAATTCTTAATTATTTGAGGTTAATATTTTTCAACACAAAGTATTTATAAATCGTAATTATCTTGTATCCAAACTCGCGAGCATAATGAATTAGCATGAAATGCTAAAATGTAACTACTTTAAGGTCAAAATAGACAATTTCTCATTTTTATGACATTTAAAATTAACATAAAAACAAAAATCAAACACTTAGAAATGATGGAAAACAAACGCCATAGCACTTACAAGTGATATCACTTACTAAGTGATAATCACTTAGTAAGTGCTAGCACTTACAAGTGCTAAAAAATCAAACACCCTCTAAGTTTCATAATATATGTGTATTACTTAATTTGTATCGTATAACGGGTAAGTCTGTTAATCTTCACTCGATCCCCCTAAAGATTGACAGATTATACCGAAAAGGAAACCAATGAATTCATATCAAAAGAATATATATTAAAAACAAGAAGGTAACCTCATAACGAACTCCAAAAATTCGGATCCAAACAAACATGTTAAAGCGAGAAAGAGACAAACAAACATGTTAGAGCGAGAAAGAGAATTAAAATGGTTTGAGGGAGAGAGAGAGAGAGAGAGAGAGCTACCTGCATTTATGCTTCTTGACTCCAAGAAGATCAAATTCATTGATTCCTTCACTAACGGTTGAAACCCCAAATATTCATAATCAGTAGTAGATAAAAAAAATCAACAAAATTTCAATGAGCAAATGCTATATCACCTGAATATGATCTATTTCTTTGAACTATGTTTGTTTGACGCTTAATTTCACATTTAATCAAACAAATGATATGCATCTTTTTGTACTTGTACAGACCCATCAACAATGTAATTGAACTAAAAAAAGTCGAACAACAAGACAAACCATACTTAAATCAACTACCCAAATAAACCCAAAATCAATCATCAACAACATACGAAATAAAATTATAAGAAATAAACAAACAAATTGCACAATCGATCATCTACTGGCCTCCTTGGATGAGAGATTAGAATGGGAAGGCAAGCCAAAATTTACAGTAAGTTTGGTTGGAAACGAAGGATTGGGTGCGAGGGGTTATAGAAAAGATAATGAAGTCCGATGGGACATTCCAAAGCTTGATTTGTTGTTTCACAAGTGGGGATGAAGAGAGATTAATGGTGGTCGGTGCCCTTGAGAACATTACTGCCAAAACTGAATGAGTAGAAGGGGAAAATTTTTAGACTTTCTATGACTGCCTTGTTTTTGCTATTGCATTATTACTCTCTTGTATTTGAATCATATACAAGTACACATGGGCAGATTCGTATTATATCACATCATACAAGTTAAAATGGAAAACCGACTAAAACCCCCATTCAACTTTTTTTTTCGTTATTGCATTATTACTCTCTTGTATTTGAATCATATAAGTACATACTATTAACTCGACTCATTAATCAGGCTAAATATTGTGAAGTATATGAAATACTACCGGCATCAATAAAACATAAAATGAGAAAGAACATGTGTAAGAAATCTCTCTTTGCTCTATTTTATTTCAATCAATTATCTCAATTACATTATTCAGCTTTTATACTTGATCAAAGAGAAAAACAGAAAATACAAAATAACAGAAAAATAGTTTGTTGTGAAGTTAGTTATTCAACTAACTTCTATTCTTGTTGCAGGTTGCCTGTAGAGAAATCTTCAAGAGTCTTGTGGCTGCCCTTAGAGCTTCGACTATGGTCAAAACACTTTGACTGTTGTGGGTGTCTTTAGACAGGAACTTAGGCCATATTTGTTATTCATGACCTAAGTATAAAAAGGAATAGAAAAACCCTAACTCCTCTTACAGCCTATTCGAAAATCCCCAATTCTTACTTTCTTCTCTTCACCGAAACCCTAGTTTTACAACATGTAAGATAAGACCAGTTGTCTATATTATAAATGACAAAAAACATATACTTTTCTCGTTAGAACACTCTTAAACTATGTAAAAATCACAACCTATGCATTTATTTGTTGGTAAAGTGTAATAAATATATAAGTTCTTAAACAATTTAAATGTTCGATATGTCGACTATACGAGTGTTATTTATCTGTAATTGAGCTCTTTGATTTGCAAAGGTTTTGTCTTGAAAATTATTATAAAGGCATGAGTTCATCATGTCGGTTCTATTTTATTCGCCACTTGGATTGCGATAGAAACCCATGTCTTAAGTGAAGTTTAAGAATATTGCAATAGTTTTTGTTCCTGAATATGATATAGATTCATATCTAAAAGAGGTAAAGACTAAGAAAAATCAAATTCACTTTCCATTTCATCATCTTGCCTGTCAAAACAAAACAAAAAAATTGTTACATGTTTATCATGTGTAATGCATAAAATGTAGAATACATCGATATGTTTTCAATGCTAGCATACTTATATGGTTTCATGTTCTAACTAAGAGTCAATCTCCACCACAACTCTGAAAATGTGTTATTTCAAAGACAAACATTACGTACTCCAATATTGTTACAGCAAGAAAACGCACACCATTGTTGCTTCAGTCTTGTTTACGACATACCTCACAAGCCATCCTTTCCCATTTCAGTACCACCGTCATTTCTCTGCTTGTATTTGGATGATAGGAATACCATAATGAACTTGCGAGAGGCTGAAATGTGACAGATAACGAATTAACATGATCATATACTTTCTAAACCATATCTAATTTATTCCTAAGCCAATAGCGTACGAAATACTCACTATATGGAACACAAAATAAATGTGAGACGACCGCATAATAATCATATATAAGGATTATTTGATTTAAAATTTCAAGGCTGCTCCAACGCCCTAGTTAGTTTTCACTCCATAAATTTGTATCTTTGTGATATACAAGATCTTGCCTGAAAAAGAACTATAAAAAAATTATCCAACAAGTGAAGTTCCAGAGGACAGAAAAATAATCTTGATGAGCAACTTGCTGGAATCGGCTAATATTATCATTTTAACGGTTAGAGAAAACTGGTGTTTTGGGCCAACCTTCCATCGGTTCTAACATATTGCAGAAAAATGCAAGGTAATAATGACATCAGATATGAAAGACTAAGTACACAACGAACAATGGATAAAGATAACGAACATGAAATAGGATATCCGAAACATCAAGAATACCACAAACAATTTTTGTTTAGTATAGAACCAGGAATGTGTTTTGTAATTTATGTTCTAACTCAAGAAACATATACTGTCTCTAAATTGTTCAGCTCCCTGAGAAAAGCTGAAAATAATACCCATTCACAGAAACCAGATCTTACGTAAATGGGAAATGATTTAATATTCTCTTGTGATTATCTATTCAATAGAACAATTTACAGCTGCAATAGTAATCTAGAAAGAATTCGAGTATAATGCACACAAGAACGAATAAAAAAGATACCCATCATCAGGGACGGATCTACATGCAGGCCAAAGGGGGCCATGGCCCCCCTTGACTTGCCGTAAATTGTTTTAGAAATGCTGATTGCTTTTTGATTTATCGCATAAATAAAGTTCGAGTCATATGCATAACATATATGTAGCGTGGGTGAGATGGTAGAGGTTTGAGTTTTGGACGTGAGAGACCTGGGTTCGAGCACTAGTAGACTTAGATTTTTCACTTTTTTTTTTTGGTTCGGCCCCCCTTGACTACTACTCCTAGTTCCGTCCCTGCCCATCATAGCGACCGATTAATCACCAAGATATTTGAAAAAAACATTAAAAAAAAAACAAGATTAACTGGTTCATACAATCTAATGGCCACGATTAGACTAAAACTGAAATGATCGGCAAGATTTATAACGGGGTTTCTTTGCACTCACCTAAGTTATTTTAAAGATAAGGTGAACAAATTTTGTGTTTTTGAGGTAGGTGGTTGAGATTTGTCTTTGGTTTGTCCCAGTCAGCACAAAATATTGCGTTTTGTTATATAGATTACATAGGGTTCCTTTTGAAGTAGTTTTGTTTCGAGCCGAAATTACCTTTCTCTAGGTTAGAGCCCCAACAAGACTATGTGTTTCTTGTGCTCATCAACTTGTTGATATCTTTACAAAAAGGCCTCCGAGGATGTCTTGAATGCAACGACACCTTGAGGTCAAGTTTTCTCCATGGAAAGTAAAGGAGCGAGAGGGCCTTGATCATCGTTCACATAGAAAAGCAACGACACTTGCGCCTCAACTTTTTGTCGATAAATGTTTGAAAGATCGCAGTTTATATTATCAAGCTAGGTTGAGCAAAAATAAAATGCACTAACATGAAAACTCTTTCTGTTTGCTCAAAAAGATAAAGAAGGTGAAAAATAATATTATAATGGTATCTCAAATTTTCATATCATTTTCAGCAGATAGCTCATAAACCAAAAGTCACATCTCATCAAGCCAGGAACCAAGAGTACATTAGCCACCAGCCTAGTAGCCCACACATCTGGATTGGCTGAGCTATCTCTGGTATTTCAGATAGACATGTCAAGATCTCCAAACTTAAACATGTCTGCCTAAATTGGAATTTGCCATACACTCACAGTTAATGGAAGTGAGAATATAGCTCTTCTTCTTTTGAAATAGTGAATGGGCTCAAGAGAAAAATAGAGATAAATCCAATGGTTGAGATTGTTTTCTTTAACAAACAACAACCTACACCAATTTGATAGGTAAAGTTTTGCTTTTCTTATCTATGTTTATGCTTTTGATGAAGATAAAAATAGAATTTTGTTCCATAAGAATGTGAAAAAGTTGAGGATTCTTATTGGGTGAGGGACTCCCTTGCGGAAAAGAAAAATCAGGTGTACTACAAGGGAAATTCTAACGAGTTTGCCATGTCATCTCTAGACCAGATCTGAGACAAAAAGTTCAGACTATCTGACACGGATGTTTAACAATTAACATAAATGATAAAGGTACCTCCCTGTGCACTCTCTGGTACGTTCTATTACTTAGGTGACTAATTAGACAACGGATATATTAGCCTTTTCAAAGTCTTTTCACACTAAAATACCCCTTGTCCTATTAAGCGGAGTATACCAGGGAGTGTGCATGGGAGTTCCCCTGTGCTTTGTTGTTATTAGAAGTGTGTTATTTTGGGTTTGGGAATGGGTCGCAATGATATTTTGGGCTTATTCCCATTTAGCCCTAGATGTGACGGATTCACCCTTTTGGTCCTCGAGATCTGAGCAACTTCAATTTTGGCTTTTTTTCGAAGATTTCTCTTAGAAAACTATAACTCTGCCTCTTCCAATTGTACCACTAGTCCTTCTCATTTTTCTCTCTCCACTCTTCATCTTCTTCCTATATCTCCATCTTTCGTCCAAAATTCTCCATCTCCCTGTACTTTCTCTGTTAAAACATGTGCGGTTTGAATCTACAATGGTTTCAGAAGAAATTGGGTAATTTATCTACAAACCCAATAGTTCCAGAGATTGAAACCCTTGCACTTTAGACTTTCTCCATAGATTATCATATGAAAATAACCTACAATTTTATTTGTCCTCGACGACTTTTCTCGTAGTCTCAATGTTCTTTACTTTGTTTCTGTGGGAGAAAGTAGGTACGTAGGAAGAATTTTGAGGAGGAAGATGGAGCTTAAAGAAAAAGTAGACGAAGATTAAGGTGAGAGAAAGAAAAAGAGAGAAAAAGGATATCATTGGAAGAGATATCATACTTGATATTTTCATAACTGAGAATCTCAAAAAGAGGCCATAATTGGAGCTGGTAAAGTATCGGGGGCAAACCATGAATTGGAAACATCTGAGGGGCTAAACACACTTATCTCTTTTATTAGTGATGGACCCATTGAAATGGTAACCAAGTATAAATGGACCAATCGACATGGTAGCAAAGTATAACTGGACCAATGAAAGTTTAAGATAGCCTCACGTGCCAAAATCGTGATCTAGTAACCGAGAATAAGATATTTAGGTCATCTCTAGTATTGCCAATTTCGAATTTGATGACACAAACTTAACATGGTACCAGAACTAAGCCTACGTGCGAAAGAAATGGAATTGGTGACCTCGAGGTGAAAGCTCACTTTGTCTTTCAAAGGTAGTTTGTGAATGAGATAAACAAACTAACAAGAATTTTGTTAGTAAAAGAAGCCATCACAAAAACAAGCCAACCATATTTATATCTAGTAATTACATACATTCAAAGGCTTTTTGCCCACTAAATACTAGTAAACACTAGAGCAAACTTACACATATTTTAACTTTTAATACGATGTCAAAGCGATAAATTTACTTCAGTTCTCGATACGATACTGATATCGACCTACGAAAAAACCTTATTTTAGAGCTCGATAAGGTTTAAGCAAAGGAACCAAAGAACCACCAAGGTGAAGAGACATGATTTCGTTCGTCGATCCTATTAAGTTACCATTAATAAAAACAGCTGGTACCGAAGGGTTACACCCAAGTCTTATAAGGGCCTTTTCGATGTCTCTTCCTTGTGGGTCATGATCAATCTCATGAACCTTAGGGTTAACTTGTAGTTCATGAAATAAAATTTTGACAGTATAACACATACAACATGAACTCTTACTGAAAATCACTACTCCTTTCTCTGAAATAATCCTTGTAATTGCTTCCATTTTCCGATCCCAAAAACGAAAGAACTTCTTGAGGTTTACTAGTATAAAGAAGAATCCAAACAGGGAGAGAAACTAAGACAATGTAGTATTGAGATAATATGAGAGAAAGATTAACTCGAATTGATGAAGTTTAAGAGTTTTGAGGACTTATTTATAGAGAGAATTGAGCAAGGAGTATCTTCCCTGTTATTTAGCAAGAATATTGGAATGGCAGCTAGCTGCATGAACTCCTACAATGACAGAATAAAACTAACTGGCATATAGGAGTATTTCTGATCAAGAATACATGAAGTATTGACCATTTTGTGGGTCCGTTTAAAGTTTATTATTGTAAAGATCTAAGCGCCTTTTAGTAGGATGGTAACACGTGTATCTGTCTATTGTTTTAGACAGGATTTGATACCGCTGCAGAGTTTTTCGTTCTATATTTAAGCCATGTGAATTGTTTAAAAAATATGATGTCTAGCTAAGTTTACACATGCAGTAGATCTTTCTCCTTCCTCTCGGGCTTTTTTTTATTCATATCTCTTTATCTTTATTTTGGGTTGTAGAAGTATGTACCCGTGTCCGTCCGGTTAGGACTCAAACTTTGTAACTTTGCTTTTACTAGATGGGTTTATGCTCAAAAAAATGAAAACTCCTCCAAATTGGGTTGTGCCATATAGCAGGGGATTTCCACGTGAACCATATACTCTCCCCCGACCCGTAGATGTTTATTGTTGGAATTATTTATGTGGGGGGCCAATACAACTTTATGTGTAGTTGTCCAACTAAATTGTTTCCTTTGTAGTTTATGTGAAAGTCGAGGAAGATCCGAAGGTGGCAAGTCTGTGGAAGACTTTCAATTAATGGTGTAAATAGAATACATAAAAGTTGGAAAGATGAAAAAATTCTATACTTTTGTTGACCACATTGATATAGAAACAAGATGAGGTTGAGAGTTCTCTGGGACCCAGCAAATGAAATTTATCAATCACAGAATTGAGTCTCTCTGTCCATTTAAATAAAGCTTGGAGATATTTTTGTTCCACACTTTATTCCAATGTCTCAGAAAAGATAGATCAGTTGCCTAAGAGCATGTAAATGTAGTATAGTTTAAGTGAGGAGAAAAATGGATGCAATAATTGTTGTTTCTCTTGTTATTAATCGATAAGTCGATTTCTCTTTGTCTTGGCTTAATTTAGACAGAGTTTCCTTTCTCTAACTTATAGAGAGATAAATAATTAAAGAATAATGATTTATCAATATTCCTTCTTTCAGTTAATGTAGTCGAGGCGAGAATAGATTCTCTTTCCTTAAGACATTTTTACACCCCCGTAACAGTACCAAACGTTAGGGTGAATGCCTTCGGGATACAACGACTAACCTTTCAGAATTTTAAGATGGTACTTCTATATTCTGAAAGCGGACGAACCTTTGTAAGTAGTACGAGCTCTTGGACTGAATGCGGATGATATTTTGGATGCTTCGGAAATTCAAATGTCACTTAAATCTTCTTTTCTTTCTATTTCTAAATGTTCTAGTCTAACCAGAACTCTTAGAAATACTTGCTAATTAGATATTCTAGACAAACCAGAATTTCTAATTGCTTATAAGAGAAGAGAAGAAGAGAGTGAATTGAATTGATGAAAAATGAAGTGAGTTTGGGTGGTATTTATAGGAATTGAGTGGTCACATTGGTTTGGGACACATCTCTAGAGTTTTGGGGACACATCTCTAGTGTTTTGGGGACAAAACTCTTGGTTTTTAGGGACACAACTCTTTGAGAAGAGTTGGTTATATAACTGGGAATTTCGGGTGAATTTTTGGCCATCAGATCTGGCTCAAAAACTCGGCCAGAACTTGATCCATTAGATCAAAACCGAAGCTGTCCCACAGATGCACTAACCGACCGTTAGATGCTAGCCCGGAGCGTGCCCGAATGCGGAGTGAACGCCAGACGTCAGATCTCGCGCAAATCCGCGCGATGAACGCTGGTCGTCCAGATTTGAGCGCGTCCTCTTCGCGCAAATGCCCCTCATCTTAACTTGTCCTTTTTGGCGATTTAGTCCTTATTTAACCGATCTTCGTTCAAACTTTAAACTTGAATTTCTCATTCATCCGGAATCGGATTCGAGTGATTCTTGGCTCTAAATTGAAGAGCTCGACAAGACGAACGCAATGGCGCGTTCCGTTGTTGAGTTTGACGAGTCGGCTCGAGCCAAAATAGGCTCCGATTCCAACAATAATAGTCTTGTGGTCGAACGAAATTATTAACAGAATAAAAAGCAAAAGCGGTCGGTCCCCAAAGGTGCCCAAAGGGAAATGATAAACTGACTTAGAGGGTGACCAAAAGGGTGCCCAAATTTCCTCATTTAGAAACAAAAAGCGGTTCCCACCGTAGTTAAACTTTGAAAAAATCTTGTCTTTTAGTGAATTCTACGTCATGATATCACCCTTTAAGTCACTGTAGCATCTCCCAGACAGAAAACAGTTGAAAATCAATCGTACCAGTGAGACGAGTATGGTGCGTGGTCCTGTACCAAAAGTTAGGTTGGAAACCACTTAATATGAACAGATTCTAACTTACCTATTTCTTTAGTGATAATATTATACTCTTTCTCTCAAGAGTTTGCGACCAACATCTACCTCTTCTTTCTCAATCACAACCACAAAAGTCCTTAAATAGGAAAACCACATATACGATGGACATCTTCTAGAGTGATGGTCGTCTCTTTGAAAAGCATGAGAAACATATTTGTACCACGTCTCTGTAAATGTTGTAAGTAGAACCAATTCCTACTGTGGATTCGAATATTTGACAATGTGAGTCAAACTAGTCTTCCTTCCCTTTCATGACATGTTGATACTCTGTTTCCAAGTATCACACACACTATCTCTCTTTGACGCATATAAGTGTGGGTTGCTATGAGAACCCACAACTACGACAAAGACATCGTTGTGTAGTTTTAAAAGCCACTTCTTCAGAAAAAAAATCAATCCATTTATGTTTAACACAACACATCTTAGGATAAAAAAAAGAGTAAACAATGGTAGCAAATTCAAAATTCAGAAGTAAGCTTACCAGTTTGTTCCATCTTTGGAAGACAAAGTATTTGTGAAGCATTTCAACAACAAAAGATCATATGGATCTTCATAAAAAGGGTATGTCTCATTTGTAGAAGAGGTGAGGTTTCCATGGGAGAGTGTGTGAAACACAAACATTATATATATAGGAGTTGATAAACTTTGGGTGGAAGATAACACTCTCACTTCATTTTCATATGCGTGTTGTAATCAGTAGCTTCAACCATCAATATATATATATGTACATAGTTTATCTTCTCTGCTCTCATGCACACTATTACTTGTCTTTGTAGTTATCATATTGTTTGCATATTACTGCGGTGATAAAACCTTAAGGGTTCAATTAGTTCGCGTAGAGCGGTCTCTAGAAACCAAGCCGAAACCAAACCAAACTGATTTGTGTTGGTCGGTTTTTCGGCCAAACCGAGTCAAACAGTGATTGGCTCCGCCCAAAAACTGTTGGGTTTGGTTCTGCCAATTGTTCCGGTTTTGCTCACCCTTACTTCCCTTTCCCAGACTTCTTTTCGGTAGACATAAAAGCCCTAAAAACGGCGCCAAAATCAAATTCATTTTCGTCCAAAACCCTTTTTCTCTATCTCCACATTCTTACTCTCTTCCTCTCTATCCTTCAAACAAAATCGCCCCAAACCTAAAATGTCAAAATCACTATCGAATTCGGACATCTTCAGTGTTCGAATCGTTTCGATCGATTATTACATGGCGCCTCCCATTACAGACGTTGATATCTGTTATAGCAGTTTTCAAGGTGAAATTGATTTGATTAATGGAGTTGCAAGAGTTCATATTAGGGTTCTTTTTTGTTGAATATCTGATATAACTAAAAATTTTGCAGGTGGCAAAGTGAACGAAGTCCCGATCATAAGGATTTATGGTTCAACTCCTGCCGGCCAAAAGACTTGCTTGCATGTTCATCGAGTACGTTTTATACAATATTTTTTTTCTATTCAATTTTGTTAATTTTATGGAGTGTTAGATTTGTATTCTTTCCTATTTGTGAATTTAGAAGGACTTCATTTTTGAGAGAAAGGGTAGTATTAAGTATTTGTACCAGCAAGCTTGCCCATAGAGAGGTTTCTATTTTGGGTATCAAAAGATGAAACCCTAAATGATCTGAACTACATATTGTAGTGAAAAATGATGAATAAGAGAGCATTTGATGAATGATCGGGTTTTGTGGGTCAAAATTGCTTAGGATCACTTATATAGATGATGATAAAGATAGAGACACTTGGGTTTGATATCAAAAGATAAATCAATCTGCTGTCTGAATGTCAGCATTAGCAGCTTACCAGTATTCACACTCCGTGCGTGAAACATCACAGTTCATCCCTAGGTTCCATGTTGATCCCTTTAAAGTCTAAATATGTTAAATAGTCACCATCAAGTGGTTATAAGTCAAGGTTCTTTGTATTATCGACCCTTCTTTGGAAAAGTGGTTGGGACTCGGAAGAGTAGAACCGTAAAATCATATGTACGAGGAGGTAATTCTTCTAGTGATTGAAAGGGCATTCTAGGATATAGGCGGTGGGTGAATCACAAATAACAATGTTGGATCTTGTAAGACATCAAATTGATTATCTCTGCATGGTTTTGTTTTTGTTATTTTTACCTGTGTTGGTACAACCTACAAGTTAAAAAGATATTAGACACATACAAGTGTATAGAAGGTTTAAACTTTGTCACTATCTTTTGTAGGCTTTACCTTACCTATATGTACCATGTTCTGATATTTCGCTCCAAACACCCGATGAAGGTAATCAAATTGCGGTCATATGACTATACTATTGTTTTTAACATCTATGTGGAACAAAATAGATTTCATTGGGTTGTTTTGCAATTTATTTTAGTTTCTGGTACCTATTCTGGGTGGATGAACCAATTATTAATTCATATTTCATTTTTAATGTAGTTATCACTTTATTTTCACATGATTCGTAATTGTTTTACCTTTACTTTCAAAGTATAGGTGATAAGTATGTAGGCCTGATATCTAGTGCAATTGAGAAGGCTTTAAAGGTACCTTTCAGCAGCTCAGCCCCAATAGACGAAGTTCTGTTTTTTTTTATTTGGTATTCTAACTGTGGAATGTATACAATATTGACATTGTTTCTTTGGACTCTACAGCTTAAAGGCAGTTCCGGATCAAAAAGACAACATGTGCATGGCTGCAACCTAGTTAGGGCAAGGAAATTCTATGGTTACCATTCACCGGAGGAGTTATTTGTAAAGATATACTTGTATCCTGACGGTTATTCTATTTAGCTGTTACATAGAAAGCTAATTGGTTTTGTGGGTATTAACTCGGGATCATATACTTCATTCTATATTTAATTCTCTTTTTGATAGGTTAATTTGGTCTTCTTGTCTTTCTTATTTTTTTTATATCGCGGACTTCCTTGACACAGTTTACAGATATTATCCCCATGAAGTTTCACGTGTTGCTAATCTCCTTTTGGTGTGCAGCTAAAACTTTTCAAGTTTGTTTCTCATGTTCAGGTTGCCTACTTCCTGTATTCGTAAATGAAATCCAACCTGCTTCTTTTGCAGGGTGGTACAATTATGGACAAAGTATTTCAGCCCCATGAATCCCATATTCCTTATCTACTCCAGTTTTTGGTTAGTTGCTCTTGATGTGTAATATATTACTTATTTAAGTGCTGATATCCGATTTATCCCGTAAGGAATATTTCCCCCAAAAACCATTCACAGCAAATTTTCTGTTCGAACTGGTTTTACCCTCAAAACTGCGAGCAAGTTACGTAAACGTCTCACTTTTTTTTTTATCTTGATGTCATTCTTTGCTTCATTAGGCTTACAATATTTGTTGTGAAAATGGATCAAATGTGTCATATTGTTACTAAGTTATAGATATTTCCATTTCATTTTCTGATATTTTTGTTATGACTTAGATGCATGTCGTTTTCTTACTGGAAAATTTAGGTAGACTATAACTTGTATGGAATGGGTCATCTGCATACCTCAAAGGTGAAGTTTCGACACCCTTTACCTGATTCTTTCATCACAAAGGTAGATCATTACAGTGGCCAGTGTAATAATGCCAGAGGGACGAGGAGTGCTATGTCTACAAACTCTCAGGTCAGTTTTCTGACAAAATTTATGTTTATGGAAGAGACGTTTATTTGATGTTTTAATAATTGTTCTGAAAGGATGCTGTGGAAACTTTTCTTTTAGGCAGAACCAAGTCCCGATGCATGTCTAGGATCTCTAGGTGAACGGATCTGGGATTCTTCCACTATTCCTGTGGGTTGGGCGTGGCCATTTCCTACAGAACATGATGACTCAGTTAATCAGCAACTTCACCTTGTCAAACGCCAAAGTACTTGTCAGCTTGAGGGAGATGCAATTGTGGATGGTAGGTGTGACTTTAACTTTGTACCGCAGGGGCCTTCCTGCTTTCCTTCCACTTGAGGTGCTGACATGGTCTATATCCTTTGTGCAGAGATATTAAATCAGCAATTAAAATTGTACTCTTCTCTTTCACAGACTGGACAAGAGGTTAAAATGGTCCAATCACTCATACCAATTTGGAAGGTTGGTAGATTTACCCCTTACTTTGTGTCTCTTTGTGATATATGTGGGGTTCTATTTGTTCTCCAGCTCTTTATGATAACATGTAGTGATGCAGGAAGAGTCTGAAAGAACAGGATTAATTGAGGCGCCGAAATCTCTTGACACTAAACCACTTCCGAAAGATGTTCTGCAAACTTTTTCCTGTGGAGAACTGGAGAATGCACTCTTGGGTTTGTGCGGGGAAACTGAAAAAGCATCATATTCTCAAGATACTCTGTCACAAGAGGCTGAAAATTTTATGCAGTCTATAAGGTCTTTGACTGATTTGGGTAACTTGGTTGACACTGGAGAATATGTGAGATCCACATATCCTGGTGCAGATTTTATGAAGAGCCCTGAAGAAGGAAAGACGGACATGTGTGTGTTTTCAGGAGGATCACCACCGATACAGGATGTAGGTGATGTGGTGCGCTCTGAATTAGGAAACCCAGAAATGGTACTAGATGATGAGAGAGCACTGACTTCTCGAATGACTGAGACCTCAGACCTAAAGGTAACCTCTCCGGCTTTAGAGCTCCTACCTCCCTTCTGATAAATCCATCTTGCTGATCATGTTTATTATAAAAACATTCCTGTATTCCCTTTTTCTCCTAATTTTAGAAGCTCATCTGCTTTGACTCAGGTTTCTTTTTGTGTCAATTCGAGTTCTTGTTGAACAAGTTTACAATTCACTCGGATTCAGTCCTGCTTTAACTGCTTGTTTGCAAGTTATGGAAATCTAAGTGTATCTTTATCAATCAAACACTTTCTCCATGTCATTCATTCTTCATCAACTATACCCTACCCCATCTTTACAAATTTCTTGTCCTAGATCTGAAGTGTCAGCTTTTGTTATTCCGGGTTGTAATGTTAGTAGTATTGCGGTTGTTACAGGCGTCAAATTGTCAAAATATTACGATTGAATTTCTATTCGAAATCCATGATCTGTACATCCGAGGTTGGAAATATAGAATTCTCTAAGCAAGTATTTTCCCTCGAAGAGATACGTGATATGATTTCTTTTTCATTCTTTTGAGTGTCGCTGTTTTTTGCGGTGGAACATTTCTCTCTTGAACATCTAGTCAACGTGCATAGACTCCTTATCTCGGACCATGTATCTCTATCACTCAAATTTAATACATCTCTCGATTCTCGATGTTAGCTATCTAAAATTTAGCTGTTTCGTTGCAAGTTATAATCCTCTAATATCCCCGCAGGCATTTGTAAGATTTTCGCATTTCAGGATTTATGGTAGCAATGTTTGAAAAAAATGGTTGAGGCGTATGTATTTTAGGCCATTATCGAAGTTTGTGTTTTTGAATCCAATAACCTGTTCAGAATTTTTGGTTTTTCTTTTCAATGTTATTTTTGAGTTGTTTGAAACCACTTCAGACTTTATACTAAGTAGAAAAACTTGTTATGCTATGTTCTTACATAATTCATGTCATTTTCTTTAGCAATTCTTTTTTAGTATTTTACGCATCGAGGCGCGCCTCGAGGCACCACCTCTCCTTGTGAGAGCAAACCGCCTTGAGACGTAAAAAAGTATTTTAAAACGTTGATTGATAGTGTACTTCTGTTCTGTATCGTAGAGTTCATTCATTTCTCCCTAACTGTTCTTTATGATGACATATATGTACCTCTTTGTTTTGTCAGACGATAGATAGGGAGACCCTGGGAATTTTGCGGTGGCTTGCCTCGTCCCAAGCTGAAGATGATTTAAACACTGATGATGAACTTGTTCATGAACCGATTCTTAGTCCACATTTACCCACAAAAAAATTTAATGAGGTCTTAGAAAAAGCTAATCTGGATTATGATAGTGAATCCCAAAAAGAATGCCAAGACATTCTAGATTCAGTTGAGCATACCACTTATTACGAGGATTTAAAGAAACGAGCTAAACCCTCTACTAGTCATAATCCTTCACCCGAAACATCATCAGAGTATGTAATTCCACAAGTTGATGGTTCATGTGATGATGACGCTGTTGATTCTATTGGTAACAAATTTGAAGAAAAGACGAAAAACGAACTAGAAGGAACTCCAAACCAGCTAGCACAAGAGATAGGTGTAGGCTTCAGTAATGAGCGCAAAAGGGCGAAAAAGTTATGGGGTTCTTTACCTCTAACCATTGAGAAAAAAGGGGATGATGAAGAGTTATCCAGCCCAACTGATTTATTTTGTTCAACAAAAAGTGCAACATTGGCCAGTTCGTCATCTGAAAATAAAGTTGATAAACTTTGTGATGTCCCAATGTCTGATGATGGTACACCTGTTAGTCGTTTAAAAGATGGAACCAAAATTACTGGGAGTTCAATTAGGGATTCCATGAGGAGAAAGCGATTGTCTCGCATTCAACAATGTGGGACTTCTATAGTAAAAAAGATTCCTATGCAGAAGGATCACAAAGGGGAGAGGTCCTTCAGTCCGAAGCAGCTCAAATTTCATATAATGCACGAAGGGGAACCAATGCCACTCAATGAAACAGCTGTGACATTGGTTACTGACCAACCAGGAGCAGCTCATGAGAAGAGCTCGTTTCCCGTAATATGTTCGCCTGAGGTATGTTTTGGGGGTCATGGAGTTCTAACTTGAATTATTATACTTACAAATATATTAGATACGTGTATGCACAACAGCACAAGAAATCTTGTACTTCCTCCATTGGTAGCCCATTTCAGGACAGTTATAAATAATATGGCAACGTTGGCTTTCAGGCTAGACCAAGTGCTATGCATGTCGGAGCTTCTGTGAAATCTGAAAGCTTAATGACGACAGATCTTTCATTTTTACTTACTCAAAGAAAGGAAGAGATTGAATCTTCTAAATCTGAGATGCAAGACCCTGCAGCATTTCCTGGCATTTACCCGTGTCATAAGTGTGAAGAGTGGAGTAATGTCTGTACAGCTTGTTCTGTTCGTGGCCGTACACTAAAATTTGAAGCCAATGATAAAACATTTATTAAGAAGGGTGCTTCTTTGGATAAAACTGGCGAGGAGGGCTGCTCTACCTCGGATCAGCTACATGGAGTTCGTTCTGATATTAACGAGAATACAAATGATGCATCATATGTGAATCTACCAGAGATTGAGAATTATGTCAGCATAGAGCAAGACAGTCCTACTTGTTTGTCGAGGCTTGGTAGTTCATTGTGCATCCCGTTTACCGGTGAAGGAGACTGTATTGAAATGACCTTAAGGAAGAACCCTCCTACTGCTGTAGACATGGATGTTCAGCCAAGCAAATTGGGTTGCAAACCGTATATACCTGAATGTATGTCAACGAGATTTTTAAATTTATTGTATCGCCAACCTTATTTTGATTGGTATTTGGTAGCCGAAGTCATGATCTAGTTTAATTTTGACTATCAAGCAAGCGAAGGCCACTTTTAATGGTATATATTATGCTTGATAATATGTTTGATAGTTAAGACTTAGCTATAGTTGGCGAATCTTTGCGATTATTGATCGCCTAAATTATGCTCTAGTCTCTTATTCTTGTGTGCAATCATTCGAGTCAATTCGTAGTAAGCAACATAAGTTGAGCAAAAAAGATGACTATTTGCAGCTATATTTGAAACTTCAAGTTGTCACAGTTTTGTGTAAGTCAAAGTTCAAACTCAGTTGAGCTGATTACAGAATTGTTCATATGATAGCTGGGCTGTTTGTGTTTGCAAGAGTAACAGCACTAGCGAAGCCTATGTCTGTCAGCATCTTGTCAAATTTTAGGTTTCCTAAATTTAGGCTATGAAAGGTGTAAATGTTATACTGATTTAAATGTTTATTTACATGAAAGTGTTATACTGATATCTATGAATGCGTTATATGGTTAAATGATAACTGTACGAACATTTCTTTACATGATAGAGCTAGTGAAGAACTTCGCATTACTACATTTTGTACTGTTTCTTACATCAATCGGAGGAGACATTACTGAACAAGTATGTCCTTTTAAGTCTTCACTATTGCATTAAAAGTACATGGAGTAATGGGAGCTTATAGCATTTAAGTGAGGGTCAACTTGCCAAGGCTTTGGTGGAGATCTCTATCAAGAGATTCACTTATGTCCTGTTATTTTGTATATTATTGGTTTAGCTCCTGACTAATAAATTTTATTGTTCTTTTGTTAAAGCTAAAGAACCAGATGAAATTCTTCCATTTTTCGTAGACAATTGCAAGGAGGAGAAACAAGTCCGCAGCGAGTCTCTTCATAACTTTCAACAAGAAACTGTTTTAGGCGTCCCCACTCACTACCAGAATGACGGCTCTTTCTTATACTTACTAACACCTGTATTGTCACCACCATCTCTGGATTGTGTTAAAAAATGGATTTGTGATGTAGCGCCACCAAATAGTACAGAAGATGCTTCAGGTATTGAAGTGTGATGGCTTATTAGTAAGTCATGTCATTTTTAATATTAAACTTCTGCTATCTGATTCTCTAATGCAATGCAGGTACTTTGAGAAGAGACGACCACCACAAAATCCCGGAATTGTCTTCTAAACATAATGATAGTTTAGGGTTTCTAGAGGAGGGGAATTATAATTTGAGTAGGGAGAAGATATTACCTGAGCCCTCAAAATTTTGTGAGGTTTCATCAAGGAGAGAGGGCCATGTAAACTGCGAGGATGGAGCTATTCTTTGCTCTCCAAATGAACCAGACAGCGAAGAAAATGGTTTAAAAGAAAAGGGGCACATGGAAACTTGGCAAGATGTCTCTCAAATTTCAGGCCCAGATAAAAAAACTAAGCTTACTCCTCTTAGTCAAACTGGATTCCGGGACCCTGCTAGTGTTGGTAGCGGCCAACAGCTAACATTACTGAGTATGGAGGTGCAGATTTATCTTCTATCTACCTTACATATATATGCTTTTCTAGCATATGATTTTACATGCACATAGAAAATACTGTGTTGATGTATATGTACATGTCTAGCAGATATATTTCGCTTTCTGTAATTGTGTACACTTTCTCCCGTTTGTGCATCTATTTTAAATAACTACTAGTATTAACAAGATGCACCCTAGGCCCTAGCAAACATGAATTGCCACATGAAGCATTGTGGTTTTGTTCCATCATCCTGAACTTGGCTCCATCATTTGATAGGATTAGAAGGTGACTATTCAGTACATGATTTACACTTATGCAACTGTCAGTGTATTACTCATAGCAGTATCTCATCTAATACGATGGACAATGTCAATTATTATGACACCTCCGTCCCTGCCCGCACACACAAACACACCTGAAAAGGGAAGAAAGTAGAATATAAGTTTTATGTACATTAAGTCATTAACTCAACTTCTACTCTGAGTAACAGGTCCACGCAGAATCAAGAGGAGATCTTCGTCCTGATCCTCGATTTGATGCTGTCAATGTTATAGCTCTTGCAATTCAGGATGATAGTGACATTTCTCTCGAAGCTTTTGTGTTATTGCGGGCTAACGTTGGGGAATCATGTCAGAGGTCAGAGGGCTCTTTGAACTTTATGCTGGGTTCTGGTGGTTCCCTTTATTAATTTTAATGGTAGTGCTAGCAAGGAACGAAACTTCCCGAAATTCGCGAAATGTTTCCTAAAATGAGATTAGGTGCACGAAATAACACTTACAACTATTTCCTGCATAGTTTCCACCGAAATTGTTGGAATTATCAAAATTTCCACCGACATGATGGAAATTTCAACCGACATAATAGAAATCTAGCAAAAAGAAACTGGAGAAACTAATACTAGAAACATATCCCTTCCTTCGTCTTTTTCATCTTCATTTCTCTTAGATCTCTCTTGATTTTTATGTTATGTTTTTAATGATTTTTAAATTTATTTGAATGATTTACGTCTTGACTTAACTGCCTAAATTGATTTTATCTTAGTAATACCTCTGATATAACTGTGTAATTGACGATACATTCTCAAGCTAACATAGTTTGTTAACTATTAACTATTATCAGTAAGAATGTTATCTTTTGGGTGTTATAGCAAAAAAGTTATTCAATTTACCCCCGCAAGTAACTGTGTAATTGTTAATACTCCCTCAAACTAATGGATAATGTTAAACATCATTTTTATGCTTCATTATGGTTTAATAATCTTGTTATACATAATTGCATCATATTTTATCATTTCTGTAGATTTATAAGATTTCCACACTGACCGAAACGTTTCGTAATTGACCGAAATTTCTATCGAACCCGAAATTTCATTCCTTGAGTGCTAGATGGAAGAAAAATTCCTAAAATGTTTTTTGAACCGCAGAGAGAAATGGATATGAACTAGAATTTTTGTGGTGCTTTTATTGCTTATACTTAATCTTTCGCCTGTTTCCATGTTTGTCTGCTTGTGCAGGAATCTTGACGGGATTACTGGTTGTAAGGTGGTAAGTGTCTCTGAGGAGAGACATTTGTTCAACCATTTTATGAAGATAATTAGATCATATGATCCAGATGTTTTGATGGGTTGGGAGATTCAGGGTGCCTCCCTTGGTTATTTAGCTGAAAGGGCAGCACATCTTGGTATAGGGTTACTAAATAACATATCTCGGACACCTACATCTGATACTAAATCTTTAGCTGGGAATTCAGCAACAACTCAAAAAGATGAATTATGTAATCTGCTACCTGAAACATTAATGGCTGACCAAATCATTCTTGAGGATGCAATAATTGATGATGAATGGGGCCGCACTCATGCCAGTGGAGTTCATGTTGGTGGAAGAATTGTCCTTAATATTTGGCGTCTGATGCGGGGGGAGATTAAGCTTAACACGTATACTGTTGAATCTGTAGCAGAAGCAGTACTGAGGCGAAAAATTCCTTTTATTCCTTCAAGAATCTTGGCACAATGGTTTTCAAGTGGTTCTGGTCGAGCAAGATTTCGTTGCATTGAGTATGTCTTACAGAGAGCAAAGCTGAACCTTGAGATAATCGATAAACATGATTTGGTATATTATCTGGTCTATTTGCAGTCTGTGTGCTGTTCTTCTATATTACTTTATGGATGTGCTGAGAAGCTTATGTCTACTAACAATTTAATGCTCTATTCTAGAAGGATAATAAAATCTCGAATTTAAAGATGTCAAACAAAATATTGGATCTACGAGTTCATTTTCTTCCAAGAAAACACAGGGAAAACATTTATTTTTCATATAAGTTATTGTTATTTATTTGTAGCACTGCATGCTAGGAGTAGAACTGAACTTCTAGGAAAACACTAGGGCACGAGTAATTTGATAAGCTTTAGGCTCGATCAATTACTAGGAAATTTTTGAAGAGGAAACCGCCCAAGGGTAAAATTATAATCTAGAAACTGATAGTGATAGATAATCTAATATTCTAAAGTGCGACTTAATATTAAGCATTAACTAAGTATTGATTATTTTGAAAGGCTGTTTTAATTGTAACTCTAGGAAGATGTTACTCAGACCCAATTATTTTTGTTTTGGGCTTATGCAGATAAATCGAACATCGGAGCTTGCTCGTGTTTTTGGCATTGACTTTTTCTCTGTTCTTTCTAGAGGTTCACAGTATCGTGTTGAATCTATGCTGCTAAGGTTGGCACATACTCAAAACTACCTAGCCATCTCGCCTGGGAAGCAGCAGGTTATTGACACTCCCTTATGAACACATGTTACATTACAATTACTGCTACCTTTATTGTCATTCTTTCAGGTAGCGTCGTGGTTAATGGCCGTCCTGCTCTAATAATTTGATATTATTTGTTTGAGATCATCAAATCTTCTGTGACTTCTTCCTGCAGTTGTACTTTGATTTCATTTAGCTTGATATCAAGGTTTTAGATTGGTTTTGATAGTGGTTCAGCTAGGACACATAGTAAAATATCCACTCTTTGAAAGTAGATGTAGTAATTTCAAAGTTTTCAGCTGACTTGGAAAAGGTTCTACTCATTTTTGGCCAAGACACCTCAATGTTAGGTTTACTTGAAGCGAGACATGCACTTTTTTCTTGTATGTCAGCAACGCAGTCCTCCTGGCATTCATTGAACCACCGTCTGTAGTTCACACACTCTTTTCTTATATGGGAATGTTTAGTCTATTAATGGATGTAATATGAGTTGATTTACTGATTTTAGCTCTTTAATGCCCAAAGTGACATATATACGGGAATTTTTAGTTTATCAATGCATGAAAGATGTTCGTAATTGGAAATTAGTTTATATATTGTAGATGGGTTGAACTTATAAATAATTGTATATCTATGGAATTATAGATCATTATATATACGAGCCTTTTAATATATTGGATAATTCAATTAAATCCGACTGGTCCGACATCCCGCCTGGTATTAGTCCCCAGTTGGCCAACTAGTCCACGTTTCCGATGTTTCGAGCTTAGATCAGCCACCTATCACATGTATCAGATACCTATACATCTTTCAGCATCTGTGTTATATAGTATATAGTACATCTGTTAGGGAAATCTAATCAATTAAAGATCCTTGAGAGTTGCTGTGTATTAAGTCAAACTCTTATTGTTATTAGGTGGCTTCACAACCTGCAATGGAGTGCCTACCGCTCGTAATGGAACCTGAATCTGGTTTTTATTCGGATCCAGTCGTCGTTTTGGATTTCCAGTCTCTTTATCCATCCATGATAATTGCATACAATCTTTGCTTTTGTACATGCCTTGGTAAAGTCATACCGTCAAAGGAAAATATACTTGGTGTCAGCAAGTATTTACCAGATCCTCAGATCTTGATGGCTTTGAAAAACCAAATATTGCTCACTCCAAATGGTGCAATGTATGTGCCTTCAGAGGTATTTGTCTCAGTCTTCTGATTCCCTATTTTCCTGAACTAACTCTCTTAAACAAATTGGTTGCCAGTTGAATTTTGTAGACTAGGTAGTAATAATATTGTTGGGGCACTTGGTCCACATCATATTTAGTGGATTTAATGTTCTTTAATTTGAGCATATGTTTCTCTTGGTGTTTTATAGGTTAGGAAAGGTGTGCTCCCCCGGTTACTGGAGGAAATACTGTCAACTAGAATCATGGTGAAACAAGCAATGAAGAAGTTGACTCCTTCACAACAAGTTCTTTCTCGGGTGCGTGATACTTAATTTACAGCATCGTCCTACACGTTTTCCATGATGAATGTATTGTTTATGATGTCTCCGCGTCCACTTACTGCACTTGAGACACCATTAAGTTTTAATCACTTCGAGTGATTAAGCCTTACAGGGTCTTCCTTTTCCCTCATTTTCTTCTACTCCAAACAGCATTGGTTTGCACCAATTGGGTCATTACTCATTACTTCCCACACTTTTATTGTTCGTTGGTGATCTCAAAAGGCAGTAATAAGTAGTGATCTCATAAGTCAGAATTTTCGGGAATATTGAGTTTTCAGATATCATGTAATACCAGTGTGCTACACAGCTTTGATTGGTTAAGGCGAAATAGCTTTGGTTAGAATCCTATGATGACTTGAGCTTTGAAATATGTGGAACACTCTGTTCCACTGTTTCTTTCTCTGTCAAGACAAGGTACCTCGGAGCGCACTTCCCCATATTATGTGTACTTGCATATAGTTATACTAGAAATATCGCTAGTTAATGTATTTGTATGACATAATCATGACCCAGGAAAATAGAACTAAAAGTGAAGGATGCGATGATAAGACAAAAAAATGTCAACATGAATATCCTTGTCTTGGTTTTTCTTAGTCACCATGTTTGACACTCCTTGCCCATGTTGGATATTTGATGTAAAAGTGATGTCAATGTTGTATGGCTTTATGTATATAATATATAAATGTATCTATGTATTAAAGCAGGATATATATAATATACATATACACAAATGTAAATATATGGCTGAAGATTCTTTTCTTTCTTTCATGGCCAGATATTTAATGCAAGACAGCTTGCTCTAAAGCTGATTGCAAACGTAACTTACGGCTATACAGCTGCTGGTTTTAGTGGTCGGATGCCTTGTGCAGAACTTGCTGATAGTATTGTGCAATGTGGTCGTAGAACTTTGGAGACAGCTATCGCATTTGTAAATGCACATGATAAATGGAAAGCCAGAGTTATATATGGTGACACTGATAGGTAATGGTCCATCCAAAAGGACACTTCTAGGGGATTTCGGCGATACTTATTAGTTTTCTCTGAATAGTCAAATGATCTATTGCATTCTTTTCGGTGTCCAGTTTCATACCTGAATTTTGTTAATATTTTTCATTTTGTTCCTTGTTATGAAGATTGAGGATCTCAGGGCAGAAGTAATTTATTTTGTGCAGCATGTTTGTCCTCCTTAAAGGGCGATCAGTAAAGGAAGCTCTCAGAATTGGTCAAGAGATCGCATCTGTGATTACATCCATGAATCCAACTCCTGTTGCATTGAAAATGGAGAAAGTTTATCATCCGTGTTTCCTCCTAACAAAAAAGCGATATGTTGGTTACAGCTACGAGAGCCCTGACCAAGCTGAGCCTTCTTTCGATGCGAAAGGTATTGAGACTGTGCGTAGAGATGGATGTGGAGCAGTATCAAAGATGTTAGAGAGATCACTAAAGCTATTCTTTGAACAGCAGGATATTGCTAAGGTAATTGTCAATTCATCAGCTCTTCGGGAGATTTGTTTGAAACTACATTATGAATGTTTAATAACAAATTAGCTACTCCTTCAAATGGAGAAATCGGATGATTTCTCTGCAATGGATAGCCGAGACTCAGGATAACTTGTTTGAACTTTAACCTTGTCTTTATATACCAATATATATATATATATATATATATATATATATATATATATATATATATATATATCACAGCCTCTTAGTGATGTCAAACCAAGAACAAGAAGAGGAAGTAGGATGAACAATTTGTAGTTGTAGTTCTAATGGGAAAAGTATAGCTGACCTAACCTAGAGCACGATAAGATAGTAACTTAGCGACTCCAACTAAAGTAAAGGAATCCACAAGGGCCAAAACTCTAGGCAACAATTTTCTTATACTACTCGAGTTTAATATGGCTTTCTTAAACAACACAAGTTTTAAGTTTTGTTAGCTAACTTGTATTTTGTATTTTTAATTTGTGATTCTAGGTCAAAGTATATTTGCAGCGTCAGTGGACACGGATTTTAGCTGGCAGGGTGTCTGTACAAGATTTTGTGTTCGCAAAGGAGGTCAGATTAGGTACATATAGGTCACTACCACCAGCAGCAATTGTCGCCACCAAGGCAATGAGAGTTGACCCAAGAGCAGAACCACACTATGGTGAACGAATACCTTATGTTGTTATTCATGGGGAACCTGGGGCCCGCCTGGTTGATATGGTTGTAGAACCATTGGAGCTTTTGCGGATTGATTCCCCTTTCAGATTGAACGATTTGTATTATATAACCAAACAAATAATTCCTGCACTACAGCGAGTTTTCGGACTAGTGGGAGCGGATCTGAACCTGTGGTTCTTGGAAATGCCTCGTCCAGTTAGGCCAACTGTTTCGAAACGGCAGAACCATGTACAAAATGCACAAAGAAACAGAATAGATTATTACTATCTCTCTAAACATTGTGTCCTTTGTGGAGAATTAGTCCAAGCATCAACCCGTATATGTGAAAAGTGCTCCAGCAACGGACCTGCTGCAGCTGCTGCTGTTATAGGTAGAACATCAAAGCTAGAGAGAGATATCCAACACCTTGTTGCTGTAAGTTTTGCTTCTAATCCTCAAACTTTTTATTCGTTTCCTGGCTGTAGTAGTGGTTCAGTACTGAGTAATTTAATAATGTGGTTAATAACTTGGTATATCATTGCATAGTGGAGACGATTTTTACAGGTCCAACCAGTCTGCTTTATAGGGGAAATTTACCAAATCTGTTCTCGTCTATAAGTCACTTCGGCGTTTCTGTTACTTTGTTTTAGATACAAGTTTAAGTTTGATAAACTATATATTAACGATACTACATCTGGGTCTAAAATTGGTTTTTCGTATGAAAACTCTTCCTAGCAAATTATAAGTGTTGTCAGGGATATTTATGTATCTGAAATAAACTTTATGTTGTTTTACAGATATGCTGGCATTGTGGAGGTGGGGACTGGATTGTGGAAAGTGGCATTAAGTGTACATCGCTTGCATGTCCGATATTCTACGAGAGACGAAAAGTCCAGAAAGAACTTTGCTCTCTTTCTGCTGTTGCTACAGAAGCTGGATTCTACCCTACTTGCAATGTTGAGTGGTTCTAAAACAAACCATCTCTGTAAGTTATCACTCTAATATATTATATATATATTACTATGTACACACACACACATATACATGAGGATGTAATCTGTTAAGGTCCAGAGACAGATTTTCTAGGTGAACAGATCCGACAACATATGTCATCATAGTCTCTAATAATTGCTTATGAAATGGGTATAGTTCTTTCTGTCTGGAAGGTAGATAAGGTTGGCTGGTGTTTGTACCTGTAAGAAATGTAAATGTCATTCTTAAGATGGTTTCCGTGAGAACAATAAATCTGTATCTAGTATTTTTTTCTTTTCACTTAGAAATACCGTATTTGTGTTCTATTTGGTCTGAGTTGATGCAGTTGAAGACACCCCAAATATGGTGTTCCAAGTCATTACCTGCATCGGCCTTTGATATGAGAGAGATTGAGTTTTTATTTCAATCATCAGATGGTTTATATCAAAATAGAAATTTCAGTTCATGTTGTTCGATATTCATGTTTAGTCTGGTTGATTGTTTGGGTTGTTATTTCAAATTTTATGGCAAAAAAGAAAATCATTAAGGAGGTAGAGAAACTAATAAATTGAAAAAGGTTAGCCACACGAAAACATACCACTTTTGATGGTCAAGATCCTCGCGCACAGGCTTCAATTGCTCCTCCTCAGCCTCCCAATCTTCGCTTTCAAGCTGCGGTGCTGCCGCGTTCTGGGCCTCAACTGTAGCAAGATACTTGAGTGCTGTTTTTTTTTTCTTAAGGTAAGGTTGGTCGGATCGTTGCCCACCGTCCTATTTCCCATCTCTGCGCCCTGGAGGTCGCCTCTTACCAGTGCGATCATTTCCCTTGGGACTGTTATCAGGCGAGAAACGAAAGCCTGAACGATATGCAAAATTTCTATAGCTTCACTTGTTTTTGGACTTGTGATTGATTTTCTCTCATCTTTAGACTTCAACCCCATTAAACCTGCTAAGAAGACCAAATTCCTCATGGCCTCGAATGAAGCTCCACTTCTCTGTGGATTGTTCCTCCATTATTGCCCCCCTTAGTAAATGTCCATTACTGGAGGACCTCTTTGCTTCAAAAAGCTAACCACCTTCCTTGAAGGACAAGGGGGATTACAACAACTAAGCATTAAGGGGTCAAAGACAAAAACTATCTCATAAACTTCTTTTAGAGTAACAGTCATTTTCGTAATAGCTTAGGCCTCGTTCATTTTCGTAATAGCTTAGGCCTCGTTTAGGTACACCATTGTCTCCCTTGGAAATTTGTTGAAAATCATAAAAATATAATGCTTAAGTTATTGCAAACGTTGGGCTTCTTCTCATGATTTCCACAAAATTATGGTTACTTTTGTTGCCTTTCAACGGAATTTAGTTGTTATTGGAATTCGATGGTGGTAATAAGCTTAGCCCTTTAGTGATTCTTCAAATCCACTCAAAGAGATTTGTAATAAAGCTCCATTATCGGAATTCGATGGTGGTAATAAGCTTGTAGTGCTTCTAGTACTATTTGTTTTTCATTTTCAATTCTCTAGGAAAAATTTCATCGTAGTCTACATTTTACTGAACGTACCTTTCTCATAGCTTCTTTTACGGTTTCCTTTTGTATAAGGTGATTTTATTAGTTACAAAATAAGGTGAATACCGATCTAAATTTACGTACTTTATGGCACTAAAATTGGTAATGAGGTCACTTATGGGTAGAATCATATTAATATGAGTTACCAAACAGGCAATCTTTTGATTGGTTTATACTAACCATTACATTTTTAGAATATGAAATTAAAATTGATGTAATGAGTTGAAGTCGAATTTTAGTATTTGAATATAAACTACATAATTCCCAAATTGTACAAAAGTTCAAGATTGCCGGTGAGCAGTCGTGGACTGGGAGTAGTTGAAGCATTGTCTTGGTTAGTTAGATGAAAGGGGAATCAAATACTCCCACATATACTCTGATGTAACACATTACATCATGGGGAATCAAATATCACAATTTTCTAGTAGTAGTTAGTAATTAATCATTGGACTTCTATTTGAACCGCTTGCGAGCGAAACAAGAATTTCTCTCCCCTTACATGTTTAGTCACGTGTAGAGAAAATCTTTGTCCCTCTCAAGACCGTTCAAGTGGGAGTCCGAGGAAGGGGTCATGTAAACTTTTTTTTTTTTTGTTAAGGGGGGTCATGTAAACTTGGTGTATAAAATAAAAATTGATTTTTGTAGGAAAAGTTATGTTGGGAGTAGGGGTGGGAATTTTGCCCATGAACCCGCACCCGTCTACGGGCACCCGAGCCCACCGAGGACCATGGACGTCCGTGCCCATCGCGGGCATAACCCGCCCAGCCCGCCAAGTTTTGGTGGACGGGCATGGGTTAAAACCTCTACCCGCGCACCCGCCCATGCCCGTACCCACTTAACGTCGCCCAATGATAACCAATCAAATTACATCATCTTTTTGGGTTGATGAAGCCCAACATTCCATGTTGCTAGGCCTAGTTAAGACGGTAAACAATATATTTAAGGACAACCATACGACGAATGCATTGTTTTGCAATGACCCAAGAGAATTCCTAGTAGGTTATTGAAGTAGTGTTTGACTTTGGAGGATCAAAGAGAGGGATAAGTTTGTATTATATTTCATGAACATTCTTCATTAGTTATTAATGTGAGATTAAATTTCTAAAAAGAACAACAAAAATAATGTCTAATTTTAATCTCAAATTGCCTCTTTAGAATTAGGAGGTGTTTGGAGACTTTATAAAAAAAGAGATGAAAAAGTGAATTTTTTCAAGTAATGAGCTTACCCGCTACCCGCCCGCCCATACCCGAACTACCCGAGCTTCTTAATGGGCTTGGGCGGGTAATGGGCAAGACGAATTTCAAAATTGCCCGTCCGATTAACCCGCTTACCCTAATAGCCATTGAAATTTCGTGCCCGGCCCGCCCGGCCCGATGCTTCAAGTGCCCGTGGACGTCCCCACCCGCCCCATTCCCACCCCTAGTTGGGAGCACGTAATTCTTTGTAGCCAATAGGAATGGAGAAAGATATCCTTCTACCCCTGACCAGGCACGACCTTCGAGCTAATAATACAGAAGAATCATTCTCTCTCTATCTCTTTCTTTCATAAATGATGGAAATCCTACCTGCTTTAACTTTACCACCTATCACCTTTCGACGCTATCCAAATCACCTTTCACTCTCTCTCCCCTCTTCAACTTTCCCAATTTCCACAAACCCTAATTTTACAATTCAACCTAATAAACTCTTCATGGCTCTTCGACCCTCTTCTTCTTCTTCATCTATTGGTGATCACTATCTCTTTTTCTTTTCTTGTGTTAATTATTGCATAACTCTCTCTCTCTCTCTCTAACTCATATAAACTAACTAGTATTCATTTGCAGGAGCACCACCTACTAGTAGTGATCAGATAATGGAAGAATCTTCATCTGGATTGATAATAGGACAAAATGATCTTTTAATAGTTGGTCCAGGTGTTCTCGGTCGCATCCTAGCCCAACAATGGCTGAAGGTTGTTGTAATTCATCCATCTCTAATTCTGATTTATAAGACCTGGTTTTACTGATTATTATTATTATTATATCAAGTATATATTAGATTTTTACAAACTAATACCCCTCAAAAGTATTCGTTGATGAGGAGCAGAGTTTCCAAATACTAGGTCAAAAATCGTAAACCCTTTATCTTAACATAAAGGGGTTGATTAAATTATATGTCTAAATCGAGTTGTGTCGGAACCCAGACTGAAGCTTTTCTTTGTTTATAGGAACATTCGGGTTGTAAAATATATGGTCAAACGATGACCAGCAATCACCATGATGAATTGATCAAGATTGGGATCATTCCGGCACTAAGGGGTGAAGAATTAACTCACAAGTTTCCTTATGTTATTTTTTGTGCTCCACCTACCCACACGGCTGATTATCCTGGCGACTTAAGGTACATATTGGATTGACTTTTTCGCTTTATGTTTCTATGGCATGGTTTTTCGACTTAAGGTACATATTGGATTGAGTTTTTCTCTGAGTATATTCACAATTGATTTTCTTTTCTTACTTATAGTAATAAAATTATTGTAACAAAAACCCATACGTGAACATTAGTATTCAACATTTGTACGAGATATCATGCATGTGACAGAAAACGCCAAATGGAGAATGTGACGGGATTATATACATACTTTTTTTTTTATCTAAAGTTGTACGCCCTCCAATTTTAAACCTTTATTGTTAAATTTGATCAGCTATTGTTACAGTATACACAAAAGACATTAAAATTATATGATATAAGCTCATATTCTAGTTTCTACCCACTCAACTGAGTACAAGTGCCCTATATGGCAAAAATGTTAAAAAAGGGAGTCCCATTATTACATATGTAAAAAGTAAGTTGTAAGAGTAAGTGACAATTCTTCACGTGCCACATCAATGTCGGTCATGGGTTTTCCGTTTTCGTCTATTTCGCAAAACTTCCAAAAGACTCAAGCCGAGGCCTCAATTTTAGTTACGGATGAGTGTCTAGATGCTAACTTGGTTCGTTTAGGACATATCTGACTACTGGTACTCGTTGGTTCAATCTTCTGTTGGAAATGAAATATAGATGCTCTTACTGTAATTACATGGTTCTTTTAAAAAAACTTACTATAAACAAAACCAGTTATATGCATTTTATGAATCCAAAAGAAAAGTACATTAATGGCTGACTTGAAGTGAGGAAAAATACGCAGGCTTGCTGCATCAAACTGGAATGGTGAAGGGTCATTTCTATTTACATCAAGTTCCGCTCCTTATGACTGCAACGATAACGGATCATGTGATGAGGTGCTACATCTAGTTTCAATGATGTTGGATAACTTTTATGGTCATAAAGACGATATCACTATAAAGATATACTAGGAAACTTCGTGGTGTTGTTTTGAGTAAACTTCATGTGAATTATTGGTGTTACAGAAAACTTTTATGTGAATGATTATGCAGGATTCCCCGGTAGTGCCAATTGGGAGAAGCCCTCGAACAGATGTTCTTCTGAAGGCGGAAAAAGAAGTCTTGGAGGCTGGTGGTTGTGTTCTTAGACTAGCAGGCCTTTATATATCTTTACAAATTATTATCAGTGCTTTGTTAGGAAAAGAAGGCTTTATTTTTGTCTCCACTCTACTTTAAGTTTGAAGTTTTTCCTTAATATTTTTATACAACTCGGATAGAGGGGCACATGTTTATTGGTTGGCGAAAGGGACTGTTGAAGCTAATCCAGATCATATCCTCAATCTTATTCACTACGAGGTCATAGCCTTCTAACTCTGCATTTTTCTGTCTAATACTATTGCTACATAAGCTAAGACCTCCACGAGGCACAAGTTACAAATTTACTCCGATTTGTTAAATTTGGTAAAGATTAAAGCTGCAAGAACTCCGATCTGAAGTACTTCAGCTGACATGTATTGATTCAAGAAGCTACTCTAAGAAGCACCGTCTCTTACGAGTTTCATATGGATTGTTTTTTCTCCCTTACAAAAGAAAGAAGGAAAAAAAGAGTAGTTTTTCATCTAGATTTGCTATGTTTTACTAGTATATATTCAAAGCTTTCATATATGTGCGGGTTTGACTTCTTATTTGCATGTTACAGGATGCAGCTTCCCTGGCGATAGCAATTCTAAAGAAAAAACTGCGAGGTCGAATTTTCTTGGGTTGTGATAATCATCCTTTATCCAGGTCATATTACCAGGCTAATACTGTGCATACTCACACTTCCAATCAAATTTCCCCAAACCCCTGTCTAATAGTATTTGTCTTCCTCAAATGTTGCTTTTTCTTCCAGGCAAGAAATAATGGATTTGGTCAAAAGAAGTGGGAAGTACAGTGACACATTTAAGGCGTTCACAGGTACGTTTCTAGTATATAAAGCTATCTAGTTGATATCCAGATCCAGACATCGGATAAACTCCTCATCGTTGATATGATAAATGTACGGCTGATAGTAGTATGTAATTGCCAATTTAAGTAGTCTATCGCAATTTATCTCTTGTCTATTACCCAACATATACTGTATACTAAAACATTAAGGACACTGATCTGGCGGATACGTCGGCCAACTCTCAGTATATATATTGCTGATGCACATCCTATATCCGTATCGACTACTTGTATTTAGAGAACATATTTCTTCCAATCAGTTTGTCACCTAATCCTCTGAATTTATTATACTATTCTGCAGGAAATGACCCCTTGGGGAAGCAATTAAATAACTCAAAAACTCGTAAAGAAATTGGATGGGAACCAAAATACCCAAGCTTTGCCAAATTTCTTGGAATAGAAGAATAGGTCCTAATTCTCCTTTTCATGACCAGAATAACTTTCAGGAGTCAGAACACTGAAACATTGAACAAGCATTATCGTATTCATGATTCTTCGAAGCTGTTAAATATTTGTTCCTAGTAATACTTGTTCTGTGATGATTCCATGTAAATATTTGTCTGCTCACTCTGATTCTTAAGACTAATCTGTACAAAACTACAAGCAATTCAAAATTATGAATTTTCTAGTCTTACACATCTGTTTTATTATAGCATCCTTGAAAATCTTCTTTGATGGGTTCCAATGTGGTGTTCTTCTCACTGTGGGAGCAGAATTGAAGGTGGAAATTGAGATGAAAAATGATACATGAAAGAAGCAAGAACTAATTAATTTACAATCAAACACTAGAAACAATTATAAGAAGATATAGACTAAAGTGGTGTTTTTTTTTCCCATTTGCTAAATGTGACTCCTCTTAATCAAATTAATCTAAACACAAGCTAAAACAGATATCATGGGACTGATAAAAATGAACATTCTCAACTCAAGTTAGATTTGACTAATGAAGTGAATAAGCGGTATCCGTTAAGTGTAAGAGAGCTTTGTGAATAGCAACGGCAGGCCTAGGTACCGAATGAAAAAGTTTCCCATTTAATATCCAAATTTGATTGACAAGCTTCTTGATAACCCCGTGTCATGCTTGCACATAATATAGGTTCTCTTGTTATCGTTCACATCATAACTTGTACAATATACTCAAAAGAGGAAATACAGAATCTCACCTCCTCGCATAAAAATCGTAAGGTCGTTGGCTTAACAAATATGTGTTCCTTGAAGGGTCGTTGCACTTTGGATGCGGATGAAACCGACCTTCCTTGATTGTGTATCCAAACTCCCTTACAATTGTTAACAACTTTTGGCTGGAGGGTTTACCAAGTTGGTTTCCACTATCTAGGTCTTGCATTGGAGATGTAGAAACGCACTAGAGTTGAAAATATGGAATCTCGCAGTTGAATGTCTCGACATGTTCACATCATTAAAGACTTCTAGAAAATATTAGACTAAGTAATCAAGACTCTGTATGCTCTTTTACATGCACTTGATGCAAGCCTAGTTTTGTTTCTTACGGAAGACTTGTCTAGATTTGGAGACTAATTGGTGTAGTCAACTTGGTTTATTTAAGGTTAGGTGATCATAAGAATTATATATATATATATATATATATATTATGAAAGAGAGCACTTGAACCAAATTTACGACGTGTTCCACTACCTTTCTGAGTCATATTCTAAGAAAGAAGATTGAGATGGGAAAGATGAAGCTCTCTTGTTCTGGTTCTGGTAACAACAGTAACGGTGTGTTCACACAAATAACACTAGTTATCGTCATATATGTTGTTATTATGTTCATCGCTACCATCTTTTGTTCAAAACCTCAGATTTCTCATCGACGAATATATGTGGCACGTAGGCTTCGATGAATATTCAATTTTGCAGTGATTGGAGATGTTTCATTTTTCTGTCTTGTTGGGTTTTGTTCTATTCATAATTCATTAATAAAATCCCATCAATTATTATGTAAAATTATAGTTTTCTCTTACAATAGTCCGACTATCAAATGTTACCGCCTTCAAATCCATGATTGATGCGGTGACTATACTTCGTGTAGGAGCTCATTTATAAGGTAAATTTCTGTCGGAAAAAAAGGTACCTCTTGAGAGTAGACGATCGAGTAGATAAGTCACCCAAGTAGGAAATTGTCTTCACTTGCTCTATCCTCACCTCGAACTATAGATACATAGGTCTAATATGACTACTAAATTGACAAAAAAAACTTTCCAAGGGTGACTTTCTGGCTTATTATCCAATATAAGAACCATTTGAGCTAAAATTATTGACCCTTCAGAGTTTAACTGAAAAGTAAAAAAAGATTGAATATTCTACAAACAAAGCAGTAAAGCTAACACATTCTGTCAATACATGCATACGTATTTATATATGTATACCTAATCCTTCAAATGCAGTGTATTAAATAGAGACAGAGACCAACATTCGCAAAACTCAAACAGATGATTTCTAAGACAAGAAATAGAAAAGAAATAAATTTAAAAACTAGCACTAAAATCCCTAGTACCAATTCGTAATAAAGGGATTTTTTACAAAAAACAAGTCACCCGAGTGGATCATCATACTGTAATCTCACTCGTCGCTTTTCTTCTTCTTCTTCTTTTTGTCCTTCTTCTGGCTTTGTGTTTCAACCTCTTCGTCTTCCTCCTCGTGCTTCCTCTTCTTTTTCTTCTTTGTCCCCTCTCCATCCTCTTCAGCTTTCAGATCTTCATTTTGATCAGCTTCAGCACTCTTTTTCTTCTTTTTCTTCTTTTCGTTTGTTTCTGGTTCTGGTGTTTCCTCAACCTCTTTCTTCTTCTTTTTCTTCTTCTCCTTCTCCCCATTGACTGGTGCTAGAGCTGCCTCTTCTGTTTCCTCAGTTTCTGATGGTTTTCTCTTCTTCGGAACCGACTCTTCTTCCTTTTTGCCATTTAATTGTTCAGTCGTTTTCCCAAGTACCACATCAGCTGAAGGATTGTAAGTCTGCATACAAATACAAAGAATTTAGTTATATGCCTAATGTAGGACCAGTGTCTTCTACATAATGGTAAGACGGATAAAAAGGGGTAAAAACAACCAAAAACAATTACAGAATTAGGAAATGGCTATGGTAACATAACAGTTACTTAATGGCATAAAACAGCTATAACTTAAGAACGGTAATCACGGCAAGCATTTCTGCTCTTTGGATTTCTAGAGAAAAGAAAATATCGTAAAGAAGAGTTATTGCTGAAAAACAAACGCAACAACTGTCATATAGGACAAGTGAAAGTAAAACTGGAACAACCCTCTTACCTGAGCAGAAGTTATTAGACCTCCAGTGCCCTTCTTTCGATCTTTGTCATAGACTTCGATTTTGGACTTGCCTTTAGCTGACCCAGCAGAACGACTCATTTCTTTACCCTCGAAAACCCTCAGTCGTGCTTCAAGCTACTCAAAAACTTCGAATCAGATGTCGGTTCATATGAGAAACTTAGAAAGAAGAAAAGCAAAATACAAGGTAAAATACCTTGGCGCGATTCTCCAGTCCCATTGTGTTATCTTGACTATCTCCTAAAGCATCATACCGAATGGCCAATGCAGTTTTGGCAGCTAGGGATCTAGAAATTTTTCCCTTTAGTTTAGGGGCAGCTTGACCAATAAGAGAAGCATGGTAGATGAGACCATATTTGGGTGTAGCATGTTTTGTCTTCAGAGCTCGAAAGAGTGCTTTCTCTGCACCAAGAATCTGAATAGTGCTTCCAGGTTGCTTCGCAAGATTCACCAAGCTGCCACCATGGGCAATGAGACGAGCTCCAACAAGCTCTCCGACAAGAGCTGTCAAATTGGGGGCAATAGTGTTCATTCTGCTCTTCAAGTAATCGTATAGTTGAGCTCTATACTCAGAAAGTGACAACACTTGGTCACATAGCTCTTTGATATTGATTAGATCAAGGTCACTGACTTCAGTTCCCATTGATATAACTGCTGCCTCTTTCAACTCAGCCTCAACCTCTTCAGGTAAGATCTGAACAAACAGAAAGAACAATTAGAGACAGAGATCTGCAGTAGGTGATAAAGACAGAGAGATCTGCAGTAGGTAACAAACTTGACATGGAAGAAGCGGAAAATGTTCTACTGGCCATCTTACACATTTTAGACTTGCTATTTTACGCCCCGGTTGAGGTGTCAGGTGTTAACTACTATACCCAGGTTTGACAACATAAAAATACATTCGACAAAAGCAATTACTGTTGGAACCATAAATCTAAAGCATAGGGAAAATTCAACTGTAAGATATTGTTTGGTCATGAACTTATGTGTTAGTCTGAGCTAGAATTTGTCGATTAAAACTTTATTGAGTGATCTTGACAGACATGCGGAAGTTGCTTATGAAACGGTATAGAAACTCCCCACTTTTCACAAGTAAATGGTCGTACCTCAGAGAAATCAAGATCTGCAGCATTCACACGGTTGCCCATGAGCTTCACAGATTTAGCGTACATAATATTGTCTTGTATAATCTTAGCAAGCTCTGGGAAGTGCCATCCATACCATTCCCTAACCCTCATTGCATAGGTGTTAAGCTCTTTGTCAAGGTCATCCAACAAACCAATGGCCTGGATGATCATCGTATCAACCTATTGGAACAACAAAAAGATTCTTAGTTGAATAATATGACCAAATAAACTTTGTCAAAACATTGTTACATAACTGTCTTCTAATGTCAAATTTGGCACTCATACATTTAAAATGGATTTGAACACTTGCAAAAGTTTGCAAGACCAAGGAATGTGACACATGCACAGCTTTACTTGTGACGATAAGGAATTTATTTAGGCCTCAAGCCAGCCAAGTGACTCGCAAGATACTTGATCAGCCGAAGAATAATAAACTTATAGTTACACATGCACGCATACATACATATATATATATATATAATTTAAGTAGTTCTGCTCGAGGTTGGCTCGGGGGTAGGGCATCCCGCGTTCCATGCATCTCATGGCACCACAAACATTTCTCTCAATGGAAAAACAGCAATAAATGATATCAAAGTGACCCCTAATGCTCATATAACACATCTGATGCTTTAGAGTGGAAAATAATTAAGGCGTATTGGAGAGAGAATACAATTATGCGTACGAGGTAAACAGACCGTAAGACAGTAAACCAAAGGAGCCTTTACCTTATCAGGGCTGAACTTTAGTTTGTATCTAGAAAGACTATGAGATAACCCCAAGCTCATTGGAGCTAAATCTTGAACACCTAACCCAGATATGAGTTCACTCAATTGACTTCTGACACCTCTCATCAGCTCCATCACAGAGTTATTGTGAACACATTCAATTTGCTGCAATTAAATTAACATCAAAACCACATTAATAAACAAGTACTGAGAGAGAACAAAAGATAAGAGATTCATGTTGAATAGAATATCAAACCTACCAATTTTTCCTTAATAGCATTTCCAAGTTTTGAATCAGCTACTCCCAATGTTTCTCCATCACAGTGAGTTTTCAAGAACTTTCGCAGGCCCTTGCTAGGCTTGCTATCAATAAGCAACGTAGCAGTGGATAATGCTTCAGCTGTGTTCTCAAACTTGGTAAACGCTTTCAGCTTTACGACCTGAGATTGATGAAAATAGAAAGATATCACAAATGTGTGATACAAAGCTTTTGAACAATCAAATTTGTGCCAAGAAATGACGGGTTCGTTCTAAATCACACCCAACTGATTCTACATCACTATTCTTCAATCAATAACAAATCTATATCTCTTATCTAACCAAACTAGGCGAAAAAAAAGGAAACAACCAGTAACATAAGAGCGAAATGCAAACAATAATACCTTTCGAGCAGTTTCTGAAGTAGAGAACTCCTTCCACAAGTCCTGGAAAACAGAGAAATCATATTGAAATTAGTTAACCAATTATTACCAATAATTTTTCATATAAAGGGAAGTAGTAAAATTTACAGATACCAAAACCCTAATGGTTCTTACATCAACTTTAGAAAGCTTTCCTTCATCCAAAACTTTAAACAGGGCAAACCCAGCAGGCGTTTCAAACAACACTAACATTTTGTTTGAATCTCAGGAGCTACTAAACAAGATCAACAAAAGGAAGATATTGTTAGAATTAATCAACAAACCCTTCTCTAATGTTCTACTAAAACAAGTTTACTTCATCAAACACAAAAGGGTAAGCTCTGAAAGATCGAAACCTAGGGTTTATATAAAGACTAGAATTTGTACTACTACCAAGAATCAGCTTCTAATGTTGAAAAGGAAAAAAAAATAAAAGATGGAGGTAGAGCTAGTTGAAGAGGTTAGGGTTATAAATAATTAGGCAAATGATCTGTTTAATAGGAAAAGTTGCTGATTTCTGATCGATCAAAGATACATACGTAGTCGTCTTAGTAGAAATGGGGATTTTTTTTTTTAAGAAAGAAAAACCCTAGAAACGAACCTGTTGTGTTTTCTGTGCAAGAATGCTCCTAGTTGGGGGGAGTTAGAGTCCAGAGAGCGAAAATAAAGACGAAATTGAGGTTTTAAGCATTAGGGTTTTAGGGAGGTTTGGATTTGGAGTGGCATATAATTTGTAAAGTAGAAACCCTAGAGCTATTCAAGTTAGCGCCAACTAGAAGCCCACCCAAACATTAATTAAGGCCCGAAGAGAATCGGGTGTTATCGCGTACCCATGGGCATGTAAGTGCACGCCATGTACTCCCAACTCAAAAATGTAACATTGCAGGTTTTTGGTTGAAAGCTGGAAAGAAATTGTGGTGTATTTGGTTGCACGATTCTTTAAGTAGGATTCCTATTAAAAGTGAGGATTTGGTAGGCATTAATCTTTTGTTCATTTTCACGTCTCCTTAAAATTCGGCGGAACACTATCTCACGTTGCATGATCTCCAAGAGATCCACGGTCACGAGCTCAAGCTCATAAAATACCATGTGAGCTTGAGCTCATTAAATCGGCACTCAATTTGTATTCGACCAAAATCTCACCCTACTCCCTATAATTTTGGATTAATAAAACTAATTTTCTTTCTTAAAATCAACAAAATGAATATTCTTTTTTTACAAAATAATTATTTTAAAATCTCAAAAATTATTTTTCTTCCCAAAAATAATTGTTTACTTCAAAAAATCGTTTTATCCTCAAAAATCGTTTTTTCAAAACCCGATTTTTCCGACAACCGTTTTTCTTCCAAAAATCGATTCTTCCCTAATTAATTATTTTCCCCAAAATTCGTTTTTTTGAAAAAAAATCGATTTTTTCTTAGAAATTGTTTTTCCTCCAGACCCGTTTTTTTTTACCGAGAAATCGTTTTTTATAACTGAAATTTTATAAAAACTTTTTTTCTTCATAAAGACCGTTTTTTCCTGAATTATCTTTTTCCAGGAAAAAACGGTGCTCGAAAACAATCGATTTTCATGACATTTGTGAAAAAAAATCGGCTTTCGAGAAAAATTATTTTTTGAAAAAAAAAATTGTTTACGGAAAAAGTTAAAGGTAAAAAAACGGTTCTCGAAAAAAATTATGAAGAAACGGAGAGTTCTCGAAACGATATTTGAAAAAACGAGGTTCGAGAACAAAGTTATTCAATATTTTTTTAAAGAAGCGTTTAAAACTACTCAAACAATAATAAATCATAGGATTTTTATTAGTTACCAAACAAACTAAAAAATATTACTTGAATTCATGAATTCCAAAGACTCGTGAATCCGCGGATTCATGATTCCGCCATCTAAACACATTACTAAAATTTCATTTTACTTTATTGACACCATTTCACGATAACTATTGTGACAAAGATGGTTGCCTTAGTGGACTGTGGTAGTGGTAGTGGCAGTGACCATTCCAGTGACCATTAATATAGAAGTGGTAGTGGTATTGGACTTTTGGAGAAGTGATGATGTAGGGGATGGCAAAGCATTACTTACGTCATACTCAGCTAAAGAATTGTCTCTTATCTCTTATTCTATTATAAACTGGCACTGTAACGTAACTTATTCAATGGCCAGACACATAATGCTTGGATGAAGATTTAGTACAAATTATGATGTTTCTGCTCACGAAATTCTCTTCTAAAATAAAACCTAAGGTGAACATAGTAAAATTATTCATAATAAGGTATGAACAGAGAGAAACTAATTCATTATAGCATCATAAGCTCGAGCTGATTGCCTCACCTTAGACAATGTGAAAGATTATAAGGAAATATTATAGATGGGATTTCATTTGTGTGCCCCCAAGATTGACTACAATTCTGCTAAGTCATTACAAAATAAATGGATACATCACCAAGATGTAATAAGTACGAATCATGATTCAATAAACAAATCAGAGATCATATCATATTGAGCTATGGAAGATATATTAGATATAATTAAGTGCTTCTGGATTACATGAATCTTTTAGGCATTGTTAGATAAACATATGAAACAAAATTGATATGCGGAGGATGTAATTCATTCCTTCAACTCAAGTATTTCGTCTTGGTTAGTAAACGCGGTGACTTTGACACAGAAAATAGTCGACTCCACAAAGTAGACAGATGTGTGAAAATCAAAATGTCGTCCACTGTTAAGGTTTTAAAATGACCATTGTTTCTCTTAATTTATATAGGGATATCGTCGTCACTTTGGTTTATTCAGTTGGTATACACACATGGCTAAGTTGGCATATCTTCTTGAGCCCAATGCTATCAAAACATATAAGAAAAGATCTTGTAGCACTCAAGAAACACATTAGTATGCTTATCAAATTCATGGTCATGAAGGCATTCTAGCTCTGACTGATAAACCAAAGCTTGAGATCATGATCATACCCTAGTCAAACTCATAATGATCGAGGTTTAGAAAGTTCCACTTACATTGCATTTTTGTGTAACTAGGAAACTGTAGCGTACCTGGTTTTCTCGAGAATCAAGGTTTCTGCCACGTGTTTAGACTAATGTTGAATATAGGTTTTCTTGGGACTCTATTTGTTAGGGGGGAGCTAATGACTCGATGAAGCGACATATAGGCCAGCATGACCAATGTTTGCTTTTTGGATTCCTAAGACGGGTAGTCTCATCATACATGAGACCAAGATGATCTGGAGGTCAACTGTGGAACGAAACAGTTTGAGAAGGGCGACTATGATCTGAGGAGAGTGTGCACGCACGTGTGTGTGTATGTGTGTGAGAGAGAGAGAGATCTTTGTTCTTCTTGGATGTAACTTGCTTTCACATCTAATGTTGCAGAGTTTTTGCCGAAGTTGTTCATATTGAGTTCAGATGCATATCAGTTACGGGTGATATCTGACACATCGACTATATTCGTTAATTGGCAATGCGTTCAACATTTCAGCAATTTTCATGGAACACGTTTAAGGCACAGTCAACATGCTCTCTAGTTCAGCTCCTGCATCCGTGGGTACTCAGCAAAGCAAGTTTTGCCTCTAACTTGAATAGGTTGAAGCATTTTCAATCATCTGTTCATTTTTTGAATTGAGGGAACAATATAGACATCTTTTTGTAACATTTTTTGTTGGAAACTTGAAAATTGGGCAAGTAATATGGGTGATGGTGTTACCTTCTTCCCCACTTTATACTTGAAATGATGTTCCATAAACAATTATAACGTGGACAGGAGAGTTTTTCGACTTGGGTTGCTACAGTGATGTTTAAAAGAGAAACACAATAGAATGGTTATCAAATTCATGGTCATGAAGGCATTCTAGCACTGACTGATAAACCAAAACTTGAGATCATGATCATACCCTAGTCAAACTCGTAATGATCAGAGTACCAACATTTACGATGAGAGTATACTATATCTAAATGGATGAATCCAAAAACTGTAAAATATCTTACATCTGTTTAAAACCGAACTATATAGGCTGGATTTCAAGTATCTTACATTATCTAATCGTATGTATGCACCATTCCATTACATAGTAAAAATTCTAAGATGTCGGCCAACCAATAGTGTTCCTTCAAGACTTAATGTTGAGGGAACGGATAAAAGATATGGAAGCAGCATTTAAACATCAACTCCTTCAATATGTAGGTCAATCTTCTTTCAGAAACTGGTACTAACTTTATTCTTTTTATATACATAATTAAACTTCAAAAGAGTTGAGAATCAAACTTTATTGACAAAAATATTTATTCAAAACACTAATATAAAGTATAAACAATAAATAAACAAAAAGTCTAGTGTTGGCTTTGTCATGAAAGCTTATCTACACATGAAACCAGTCAAGTTTTTCCACAGTTGTGTTGCGGCTAGGATGGATCCAACTACAATTTAACATCTCTGTCGTGTCGTAAAAACCCTTGATAGAGCTTTGACTCCCAAGAGAGTAACACATATCCTTCTCAAGAGAATAATATATGATGCTATCACCATGTAATCTATGTAAGTAGAGTTTGTTCTCCATGTTACTATTGGGAGCAACTGCAATCATACAAGAGGTATTGCTGATGAACATCATATGCTCTCCTAAACTTTCAACTCTAACCCATTCCATACTAGAGAAATTCAACTTAAATATCCGAATCGAAAGCCCAACATGCCCTAAATCTACTAAAAAGAGATTCCTTTCGTACTCAACCAACAACTTCGGGTAGGCAGGACCAGCTAGAATTTCCTTGAACAAGCAAGTATTACAGTCAAAAACGCCTAAACTTCCGTTATAATCTAGAGAATAAAAAGCTCCATTGCAGAAAACTGGGTTGTTTAAACACGGGCAAAATATATTCGACTTCGGATAGTGGTCCGACCACCAAATATCTTGTCCCCTAGTAATGAAGGAGATGAAAACATTTTCTTGCGAACTTATAAAATCCATATCTTTGGTGATAGCAAAAATTCTACAATCTGAAGATTTAGGCGATGACGAGAATGACATGCCATAGGACTGATTCTTGTGGTGTGGTTCTGGTAAGTCCGGAAGTTGGATTGACTCTCTTGTAAACGGATTGTAAAAGAAAATATCCATCTCAGCTTTCGTCATTAGTAACCACCCATCTTTCGAGAAACGGATAGTTGCGCCCAATAAAATTTCGTGATTACTAGTGATGTACTTCTCATTATTATGCATTGGGTCTACTAAATTGTACCTGGAACCATTAACTTCAGAAAATACCAGCAATGGAGATAAAGATAATATCGGTGAACATATCATCGCAGAAGAAGTTCTCCAGTTTGATGTAGGTAATACTAACCGATTCCATCTACTTACAGCACGAAGATGGAGGTAATCTACTGGAGGGAGATAACTTGCTATCAACGCTAGGATATCCATGTTCAGATTACCACATGAGTTTGCTTCTTCGAGTTCTAGTCCATCTTTATCTTGCCCATCAACCTCCTTCTCTTCATTAGTTATGCTGATTTTCTTTTGATGTGCATCTATTGTGTCATCTTCCTTTTCGTTGTTGTTACCTTTCATTCTTCCGCCATCACAAGCCCTAAAATTTAAGGCATAATGTTTAGCACCTTACTATATTTAAAAATATTTATATAAGCGAAATAAAAAACAATCCAACAAATAAGCAAGACCTATATATACATAAACAGGAGTATTTTTCAAAGTTACCTGACAGTTGGACGTATCATGATCAATTCGAAATTTAAACAAGGCATTGGTAGCTTTAGAAACGGCAATGAAACGGTAACACTTTTCCTTTCTAGGTCATATTTGTACAAGTTCTGATCTTCGGGCAATGTATAAAACATACAACCTCTTTCAAGACCCAATTCTGCCGCTGAGCAACAAGCTGCAGTGTTTTCTCCAAGAAATATGACATGATCGCCTAAACTTGTTAACTCCTCCCAAACCATTGAAGAGAAATCCAATCTTAATATTTGTATTCCAACTAAATTTATGGATCTGGACCCTCTAGAATTGTAATGTCTGTGAACCATGAATAGTTCATCAGAAGATATCACAAATCTTTGGTTGGTAGTAGAGTGTATTGCACCAGCACCACCAAAAAAAGTTGGGTGGGGACTAGTGGAAAAAGGTCTCATGAGGGTATCACCCTCAACTTTGTTGTCTATTTCGATTTCAAGATGCCAATGATTATGGAAAAAAATATATAATTTATCTCCAAAGAAAATCAAGGATCCACCAAATATATGGTCATCAATATCTTGAAGCGACAACAACTTCTCTGATCTCCACTGATGGTCTCCGGGACGGCAATATACCAGTAGTAAGTCACTTCCAGAAGTTGTATCCCATTCAAATAAGAAGAAGATCATGCTTTTATTATTTGAGGGAGGGGAGGTGAGAATAGAATCAGTGATCATATACTTATCAGATTCATACCAATTGAGTAACTTAGGTAACTTGATTTTCTCTAATGATTCAAACCAATTGAGTAAATTAGGTAACTTGATTTTCTCTAATGACAATAGATTCCAAAGAAAGCAATCTCCGTATTTCCAAATTGAATTGGTGGTATGTTTAAATTCAGATTTATCATCACACAGAATAACTAACCAATTTTCATGAGAAGGGGATTGCCAATATGATCTTCTTCCTATCTCTGGTATTCTCTTTGTGCAATTTCTTCCTTGTGTACGAGGTAAATAGAACCATGGAGCTGCTGATGGAAGTGGTGGACGACTACGTAGACTTCTCTTCTCTACTGTTGTTGCTGCAAGCTTATTATTCTTCTCCATATGTGAGGAAGAGACAGTGAGATAGGATTAGGGTTTATGGAAACTGGTATGAGCTAGGATTAGGGTTTATGGAATGAAATTAGGTTTGTGAGGAAAAAAATATAGACAAAACATCTGGTTTAGTAGTTAGTAAAATTTAAACTTCCCAAAACCATCCCGAGTCCTAATTTGACCGGCTCTTGTCCCAGTTAGTTAATCTCAACAGTTAATTTCGTTTTCGCCATCAATTTTTGACCAACTTGTCGTTTTGGCCCCAATAAATGTTTGATATACAAATTTAATTTTCTTTCTAGAAATACCCTAATGGCCCAAAATGAAACTAATTCCCAAAAAATTTACAAACATTGATGCCGCATCATCCCCTCTTATTTCCTCCACTTCTCATCCCACCTCCATTGTCTAACCTTCTCTCCACCTCACTTACCTTCTCTGGCAGAAGGCATCATCTGATGCCTCTAATTAGAGCTTACAGAACAAAAATGTTATTGGACTATGCAAAAATCGTAATTGCAAAATGGACGAAGAACTGATGATTAAGAAATTTGCCACTTGCAAAATTGTTATTGGACTACGCAGAAATCGTAATTGCAAAATGTACGAAGAACTGATGTTAAACAATGTCCCAATAGCAATAAAGCTAAGTGCCTACAGTACTTGCGTCAATTTTTCTCATAGCTTACAAACACAAAGAAAAAAAATGTGTTGTACATCCACATGTTCTCACACATCGAACCGAGCTTAAATGAATTATGAGTAATTTAGCCTTGTAGAGAATAGAGAATTTTACCATCCACCATGTCATTCAATGGTTAAACAAAAGTTGGACGAATTTGGCAAGAGTTCATCACCATGGTCCATTTTGATTCAGATGCATTTCAGAATGGAGTTCAAAACAGAAGTAACAAAACATCATGCAGATCAAAAGAAAAACTAGAGTACAAGCACTTCTTGAGATTGCAGAAGCTTAAGACATTACGAAAATTTTAGAAGAGACGAGCTAAGGAACTCGTCGATGAAGCACTTGTTTGGACCATTCCAGTATCCCCACCCCTAATCAACACCTACTGTTTTGCCTTACCATAAACCAACATTTCAAATCCATGTGTATTAAACCTACAAAATTAATAACAACTAATAACTAAAATCAGTTAAATATCAAATAATTACAGAATGTCATCTCTTTGGGATGCAATTAATGGGAAACTCCAAGAGCCTAAGGTTTGATTAAATGCAGCATCAAAAATTTAATCACATTTGTCTTGCCATTCATACATTAGAGTTATAGCTTCTACAGAGAACCTTGAAGGGTTTGTAGAATATGCTCTATTCTGTATTTCATTACCGGCTGACCTGATCTAGTCTTCTTGAACATATCTTGCTTTCGTGCTTTTCTTTGAGATTCGACTAGCTTAATTTTTTCCTGTTTTTCTTGAAAAATTGCCTGTCTCTCCATCCTTGCCTTCTCTTCTTCCTCATGTTTCTTCTCGTAAACCTCTTTCAAACTCTGTGAGTTGTTCTTATTGTTTCGCTTCTTATATGTCTTCTTACTTGTTCCAGCTTCTTCATCTACCTGTAGTGCCATTCAGAAACAATTAGTCTCACCAATTCACAGATATATGAACTTATAAAACACCATCTTGTGTCGAAAAGAGTACAACTGATAGTCAACCATTTTCAAGTTCCACTCCACTAAAGAGTTTGGGGTTTTGATTTTGATAGATAAAACTACTTTTTATATTAAAAAAGTTTCGATTTGAAGAAACTCTCTTCACAAGCGACTGTTTCAGAAGCAAAATATAGGAAGCAACTCAATATATATTTTATAAAGCTGCTTTATACCAACGCTGTTGTCGAAAAAAGATCCCTAGGTTAGCTATCAAACCTGCAGAAGTTTTGTAGTATCAGCAGGATGGTGATTATGCTGTCCATTTTGTTGCTTCAGTGATTTCTTGTACTTGTTCACATATTTCGCATTCTTATAAAATTCCCTTTGCTTCTCTGAAATAAAACAGACGAAGATAGTAAAGAAAAAAAGGAAGACTTAATAGAAATATTCATATTTGTACTCCACCATTAAGCATAATGGCATGATATAAGTTTGGTCTATCGAACTTTTAATCGATACACCACTTAATCTTCAACATATGTTTCAACTACGAAACATCCCTTCATGGGTGTAGTTTAAATACCAGACTGCTTTGAGGAAGAGTGACCTAAGCCAAGAGGCCACTTTCCTAGGAAACTGCAGAAGCCTAAATGTGTGAACACGGCGACGAGCCGACAACAAGGCGCAAGCGCCATTCCAGGCTCAAAAGCTAATCAATATTTTACACAACTTAAAATCTCCTGATGTTTTTCGGTTATTGCTCAATAGATAAATGGTGTTAAACCAAATGTACAAGTAGAAAACTACGAACGAATCAACAACTAATTATAAAGAAAAAAAATAGTGGAGTGGACAACAATCGGTTAAGGTTATCGGCTAGACCAAAACCCAATCCCCTGTAACTGGACCAGCTAGATCTATATCTCATAAGTGGCAAGTCCTTGACGTAGGAGATCAGCATGAGACCGACTAGTTTTACCCCAGCTACGGATCCACAAGTTAGTTAGGTGGATTGGACAATCCCCTGTAATTCAGTGCTTTCAGCAGCTCACCAGATCTTGAAAAAAAAAATCAAATTGGCTATTTGAATTATGAAGTTTTAGTTTAAGAAATTAGGTATTTCCCAAATTACTTTTACTTCTCTGCCATTGATGGAGAAGTTACATCATCGTGAAATTCCACTAGAAACTGAAATAATTCCTTTACACTTGGTCATCTAAGTAACCTCCACATCAAGCATTGCTTATTTTTCCAAACCCTATAAACTTTGCCCAATTGGTCTATTTTAAATTCCTAAAAGTTCAATTTTTTTTTTCTATAATAATGACTAACTTCAAGAATAAGAAAACCCTAGTTTGAATCAGAGGTTGTTCCATACATACATACATACTAAAATTTTCGAATGTTCAATCATAAAGAAAGAAAAACTAGGGTTTTGAGAGAAGAAACTTACTTATGATAGCAGGATTGTAGTCACCGTTCTTCGTTTTTGCATTTGCAAAGGCTTGAAGAGATAAACCACCACCTCCTCCTCCTAATCTCTTTTTCTTATTAATATTCTTCACTTGCAGCGAATTTGAACCATTATTCTGCTTCTTGTACTTGTTATTATCAATTTGAGGCTTCGTCATCGAAAAATTCTAAAGAGAATAAAAAAAAACAGTTGAATTTGAGAAACGAATTTCAGATTTAACCAACCAAAAGCAAAACCCTAATTTGAGCTTGAGATGATGTACTTCGTCATGTGATAATACTCGCAATTTAGGGAACAAATAAGGGCCGGGCCTTGTAACAATGAGCTCACACTCCCAATGTTACTACAAGCAACCCGAGAGCCTATACCAAGGCAAGTTATGGGCACACATGGTTTTTACCATACAAATCACACTTGAGTTTGTCCAAGTCAACTGTTAAACCCACAAACAATAACAAAAATCTTCACCACCACCAGACGGGGTGCTATGTGCACAAAAGGTTTTGACTTAATTTATGCCAGACAGTATAGTGTGAGCCCTTTGGGCCCAGGGTTATACCTATCTTTATGCACTTGTCGGTAGCTTAATATTTCAGCATTTCTTTCACATTGTGTGTCCCTCGTACCACCTATCGGTATCAATATTTCTACCAGTGGTTGGTATATAGATCTTTATGTCTTTCCTTCCCTGAGGTGGTACTGAATATCCACCATATCTCCTTTGAGCTTTCCTACTATCAATAGTTGATGGGAAACTTTGTGTTTGTTTCTATTTAGATACGGGTAGAATCAGAGACTTTCCCATCTCGTTCGACGTACCAATGCCTTTATTGTTGTTCGTGTTCGTAAAGCCACTCTCCATGATCTTAGTAGGCTTCTGTTTACTTTTAGTTACTATATCATTTTTTTTTCGTAGAATGTTTCGAACAGCGGATGGACTCCATTATTAGACAGACTTAGGAATCTCCTTCCAGTGTATGCCACTCTTAGCACCTCTCTTTTGAGGCGAGCTTACAGACCTATTTCCTTTCCTCCCTTATCAGCAGACCCATAGTCTTTCGTTTCTCCTATCTCTGTGGGGAATCTTCGACCATTATCATAAACCTCGTGAAGTGTCAACCACTCTCCTTTTTTTAGGAGAGTCGCCCTTCGCCCCTTCCAGTTGTCGGTCTACCTACCAAATCCATTAGAATTTAATGTTGGATGCTCATTTGTCGTACTCACTATGGGACCTTTTTTGTGAGTTGGGCTAGACATATTTCCTCCATTATTGGCAGGTGCATAAACTTTCAGTCCTTCTGTTACCCTGGGGGATCTCCGACCATGATCTTCTATCTTGTGAAGCGTCGAGTGCCCACTGACTGTCAGTCCACTTACTAAATTCCTTTGCATTGGGTGTTGGCTCAAGCTCTTGCACGCTGCTCATGGATCCCGTATTGTGAGGTGGGTTGGTCATATTCCCTCCCTTACCAGAAGCCCCGTAGACTGTCATCCGTCCCGTTTAGGAGATGATTTCCGTCCAATATCGTCAACCTCGAAAACTTTGAAGTTCCCTCTTTTTTCCAGGAAAGCTACTCCCATGATTGGTAAGAATGGGTACCCGTACTTGTTCAACTATGGTTTCAGTTTTGAGAACATTTCCCTCTGTAAAACTTTCTACCTTCCATCCATCGACATATTTAAATTGTTTTTTTGTAGTTTATTTTGTTTTTTCTCTAGTGCTTATATATATATATATATATATATATATATATATATATATATATATATATATATTTTCCCCATTTTGAATTTAAAAAACATTGTAGTGAACATATAGACGGTTGAACCGTCTTTGTCAATGTAATCTAAATACCAAACCATTTTGTTAAGAAAACCAAATATTTCGATAATCTTTATGTAAGTAATACAAAAGTTGAGTGAAGATTTTGAAAAAGAGAATGGTGATAGAGTTATTGACCTTTTATTCTTTAATAATCATTATCAACATTTTGTGTTAACCTAACCAGTGGAACAGAATGAAAATGACAATAGGGTTGAATTTTCTTTTTATTAGTTTTATTGTTGTCAAATGACTTTCCTAGCGCCATGGACTAGTCGCCATCTTTGAAAAATATCAAATCCTTATCTATTGGGAAAGTTATGATTTTAGTTCTCGCTTGCTTGTTGATTCACTCGTAGTTCTATTTTTTAATTTTTCATCCAACTCTTATCGAAACCGTGTTATTCTTATTTGTAATATCAATTTGGAAGAAACTTCGTAACTCTTATTAAATTCATTGTTTGCCTTCTATTCGAGCCACTTTCGACACTAGGATAACCATTTTATTTACAAAAGCAATTCAAATATACAAAATACACCACAAATAAATCAAATAATCTTATTATTTAGATAGTTATTATTAATTTGAATCTAAATACAATACTTCATTTACAAAACAATCTTAGAGAACTTAATTCACACAAAATCAAATAAATCTAAACATTGGGGCAAGGATAATTGGATTATATATCGGATCAAGAACGAATTGGACGATGAGTTGAAACAATCGAGAGCATTATGAGGATGACAAATATAACCGAAGCAAACAATGAGAGACCAAGCGAAGCTCCAATATGTTTACAAAATTTGCCGTAAATGTTACACACCTTTCCCCATCCTACCGAAGAATTACCTTTGTATCCGATATATGCAACACCACCACCCGTGCCAGTAGCAGAAGCTAGAACTCCGAATACTAACTGTTTATTAAAATTAAGAAGATAATCTCTTTGTCAATTACTTTTCATACCATATAAAATTATCTATCTGCTAACTAAGCTAAGAAATTAAAAGAATAAGCCATGAAAATATATACCAAATCCAAAAATAGGTAGTATATCTGCCATTTAGTTGAACATTGATACCAGCCCATTATTGTATATATGATTGAAGAAGAACTGTATCCAACAACTGACCAAAGAGCCGATACGAAATATCTACAATCATAAACAACTTTAAATAAAATTAGACACATTCTTTTTTTTGCAAGATGAATACAAGAAAAAAGCAATTTTGGTGCAAGTTAATGTTTTCAAATAATCAGATATGACTTGAGGGAGGCGCCTTTAACAGTATAGGACGCATTTGAACCAAATGATCAACAATGGAGACAAGGTAGATTAGACCAGTAGAATATGGTATGGTGGTAACATAAGAGTATCCATAAAACAACATTAAAGTTGAAGAAGTAAATTCGATTTTGCAAGCGAAAAGTAGACTTACACTAGCCCATCAGAGTCATTGTATTTAGCGGAACGAGGAATTCGAGTAGAAGAGAAAGGCGTCAAAATGAGTTCGGTTTGCTTGCTAGTAACCACAAGAACAGCAGCAGTTAGAGTCGACGCGAATAATAACACTCTAAGCACCAAACGTGCAACAAAATAGCTACTGGTAGAGGGGGTGGTGGTGACAGTGGTTGATGGGGTTTGATATAGTCGAGCTGCTTCCATTTTATCCGACTTTATTTGGGAGAAAGTATTTGGTTTGAAACTTTAAGTTCAGAGGTAAAAGGGAGAGTTCAAATAGATCTCATATTTATAGAGGGAAAGAGTTGTATAATACTTTCATAAAAAAAATAAAAAAGAGTTGTATAATATGGATAACTTGTTTGGCTATGGCCTATGTGAGCTCTATTTAATTATCGATCAATATTTAAATGAATGCGTACTGTAGTGACCAAAGACTGGCCGACCGTTCAAATGTTGAATTGTTTTATAAGTTTTATTAGGTACTGTTTTATTTTTCGAAGTCAGATTTGAAATCTTATTCGAGACAAATTTCTGATAATTTTTTTTTTTTGACTAATTCGTGATGTCTGACTCATTTGAAATATTGATTCTTTTTGCTCATTTGAGATAGACAAGTCAGATTAAGACAATAAAAATAACATACATTACCTCAGAGTAAGGGAGTAAAGAGTTGAAACAGATATATTTGAACTTATCCATTAATTTATAGAGAGAAATAGTAAAGCAAACGTGTTTGCCTCTGAATTGTGTAAGCGCGGTTTGTAATTATTTAAATGAATGCGTAATGTTGGGACCAAAGACTGACAGACCGTTCAAATGTTGACAGTTAGAAAGATCGCATATAAAGATTACAAAAATAATTTAATTTAAGTAGTTTGATTAGGATGATTAGTTAGACCAGGAAGTCAATACAAAAAGAATTAGTAAAAAAATGATTTAGAACGACTTAAACATTATTTTCCTCTTCATGCCCAGAAAGTTGTTTGATTATAGGGATTGATACGATTTTGATTTGCTAGTGGCCCGGATGTGGGATGTGTCTGTTATTTTTTGTTGAACAAACTATGAGTTGGTGACAATCTGAAGTCCGTGACATCGGTGTTTACAGTTGTTATTGGACCACACAATTAGTCAAAGTTGTGTCTCGATGTTTTATTTAAATATTTAGTTAAGAATGTGACCACGTTTTTAAGAAACCAATATGTTTTGATATTGTTTTATAATAGAACAAGATTAGATGGTTCTTATAAGGTGGAAGATGGAATAAACAAAAAATATTAGGGTTTGGTAGTTAATGTGAAAGAGAAATATCTTATTTTGGTTATATACGACCAAGTGTTTTATAATAGAAGATTTAAATAACCAAAATGCATAGATTGTTGCTAAACAAATGCAAGAAATCAGTGAGTTAATAAACACATGAGTGGAAAGAAAACTAGTTAGACTAATTTCTGGTCTCTTTTATACGAGAAAAAGTTATCAGTAGTCGCATGGAGATGGAGGTCGACTATAAAGAATATTTAGAACTGGGACAGAACAATAGCTAGTGTGGAAGAAAGATTTTACGGGACTCGGTTGAGAAAATTGCTTGGAGATGTCATACTTGTCAAGTTTCAAAGAGAAATGATCATAATACCTAGCTTTTACGGGCCATTACATGTTCCTAAAGGTATATGACATGATATTTTTATGAATTTTCTGGTCATCCAACTCAAAATCAATTGGCGATGAGTGGAGAAGACATATACTTTATATTCTTGGTTGCTAGTTACCCAGTCTCCCATGTGGGACTATTCTCACACACCTAAGGAGTCGCAACTACGTTTGGGACCTAAATACTTTTTGAAGTATCCGATCGGAATTATTTGGGACTATATGCACATCCCCAAACTGATGGACATATTCTTTGTTGATATCCCTCCTCATGTGCCTAGTGCGAGTAGTTTTTTCTTTTGTAGAAGTCATCAAACTTCTAAATCTTCCAACCCAAAGTTTTATCACTCAATGGTTTATGTAGACTGTAGTAGCCTTCGCTAGTTTTCGACGCGTCCAGACATTTTCGTAGGATAATTACGCAAAAACGTCTAACCTTATGTGCACATGGGCAGTTATATATCTAGGGTTTAGGTAACTCTATTTCAGCCTGTCCAACACAAATTCCTGATTCTGCCGTAACTGCTGTTTTTAAACAGCTAAGTATGTCATGTTTGTTTGGGTCATCATGATCTTCTAATTTGTCCCAAACAAAAAGTACTAAGGAACGATACCAAGATTTTAATCCCTCCATTAAAGCTCTTAACAGAACAGATAGTTCCCAACCAAAAACCTTTCTTCCATTTACAGAAAAGAACTTCAAACAACAAAAATACATAATCTTACCCACGATGAATTTCCACTTAGATTAGTGTACAATTCAAAACAAATATACAACAAATAAGTTCACTCAAGACTACTAAGAAATATGCTCATATTGCTCAACAAAAAAAAAAAAGAAAAAAGAAATATGCTCATATGACATACTAGCGAGTCGACAGTGACGACTACGCCTTCTAATTCTTCCGAAGCCTTCGGAAGCGATATCTCCATGTCAAATTGATCTTTCAATTGCTTATCTTAGCAAACCTGCCCTTTATCCTTGTCCTAGTCTCTGCCCGGACTTTACGAGATTCATACCTTATGTGCTTTTCGTACCTGTTGTTTTTACAAGAAATGTTAACCCAACAAATAATTTGCTTGTTCTCCGATATGAACTATTTTTCGGTTAATGAAACAGTTTCTGTATCACATTACAGCAAGCATGGTCATTCTAGGCAATGTCCTATTTTGAGAAAAGGATAACTACCGTTGTATTTGTTTTATTTTCTAAGTCAGGCCCAAAATCTGATTCGAGATCTGAATTGACGTGAGTTAGGTTTCAGAATGCTTCTGTTTTTCTGACTTATCTGAGTGACTGATTTTGGGTTCATTTGGGTCAAATGTTTCAGATTCGAACGAGCCAATTTAGACAATAAGAAAAAGGCAAACACCACCAAGTGCTATAATCAGGGCAAACTAAGAGTCAAGGAACACTTATAATTGGATAGGACCGGGTAATGTTCTGTTATACGAGAAAGACTGGAAGCGTGATCTCGAAGAAGTCGAGGAGAAAGAGTATATACAGAGTAAGATTGAGTTACCTTCTTGTCTTCCTCTTCTCCTTGTAACGTGAGAGCATCAATTCTCTGTCCAGCCCGCTTAACTCTTTTGGAGTAATTTTCGGCACGACAGGTATAATAGTATCTTGAATAATGGGATGTTGTGGTTGCTTGCTGTCATTATAATTTCCATCACTCCCTTCGAAACCAAAGCCATCAGGGTTGTCAAGGACCAAGAAATTTTCTTCTTCATAGTAGTTCCCGGGAAACGTAGAAGGAAAGGAAATTTGCTTTTCCGCCTCACCGTTGTCTCCTTGCCACTGGATTGAATTCACCTGCAACAACAAAAATTTAATGATGGAAAAGAAAAATCAGTTTCCAACAGAAATAAGTAAGACTCGAGAAAATGAAAAATTTTCTCGTTGTTCGCATGTCAAGAGAAAGTTGCACATTTTCTTATAGACAGCTTCAACAAATTAGATGCTAGAATTTCGACCTGTGTATAACCTTCCGAGGTTTGTAATCTTAGATGCTAAGATCTTAAAATCAAGCAAACTAAGGAAAGCACAGCACTATTAGTAGCGCCTATGTAACATGGAACACCAATGTGAGTATCAGTATTTGACGTTGGAACATGTGCAGTAAGCAACGGGGCGTTGTGTTTAAGGGGTGTCACACGTACGACTACACAGGGCTCCCTCAAACAATAGGGCTCAATCAAAGAGTCGCCCCCCCCCCCCCCCCCCCCCCCCCCCCTCAAACACCTTGGCCTATATAAAATTTCGAAAGTCTAAAGCATTTCAAGAAATGAAATCTAGCTTAGTTTTTGGTAAGCATCTTGCACAACAAGCATAAGATCACGAGTTCAACACTCACCTTTCCACTCCAAATTCTAATAATGATTTCTAAGTGTACACATGAAGTAGATTTTTCACGAAAGGATGTAGTTGAGCTGGTATATTTCTTGTTTTTAAGCACTTGAGGATAACGAACAAAATTTGCACTAACCCACCAAATTCTCGGCCGTGGCAGTGGTACAGGTAGTAAGCAGAGAGGGGGAAAACATGTTAGTTAAAGAGGTCTTTTGTGCCACTTAAGTACTAACCCTAGTGTGCAAGTTCACATAAATCAAATCTCATATTATAACAAATATATATCCTAACTAGAGCATTTCGTTCTCGAACGTGGGTATCTGATACATCAAGAAATGGTCAATAGGAGTGCTCGTGTTAAACCGAGTAAAGAATATATATCCCTCACAAAAACTTCATTCGAACACGATAACACCAAAGCTTTGTTAAGAAACCAAGTATGCTAAAATAGGATTTTACCTCACAACTAGGCAAAATTGGTTCTACTTTGCGTTCGAAGCTAAAACCCATATTTTCGTGTTGGTGTTGCTCGGGTACCATAGGCTCGAACTTGAGAAACGATTCGATTCCATCAAGATCATTCTTCCAACATGTTTCGAATCTTAATATATCACAAAGTTGACGGATCATCTCTTCCTTGTGCTTCCCACAAACTGTGTTTAGATTCTAATGCAAGAACAACATGTCAAGTAAGTTCAAACACTTGATAATAGTACCCTAAGAAAGAATATCAAGAAACTATATTTAATAAGATTAGCTGGACATAAAGATAGAACATGGAAGATTGTTTTTGAGAAATTTGACCTAAGTTTTCAAGGAATCAAATGAAACAGTAAACCATGATGATATTAACAAGAGAGAGATTAGGGTTATCTTACTTTGGGCAAAGGTGGAACCCCAATAGCAGGAAAAGCCTGGTTTGAATCAGATGAAACTATCAAATCATCAAATCTAACAATATTTGACATCTCCCAAACAAATGAATCAGAAAACCCATCATTAATCCCTCCACCAAAAACTAAAGACTTATCACTCAAATCATCAAACCCTAAAATAGATGACAATTCAACCCCAGATGGACACCCAGTAAACCCTTCAAGAGGCCTTCGATCATGTACGAGAGAAGAAGAGCAACGGTGAGATTCCCAATCACAATTCTGACATAAAACAAGATTATCAGTTGAACAATGAATTGAAGCTGGATTTGAATCACAAAAATCACAGAGTTGAAACCTAGTGTGTTTGGTGAATAATGGGTTTGTTGAATGAACTTCTCTGTCACATTGAAAACAGAGTTTAGCTAAATCAGCTCTACAATAAAGAAGAGCTCTTGATTTCCCACAAAAATCACAGAGTCGTTTCTCTTTCTGTTCTTCTTGTTCTTGTTGGGTTTTGATATTTTCTTCTTGTTCTTCACTTAATTCTTGGTTTTGATTACTTGGGTTTCTATTAGAAGCAGACATTGAAGAAGAAACAGAGGAAAACAAGGGGTTGGAAGAGGAGAGTGAAAAAGGGTAGAAAGTAATTTGAAAGTTCTAAATCCTGTGAATTTAAGCCTGTGAATTTAAGAGAGGGAGAGAGAGAGAGAGAGAGAGAGAGTACTTGGAGACCAAGTATCTTTAGCTTTTTGTCACTTCATGTGGGAAAGGTAAGATTTTTTTTTTCTTTGAAACTGATATTTTTGTTTTCTGCTTCTGGTACACAAAATGAGGAAAGTGACACTAGTAGTGAGAGAAAGAGAGTAAAAAAGAGTAATTTAGAGAGAGAAACTTGATGAGAATCAAGCAGATAGGTAAGAAGATCTTGCATATTTCCTCCCATGTTCTCACACACATTTATGGGGATCAGTTTCACTTCCTTTTTAGTTTGTTACCCGCCAGCCAGAGGTGTCAAACCGGCCGGACCCACCGGAAACAGGGGAGGGGATAAGATTAATTTTAAGATATGTTGAATTCAAGTCATTAGAAGAGTCCTTCAACACAACCCAAAAAAAAAAAAAAATTGTCTACAACGGGTAGTCCAATTGACAAGTGTATCTACTCCGTAATGCGGAGGTTTCAAGTTGAATTCTATTGAAGTACAAATTCAAGAACATTGAATTTTGGGTATAAATAAAGGTAGTTTTGTGGGCTTTAAACCATAATTTTGATTAGTGATATGGAGAGTTTTCTCTCCAAACCATCGCGAAAATCCATCAAACTTGTTTGATTATTGTTTTCGACGGAAATCCCTCCAGAACTAGTGCAGTTATTAGTTTGGAGGGTGGCCAGAACGTCAACGCTAGAATAAATAGACAGATAGAGTGGAGGAGAGAGAAATGACAGTGGTGGTGTGTGATATTTGTGGTTGGAGATGTGGGAGATGAATTTTTTTTTTTCCATAAATTTTTTTGACAAAACTCACTATCTCACTTAAAAATTTTGTACTTCAAATTTTTTTCCATGTTTCCCAAATTGCCGGCCTTTGAAATAATTTAGTTGTACAAGTAGACTATACGTCTTTAAAATTCTTGTCTTGCTGATAGGGATGATCATGCAGTGGTCTTGGAAATTGAAAATCTCATCAGATTTTAGGGTCCCTTACTACCATTTTGGATAGCAAGCAAACAAAATGTGAAATATCATTTCTCTACTCATGAAGCAAATATCCAAATACTTTCAACAAAAAAAAAAAAAAAAAAAGCAAATATCCAAATAAAATAAATGTAAAATGGGAAGAAATAACTAAAGGTACTCAAATCCCCCTGAAATAGAGAAGAAAAAGAGATAGAGAAAACAAAATGAGACATAATATATTCCATTCGTATTGTCCCTATTTTTTTTTGTTGAAAGATATACTCCTAGTTATTTAAAAAGAAGAAGTATTTAGTCTTTTCTGAATAATTTTGAAGATTATTACGAAGTAACCTAGTGACTAAATGGGACTAAGAAATAAAAGGTTGAATGGTTGTTTAATGAAAGCCTTAAAAGATATGGCTTATAAGTGAGCCACGGCACTGTCTTTATTTAGAATGGATGACCAAGAAAAAGAACAAACTAGATCTTTCCTTTCTTCCTTGTCAACTTCAAACTTTCTTGTCTCTCCCCTTTTTAAATGGGACGATAATGAGAGAAATTGGTTTCTCTTCTAAAATGGAGCAACAATGGCGTAATCAAATACGTAATAGACATTTCAAAAAAACAAATATGTAAATCAAGTATACAATATCCGCGAGTAATTCTTTGACAGAAGCATCGTTAGGATTTATTTGCCTAGGGTAGAAGAAGATAAACATTTTCTTTAGTATTATTTTTCTTAAGAATGTAAACTATAGCAAAACTATTATGTTCCAAGATGCAACATTGTTTCAACAATGTAGCCGATATTTCAAAGCATTTATCTTCACACTCTGCAAACACTAACCTTTTCGAGAGTTGGAGAATGTGGGCGATTGAGAGATCTCAAACCATCCCACCAAATAGTAGTGTCCGAATAAGCAGACCGACAATATATATAAATAATTATATGGTATATGGTGGGACAATGTGGGTAGTGGAGAAGTCTAAAAAGGCAACCCAACACTTCCTATCTCTTTCTAGAGAAAGTTTTGGCCCTACCAAGTGGGAAGAGTGTCCACATTGTACTGTCTAAATTGAACATCAGATGTCTAAATACTCACCAACTAGCTAGGCAGACGAAAAAAAAAAAAAAGCACAAAGGGACTCTCCAAAGGTGCCCCATTCTTTTGTTCTTAGCCCATCCCTCTATTAGCTTTTCCTGTAGATCTCAGGACTAGGACTAGGCAGTCTGAGCCCCCCTCCCGCCCCCGTATTGCTGCAGTTTGAGTGCCCTTGGACTGCCGCAACCTGTGAGACATGGAGAGAGAAAGAAGCCGAGGAGTAAAATGATGGGGCGCCTATAGATTACTTTCTAACAAAACTATTTTTGATAGTTAACACTTTTTATTAACTTCACTCTCTAAATGAGCATATTTTGTTTATAATTCTGAATTTCCTAAATCAGTACCAAATATGACATATTTGAGTGAGAAGAGAAGTTTCTTATTCCAAGTCAGATCTTTGACTCGAGTCAGATGCCAGAATGCGAGTTTTTGTCTGACTCATCTTGACGACTAATTTTCGGTCCATTTGATTCCAGACATATGTCAGAATATGTATTTTTGACCGACTCATTTAAATGACTAATTTTGGATCTTTTTTATTCAAACGAGACAGGTTGAGGCAACGAAATCAAAAGAAAAACATCTCATTAACCCCTTTCACAAACATCACTTCTGTTCTAGCAGGAGAACCAATCAAACGGTGGAGATTGGATGTCATCAGATATCATAAAATCATAAGGACTTTGCAAACCTATAAATTTCTGAATCTGCACGAAATAATCTATTATAAAAAATATATGCATGATAATATGATACATGCTAATACAAAGAAAAGAAGAATTAACACCACAAATAATCAATTAACAATCTTAAAAGGGCTGTTACAAAAACTATCTGTTCTATTTATTACTTCACTCTCTTAAATCTCAAGATGTATTATTATTTACACATAATAACAGTGAATCATCCATAGATTTGATAGTGGAAGAGATTTTTTTTCTTCTATTAGATTTTCAAACACATTCGGAGATTATACGGTAAAGATAACTCTTGTTCCTATCAGTGTAACAGGTATCCGAGTGCCAAACTCACTAGAGCTACCAAACAAACAAATAGAAATGGAAAACCTAATTTAACTCTTCTCGCGGCGTTCCTTCTCAAAATCACCTGCAAAAGAGAAAACAATTTAATGGTTTTATTATAATCATTTAGCCTTTAGAACCTTTAGAATCCTGTATACGGCATGGTATTTGTCACTAAATTCAATTTCTTAACTTCGTAAAAGCATAAAAGACCAACATTTGAAAAGTTAAAACATGGTTTCCTAGTGGCCAATGAAAGTTACCACTATAACGAAAACGTGGTTGTCAAAGTCAATCAAATGAAACCAGTTACACCGTTGCCAAGATAAAATTGGTCCAATAATAAAAAGGGCAACAAAAATGCGTAATGGATTACTTACTAATTCTTCTTGTAATATTTCCTTCTCTTTGATAGTTCTATTCCTCTCGTCTGTTAGCGCTTTAATGGTTGTTTCAGCCTGAAAAGATTGCTATAAATATGTCAATACAGAATACTGTTACGGTTATACTTGTAAGGAGTGGATGTGCCACTATAAATATGTCGTCTCCCAAGTTGTGGTCTAGTGTAGATGTTTAGTAAGTAGCGGTAGTCTAGGTGCCAATATGAGTTGGCATAGCCTAATGGGTTGACCAATTGACTGAAGAACCACCAGCTGTGCAACTGGAAGGGACATAGCTGCTGCCAGAAAATCACTGTTTTCACACAAAAAAGTTATGTCCTCTGTTTTGATAAATAAAAAAATCATATGTATTTTTTTCTTGGATTTATGAGCGTCTTAGAAAGTCATTTGCAACTCTCCCCCATCCAAAATCCATGATTGAGAATGAGCAGGGCTAGCTAGAGGGGGAGATGCAAGGCCTCTACTTCTTAGCCTATGATCCTACGACCGATTTCAATAATCTTGCCTTGTCAACATAGAACCATTTCAAGAATACGTGCTTTCATTATAGACAAGTCCTATCAATTTAGATAATGATATACGTTGGAAGGTAAAGTTTCTAAAGGTGAGGTTCTACGAGTGCCATACTTACCTCAATTAGTTCTGATTTCAGCTGAGTTAGCTTCGACTTCAATTCTTTCGCTTTATTAACTAGTTTCAAATCCTCCAGATCTTCAGAAAGTTTCAACTTTTCTTCATTCTTGGCAAGCTGGAACACCTTTGCATCCTCCTCCACTACCTGCTACACAGATCATAGTTAAATACTTTATTTGATTACCTACTATCGAACTCGAAAAGTAGCATTACTATTATATTGTTACATATGCCTCTGCCTTTTTCAACTTAAAAAAGAAACAGTCCCAGAAACATAAAGGAAATTATGGTAATGTGATTTCAACAAACAATTCACATATACTTCACCATTAATTGTTTTCCATTGATTTCTTAAGGAAATCCAAAGAGAAAATGATTCTAGAAAGGTGAAGATACAAGTCAGAGTAAAATAAAAGTAATGGAGTACACAAAAATGAAGTGTACCGGCACCGGGGGAAGGTTTTCTTGATCTCCTAAAATAGGATTAGAGGGCTCCGGCTTCAAAGCTCCATTTAATGGTAGCAGTACAGGAGAAACAGGTGGAGCAACAAGGAGCACTGTCAACTTGTTCTCTTCAATGTATTTTCCAGTATCTTTGGAGAACTGTCATTACAAACATATAAATGAGAGAGAGAGAGAGAGAGAGAGTCTATAGCTAACCAATCATAAAAGAAACTGTACCATGTTTGATGTGATATCCTCGATAGCAGTCTCAGCAGAAACAACTGTACTTTGGACAAGAAACTTATCTTTACATTGCAAATTGGGAGGAGTTTCCCGTTGAGCCTGCATAATAACTACATATAAACAAAAAAAAGATTACTTAAGATCACTCGAATAACTATATACATATACCTGCTTCTTTCAAAGGGAGAAACAAAGATCGTGATCTTCTTTTTGTTTGTTACAGTTTTCAAGCTTAATCACTAAACAGATACATAATAATGTTAGCATACAAAGCCCCAAACTCAATCTTCAGATAGGCATTGTGATTCATGGTGATTTTATTCATATCTTTTAAGCTAATAATTTTTTTGCTTATATATGAATGTTAAGTGGAAGTTCTATAATACATTCCTCTTTAGTCATTCCTTAATCTGTTGATTTATGAACATTAGTAGCTGAATTATTCTCTTTAGCTAGTTGAATTGAAAATCATCCAACTAAAATCCACAACCCCAGTTCTCAAATTTATACCTTAATTGAATCATCAGCTTTAAGATCCATCAAGTGCTATGGCCTATGGGACCATAAATGATGGAAAAATATGTATTAACTTGACCTCCCAAGTCCCCAACTCCTCGACGAGTCATGACGGATGTCATTGGTGCAATAGTGACATTCGTTAAAAGTAACTAAAAAACCGAAAGAGAGATGCACAAATGATGGAACAACAAAGAGTTCTCCTTGTATTAGTTTCTTCAAGCAACTGTTCCCAAGCCTTTTTCCATCCCACGTTACCCAACAAACTAAGAAGTTTGCTAATCAAAAGTTGACATGTAGTCTTAGAAGTAAACTATTGCTATAATACATAATTACTATCCATAAAATACAAGTGCAATTTCAAATATGTCCAGGAAACCTAAAGATTAGGTTGCTTCTAAGCTACTACCTGCACCCTCCTTCAGGAGAGACCAAAAATAGCCCTCCTCTGCTCAAATAACTTGTCAGATGATGTAATTTTGTGATACCCTTTGGGAGGATCTTTACATGAACACCACTAAGCGCTGTGGGATATGATGAGTGCGAAATTGCGAAAATGGGCACGCACAGATTCATTTCTCTTAGTTATTAGGTCTTCTATACCTTGATTACGGTTATCCCTTGGGACCATCTGATACACAAACACGTTAACCTAGAGTGCTCTATGTTCCTAACGTGATTATGTGCAAGTATACACAAGATATCGATAAAAAAATCCCACTACCTATTAAAGACACTGCCAGTTTCAGACAAGAGTATCAAAGTGCCTATAAGAGTATATGGTTATCCGAATATCTGACACAGGCCATCTGGCAAAAAAAAGATACTAAGGAAAGTGTCCATGTTACTATAACACGACAAAGTTCAAACAGTGTACAGTTAGATGGTTGATCTGATGTATAGACCTTTTAAAGGACAAACAATACTTTCGGGTTTAAATGCTAACGAAACAATGTGGTTACCTGTAAAATCACATCTTGACTTTGGCTGAATAATGCCTGTGTTTGGCCGAACAGAATATTTCTTTGGAGATGTAGTTTTAACCTGCCGAAAGGATGTTAACATTATATTTGGTGACCATAAATCTCTTTTAGTAAAGCAAATACTCGTATCGCCCATTAACTTAGTAGAGTATCCTAATAATAGAGATTCCTCGGGTGGTACAAAGCTCTAGAAGATCTCTTAAATTTTGAATTCCTGATTCCAGTTTTGACTTTATTAAGTTAAGGTTCATCACATTCAAACGAAACTAATGAAATATGTGGTCGAGAAGCAAAACTTGCACGAACATTAAAATACAAGATTCATGAGACAACTAGGAAAGTTGGGAATTAAACTAAAGCAATACAAGTGTACAACTCTATCGTTCGAAAGTGATGGGTACCTTGAAAGCTACATACTCCTCGGAGTTATTCAACAGCTGAACCAAACATGAACCCTGCTTTTTCAACTCAACTAGAGAAATAAAAACACGTTAGTATGTCGGAAATACCGGTTATGTGAATTCATTCAAAATATAAGTAATAACACGCATCCCCAGACACTAATAAGCCGAACCCTTGTAGATAAGATGTTCTCATTAATTAGATGATCACATAAAGTATTCTCAAAAAGAAAATGTTGAACCCTTTAAAACATAATTTTAGTTTCAACTACCCAACAACCAAGACTTGAGCTTTTTCGTGCTACACGTATCCCATTAAGCAATGTTTAAGACTACAATATAAACAATGAATGAAACAGACTTGCACAAAATCAGTCTATTTTAGAACCTATAAAACTTGGCCAAAATCTAGAAACCACTAGACGAACATGTCCCCTAGGGCAAACATTAGAAAGACCCACCTACAAAATACAGAACTTAAACCTATCATCAACTTTCTACATACTGAGATCATGTAAAAAGAGTAAATCATCCCCATAACTTTCTTAATCTCAGAGCCATTTCTTCTAAATGCACCCATAAACTCAAATAATCCGTACAATATTTGCAAAGATCTACTTGTTGATTTTAACAGGAATCTTGATATTAAAACTTACATGTAAACTTGAGTTCATGAGGTTCAACGGCCAAAAGCCCCATTTTTCTTCACAAAAAAAACCCTAACCTAAATCTTCTTTGCTTCACCCAAACCCAAGTATTCACTAACAAGATATAACCTAATAACCTGCAAACAAAGAAATTGAAACTTATAACTCAAAATGCATACCAAAATCACTTATATCATTTGAAAATCAATACTAGAATGATCAAATTATTCCACTGGTTTGTCCAAATCTTTGATTATTACCTAATGATACTTACTGATAAAGAACAGAATTCGGAATTCCAAAAAAATTTCCACTATCAAAGATAAAGATAAACTTTTTCAAGATGAAAGAATCAAAATAAGACAGAAATGGGTGAGAGAAACATTAAGAGGATGACAAAAATGAAAAGTACGTAACGAGTAAAAGATAGATTAGGTAGAAACCCTAGGTTAAGAAATAGTAATGGAAAAGAAACTTACAGCTATGAAGATATGAAAGGATTTGATTTTAATGAGAGAGAGAGAGAGAAAGAAATTAGTGGTACGTGAGTGTAACGCCTTGCTTTTATTTTATTTTTCTTTTAGTGTGAAGAATTAGGTCAACTGTAGTTATCGGAGAGAGAGATGAACTACATTGATTGCATCGAATCAAAAACTTGAAGTAATTTTAGAGAGAGAAAGAGAAAGAGAAATAGAAAATAGACAGAGACAGGTTTGGTGGTGTGAAGCACTCTCTAGGTTGAAAGTTGTGTATGAATGTAGAGAGAGAGAGAGAGTCAGTAAGGTAGGTGATACAGTTGGTTACCCGCCCTTTACATACTTTTGAGATACGTATTGGCCCCATGTCGGCAAGTCCCCAACGGATTAGGCCATATTTGGAGGGTGAAATGGAATTATAACTCAAGATGGTGTTCGGTGCGAAGGAGATGTCACTCGATCAAGATGACGATGCGCTCAATTTGTCAGATAGGATAATAATGATTTTATCTAAAAGATCGTCTAGTCCGGTCGATTTAGGGATCGTAATGCTCAGCTACAAGTCAACTACGATCGTCGGATCACTTCAGTGATTCGCGGCTAATATCGACTGGATCCTACAACGGGTTACACCAAAGAGTGATAACTTGATCCAAAAGAGTTAACTAGAGGAGACTGGGTAAAAGGTTGGATTAGATCCAACTTGATAGACTCAAAAGGTTCAGATAGGATTCAGACAAAGATAGGAATAAACCGACCCGAAAGGGAGGCCCGGATCAAGAGAGGGGTAAACCATGTTATGGTCGGTCTTAGTTATGGGGCGGTCATGCCCAACTCACTAAAGAGTCTGCACACACAGAGGAGACCCATATGGGACAATACTCCCATCTAGGATTTCTGAGTCTTATCTTTATGTGTCTATTATCGAATCCTATTTCGAATGGAATTCGAAAATCTATCTTTGTCTAGTGGAAAGAGTTTTAGAGAAAAAACTCCCATCCTATCTAGTCAAAGAAGGGGTTCTTCATCTCAATCTCCGAATAAGGTCCTAACTGACTCTAAAAGCGGGAGATCAAGTCGTTTGCTCGGGTGTCACAAGTGGAGGAGCTACAATTCAGAGTCCTGATCTTCGGGATAAAGGCATCGTATGTAATTCGAAGAAAAGCGATTCATGTATAATCTCTATCTGCTCTAGTTCATCTTTAGTTCTAACATGTGATCCTGGTAGCTAGTATTAGACGTCTGAGATTCCGTTTAGAACACTAGGTGACACGAAACTCGACATAGTGAACAAAAAATGTATCTACAATCTCGTGCCCATTTCTTTCTTCCTCAATAAAGAATCCCAAAACGGAGGAGTACTGTGGGGTTGAAATTGGTCCATGACAGGCGGCATCGGACCTTAACTTCATTGGGCAAACTAACTTGGGCACCTTAGACCTTAGATAGATGATTTTTAGGTTAGTCTGACGGTCTCGGGTGGTCTCAGACAGTTAGGTTCAAGGATTTTCACGTCATAATTTGTCCGCACCTGACAATTACATCAAGTCAGTCGAGTATCGGATAATTTCAGTTTGGACTTTCTGAAATGCATACACACTGCTAAAAATTGATCACACTTAAAACTTCTTTTCTCCAAACAAGAAATATTTTCAAATGGAAGTATAACCAAACTCAACAAATATTGAATCTACCTTCATATATTTCCGACGTGTTACTCATTGGCGATGTAGTTCTGGAGAAGGAGAATAAAAAGTTGATGAAGGCGATGGTGGCCAGTGGAGTAGTGACGAAGAAAAAGTTTATTTAATTTTAAGTCCTTCAATTTAGTCATCTCATATATGGGCGGGCATAAGAAATTTCAGCGCCTATGCTATGGAGGCCCAAAACAGACAGGTAAATTGGATTGGTAACGGAGGAACTTGAGCGATCGCCGATTTTCACTTTCCAGTTGACGATTTGTTAATCATCCCACCAACCCCACTCCACTCCTAGCAAATACTAATTAAAACCAAACACTCTTCAAACTCTCTCTCTCTCTCTCTCTTTCTACTCCAATGGACTCAATTTTTTCGGTATAGATCTCTCTCTTTCTCTATTCTTAATTTTCTCTTTCTATTTGAACAAAAACCCTTTCACATTTCTTCTGATTGTTCAATTTTATTTCAGTTGGCATCTTCGGATTTTGTTCAAATAAACAGTAAAGAAGGAATGGGTAGAAATTCGACTCTAATTTGTGCTCCATTGATGGGCAAAACCGTCGATGATATGTTAATCGAAATGGGTAAGGCAAAACAAACTGGAGCAGATATTGTTGAGATCAGATTAGATTATCTATCAAACTTCAACCCCCACCAAGATCTCCAAACTCTCATTCAAAACTGTAGTTTGCTCAATTTGATTACTTACAGGTATTATACAACTATCAAGAAATTTGGGTTTTTTTCAATTTGATTACTGATGAAGTTTAGATGTGTTAATATAGTAGTTGTGTTTATCAGAAGGTTAGATAGATAGATAGACCCCAGGTGCACGTACCCTAGGATTGTGAGAAGTTAGTGAGTTCCTAACTCTAAATTCGTTACTCACTTAGTAAAGTTAGCTCCTTTTTGTTTATCCTTCCACCTGAATTGTTCATTCTGTCACATTTTTCAAGAATCATCTCTTACTTGTCTATAACTTTGTCGAATTGAGAGCATTGTCTTCAGAATAATGTTTCCAAAACTTTATTTTGTATATTGTTTGAAGGCCAAAATGGGAAGGTGGGGAGTATGAAGGTGATGAAAATGTTCGGTTTGATGCACTCCGATTGGCAATGGAATTAGGAGCTGATTATATTGATATTGAGCTTAAGGTTGGTTTTACTCTTAATCAATATAGAATCCCATTTCGTCATTGATATTGATTTCTTTGATGAATTAGTCTCATGCTAAATTTGCAATAAGAATATTCAAGTAAGTTTTTGAGACGTTTTCCTTGTTATTGTGTGAAGGTTGCCCAAGAATTTATTAATTCTATTGATGGAAAAAAGCCTGAAAACTGCAAAATAATTGTCTCCTCGCACAACTATCAATTTACTCCTTCTGTTGAGGAAATAGGCAATCTAGTCGTAAGAATACAAGCTACGGGTGCTGACATAGTAAAGATTGCGACAACTGCTTTGGACGTCACAGATGTTGCACGTATGTTTCAAATAATTGTGCATTCCCAAGTAAGCCATGTACATCCCGTTTCCTCTATGAGAATGGAATTTTCTCAAGATTCTTGTTTTTAACTTGTGATGAAAAGCTTCAAATATTATTCTGTCATTATTGTATCTATCTCCTTCAATATCTCACACATCTGGGGCTCGCGTTATATATCTAAATTTCAGGTTCCAATAATAGGATTAGTCATGACAGAGAGAGGTTTGATCTCACGAGTACTCTGCCCAAAATTTGGCGGATATCTCACTTTTGGTACGCTTGAAGAGGGAATAGTATCAGCTCCTGGGCAACCAACATTGAAAGATCTGTTCGATAAATACAATATCAGAAACATTGGGCCTGATACAAAAGTATTTGGACTTATAGGGAAACCAGTTGGCCACAGTAAAGGACCTTTATTGTTCAATAGAGCATTTAAGTCAGTTGGTTTCAATGGAGTTTACGTGCCTTTCTTGGTGGATGATGTTGCAAAATTCTTGACTACTTATGCTTCTGCTGATTTTGCAGGATTCAGGTCGGTAATTTTTCTGAGAACGTACACAAAAAATAATTTGCATTTTCATCCTATAATTGACGATTACTAGTTGCAAACTGAATAGCTTTTTCCTAGTCCAAATAAATAGGAGGTTCTTTTTCTAATAGTAGATTAACGTAATTCTTTGAAATGTAGTTGTACGATTCCTCACAAGGAGGACGCACTCAAGTGTTGTGATGAAGTTGATCCGATTGCCAAGGTAATTCGTGCCTTCATCTTGTAAGTTTCACTTGTCATATCTCCATTTTGAGTACTAAGTCAATGTTTTAGCTCGTAAAATTCCTGACTTATTCAATCTTGCAGAGGATTTGTTCTTAACATTATTAGTTGTCGTTTCTGATCCGATCATTCCCTTAATCAAATCATTGCAGTCTATAGGAGCTGTTAATACCATTATCAGGAGACCAAGTGATGGGAAGTTAATTGGTTACAATACTGACTATATTGGTGCTATTTCTGCCATCGAGGATGGATTAAGAGGTATTTCACACTTTCTACAAGTTCAATGGAACTTCGGTTAGATTTTGTTGCTTAAAGTTTGTTTTTTTGTAACATATGTGTTTCTTTTCAGCTTCAGATGACGTCCACCAAGCAACTGGTTCACCATTAGATGGTAAATTATTTGTAGTCATTGGAGCAGGTGGCGCTGGTAAGGCACTTGCTTATGGCGCAAAAGAAAAGGGTGCGAGAGTTGTTATAGCGAACCGAACATATGGTAAGAGTCCAGATTGATTTTTCGTCGTATCACTCTTTTATTGAGTTTTCAATATATTGGTTTGGATGCATGTTATTAAATTTCGAAATATTTTTCCTGAAAGTCATAACATTTCGAGTTTCCTACGAAAAAGACAGGAAACTTAACGTTGAGTTACCATTTTATCTTATGTGGATCGGGACATTCATTATTTTACTGGATTGCTTAGTTTGTCTGAAGTAAGAGAAACTTTTGGCAGAAAATTGAAAATATGCGTTCTTTTATAACTAGAACTGTTGAAAAACATTACTTCGATTTTTTGTGGGAGTAATCTACAAGACGAGAAAAAGGGGAAATTTGTGGCAGACAATTTTGGTCGTGAGTCTATATTGGAGATTAATGTTGTCATAATCGTCCAACGTGTTATCTGACCAGCTTATGCTTAGTTTTAAGTGTTTGATTGTTCCACTAGATTGAGCTATATTGAGCCGTTGACTACCAATCGCACTCGTTCTTAAACAAGCCTCTTATAAAACTCGCACCCATCTTCATTTCTACCCACCCTACTAACAGTTTAAAATTGGTAAGATGCTTACTAGCATTTGCTAGCATTCCACCAATTTTGTTAATATCTCCACAATTTGCACAAAATTTCCATCATTTCTCATGAACTTTAAATCACTTCGGTACTAACCAATATCTTTCCACAAAGTGAAGTGACCTTGTTTTTCGAACCTGACCAAATCGACAAAGCTAAATTATTGCCTTGCTTAGTTGCTTGTATGTGTCTCAGATTTCTATGTTAAAGTTGGAAATTTTTTAGAAATGAGGCTATTAAGAGACAAAAAGTCATCAATTGGTCAACTTGCTTTCTTGTGCTAGTGCTAGTTGAATGATAATTCTTCGTGTTCTTTTATCTTTAAGATCGTGCTAGGGAACTTGCAAACTTGGTTGGAGGAGAAGCAGTTACCCTATCTGAATTAGAAGGCTTCTGCCCGGAGAACGGAATGATTCTTGCAAATACAACGTCTATCGGAATGCAACCCAAGATTGACGAGACACCCATACCTAAGGTTTCACTCTTACACCCATACCATTAAAAATATCATTCATATAAAAAGATGTGGGAGTTCAGGATTCAAGGATTAGGGTTCAGGGTTTTAGGGCTTTCCAATTTGATTTTGAATGATTATCCAGAGTGCTTGTCTTTGTGCAGCATGCATTAAGTGCTTACGCGTTGGTTTTTGACGCCGTTTACACTCCAAAGGTGACAAGACTCTTGCGTGAAGCAGAAGAGTCTGGAGCCACTGTTGTTTCTGGGATGGAGATGTTCATTAGGCAGGCATTAGCTCAGTACGAAAAGTTCACCGACACACCACGTAAGTTTAAAACTACAAAATCTTTTTTGTCTTTTGCCCTTTCTTACTGTTCAATCCACCCTTATGTTTAACTGTCTTTCTGCAGCACCAAATGAACTTTTTAGGGAAATCATGTCTTACTACTAAGGAGTTTGATTTGCTCGTTATGCATCCTCACGGCCGACTCAATCTTTCGGATTTATATTGATTGATTCGAGTTTTTCAATCAAGAACTAGATTGATATCTTCTGTTGTATTATGTGATCTATTATATATAACAAACATGTGTATTTTTACCAATTATTTATTAGTAATTACATTTTGGGTAGATTACCCAATTAGGGAGTCTGTAACTGAAACTATTTTGAGCATTCAATCCATGAAATGAATTATGCAAATAAAGAAACCAGAAAAAACTGCAGCTTCTGATATACCAAGAGTTTCACAATTAACCAACACCATAAAATGATCTTCACATAGCTACCCCAAGGATACAAGTACAGGGCAGTTGGGCTCGTAATCGGCTCAAGGCTTTGAGGTAGCCTAGACGAGTTCGGGTAACTCAGCTGGAGCCAGCCCTTTCCCTCTATTTCTATCTCGTTCCATGTAAGATATGTTATATTTACGTGTATATGTCACTGAGGTGAGTTTTCACCCAGTGACTTGGCTGGCTCAAGACTAGGGCTCGGTTGACTTGGTTGAGTTGCCAGCCGAACCACTTAAACTCTGATTCTGTTAAGTTTCATACCGTTATTAACGAACTACATATTGTTGCTTGACCAAAAGCATGTCGGCTCAAGAATAAGGCTCTGTCGACTTTGGTCCGAGTTTCCAGCCCAACTACTTAGACTCTGATTCTGTTAAGTTTCATATCGTTAGTAACGAACTCCACATTGTTGCTTGACCAAAAGCGATTGCCATGTTGTCCTTTAACCTGTTCCGTGTTCGTTTTATAAAGATCAAACCCTTGGTAACCTCACTAGAAGTAGATAACAATATGATCATCAGTGGAGCCACACTACAATTTTTTCATAACAAATTTATATTATTTCATAACAAATTTATATTTAGTGAGTTCAAAAGAAGCTAAATTCTTCTTTCTCTTTGAATAGGGTAGAGTGGAAAAACTATTCAACTATTAAACCTAACTAAAATAGAGAACTCGATCTTAAATAGCCTCAAAATTAGAGTGATTAAACTCTAAAGGTCTGTGCCACTAAACTATTTTTAATGAGAAGTTTTAGAGATACCTCCCGTTTTTGTTAAAGGTGCCACGCATTCATGTTAAAAGTGCCCTACCCTCCATTAGACTTGGTATATTTGGTTTGAGTGTTTATGTTTAGAGCGGCAAGTGGATTCGTATGGAATAAAAAGAAGGGAAATTTTAAAAGGCCTCCCCGCTAAAAGCGCCTTTCATTATAACCCATTTGGTTATAGGGCCCCCTCTACAAAAGATCACCTCCTTCATCAATATTTGACCCAACGGCGTTAACCCAAGACCGGTGATGTTGACCACGCCACATCATCATCTTCTCCGGCAGGGTCGCCGGCCGGCGACCTTCAAAATTTTTTATCCTCTCTCTCTAAAAAATAAAAAAAATAAAAAATTTCTCTCTCTAGATCTGGTTCATATGAACCAGATCTAGAAAAAAAAAAAATTTGTTTTTAGAGAGAGAGAGAGAATAAAAAAAAAAAAAAATTTGAAGGTCGCCGGCCGGAAGTTTGGCCGGCCGGCGACCCTGCCGGAGAAGATGATGATGTGGCGTGGTCAAATGATGTGGGTGAAATACACCTTTTAAGGGGGTTTTTTTCACCCATTCAAAGAGGGGGCCCTTTAACCAAGCTAAGTCAAAGGTTTTTTACTAAGTCAACGAAACCATGGGGAGGCCTTTTAACAAAAACGGGGAGGCCTTTTAAAATCTCCCTAAAAAGATTTGGTTTCAGTCCGCCGACTTTTAAGTTGTAAACAATGAAAATTACTTGAACCCTTTGAAAACATTTTATAACCAAATTGGCTCGACTCACTAGTTTGAGTAGAAACAATGAACATACCGTTTTTTTTATAAGAATTCGACTACGATCTACGTTAATGGTTACAAGGCATTGATGCATCATGAAGATGTGATAAACACGATAACCGCCTAATTAAACCAAGAATGAAAGAGGCTTAATGCCCGACAACAAAGAGGCCTAAAGCCTGACAAATTATTACATTATTTATAGGGTCCACGGATTTTAGGCCCAAATTAAAATTCAAAAAGAGATTAAAGTCCAATCTTCCAAGAAAATAGGATTTTAATCATTTTCTCTTTTTGAAACATTGTTGATACATAATGTGTTATGTATGACACATATAAAAAAATGAAATAAAGTATGAAACTTTAACAATAAATAACACGTTATTTATGAAACAAAACAAGAATCAATAAACAGAAAAACACTGTAACTTTGACATCTAGAGATTCCAGACTAAATATCCATTATAATTATGATTTGGCTTAAAATCCTATATTAATATTAGGGTAGACTAAATGTTTGTTTGGGTGTAGATTTTTGGACTAAGAACCCAAAAATTACTATTTATAACTTAAATTACATAGGATAAATCTTGATGGCAACTGCTTCTACCGAGACTCGATCCCACGACCTCATAGACTTAAGAAGGGTGTTCAACCGTATCCCAAAGGGTGGTGGACTGAACATACCTCTTTTAGAAATGCAAAATTTTAAGAACTATTTCCTAGCGATGTGTTTATTTTCTAGTGGAGATGTAGATATATTTTCACACAACTTAGTTTATATTGCGTAAAAATTAAACTCCTTCCTACACATATCTACACCTCCACCGAAGAATAAACATATTGGTCAACCATTTTGTATTTGCATAATACGAAAAAAATCGGATATTCAAGAAAACAGGCTTATTACATATTTTTTTTATTACTAAATTTGGACCATACATCCACATATTTTCGTTCTTCTTTCTTTTGAATGTTGACTACAACGGTCATTAGAAAGTCCACCACCCTTTGGTGTAACTGTTGGACACCCCTCTTAAGTCTATGAGGTCGTGAGATTTAGTGATTGAGTCCCGGTGGAAGCATTTGCCATCAAGATTTATCTCATCTAATTTAAGCAATATATAAAGTAAATATGGTAATAAATTTGTCGGACTTTAGGCCTCTTTCATATCGTCGGGGTTTAGACCTCTTTCATTATGGTTTAAATAAGACGGTTATCGTGCTCATCACATCTTCATGATGTATCAATGCCTTGTAACGACTAACGTAGATCATAGTCGATTTCTAAAAAAGTATGGTCATTAGAAAGACATTGATACATCGGTAGGATATGATAAACACGATAACTGTTGAATTACTACTGGTCTAAAATTTAATCCCGGCGAAATTAATGATCTAAATCCCGGCGAAATTAATGACCTAAATCCTAAAGATATTATTCTATATCTACCCAAATTCAATATTCTTAGATTTGCAATTCCTTTTTGGTGACTCTGTGTAACAGAGTAAAAACATATTGTCATATAGTTGCACTGTAAAACAAACCCTCTTTTGTTCCCGCTGCGCTGGTCTTCTCTCTCTTCGTCCCTTGGTCGTCATTTGAGTCTTAAGAGAGAGAGAGAGAGCAGTTTCAATTTCTGTTTCTCTCTCTTCTTGGCGTAAACTAGTAAGTGATTCTCTCTCTCTCTCTGTTACTTTTCTTCATTTCGTTTTTTCAATCCTTATTACTAATAGTATCTCAATTACAACTTTTTTTGTTCTGGAAATTATGATTTCCATATAATCTCTTTCTAGGGTTTTGTGTATAATTCATTAGAGCTAGTCAGTCTATCTATAAAATTCTATATTCCCGCTTGTCTTTCTCGCTTACTCAATGTTTTAGGGTTTAATTGATGCACGATTTCTTAGTATCTGTTTTTAAATTGTAGTGCTGGTGTTCGAATTATGATTTCCATATAATCTCTTTCTAGGATTTCGTATTTTTTTTTTAGATTTCTTAAGAGCTCAGCTACTGTGATTGAAATTCCCGTTTTCCCTCTTATACTTTTTCCATTTGCTCTCGTTTTATGGTTTGTTTGCGTGGAGGATTTCTTAGTTTCTGATTGATTTTAGTGCTGGTGTTCGATTTTATTTGATTACATCGATTTTGGGGTTTTCTTACAGAATTAAGTTAGTTTTGAACTAATTAGGTAAAATTAGGTTACTGTTTTCTTGGGTATGATAAATCTAGGAGATATATTTTTTGTTGAATTGAGGGTGATTGAGTTAGAGGTTCGGTTCAGATTTAGTTCTGTGTGAGATTTGGCGAGAATAATTCTATATGGCTGAAGGGGAAGTTTCTTCACCAAGTTAATTATGTTTAAGATGTTTCCGCTCATAGCTATTTTTTCCGAGTTGGATATTAACAAAATTAATAGGGTACTTGGCCTTTTATTTTCTTCTCTACTTCGAAGTCTAAATCCAAGTTACTGTTGAAGTTCGGATATTTCATTTTCCATTTATGTATGTTGCATGCATTCCTATATCACGTGGTATTTCATGTACTTCTAAGATAACTCTAGGACTTTGTTGTGCAGATTTTGGAATCTTGGATACTCTAACCCTTGAGTTTAAAGCTGCTATTATTTATCAGGTAAATTTCAATTACTTCCACTAGGGCTTCAAAAGTATTTGTTCGTTCCTTTTTCGTGGGTGCCATTTATTTGGGTTGCTTTGTGGATCTTGATTCTCTGTTTCCTTTATCCCATTAACTAATGATATACTTGTAATAAGCTTTTCTTTTCATGGTTATTTTAATTCATACACTGTATTCTATGGCATATAGTCAAGAAGGTGTAAGAATAAAAAGAATACTAACAACAAAACACTGGTGGAAATGAAATTATCTCAAAACTGCATGTTCGTAGGCTTTATCTGTTATCTTAATTTAATTTCTATATATACACAGAAGCTGTGTTTTAAAGCTTAATAGCCTCCAGGTTTCCCATATGAATAGATTGAGTCTTATATCCAACACGCATTGATGAACATGAGGGTGATCTTTATTTGCATGATGAGGATGTCATGGCGCATGTAAATTAACTAACATAAACGCTTCAGGGAACTGATTTGTCTCTTGAAACTATTATTCCACATGTTCAGCAGCCAGAATAACCTCTCTCATCAACTACTTTAATATGGTTTCCTTCCTTTTTAGTTTGAGTAGCGGAATAAGATAACCAAATTTTTAGTTTCATATCTGTCTTTTTGGTTGCTTCGTTTCGATTGCAGATTATTAGGGTTTGTTAGTTGTTAGGACTTAGGAGTCCTATAAGTGTTAGTTTGTAGAAGATATAATCGTCTCACTCGAAAGACTGCTCTACGGTTGGAGCAGAATACAAAGAAAAAAAATCCAGGCTTTTTTTTTCGACTTTGTGTTCAACTGGGAGGTGGCAGTAAGTAGAATGTACTTCCTACGCTCACGGACACAAATTCTTTGTAGATATATCCTTTTAATATTAATTCAAATCTTTTGAGAAAAAAGTCCTTGAAGTCTTAGGATTTGAAATCTAGGCTTTTGGGTGTCTACAATTTGGAAAGGTGGGCTACTTTGATATCCAGTTTGGACTGGTAATTTCTTCAAGTCAAGTCACTTATAAGTATATATTATTCTAGGGGTGCCTTCATTTTATTCTGCATGCATGAGTGATCACGATTCTTCATAACTTTTCTTTGAGAAATCTGTAATAAACATATATTTTTGTATTGATATCAAATAGATCTCTGATTAAATGAAGTTTGGCACTTAGCTAATTACTGTCTTACATGGCATTTAATTGCAGTTTCGGTCATATATCTACGTCAAAAAAGCTATTCGGAAGGGTAATAAGGTAAGCCTCATTTGCGTTATGGCTGTAGAAAAATTTCAAGTAGATTCTGTTTACTTATATAAGTAGCTTCTAATCATTACAAGTGTGCCTCGGTTTTTAAGCCGTACTCTTTCTTGTATGCTCCTGCTTCCTAATTTGATCACTATTGTGTTAATATTTTATCTTTTTGGTCCATAAATAGGATTTTGTTGGAAAGTAATCCGTACGTATTCACATGCTTCTAGTGGGAATGCAGTTGGACTCCATTTTGTTACATCACAAAGATTTTGCAAGGGCATCGTTTTTATTAATTCAACTATTTTTATTTGACCAAAGATGAAGGACAAAAGTTGCATTAGCTGACAGGATTCACATGAGGGAATAAGTGTCGGTGTTCTTCAGTTATAGATTCAATAATGGATTGCAACAAAGAAGAGGCAGTTAGAGCCAAGGAAATAGCCGAGAAGAAGATGGAAATCAAAGATTTCACTGTTGCTCGACGAATTGTCCTCAAGGCTCAACGTCTTTTTCCAGATCTAGAGAACATCTCTCAGATGCAAGCAGTATGTGACGTACACTGTGCTGCAGAGCTAAAGGTTTTGGGGTCTGATAAGGACTGGTATGGTATCCTTCAGGTTGAGCCAACTTCAGATGAGGCATCAATTAAGAAACAATATAGAAAACTTGCTCTCCTTCTTCATCCGGACAAAAACAATTTTCCTGGCGCAGAAGCTGCCTTCAAAATGATTGGGGAGGCACAACGGGTGCTTTCTGACCCAGCAAGGCGGAATATGTATAATTTGAAACGTACTGCCGCCCAAAAGCCAACTTCGCAAAAGCCGTCTCAGCCACAGACGAGTAGAAGCCATTATACCCCTAAACAACACGGAGTACATGTTAATCATGCGAACACTGGTCCAGCACAGTTCACAACTATGAATCCTCACCAGAAGAAGCAGCAACAGCAGCCCCAACCAGGGTTGTCTAATGAAAAACAGACATTCTGGACTGCGTGCCCTTTTTGTAGTATAAGGTACCAATATTACAGAGATATTGTGAATAGAGCTCTACGCTGTCAAAGTTGCACAAAACCCTTTATTGCTTATGATTTGGCTGCTCAAGGTATACCAGCAGGACCTAACAATCAGTCGTTTCCGCAAAAGAAACAGGCATCAAGTAAAGATGGTCAAAAGATTGGCTCACAAAGTACCATGTGGAACTTTTCATCTACTACAGCGCAACAGCAAAATAATGGGAGTACGGAAAAAGTATCACAATCGTTCACAATGACTGGAAGGACTTCTTTTGGTGGTGAGAATGCGACAGCCACAGTGAAACAAGATGTCAATGTGCGCAATGGAGGTGGAACGGTAGGAAAAGAGATCCCCAGGGAGCATAAGCCTTCTACGAATAGGAAACGGAGGAGGAAGTCTGAGGAGGAGGCTAGTGAGAGTTGTGACACTGAAAGTAGCACTGATATCGAAGGTGGTGATCATGTTACAAGATTCTCTTATGGAGATAATCGTCGAAGATCATCTCGGCAAAAGCAGCAGGTTCAATATAAAGAAGGCTTAAGTGACGATGAAGACATTGTGGGCTCCTCAAAGAGAAAACTGAGCGCATCTAATGACACAAAAGAATGGAGTGCAGCATCTATGAAAGGCGATGGTGGTAGAACTGATGAGAAATTTGTTTTTGCTTCTTATTTCAAGGAAGATATGGTGAAGAATGAGAAAAATAGTACAACTCCTCAAGATAGTTTACCAAATGGAAATAAAGAAGCCGACGTGTGCAAGAATAATGGAAAACAAGCAGCTGTAGTGCCTCCCCACAAGGAAGTAGCTGAAGATGCTATTACGTCTAAGCCCAGAGTTCTCGAAGTTCCTGATCCAGATTTCTTTGACTTTGACAGGGTTAAGAAAGAGGAACACTTTGCAGCAGATCAGATCTGGGCGATTTATGACGATTTAGATGGCATGCCTAGATTCTATGCTCGGATCAGGAAAGTGCGGTCGCCTGGTTTCAGTATACAGATCACTTGGTTAGATCCTTTTTCTGATGACCAAGATGAGATTAATTGGATAAATAAAGGCTTGCCTGTTGCATGTGGTAAATTTAAACATGAGCAAACTGACGACGTTGAAGATATTGGTATGTTCTCCCATAAGGTTGACTGGGAAAAAGGCGCCACTAGAGGTTCTTTTTCCATATATCCCAGAAAAGGTGAAATATGGGCTCTGTTTAAAAATTGGGATATAAAATGGAGCTTAGATCCAGATAATCATAGAAATTACGAGTATGAATTTGTAGAAGTATTGTCAGATTATAGCAAGGAATCGGGCATTAGAGTTGCATATTTGATTAAGATCAAAGGGTTTGTTAGCCTCTTCAAGCCGACCACAAACAATGGAATGCGTTTCTTTCAGATACCACCAAACGAAATATTCAGATTTGGTCACAGGGTTCCTTCATTTGTAACGAGTGGTACAGAACGAGAAGGCGTCCCGAAAGGGTATTTTGAACTTGACCCTGCTTCCCTGCCTGGTAAAATAGAAGAGATTCCAGATACCGTTGATTTGGAGGTGGTTGTAGAAAGTATCTATAAAACTAATGTCTCTTCCAAACTTACGGCAGAGATGAACTATTCACCGAAGAAGAGAAAAAACCACCCCGAGGCGAGGAACACCTTGAACGGGGGAGATTCAAAAAGTATAAAAGGGTCTCCTATGTTATCAAATGGTCGGAATAGGAAGCAAGGGGAAGAAAATGTTGGTCATTTTGTAGAGAATATATCCAGTGGTTCAGATGATGTGAAAAATCGTGATGGCTCTAAAGTTAAGGGCAACGGTGCACATCAAAGTTCCCCTTCAACTTCCAATCTGGATCCTTCTGAACTTCTAGAGAGTATATTTTACAACTTTGATAATGACAAGTCTCGAGATAAGTTCCTACCTGGTCAAATATGGGCTTTATACTGTGATTTGGATGCTCTGCCCAAGTTTTATGCTCATATAAGAAGTGTTGAATTTTCTCCAAGTTTCAAGTTGAGAACTACGTGGCTTGAATCGAATGCTTTACCACAGAATGTGATTCAGTGGCATGACAAGGAAATGCCTATATGCTCTGGGACGTTTACAATTGGTGATAGCTGCGACTTCAATCACACTGCTGCTTTTTCTCATCAATTAAGAGGAGTAAGTATTACAAGGAAAAACAAGTTTGACATCTATCCGAGGAAAGGGGAGGTATGGGCTTTATACAAAAACTTCGATCCCAAATTGTCATGTTCTTCCCTGCATAAATGTGAGTACGAGGTTGTTGAAGTCCTTGAAGAGAAAGTTCAGACCATAAAAGTTATGGTGTTGCAAAAGGTTGCTACTTATGAGACTATCTTCAAGGGTGAAAGTAATGGTGGAAAGAATTTTACCATGGAAATACCAAGGGTTGAATTGCTCAAGTTCTCTCATCAAATTCCGGCTTTCAGGCTGACAGGGGAGATCAATGGTAAACTGCGAGGATGTTTCGAGCTAGATCCTAAAGCATTACCACTTTATTTCCTTTCATCTAAATCTAATTGAAGAATCTGTGCCTAATATCTGTGACATGAGTGAAGTTACTCCTGTTCTTTCTGGATATGAACAAAATACTGAGCTTTTGCTCAGTTAGCTGAATGGATCCTCGCTTCAACGAAAGATATTCTGTTCTGCCTAGGCCTGATAATAGACTAAAAGACGTGTTTGGTGTGTGGGTTCATTTCTAAATACCAATCCATGAGAATTTACGCCTGTTGATTCTGATCTGCTCTGTTCGGTATTTCTAATTGATGAGTTGCAGTGGCGTTGTTTAACAAAGGCACGGTGACATCTTGCCCTTCATCCCTGTCGTAGATTGGTGTTAGGCTCTCACCTTGAAGTTCTTTCAACTTCTTACGCCTCTTTAGCTTGTAGTTTTCGGTTCTATTTTCATGACTAGTCTGACTGTACAAGTGATTTAATAGAATCTCAGTAATCATCTCATTTCATGTTGTCAAGAGGAACATCAGTTTTTTTCGCTGATATGTAAATGACATAATGGCGAGTCGGCTCTTCTATACTACATATCAACATTCATTTTTTTTATTGTTGGATCTCAATGTTTTAAATCAGTTCATTTCATTTTTTTTATTGTTGGATCTCAATGTTTTAAATCAGTTCACAAAATGCCACAAAAAAAAAAGTAATGGTACTCTGGGCCATGTTTGGCATGCAGAAATGAAAGTGTTTCGTGCGAAATGTATGGAATGAGGTTTGTTTTTATGTAGTCTTATTTATGAAATATTCATGTATGATCTGTGATCTTATGATATTATTTTTTTGATTACTTTCTAATGCCTAGAGCTCTAACCTGCTCGATGCAATTTTCGCGGACTCCAGCGGGCTGAGGCACCATGATTTTGTAATATGTGTCTGGAGATTTATAAAACATTAGATAGCTATCTATAAATAAGGCAAATGTTTATATAATTGTTTGAATTTCTCATAAATCAAAATGTGATGAACTCAGTTGTTTCATGTTTGTAAACTAAAACACACAAAAATAATAATAAAGCACTAATGAACCAGAACAGTCTATAAACTTAAAACATAAGAGTAACTAAGAATAAAATGCTTTCAACAAAAAAAAAAACAAAAAACTAAGAATTATATGTATACCGAAAAACATAAACATCCGTCTTTACAACAAGGGAGGAGTGTATTTTTTTTTTAAAGAATATACCATCTTCTTCAATGATTAAGATTGTACATCCCACCTTCATAAAAAAAAAAAGATTGTACATCCCAAACTTATTTTCAAGGACTGAGATTATAATTTATCTTCAAATTTACACAAAAATATCTCTTTTATTTTAACGTGGTCCTGTTCCAAACTCAATCCTCTGATTTCTCTTTTCAATTTCAAATTTGATAGAACTGTCTGTGTTTGATACGGGTTATACATTCGTTCATGACTAAAAGGAGTTCAAACTTCACCCATTGACAATCACCAGTTGGTTGATGATGCTGAAGATGGAAAAGGTTTGAAGTAGTAGTGAATATATAATAACCATGAAGTTTAGTTATAGGAATCCGACCACCATATTACTTGGAATTTCAATATTCCTTCCAGGCTCGAAGTAATAGTATTACTTTCCCAGTTGCAATAGTAAAAATTGAAGAAAAGACTATTCCTTTGGAGCATTAGATATTGTAACGATGAGAACTTCATCGTTGTTAATGACTTGAAATCTACGAAACTGTCTTTTGAGTCCAATTCTTATTATATTTTTCATCTAATACCACATTGTTATTTTTGCTTGCATGTATTAGAGATAGATGTTGATCCTAAGGCAATAATCGAGGACCAAAATCATACGTACTTGTATTTGTTAGAAACGGAGGAAGGGAGGTATTAGGGACTTGGTTGAATTGGAAGCGTCCATTTCTAACATGAAATACCATTACCCATCAACAAAGGGCTCATTGTGAAGATGGAAATACACAAGCAATAGGACCATTAACACAACCAGGATCTCGACGAGGCATATATGTTTTGGATTATGTAGATGCTATTATCATTACTGGGAATGAAGATCTTACAATTTCTACTTTCAAATCATTTCCAAATATTACTCTCCTATAGGGATTTGGTCGCTTGCAATATTCTTTTTTTTGAACGAGCTTGCAATATTCATAGGTGGTGAAGTTTCTCACTCTTTTAAGACATTATTTTTTATAACAATACCTTTGTAACGACTATCGTATTCAATATCCAAAAGAAAACAAAAAAAAGGTGAAAAGGTTATTTTGAACCCGCAAAATAAAGGTAAAATTTTGTAAATTGACAATCATAAAAGTATCATGTTGTGAATATAGATGCAATTTCTACTCTATCTACACTATTATATTTATGTACATATTTTTCCATTTATATTGTTATTTCTACTTTGTTTTTTTTTTTTATGAAAAAATATTGTTATTTCTACTGAATTATGAACCCCAATAGTCTTTTACTATAAGTACGAGCATAAACATATTTAACAAAGATTTATCAAAATTTTGTAAGTGTTTTTAAGAAAAGTGTGTTCCACGTTATCTCTATTAAAATTTTAACACAATCTGTAAGATTTATAGAGTCTGATAGTGACTTCGAAAAATGAGTATTTTATTAAATCATGAGTTTTTTTCACCTATTAACAAATCAAAATTCAACTGTTTTTTACTATACAAAGGATTCATAACTTATAAAGAAAAACAATTCTATATTAACATATATTGGAGAACCTACATATGAGAAATTATAGTCAAATAAAACAGAGTTTATAGAAAATTTAAAAAAAAAAGAATAACAAATCTGATTGGAATAATTCTATTAATGAGTTACTATAAAAATGTTAACTAGATTTTTATAGAAACTAAAAAAAAAGAATAACAAATCTGATTCGAATAATTCTATTAATGAGTTACTATAAAAATGTTAAGATTTTGCACAATCTTTAGGATTTATAGAGCCCCATAATGACTCTTGAGAAATGAGTAATATATGAGGGTTTTTCCAAAATATATCTTTTAGGACACAATCTAAATAATAAATTCTTTCAATTATTAACCAATCGAAATTCAACTTTATTTTTTACCATCTCTAAGATTCCAAACTTATAAAGAAACAATATCTAAGAAATCACAAGCAAATAAAATAGAGTTAAAAAAGGAATAACAAATCTTACTCGAATCAACAATGTTAATGAGTTACTTTAAAAATTATTTAGAAAATAATTAAATTCTTAATATTCAGCACATATTAGGTTAAGTGATAAACCATTTTGTTTCACTGTTACAACGTTATTTCTCTACTTTCCCCTGTATTTTTTACAAAAAAACCGTTATAACGGTTATATTCCCATTAAAACGTTATGAAACCGTTACATATTTTAAAAGTTCTACTTTTGGTTTGGCGGGGTGGGAATATGGTGACGAGGCGAAATACGCAACGAACAAATGCCATTTGTTTGTCATTAAAACCTTTCCTCTGTTTTCTTCATCACTACTTATATTACAAACTTCCCCTCCCCCAATTCCATTCATTTCTCCTCACTTTCTCTCTCTACAATCTTCTCCTTCTCTCTCTCTCTCTAAAATCCAATCCCTAGCTAGGTTTACTAACTTTTCCGCCGCCGCCGCCGCCGCCGCCAGCCATGGACGAATACTCAACTGAAGCCTCTTCTTGTATTCTGGTGAGTAATTAATCAGATCTCCATCTCTGTTCATAATTTCACTTCTCTCTCTCTTCTTTTACTTGTACTTAATTTCTTTGTTGTTGTTTATACAGGATCGAACCCCATCCAATTCTGAATCCAGCCAACCTGATCAAGAAAACAGAGACAATTCCGATTCCTCTAGTGATTCTAGTAGTAATCAGAGTTTAGATTATCTTTCTCATTCGGCATCCGTTTCTGAATCTTCTGAATCTTCTGAATCGGAATATGGTTTTGAAGAGACTGATGAAGGAGGAACTAGGATGATACATTTTAATATGCCCCCTGATTCTAATGAACTTTTGATGGGTACGTCACTTTTTTCCAGAGGGAATTGTTAGATTTGAAAAATCAGCTTAATTAAAGCCATTAGATTTTTTTTAATTAAGCACTTAATGTTCGAAATCAATTTTTTATTTTTTTTCTTCTACCTAGGGTTATATTGACAATTTGTTTGTTGGATGTGTTGTTACAGATGTTATCAGAAGTGACCAACAAAACATTCCCAATGTAGTAAAAGAATTTATGCACGAATATTTTAAGAATTCCGAGATTGCGACGGCTGAACTCCTCTTGATGATTTTCTATGTAATATTACAATTTTCTTTTCTTTACTAAAGTTAATATTTCCCTTTGCATAATGGTCACATTTTTTTTTTTTTTTTACTATAATGATATAGACATTGATCTCATTAAACTTGCACAATTTAACACAAAATGAACAGGCATGTGAAGCTAAACTCGATGTCGGCTGGGGAGTTTCCTTGTACGAGAGGGATGTAAACGACGTGGTCACTGAACTTGTCAACGAGGCCGAAGAAGTATCCTCTTTAAAACCCTTAAAACATTTTTTTTCTTCTTATTTTATTTTGTCGCATTTTTTTTTTATATATAACTTATGTGGTTTTATTGGAGGCTTAATTTCTTTTGGACCTCAGGACGATGATGTAGCTTGTCAAAAATCGAAATGGTTGAGTTTAGAAAATTTCCAGCAAAAATTTATCTCCTTTTGGGGTAATCTAGTTGACGAGTCCCATTATGGACCACTATACGACAATGTTTTATACGAGAAGTGTACGGAATATATTATTGCATTGTCATGGTAAGGATATGAAACTTTTAACTTTGCGGTTATATCGTCTGATATTCTAACTTTTATGTTCTCCGTGTCTATAGTTCCCCTCCATTAGTACATCGGCGAGTCGCTACAGCCATTGGTCTTGCACTTCTTAAATGTTTCATCAATGTTATAAAGATGATTCAATGGAAAATTACTTATAAACAGCCTTATTTGGATCCTTCTGCTAAACCACTAACAATGTTGCCTTCAAACGAGGAAAGGATGTCCATTATGCAGAATATGGTTGAGAAATTATATGCAGGGTGAGAATATATACAGTTCTATGTGTTATTTCGAAGAATTTGATTTCATTTGAATGAACTTCTTCTAACTTATCACAACTTTCTTTTGAAGGGTATTTGTTCATCGGTCTCAGGACGTTGATTCAGATATTCGAAGTTTATGCATGGAGTATCTTGGTGTCTGGGTTCTTTTATATCCATCAAAGTTCTTAGAATATCCTATCTTAAAGCAACTTGGATATGCACTTGGTGACCAAGTATTTTTTTTATCCAACTTAAAATTACTTTAATGATTTTCTTTTTCGTTTCGGAAAAAAAGATACTGCTTTAATGGTTTTTCATGTTCTATCATTTTGATTGATACAATTCTCTAAATGCATCTGCAGAGTTCTGACGTGAAAACGACAGCACTCCACGCTTTACGACAGATCTACTTGGATGATGAGCTTGTACCATGTCTTCGACAATTCACCGAGAGATTCTCGGGCAAATTGATCGAACTTGCAAGTGAAGAGACAGATGTTCCTGTGGTCGTGGGCTGCGTCAAGCTTCTGCAAATATTATTATGGTATTTCTCTTGACAACAACTATTCTAGCAAAAACAATTTGACTCAGACGATTCAAATTTAGACGAGTCAGAATAAACAAACAGACGCCAACCAAAGATCTTTTTGTTGTGCTTCTTTGTGATCAAAATGCACATTGTAAATGGTTTTGCAGGAATGAGCTCCTGCCCAGGCGTAACATAAAACCTGTACTTAACTTGCTTCTTAATGACAACGCGGAAACCAGGCGCGCAATTGGAGTACTAGTTTATAACATCTTTATTGCTCGAAAATATAGAAGCACACAAGCGGGGTCTACAGGTACTGTTTATGAAGTATTTCTTATACCATTATGTATATGATTGAATCACTTTTGATACATATACTAATTGCGAAAAAATTCAGGAGCTAGTGCTGATTCTTTTAAAGTTCATCTGCGAAGAATTTTACGTAGACTGAGAGAATGCAAAAATCTAGTAGAAATCGCCTACATCACCGATGCGTTGTGGGTTCGCACGGAGGCTTTGACAGTATGACATTTTTTTTTGTTGATATAGAGTCATTTATAAAGAAAACGAAAATGGAAATAGAAATAATAATATAAAAATCTATGTTGCAGGATTGGGCATGCATCATCTCTTTACTTTTGGATGAGGACCTTGGAGATTTGGATATCACGAACTTAATTCGACTACTTCGAGTGTCTGCTAGAAAGGCTGTTGGAAGAATAACTTTACCTGATATTGCTGAAATCGAAGAGAAGCATTGCAGTGAACGAGAAAAGGTCTTGTACTAAACAAATCTCTTTAAACTTGAGTTTGCTTCATGAAATGTGAATTGTCTTGAGTCAGATTTTCGACGGTTGGTTTTTGTCTGACTCGTTTGAATTGCTAATTTAGGCTGATTTTGGGCCCATTTGACTCGGACAGATTCAGATGAGTCAAATGAGTCAGAGTTCAGACACTAAATTTTAGTTCTCCATATGTTATTCTTACTAATTTTGACTTATTTTCAGAAAGTTCACAAAAAGAATAGGTTCGAAGTTACGCTTGCCATCATGGAGGGTTTCCCTCGGCTGTCGCGTAAATTCATGGCTGACAAGTATAAAATGACAGCCCTGGTATATTTAATTAGAGATTTGGATCTTGGGCTATACACTCATAGGTGGATAGAAGAGGTTGGTTCACAATTTCTTGTACATTATATTACTATATTTGGTTTTGTTTAGGTAATTATATACGTATAGACTTTTCATTGCTTTTTAATTGTCGATTTTCAACTGGACGGATATATGAAATATGACATGTTTCGAATTTCAGGATGAAGATGGTGATTGTGAATACCCTGTTCTTGATAATTTGACTCGTTTATACGGACCACAAATGGCTAGGCCTGTTCTTATAGATAATTTATTTGAAAATTTTGAGTACTTCGTCGAATGCAACGCAAATGTTGATAACGAGGTGGGTAAAACCTTGTGATTTAAGAATGGAAATAATCTTTTTCGTCTCATCCATTTCTGATTAAGATTGCTACTTATATTTTCTAGGTCATGGGTAATTTGCTTTACAACATGTATATGCATGTTGCTTGGTCACTGTCGGCTATCCAGGAAGAAGAAACTCTTTCCATGGAATCTGTGAATTCTCTTATGTTGAAACGTTCTGCCTTGTTTAGGAACCTCGACTACTTCGTCAACAACGAACGTAGAGGTCCTAGAGAAGGGCAAACTGGAAGGGAACTTGCTGTTAAAGTAAGTGCATCTTTTACCCTTACTGAGATAATATGAAGCATCCGCCGTTATTCTTGTCATTAACTACTATCTTATCGATTCATTCTTTCTTTTTTTCCTTAGGTATGTCTTGTACTTATTGAGATGTGGAGATTGTTCGATATGTCTAAATTTTCTTCAACTCCGCTGGAAATGTTAGGATTTTCTCCGGACATACATACTATTCAGAAGTTCTGGGCTTTTTGTCGACAACTTTTTGATATTGTTTCAGGTTACCTTCCCTTTTATATTCTGCACATTACACCTTTTTCAGACATATTTAGCACAATTTAGTTTTTAGTTTCGGCTAACTTCTTTTATTTTCTCTATGATTAATGGGGCGTATATCGTCGCAGGTGAGCCTGAAAGTATAGATCCCGACTACTATGAGGCTGAAAAAACAAGCGAAGATGTAGCCATGATTGCAGCAACAAAATTGGTTGTAAATGGTATTGTTCCTAGGGTAAGGATAATTTTATCTCAAGTTTGCTAGATCATTATTGTACTCCTTAGTTCACATTAGTCCTCATTTTTATTTTATCGTACGAAAAATCATGCAGAACTATCTTGGTTCGGAGATGATATCATATTATGGGATTCCTGGGACACATTTAGAGGAGGCTGTCACGGGTCTAATTGATCATCTAAAGAAAAATTCAATTCAAGATGTTCCTGATATATTTATCGAAGCAATGAAGAGGGTATGGGTTCCGAACATTTCTTCTTCTCAATAGCTCGCATTAAGTTTAACTGCGGTCTTAATGTGTTTGGTTATTTTTCGCAAATATTTTTTGCGTATCTCTTAATTAACTATTATTCTTTACATGGTAGCATAACGAAAGCAAGGTGTATAAATTTATTACCTTTAACACGCGTAAACCTTGTTTATACATTCGGTCTTTAGTTGTAAAGACGTATATATATATATATATATATATGACGTATATATATATATATATATATATATATATATATATATATTTCCATTTAGTGCTAGTATAGTTCGTTAAGATGTACTTACAAGGCTCCCCAGTTTCTGGTTATGTTGTTAATCTTCTACTCAATGTCGAGTTGGGACGTACTAGGACTAGGATTAGGCTTAACTAGTCCAGTAATAATATTCTTTATATAGACATATTTCTTTAAAACATAATTACTCTAAGATTTACACAAAAGGACATAAATCTAGAACATCAAATTAAAATATAATGTAATATCATTAAAGATACGTAAAATCACTTGTAAATAATGCACTTTAATCCGCCACTCACAGAAAAATCCAGATAAAATGTTGCACAACTTAAAAAAATTATCAAAATGCATCGAACATGTGTTTATGAGGACTTCTCGGCTATGCAACGGAAAGGCATAGACAAAGGTGATCACTATATTGATGAATGGAGAACAATTGGACTTCAAACCTCAGGACAAGGTCAGAGTTGAAACCGTATGAAAAATGTGAAGTATTTAGAAGTCTACCCACGTGAGGCAAATTTTGATTTTGCTATGAATTCTGCTTTCCTCATATTGCATGGTAACACCATAACATAGTCTACAGTTGGGGAGGTGTATTCCTTTTGCCCGTTCAACGACATGATGAAGAACAACATGCTTCCTCTAGATATCTGTTAATGTGAGGATATACATCGACAGAGCGTCAAATTGACATTGTGTTGGCGGACTTTCAAACACGGTGAGGTCATAGATCTAATCAGGTTTCAAAAGAGTTCAGTGACATCCTAGTTTGAAAGTTAATGATCCCCTACATAGAAGGATTAGAAAAATATCGAAATCTAGGCACACCTCAAACTTATACTAGCTGCTAACAAGAGCTTCTCTCGAGCCAATTCCAAAGTTGCATTCCTCCTCATTCCTATGTATAACTCGACCAAGGGTACCTATCGAAGAGAGTGGCAAAAAAATTTAAGTTGGACTTAGGGCAAGTCTCCTTTTTAGAGAAGGGGAGTGCAATGAAGTCAATCCAATGCCATGGCCTAGCCGAAAGCAAGAAGGGGTATATGATCGAGCCTACGATTATTTATTGAGCATGAAGGATGCGTTTAGTAAAGTGGGGCATAAGCAAAAGGCTTGATTGAGAAAGATGTTTTGTTCGTATTGTATGAACGTGATTGCATAAGCACATGTTTGGTAAAAAGAATAATCTTCTTCTTTGAAAGTAATCTAACATAGGAAATGTCAATTGCAACATGAAAACGTGATTGAATTGGTTCTAGTTGCTCTTTGAGGCAGAGTGGAAGAACGGATTGAGGACATTCTTGAATGATGAAAGGGATCCAATGACTTCGAAAGAGTTGAAACATATTTAATTAGCATGTCTTTCGTAAGTCGTGCTCTATAAAAGCACCTTTCAAGTTATGTTTTCTGCATCTTGGAATATATACAAAAACCCTAATAAGCTTCTTTATCACGCTCTTATTGCAAGTGAGTTAAGTAGTTTCTTTATCATTCGGCTCGGCGTACATCATTAAGTAGAGCTAGTCAAATCGGGCAAGTGAGTCATAAGTCGGTTGGACTTTAATAGCATAAATATCAATCGAAGTAAAATACAAATTACGTAATTATGCTATTAGTATCTACAGAAGAATTAGAATTAAAGCTGATGCGTATTTAGACATGTTGATCCATCCGCACGTAATGTGATCTAGAGATTTGACTTGTGAGTATTATCTTCAAACCATGGAATTCGTCTTTAGCAAAATCACATAACTTCACAACTTTGAAGCATGTCAAACATTGCATGCAACGTCAAAGTTAAATCGTTCATAAACAATACAACTTTAGGAGATGTTATTTATAATGACGTGATTTTCTTGAAGATAGTATCTTGAGGTTTACGCCATTCCTTTGAAAAATTTATTAAGGAGATAATCTCCGAGCCTCACATGGACCATATCGAGTCTATTTATGTGGATCCTATCTCGTTAATTTGTAAACTTTAGTACGTTAAATAAACGAAAAGGTTAACGCGAATTCCTCATACTATTGGATCCCCATATAAAGGCTCACTGGCAGTTGTAGAAATGATTGCGCTAACTTGAAGAACTTCCTAGTTGAGTCATGCTACATTATGATGTGGAACTTTAAACTACGATCCTGCGTCATAGTTTAGGTTGGTTTATATCGGAGGTAAGATATGACGCATATGGCGAATAGAATATGCTTCATAATACTATATCAGCTTTGCTTATGCCGATTGTGGTTCTTGATTTATTTATTTTTTGTTGGGAGTCCTTGCATATTTGTATAGATAATCTTCTGCCCTATCTCCTGACCTGAGGCATTTAAACTGGCTTTCTTTTTTGGTTTGAAATCAGGTCTTTATAAGGAATGCACCAGGAATGACCTATAAAGAGTCGAGACGCAAGTCTGCAGCAGAATGTAAGAACCTGGCTTCTAGGCTATCTACAACATTCACATATACTGAGAGGGACAAGCATAAATCGCTTGTTTTCAAGATTGTGAAGGATGGCATCTTCTTTGTCTTTCAACACCCAAACCATCTGCCTTTCTTGGAAGCTCTGCAATCTTTTGTGTATGAACTTCCAGCATCTGATTGCTTGTACTTGTAAGATTTTATCATTGATTGATGCTTTCAACTCTAACCATAAAAATCTTAAAATCATCCTCGAAATCAGGTTATATTAACTAATTGTTTTGTCTTTGTAGTCTAGAGGATGTTGAGGGGAAAACAAAGAATGTCAACACTTATGGAGACCTTGACAAATGGCATCCGTATAACGAATTTGTTGATCAATTGCGCGGGAAATGTGGAAAGTTCGGTCGCGTTAATGGTACTTCTGATACTCATCTTTCATTTGTTTAAAAACTATTTTAGGGTGCATAAATCATGTTTTGTCTTACTTAGACCAACCCAAGGAATCTGATATGGTGGCTAGTTGCTGTGTTTTATCTTCGGGTCTATAAGAAACTAGAAATAATCTTTTGTTTCCAAGTATATTTTCGTGTTCATTTTCAAGATACCTCATTCGATTTGCCAGTATTAGGAAAATACTAAACCAAAGGAAAGTCATGAATCTTATTCTTTCCTTGACACGCCAAAGATTTAAATAAGTAGTACATTTTTGAGACCGGGGATCAACTAATTAGTCGTTGGGTCTTCACTCTTGTCAATTGTCATTAGTCATACCATGTCTAGTCCAATCTTGAGCGTTCACCCGATCATTTTCTTAGCAAGTACAAGGTTTACGTGCCCTTGGCTTTGATTAATATATGTGTAAATTCATCGTTGTTAGTTTCTTTTTCTTTGTTAAAAGCTAATATAGTGGCTTAATCAGATGAGAGTCCGGGAAGGAAGGATCCTTTTGCAAATCCTTTCATGTGTAGGCCTCTACGATCTCGACAACAACAAACTTATGTGCTGGGAACGAACAGAATATTGGGTTTCAAAAGGCGAGGTATGAGATGGAATTACACATAAGGTTATGTAATTAGGGTTATATATCTGACAATTATTTTCATTATAAGTCAGAATCACATGTTATAGATTCATACAGGAAAAACCTCACAAAAGAAAAACTAGTAATATTGTTGTTTGAAGATGAAAAGGTACTTACTGATATCTTACAATATTTTTCATGTTTAATACACAGGTAGCGCCTTTGACAAACTTTTTGAGCGTAAATTCGGCCGAAAACCAGAGGTCAAGTAGAAGATGCACAGTGACATGTTGATCTTTTTATTTATTTGTGGAAGTAAATATTATTCAGACTAGACTCAGATATGAATTTGAATGAATTAAAAGTACTTATTTGCTTGGATGATCCATAATATGTTATGCTTCACTCATATGCCAATAAAACCATGAGTTTCCATCTAATGGTGGTAATAAACTGGCATTAGCAATATGTTTTTGAGGACGTGTTTTTGTAGTGCGTTAACGTCATTGATCATTTTCCCACTCGATCGTTTAGTGATCTAGCCATATTCTCGTTAATTTTGGCATCAACCAAGACCACTAGACTATTCAAGAAAGCACAAGGTTTTTCGCATGGCTTTATCCTAGAGTACTCTAGTATTTTCCATCTGACTGATATACATGTCGAACCCACCAAAAAGGCTAGTCTCCCTCAATCGACTATTTTCACCCACTACACTATCTTCTTCAACCGACTAATATAAGGATTTCAACAACATTATATTTGCTTTCACTATCTCTCTAAATAAGAGCTAAATAAGAGCAGAAGATTGAAGAAAACAATGGGATTCCAATCTATCTGGAAGGGACCAAATAACTTGAATAGGCCCAATATCGAATTTATGGAATAAAAAATACTATGGAGTTTTCTTTTCATTTGTCCCTGACATAGAAAATAATATGACAGGTTACACACTTAGGCTTCTTTATTTTGACTTTTGGGTAGTCTGATGTTGTATCATATATTGATTTATTGTTAAAGAAGTTACAAATTGTGGTTGTAGGAGATGGGGTAATTTCATCTTCCATCAACATCATCTCCATTGATGATGGTCATGAAGTAAACCCTTGGATGAAATTATAACCATTTGGATTAGCAATTGAAGCCCCATGAAATTATATGATCAGTAAACATTGCTCACATAAGTAAGAAAATCTCAAATAGAAGAAAACACAATTTTATTTTCCTTGGGTGGAACCAAACAGTACAAACGTAAGAGAAAATGTTTCTCGAAGAAACACTCTTTTTTTTCCTTCCCTAACTTGAAATCAAACAGAACCTAAGTTTCTGCAAACAGAACTTCTGTCTTATAATATTTTGTGTATTTGAAGAATGAAAAATATTTAGATAGGCAAAACATAAATTAAAAACAAAACTGGAAAGAAAAAAAATGTGTAAAGAACGAAAATATAAAGAAAGAAAAAAATGTGTAAAGATCGAAAATATGAATAAAGAGAAAACAACTGGAGAGTTGAGATTTACGAGAGCATAAACTATGGAGAGAAAGTAGAAAATGAAAAAGAAAAAAGTAAAGTGATAGTATAACCGTTAAAAAAAAGAAAAATTGGTGAAAGAAAGATGACGTGACGTGATACGATTGCATAGAGAAGAAAAATTGTAAGCGACGTGTGATTGACAGAGTGAGAAAGAGTGCTCAACTTTTTGTTAGTGGCATGTTCCGTAAATAAACATGAGAATCCACCATTTTTCAATGGAAAATGAATTGGGAACTCCCTAGGGATACTCCCCAAGTTTACTCCCCCTCACAATAACAAGGCCATTTTGGTCTTTTCACAGTTTTGTCAGAGTGAAAAGATTAAAGTGGCCTTGTCTTGTGAGGGGGAGTACACTTGGGAGTATCCCTAGGGAGTCCCCCTATCACCATTGTTTTTCAATACATTTGCTCTCTCTCTCTCTCTCACCCATGGCCATGGACCTGCAACTTAATTTCTGGGAGCCCGGTCTATCTTAGGGAAAGTTTGGGGGGTGTTGGATCAATCCCCCCCTTTGGTTAAAATCCCTTCTTCAAAGAGCCGCTCTCAAAAAACATTCACTTCTAGCCAATAATACTATGAGAATGACAAAAGAAGTTGCACTGAAAAAACATTCATTTTTGTCAATATTTGGTTGTCCAAGTGGTCAATAGTGTTGACACAAACTTCAAAATCCTGAAAGTTCTGAGTTCGATTCCCAAAAGAGGTGAAATCAATGGTTTATTGAACTTGGATTATTAAAAGTATACATAAAGTAGTTTAGTTGTACTTCAGACCCGTAGTTCAGCTGGCTTTAATTAGTTAGACTTTAGGTCCGTTTCTTTATGAGTTTAAGTTTGCCGTTTCTAGTGCTTATCACATCTCATTGATCAATGTAATTCTAATGACTAATATCTTAGTCACTAAGAACAAAAACATCCACCATTAGCCAGAATGAGAATGACGAAAATTACTTGAAGAAATAGTAGATTTCCCAAATATATCCTGAGTTTGATTAACCTATTCGTATACAAACAATATACCCAACCCGCTTCCTGAACCCCCACTTCAATCGCATGTGAGAAAAATAAGGGTTTTTCTCTCATCTCACATGTTTAGTGACGTGGAGAGAGAATGTGGTTCAAGCGAGAGTCCGAGGAGGCCCGTTGTGTAGCCTTGTACTTTTTCTCAGTACAAATTTAACAAATTTCAGGTTCCTCACTTTCTATGCTTAGTTATGTACAAATTCGAACCCTAATTAATTACTGTAGTTCACTGATTTTGTTTACACTCGCAGAGACAACGATCTGAATTGGTAATGGCGATTAATGTTGATTCACTGGGGAAACCGATCCCAACATCAGCAGTATTAATGGCTTCTTCAAAGCATATATCAACCAAAATGGAGAATATGGATTTCATTAATTGCAAGAAGAAAGATCAAAACCCTGAAAAATGTCTCGATAAAGGCCAGGAGGTCACTCGTTGCGTTTTAACCTTGTAAGAATCCAATCAAGTTTTGATTTTTATTAGTAATTTTAATCTAACTTTGTGTTTCATATTGATTTTTGGTGATAAAAACTTAAAGACTTGTACTAGTTGGTGAAATTAGGGTTTCCCTATTGGTGAAATTAGTTTCAGATTCTTCACCCAAAATGGAAATTGAAAATTCTGTGAGAATCGATATAAAGATTCTTCAATGGTTGTATAAATTTAACCTGAGAAGTTGTGTTACAATATCTACTTCTTATTTGTTCATTTCTGCTCAGATTTTCATCTGCAACTTTGTATTGGTCTTGACATTGCATGCCCTGTTACTGTGTTTCAAGATGGAAGAGGACCACTTGATGTTGATAAATACATTATTTCTTCCTCAAATATGGAAAAACACTCCCTTCTGAAACTGCGCTTGTAGATGGATATATGTCCTACTTTAGGTTAGTTACATTGATTCGGGAAGGAACTCCGACTGCAGATAGAAACGTCGCAGTGTTCTGATTCATTTGAATAGTTTCAGTCTGATAAGGACTTGATTATTTGTATCTTGCATAATTTTCTCATTTCCCGAAACCGTGGACTTTTAACCCGCCTGATAAGGACTTGATTTTTTTGATAGTTCAATTCCGGCCAATAAGGACTTGATTATTTTATAGTTTCAGTCTTGGAGTACATCTCTAGGAACCCCTACGGGACATTACATTGTGGAATAAATTATTGGGCAGAAGTCCTTATGTCACGTGCATATTGTTGAGCATGCATATGACGTGACGAGTGCTAGGAGAGCACGTACGAGCATATAGGCCGTAGGGCCGAATACGAGGTCGAAGTAGGGCAAGAGTGCCAGCAAGCTTCCTTAGGCCATGCACGGGACATCCGTGGCATTCAAGACTTTGTCAAGGATACGAAGGGTCATTTGGACGAGAGTATGCCTGGTTAAAAGGATTGATGTTTCCTTGTGGAAATAGGCAAAACAAGAAGTTTGCACCTTAGGAGGGGGTGGTCTCCCTTCCTCATATGCATCCAGCATATGTCAAGACCTCGTGGATGGGAGCTCGCCCATCTTAGCATGGTATGCACGAAAGTGAGCATCCTCGTGGCGCAACCCATGAGGCCGGCCTAGCGTATGCGAGAGAAGCATATTGCACGGGTTCCCTTGTCATAGGAAATGGCTCGGGACAGTACCTGGAGATAGGTTACTGCGGGTTCCTTTGGAAGGTGTGTTGCATGTTCTCATGCCATGGCGAGGCGTGCGTCGTGCTAGCATATTCCATAAGGAGGATTGAGCTATTCAAGGGGCTAAGCCTTGATGTGCTATGTTGGGCATGAGGTAGCTTATTAGAGATGGATGCTCCTATGCCCAATGTCCGGATGGTAAGCCGAGATGATAAGGTGCCGGATGCTTGAGACTAGATGGCAAGATCCGCATATGCGGCTTGGTGTGCTCCGCACGTATGTTGGTATCCTTTATAGTGGGCGAGAGTCTATGACTCAAGGAAGCGTTATACGGGACGGCTCGAGCTATGCTCGTAGGTTGGGACACGTTGGTGTCATGCCGCATTGTTGGTTGGGAACCAAGATGACTTGATAGTCGAGATGCTCCGAATATGTTCGGGAAGGTTGGTTATGTACTAGGAGGGAGTACATGACGCCGCACGGCACGTTAGGATTTGATATTCCGCACTATCGACCCGTGTCTTTGAGCATAATATGCCGGGTCGACCTAACGGGACAAAAAGGCCGTGACACTTGGACTGCAAAATTGTCCAGGCAAGCATACTGAAGCTTATGACTCTAGCATATAAAGGTGTCCTCGTATTGAACAAGAAGGCACTCAGATTTCATATGCAGTTAGGGGATACTTCGCGCTGAGGCACACGTCCTGAAGGCTCCCCAAGCGCCTTTCTGAACTTTGTTGTAGCGTGCAACAAGCACCTACTTAAAGAAATCATTTTGTCAGGCTACACTCGGTACACACTAGATGGTGGCTCTTTAAAAATTCACTACGGTAAAGTTAATTGAGCGAGCATTGTAGACTATTCTCGTACACGTTCATGTCAATTTTGATGCTTAAGATTGTATCTTAAGAAATATGTGATTTTCGCTTTCTACCAATTAATTGTTTGGAGACTTCCAATGAAATCCTAGGCCCTTCGCCATCTGTCAAGATAGGACAATTTTAGCTCATACCCCTCTATTGATAAGTGATGGGAACCTTTAAGCTGTAAGCGAACTCGTATCAGGCACAGAGGCACTGGCGCACCATTAACTGGTTTAAGGAAGAGGGAACTGAAGATGGATCCATCTCAACCCAAATAGCCAGTTCAGATGACTACTAAAGCCTGCCAAAGTCTAAAACATTATAAAAAAATATTCTGTGATATACTGCAAACTTTGTAGAAATTTGTCCCAAGTCAGTAAAAAGAATATGGAAAAAGAAAAGGTCCCAAAAAATTAAAGCACACAGGAAAACCATTTAGAACTGCAGAAACGACCTTCAGAAAAATTATGTAAGTCAGCATGATAATTCCGATAATTTTGCTATGAATTTATAAAATCCACAAACCTACTGTCGTAAAGCAACAGATTACAATATTACGCCTCCGGAGAAGTTTGGGGGAGAATACAAAATTTTTTAACTAGAAACATCAGATTACAATTTCATCAATTCACTACCAGATGCTCTCTCACATTATATGGCACCATGTTCAGCGTGGACTGCAATACAAACAAAAGGAAGAAATAATCAGAGACTGGATACCGTCTCTTACTTCAAGATGCAGGCATAAAAAACTACGATAACTTCGTTGAATGAAACTCCTTAAAGGAACAGATTTTCCTCAAAAATATCTGATTGTTTAGGTGGACTGAATCAGTGAACAGGAGTTCTATTTAAGCAATAAGTTTACAGGGTATACCTTCGAGTGAATGAACGGGACCTTGATGGACTCCGGCTGTTGGCCGTTGGACTAGGTGACCTACTGTTAGCTCCTTTGGTGTCCCTCTTGTCACGAGACATTAATGGACTCTGACCACTGACATCTGGACTAGGTGAACTCCGATTTTTCCTGTAGTACTCGTCACTAGACTTTGATCGACTCCGACCATTGTCTTTTGGAGGATCTGGTGATATACGGTCAGACCTGCAGTCATTCTTAGGTGGAGAAAATGACCTCCGCTTAGACATGTGACCCCTTTCATCATCGAGAGGAGAAGCTGACCTTCGCTCAGACCTATAATCTCTTTCATCACGTAGAGAAGGTGACCTCTGGTCAGTCCTGTAGCCCCTTTCTTCACGTGTAGATAGTGACCTCCGTTCAGACCTGTCACCCCTTTCACCATCACGTGGGGAAGATCTCTCGTTTGGCCTGTCGACCCTTTCAGAAGGAGATCTGGAAATGGACTTTCTTGGTGAGCTATCATCCTTTGCACGACGATTCCTGTAATTTACAACAGTTTTCAAAATTTTGTACCCCCAAAAAAATCAAATTCCTGTAGCAAAGTAGGAAACCATGTCCAATAACAACAGCATAATCTACATTCATGTAATACACACCAATGAAAGTTAATCTGTATGAAGAGAAAACAACCTTCTTCTGCCCTTCTCTAAGAGCAGGTGGGTCGCCGACAAAAAGCAATTAAATACCAAGCTGCTATAAATACTAAGACAAGCACATACTAAGGCAGTGTAATTTAGTTGTTGACACTCGATAGGAGAAAGCATTAGTTAAATCTCAGTTAGGAACTCAAGTGTACAAAGTATTACCTTAACGTGTACTAAAACAAATATAGGTCTTTGGATCCAAACGGATATCAAGCTATGCTCCTTAACAGTGTATCCATTGAACAGCGACATTCAACTTCAAAGTTCTTCTTTTGTAACTTCTCTAAAACCCCAAAATCTCATTTTTTTTTTTTGTGTAAACTATGCCACAACATACCCACAAGATTACTATATCTCTAGCCGTAAGAACTTTGATGGCCTCCCCCGCTCTCTGGAGATCATAATCTCTCTTTTGGCAATTATAAGCTCTATATTCTTTCGTAACTGGATATTACGCAAAAACAACCAAACTTTAAAATTTACCACATAACAAAAAAGTCATTTTCTGATTATGATTTATCTAGCAAATCGTATAAACCTGATAATAATTGCAAAATGCCACAAATCCCGTAAGCAAAGTTGATGTTCATGAGATCACACAATGAATGCTTCTCGACTCAAGTTCTTTGAAAGATAGGTTTGCAAAATGAGTCAGTGAGTCACTTTACTGTCTCTATTCTCTTTAGTCTTTACAAAAAGATCAATTCTTTAACCTCTATTATCAGTTTAATCATCTGCATGAACAAGGAGACCAAATATTATTCAAGTTCACAATCACATGCCAAATTTGGCACTAGAACAAGTATAAGACGTCAAATAATCATCTATGTTGCATGTCACAGAGAACAAAAAGGATGGGTTCTTTTAAAGGCTTAGACATTAGAGCGCAACAAATCTGTGAGAAGCCGAGAATGTGAGGATCAAAATAATTTAATGGACTAATCATGAATGTCTCTATAGAACATTTCCATAATTAGTCATATATTTTTGAAATACGATAATAATTTTGAGCTTAGCTGCCAGGCCTAAAGGAAATGCTTGGTAATAGTAAACTCCATGTCAAACAAAATATTACTGCCAAGAATCGGCCCATCTAGTATGTCAAAACTGTCAACTGTTCGTACACAGACATCGCCCTCGAAAGGCTGATCTTAACTTTGTCTCCACATGATTACTCGGTGTTGACCAGAATATGAATCATCAGTCTAACAAACATTTACTGAACTAAAGTAAGTCCAAGTTCAGACCCTGCCAGACCTATGAACCTATCACAATGGATATAAATAAAACGACATTACCGTAGTTGTCTTATAAATCGGAAGTAAAGATTACACAGCATTTGACAGCAAAAGAGTCATGGGAAACTAAGAAGGGAAGGTGTAAAAAGCAGACTGTAGAATCAGGAAATGAAAACAATATCTCAACATACAAACACTGACCTTGAGTCACGTCTGGCAGGTGAAGGAGAGCGTGAATAGGCTGCAGAATCCGAGATAATTAACATTTATTCAGGAAATGAAAAAAGTAAGATTTATCTTAAAATTGAACATTATAACTATCACGAATAACTGCATATGCATAAACTGGAAACAGAAAAGTTGAGTAATCGCAATAGTGAGAAATCAAAACTAACAAAGGTTGCGACGTCTTGGCAACCTCGGTGGACTTCTCCTTCTGCTTCCTCCTCCATATCGGCCACTGTAAACATAAAATGAGAAGGAGAAACTTTAACGGCCAAGTCATGTGGAAAATATCGAAATTGACAGTATTATTAGCGATTAAATATAGGGAAAGCAATATATAATTAGATGAGGAATAGAGAATGGAATTGGACCTAACATGGGGATCCTTGCGCATTTCTTGTGGAGTTTTCCTGTTTTCTTCGGCATATACAATTGTGATCTCACGCCCACCAATAACTTGATGGTTCATTTGCTGTTTGGCTTCAGCAGCGTCATCAGCATTGCGAAATTTTACGAACCCAAATCCTTTTGGTTCTCTGCAAGAAGATCCACAAAAGAAGGGAAGTTTTAATTGGTTGAACCCAACGGAAAGTAAGGTCCTATGTTCATTAGGTTCTATACATTGATATATCCCTACAGTTAGCCCATGAACTTAATAAAACAAGATAATTAACGAGTTTGAAATGTGATACTCACTTTTAAAAGTTACAAAAATTTACCAACTTGTTCTAATCTGACGCCACCCACCATGACTCTGGTCTGAGTATGCATTCTAATTCTACTCAGAAGTTGGAACAATTACCATATAAATTTGGCTACAATCCATTTGAACCCAACTGTGTAGACCGACAAAGTACTACCAGTGGAGGTAGGACCCATATCGGACAAACCCAGACCTGACTCATACCTCAAACAAGCATAGACTGGTGAGATTTGGAAAAAATACAGAGTTTTGCTAACCTAAATCAGTAAATTGTAACTTGGTCATTAAAGGTTGAATTGAGCAACTCATGCAACAAGGATAACAATTTCTCCACCAGGGAGGAATCCCAACACGGATCTTGGGGCATTCAAGACACTTTAACTCTTAAGCCCCCCTAAGCCTTTGTATTTTCTTCTATTTCATTTCCCTGTCTTGCCCCCTTTAAAGGTTGAATTGAGCAACTCATGCAACAAGGATAACAATTTTGAGCCCTTAACAGAGGGCAGTGTAGTTAGGGTTTACGACGTTGCGGAAACCTCTTAACTAATGGAGCATCAGTTAGGAAAACTTCAAAAAAGGCTCAAACTTTTCAAGAAAAATTCCCACTGTCAAAGGGGAAAACGTACCCAGTGTAGTAATTCTTGGGAAGATAGACATCCTTTACTGGACCAAAACGTTCAAATGGAATTCGAAGATCCTCAGGCCTGCACACAATATCCAAATGGAATCAAGAACCATAAGTATATATATCACAAAATCTAGATAGAGAAAGATACCTGGCGTCAAGAGAGATGTTCCGAATGAGCAATCCAGATGGACCAGAAGAACGTCTGTCATCTCTGTACGAAGACCTGCTACTACCTCTGTAACTATCTCCTCCTCCTCCTCCACCTCGTCGAGAATCATCGTGACGCTTTCTCGGAGGAGGGCTTCTACTTGCTGGAGGACTCAAACTTCTGCTCCTGCTTCTGTATCTTCCCATTTCTTACTTGGTGGAGGACCGAGGGGGAAGAATCCTGGCCAGTTATAAGTACCAAAAACCCTACTGAAAATGAGTAAGATTTATATTTCCTCCCCTTCGGCACAGTGAACAAAATTCTATAGCCGGAGCCTATTGGTTAAAGAAAGTTTATTAATTCATTCGTGGTTAGCCCATGAGACGTGATCAACTGCCCCCGTGTGGCTCGCTACATTGGCCGTCCTTTTCAGTTTGACCACCTCTTTTTTTTTTTTTTTTTTTTTTTTTTTTTTTTTTTTTTTTTTTTTTTTTTTTTTTTTTTTTTTTGAAGATAACCTTACTACAATAATATTGTTTACAAATAGTACCAAACCAAAAGCAAAGAAGGACTACAAGTAAACAATTTTTAACGACTGAAGGACTAAAAACAATTAATTGTCTTGGACAAGGGCCGCTAACTCATGGGCCGTTGAGTTCTGGAACCGATTACAGTGGGTAATCTCTATCCGGTTCGTATTAAACCGTAATCTGAGTCGATGGATTTGGTTCTCCAATCTCCAAGGGACTACCGGATCAATGGCTGAGATGAGGTCTTGTAAAACCCTAGAATCTGTCTCCATGATATAAAAGGAGAGCCGCAGCTCCTCAGCTAGGTCAAGCCCCAACTCCACCGCCTCTGTCTCACTCTGTAATGGAGAACCCGAAATTATTCTCTTAGCTTTAGTTCCTTTTATATTGCCATCGGAATCCCTTGCTACTGCTGCACAAGAGGAACCTGTTTCTCTAAAGGAGCCATCACAGTTTATCTTGATGACACCCGGTGGTGGTGGATACCATTGAGTGGTCTGTAAGAGATCAAAATCATTATTAGTCAAAGCAAAATTAGGTACATACCTTAGTTCTTGTTGAATCGACCACCAACATCGATGTAGATCCGGATCTTTCAACTGGAAATAAGCTTCATTTCTTGTCTTCCACCAAAACCAGAGGAGGTATGAGTAAGTAAACCAAATCCTATTTCCTTGTTCCTTTTGTGAAAGAATATTTGATAGGCATTTATACGGATCTGTTTTTACATGTTGTAGATCATCCAAACCAGCTTTCATGATTAGGTTTTGGTAAAGAGGACAAGCCCCGAATAGATGGTAAGTAGTCTCTTCTACACCCAAGTCGCATAATCTGCAGATATTTGATTTTTCCGGTATTCTTTTGTGAATATTGCTTAATGTTGCCAATCCTTCATTTACTAGCCTCCAAATGAACATTTGAATTTTCGGTTGCATATGTTTCTGTTTCCAAAACTCTTTCCATGGGAATTCATAGGCTTCTCGTGATATTATGGGTAGTTCTTTTATTTGTGCATAAAATGATTTGGCCGAAAATTTCCCCGACTCCTTTGGTTTCCAAATAAGAACATCTTGTTTATTTACTTGGTTGATGCTAGTGTTGATGATTGCTTGTGCTTCTGTTTCATTGAACCACTCCTTAATGTTATCTTTATTCCAAGTTTTGTCTCCCTGCTTCATTAAATCAGATACTAGAGAAACATGATCAGGCAGATTAGTTAAGTAAGTTGGTTTATGACCTGGAATATCTAGCAGCCAAGGGTCTGTTCTAATATTAACTTGAGTTCCAGTACTAATGTTCCAAATAATATTATGTTGAATATACTTTTTGGTTTGTATCATTGCTTGCCAAAAAGGAGAAGTACCTTGTGGGATCTCATACGACCAAAAGTCCATGTTTCTAAGGTATTTAGAGCTCAAAAGCTTAACCCAGACCTCATTAGGTCTAGTGAGAAATCTCCAGGTCATATTAGCTATTAGGGACAGATTTACTTCTTGAATGGATCTGATTCCTAACCCACCTTTATGCTTAGGGGACGAAATTATATCCCAATTGATAAAATGTAGTTTTTTAGCATTAGTGTTATGCCCCCACCAAAAACATCGTTCAATTTTCTCCAGTTGGTTGACAACATGTTTAGGGATAAGTTGAAAACTACATGTGTATGTGCAAAAAGAGGCTAAGATGGACTTAATGAGAACAGTCCTACCAGCTTGAGATGTGAATTTATGTTTCCAACCTGCTAATGTATTATTGAACTTATCTGTAAGCCAATATAAGTTTGGATTCTATTATCTTTTTTGAGTACGAGGGCTCCCAAGTATTTCTCCATATCTGACATGAGGGGAGCTCTAAGCCTATTGATGAAGGAATCTTTGATGATTGAAGGCACACCTTTGCTAAAGTAAATAGATGATTTGGAAAAGTTTACCTGTTGTCCCGAGAAGGAGGAGTAATGTTCCATTATTTGAATAACTGCTTCTAAATTCTGTAAATTAGCCTTACCAAAAACAATAAGGTCGTCAGCAAAGAGGAGATGTGTAATCGAGGGGGCTGCTGAATTGACCTTATATCCTGTAAATGTACCCTTATCCTGATAATAATTAATAAGGAGAGAGAGAGACTGAGAGCATAGAATAAAAAGATAGGGCGACAATGGACAACCCTGTCTAAGGCCTCTAGAGGCCGAAAAATCGCCCACCACACTCCCATTAATTTGTATATTGAATCTTGACGTGGAAACACAACTCATGATTAAATCTAGCATGAGACCTGACAGACCAGTTGATTTTAAGACACTATGTAGAAACTCCCAGCTTATTCTGTCATAAGCTTTTGCCATGTCCATCTTGAGAGAGAAATTACCTTTTTTGGCTTTAGATGAATGCATGGAATGTAGGAGCTCTTTAGTGATAACAATATTGTCCATTATTTGCCTATTTGGAACGAAGGCATTTTGGTTCCATGTGATACACTCCTCCAGATACGGTCTAAGACGATTGGCTACTATTTTAGTGATGAATTTGTAGACCGAATTGCAGAGGGAAATTGGTCTGAACTCCGAGGCAGTACTCGGATTCCTGACCTTGGGAATTAAGGCTATGGTTGTGTAATTTAAGTGTGGATCTATCATACCTGTCGAGAAAGCATGCTGGATATACTGAATAAGATCCCGTCCGATTACCTCCCAATTGTGTTGAAAGAAAAAGCACGGCAATCCATCTGGTCCCGGACTCTTGATAGATCCCATTTCCATCACGACCGCCTTAATTTCCTCTTCTGATGGAATCCTTGAGATGTCTGCCAGTTGGTCAACCGAAAATACCTTATATGCATTCATGACCTCCAATGGAGGATCATCGACTCGGTCCCTAGTAAACAAATTCTGAAAAAACGAAATAAATTCATTAGCAATCTCATCTTTATTATTAGAAACTCTACCATTACTAAGTTTAAGTTCGTGAATTTTATTCTTTTGCTTTCTGGTCGACATAGCAATGTGGAAAGCTCTGGTATTTCGATCTCCGTTATGAACCCATTTGGATCGCGATCTCTGTTCTGCTCTAGTCCTTTGGAGATCCTCTAAGTATATTATTTCCTCTTGTATATTGCTTTCCGTATTTAATATCTCATCGGTTGGGTCGAGGTTCTGAATTTGTAGGAGTCTGGCCCTTAAAATGTGTAATCTGTTTTTAATGACCCCAAAAGCTCTCCTGCTCCATTTCTTGATAGTAGTTTTAACCATTTGCAGTTTGTCTAGAAAAGGGCCTGTCGTCTTGTTCCAATTTTCCTGAAAAAGAGAACCATATTGCTCATGTTTAGTCCAAAAAGTTTCAAATTTAGAAATGGTATTTAAGGGGTGGCCCTCCACTAAGAGTTTTAATAGTATAGGCGAATGATCGCTGTTATAACGAGGAAGATGGAAAACCCCAGCTTCCGGAAAGTAAGTCAACCAATTTGCGTCGCAAAGGACTCTATCTAGTCTCTCTTTAGTTATATGATGCTTAGCTTTATTATTAGTCCATGTATAAGCCGGGCCATTAAACCCCAAGTCTAGTAGGTTAGCATTACTAATGAACTGTTGGAACTGATGTAAGAAAGGAATATTTGGACTACCTCCAAATTTTTCTCTATGGTCCGAGAGAGCATTTAAGTCTCCAATGCAACAATAAGGGTTTGTAAGTCCCTGGATTCTAAGGAGCAAATTATTCCAAAAGATTGGTCTGTCCTGAATATTAGGAGGTCCATATATGCAAAGTAAATCCCAGGAATTAGACCCTTGGTCAGTAATAGAGGCATGAATAAGATTACAAGTGGAATAGATAATATCTAACTTTATATCGTCAGACCAATACAATAAGAGCCCACCACTCCGACCTGTGGATGGGACGACATAATAATTAACAAGATTAAAATTACGAAAACAGGGAAGAGGAATATATAGAGAAATTTTGGTTTCCGAAAGAAAAACCACGGATGGTTTTACTGAACCCAGGAACTGATTAAGGGTTACTTTTGTCGGGGTGTTCCCTAGCCCCCGACAATTCCATGCAAGAATATTCATTTTGCTGTCGGCATTGGGGTTGCCGATACCCTTTCATCTTTTTTCTCGTGTGATTGAATTCTACTAGTTCTTTTGAAATGCTTAGTTGCTCGGACATCTTCAATAGTCATGTCTACATCAACATAACTTGAGTTACTTGTTGAAGCATTCCTTGTAGCGACCTGTTGAAACAACGAATTGTCATGAATCTCCATTGGAACCGTGGCTTTAGGGACTCCTCGCTTTCTAGTCCTACAAAGATTAGACAACAAGTCACCAAAATTAGATTTGATGGTATAATCAAACTCCTGGTCCTGTTCGTCCTGATTTACAGATGAACTAGTGGTACGTTGCTGGTCTGAAATGCGATCGAGGCCAAAAGATTCTGCTTCCTTGATACGATTACGAGGTCCGATCGGTACTTTGAAGTCGTCATTATACTCCGGCTTCATGGCTTTAATGACTTTGATTCTGAGATCTTCAGACAGATCTTGTTTCAATAGGTCGTTGAAGGCAAGAATTGTGGAGCAAAACTTCATTGTGTGACCTGTAATACCACAAAATATACAAAACCTAGGCAGTTTTTCAATCTTTAAGGATATAGCAATAATTTTGGAATTTGAAAGTTTTAGATAAACAATTTGCTGGAGGGGTTTGAGAAGATTAAGTTCTATCTTGACCCTTCCAAACAAACTCCATTTGGAAGCCTCTTCTACTGTAGTAGGAATAAACTTTCCAATCGAATCCGCCAGTCGATTAACCACTGTACTATTAAGATGACTAGGAGGGATTCCATGCATTTGGACCCAAAACCAGGCCTTGTCAAACACATGATCTGCCGGCATGATTTCCGATGAACATTGCTGTAATACAATTAATTCATCTTGTATAACCCATGGGGCACTTTCCAGTGCCAAATCTAATTCAGTAGCCGTTGAGAACTTTATCAGAAAGACATTATCTTTGATTTCGATAAGGTTGAATTTGTTCGGCCCATGAATTACTCTGGAAAGTCTAGAGACTGCCTGGTTAATGTCGATTTTCTTTGAACTCTGTATCCACAGTACTCCGTTCTTCATAATGTCCATATCCCATGGAACTAAATCATGACCATCAACCGTGATTTGTACTCGTTCATTAGTAGTGAGTGCTGCGAATTGTTGTAGGAAATGGTTGCTTGGTTCAGCCATGAAACCGAAGGATGATACACTAAAACTAAAATCTAAAGAGACTAAATCTCAACAAATGACTCCTTAAGAGTGACAAGTTTGGAATTCCCGAGAGATAACCCTGAATTCGAGAAATAAATGGTAGAAAGGTGGCTGCTAACCACCCGTAACCGTCCCAAAAAGGGAAAAAGGTGGTGGTAACCGTCGACTATAACTGCCTGCACCGCTAGAACTGGTGGCCGGGAGGAAAAAAAACCTAGTTGCTCCGCTCGACTCCTTTTTTCCCGAAAGAATCCAACTTAGTACTTCAAGAATTCCACCACCTTTTTTTTTTAGTAAGGATGAGAATTGAGCCACAGAGCCCAGAACCTAATTGAGAATGTTTCGTCTGATAGGTTAATGAATTAGTTTGGAAACTCGAAAGTTGCACTATCTACCCGATGTCCCGATCCGTTTAATTTTATTTTCATGAGGCTTCGGCTCTACTTAAAAAAAAAAACTATTTGCGCCTTTTGTCCAAGTAGCAAGTCCGAGAAATAGGATGCTTTGATGAACAGAAAATCATAGGCACCCAGCCTCCCATGGGCCCAAACTTGTGTTTTCTACATGGGCTTCACCATTGTCTATCTATCAACTACCACTAAGTCATCTCTTAACAAAAAAAAAAAACTACCACTAAGTCGTTAATTATCTTCTCTCATCAAAAAAAGAAGTCGTTAATTATCTTTCATATCACGTCTTTAACAATTTTAGACTAGTTGCCCACCTAACGACCCCACCCTTACCTTAGGTGGTGGTTCTGCCGGCAGTCTTGGCGTCCCTTCTCAGCTAACTTCCCTCCAACCTCACCCACTATGTCCCCAAATCCGTAGGGTTCTTTTCTTTTTTCACAGCCTAATCATGCAGATTCCACCACCACCAACACCACTAACGGAACCTCCACTTTCCGACGAAATTAGGGTTTTGGAAATGGAATCCTCTCAAATACTTGACGAATCTTCAACTATTTGGGAATGGAACTCTCTTTTAGATTTCAACTTAGATGATCAATTAAACCTCTCATGGAGTCCTGAATATCAACCAATAGATCCATCACATAATCAACAATCTTCTGAATTATTGATTGAAGAACAATCAAATCGTGAATCAGATGGATCGGATAATAGTAAGATCCGAAAGAGAGATCCAAGATTGACTTGTGAGAATTTTTTAGCTGGGAGAATTCCTTGTTCATGTCCTGAAGTTGATGAGAAAGAGGAAGAAGAAGAAGTAGAAGTAGTTGGTGGACCAGGGAAGAAACGAGCTAAGACGATAGGTTCGGTGGTTGTTCGGTGCCAGGTACCTGGTTGTGAAGTTGATATTACTGAGTTAAAAGGGTATCACCGAAGACACAGAGTTTGCTTAGGTTGTGCAAATGCAACCTCTGTTTTTCTCGATGGAGAGTCTAAGCGATATTGTCAACAGTGCGGCAAGTATGTTAAAAACATCTTCTTCTTTTTTTCTCTTTTGTTTAATCTTGATTTTGAATTGAAGGATTTGTTTGATCTTGATGTAAAAATGCTTAATTTCGTTATAATTTTAGAAAAAAGCAAGTACATTTTGGGTACATATATTCGTAGAGGATTGATATCATTGTTACTGGGTTACGCGAAAACTTCAAATATATAAATGAGTATAAAGGGATTAAAGATGCAAAATGTTATGAATTTATGTCAAGTTATAGTGTCTTATGTTTGTTTAAGCCGGTCACATTCGCGTGCACTAAAGTAATTGGCTATGTTAAAACATGACATTTGACAAGTTCTTCGTTGCATGCAATTAGTTACATTACATTAACGCGACTTTCTTGCAACAAAAAAAAACACGACTTTGTATCATCTTTCATTAAAATATGTTGGGTTGTGAAAGGATATTTGTTTCATAACTTAGTCGTTAAAGCTCATTAACATTATTCCCATCTTGCCCTCCTAGTGTTCGTAAAAGGATCTATTATTTTTTCATTCTGCATTTGGCATCATGCTGATACCTCCCAAGTCGATTGGATGAAGTCTCCATTTGTCTTGACTCAACTCTCTTCTTTAATAGAAGACATCTGGATTCATCATATGAGATTGACTCAGTGGCAGCGAGTTTCCAACTGTTAGTCAATCATATGCGTTTCTATTTCCTCTGTCAATTGAGCATTTGGTATTACAGTTAGCAAGTTATGGAGTATTAAAGTGTTCATTTTGTTTTTTCTGGGTTCCATATATTTATCTTTATTGATGTTAATTAATTACTTTACCAACAGTTGATAAAAAAAAAATGTGTCGTATTAATAGAAGGCTCTCTGGTGGAAGCCGAGAAGAATGTTGGGCCATTGGCTCCTCTTTAGTTGATTCTAGATTTGGAGAAGTAGTTTCCGTACAACGTTATGTACTTATGTGTCAAAAGGTTTATGTTTGAAGTCATATTATTCGCTTCTAGTTTTTCACATTTCTTTCCTTCTGGTTCTTCTTCAGGAATATTACTTAGTAGTGAGAATCAAGTGTAAGTAAGCAACTTGTTCCCGTGGTTACTCACCTAGGTTTTTGTTGGTTGCTTATTTGCACTTCCAGGTTTCACATCTTGCCAGATTTTGATGAAGGTAAACGAAGTTGCAGAAGGAAATTAGAGCGCCACAATAAGAGGAGGCGGAGAAAATCAACGAACCCTAAAAGTATAGTTGAAAAGGAAACTCAAGGAACTGATAAAGAAGAGGAAACTCCCAGAGATATTCCTGCAGAACATCTAGATCGTGATGGTGAAGCAGGAAAAGGTATCATCAGGCTGCTACTGTATATTTTGTTCACAGACAAGGTTATCTGCGATATGTCTAAAATGCTATCGTTATTAAGAACCATAATAGTCAAGAGAGCTTGAAAGCAATTTAGCTTAAGAAGTCACCAATCATGGTTTGATAATTGCTTATTCAAAAATGTAATTCTATAAATTATGTAATTGGGACACTAGAAAGAATCTTTGTTATAGTAATGTGCACTGCCTTTTCCTTAGTTTTGACTTTTGTGGAAGATATATTAACCACTTGTGTTTTGGCAGCTGATACAGATAATTCACAGTTGAGCAGCCAGATGGTCAATGATGCAGCAGTGGAGACTGAAAATGGGCATGTTTCTCCGAGTTTCCCATTTCCCTGCTCCCAGGACATCCGAAGTGATAGTCTCTTAACATTCACAGCTTCTGGTGAAACCCAAAAGGAGCAGGGGAAAGATAATTCAGTACCAACTCTTTCTTCATCTCTCTGTGACAATAAGAGTACCTATTCATCTATGGTAGGTCTGAGTTGCATGCTATTTATCTTTTAGCGAACCATTAGTTCTGCTCTATTTTTATTTCTTAAGTATTAGTTTTGCTCTATGAATATTCTCTGTTTGGTTTAATAGTTTCTTGCTCGTTATAATGCATTGAAAGATCATTTCTGTGTAGTGTTCCACAGGTCGGATATCGTTCAAGCTTTACGATTGGAACCCTGCAGAATTTCCTAGACGTCTTCGGCACCAAGTATTTCCCTAAGCACTGTCATTGCATTTCTAGCATTAAATTAAGATTCTTTTGCAGTTTGGTTAATAGTTGCTTTGAATTTGTAGATATTCCAATGGTTGGCCAGCATGCCAGTTGAGTTGGAGGGATATATTCGTCCTGGCTGTACCATCTTGACTGTATTCATTGCTATGCCACGGTTTATGTGGGAGAAGGTATCAGTTCTGCTTGACGTTGATAATAATAATTTAACCTGGATGAATCTGTTCACAATAAAGAGTAATCTATCTGGATCTGAAAATATTTTAGGAGCATATGCTCAATAAGTCTGATCTTTAGCTGAAAGGAGGTTACTTATTAAAAGAGAGTCAAATTTTAGATGCTTTTGGTCCTTTTATTTAATTGAACTGCCATGCAATTTAGTACTATGTAAACGTAATGGTTATACACAAAATATTCATGTTCTTCCATGCTTTTAACATTCATCTTTGTTTTATATTTTAGTTTAGACTATACTCAGTGACGTGAAACCCCTGATTTCAGTTGTTTAGCATGTTCTAATGTAAATTTAAATTTGGTCTTTATTACTTACCTACTCAGGAAGTTCATTCAGTTCATATCTGTGGTTCTTGAACCGTTTTCCCTTACAGTTTACAATCTCTTAACCTCAAAATTTCTCTCTTGGGACAATGGGCAGTTATCTGAAGATGCTGCTTCATATATACATAAGTTTGTTGGTGCACCTGAAAGTATGCTGTTTGGAAGAGGCAACATGACTGTTTACTTAAATGACATGATTTTCCGTGTTCTTAAAGGTACATTAGCGTTGCAGAGTTTTATGGGTTTTTCTTGTTCCAACTTTAATGGTTTTTCTTTCTGCTTTGCAAACAATTTAACTATTATTATTTGGATATTCTTGAAAAAGTTATAGCAATTTTGAAGTCACTCCAATGCTTCGTCTATCTGAAGTTCTGAACCTTAAACTGTTCATTTGAAAATGTATATCGAAAAAGTTTAGAATAATTTATCTAGAAAATCCTTGTTATATAATATAAGAAGGATTTTCTCATCAATACAACGGATATTATTGCCGCCTGGCATGGAGTATAAAGAAAAATCAATACTGGAACAAAAAATTTAGCCTACTGTACCATAAGGATGTGTGGATCTCTTGTTCTTTTGCATCTTTTCTGGTTAATGCATAAACAACATACACATGTATTTTAGATTCCAGATTTAATATGAGTTTCTTTTTGGTTGTTTCTAAATAAAATTGCGATATGTCAGTCAGTCAGGGGGACATTAAGAGTGCATTCGATATTCTTCTTCATGTAAGAAAGTTAGAAACCAACTTTTGGGTTCATATTTAATTGTCTAACTGGAAAATGATTTTTTATTTATACAGTTAGGCATTTTCAACTATACTTTTGTATTTATGCAAGAGGTTGCCTTGTTTTCTTCTTTGAAAGAAATTTGACCTGCCATATTGAAGGAGCTGATATTTAAATGCTGGATCAATACATCCTACCTGTCGATTCCTAATTATTTATGGTTGATGTAGGTGGAGCTTCAGTGAGAGATGTGAAGGTGAAAATGCAGGCTCCTAGGCTTCACTATGTTCATCCTACTTGTTTTGAAGCTGGTAAACCTATGGAGTTTGTTGCTTGTGGCAGCAATCTGTTGCATCCTAAATTTCGGTACCATTCTAGTACCTCTCATTAACAATGCATACCAAGAAACTGGCAACTTTATAGTGTCCAATTTGTCATTTCTGATCCGTTTTAACTTATCTGCTGCTCCTTTTCTTATATTTCAAACAAATTATATGCAAAGCTAAGCATTTCTTTAAGTTGTTTTTTAAGAGTATCAACTCTTTCAGTGAATTACGTATTAACTCATATATATACACACATTTGTTTAGACTTGTAGTTTTCCATACTTGAAATGTTCAGTCTCAGGTTGTCCTAAAGAAAAGGGAATACGCGTAAAGGTCTCAGCTGTACTCCATGCATTCCATGATTATTAATCTTTAATAGGGTATTAGCATTTAGCAGTTAATATACTTATATTTCAGCCATGTTTTGTTAAATTCATTTCTAATAAAGGTCACATTTCTTTAATAGAAACCAAGATACTAGAAACGTAAGCTGATTGTGCACACTACTCTTATTTGACTAGATACTAAAGTTAGAGAAATGACAACTACCATTTGATTTTGACATAATGGATTCTATGGCAGGTTTCTTATATCTTTCAATGGAAGATATCTAGCATATAGTTATCGATTTGCAATTTACCATGGGGAGTCTGCATCATGCCATGGCAATGAAGCGAAGAAGGCCGACTGCTGTGATCATCAGATTTACAAGATATGTATTCCTAAGACTGAGCCGGGGCTATTAGGTCCTGCTTTTGTTGAGGTGGGTACCTGTCACAGCTTTGTTATTTTGTTTAGTGCATGGCTCAGATAAGGCATGTTTCAGTCTCTTGGCAAACTAGCTTATGATCACTTAGATGTTAACTTTAAAGTTTAAACTTGTTTTCAAATTAAAATTAAACTTTGTGGGGACACTGGTGAAGCCAGTTATCATTACGGAAGCTACAATCTTTTACTTGAGAAGGTAGATATATCAAAAGAAGAGGTCAACTTTATTTTTATTTCTTATAATTTATTATTACGCACACAAACTTTGTCTATGAAATCCAATCTATAACATTTTCTAATGTCCTAGTTTACAATTGTTAGTGACACACCGGCTCGAGTTCATGATGTTATACTGAATTAGTTTCTCTATCAGTTCATACCTCATTATGATTTTTTTTTTTTTGAGAAATCCACTAGGATCTAAGTCGTTTCAAGGCATTGATATAGCATGAAGATGTGATAAGCACGCTAACCGCCTAAGTTAAACCATTAATGAAAGAGGCCTAAAGCCCAACAACATGAAAGAGGCCTAAAGCCCGACAAACTTATTACATTATTTATACCTTTAATAACCCAAGTTCAATAAACCATGGATTCCACCTCCTCCGGGAATTGAACCTGGGACCTCAAGGGTTTTGGAGTTAATGTCAACACTTTCAACCACTTGGGCAAGCAAGTGTTGACCTCATTATGAATTTCGTGAGCAGAAACATTATAATTTTCACCAAATCTTCATATAAGCGTTATGTGCATGGCGACTGGATAAGTTGCAGTGCCCAGTTTAAATGTCTTAGTTTCTATTTTGTAGGTCGAGACAGAGTTTGGGTTGTCCAACTTCATTCCAATCGTCATTGCGGATAGTCCAACATGCTCAGAATTGCAGATGGTGCAAAATAAGTTCGACATATCACTCCGTCCAAAGATAGCTCATTATAGTCTTAATTCAATATCTGAGTCCTGTGAGATCTTTAAATCAAGGCAAAAATCTACTTCTGAAATTCTTTTAGATATTGCCTGGTTTCTCAAGGAGCGTAAGTTGGAGGATAAGATTTTGAGTTCCACTAACATTCGGAGACTGAATAGTTTATTGAGTTTTCTCATACATAACGATTCCATTATGATCTTGGAGAAAATATTAATATCTCTTAAGAATGTGATGGATGAGAAGCATCCATTCAAACCTATTAGTACTGAAAACGATGATGAGATGAGTCTATTTCAGAAATATATAGCTCATGCAAGAGAAATAGTCGATCAAAGAATTCAACACGATGGGAGAATAGTGCAACTTCCGACAAACCCATTTCCAGAGGGCGATTGTTTCACTCAAAACCATACCGCAAATGACCAGCTCTATGTTGTTTCAAGCAACTGTGAGGTGAGGTTTTCAGATCTGTCCTTCAAGTTTTTCAAAATGTTCATAAACTGGTTATTTCTTTTTCTGTTTTTACTACCATTTGGCTAGCCTTTTCTGTGCACAAAGTTTTCTCCTTATACTTGGGTAAATACAGAAGCAGAATATGGCGGAGTTAAGAATGGGGCCTGTCAATTGATATTCGAAAATACAAATTTTTGGCCTAACTCGTAACTCCACTTCGTTTTTCCCTGATAACGAATACGCGATCCAAATTTTCGACAGGTTGCAGTGGAGGAATCCATAGCTCCATATAGATCCGGGTTATTAGCCTGTTAGGAATGTAACGTTTGGTGCTTCTAATCAAAGTTTGTATTAATTCTTCTGTTATATCTTCTGAATACTAAGCAGGACATGGAGATGGCAATAGAGAAAAACTTGAATTTGATATCGAATCCAGTTTTTCTCGAGAAAAGTGAGACTATTCCCCTTTTAAATAGAGGGGTAGTCACGGACATGATGCAGAAAACCCAGCGAAGCAGATTTTCGAGTGCGATTACAAGTCCTCGTCCTTTGGTTCTTATAGTAGCCGTTGCTGCTCTATGTTCTGGAGCATGTGCCGTCCTATTCCATCCTCACAAGATTGGAGAATTTGCAATTTCAATACGTCGATGCTTGTTCGGGAACTCCAATTCTTGAAACAGATGTGAGCAGGAGTATATATTTGACCCCATAAATTGGACCAAAATGCTCACAAAGATCTGTACTATTGTTTCTGAAAGGAGAGACAACGATGTCTCATATATAGATTTCTGAAAGCATTCTTCTCGCCTGTAATTCAGATATACCGTGGAAAGTATGAAACTCCTGGTATTACGAAGGAGCGAAGAAAGTAGAACATGATTCATTCGAGCTAATCAATATAATGTAAACGGAGGTTTTGTTGTTAATTTATTGAATACGGTAATGATCATAATAATTTGGAGGCGGGGGGGGGGGGGGTACTTGTCTCCTTCAAACTGTAGTCAGTGTATGATCTCTTAAATATATATTCATCCTGAGCCCGGGATTCTGAATTGTTTTCTTAGTTCAAATCTTTTGAAGTGGATTATCTTGAGCTGCTGGATTCTCTACTTGTTGCAGTCATGGAGGCAAAAAAAAACTTTGTAAGTTCTAAAACTTTTCACTTACGATTCAGTCAATACAACATATATTCGTTAGGGTTGATAGCGACTTTGACATTTGTGCAGCATTACAAGATATATTTTGGGTTTTGTTTTCCCTTTTGCTAATGAATCGAGCATTTCTTCACTTTGGCAATAATAGTTAGTTGCAAGAGCTGGCGCGTTGACCCACTAGCATAGCATCTATTCCCTCGTAGTTCCCACTTTCTTATCATGAATTGAGAAGCATGCAAAAAACCCGGTATAACCACAAGGGAGGTCATAGGGACGCGTTCAACAGCTGCAGTTGAAATCCAAATGCACTCGGTCGAACTTATGAAATGGCTCCCTCAACATTTTGTAAACCATGAACACTTTTTCAGACATGGCATCCATGTATCTTGGTCCAAAAAATATATCCAATGAACAAAGATAACAGCATTTGAAGTAAGATCTGCTAACAAATGAGAGACAAGTCTGAGGGAAAATAATATTTTAAAGAAGCATCGGACAACATCAATGTCATGTGTTGACATTATAATATCACGTGTTTACATTATAAGAATAACAAAAACCCTAAAGGCCAATACACAAAACAAAAAAGAAAACTAGAAAAATAATAGACACAAAAAGACAACCATCTCCTTAAACTAGGCTACCAATATACTATCTACATATCATATCCCACATTTTGATAACCCCCATACAAAACTAATAGATTAACATAACTTTTGATGACCCTCAATTCTGGTTAGCACTATTATTTCAGCCTCACCCATGATCATACTTTTAACTAGTTCTGGTTCTCTGCTTCGCCTTTCATCTTGTGCAGTTTATCTGCGTTTTCTTTCTGCCTTTGCCGAGCTTTTTCACAAGGGCTTCGTCAGCAGCCCATTTATCTGGTGCCTTGCACATTGTCATATTGGGGTTTCTAGTTCTAGCCTTTCCAATGTGGGTGTTTACATTGAGCAGCAGGTCTTGTCTTTACTGTTCCAGCACTGAGTGGACAAGTTGTATGAATCGGTGGGACCATACAGTTATACTGCAAACACAAAGAACTACTCAGAGGAATATCAGCCGTTGGATTCATCTCAATCCCTGTTAAATAATTCTGCTGTAAATACAATATCTGTATACTCCCAGCCATTAAACCATCAACAAAGTTACCGGGTACCTGGCCAACAAGTTCATTGTCGTTCAGATACAGATTCTGAACCGAAGCAAAAAACGCTGATATATGACCGGATAACCGGTTGTGACTAAGATCAACGGTTGGGATTATAACTTTATTGTACGGTCGGAGATTTCCAGTGAATGAGTTTCTCTGTAACTGAAGATTGGAAATGGGAAATGTGAACAAGTTTGCCGGTAAACTGCCGGTGAACTGGTTTGAACTAAGGTCTAAGTAGTTCAACCGATTCAACCGGGTTAAGAGCTGGTCAACTCGTCCGGTGAGTCGGTTACTAGATAAAGAGAGATATTGAAGTGAAGAAGGAAGAGACCATCGAAGAAGAGAACCAGAAAGTTCGTTGTGTTTAAGATCGAGACGAGTTAGGGTTTGAGAGAAGAAAGGAGGAATTAAACCAGAAAAATGATTATGACAGAGAATGAGATTTGATAAAGAATGAAATGTTCCTAATGATCGAGGAATCGAACCAGTGAACTGATTATAACTGAGATCGATTGTTCTAAGATTTTTAAGATGTGATAAAGATGAATGAATTTCACCAGAGATGAAGTTTCTACTAATAGATAGAAATCTAAGGTTTTTTAATTGAGAGAAAGATTGAGGAAGAGTACCTATGATTTGACCGGGAACAATGGAGAGTTCAACAAGAGCTGAGAGTTTTCCGATGGAAGAGTGATCGATTCGACCTTTTAATCCTGAAGAACCAGCTCTTATATCACCGAGATTTAAAGAAATGACTCTACCGGAACTGCAATAAACACCGGAGAAATTACAAGGATCAGAAGTGAAATCCCAAGTATAGAAGAAATTAGAACCAGGCATGTCTGATAGAGATTCTGAAATAGTTTGTAATGCTAAGAAATCAAGAGGATTTAACATTGCTAATACATTGTGAATCATCAGTACATAGAGATATAGAATCGAGATTAAAGATTTCTTCATTTCTTCTTCTTCTTCTTGTAGAGAGAGAAACAAATAGCAAAATGCTAGGTTACCAGTACAGAGAGACAGAGAGTTTCCGAGGGAAGAGAGGTTTTAGAGCGAGAGAAGGGAGAGGGTTGAGAGAGAGAGAGAGAGGGTTTAGAGAGAAGATGACTTGGGAAGTAAGTTTCAATTAAGAGTGGCTTCACAAAGAAGGTGAAATCAGTAGTAAAGCTAAAGCGGCAAATTACAAAGCAATTTTACTTGTCTTTCTTGGGACTAGTTAGGTTCCGGTGGAAGAAAGGTTGTGAAAGCCTAAAAGATGGATACCGTGGTCAGAGCGAGCGATGTGGAGTGGTGGTGAAGAAGATGGAGAATAGAGGTAAAAACCGTAAAATCAAGCCATTCAGAAAAGTGGGTTGTCCTTATTGACGGTGCGAGTTATGTAAAAATCACTGCTATGTAAAAACCCTTGCGTACCCAAAACACTTATTGATGGTGCGACGAGCTATGTAAAAAACACTGCTATGTAAAAACCCTTGCGTACCCAAAACACTTCCTTCAATCTTTTCGGGGGCTTCGGGTAGACAAAGATGGGGCTGTAGACAAAAAGTGGTGCCTAAAAAGATTCATTTCAGTTAGAGACTTAGAGCAACTCCAATGTGGGGCTCCGGCTCCCAATTTTGGGAGCCCCTGGATTTTGGGAGCCCCGGGGCTTTTCACAACTCCAACGTTGGGCTCCCAAGAGGGGCTCCCAAATCTAAAATATGCACATGTGTGGTGTATGTGTGTGAGGGTTGTGTTTTAATTTTCAACTATAAATTATTAATTTTAAATATAAAATTGAAATTTAATATTATGTTAGAGAGAGAAGGAATTTTGAAAAGATGAAAAAAAATTAAAAAAAGAAAAAAATTAGAGAAATGATTGGAAAAACAAATTTAAAACAATTTATATTTTTTGAAAAAAAATTTAGTTTAAAAAAAAAATTAAACAAAATTAAAAAAAAACTAAATAAGTGGGGTGGATCCCCTTTTTAGGGGATCCACCCCAAATATGGCCGTTGGGAGACCCCCGGGGCTCCCGGGTTGGAGGGATGGGGCTGGGGCTCCCAAATTCAAATTGGGAGCCCCAGCCCCCAGCACGTTGGAGCTGCTCTTAATATAGACAAGGCTCATAGTGTCTGCAAAGATGTTCAACTCTATGTCCCTGATAAACATTCGAGCTACATCCAGAAATAAAATTAATTCAGAACAAATGGTGGAGAGATTAAACCAAATGAAAAGGCATGAATAGTTTCTTTAGTACTACTAAATACTTCTTTCAAGACATTACAAGGATAGAAGAGCAAGAGGAATAACCACTCTCCACCAAACACTCTAATATTCTCATCACCAATCAACTTTAGATAGTTCAACTCTCAACAACAAAAGAAACTTTAGATAGTTCAAAATATAAATAACTAGCTAAGTTTCTTCAAAAATCAAGATAGAAAACCCACATGGGATAGCTTCCTCCTCAGAGATATGCAAAAATCTCAAGTGATCTGAATAGAGGGGTTTTCCAATGACAACCTTCTGATGATATCCATCATACATTTGAGTGAAGAGCATGATTCTTGATTTCTCCAAGTGATTCTTCACATATACTTCTTTCATGTGCATTTAGTAGAAAGATAAAAAAACAAGAAAAGTACGAGCTAAAAGGACAATAGCTAAATATACGAGAGTAAGTCTTGAAGGAAACCCAAGAGAGACACATAAACATGAAGGGGCAGTCAAGCAGTGGTTAACTATTAAAGAGAAGTTAGTGACTCTATATATTGATGAGCATGAGACCAGTGATATGGAAACGGATCATCGTACCTCTCCGCCTCCGGGTTTGGTTCTATATCAGGAAGTTTCTTGAAGCTCATTTTGTTGATATCACAACAAAATACCTTGTCATATCCTACACGAAACACCATTCGTGGAGATCGTTCTTCTTCATTCTCTTCTTCAAAAAGAAAGACAGTGAAACCAAAGCTTCCAACTAAATCCGGATAAGAAGTAGTCAACGGTTCAAGATTTATATGATATTTAAAATTCCACCCTGTATAATTAGTTTCCATTTCAAAGAAATCAAGAAGCGTGTTACGCTCGTTGCATACTCTACCAAGGTACATATGACCTTTGCACTCCCCAAAGTATCCAATCTTCCCTTTATACTCGCCAGGAAGAATCGGAGGCAAAGGCATTTTCTTTACTAGTTCTTGCTCGATATCGAAATAAAGAGAAAATGCATCATCTATCAAACTGCTAATCCAATGCAAGTTACCGTTCCAGAATACACCCGCTACAACAAATGTATGTTCATGCCCTTTGAAAGGGGTTTCACAAATCCTCCAAGCCAATGTTTTGGAGTCATAAATTTCAATATAACATGAACGTGGATAGGATTCTCTTATTGCAATAAAGACAACTTGATAATGTGGTGATTTAAGTGGATCAAAAGCTAGGCTAGCCATACAAGTTGTACCCTTATATCTCATTTCAATTGAACCATAATAAGTTTCTATACGTGTAGATGAAAGAGGGGGAAGGATTTTGTATTGTTTAGTGGTGGGATTAAATATGTAAAACTCGAGATGCTCATCCCAATGGTGGATAGAAGGAGAACTCATACATAGAAGGAGAACTCATACATAGAAGAAGACCATTACAAGATCTTGTAATCCTTGATTTTACAAACAAATCCCTGTTACCAAAAGGTAAGGCTTTGAAGGTAGTAAAGTCGGTCAAGTTGTTGCTGCCATTGACAGCTCCTCCCTCCACAAAATTGATATGACTGTAACAATGCATTTGCAAGAAAATACCAGGGGTTGGAAGGGTTTTTCTAAAGATGAAATGGTTGATAATGAAAGTTGGATTAGAGATAATTGAGTACCAATTTTTTGAAACAGATTTAAAAACAAGGAGGGGTTTCCCTGGTAGGCGAACTAGTATTTGAGTAAGGAGATCAACATTACTTGCTACTATTGATGATGATGATGATGGTACTGATGAAATCTCAGAAGACAACTCCATTATCCTAATGAAAGATTAAAAACAAAGAGGCAATACTTGATAAACAAGAAACAGAGATACTAGGTGATGTGACTAACCTGAGATTCAAAGATGAAATACACAAAAGATGTTCATACGGAAAGGGGAACTCACTTACCTCTTTCAGGACCAAATATCTTCTGTAATAGCCTGAGAGAGAGCGAGAGAGAGAGAGAGAGTTGAGGGTTTAAAGGTTTATGAGTAAAGGTAAAGTTCTTTTTGTCATTTTTCTTACTTGGTAGTGGTTTATCCATTTCGGTCCTCGATTTAAACCAAAACCAGAACCATCTTAATCGGTTTCCGAGAGCAACTCCGATCCAAGAGTGGTTGTGAGAATAGTCCCACACGAGAAGGGTTATCTGGTAACCAAGAATATAATTTTTAGGTCATCTCCACTCATTGCATGACCACAAACTTAATATGGTATCAGAGATAGGCCCAAACGTGATGGCTTTAAAAGACACATGTGTTCCGCGTCACACGAAAAAAAAAAAAGCATAAGTTAGGATAACCACGCCACACGTGAGGGGGAGTGTGTGACTTGTCCCACATGGGAGGAAGTGAGGAGGGCTATCTAGCAACCTAAAATATAATGTCTAAGTCCTCTCAACTCATTGCCAACCGGTTTCGAGTTAAATGACCACAAAATTAACATGAGCTTAGTTATTAAAAAAAAAAAAAAAAACTAATTTTTCAACCCAAAATCAATTTAAGAGATGAATTTTGGGTTTGTAGTCCAAAAAACTACACCTAAACCTACTTTTAGTTCACCCTAACCCTAATATGGAATATTAAGTCAAAATATTAATTTAAATGGAGATCTAGTCTAGGGGTGTACTCGAGTCGAGTCGAGCCGAGTAGTAAGATGTTCAAGCTCGGTTCGTGTATTTGACTGTCGAGTTCGAGCTCGTTCGAGTAATTGTCCACTTGTTCAAGCTCGGTTCGTATAAGTTTGAAAGAGCTCGAACTCGCATTGTTTTAAGCTCGTTTATCAAAATACTTCAAATTAAAACTTTCTAAATCATCAAAATACTTCAATGATCATTTGTCACATACAATAATAATGATTAATGATTCATATTTCAATAGTTTTTTAATGGTTGATATTTCATGTACAAGTTTCAATACTAATACGTAATTATGTACTATACTACTATAAGAGTATGTTAAACGAGTTGTTCACGAGTAGCTCGTGATACAGTAAAAAATGTTCAAGCTCGGCTCGTTTATGTAAACGAGCTTGATTTTGAGCTCGTGTTAAGCTCGGACTCGTTAATTTTCGAGTCGAGCACGAGTAATAGTCGAGCCGAGCTCGAGCAGCTCGTTAAGAGCTTGGCTCGTGTACACCCATAATCCAGTCCAAATGGTTCAATCTCTATAGAAAACACAGATCTATATGTTTCATATATTATCATAACAGAAATGATGCTATGCTCGGTGCCAATCCCAGCCATAACCCGACGCGCTGATTTGGCGCGACCACCCGAGCATAGCACCTACAGGGACAAAAGAGGAATGGATATCTTGGGTTTACAGAAATGGTCCCTCAAAAATACTTTAATTATAGATAAGGGCTTCCCTTACAAAAATGGGTAAAATCATCTTCCTCTTCAGTCGACTTCCTTTTGAGTTTCTGCAATAAACGGCTCGGTATGTTTTTTCAACAAGTTATTTCTTCTTCTTCAAAGGAGTCCAGTCATTAAGACGTTCCTTAATCAACCGATCAGATCCCTGTTTATATATTTGTTACCTATTTTTTCAGGTTATGTTTCTTCCTATTGGTGTGCGAATTTGCCCTAACTTCTACTGTTCACTGTTATAGATTAGTGATTTTCTTATGTTAGATTAGACCCCGCACATGAACGATTTTCACCTCACTTAACCACCAGCTACCGTGGTATGAAGTTTCATTCCAAAACGGGAAGGCCACGACATTGGCAAAGACACGTTTCGCCCTACCATTATAGTGCGCATAAACACCGTGAACCCCCAACATGCTCGACGACCACCACCTTGGTGTGAGAGGTACCCGAGTCTGTTAGAGCTCACGGGTACCCGAAACCCGAAGGCGGGTTTAGCCTGATCGACCCGGTGAAATAAACGAGACGGGCTCGAGTTTTGAAGTGCTACCCGGCATCCCGCCCGTTAATATTTACCCGACATAATCCGCTTAATAATGTCATCCATTTATACAATAATACCTATATATATTGTAAGTATGATTGCTTGTATAACACATAATTATAAATTACTACATATAGGTATATGATGGTGGACCGTGGATGTGACAGTTGTATGGTTATGGTGACCATGGTGACAAAATATGGTAGTAATCCGCCGGCAAAATGATGTATAAAATAGGTTAAATGAACTTTAACATGTCAACATTATTAAGAGAAACTAAATTAATTAAATTTCAGTTTCGGTAGAATTTTCGATAGCATGAAATAAAAATAGTTTGGTTACCTCGATCGAAATATTTTGAATATTTGGTGAAAACCCGTTACCCCACACCACCTGATACTCGAGAAACTCGAAAGTTTTGACAGACTTTTTAAAATTATTTCTTGTATATTGCTCATCAGGTTTCTCTCATTGAAGTTTTTCATCAATGTTTCTAGTTGAACGTCTAAATCAGAACAAGATCTGAGGCATTGAAATTCATAGGTTGATATATTAATGTACTAGTAGGGCTAAAAATCTGATATACATTGGCAAGAAAAATATTGTTTGGTCCATTTTCTTCTAATAAGGTGGTTACTTGACCAACAACTGTTAGTCCAGTTAGTAAGCGCATTTACTTCGCCATGCAATGGTTCTAGATTCGATTTTGTAGAAGTGAAAATCTAGGAATATTAAACTTTGGTATAAATAAAAGTTGTTTTTCTGGGCCAATAGTAATTCGACAGTTATTGTAGTTATCACAACCCAATGCCTTTGAAATGACCATTTTAATCAATATTAAAGGTTATTTCCCTAATGACCCCCAACTTTGTGACCAGCTTCCCGCCTGGCCCCATACTTTACAAGAAACACCCATATGGCCTTTTTTTCCGTTAACTTTAACTTTCCGTCACTCTCTCTCCTCCATCTCTTTTTCTCTCTGCCATGTCACGCCACCTCATCTCCTTCTCCGACAAAGGTCGCCGGCCGGTGACCTTCAAACTAAAAAAAAAAAAAAATTTCTCTCTTCCTCTCTCTCTCTTTAAAATTACTCCGGCGAAGGTCTCCCTTCGCCGGAGTGGTCTGTTCTTGGGTCTGTACAACAAAAAGTGTCCCGAAGAACCTGAACAAGGTAAATTGATGATGTTAATGACTAATGGTGCAAAATTGTCTTGTTGGACCATTTTTTGTCGGCAGTAGCATTGCCCATATGGGTAAAGGGTAAAGATGTCAATGAGTAGTGGTTTATCGATTTGGTCCTCGAACTGAACCAGAACCATTTATACGGGTCTGCATCTCCATTTCATACCCAATAAACATTTGGTATGGACAAGTATTATTAGATTTACTCTTTACATAACTTCACAACTCATTCAATGATTTTCAATAGATACTTGTCATCAAACTCTATTAGGTGATTAATTGATTTTTTTACATATTTATTTATCTGAATTAAATCTGGCATACTACTATAAAGGTCCATGTTCTTTCACGAGGGCTTCTTGCCATGGGCTGGACAACCGCTTACCTATTTTATAGGTGAACGAGGGTATGCCCCGTATCCAATGGGCACATGTAGTTCTATAATCTTAACATTTTAGGATAAGTAATCTTAACATATAGTTAAATCACATCCTGAACTGCCTGTATGAAATTTTTAAGTTATACAAGTTTCCACATTTAAAAACGTGTATATATACAATAGTGAGATGTTAATGCGGTCTAGGAGGCTGCAAGTCTAACACACTTGATGATAAGGTAATTTAGTACAGTTGGTGTCAGCTATACAAAACAAAGGTCGGGTTAGCCAAGTCATCACGTGTGGGAAAAAAAAACCAATTTACCGAGATCATTCTTAATTGGTATAGTTTGTGGAACCCAATGTCTAAGGCAGACACTACTCGCCTAATCCAATTACGCTTACATATTTCACAATTATATCTTACTTATGTTTCAAACAAGCTAGAAGAAAAAGAGAAGAGAGATACATATTTCACAATTATATCTTACTTATGTTTCAAACAAGCTAGAAGAAAAAGAGAAGAGAGATAGCGGGGAAGAGAGGAGAAAGGGAGGGGACGAATAAATATGGTGATTAAAATGGAGGTGGTGGTGTAAGTTGACGCAATGTGCCCCACTAATAGACGGAGCATGCCCCCGTATTTGACAGACGAGAATTCAGTCCTCTTTGTAAATCAGACTGATCGTACGTGAAAGATAAGAAAGCATAAAATCAAGCCATTCATAAAAGTCTCAATTGGGTTTTCCTTATTGGTGTGAGCTATCCTAGTGTGCCCCTTAAAGCTTCCGTCAATCTTTTTTTTTGGGGTTGCCAGTACACAAGGATGGGGCTAGACAAAAAATGGTGTCTAACAGATTCCCTCAGTTATTATACCCAAGGCTCATAGAGCCTGCAAAGATGTTCAACTATATGTCCCTGATAAACATTCCAATCAAGTTAGTCAACAAACCTTGGTCGGAGTGGTAAGAGGTATAGTTTTCCAACTTGGAGGTCATGAGTTTGAGACACGCTGAAAAATTCAAAAAAACATTCCAATCAAGTTAATAACACAAAAGAAGGTTCACCGAAAAAAGGTCCAAATATCATATATTTAAATTATGTGATTTTTTGCGAATATGACCTACCCCTATGATAGAGAAACACCCTCAAGATGGTAGTAAATTCAATGTAAACACAATGAATTCAAAGAAAAGCTCAAGCATGAACTCACATATCAAATGAATACCTAAAGCATGAACAGTTTCTTTAGTACTAAATACTTCTTGAAGAAATTACAAGGATAGATGAGCAAGAGGAATAATTAACCACCAATAACCTAACTATAATATTCTAATCCCCAACAACTTTAGATAGTTACAAAAAAAAAACTAGATATATAAGTTTCTTCACAAATTAAGATCGAAAACACCTATGGGACACCTTCCTCCATAGACATGTGCAAAAATCTCAAGTGATCTGACTAGAGGGTTTTCAGCAATGGGAGAACTTCAAATAGCAGCTTTTCCAATGACAAGCTTCTGATTAAATCCATCATACATATGAGTGAAGAGCATGATCTCCTGCAAAGTGATTCTTTGCATATACTTCTTTCACATGCATTTAGTAGAAAGACAAAACAAGAAAAGTATGAACTAAAAGGACAATATCTAAATATCCGAGTAAGTCTTGAAAGAAACCCAAGAGAGACACATAAACATGAAGGGGTTGTCAAGCAGTGGTTAACTATTAAACCGAAGTTAGTGACTCAATATATTGATGAGCATAAGACCAGTGATATGGAAATGGATCACCGTACCTATGTGCATCCGGGTTTGGTTCTATATCAGGAAGTTTCTTGAAGCTCATTTTGTTTATATCACAACAAAATACATTGTCATATCCTACACGAAAAATCATTCGCGGAGATCGTTCTTCTTCATTCTCCTCTTCAACAAGAAAGACAGTGAAACCATTGAGCTCAACTATACCCGGATAAGAAGTAGTCAATGATTCAAGATTTATATGATATTTAAAATCCCACCCTATGTAATGAGTCTCCATTTCAAAGACATCAAGAAGCGTGTTACGGTCATTGCATACTCTAACAAGATACATATGACCTTTACACTCCCCAAAGTATCCTATACTCCCTTTATACTCCCCGGGAAGAATCGGAGGCAAAGGCATTTTCTTTATCAGTTCTTGCTCTAGATCGAAATAAAGAGCACGAGATTCATCTAGAAAACTGCTAATCCAATGCAAGTTACCGTTCCAGAATACACCAGCTATAATAAATGTATCTTCATGCCCATGGAAAGGGGTCTCGCAAACCCTCCAAGAGGATGTTTTGGAAGAATAAATTTCAATATAACATGAACGTGGATAGGATTCTCTTTCTCTTATTGCAATAAAGACAACTTGATAATGTGGTGATATAAGTGGATCAAAAGCTAGGCTAGCCATACAAGTTGTATCCTTATATCTCATTTCAATTGAACCATAATAAGTTTCTATACGTGTAGATGAAAGAGGAGGAAGGATTTTGTATTGTTTAGTGGTGGGATTGAAGATGTAAAACTCGATATGTCCATGCCAATGATAGAGATTGGGAGAACTCAAACAGAGAAGAAGACCATTGACAGATCTTGAAATCCTTGATTTTACAAATATACCTCTGTTACCAAAAGGTAAAGCATTGAAGGGAGTGAAGTCAGTCAAGCCGTTGATGCCATTGACATCTCGTCCCTCCACAAAATTGATATAACGGTAACAAGGCATTTGCAAGAGAATAAGAGAGGTGGGTAGGGTTTTTCTAAAGATGAAATGGTTGATAATGAAAGTTGGATTGGAGATAAGAGAGTACCAATCTTTTGAAACAGATTTAAATACAAGTAGGGGTTTCCCAGGTAGACGAACCAGTATTTGAGTCAGGAGATCAACATTACTTGCTACTATTGATGATGATGGTGATGAAATCTTAGCAGACAACTCCATTATCTTGATAAATAAGAAACAGAGGCACAGACGTACTAAACTGAAATTCAAAGATGAAATACAAAGAAGATGTTAATGAGGAAAGGGGAAATCACATACCTCTCTTTCTAGACCAAGTATCTTCTGTAAAACCCTAATCATATAGAGAGGGAATGAGAGTTGAGGGTTTAAAGGTTGACGAGTAAAGGTAAAGTGTTAGCGTCATTCTTGGTGCCATGGGTAGTGGTTTACCCATTCGGTTCTGGAGCTGAACCTGAACCATTTATTTTATTTTGGGTTCCGAATTCCCATTTGCTGAATGAGCATTTGTATCAACAATTATTATTGGATTTAATCTTATATGATTTCACACTCAGTGTGTCAGTCACTCACTAGATGATAACAAATCAGTACTTTCTATCCAACTCTGCTAGGTGATCAATTGATTTTTTTTAATTTAAACGTCCAAATTATTTTTTGTATATAGCCACATCATTGTCTTCTCCGGCCGACGATTTTCAAACATTTAAAAAAAAAAATTTCTTCCCTCTCTCTATCTCAAAATAAAAGAAATTTCCCTTTCTCTCTCTAGATCTGGTTCACCATGAAATCAGATCTAGGTCTTGTTCGAACAGACCTTCATTGAAGGTCTGTTCAGACGAACATACCATCTTTGACGGTCTCTTTCAGTCGAACAAACCTTCTTGGAAGGTCTGTTTCAGTCGAACAAACCTTCATTTGAAGGTCTGTTTGACAGATCTGGTTTACCATGAACCAGGTGAACCAGATCTAGATAGAGAAAGGAGAGTGAAAAAGAAAATTTGAAGAGAGAGAGGAAAAATAAGTTTTTTTTTTTAATGTTGAATGTCGTCGTTCGGAAAATTGGCCGGCCGGCGACCTTCGCCAGAGAAGATGATGATGTGGCGAGAAGATGAGGTGGCAGAGAGAGGTGATGAGATGGAGGAGAGAGAAATGATGACTAGTTAACGGTGTTATAAATGAATCTGAAAAAAGATACCATCTAGGTATTTTTTGATAAAGTAGGGGGCTAGGCAGGAAACCGGTCATAAAATTGGAAGCTATTTGGGAAATAACCCTAAATATTTTGACCTGAACACTCAACGAACAGACCTAGCTCTAGCGAAGGGAAACCCCTTCGTCGGAGTTTTTAGAAAGGGAGTGAGGAGAGGAATAAAAAAATTTAGAGAGAGGAGAGAGAATTTTTATATATATATATATATATATATATATCTGAAGGTCGCCGACCGCAAAATTGACAGGCCGACGTCTTTCGCCGGAGAATATGATGAGGTGGCCAGAAGATGAGGTGGCAGAGAGAAGATATGATGTGGAGGAGAGAGAGAATGTGACTAGTTAACGGTAACTGAAAAAGGGGTCATATAAAAATTATTGATAAAGTAGGGGGCTAGGTAGAAAGCTGGTCACAAAATTGGAGGCCATTTATGGAATAACCTTTATTATTATTATTATTATTATTTCATTTTTCCCCCACCTTATTCTTGATTAAGTAGATCGTAGAGAGATTTTGGAAGGAAGTATTCTTTAGAGTGCCCATGCACCTGGGGATAGGGGTGGGAATCGGGCGGGTATGGACGCCCGCGGGTAGTTCTGAGTCGGGCTCGGCCGGGTCGGGTAAATTTCTACTCTGCCCACTCGGGTTCTCGGGCGGACTCGGGCGGGCTTTTCTGAAATCTCCTTTGCTCAAATCCCGCCCAAGCCCACTAAAATATCGGGTTAGCCAGGCTTCGGGCAAGGCGGGCATCGGGCTTCGTGATTGATATTTTCAATTCAAAATAAGCTTTTCTAATCCAAACAATTTTATAAAAACCCTAAAAAAACTGCATTCAACAATTTTGCAAGTATGTTATTCATATTTTGATACACAAATATATACTCAACATTGATTTACGTCGACTATTTCTATTACATGATATATATATATATATATATATATACCAATCTAGATAGCTCTGGTAAGTATACAAATATCATATACCAATCTATGTAAATCTTGTTTAAATCTGTACAAATATATATACATAGAAGAGAAAAGGGTTAACAAGAACATTAGAGCAACCCATAAACAATATACAAAAAGAAAAGAAAAGAGAGAAAAGAAAAAGTAAAAAAATCTAGTGATGTCTTTCTTCTTCTCTGAAGTTATATTCTTCTAAAGCAATACCAAACTAACCATAAAGTATAATGGGAGAAGTTACTAGAAAGAGTGAGATAAAGAAAGAAAAGGGAAGGAAACATAAATAAGAGATGAAGTTGGATCTCTCTCACTCTTCTCATGGAATGAAGGTTGAAGCACAAGAAAAGAAAAAATGGGCCAAGGTAGATAAGACTATATATAACATATTAATAAATTTAGGGGTACAATTAATCAAACAGATGTGGGACACTCCTTCAGATCTCATCCAACGGATAAAACTAGTCCAGGGACTTGAAGTTATAATAGACATTTTACGGGCACCCACCAGGCATTCCATCGGGCTCGGGCTTGGGCGGGTGGTCGGGTGGAACAATTTACCCGAGCCCACCCTCTAAATTGTAACGGCCTGGGCAGGTACTACCCATTATCGGGCTCGGGCGTCAACGGACCTTATCGGACTCGGGTAAACGTGTCGGATATCGGGTTTTCGGGCATTTATCTCACCCCTACCCGGGGATACCAAAAGTGAAGTATGCGGGACCATAGAATTTCACTTGTCATTTTTACCCACGGCACTCACTGTTTCTTTACTTTTTTTTTGAACTCTGTTTCTTCACTTAAACATAAAATACTTCCGTTGTGAATGCACATAACAAAATTGATGAGTGCATTTAAATTTCCCTTTCTTCTCTAGAAAACTCAATCACTAAAAACAATTAAGGAGAAAAAAGAATTTTACATGGGTCACTCAGATAAAAGATACACCAACCAAATTCAGAGTTTCTCGCCTAACGTCATCGTGCAGTACAATCACCCCTCTTATTTCTTAGCAAAACCCTGACCTTCATCAAATCAAATTATCAATCCAGCCTAATCACAATCATCGACCTCTGGTTCAATGTTGAGGGCTTGAGGCGTGGAGTTGGCAATAGTGAATCTGCATAAAGTGCCAGAGCATAAACATTTGGAATGACGAGAGATTTGCTGTTTGGACTCCCTTTCTTATAATTGACTTGCCGTTTGGACTCCCTTTTCCAATGTTGCAGTTTGGACTGTCTTTTTTCCAGTGTTGCAGTTTGGACTCCCTTTAGACAAAAAAAAGGTTAAATATAACCGTTCCAAATATTTTGGACTATTTTACCCTCTTCTTCTTTATGATGTTATCATCCAACTCCATGATCAACTTCAACCAGCTCGAAAATGGGTTCATCCCTATTCTACATCTTCACCTAAACCCATGAGTGTGCATTAAACATCACTGGACAATAAAAAAAAACTAACCCAATCATGATTATTTGCAATAAGCGTGAGTTTTATCCGAAATTAGATTGATTTGGAAATGGGTTTCTCCCGATTCTACGTCTTCACTTAAATTTGGTACTCTGATTCAATTTTCAACATTCAAGTAAGAGAAAGAAAGAACAATTTTAGTGAGAGAAAGAAAGAGGAATTCTAGTGATAGAAAGAAAGAGGAAGGAGAGAAGGAAAAAATGTTAGTGTGAAGAAGTAAATCACCTCTTGAATAATGATAATTAACTGAACAGAGAGAGAGAGAGATAGAGAGAAAACGTGTAAGAGAAAGAGATATATATGAGAAGAATTCTCTGTGTGTTTTATTCATAGGTTTACATGAGTATTTATAGTTTTACAAGTTACGTATAGCAGTAATCTAGAGAAATTGGGTAACTTCATTATATATGAATGTTACATAAAATAACAACTTCCTTAATATCTAACCCTAGCCGATTTATGTATGTGGTCGGTTGGGCCTTGCATGCTTATGCATGAGGTCGGTTGACTCCTCTTGATGGACTCGGTTGGGCTTGGCCTAGTGAGATACCTAAACAGTTAGATGGTCTACTTGAATCTGTTAGATTGGGGTAGCAGTAGTGTCTTGGTAATTGCTCTTGGGAAAATACAGTTTACT